>NC_054371.1:73667381-75148631 GCF_017654675.1 Xenopus laevis | reverse complement strand
GCGACCTGAAGGCTAGAGTAATATGGGACAAAAGGTGGCAACCCTACGGGGGTTATTTATATAAGTCTGAATAAGTCCGGGGTTATTTATATAAGTCCGAATTTATCTCAATATCTTCTGCTACAAACTCTGCTCAAATCCGCTCCGGGTTTTTGTAATTTAGTTTTTTGTAATTTTGTATTACATTTTACCAAAAATTTGCTTTGCGGGAAAAAATCCAATTTGCGTGTCTTTTTCGGATTTTGCATCTGATTTTCAAGATTTTTTCAGACGTTTCACCTGAAAACTCAGGTTTTTTCTCAAAAAGTCAGAAAACTTTGGGGTATAGCACGAAACCCAGCGCACATCAGAAAATCTGTAGGACTTCTCCCATTGACTTATATGCAACAGGTCTGAGATGCCGGATTTTCAGATTTGGACTTTTCCATCCTCGGGGTTTAATAAATTCGAAAAAATTTAGATTTTTTTTAAAAGTCCGATTTTATAAAAAAAATCAGGAATTTTTCGTGATTTTTGTATTCAGATTTAAGTAAATAACCCCCTAACTGTAGGCCAACTTTTGTATAGATATCTGCCCTATTACTTAAATCTCTTGTTTTTTCTCGTTATGATACTGATAGAAACACAAGCTTTAAGGTGATTTTTTTAAAATGTCATTAAAAGGATAAATTTAGCAAACCTTTGCAGTACAACTTTTTTATTTATACATTTTTTAAAATTAACTATGTACTTTCTGAGAATATTGATAGCGTACTGCTGTATAAATCTATACATGTTTAGTAGTATAAAACATGGGGCTTTGCAAATTGTATTTTTAAGCATATAATACATTATAATATATTTCTCTACATTATATAAAAGTAAAAAAAAAAAACAGATAATATTTAAGGCATTTAGAGTCCTATATTTGATGAATGAGCAGGAGAGCCTGATCACACATGTACTGTACATTGTAAGAGAGGAGTAAAGTTTCAGTTTTGGGTTTCGATCCCTTTTAAACACATTTTTATCAAGCACCAAAAATAATACAGTACCAGCAAGCCAAAATTGCCCAGAAACTTCCCTGTTGTAGATAACAGAAAGATGGTATAACACTGGTGTGCAGGATCCTTCAAGAGTTTGAGAGTGAAAAGAGTTTTATAAATGGTTTATATACCCTTAACTGAAAACTACAAATAAACCCATATCATACATAGATATTTCTTTTCTTTTCAATTAAGCAGCCACGTCGAGTAGAGTGGCTTGATCATTTCCAATTTGGCATATGCAATTAGTCTGCAATGAGGAAGGAACCTTTTTAATTGAGTTCTTTTGTGAATGAATGAGTACAGATTATGATAAAAGATGCAGATGATAGCAACCCGTCTATTGGTAACTACAAACAAAATAGTGTACCCATGGCAACTTAATACACTTGAAACCTGAATTATATATTTCAGTTCTGTTTTTGATCCCAGTTCTGAAACTCATTGCATTGCCACTTATTCATCTATGTTATCTGTATGAGTGCCAACATGAGCTTGCCAGTAATTGTAAACAGATTAGGTAAAGCTACATGTTTTATAAAGGATATTTTATAGATATTGTTTAGGAGTCATTTACTATATGCAAGGCAGGGTTCAAAGTGCATAAAACAGGTGCAATTCACAATGTTGTTTGCATTATGCACCCTGCCTTGCACAAGAACATTTGCCACTCAAAAACAGCATGCAGTGTGCCCCTCGAATACAGTGCTGCTTGAGTTCTGCTTCATGAAGGGCATATAGGCACCTCCCCATGGTCCCACCCATCTCTTCACCTCTATTTCATTCAGACACACATGTATAAATTACATAATAGTGAAAAATAAACTCATACCACATGGCAGTGTCTTCCCCCATCTGTATACCTCATGTTAGCTACTCCCTCCTGATGCATTTCGCACCATTGGGTGCTTCATCAGAGAAGGTGTCCCCAACAACGCTACACTCTGCACCTCACGCCTGATTTTTTACCCAGTGTGAGGTTAAAAGCACAGTCAAACCCTGGACAGAATGGTTTTCTGAATGAGCGTTAAGATACACACTTTTGCGCCCCTTAGTGCTCCTACACTTCTGTCCAGGGTCTACGTTTGTATTATATGTAAGGGTTCTGCGAACAATTGCTTGATATGCTTTACTAAATGATCCTCAAATTCTGCAGAAATGTATTCAGAGTTTTAGAAAGGTGATGTCTTTGTTATCAACTGAAATCAAATAACATGATAATTTGTATTTTAATGGACTCTGAACTGCTGAAATCCCTTATGTTTGGTCATAATTTGGTTTGCTAACTTTTAAGCTAAATAACATTGACATACAGCAGGTATTTAAGAATTCACTTGAATAATAGCCTTTAGGAGTCTAGATCTGGAAAAGGGACTTGTACAAACTAATACCCACTTCTGTATCAAATTGTTTTCTATTTAGTTAATATTTGCTGGTAAAATAATGTGTTGTTTTCATGTTCTTGATTAGTTAGTTTATTAGGGTATTAGCTGTAACTCTGCATATAGCAGACATTTCCCATGCAAGACATTCCACCTGCTCTCTGTGTCATGAAATCAATGGTTCTTTGTACAATCTATAATGTTCTATTCCTAGTTGTTTTCATTTTAATGTGAAAATCTGAACAGAATATATGTTCTCTCCTTTCTTTTAGTATGTTATAGAATGGCCAATTCGAATAAATTTTTCAGTTGGTCTTCATTATTTATTTTTCATAGTTTTTGAATTATTATTCTTCTGACTCTTTCCAGCTTTCAAATGAGGGCACTGACCCATCTATAAATTCATATTCCAGTCTCTTATTGAAATCAATGCATGGTTGCTAGGGTAATTTGGACTCTAGCAACTGAAACTGCAAACTGGAGAGCTGCTAAATAAAAAGCTAAATAACTCAAAAACCTCAAATGATAAACAATTAATACCAATTGCCAATTGTCTCAGATTATCACTCTCTACTCATAGGTGAACAACCTTTAAAATTCTATTAAGGGGGATATATTTAGCTTATACTTTATAAGTTTTTATATCAATAAATTTGGAGATAAATTGGGATTAAACCAAAATATGCTAAATGCTTTATAATTCCTACAAATAATAATTAGTACAATGAAAGTCCATTAAGCCATACAAAAAATGTGGTAAAGCTGTTAAAGTACCAAGAAACATCTTATAATATGTATAAACAATCTTAGCAAGAAGAAGATTAAATTGCTTAAAAAGGTAAACTGAGAGAGACTAAACATACAATAAAATATGCTAAAGTACAAAGTGTAGAAGAAAGAATAGCACAGACAGTAAAAAAATGTGTCAAAACAATCTTTAGGTAAATAAGGGAAAAGAAAAAATGAAAGGACTAATAGCAAGGCTAAAAGCAGGGGATGGGAAATATATTAATGGAGACTAAGACATAGCAGACTATCTAAATATTTATTTCGGCATTAGTTTTTACATCTAAAAATGTCGTACAGTTACCACAATTAAAAGGGTAGTTGAAGTTAACTTTTATAGAATGGCCAATTCTAAGCAACTTTTCAACTGGTTTTCAATTTTTATAGTTTTTGAATTATTTGTCTTCCTCTTCTGAACCTTTCCACCTTTTAAAAGGGGGTCACCAACAGCCAAAAAACGATTGCCCTGTGAGGTTACAATTTTATTGTTATTGTTACTTTTCATTGCTTAGCTTTCTATTCAGGTCAGGTCCTCTCTTATTCATATTCCAGGCTTTCTTTCAAACCACTGGCTGGCTGCTAGGATTATTTGGACCCTAGCAACCACATAGCTGTGAAAATTCCACACTGGACAACTGCTAAATAAAAAGTGAAATAATTCAAAAACCACAAATAAAAAATAAAATGAAGACTAATTGTGAATTGTCTGAGAATATTAGTTTCAACATCATATTAAAAGTTAATGCCCCCCGCCAGAAAAACATTCGGAGGGCCTGGTGCACATAGGGACTCCGGTGCTCACCCCAACTGATCGCGTGCTAAGGTGCAAGCGCTTATATTTATAGAATAAGAAAGCTTTGGGGAGGGGGATTTCAACTCTATAGAGGAAACAGACCCTGCAATGCTCACTTTTCCCCAGGCCCCTCAGTAACAGTGGGGTCTGCTTCCTGTCTAGCTACGCCAGTGCTTGCACCATCATTGACTGAATATGTGGTTCCTCATGCAAGATCATGAGTTTTTTGAGTGGGCAATTAGAATGGTAGGTCAAGGTGGAATGTTCATATTGCTTATCTATTTTTCAGGAGGATTTTTTTGTACTGTCCAGCACAATAAGTTGTAAGGTTTGGGACTGGAATGAAATAATGTGGAATGGATACAATATATGTAAACTTGTTTTCTCCTAATATGAAAGGGTAAAGTTCCCCAGGGTGCTTGAATTTGCTAGTGGGCCCTGGACCCTCATATTCCCCTATTTTATAGCTGCATTATTACCACCCCTATTTACCATATAGTTACTTGCGTTCCCATGCCCAGGGTGCAGCTTTAGGGGCGACCCTCAGGTGCCTATATCATACCTCAGAACATTTTAGAAATAGAAAAAGGGACAAAAAGATTTGCCACACTTAGGGGCACATTTACTAAGCTCGAGTGAAGGATTTGAATGTAAAAAACTTCGAATTTCAAAGTATTTTTTTGGGTACTTTGACCATCGAATAGGCTACTACGACCTTCGACTTCGTCTCGAACGATTCGAACTAAAAATCGTTCGACTATTCGACCATTCGATAGTCGAAGTACTGTCTCTTTAAAAATAACTTCAACTACATACTTCGGCAGTTTAAACCTACCAAGGTACAATGTTAGCCTATGGGGACCTTCCCCATCACTTTTCTAAGCTTCAATCGATCAATCGATTAAAATCGAACAATTTTTACTTTGATCGACCGATCGAAGTATTTGCGCTAAATCCTTCGAATTCGATATTCGAATTTGAAGGATTTAACTTCGAGGTTCGAATTTGAGGGTTAATTAACCCTCGATATTCGACCCTTGATAAGTGTGCCCCTAAGTGCAGCAAAAATTTTTTGACCATGCGTGTTTTTGTGGACACGCCATCATTTCCTTGTTCATTTTACAAAATTTGGTAGGTTATGAAAGTTTGAACACATTACTGTGGTTTTTATGTGTTATTACAGTTTTGCTAATGAAGGTGAATTGCCCTTTAAGCTGCAAGTCACAGTTTCCCCAAGAGACCTGCTTATCTTAAATAGTTACATTTTTTTAAATTGTTATAAAAGTCTAAGTGCACCTGCCATGTATTCTGGGCTCTCTGATAAAAGCCAATAAAGTTGGAAACTGTGTTTCTTTTTCTGGTTGTTCAGTGCAGGAGATCAAAGCGAAAGTTGGGACATTTCAGTAACAATCCAGTACTGCGGCTTGAGCTGTCAAAATTGGTATTGTCCCGTGAAAAGAGGGACAGTTGAGAGGTATACTATATGGTTAATAAAACAAGTTCTCAACTTAAAAAATCCCCCCGGCTCAGTGCCAGATATTTGCTGCTAAATCTGCAAGAATCTGTATAGCTCTTTCTATTAAAGAATAGCCAACTAATTCACCCACAACAGGGAGCGAGAATGCAACCTAGATCAACTTACAATGTTTAGCACAATGTTTAATTAAAAATTAAAAATTAAAAATTCCCCAAAAGAACATTTGTTGCACATTGTACATTGTAAAATTCAGCAAAGAAGAATGTTTATGTCTGATGACAACCCCCTTTTCTGGTGGGCCCTGGACAAATTCATATTTTGTCCATTTATTAAATTGCTCCTGATGTTCCCTTATTGTGGACAAACATTTATTGCCGTGTACAGATATTTTTCCATGTAAGTAATTTTCTGTAGCTCAGTTTTATTTGTAACCCGCAGGAACCATATTCTAAAAATAAGCTGACAAACACAAACAGCATATTATCTTAGCTTTAGCAATGATCATTTATTTCCTGTCTCAAACAAATGGAACTTTTTTTTTTTTTACATTGCTGTGTAGACAGGAGAAAAAAAAAGATCAACAGGCCCGGACCAGCTGTTATAAAAATGTCCCCACTTCTACAAATAACTGCTTCTGCTTGATAGAGCTTGAAGATTTGGGTTAGTATTTCGTAGTTTTGTGCAGTTTAGTGTTTTTAAACAGATGCTTAAATGGGAATTTGGAAATTGGAGATAAGTAGTTTGGGAGTGTCTTGTTTAAGGAAAAGCTACTGAATGTCAACAATGAGTGAATTAACAATTAGTTTGTGGTTTCTACCAAAAAGGCACCCCCAACATGTATAAAGATATGGGATCCATTTTCAGGAAACCCGTTATCGAGAAAGCTCCGAATTACAGAAAGGCCATCTTCCATGGACTCCATTATAATCTAATAATTCAAATTGTTTTTAGATGATTTCCTTTTTCTCTGCAATAATAAAACAGTGCCTTGCATTTGATCTAAATTAAGATATAATTAATCCTTTTTTTTTTTTTTATAAATTTTTATTCATTTTATCATTTTATAGAACTTACAACTTGCCCACATAGGGCCAAAACACAATAGAATTGGCATTGTTACATACATACAGAGCATCATCCCATGTTGATATAATTAATCCTTATTGGACGCAAAATCAGTCTATTGGGTTTATTTAATGTTTACATAATTTTCTGGTAGACTTAAGGTATGAAGATCCAAATTACAGAAAGATCCCTTATCCGGAAAACCCCAGGTCCCAAATATTCTGGATAACAGGCCCCATACCTGTACTGAAATTGCACATCTGTCATGCCCCCCCAGCATTCTCTGTATCTGCTGCATCTACTATTATTACTCCCCTGGAACAATGTGTTAATCGATTCCAGTGAAATACATTCTAGCCAGCTACATTGTATCCGTTTATAATGTCCCATGTGTAAAATGATTCTAGAGACATTATACTGAGCGGTTATATATCCAAATATCTGAGTCAGTGCCAGTCACAACAGCATTTTATGTTGTGTCAAAAGATTTTTCTGTTGGGATAGGTGTTTTTCATATCAGATTATTAATAATTTATATGATTTCAGAATTTGTATTTAGTAGCTCATGTACCTCAACTCATTATAGTAGGGATGTGCCCAACCCATTATATTTGAGAGTTGCACAAGTATTGAATCCTACACAAAAGATTTGACTGTATAACATTTGCATCATTTGCTAATTAATTAACAAACAGCTGTGTAAATGAACAGAACATTGCTGCATTCTTTGGTCAAAGCTTAAATATCGCATGGCTTTAAGCGTTTAGGTTTGGCCAAATACACTATTAAAATCCAGATCTGAATCCTGTACTTTATGCACCTCTGTAGCACAGGCCTATGCTCACTACTGTGACCTACAGGTGCTTCTTATCTGAGGAACAGAAGAAGGTGGGTCATGCTGGTGAAACAGGGTGAGTAAGTTTACCCTGTAGTGTGGGGGGGGGGTTGTTATATTATATCTTCCTACCATGAAAAATCTACACAGCAGCTCTATGGAACTCAAAGACCTGTGTCCATATACTGGGCTCCTTTGTACCCTGTACTCAATGCTGATTTCTAAATTTCCATTTCACAAAAGTTCACAAAAAACAAACAACCGACGGACACCTATGTGCCTCTCTCCACCTGCGCTTCATGAGTATAACACTGCAAAATACTTGTAATAAGTTGCACCCATTTATACATAAGTGGGACTTACTGGCACCTACCTCCATTCAGGAAACTAAGGAGAAGATCCCTGTACTTACAGCCTCACAAAGGCAGGTGTTAACTAAAGGGTTTCATTGTGTCTGGGAAAGCTTCGCCCAGGCCTGTCTGCCTCACTACTAATTGTCATTAGACATATTATATAATCCTGGGATTTACACGTATTCCTGTCATTTATGTTACAAGTGCTAGAACCAGTTCAATGACGAAGCAGAATGTGACAGCTGCTCCCTCATTCATGACAAACCACACTTTTAGTAAAGGAGGTTCTGCCTTCCACAAACTCTGAGGGGCATATTTATTATGCTGTGTAAAAAACAGCGGTATAATACACCACACATTGCTAGCAGCAACGTAACTAGAGGGGGGGGGCGGGCCCTGGTGCAGGACGCGCAGCTGGGCCCCCCTGCCCCCTTCCGTACGCTCAGAAACCGGCCCAATCGCACCCCCTGTTCCCCCGGTAGTTACGCCACTCATTGCTAGGCTTCACTGTGTAAAAAACGCCATAGAATTTTTTACACGTATGCCGGATAGGGATGTAGCGAACGTCGGAAAAAAAGTTCGCGAACATATTCGCGAACTTGCGCAAAAATGCGAGCGGTTCGCGAACGGTTCGCGAACCCCATAGACTTCAATGGGAAGGCGAACTTTAACATCTAGAAAAGACATTTCTGGCCAGAAAAATGATTTTAAAGTTGTTTAAAGGGTGCAACGACCTGGACAGTGGCATGCCAGAGGGGGATCAAGGGCAAAAATGTATCTGAAAAATCTGCCTGTGTGTGCTTGGAAGAGATAGTGTAGGGGGAGAGCTGTTAGTGATTTCAGGGACACCAGTCCCACTCCCCAACACTGCTAGACTAATAGCACTGGGCTCTTATAGTAGTAGTAGTAGTAGTAGTAGTAGTAGTAGTAGTAAAACAACAAAAAAATAAATAAAAGCAGTCCTTACAAGGACTACTGTTATTGCAGCAGTCAGCAGATGAGATCTGAAGCAGGACAGCTGCCCACTGCAGCTACATACAGAGCACTGCAGTAGAAGGTAGATTACTAGCCAGCAAAGCTACCTAAGCTTAAATGTCCCTCAAACCCCTGCAGACTTCTGTCCCTACAATAACAGAGCAGTATCAAAACGATTACTAGCCAGCAAACTTTCAACTGTCCCTGAAATCACTAACAGGCAGCAGCTCTCTCCCTACACTATCTCTTCAGCACACACAGGCAGAGTGAAAAAACGCTGCAGGGCTTCGGTTTTTATAGGGAAGGGGAGTGGTCCAGGGGAGAGCTTCCTGATTGGCTGCCATGTACCTGCTGGTCTGGGGTGAGAGGGCAAAAAAAAGCGCCAACAATGGCGAACCCAAAATGGCGAACGTCGCGCGACGTCGCGCGACTTCCGGCAAGTTCGCCGGCGAACAGTTCGCGACATCTCTAATGCCGGAATCAATGTAAAACAATCGTGGCAAATCTGGGGTTCTCATGGTGTAAAATTTGACGCGCCATCTGATATTTTAAACAGCTTTTTACAGCATTTTTTCAGCGAATTTCATTTTACACAGCATAATAAATATGCCCCTGAGAGTGTAGCTTATTATAAGCACAGGACCCACAAGATCCCTGCCTACCTGCAGTTCTATCACTTGCGCTACAAGTTTGAGACTAGCCTGTATTCATAAGCATATACAAATGTACGGGGAAGAAATGTTCTTTGCACGCAAATGTTACTGTCTATTTAAGAGAAACTTCCCGCTCAGCCATATTTATACTCAAGAGTAAACAGTCCTCTGTGTTTTGTAACACATTTAAATTGCTTGCCAAGACAAATCTATTTTCCGTTACATAAGCTTCGTTGAAAAAAATATTATTTTTTATTCTCTGGGTTTGTCGGATCTAAAATTTGGCATTCATTCAATAAAAATATTATAGTGGCATTTTGCTTAGTACTCACAGCTCAAGTTCTATTATGGTTTTTCTGCAGGGGTTCTAACAAAACATGTGGTTTATAATATATGGAGGCATATTGGCACTGAGAATAAAAACGCTTGTATTTTTCTACGCAAAACAACATGTAGAAACAAGGAGCTCAAAGCCCTGCGGTAGCTGGACAGAGCCACTATGTTAAACAGTTAACCAGTTCTGGGTGTGGTTATACAGGTATCCAGAAACCCGTTATCCATAAAGTTCAGAATTATGCGAAGGCCATATCCCATAGACTTCATTTTTATCAAATAATTCACATTTATAAATATTATTCCCTCTTTCTCTGTCATAATAAAACAGTACCTTAGATATAATTAAACTTTATCAGAGGCAAAATAATTCAATTGGGTTTATTTACTGTTTAAATGTTTTTTTTAGTAGGCAAGGTATGGAGATCCAAATTAAAGAAAGATCTCTTATCTGGAAAACCCCAGGTCCTGAGCATTCTGGATAACGGGTCCCAGGCCTGTACACGAAATCACTAATAGCAAGTACTGTCCTGTGTACTGTTCAGTATATAATGGGTATATTACTAGCCTATTAATAAAAGCATTTTTGAATTAATAGTTACATCATAATTTAGTTTGAATTGTATGATTTGTAGTTGCTTGTGACAGATAACAGGCTGTCAAATGTTTACACCATGGAGTTGTCTTATTTCCCTACAGATTCAACTGAGATTTCCCAAAAGCATCTGATGCCTGTAGGTAAAATGCACCTTTCTGCAGTTTTTATATAATGGGCCAGATCCCATGAGATAAAAAAGACTTATCCCCTAATTCAGTTCCCCTTGATATCAGTTTAGTTTTCACATGATAAACCATGAGAAAATTTGCAGTGTGCAAAGTACAATTTCAGGCATAAGTCTCCATTTTTTTTAAAATCCACATAGCAACATTTGTTTTGCATAATCTAACATAAGAGTGTGGCACACATAGGGCAGGCAGAATATGGCACACACAAGGAACATAGGGCAGACAAAGTATAGAACACACATGGAACATGGGGCAGGCAGACTATGTCACACATATGGAACATAGGGCAGGCAGAATATGGCACACACAAGGAACATAGGGCCGGCAGAGTATGGAACACACATGGAACATAGGGCAGGCAGAATATGGCACACACATGGAACACAAGGCAGGCAGAATAAAGCAGGAGACAGGGAAACTTATCAGGACCTGGTGCCCCTTCAGCAGTTTGAAGTGTGAACAGGTGAACAATGTGGGCATTTATGGTCTGGGACTGAGTGGTGAACAGTACAGGGCTTTAGAAGTGTGAACGATAGAGGTGTCATAGGTGTGAACAATGCAGAAGGTAAGCACTTACAGCAGGCAGCCTTTCATGTGGGGGAGGGGATTGGCCACGGGCCAGCAGTTGGACAGCGCTGCCTTAAATGAATGCCTTTTTTTTAACATAATTTGTATCCAAATCACTCCTCCAGTTTCTAGACCAAATAGCTTTACCTTTCAGCTGTTAGGATAACTGTTTTATCAATACACATGGATACAATGGTGGTTTAATTCTGCTAATAAACAAAGTCAAAGTGTTATTTTAAGGGAAGTTATTTATGATTACTTTCAACAGTTGTTTACTTTTAATTCTAAATGAGCTCTCATTTTTACCAGTGCAGGTAGTTCTACATAACACAATATTTTTAAAAATCTAAGCCCTAAATGCAGTTTATCTGAGAACCCTTGCCCTTAATTAGTTAATATTTTTTTCCCCTGCTGTTTTTTGCCCTTTCCAAACTGTATCAAGAACATGTCAGACAATATTGGAAAATGAAATGCTTTATAGATGCTATTATATGCGTTCCTAATAACTGTTGTCTCTGGTAACTAATCCCACTTTGTGTGACAGTCCACTGGATTAACAATATCTGGCTTGGCTTTTCCTTTGCAGTTGAAAAATGTCAGCGGAAGTTAATTTATCCTGTATATAATTTCATCCTTTCTCATATTGCTAGTTCTATCAGTATGTGAATAAATGAATTCACTGCCCTGTGTGACATGCCTTCAAAAGACATTATAAGGACTGTCTGAACAAAATCGTTTGAGAAGTGTGATGTCATACCTGTCTAAAAATAAAAAAAAATATTTTGTGATCTTAGCCTTTGAATCATCTGGCATCATCACAGGGTTAAAAGAAAGGTTACGCTTACATGCTGGGCAAAATGCTATTTGAGCTTCTTAATAGGTTAACAGAATTACTTGTTCAGATGGTCATCTTAAATATTTAATGCAATCTCAGTATTTGTCACTTTTCAGTATTCATTTGCCATCAGTCATTCCTTCCTACACTAAAATATTTATCAGCCTTTTTTCCCCTTCATTTCAGAGAAATGGTCAACGCATGGTTTGCTGAACGAGTTCATACAATACCGGTTAGTAAAGAGCAAGGAAAAAATAATTCCGAGTCTAACCCTCAGGTGTGCCATTCAGAAAATACGACTCAGGGAACTCCAGCGAGGAAGATCTCAGCCTCAGAGTTCGATAGGCCCCTAAGGCCAATTGTTGTCAAAGATTCAGTCGGAACACTGACATTCCTTTCTGATTCTGAAAAGAAGGAACAGATGCCTCTTCAACCACCCAGTCTGTCCAGAGCAGGAGATCAGTGCTCAAGGCTTTTGGAACTGGTGAAAGATATTTCAAGTCACCTTGACGTCACAGCACTTTGTCATAAAATTTTTTTGCACATCCATGAGCTAATAGCAGCAGATCGGTATTCACTTTTTTTAGTTTGCGAGGACAGTTCCAATAAGAAGTTTCTGGTCAGTAGACTGTTTGACGTTGCTGAAGGTACAACAGTGGAACAGGCTTCAAACAATTGCATCCGTTTGGAATGGAATAAAGGGATCGTTGGTCACGTGGCAGAGTTCGGTCAACCCTTGAATATAAAAGATGCTTACCAGGTAAATATCAGAAGAAATTGTCAATATATAATATGCTTTCTGAATTAGTTTAAATTAGTGATGAGTGAATCTGTCCTGTTTCACCAATAATTTGCCAAACAGTTGTGTTTTTTCACGGTGATCTTTGACTTTTTTTTTTCAGCAATACATTGGAGTCTATGGGTGGTTTTTTTTGTGGCGAATCCGGAGAAAATATTCGTTCATCACTAGTTTTAATGTTTTGTAATAGCAACAAGTTATGGGCGTAAAAAAAATTTGCAAAACGCATTAAAGTCAATGTGCGTCAAAATAATTTTGATGCGCAACAATTTTGACGTGATTGGCAATTTTTATACGCGCGACTATTTTGTCCAAACGCATTAAATCCGAATAATTTTGACGCACAAAATTTTATGCATGCGACTATTCGCCGGTGAAAGATCCGCCGCCACAGCAGTGAATTTTTGTTACAGCTTTGTGAATTTATTCGCGGCAAAATGTGGAAATTCGCTGCAAATTCATGCCTAGCGCATTTATTGTGACTACATTTTCTTATCTAATATCTCTTAAAAATTCTGCTCACTTTTCTCAACAAAATGTGTGTGATAATACATGTATGGGACCTGTTATCCAAAATGCTCGGGGCCTGAGGTTTTCTGGATAATGGATCTTTCTGTAATTTGGATCTTCATAACTACTAGAAGACTACTAGAAAATCATTTAACTGTTAAAACCAATTGGTTGGGTTTGCTTCCAATAAGAATTAATTATATCTTAGTTTGGATAAAATACAAGGTACTGTTTTATTATTGCAGAGAAAAAGGAAATCATTTTTAAGAATTTGGATTAAATTGAGTCTATGTGAGGCATAAATTCAGAGCTTTATGGATAATGGGTATCTGGTTAACAGATCAAATACCTGTAATAAAGAAAGATCAAGAAACTCTTTATTTTCTGGGTGACCAGTGTTTGGTGTAGCTAACTGTTTTCTGCTACTGTAACGCTTGAAATAGATCTTATGAAGTACTACCTTTTCCATGGGCCCTTAACTAGACGCTCATGTATGACCATTTTTTGCTAGCTCTATATGCATCAGTCCTATTGATGGATAGATAATTTATAGTAGGATTGTGCTGCTGTTTATTATATTTATTTAGGCTAAATACATTTTTTGTATGATTTTTTACTAAATGTAGGTAAGTAAGCTGTATGCAGTGGACAGAGTGGTTGCACTGGGTTCCTAATGAAATATACATTTAATTATTGTGACTTCTTCCTTCTTAAATTTAAATGCAGAAACGCAAAACATAGTGTGAAATGATCTTATAGTTACATAGTTAGTTACATAGTTAAATTGGGTTGAAAAAAGACAAAGTCCATCAAGTTCAACCCCTCCAAATGAAAACCCAGCATCCCTACACACACCCCTCCCTACTTTTAATTAAAATTCTATATACCCATACCTATATTAACTATAGAGTTTAGTATCACAATAGCCTTTAATATTATGTCTGTCCAAAAAATCATCCAAGCCATTCTTAAAGGCATTAACTGAATCAGCCATCACAACATCACCCGGCAGTGCATTCCACAACCTCACTGTCCTGACTGTGAAGAACCCTCTACGTTGCTTCAAATGAAAGTTCTTTTCTTCTAGTCTAAAGGGGTGGCCTCTGGTACGGTGATCCACTTTATGGGTAAAAAGGTCCCCTGCCATTTGTCTATAATGTCCTCTAATGTACTTGTAAAGTGTAATCATGTCCCCTCGCAAGCGCCTTTTTTCCAGAGAAAACAACCCCAACCTTGACAGTCTACCCTCATAATTTAAGTCTTCCGTCCCTCTAACCAATTTAGTTGCACGTCTCTGCACTCTCTCCAGCTCATTTATATCCCTCTTAAGGACTGGAGTCCAAAACTGAACTGCATACTCCAGATGAGGCCTCACCAGGGACCTATAAAGAGGCATAATTATGTTTTCATCCCTTGAGTTAATGCCCTTTTTTATGCAAGACAGAACTTTATTTGCTTTAGTAGCCACAGAATGACACTGCCCAGAATTAGACAATGTGTTATCTACAAAGACCCCTAGATCCTTTTCATTTAAGGAAACTCCCAACACATTGCCATTTAGTGTATAACTTGCATTTATATTATTTTTGCCAAAGTGCATAACCTTGCATTTATCAACATTGAACCTCATTTTCCAGTTTGCTGCCCAGTTTTCCAGTTTAGACAGATCACTTTGCAAAGTGGCAGCATCCTGCATGGAACCTATAGTTCTGCACAATTTAGTATCATCTGCAAAAATAGAAACAGTACTTTCAATGCCCACCTCCAGGTCATTAATAAACAAGTTGAAAAGCAAGGGACCTAGTACAGAGCCCTGCGGTACTCCACTAACAACACTGGTCCAATTAGAAAATGTTCCATTTACCACCACTCTTTGTAGTCTATCTTTTAGCCAGTTCGCTATCCAGGTACAAATACTATGTTCCAGGCCAACATTCCTTAATTTAACCAGTAACCTTTTGTGTGGCACTGTATCAAATGCTTTAGCAAAGTCTAAGTAAATCACATCCACTGCCATCCCAGAATCGAGGTCTCTACTTACATTCTCGTAAAAAGAAATTAAGTTAGTCTGGCAAGATCTATTACGCATAAAACCATGCTGGCACAAACTCATAGTATTATGATTTGCTATGAAGTCCAGTATCTTATCCTTTATTAACCCTTCGAAAAGCTTTCCTAATACTGACGTCAGACTAACTGGCCTATAGTTTTGAGGCTGAGAACGGGATCCTTTTTTGAATAGAGGCACCACATTAGCAATTCGCCAGTCTCTTGGCACAATACCAGATCTCAATGAATCCTGAAAAATTAAGTAAAGAGGTTTGGCAATCACAGAGCTAAGCTCGCTAATTACCCTGGGATGAATACCATCTGGCCCTGGACCTTTGTTAATCTTAACCTGTTCAAGTCTCTTTTGAATTTCTTCTTGTGTGAACCATGCATCATTAGTTGTATTACTAGAATTGGGAGTGTTAAGAAGGAAACCTTCACTTACTGGTTCTTCATTTGTGTAAACAGATGAAAAATACGAGTTCAGAATCTGCGCTTTTATTTTGTTTTCATCAACCAGCTGATCCCCCTCTGATAGTAAGGGTCCCACCCCTTCCTGCTTCATTTTTTTACTATTGACATATTTAAAAAATAATTTGGGATTTTTTTTACTGCTTGCTGCAATATCCTTTTCTATAGCAATTTTAGCTTGCCTTATAGCTTCTTTGCATGATTTATTGGCCTCCTTGTACCTTATAAATGTTTCGGCTGTACCAGCTAACTTGAAAGCCTTAAAAGCACGTCTTTTCTTACCCACCTCAACACCAACGCTTCTATTGAACCAAAAAGGTTTTGCTTTGCAACGACGTTCCTTGCTTACAAGTGGAATATACTGACAAGTATATTTATTAAGCAGCATTTTAAAGACTTCCCATTTTTGTTCTGTGTTTAACCCTGTGAAAAGCATTTCCCACTTAATATGTTGCAGAGATGCCCTTATACTGTCAAAGTTTGCACGTCTGAAATTTAGTGTTTTAGTTACTCCCTTATAGAATTGTTTTTTTTGAAGGGACAGCCAAAATTAGAAATTGATTTAATTCTAATTGAATCTAATTAACAAAGTAACTACACCAAGGGGCACCAAGTAGTATGGTATGATTTATGTTTTCAAGTTTTGTAACGTGAAATGCATTTTGTAATCACAAAAAGCATTCGGTCACTCTGAAAAAAAAATGTTTTCAATAACAATTATTGCTGGTAAAATACATTTTATGATGCCTAAAGAAATACAGGTATGGAACCTATCACCCAGAATGCTTGGGACCTGGGGCTTTCTGCATAAGTGATCTTTCATTAATTTGAATTTCCATTCCTTAAGTCTACTAAAAAATCATTTACCCATTAATTAATTAAAAGGAATGTTGCAAATGTTGAAAAAAGTTGCAATTTTTTTTTCTTGTCTGAAAACAACAGAAATAAAACAAGTGTGATCTTCAGGCAATCTTAAGGTAACAAGAAAGTTTCCATTGCTGATTCATACCTCAATTTACCTCTGTAGTTTTTAAAGGAACAGTAACATGACATTTTTTTTATATAAAAAATATGTTTGCCCTTAACGAAAAAAAAACCACCAGCACACATTTAACTTTACATTCGCAAAGACTTTATTATCCTTTTCTGAAAAAGCAACGATCCATCTGGTGGCACTCGATTTCTCCTCCCTGGCTATCTCCTATAGAAGGCAGGGAGGAGAAATCGATCGCCGCCAGATTGATCGTCCCCATGATGCCTTTTCAGAAGAGGAGCGCAAGCGGTGTATTGGTAAGATATTTCTTAATAAAGTCTTTGTGAATGTAAGGGTTAAATGTGTGCTGGTGTTTTTTTTTTTCGTTAAGGGCAAACAAACAAAAAAAGAATGTTACTGTTCCTTTAAATGATACATCCAGTATATTTCACACTATAACAATCTCTTATTCAGATAAGTTGCCTTAATAATGGGATGTCCCACTATATTGATGTACGAATATGGGACCTGTTATCCAGAACGCTCGGAACCTGGGGTTTCCCAATAATGGATCTGTCCATAATTTGGCTCTTCATACCTTAAGTCTACTAGAAAATCGTGTAAACATTAAATAAACCCAATAAGCTAGTTTTGCTTCCAAAAAGGATTAATTATTGGGATCAAGTACGAGCTACAAAGAAAAAAGAAATCATTTTGAAAAATTTGGATTAATTTATTATAATGGAGTCTATGGGAGACGGCCTTCCGTAATTTGGAACTTTCTGGATAACAAGTTTCTGGATAACAAATCCCATACCAGTAGTGGGGAAAAACTGGGAATGTTACATGGACACCATGATACAGATGCTTCACTATTGGTAAGAGCAACAGGGTTTAGTTTGGAATTACAAAATATTTTTTTTTTTTAAAGGAACAATGTGTTTTTAGCTTGGGGTTAGTAGAAAATATCCATTCAAATTATTTTCCCAGATAGAATGTTCTTTCTCCAAAGGCCTACAGCTGCAATTGGGCATCTTTTATACCCACTTATGCCTACCTGCTTATGGGCTGGTGGCAGCAGATTGACGAATTGAGAGTAGTGTAAAAAATGCCATTTTTGGATGCAAATATCCATGATATTTACCCACAATGCAGTGCTTTTCCTTAGATTTCCAGCGTAATTGTAGCCGAGTGGTAAGTTGTGCCTGAAGTGTTTAGTGAAAGAGTATTAGCAGCCAGATCACCTTTATTGTATGTATTTTACAGTACATTTTACATGTATTATATATATTTAGTTTTCGACACCAAATTCTAAGGAAGTGCAGCTTTCAAAACTATACATATTTAATGAATAGTGTACCCCTTTTATGTAAAATATAAGGATATTGTAAGTTACCAAAGAGTTCCATGAACATATAAAGGCTCTAGGCCGAAGGCTCTTATATGCTCATATTTATTTAATATATTTTATATATCATCTGACAGAAATGACATCACTTATAACTAAATACATCACAAAGCACCGTTTATAAGGATATCATTTCCAGGATATTCATGGCAATTTTTTAAATTTACAGATATTTGACAATATGACATGTATCATGCATCAATTACATTTTGTAGTCCATAGTGTAATGTCAATAAACAGAAATGGTAATTCTGCATGTGGAAAAAAAAGTAAGTACATTTATCACTAACTCACATACCCAAAATTAGAATCAAGTGCAAATGATTTGAACATTGTTAGAGAGGATTTTGAAGGAAGCTGTACAATGTAAACCTCAGACATTTAGTTTGGGTTGCTTTTTATTGTTTTGGTGTCACCAAGCCTAGTTAGAAAGAACTCTCTAAGGCCTTTACAAAGAAAAATATCCCCTAGGAAGAAAATAAAAAGATCAACAACTGAACATGAAACAGGCCAGGCCTCCCCAGAAAGTTCAACCCCTGATCAGAACTCTAGATTCTAAAAACCCCAGAATTTCACTGTGGACTTACAGGTAGCTCTCTCTGCTGTTCATCATCATGATCACAGCTAGTTCGTTTACATTCATTTACAGAATGAAATGGAATTAGAGGGCCCACAGAAAGAGCATAAAAAGTATATAAATCTACAATTAGAAAAAGACTAAAGTTTGCCAATGACTCAGGCAAAGATAATGCATTCTGGAACAATGTGCACTTGACAGACAAGCCAAAGATAGAGTTGTTTGGCCACTGTACTAACCATATTTGGCAATAACCAAAGACATGTTTTCAACAGCAGCTTTAAAGCATGCTAATGCAAGTGTTATGGTTTGGGGCTTGGGAAGATCACCATCATAGAATTGTCTATGAACAGTTGTTTTTGAGGCTGAGAAACAACCCAACATCCTTCCATCCTTTTCCGAAACTTAATCTAATTTTTGCTTCAGAAGCAGAAAACAAACCTAAAATTACTCTAAATGTCATGTTGACAGTCCACGGATGAACATTGTACTAATTATTAGTAGCTTTGTATTTTCTCCCATGCCAAAAAGCATCCAACCTTTGATTGAAAATTTCTAATGCATCTATCAGTAGGACAGAATTACACAAACGCCTTTTCTTCTAAACTCAAGGGATGCTCTTGAGTCCACTGGAAAGATCTAATTGGGAATAAGGCACTGATTAAGTCTAAACTGCTTCTCTGTAAAACTTCAACATAATTTACATCTTAAAAATTAGCTTTATAATTCATAATTTCCCTAATACGAAAAAGATAAAAACAACGGTGTAGTTTGCCCTGCAGGTGTGGAGTTTATGAATCTGCTAATTTATGGATTGATTGAAATGAGCCCCATCTAATTGGCCCATCAGGATTTCAGTCAAGCTGATTACATGTCCATATGCCCAGCAACATCCCTCAGTGCTGTTTAAACCCCTGGAGTGTTAGTAGTGAATAATATCATGCACCTGTGCCAAACAATATTTTCCACATAATAGTCTTTATTACAAACATTTACTGCTCTTCATTAGAGGAAAATCTGAAGTGTGTAGCAAAAATACCAAGTCTTATTAATAGTGTAAATTATAATCCTTTGATAATTAAGTCCTCATAGTGGTGAGGTTCTTCTGTAGTTATGCATATAAGGTGTTGTCGTCATTACTTGGTCACTTTAACATTCAGAACATTTGCAACACATTGTCTATCAAGCATTTCCTAATTAACGAGCCCCAAGTATGAGATGTGTGATAAAGCGTGACGCAGGGTCTCTTCACTGCAACAAAAGCATGTGTTGATCAGTAGGAATATAAACGATCTCTGTTGCTGGGATAAGGAGAACCAGCTGTAAATGTGCCAACAGCTTCAACTAAATAAAATGAATACAGCTTTCATTGTTATTTCAGTTTCATTATCATGGCACAGGGTAGGAATCAGGCATTGAGTGTAAGATATGTATATATTGTGTAGTTTGGGGGGGATCACACTGAAATTTGCATCATAAATGCAGGCCACTCCACAGTTTATATTTCAACTCAAAAGAGCTTTTCTAGCAGCAGAAAAATGGCAACAGATTATATAGCTTGCGTTCTGCAACAAAAAGTCCAACTAAAGCATACAATTGCTTAAAATTAGTACTTCTAGCATCCAGTGCACAAGGAGACTTAACAGGCTGGTCTCTTAGGGAATCCCACAGGTCAATAACAAAGCAGAAAAGTCTCCAACTTTCTGTCAGACCCAGACCCTGGTCTCAGTAAATTCAGTAGGTGAAGTTCAAAGCAGCTCCAACATGTATCTCCTACTCTCACACCCATTCACCAGCTTCTCACTTCCTTAAAACACCCCTTGGATGTCCAGCCCACACCTCTGCTTAGTTAACCCTGTGGTGGCTCTTGAAAGGGTAACATGGGTAAAAGGGATGACTCAAAACCTAAAGAATGGGGATATATACCTGCCATGCAGGTTATCCACCCTCCAACTTGTACAATATATAGTGAATAAAGTACCCCCTCTTGTAAAATATAAGGATATTATGTTACTGAGGAATTTCATGACCATATAAAAACACGACGCCGAAGGCCGAGTATTTTTATACAGGCCATGGAACTCCGAGATAACTTCTAATATATCCTCATATTTTACAAGAGGGGGTAATTTATTTATTATAATACACAAGTTTCAGTGAGTCATGTGACAGAAATGACATCAGAACTCACTGTTTATAACTGATGACATCAGAACTCACCGTTTATAAGGATATAATTTACAAGATATTCATGGCTTTTGTGTATTATATGTATATATATATATTTACAGAGAGAGAGAGAGTTTACTTTTGGTGCAGTGGAGACACACCGCAAGTAATAACAAATCAGTGTAAGTATGACTATTACTGCACTCTCATTTTTAAACATATCCCCTTGAGATTGATAAACTCTTCTAAAGGTGTGGATGGTATCATCATGGGGGTGAACAGGGACCAGTTGCTCAGAACACCTAAAAGATGTCCACATTCAGAGTGAATCAGTTGGGCAATTTTTTCTTATTTCTAATAAAGTCTTGATAGATTTCATAGAATTACTGTAGGCCATTGATTTTTTGTGTATCTGACTGATCACAAATTATGTAGATCCAGTAGACACATGATTTGGATCACT
This sequence comes from Xenopus laevis, assembly GCF_017654675.1. Taxonomy (NCBI): domain Eukaryota; kingdom Metazoa; phylum Chordata; class Amphibia; order Anura; family Pipidae; genus Xenopus; species Xenopus laevis. The sequence goes on along the minus strand of NC_054371.1, from coordinate 75,127,347 downwards.
GAAAAAAGTGCTGCACTGTCCTTCTCCTGGTATCCTGTGACTCCATACAAGCATTGATTGGTGTTATCGGCCTAGTAGTTTTTCCATTTTATTTGATTAGCTGCAGGGCTGTTGCGTAGGATTGTGATTCTCTACAACAAATACATCTATTGCCACTCATAGGCAGATGAGCCTCATCAGTGTATGAATGAAGTCACTGACAAACCCGCAGGCGATTGTGCTCAGAATTGCATTTTGTTCTTTGCACTTGGAGACATACGTGTGTGCTATAGTCATACAACATATAAATAATATGATATATTTTGCAAGTGGCCAAAATAAGTTGGTTACTTATTTTACTCATTTTTTTTACGGTTAAATTTAAAATATGTATTTGTTAACAATTATTGTTCCCTAGCCTCACAACTGTAGCTTTGGTTGTATGCTGGGCCATTGTCATCAGACCCATATTGCAGAAGTCAATGGGAATTCACTGTAGGCATGTGTTCTTTGCAAAGCATACTGTGCTGAGTTTGTGTCATATGCATTACTGGTAGACAATGAATGTGTTTGAATCCCTATATTAATACCTAATCACTTTATTAATTTTTGCTGTTTCCAAAGTGAATTCAGTGCGGGTGGAATTTCCTCTGTAAACCCTACCATAGGTGCTGCAGTTGGCATATAAACATATCCACTTTGCAGCTGCTATTTGCCTTTTCCTAGCCCATCCTAGCCACCTCCTTACTGTTCAGTCATCCAGTTTTCATGGATAAGTAGCTCTCGTCAGGGCTTTTCTGCCCTTGTTTCCTGATTAGTGAAGTGCCCCAGTTTTGTGTCTGGTTTCTCCTGAAAGCTTGTTGGTGCTCTTTGGTTTATAATCAAATAGACAGTAGAATAAATCTATAGGGACTTCGGAATCTATACCATGTAAAGTACACATCCTCAGTTTATTACAAACTGTAGCTACAGTACTTAATGGGAATTCATATACCTATATACAAAACAAGCAATAACAATTATACCTCTTCCTCACCCCACTACCCGTTACTGAATTTCCATTTTGATTGAACCCAGTTCAAAACCAAATTCACCTATATTTGCATGGTTGTGAGCTCTGTGTACTAGTGTTATACAGAGGATCATATATTATATTGAAGCATATTGCTTCAATATATACACAGAAAATATTTTCTTTAGTATTTTTCTTGTTGGGCATTTTGTTTCTGTTCTCTTTCATAAACAGGGCCATTGTAAATGGAGGTTGAGGGGAAAAAATCATTATGTAAAGTCTTTGTGTGGTTTGTGGGTGCTGCAAGTTTGTTCCAACCACAACTAAAGGGCCACATAGTAAGAAACAGCGTCACCAGTGTCACCAGATACAGTCTATTTTTCAGTATTTTTGTTCTGGGTAGTACTAAGTTTCTGAAACACATCTTTATGCTAACTGGCTGGCAATAGATTCTTTTTTATATTTCTTTGTGTTTTATTTCATGATGTACTTCCTTTGTGCATATGTTTTGCAGTGTTTGTTGGTTTTTGTGACACTGCTCAATTCAAAATGAAGATGAGATTGGTAATTACTGTCCTGTATTCCGTTCCCGGCAACAGCTACATATTTCTGAAAAGCTCCCAGAACTCTGCATCTAAATCTGCCTGTCAGTGGTTTTCTAATCATTGCTTCTTCATACAGTTTGCAGTTACTTTCCATTTGGTAGAAAGCTTTAGCTCATTTTAAGCTGGAAAATACAGTAGATGTTACAGTACTTTGAATAAGGCCTTTATAAAGTCTGATTAACTCTGTCGCTAATACGTGGAGGTAAAAGTATTCTGCTGTACCATTTCTGTGAAAAACATGAATACAACAAAATGTGCAGCTTCTGTATATGGTTCTATTTAAAAAACAATTGTAAACAAATAATTATTGCGATAATTAGTGTGGTATTATCCGTGCTGAATGTTGTCAATTACTTTATAAGACTATTTGAAATAATAAATTGTGAATCAATTGGACAAGGTGCCATACGTTTCTTCTCTACAGTGTATACAATGGCCTGTGGCCATTAGTTGCATGTGCATCTTATATTGTACATTATAAAGAAGTATTCCGGTTTTAACTCAAAAGTTTGCAATAATAATTTTGAACATTTTTAATAGAGAAGACTGGGCATTTTTTAAAAGAAATTTAAAAGTCATTGTAGTCCACATGATAGTTTTCTATCTGTCCATTTATTACTTCTGCTAGGGCCCATTCTTTCCTGTTCTTCTACACAACCTTTTTCAGGGCAGTTTCTAGCTTTTCCAAACCAGTTGCCAGAGCCGCGCTGCACATGGAGGCAGGCTACACTGGATGACAGCCACCACCTATCTGTATGTATAGTGAAGAACAACCCCCCCAACTAATAAAAATCCCTACCCTCCATAGCCCCCCCGCCTGCTTCCCCCCGCACAGGTGTTAACACCTGTAAATGCCCCTAAGCCTGTAATAACCCCTCGTTGCAGAGTCACAGGGGACATCTTCGCTTCGTGCATGTGCCGAAAGTGACGAAAATTACTGAAGCACCAGAAGAAGACCAGAAGATTACCAAAGCAGCGAAAGATGAGGCCCAGGAGCTCTAATGCGCTGACTGTGCAGCGAGGGGTTATTACAGGCTTAGTGGCATTTACTGGCGTTAACATCTGTGATGGGGGAGCAGGGAGAGTGACTATGGAGAGTAGGAGTTTTTATTAGTTAGGGGGATTGAATTCCCCTTTAAAGCTACCTAATGGATCAGCCATCATGATCGATTCAGGGAGAGAATTCAACATCTTCACAGCTCTCACTGAATAAAAAAAACTCCTTCTGAATATTTAGCTGGAACCTCCTTTCTTCTAATCAGAATGGGTCCCCTCTTGTCAGCTGGAAGGACCTACGGGTAATTAAAGCATTAGAGAGATTATTATATGATCCCCTTATATATTTATACATAGTTATAATATCACCCCTTAATCACCTCTTTTTCAGTATGAACATCCCCAACTTGGCCAGTCTTTCTTCATAGCTAAGATTTTCCATAAATTAAAGTTAGGGAGAAATGTTGAAAAAAACTGCTAAACATTGTGAAATTAAAATGAACAAAATGAAAGAGAGAGAGGCAGCAGGTCACAGAAACCAATACTGTATGCCATAATAATAAGCCCCTTTACTGTGGCTAACAGCTGTCACCAAGTAGAGGTTTTCTGAGGACAGCATCTATTGCCAGGTTCTTGATGTTTAATCATTCCAATGGCTGGAGGTGGAGCAGCCCTATACAGTACTATTAAAACTTTCTCATTTACCTAAAATGAATTTACTGACAATGTTTCATAATGTATTTATTATATTACATTATTATTTTATTATTGTTTTTTATTTTCCCACTTCCTGGGAAAAGCCATTACAACGGGAACTACTTTTAGGTTGGGTTGATTTTCTCTGGGATTTATGGACTACACAACTTGATGGATGTGTGTAGCTTTAGAAGCTTATGCTGTTTCTTGGAACCTGCTTTTACTTTGTTGTTCTGCCTGTCTCTGGCTATGTTGGAATGCTTCTGATCTCATCAGTTTATAACTGAATCATCTCTAATCATTTATCTAATTACATATATAATGTTATTTTCTTTTCAGGACTCCAGATTCAATGCGGAAGTCGACCAAATTACTGGGTATAAAACACAAAGTATTCTTTGTATGCCAATTAAGAACCACAGAGAAGAGGTAAGCCATGTGGATTTCCTTTTAGATTTCCCCTTCTCGTGTTTATAGGGAAGACCAACATATGTGTATGGGAGAGGCGTACCACAAAGATCTGAGGAATACCAGATCTGAAAGTGCTTTTTTATTATGTACCTTGCAGGAACTATAGCTACTATGAGCTGTATATGAATATAAATGAAAATTGCTATGCTTTATGGTTTAACAAGGGTTTAAAATGAATGGCTTTGAATGACAGACTGTTAATGCATACAAAGAACTTTAATATCAAAAACAAGTTTAGGGATATATATATATATATATATATATATATATATATATATATATATATATATATATATATATATATATATATATATATATATATATATATATATATATATATATAGTGAAAAAGGATTGCGGCACTCACAGGGTTTTAGTGAAAAATGTTATATTATTAAGCCTCAATGTTTCGAACCCCCACAGGGATCTTCGTCAGGAGCAAAAACAAACAAACATGACGAAGATCCCTGTGGGAGATCGAAACGTTGAGGCTTAATAATAAAACATTTTTTGTTTTTTCACTAAAACCCTGTGAGTGCCGCAATCCTTTTTCACTGCTTATTTCCCATGCTGGCACCCAGGTATTAATTTTGTCTAGGAGTGCACCATTCCTTTGGTTATATATATATATATATATATATATATATATATATATATATATATATATATATATATATATATATATATATATATATATATATATATATATATATATATATATATATATATATATATATTAGGTATAGAAAAGATCGCACCCGCAGGACTTATTCTTTAACAAAGTAGATTTATTGTGAATAGATGCATCTATTCACAATAAATCTACTTTGTTAAAGAATAAGTCCTGCGGGTGCGATCTTTTCTATACCTAATATATATATATATATATATATATATATATATATATATATATATATATATATATAACCTAATTGATGTTACTGAACCTGGACTGCACCCAGGCACGCCAGACCTCCATTTCGTGAGTGCCGGATCTCCTGCTCTATATATATATATATATATATATATATATATATATATATATATATATATATATATATATATATATATATATATATATATATATATATATATATATATATATATATATATATAGACAGTATATATATATATATATAAGCAATGCAGGATGACGGCACACCAAGAAGTTACAGCAACACAATTATTTTGAAGATAAAGAGGAGGTTTGTTGGACTGAACCAACGTTTCAGTTCCTCACAGGAACTTTCATCAGGGAGTGATGAAAAGCTCCTGTGAGGAACTGAAACGTTGGTTCTCTCTCTCTCTCTCTCTCTCTCTCTCTCTCTCTCTCTCTCTCTCTCTCTCTCTCTCTCACACAAACACACATACATACATACAGTAAAAACCCCATTTTACATCCCCTGTTGCTGAACTACTCAAATTACATTCTTGTTGCAACACTAAAATCTTTATGCTATACTAAAATCCTTTTCATGTTCTACACAATATAAGTACAAAGTAAAAACAAGATACATTGTAACAGTGTTATCTTCAACAAAATAGATAATGAAAACAGCTTGCATTGTTGATATAGCAAGTATACTCTGTATCAAATTATACACAGAATAGTTAAAAAAAACACTTGGTTCATGCAGTTACTAATGTGTCAATCTCTGAATGGTGTTGAGGGACTAACATATGATCTATCTCCTCTATCACTGAATCAATTAATGAGTACTGTACAATATTCTCCTGGCCCCTAGCTCACATGTAATGCTGCTGAAAAAATACATAGAAAAACACAACCTCCATGTTCAAATCCCATAAACTTCGTTAATGGTAACTGATTACTCCCCTATCCAGGTAAGTGGAACATGCATATGCCATCCAATCATGTGTCAAAACCCACCCTAGCCCAGGAGTACATGTATGGGGAAATATGTGAGCTAATGTATACATATACAAAATATTAATGTGGTGATATAATTAAAAACAATAACATGTGTTTCACCAATATTAGTGTGCATGATATATTATATGTACCATGTGAACCCTCAGTTCATCAAAATATGAAGTGTACCACTCCTAAGGCATATATCAACCCCCTTGTTTTAATGCAATACTGAAATAGACAAAAAATAAGGAGAAAAAAAGGAAAATAAAGACAATAAAAAATAGACAATAAAAGCATATAATGTGAAAAATAAAGTAAAGAGTCTCTATCCACATTGTGTAGCCTTAGTAAAATGTATCATCGTGTATAGTGTGTCCCAAATTTGTGCCCACTTGCCATGCCCTTAGGGCACACCAGGCCTGGACTGTGAGACAAAATAGGCCCTGCCATTCCAAGTACACAGAGGCCCAAACAGCCCCCTTCCAGCCCAAACAGCCCCCTTCCAGCCCACTATATGGTAACTTTCTATGGCAGCATACAGCAGCCCCTCTGGCATTTTCCAGAACCCACAGATTGCCTGGGGCACACCAACCCTGCTCACTCCATCTTCACAAGCTCCTGTGTATGAAACTGTATTGTGGTTTACATCTGGTTGGATCCGTCTACCTGTCCACGGTATGGCAAGTGCTGCACTTGATCCCGTACATCTGCAGCCAAGTTGTAAGCCGACCAAGCCACCCGGCCACCGTCAGGAGGAGAAATTCCTCACCTGCGGACAGCAGCTAGCCTGGAGCCGAACCATACACCGGTGCATATGTAGCCACTCCACCCCTCTATACATGAGTACAGCTCCGGGCTAGCTGCTGTACGCAGGTGAGGAATTTCTTCTCCTAATGGTGGCCAGGACGGGTGGCTTGGTCGGCTTACAACTTGGCTGCAGATGTACATTGAACCTGAATATTATCAATGGTTGGAACTGTTTGAGTTTATCTATAGCAATACATGTTAGTTCTGATTAGTGCAAATCCAATCAATCTTGTTTTTAAACATAGCATAGTTTATAGTAGGGGATCTCTAGGACATTGCTATAGTCTGTCTGGTAGCTAGTAAAATGTGATTTAAGAGTTTACGTTTTGGAGACCTCTTTGGGTGGGGCTCCCATAAGAGCTTCGTAAGGATCTTTCCATGCATTTAATTGTAATACTGAGAATATCAAATTATATACTCTCCCCCCAAAACCTGATTACTCTCAGGCAAGTCCCCTATGTGTGTAAATCTTTTATCTTTTATCATTTGTTATTATTTGTGATTTTTGAGTTATTTGGCTTTTTATTCAGCCACTCTCCAGTTTGCAATTTCAGCTGTTTTCTAGGGCCACAGCGCTACACAATATGTTGGCGCTATATAAATACATTTTAATAATAATAATAGGGTCCAAATTACCTTAGCAACCATGCATTGATTTAAATAAGAGACTGGAATATCAATAGGGGAGGATCTAAATAGAAAGACGAGTAATAAAAAGTAGCAGTAACAATAAATTTGTAGCCTTATAGAGCATTTTGTTTTTAAATTGGGTCAGTAAACCCTATGGAAAGCTGGAAGAGAAGATGAAGGCAGATGAAAGCCAGTTGCAGAGTTGCTTAGATTATGTAATTCTATAACTTACTAAAAATTAATTTAAAATTGAACCACCCCTTTGAGAGTAATTGATGATTGTTATAGTGGTGCTATATAATTAAAGCAAAATAATTTATCAAAGGTACAGAATTTTTACTCATTATAATGTGAATTTATCTTATTTACATTTGATGAAACATATACAGTACTAATATTTTATTTCCATGACCTTTAATATAAGAGCCCCTATAAAAAAAATTTAAAAAAAAAACAGTGGTCAGGGACCCCTTTAAGTAAAAAAAAAAAAAAACATTGGCGCCAGGGCCCAATATAAATCTTTTTTTTAAAAAAACCCATTAGTGATCAGGTCCCCTTACAAGTTAAAAAAAAACAAAACATTGGCTCCAGGTCCCCCATAAACGGTTTAAAAAAAAAAACATTGGTGGCCAGGAGCCTATATATAATATTAAAATAATACATTGGTGGCCAGGGGTTTAACAAGATTTAAAAAAAAAACACATTGGTGTTCAGTGGAACTTACTTTAGGCTCCTTTTGTGGCTTTGGGTCTTTTCGGGGCTTCATCTTCAGCTACATTCATGGCTTTGGGTCTTTTTCCGGCTTCGAGGCTTCAGCTTCGGCTACTTCCGTTGCTTAGGGTCTGTTTGCGGCTTCGGGTCTGTTCGACGCTTTGGCTCTTCGGGACATCTCTTTGGGACTTCATATCTTTTGGATCTTCGGCGGTTCTTCGATGTCAAGTGGGCCCTGCTAATTCTAAAAGTGTTGCACAGCCTGGCCCTCCTTAGGCCTGGGCCTGGTACAGATGTACCCCCTGTGCCTCCCTGATGGCAACCCTGACCACAGTACATGTATGTTACCCACACATTTTTTCATTCAGCACCTTTTAGCATCCAGTGATGCAAAGTGTTCTGTATATTATGTCTGGAGCAGCAGATTGTAATCACCAGAGTAATCACCAGTGCTCCTGTTATCCGGAGTTCTTCTTTTTAAAATCCTGGGGCTGATGCATGCGTAGTAGAGTGAAAATGCCAGCTTTTTTGTTAAAGTTCAGCTCTACTCAACTGCTCACCCGCGTGAAGAAAGAAGAAGCAGGAAGGGGATAGCTCACTGGTGCTTGCTGGAAAAACCTTGGGTCAATGCAGTTTTCTGCTAACAGGAGCACTAGCCCAGGGTATCAGGTAAGTGATTACAATTACTGTGGGGAGTCCCTAAACTTTGAAAAGAGAGTTGGATGGACACTTCTGCTCTAGAGTGCAATAATATGGACATGCACAGATTGGCTTTGGCTACAATTTAATGAATGGCATGAATTCAGACATCTACTGCATCAATTTTTTTTATGATTGTGGTTGTAAATGTGCCCTGATTTGCATTATTGTTGTGGCATTTCTGCATGTTTAATAATCTGTGGGGTGTTTTATTGACCTGATGTTGTAGGCATAGTAAATTCCAGTTCAATATAGCACAAATACAAAGCAGATAATTCCCAGGGGAGCTTTAAATTGACTTAAATTGGCATCCATGCAATTTTTACATTAATGGTGCAGATAAAATAAGGAAAAAAGTCTCATTAAACGTCATACTAGAAGTGTCACTCAACTGGTTATTACTTCTCAATGTGCCTATGTGCAAGTTTTATTTTGCTCCGGTACATTTTGTTCTCACTATGCTATAACACACAGACCCTCACACAAAGACAGCTAATTTTTGCCATTTTTATAATCCTCTTTTTAGTAAAAGAGCAGACGGTATCTCATAATGATCCTATCTAATTCAGTGGACTCCAAGAAGTCTGTGGTTTAAATTGTTGCTATTAATGGAGCCATGGCTTTTGTAAACCAATGTATCACTTGATCCTCATATGACAATAACATGTTGCAACTCATCTTTTATTTATTATTCAGAATTTTATTGTTTTAAACAAACAAAACAAAGCACGGTGCTGGTGGACTGTATCAATACAAATTATTCAGGGGTTAGTCAAACTCTGGGCTGGATAGCCTAGAAGCAGGTACTGTGAAATTTGATAGAGGCCATACATGTCTTGGCTACCAGACAAAAATTTGAAGATACTTACTGCCAGTGATGTTTACTGCCTTAAACACTATTCTTCTCATGAGCTAAGTAAAGAAGGTTGTGCAAATGTAAATATACAGTATGTGTGTGTCCCCCATAGATATGTACTGAAACAAACATTTTTTATCTTTCACTAAACCACAGATGAAAAATTTGGTTTTTTGTATGCATTGATTTGCTGATTCTAGATCATTTCTAAAAAGTTTTTTTAAACTTTATCTATAGCAATTGTTAATGCTTTAAATTAGTATTTTACTTCATTAATCAGTTTGCATTATTTCATACAAGTACAAGGAATGGTCATTTCAGACCGAGTATATGATATGTATAAAACAACGGATTGACTTAATAAACATACATACATGTAATTCAAATTTCTTGGCTCCACATAGATCGGAAGTGAGAGACCTAGAGCATTTACTGTATCCTTCATATGTGAAACCCTGTTCAGATACTATTAATCATGCTATAGTGTAATTAAATATGTGGCGCACAGCAAGTTACTGATAACAGATATTGCTATGTGTTACATGTATCTGTGTGATACAGATTGTTCCATAGTATCTCCATTCTTATAGCAATAGGACCCTTACAAAGTGTTGCTTTATACCATCTTAGCTATGTAGCTATGAAAAGTGGGCTGCAAAAAGGATTGTGAGTATCTACAAAAGACTGAAACTTTTCAAATTTTATTCAAATGCACATGAAATGAATAAATACATGGATTTGATCAAGCATTTAAGCACGTACATATAATTATTGGCATCTAAGTAATTATTTAGATTAAATCTATACTATGTATTTGGAGAGGAATATATCCTAAACGCTGAGTATCTCTTATACCTCCCTGCTCTTGGACAGTGCAGGTTTTTGACTTTTTTCTTATATTATGAGATGTCTTATTTCCCAGAGGAGAAAGGTTATCAAATGAAAAAAAAAATTGCTGCCAGCGCCTTTTCGATTCTTGAAATATTATTTAATATCCTTATACTATTTCATTTATTATTACTCAGCCAATGATAAAGAAAATATATGAGAACTCCTTGAAGCTAAAAACATTCTGATCTTAAAAGGTATTTCCATCTCCAGATAAGTATCAATTGCAAGCTTTCGGAACACACAGGCCCCTTCGTCAGGCAAAATACTATTTTGCCCGACGAAGGGCCCTGTGTTTTTTCCGAAAGCTTGCAATTGTTACTTATTCAGTTAGCCAATAAAAGGTATCACCAAACTTGACATTTTCTGCATTTTTCAATGGCTAACACGGTACAACATCTTACAACCATCTCAAGATACTAATTAAGCATTTACGTAGGTCAGTGCCAGGCACTCTTTCACATCTCCAGTTGGCTAACAGCTCAAAATACATGCTGATAAGCATCTATGTTAATTATTATCGAGCAAAAATATTACTTGCTTGCTTTGTTTAGAAGTATTTCATCTGCTACAGGCTGGGTTTATATTTGGCATTTTAGCCAAGGTCTTGGAATAATTACATTGGTAATACTCTTGTCGTGACTAATCAGTTCGTATAAGGTTAAAAGCTTATAAGGAAACGCCTCTCTCATATGATTATTTATACAAGCCATAAAAAGTAAAAATGTAAAAGGATACAAACATGACATATCTTTGCTGGCAAAACAGAGAGATGCACCCAATTTTCCTTTAATAATCAGAATAATAATGGAGAATCAGATCTCTATTATACGTCACTAGAGCCAGAGCAGTGAAAGAAACAATGTAGACGCTGGAATGTTTATTTGAGATTGTTGAGAAGATACAAAGCATGGGAAATGGGATTTCCCACCCTTATAAAATAGTTCTATGTCTTCTTTGTTATAGTGGCTTCAAAATCTAGTTAAAACACTGCCTCTTTTCTAGTATTAAACATTGATTCATTTAGCTTTAGCTTCATTTACAGGGAAGTAACTATGTGTTTTGCTAGATTTTGTGTGAAATGTTTGTTACAGTAAGTGAGACTCGCCTCAATACCAAAGTGTGAGGATGTGGCTTCCCTTTAGATTTTCAACCCCTAACCCAAATAACTATTTAACTGTGTACAATGAATAGATGATAGAATAATAGCTAGATGATTAGCCCCACCAGAATTGCAAAGATAGTGCATTGTAATCTTCTTCCCAAATTTGGCACAGTTCATTCCAGCAGAGTGCTGAGAAATCATAACCCGTTTAGCTTGTACAGTGCATGCTGAGGAAAGGACTGTGGAATGCTGTGAGAAGATCCACATTTTTTTTGCTAGATGATCAACGTTAAAAACAGATGCTTCCTGTACAATCACAATGTGAGTTATTAAAATGTCCTAAGGGAAAGATCAAGGGGCTTGTCTTGCAGTTTGCAACTTAGAAATTGTTACAGAAAGGAGGCTAATCAAATGTCACGAAATGAAGGAAAGTGTGGAACATTAATCATCACACTTGCAGATGAAAAAAAAAACATATGCTGAATATGCTGGAAAAAAAGATGGAAGATTGCACCAGTTTACAAGGGTTTATATAGTCCAGAATAAAATAAATGAATTCAAGCAAGGGGCTCAAGAAAGTAATGATAACTCACCACATAAAGGAAGAGGCCCAGGTGCACTCCAAGCAAGAGGAGCGGATAAACCGAAAAACTTGTCAAGCAGGCACTCAAAATTAAGGCCGTTTAAGTGAGGTAAAGAAGTTTATTATGTCCACAGATACAGCCTTACGCGTTTTCATGTTACATAATCCAGATCTCTTAGAAAATATCTCTACATCAGAAATAAATCGCTACGGGGCAGATTTATCAAAGGTCAAGGTGAATTTTCAAATTAAAAAAAAAATCGAATTTCGAGCTATTTTTTGTGTACTTTGACTAGGGAATAGTCCAAATTCGATTCGAATTGGAAAAAAAATGCAAAAATACAGATATCGAAATTTATCATGTACTGTCTCTTTAAAAATTCAACTTCGACCATTCGCCATCTAAAACTTGCCGAATTGCTGTTTTAGCCTATGGGGGACCTCCTAAAATCTATTTGGAGTCAATTGGTGATTTTGAAAAATCAAAGGTTTTTTTGGGAAAAACCTTGAATCGGCTGCGGACCTATTCGATCGAAAACAGTGATTCCAGTTCGTAATGTACATTCCACTGTGTGCAAAACTGATACCTTCAGTTTAATCTAACTGTATTCAAGCAAATGGATAATCTGATTCTACATCAAGCAGCATTTATTAATTGGTTTAACACAGATTGAGGTTAGTGTTTTGAAAAACACTAACACTAATTCCTTAATTGTAGCATATTCTACTGTAATGATTTTCTGCTAGTCATTGAAAATCCCTTACATTTCTACTAGGGATGCATCGAATCCAGGATTCGTTTTTTTTTTTGGCAAGATTCCGATTCAGCTGAATCCTTCTGCCCAGCCGAACCAAATCCGAATCCTAATTTGCATATACAAATAAGGGTGGGGAGGGAATTTGCGTGACTTTTTGTCACAAAACAAGGAAGTAAAAAAATGTTTTCTCCTTCCCACCCCTAATTTGCATTTGCAAATTAAGATTCAGATTCAGTTCAGTATTCGGCCAAATCTTTGGCAAAGATTTCGGGGGTTCGGCCGAATCCAAAATAGTGGATTCAGTGCATCCCTAATTTCTACATTGTGTAATTGCATGTTGCTTGGGAGATTGACACATTAGTTAATCCCATACACACTGACTGAGTATTTAAGTGAAGGCAGACCTTACTCAATCTTTTACTATTAAAACCGTGTAGCTCAGTATGAAGTACCAGACTGTAAGTTCCCATGATTTCTTGCCTTGTCTTTTTTATTTTTCTGTTGCATTTACTGCTTTTCCCCAGTGTATTGTGGGTGGCTGTAGATGGATGGATAGAGTATATAAACTGTAATTAATGTCCTAATCAGATGTTAATACTTGCTTCCTTGTACCATAAATAATTTTCATTGTAAATCTTCCTTTCTATTCATAAACAGTTGGAGGTACATTTGAGTTGATGCTGGTTTCATTTATTATCACTTTATACATGTTCTGGATGCATAGTTGACTACAGGGACATTGAGAAGTTATTTACATGTTTCTGTCTGTAATAATTTTATGTGATGGTTTAACCTCTCATTTTGGGTCTTAAGGCTGTGTTGTGTGTGCAGCATGAGGCATTGGAATACCTTCTATTTTTTGAAGGCTTTTATTGAATGCCTTGCATTATGAAGTGTGCTTTGGCTGATAGCCCTTCTCCTTTCTATGGGGTAGTCATTTCATATAATTTAGTAATTTTTGGCTAACTCTTTATGGCCCCCTAAAGTTGTTTTGGCTTATTCAGTTTTACTATAGCCACACTGTAGTACGTTGGATGGAACTGAAAATCAAGTCAGTCAGTGAGCCATGGGGATGTGTAAGAGATCATAAAGCCACACACATATTTAGACAACTGGTCCAAACATGGCCATTCACATGAGTGGGCACATTGTACAGTATCCAGCTAATTGGATGTTCCATTTAAATAAAGAAACTAATGTTTATGTATCAGTACCTGGACTTTTACTGAAAACCCCTGAGAATCCTTTCCTTATAGTACAATCCGTCTCTCCTAGGGTGATGGCACACGGTATGTTTTGTCGCCCATGCTAAATCTCCTCCAGTGCGGACGACAAAACCCTTTAGAAAATACCTTTCAACAGTAGTCATTGTGAATCTCAGGGACTAAAACATTTGAATTGCGTAAACACTAGAAAATTCAGACAAATACAGGAGGCCCTCTGCACTCCATTATCAATATATTAAGGACATTAAAACATTTTGTGCCTTAAGCTACTAAAAATGCCTTACCCTTTAAACAAAACAGGGATTGTTTGTCCATATATTGCAATATATTTTAGCTGGCCAACTACGTCAAAGTCATCCCATATCTGGCCAGTCCTACGCTTAATTTTCATCTGATTCATTAAGAATTCTATTGCTTCATTATACATTTTACACAAGGACTAAGCTTTACCCACAACTTACTAGCTGTTTTTAAAGTAAAACTCCCAAACTTGGTTGCCCTTTTATTGGCCACCAGTGGGATCACCTGACTACAGCTTCGGGCGACTTCGGAAAACTAAGCTCTCGAGCGCCATCCAACTGGCAATTTCTATTCTAGCTGGCGGGACAAGTCGGGTGGAGTCGCACGTGTCAAGATATAATTGGACTGAATGAAAAGTCAGAGGTAACAACTACACGGCCTGACTATCTGAGGAAGATGCTGCTTTCTGCGTCCACATCTGACAGTTGTGTCGCATGTAATGTAGTTTTTACCTACGAAATTTCATTCAGTCCAATTAAAATCTTGATGCCTGTGTCTCCATCATTTTTTTTTTTTCGATTTGTCGGCGGGCGTCGATCCGACAAAAAACGCTTGTGATGTTCTACCCTTACTCATAGCAGATAATAACCATTTAGCTTTGATCAGTCTGCAATAATGGCAGCCAATCGCTAGCCACTATGGGTAAATTTACTTGAGCAGATTTGCACATGGTTACTAAATTAGTATTTTTTTCAATACATGTTACATATAATGAGTGCATATCCAGGGTGAACAGATGTTTGAATGTTTATTTTGGGCTGAATTATTAAAATTTGCAAATCAAAATTCAAATCAATACTAGCCTTAATGGGAATCACATCCTGAGCTGAATCGATACGATCTTTAAACTCTTAACTCACCTGTACCAGCCGTGCATAAGTGCACTTGGAATGAAATACATGCCTGTCTGGCTATAAATAGTGTTGCAGTATATTATGTATAAATATTCATGTTACAATAATTATCATTTTTTTATTTGTTTGATGAACTCAGGTGGTTGGTGTAGCACAAGCAATCAATAAGAAATCAGGAAACACTGGGACGTTTACTGACCAAGATGAAAAGGTGAAGTATGTTATGTGCATACTGTAATTGTGTTTGCATTCGTGTTCTTCCAATACTAAATTATTTATATGCCAATAAACAAGACTTGATTACGTTATCATATTTAAAATATATTGTTGTCTGTCATATTTACTGTAATAAAATTACAATCTAAATGGTCATGGAAAGGTAACAATAATTTTTGCAACAACATATATCCTTTTTATTAACTCTTTGCTTTCATAAACAAATGGGTGCGTAGAAGCCATATGTACCTGGCACTGCTAAGCATACAATGCCAGGGTGTTCTATGTACAGCTAAAGGATAAATGCAAAACTTGAAATCTTTTCCCTAGGATGATGTGACCACACATTTACCACTCTATGGGCGAAATCTACTAAAAGGCAAATTTTCGGCTTGGAAGGCTCCGCGCAACTTTGTCAGACGTTAATTCGCAGTGCATGCTCTTATTCTTCAAAATGTGAATTACGTCTCGGCAGACAAACGCTGGAGAAGTATCACCAGCGAAAATTTGTCAGCATGCGCATTTCATAGCGAACTTTCACTTTCACAGTGTTACTTTCTGCCTAGCGAAACTTCATTAAACCACTTATACTACGGCAGGTACATACAGTATAGGTCATATATATATGTCTTTATTAGTGATGTTGGTAAAATTGCTTGAAGTGGCCACTTATTATTAAAAATGTCCAAGGAAGCAAAATGAAGACAGAGATGCTCTATTGTCCTAGACATGAGCCCACACTAAAACAAATTTGGCATGCCTATCAAATGGTTGAAAAATTGTTTTTGGAAAAAAATATATTTAACAGTTACAACTTTTGAACAAAATCCCACTTGGGATTGAACCTTCTGAAATCATGATAGTATCTAAATGAATGTTTGCTCTATTGTCTCTAAGCTTCAATAATCAAAATAAAACCTTTTCGATTTCAATTTGGCCAATTGTATTTTCCATCTTTTGCAACTAATCAGATTGATGGCTCAATAATCAGCCTACTAACAACTAGTTCACATGTGGCCAGCCTCAATTACTTCTGGAAGGCTGGTCAAGGCAAGAAAGTTCAAACAACCATTTGAAATGGATGTGTATTAAAATACTTTATTAGGGCTCCATGGATACATGTGGCCTGTTCAACAATGTGAAAAGTAGGACCAGATTTTAAATAATATTTTGTTCACAACATGTTAAAGACACAAATAAATAAGGAATGAAGTGAAGGTATAACAATGTTCTTTAGGTCTCCTTCAATAAATCGAGAAGATCGGCAAGCACTCAGGACTCCACTCATCAGATAAAAAACAACTTTTATTTCAGCAGTTTAAAAACCTTCAATAAATCCCCAACATTTGCATCAGAATGTGTGAATGTGGGGTTAGAATATCACATTCTACTTCAGTGTTGTATTTTATGTCTTTTAATTTGTAAATCAGATATGGTTTACTTTGGGAATGTTTTCAGTTGGAAACTATTACTTGTGGGGATAACATGATTTCATCCCTTTGGAGGTTACTGTTCTGTGAAAATATTCATCTAATACAACTGCTTATTGTTTTAGGATAGCGTTATGTAACAGGATTCTCGTTTATACAGGGAATCACAGGATATTATAAACTTTCCAGCAGTTTGTCTTAATCTGCCACTAGTGTGCAATCAGAAGTGTCTATGAAGAGTTTGCTAATCCGTTAAACACAATTCATACATAGGGCCAGATTCAATTCAGTGAGAAAAAATATAATCACATGAAAACTCATGGACGGGATTAAATTTGAGATGCAATTCAATTCAGAAAAATTGATCTCACCGTTTATCACATGAAAACTCTAAGGGTAAGGTCACACTGAGCGTTTTGGGGAGATTTAATCGCCTCATCTTTGTGGCGAACAATCTCCCCGAACGCCTTCCCTCACTCTGCGCTGGCTAAAATGAAAAATCACAGGCGTTAATCACACGCAATGATTTATTTTCCGAAGTCGTCCGAAGTTTCCTTGTGTTACTTTATTGTTACTTTATTGGTTTTGCTCACAAAAACGACTTTCTAACCATTAAATCTGTACTCTCTGTTCAGATGGGTTCAGGTTTTATTGGCAAGTTCATATGCTTTTATGGATGGGAACAGAATTTTAGGCAGATGTAGCACTAATCATTTCTGGAAAGGTAGAAAGAATAATTGCAAACGAAAATAAACCATGAGAGGAAAGAGGAAATACAGCTGCAAGACAGGAAAGGTATCTGATACCTGATCATGTACATGTATGATTATCTAGTGGTTTTACCCTGCTGTGGAAATTAGCTATTTCTGTGTAAAATGTCCAAATGGCAGAACTGTTTGGCCACAAACATCGATAGTTCAAAACATTGCAAATGACTGAAATGAAGCTGGTCTCTGCATGTGTAGCCAGCTATGTCATATTTTTAAATCTTACAAATATATCAAATTGCAAAGAGAAAAATAGCTAAAAAAAAGTTTAAACCTTAAAAAAGAATAAGGGTAGAAATTCTGCATTTTTTCACATTACTGAACCAGCCAAGAGGTCCATGACCAATAATGCTCCGTGCCTTCAAAGTTGTCCACAGCTGCTGTCTGATCTAGGCCATTTTTTGAATGCCAGTGAATTGACACATGCACAGTATATAGCTGTATATAGCCACCCTTGATAACTTTAAAGGGATACTGTCATGGGAAAAACATTTTTTTTCAAAATGAATCAGTTAATAGTGCTGCTCCAGCAGAATTCTGCACTGAAATCCATTTCTCAAAAGAGCAAACAGATTTTTTTATATTCAATTTTGAAATCTGACATGGGGCTAGACATTTTGTCAATTTCCCAGCTGCCCCAAGTAATGTGACTTGTGCTCTGATAAACTTCAATTACTCTTTACTGCTGTACTGCAAGTTGGAGTGATATCACCCCCCTCCCTTTTCCCCCCCAGCAGCCAAACAAATAACAATGGGAAGGTAACCAGATAGCAGCTCCCTAACACAAGATAACAGCTGCCTGGTAGATCTAAGAACAGCACTCAATAGTAAAAACCCATGTCTCACTGAGACACATTCAGTTACATTGAGAAGGAAAAACAGCAGCCTGCCAGAAAGCATTTCTCTCCTAAAGTGCAGGCACAAGTCACATGACCAGGGGCAGCTGGGAAATTGACAAAATGTCTAGCCCCATGTCAGATTTCAAAATTGAATATAAAAAAATCTGTTTGCTCTTTTCAGAAATGGATTTCAGTGCAGAAGTCTGCTGGAGTAGCACTATTAACTGATGCGTTTTGAAAAAAACATGTTTTCCGATGACATCATCCCTTTAAGAGCAGAATTGCCAGTTTTCTAACTGGAAATTAATCTCTGTTAGTGCAGAAAGTGCAAGAAATCAAGGTCACACTTCCAGTTATGTGCATTGAAAGATTAACGCTTGTCTCAATGAGAATCGTGGTCCCATTGTGACTGGATCACACTTTCACACATCTGTTGGTTTCAGCCAACACTACAATTAAATGTCAGGGAATGCCTTACCGCTGAACTGAAGAAGCCACTTGGATGAGTGGTCAAACATTTTCAAAAAAAACTCTAAGTCCAGTTGCCTTTGACTTTATTCTACTAGATACTGTATATCATGACCTGGATACGTGAGAATCTTCATAGACAACAGGAAAAGAGATTACAACTACTTCTGAAAATGCTTACAAAATAACTTCATACTGGATGTAAAAGTGTGTTTTTAAAAAATAATGAATTTTTGTTGTCTTGATGTCAGTGGTGTTTGGATATTGGTAGTTTCAATAAACATATTTAATCACATGCATTTCTTTGATTAATGTTTTAGGACTTTGCTGCTTATTTGGCATTCTGCGGGATTGTTCTACACAATGCACAACTCTATGAAACGTCACTGATTGAAAACAGAAGGAACCAGGTATAGTTTCTAACTACAGTTATTAAAAATTACTCTGTTTAAGTTAAACCATGCTGGACCATAACCCTAAAAAACTATTTATAGTACAAGGAAAAGCCTAGGAATGTGGGTACTGACAATTCATAGAGCAGTAACCCCAGTTCTTAACCAGTGTTTATTACCTCTTTTTATGTCTGCTTTCTAATTGTTTTTTTCCACAGCTCTGAACCAAAGAACCATCAGCTGTAATGCCTTAATGTTTGCAATAATGGCATTTTATTTTATAGAATAGGATATATATATATATATATATATATATATATATATATATATATATATATATATATATATATATATATATATATATATATATATAGTAAGAAAAAGTATGTGGCAATAAAAATAACGTTTTTATAAGACCTGAGCAGTGCGGTTTTTCTTACTACATGAATTGAACTCTTTTGAAACCTGCAACCAGGCACCTAAACAATTTGTTTTTTTGTGAGTGCCGATATCCCAATTAGTAATTCCGCAATGGAAATGATAGTTATCATAGTTTAGAATTATTAGTATTTACAATTTCAACTTCAAGGTCATTAAAGGGATACTGTCATGGGAAAAAACATTTTTTTCTAAATGAATCAGTTAATAGTGCTGCTCCAGCAGCATCCTGCACTAAAATCTATATCTCAAAAGAGCAAACAGATTTTTTTAAATTCAATTTTGAAATCTGACATAGGGCTAGACATATTGTCAATTTCCCAGCTGCCCCAAGTCATGTGACTTGTGCTCTGATAAACTTCAATCACTCTTTACTGCTGTACTGCAAGTTGGAGTGATATCACCCCCTCCCTTTTCCCCCAGCAGCCAAACAAAAGAACAATGGGAAGGTAACCAGATAACAGCTCCCTAACACAAGATAACAGCTGCCTGGTAGATCTAAGAACAGCACTCAATAGTAAAAACCCATGTCCCACTGAGACACATTCAGTTACATTGAGAAGGAATTGCCAGAAAGCATTTCTCTCCTAAAGTGCAGGCACAAGTCACATGACCAGGGGCAGCTGGGAAATTGACAAAATGTCTAGTCCCATGTCAGATTTCAAAATTGAATATAAAAAAATCTGTTTGCTCTTTTCAGAAATGGATTTCAGAGCAGAATTCTGCTGGAGCAACACTATTAACTGATTCATTTTGAAAAAAATTTCCCATAACAGTATCCCTTTAATAAACATTAAAAAGCAAAGGGCCAAGGACAGATTCCTGTAGTATGTCACTAACCACACTGGTCCAATTAGAAAATGTTTACCAACATTCATTGCAATCTATTATTCAGCCAGTTCTTTATCTAAGTTTAATCAGTAACCTTCTATGTGGTTCTATATCAAATTATTTAGAAAAATATATGTAGCTAACATCCACTGCCACCTTAATGTCAGTGTTTTTGCTCAACTTCTCATAGAAGGCATTTGAATTTCTCTGGCAAGATCTATTATGCATAAAACCATGCTGCCAAAAACTCATAGTATTGTAATTTAAAATGTATATACACATCCCCTGGGCCACCAAAAGCTTTCCTACTACCCAAAGTAGACTGAGAAAGATTGCCTTTTTCAATTTTGGCACCACAAGCAATTCACTAATCAAAAAATCGTGCAAAAATAAGTAAAGAGGTTTGGCAATCGCAGAGCTGAGCTCTTTAGGTACTCTGAGATGAATACCACCACGTTTGGATCTTTGGTATAATTATACATGTTCTGGTCTGTTTTGAACTTCCTCTTGTATCAACAGCCTTTCTTAAGTGGTTCCTCAGATGTGTTAACAGAAAAAAATAGTTTAAAAGCTCTGTTTTTAGTCTTTTCTCACTAACAAATGTATCTCACTAAGGGTCCAACCCCTTCTTGCTTAATTTGTTGTTAGTATTCATATATTTTAATATATTTTGGAATTCATTCCTTATTATTCAGGATCCTTTACTCCCTTGCTCTTTTAATTCTCTATTTCTGCTTGTCTGGTTTGCAAGCTTTATTGGCCTACATTGTACGTGACAAACTGATCCAGCTTGCACAGATGCCTTAAATGCGTGTTTTTTTCTCTTGCAGACAGCTAGAAACCAACTTGTTCGTCAACGCTTGATTACACTGATGCTCTTATGAAACTTTTACAAATATTCTATATTACATCGAGTACATAAAAATAATGTGAAGTTTGCTTTTAGATTTTGCATTTGGAAATGTAAACCATTTGTGCTAGACTCCTTAGATAAAACAGTCCAGTCGGAAGGGTTTAAAAAACAATAACATGCTCATTTATATTATAAAGTATTATTCGTTTAGGTGCTGCTTGACCTTGCAACCTTGATATTTGAAGAACAGCAATCACTGGAAGTCATCTTAAAGAAGATTGCAGCTACTATTCTGTCATTTATGCAGGCTCAGAGATGCACAATATTTATGGTGGATGAAGATATTCCTGTGAGTAGGGGAATGTCTCACTAGAAAGTAAATGTTATAATGTTTTTCCAAAGTTATTTTATATGCCAGTTTGACAAAATATTAAGATATAAATCATCTGTTTCTTTAATTTTTTGATGTTTCTTTCATATGGTTCCACTTCTATGTAATCAAATAACTAACACAAATGGACACAGTTATCAAAGACTAAACAGATAAATTACCAGAAGTGACCTGAACAACTTTGTTCTCTTTAAATTTAGCAACAACAACAAAAATAAACTAGTTTTAAATATTTGGCATGGCTGGTGTGCAGCCAAAGTGAAAGTTCCAGGATAATCTTTGAAAACGAAATGATACAAATCAAGGACAAAATGGCAGGAAATGCGCAAAGATATTCATTTTGCAGCATGGTTTATTCAAATGTTAGCACATAAATCAGAACAAATTGCAGAAGCTGGAAGTTATGAAATTGATTCGAAAACAAAACAATCACCATTACAATTGCAACTAATTCAACTTACTTGCTAAAATCATGGTAAACAACAAGCCAGACATAATAAACCTTAACATAATAAATATCTGAATGAAAATAATGAAATATGAGGTTGGTTTGGACAAACTGTTTGTTGACAGTGTCTTTCTACTGATCACCAGCTAAAGGTCTACTGGTAGATCGCAATCTACCTTTTGGGCACCCCTGCTGTATCTGTATCCATTAGTGAAAGATTTTGAGGTTGCCTTTGTATGAAAGAAATTTACAGGCAGGGTTGGACTGGGCCAGTGGGACACCGAGAAAAAAAGTGGTGGGCCATGGCCCACTGAACCAGACAAACTCACCATGGCAGATTTCTAATAATTCCAGGAATTTTTTTTTCTCACGTAGGACTAGTTTCCAGCTATGCAGAATGTACCCATATGTGTGAATAACAAGACCCACAACTTGTTATAGGTGTAGGTGTAGGATGGCTCTGCCTCTTCGAAGAGTTTGTCAAATGTTTCTATTTTTTGTTTAATTTCCTATCCTTTGAAGTTCCTGTTACTCTTTTACATGGTTTTATTCAGTGTATTAAGAAAATCACCATCATTTATATATACTGCGCCAACAAGTTACACAGTGCTTTACATTAGATAACGAACAGGGAACAAACAGTAAATAGCAAAACAAGGGTTTACAGAGTACGATAGGATTAGAGCGACCTACAAGAGTTTACAAACTAAAGGGATAGGGTACCATTGAGACATAAGGATTTTAGAAAACAATGTGTGATTTACCTTTATGAAGATACTGTTACAAGCTGGCTGCCTGTACACTAAATTTTTGGGGGAAATTAGCTATGGTAGGCAGGTATGCAGAGGATCAGGAGTAGGGATGTAGCGAACTGCCGATTTGGTGTTCGCGAACGCCGTTCGCGAACACCGGCAAAAAATGCGAACGTTCGCGGACAGTTCGCGAACTTCGAACACCGCTAAAATCGTTCGATTCGAACGATCGAAGGATTTTAATAATTCGATCGAAGGATTTTCATTCGAATCGAACGATCGAAGCCATTCGATCGAATGCTTTTCATTCGATCGAATGCTTACAATCGTTCGAACGAATGGAAATCGTTCGATTTTTAGCCGAAGGAATTCGAATGGTCGAATGGTGGAACGACTTGTATTCGAATCGAACACGAACTCAAAATGTGAACGTTCCCAAACGTTCGCGAACATTCGGCGGACGCGAACGGTCGAAGTTCGCGCGAACTAGTTCGCAGCAGAACAGTTCGCTACATCCCTAATCAGGAGCATAAAGACAGGGACAAAGTGTCTTCAGGCAAAAAAGACAGGTTTATTCAGGACTTTTTCCAACATAAATTCACAGCATACAGTTCATCAGCGTTTGCCCATGGTTGCGGAGGGGGCCCAGGGAAGAGGGGGGCCCGGACCTTGGGGTCAGCTTCTTCTATAGCTTGGGGTTCTACCTGTGATGGCAGGCGCGAATGCACTTGAATGGGCAGGAGAGCTGGGAAGCTGCTCCCTGCAGTTGGCTTTGGGCCCCTTTAAAGATTGTGTTGCGGAGGGGGGCCATCAGGAGTAATTAGCAGGCGAGGGGAGAGCTGCTCCCTGCAGTTGGGCCCTGCCACATTAACGATTTTTTGCCGGGAGGGGGCGAGCCAGGGAAGTTGCTCCCCACATGTAGGCCCGGCCCCATCAACGATTTTTTGTGGGGGGGGAGAGCCGGCAGAAGCTGCTCACTTCCCGCCCAGACCCTTTAAAGATCACCGGGGAAGCTGCTTCCCACAGTCAGGCCCGGCCCCATTAACAATTTTCAGTCAGCGCAGGGTCCCTCCAAAAATTTTTTGCACGGGGACTGGCTGGAGTTGTTACGTCGCTGCTTCACACATTCAAACTTTTCCCCACACTGTTGTTCTCACCATACAGGTTGGTTTCCACACTCTGGAATATTCAGCCTTCTCACTAAGCCCTTCTGACTCTCCCCTCATGAGATATTAGCTCACCAGCTTCAGGCCTGTCTCACCTTCTGCCAGCACTTTAATCACTTTAGACTTTCAGTCACCTGGTCACGTCTCCCTCTGCTCCTAGCAGTGACAAGCAGTGCCCCAGCCCCTCTGGGAGTTCCTAACACAGACAGGTAACCTTCCTGATATGTGCCCTGCTCTGAGAGACCTTCCTAACACACTCACTACAATTAAATACCTCTCCACATGACAGCCTTCCAGTAGAAAGTGAACTGGATCACTGGAATGGATTGCCTGTTCCTTCCCGAACACTATAGTTTCCAGGGCCAGACAGCAAAATCCTTTAAACAGAGAAACCATTTCCTGTTTAGATACATCTCCTGTGCAGCTTCCAACTCCTACAGGGGAGAAATTAAAGGCAAAACTCACCTTTTTTCCCTTCTCTGGGGTCATTCTACCACAATACATTGAATAAGCTGTGAATAAAATATATATTTTTTTAACTGGTATATATTATTTACAGGATACCTTTTCAAGTGTGTTTCATATGGAATCGGATGAATTAGAAGATGCTGCAGATGCTGTAAAAAGGTATTTACCAGTCAATAAGCTGCATAAATAAAGAAAGGAAGCCTATATTTATATGTGAGCAGAAGACACTTTGTACTGCTTGTCTGTCAACTTTGTGAAAGTGACTTAAAGTTTACAGTAGTGTAAAATATGTTTGTCAACATATTTGAGAAAGTGCCTTCACTAATGATAAAATATGATTGTTATTTCTTCATACAGTATGACAAATGACCACATAAAACTATTTTTTGGTATTAAGCAGTGTTTCAGTCCTCATACACACATCTAGTTATTTGTACAAAACAACATTCTGCAGCTTCCACCTAAATGCCACCTTCCATCTGAGGTTTTAGAGAACATTGCTAGACACAATTCTGATCTGTGATATCTGAGATTGGTAACAATGGCTCAGATCAGAATCGTCCAAGTGAGACACACATAAAGCAAAACACATCTAAAAGCTGAAGGATATAATTTGTCCAAGATCTATCTGTGAACTATTCTCCTAATATGGAGTCCTTTAGCAAACCATGTTGCAGTTAACAACAGCAGAATCAGAAATGATTATAGAAGAGGTTAAATAAATTCTTTAGTACAATGCTTATTTAAGGAGATTAATGTAGAAGGGAAAGAAAGGCCTAAGCCATGGGTGTCATAACACAAATGACAAGGCGCTGGCTTAAAGCTGAGAACTAGTCAGATTTGTTTGTTAGGACTAGATAAGCTCGGCATATGGTTTAATGAGTAGTGGTGGCTTCTTCTAAAAATAGATTGATAATAGAGAATCTGTAGATAACAAATCATTTAAGCACAGCAGAAGAGGACCAACCCAGCAACTGCAGCCAATCACAGCACTTGTTTTGTTTATTTGGCCGAAAGGGTGCTGCTGAGACTGGTAGCAACAAACTGCATCCTTGAAGGCATCTGTGTAGTTAATCCCTTCTCTGTCTAAGCATTATCCACCTGAGTGCTGCCCCTGATATCACACATTTCCATTAACACACGTTGGTGTCCTTTCTATACTCTTGTGAGTGGCTACTGGCATCATAAGTTATGCTTTACTTCAGGGTTAGATATTTGTGATATAACAGTAACTTCCTTTTTGAACTTTGTTTTGTAAAAGGAAATATTCACTGTAGATATGCAGGGTTTATATGCAGGGTTTATCTTCTTTGTAGTTTTTTTTCCTCTTCTAGGATATTATTGTCACCTCTTCACGACTATCTTCTTTGTAGTTATACAGTAAGGGATTCCCTTGCATACATATGCACTGCTATATTGATTTCCACAGCTGAGACATTTTCATTACAAGAACTGTAAAAAAGAGCATATTTTTGACCACTAAAGGGCCTCTTAAACCCAGAGGTATAATTCTTTTATAGGCAGAACTGAGGTTCATTTGCTTTTGGATACTTAGAGCTCTGTCAAGCTTTTTACATACATAGATTTTCTATATTCTATTTCTATGTAAATTCAGGTTCCTGGGTGAAAAATATAATGTATGTGAAGAAGAAAATAGAACGAATGGATGAAAGATGAATGGAGGACAAGAGAGGAGTGAAAAGCTGATATCAGATATACAATTTACTATGTTGTTTTTACAAGGATATGCAGTTTGTCTTTTTAATTTGTTATATATAAGGAACGTTTATCCTGCTCAGTTCTTATACGATATACCCAGCATCCTCCCAAAAGCCATTATGGAATGTGAATGCGGAGATATATATATATATATTTAAAGCCTGTGCTCTGTGTTGATCTGCTCCTGTTCAATCTGCCAGTGAAGACGTTAATGTTATTTTAACAAGAGCTTTGATTTTCAAGTAATTGCATTTATCCCAGCTGCTTAAACATATTCGAAGTGCATCCAGTTAAAATTAGAAAGCTGTAAAGGGAAACAGTTGGAGTTTAGGATGTGACCTATTGCCTCCTGTGGTGTGGGACTTCAGTGCCTTACAATATGTCAAACAAAATAAATAGAAGTATTGGCCCAGTCCAGCAACCCATAGCAATGACCTAATGTGAATATCGTGTCTGGCAGACAGCAGTAAAACAGTTATCCTCATCAGGAGCCATGTACTCCGTATATGGTCTTTGGGTGTATCATATAAAACCCCCATCCAGGTTAGATAACCAGGTTAGCTTGACAAATTAAGAGCATACAGTATATGGTGCTATAAGGCATGCCAGGGTTGTGAGACTCTGCTCAAAGAATGTGTTTACAAATACACCCCTTGAGGTATAAATTGCTGCCAGACGCGTCTTTCAGGCATTCAAATTAGTGTATTGCTTACAGAAATATCTTGGTTCTTCTATATTCATCATTGCAATAAAGAAAATCTTTAATAGCCTGTAAAAAAAAAAAATACTATTCAAGGAGCATCTTACATTATGTGCCTAATGTTCTCTAATATTTAGCAAAAGTTGCACAAATGTACCATCGGCGTATGACATCCATTTGACATTTCTGTTTTATAAAAAAAAAAAAAAGATCCATTTTTTGAACAGGCGTCTCATTATACACAATGAAAGTAGTTGCCAACTCAAGCAAGTCTCACTTGCAAGCCTACTGATTTTTTTTGCTGAAGCAATGTGATTGTCAATTATTAGCCATTCATCCACTCTTGTCAGGCTATTCAGTGGAGGTTTTGTAAGAACTGCAAGCTAAGCAGTGAATGACTAGAAGTGCTGAAACACGTTATATAGGGCAATGCAGATCTTAGTTTACTATCTTAGAAGTGATTCTAAAAGTGCTATATATTTATTTAACTTGCTAAAATAAAAAGGGAATGCCCCTTCCAATACACTGGTCACAATGGTGAGGTGAAAAATCAAAAGGTCCCTTCTTATCTCTTATTCCTGTTGCTTTTTCATAAAACCCTCAAGTTTATCCCTATGGGCCTAGTAAACATCTTGATTATTATTTTTAGGACCTCTCACTAACTGTTTGAAACTGAGGTAGTAGCACTCCATGTTATATGCAGATGGGGAGCTTACACCTTTTATTGTGACCACCTGTGCACCAATGTTTCAGGGGGATCAAGCCTGCCTTGTCAGGATACAACAACAACAGAATTAATTGGTTAAAGGAATTGTTCAGTGTAAAAATAAAAACTGGGTAAATGGATAGGCTGTGCAAAATAAATCATGTTTCTAATATAGTTAGTTAGGCAAAAATGTAATGTATAAAGGCTGGAGTGACTGGATGTCTAACATAATAGCCAGAACACTACTTCATTCTTTTCAGCTCTCTTGGGTTACACTGACTGGTTACCCTGGTTACCAGGCAGTAGCCAATGAGAGACTTGAGGGGTGGCCACATGGGTCATATCTGCTGCTTTTGAATCTGAGCTGAATGCTGAGGATCAATTACAAACTCACTGAACAGAAATGTACCATGTGCCCCCCCCCCCTTCAAGTCAATGACTAGCTCAGAGTTATAGAGCTGAAAAGCAGGAAGTAGTGTTCTGGCTATTATGTTACACATTCAGTCACTCCAGCCTTTATACATTACATTTATGGCTAACTAACTATATTAGAAACATTTTATATTTTTCCACAGCCTATCTATTTACACAGTTTTTATTTTTATACTGAACTGTTCCTTTAAAACAAACAGTGGGCTAAGGACTCTTTATGAATGTGTTCCAAGCCTCAATGTGGATACCAAGCCTCATTTTGGAAATAGTGAACTATTTGGTACTCTAGGAATAGGTCTGGACTTTAGCTGTGATTGTTGTATCCTGATGATGGGGGAGTTCCAACCCACAAAATGTTGATGCCCAGTTGTCACAATAAAAGAGGTAAACTCCCCATCTGCAAATACAATGGCATGTTCCATTAAGCTTTTTCTAATGTTGAATTGACGTATGCCGGTTGTAAAAGGAGATCCAGTGCAGTGAAGTGTGAATTAGTGAGAGGTGCAGAAAAAAACATTTTGGATCCAGTTTCAAATAAACCTGTTCTAGACTGGATCTGATATAGCAAGCCACTACATGTTAGACCTGTACATGGTGTGGTTGGGTTATTTGGATGACCTGAAGCTATTTATTGCTGACTTTACCTAAACTCATCCACAAGAGTAACCTGCTTACTAATCAATCCTGTCAGTGCATTTTGCCAAATCTGCGGCATATTACTGGTACAGTATCCAGGTGATGGTCTTGTACACTTTTGCATTCTGAGATGCAGTTAGCACTCTTTATCCAGTGAACTGCTTCCATTGTTTACCCTGCTGCTGCTGAGCTCTTACTAAAATAGCACACTAGTATTATGAGCATTGCATTCTTCAAAAGACAGGAGTGTGAGTTTGTGAAACATCTGATGGGGGTTTCATGGTTTACTAGACTTGATATGAGCTTTGCCACTTTTATTGCATTAAAGGAAAACTATACCCCCAAACAATCTATAAAAAAATATATTGCATAAAACGGCTCATATGTAAATCCTGCTTCATGTAAATAAAACATTTTCATAATAATATACTTTTCTAGTAGTATGTGCCATTGGGTAATCATAAATAGAAAATTGCCATTTTAAAAAACAAGGGCCGCCCTCTGGGATCGTACAATTCACTGTGCACACAAACCTACCAAAAAAACTATACTTGTTAGGGCACATGAGCCAATTAACAGACAGACAGTCAGTTGTGACAAATGTCTTTTGCTTCAATACTTCTTCCTGTTACAGTTGTAGTATTTCTGGTCAGGTGATCTCTGAGGTAGCACACAGACCATCACGAAATGGTGGCTCAAGGAAAGAGATGTAAAAGGACAAGATTTACCTAAATATATAGACCAGTTTCGTAAGATTCTTTAATATACCACTTAATATGATAGAAACTATCTGTATTCATTTTGGGGGTATAGTTTTCCTTTAACATGATCCTGAAAATCACAAAGTATTAAGGTATAGAAGCTGTAGAAGAGCTGGTGGAAGACGGACATCATTTTAAAAGTACTACTGGGATAAGGTGCAAGATCCTTGCTGAGTACTAGTATACTAATTTCAGTGAGCCCAACACTATGGCATTTTTAGAGTGCCAGCTAAAATATATATATATATATATATATATATATAGATAGATAGATATATATATATATATATATATATATATATATATATATATATATATATATATATATATATATATATATATATTTATCTTTACAGAGATCTGCATAAACCTTTTGTTTTGTCTGGCTTTTAGTAATTAAGACAAATTTCTAAATAAAAATTCTACATTTTTATTAGATGCATTATCATTTAATAATCACATGTTCAGTCTGTGTTACTTCTAATAACCATGATCCAAATGCCCTTTATGAAACTATTTTTTTTTTTATCAATTTTAGGGAATATGATGTGGGAAAAATGAATTATATGTATGCACAGTATGTAGCAAATACAATGGAACCAATTAACATTCCAGACATCTGTAAGGACACAAGATTTCCATGGACGGTGAGTAATAAACATGATAAATATATATAACTTGAACTGTAACGCATCCAAGTAAAACACTGACGTGGATTTGAGTACATTTAAGGCTGACAAGAATTCCTGTCTGACTGCTAAAGGATTTCCCAGCATCATTGTATGATGATAAAATAATGATGTTTAGAAAAAGAAAGGGATTGCAAAATATTTATTTAGCATACCGGTAGGTAATTTTAAATCAGAACAAGTTTTATAAAGAAGGATAATTATAAAATAAGGTCACTAAATGGCCCCGTAGATTTTTAAAAGTCCCCCTCCCCTCTCCCCTACCACAATGCCCCCCCTGCCGAGCGTGAACTGGTCCCTTATACCTGCACCCCAAAACTTTGCACCAGGGTTGGCAGCCACCATCTTTGTCAGCATCATGTTCTTTTTCAGGTTCCACAGTTATGGAAGTTGTGTTATCCCACAGATCCCGGAGGAATATTTTATGGGTACACTACATAGAACAGAACAGTCACCAGTGATTTCTATGATCCATAAATGCATTTGTGATAATAACAAAATATTGCATTTTTCCCCTTAGCAGTTCCGCATGTGTGCGGCATGGATATTTTGGTTGAAAGCAAATCAATGATTAATTAATGTTTAGATGTTGATGCAAAATACTTCCAGAAACATTTCTTTATGGTAGAAATATGTATCTGCTAGGGGTTCTACTTGCACACACAGTACAAAGAGCTTGTTGTCTTGCTTTGAACTATAATGGATGCTTTTTCTACTGTTTTTTTACTTACTGTTTCATCCAAAACCTGCACATAATGAAAATGTGCAGGTTTTGGATGAAACAGTAAGTAAAAAAACAGTAGAAAAATTCATTTTACAGTTAGCATAAAATGCTATGAAGGTAAATTCTTAAATAAAAGATAATGATTTTTCTTTGAATTGTCAGAAAAAAAAGAAAGAAATAACAAAAGCTAAATCTATTTTGCTGCTTGTTAGAATGGAAATGAAGAGAAGAATTTCAAGCACATTCAGAGTCTACTTTGCTCCCCAATCAAGAATGCCAAGAAGAATAAAGTAATAGGTATTCATTTTTGACTATATTTTACACTGAAAGATGCCAGATAGATCCTAAATTAGGGGTGCCCAAATTTGGCCCTTGTGATTTAGCAAAAGGCCAGATTTCCAAATAACCTTGAAGCGATCTAAAAAGCTTAAACTGCAGTTTGTGATTACTGATAATTCAAAATGTAATACTGACTCCAGACATATACAAGTGGCCCATATATCGGCCACTGTTAGTGCAGAATCATTAGATACTTGTAGAATTCTATTGTTTCTACCTGTATATCTGATGATTCAGCTCTACACGTGTATATTGAAAGATCTTTTTCAGGAAAGATCGTAATTGTAACATGTATGGCCACGAAAAGACTGAAGGAATTTACCCCAGTGGACAAAACCCACCAAAATGGTTAAGCATGCTAGGCTTAATGGAATACCAGAAAATTCAGGGACTCATTTAGAAAATCTAGCTAGATGGTCTGATCATCTTAACATGAGTAAGCCATTCATTGCCATAGGAGATCCACTTTCTTTGCCCCTAGCAAAATAATAGTAGCTATTTAAATTAATAGCTAAATGAAGAAATGCGTATGAGCTGCCACATGTTACAAGGAAAGTGCTGAGTATTTTCTCAACTTACTGTATTTTTTTCTTGTTTTCAAGATATTTACAGTTTTCACTGCTAATATAATGAATAAAAAAACAACAGTGCCATCTGCTGTTCATTTTGCCGACCAGTCTTTGGGGTATATTTATCAAAGAGTGAAGTTCCTCCACTCTCCATTCATTTCTATGGGATTTTTAAAAGTGTATTTATCAATGGGTGAACGTAAAAGTTCATCCTTTGATAAATACCCCTTTAAAAATCCTTTAGAAATGAATGGAGAGTGGCAGAATTTCATTCTAGCGGACTGTGGCGATCTTAACTTCACTCTTTGATAAATATACCCCTTTGAGTGCAGAAAATTAATTTACTTAGAAGATGAAAGTCTTGTGATGTTGCTCATACAGTTAAGTTAGTGGGAGAGCCAAGTCATCTTGGTAACTTCACCCACAGGGCAGGCTAAGCTGTCATTTGGAAAGAGTGTCAAGCTACAAATGCTGAAGATAAAGTGCATAATAAAATACAATAATTAGGCAGGGGTTTGTTTGGAAGCGGTAGCCACTTTAACAATAGTATTATCCTCTTTCCACAACACACTCCTTTACAAAGCCCATATACAACCAATTTAACCCATATGCTCTCTAACATATTGTCAAGTCTCAAACAGAAACATTAATAGCATGCTTTCTCAGGTAGAGATTTGTGAAAGTATAATAGATTTTGGTTTGGAGAGCTCAGTCGCTCTAAGACTTCAAATCCACTTATGAATCATCAAGACATAGTGGGACATTCACTAAGATTCGTAGTTGCTTCGCCGCACTTCGACAGGCGTATTTTCGCCAGCGCTACGCAAATTCACTAAAATCCGAAGTTGGGCTCAGGGGTAGCGTAAGGTTGCGAAGCTGCGCTAGCGTTGATTCACCAAGCAAAGCGAAGTTACGCTAGCGATGGTTAATTTGCATATGGCGCCAAATTCAAATTTCAATGGAAGTATTCATAGCAGCACTACACAAGCCTGGGAAACCTTCAAAACATCAAATAAAAATGTTATTTTGGCGTACACATGTGCCCACTGTATAATTAAGGTGCCATGAGTTAGGAAATGTAGGGGGGAAGGAGGGGAGCCCCAAAAATTTTTTTTCGATCTTTTTCAGCCTATCACCCATAATAAAGAAAAAACACCAGCGTTTTTTGGGACTTAGAAAAAATTTGAACTTTTTTGAAGCAATCCCTATCTACTCTATTGCACTTCGCCTGGTATGAGGTGGCGAAGGAAGTCTGGCGTAAAAGGTAGCGTTCAGAACAATGTGCGCGTTTGTGAACTTGCGTAGTTACGTCCGTTGCGCAACTTCACCAGGCGTAAGGGTGCGAAGTAACACTAGCGAAGTTACGCCAGTGTCCGTTAGTGAATCGGCAAAGTAACGAAAATGCCCAACGCTAGCGAATTTGCCCCATAGTCTAAATCACAGTCTGCATACAGCTATAAAATTCCACCCTTTAATACTTTTTATGCATTATTCCACAGAGACTTCTCCCTGTATATAATGCTATAGTGCTATAACAACAGGCATAAGATTTTCTACATTTTTAGTATCCCAACCAGTCAGCAACAATCATTTTTGTTCTATAGTTGCTCAGTGGTTAACATTATTGTTCTTCAATGCTGGTGTCCTGAGTTTAATTCAGACCTGGGCACTATCTGCAAGGAGTTTGTATGTTCTGCCTGTTTCTGCATGGGTTTTCTTTATGTGCGTAGATGTAACAAACTTTGCACCTTTTATGAAAGAATATGAGAACTGGTATACATCATACATGTTGCCAAATAACATTTTTCATTGAACAATAAATGTTTTTAATAAAGGAGTCTGTCAACTTGTAAACAAGGTGGATGAAAACTCTGGCAAAATTAAGGCTTTCAACAGAAACGATGAACAATTTCTAGAAGCCTTTGCCATATTCTGTGGCTTGGGAATTCAGAACACCCAGATGTATGAAGTTGTGGAGCGTGCAATGGCCAAACAGATGGTGACATTAGAGGTGAGCCCACAATAATGGGAATGTTTCTTGGCATTCGACTCTTCTGCAGACATGACTTTTAACTTTTAATTCTCAGTCATAATGTGTTCTTCAGTTTGTATAAATATTCCAGACTCCCATCTGTTGTTTACTGAAAGTCTCACGTTTTTATATTTCTAATGTTCTGCTGAATTTTGGTTTCCATGTGATGTTGAAAATTTTGCTCTCTTTGGAGTATACGTGTTAGTAAATAAGTAAATGGATAGGCACATTTCAATAAGATTATTGGTGTAGCAATGAAAGTATGCAAGATCAGCAGCATAGGTTTGTTACAAAAGCTAATATTCAATGCGTCAAGTAGGTTTGTATTGCCATTTGTACTACAGAACATGGGAATTCCTATAGGAAACATTTTTACAAATGCATACATTCAGAGGCCCATTTATTAAACCTCGGTTTTTTTCTGGTTGAGGTTTTTAGGGGGAAAAAATAGAATTTTTAGAGATTTATCATACCCCAAAGCTGCTAAACATCCAAATCCAAAATTACGCCATCTCAAACACTATTGAACACTAAAATAATGGAAGCCATGTCTTGGTCCAACTGACTTGAGGAATGTTGAACATACACCTTGTACTAAGCAACTATCAGACTCTGGTTTAACACTATTGCAACCATTCATTTACTATCTTCCCAATGTCAATCTTTACTACTGATCTTAAAAAGAAATACAGCTTTTAATTTGCTAATGAAAATTCCTAGCTTATTACAAAGTTTTATAATAAACAAAGTTTTGTTTTGGTGTAGATTCTTTCATATCACGCATCTGCTGCTGAGGAAGAAACAATGGAGCTGCAGGTAACAGCGGTAAAAGCATTTTATTTCCTTATATAGAATACTTGAATCGAATGTACCTAAGACATAGTTTTCTGTAAAAGAAAGTATCAATGTACAAGGTGTCTGGGTCATCACGGGACACAGAAAATCATATATTCAAGTTTAATGTTGGAATTCAAGAGATAAATGTTGATTTTACCTTGTAAATTACAGAACCCTATGCCTGGATTCATTGAATATTAAATTAATGCTCCTTTTTAATGTAAATTTACCGATTGAAACAAACTTAATTTTCATACGTAATAAGTGAAATTGAAAAAGGACACAAGTTGCAAGGCCATTTAAAAACCACAAGGAGGGGGAAATCCTTCCTCCTAGCATGATATACTGTATACTGACCTTGGATGAACTTTTGATTAAACCAGTCTTTAAATTTACTTAGCATGCATTTGCATATATTGTAAATAATTAATTGAAGGAATATTGTCGTGGGAAAACATGTTTTTTCAAAACGGATCAGTTAATACTGTAGTTCTGCTCCTGCAGACTCCTGCACTCTTTTTTTAAAAGAGCAAACTGATTTTTTTTATATTTAATATTGAAATCTGACATGGGGCTAGACATATTGTCAGTTTCCCAGGAGCCCCCAGTCATGTGAATTGTGCTTTCATAAACTTCAGTCACTCTTTACTTGCTGTACTGCAAATTTGAATGAGATAACCCCCTCCCTTTCCTTTCCCCCCCAGCAGCCTAACAACAGAACAATGGGAAGGTAGCCAGATAGCAGCTCGCTAACGCAAGATAACAGCTCCCTCGCAGATCTAAGAACAACACTCAATAGTAAAAATCCATGTCCCACTGCGATTCCTTCAGTTGCATTTAGTAGGAGAAACAATATCAGAAAGCAGTGCCATAGTGCAGCACTTGCTCTTTCTGAAAGCACATGACCAGGCAAAATTATCTGAGATGGCTGCCTACACACCAATATTACAACTAAAAAAAAAACACTTAGGGGCAGATTTACTAAGCTCGAGTGAATAGTTCGAATGCAAAAATCTTCAAATTTCAAAGTATTTTTTTGGGTACTTTGACCATCGAATTGGTCAAATTCTATTTAATTCAATCGGATTTAATGATTCGAACGATTCGAAGTAAAAATCATTCCACCATTCGATAATCGAAGTACTGTCTCTTTAAAAAATCCTTTGACTCAATACTTCGCCGAGTTGAATGTTAGCCTATGGGGACATTGTAGATAGGTTTTGGGCACTTTTTATGATCGAATAAAAATCATTCGATCGATCGCTTAAAATTGCTCGCACCGTTCGATTCAAAGGATTCCATCGTTCTTTTTATTTGATCGTTCGATCGAACCTTTTGTGCTAAAATCCTTTGAATTTGATATTCGAATTCGAAGGATTTTACTTCGGGGGTTGAATTTTTAACCCTCGAAATTCGACCCTTGATAAATCTGCCCCTTATTGTTTCAGGAATTACATTTTATATGGTAGGGTGAATTATTTGCAGTGTAAACAGTGTAATTCTTGAGTAGCTCTCCATCTGTTATTTATAAAAAAATTATTCAATTTGGTCACAGTTCACTCTTGGTCTGCTAGTTGCATTGATCAGTTATTTAGGTAAATGTGAATTTTGTAAAATTTGAATGGTCACTTGATAAAGTTTACTAACTACTTCCTCATAAAAGATAATAATAATGCTTTGGTATAAACAATCCTTCATAAACCATGCTGACTAGCACGTCTTACGGAGAGGCCCATTTTTCAACATTCTAATTTTAGTGGTTTTAGGGTTTCTTAAAAAAAAAATGTATGAAATCACAAATGCCTTGTCATTTATTAGTTTGAACGAAAAAAGCTGAATTTTGAGCTGCAAATATGGAAACCTCTAAAAATACAAGTGTTTAGGACACATACTACGAAATTCCGAAATTCTGTCTGTATAAAAAAAAAATAGAGTTTTGTATTAGAGTTTTTTGTGCTTTTTACAATTTATAAATCTTGATTTTTTTTGAGCTTTAGAGAAATAAAAAACATGAATTTTTGTAGGAAAAATAAATTTGTGAAAAAAAATAGAAATTTGAAAGTAAGTAAATAGGCCACTATGTGTTAACTTACTATACTTATACAATTTTTAATATTCTTACCGCTTCATTTTTAAGTTAAATTGTAGGTATTAGTTCTAAACAATGTCTTTCTACTAAACTTTACATAAAGACTTTTCTAACATCAATAACTACCTTGTGAATTGAATGTGTTTACAATGTTAATGATTCCCTTTTGCCATTTATCTCTATTTCTGCTTGATTTTTCAGCAGTAAGGTTTTGTTTGTCTCTTCGCTAGCTGTATATTGAGGGAGGAATATCTATAATAGCAAACAAAACCAACAAGAATGTCAGAAACTATTGACAGATGTGCATGTTGTAAACAGGAATGAGAAATGACTTAATAACGATAAGGGACATTTTAAAAGCAAAAAAGGTCATTTAGTGAGTCCAGTAAAAAGGCAGAATACAAAAATACATTTTGATATATCTTTCTCAACAAACTCCACTATTTGGTATTTTCTAAAATTGATATTACACAATATCTATTATAAACTTTAATGCAATAGGTTATAAAGTCCAAGCATATTTGCTGCCTATTATCTCTGCCTAGAAACACTATAATGAGAAAATATTAACTTATTTTATATTCATAAATAGAGACATTGCATAAGCAAAATGGGTTTCCCCATATGTATTGACCAATGATTACTGTATGAATAATATGCCATAATTTGATTTTATAATGTAATGAACTAGGATGACACTATTGTATTTTATTGGATTGTGTCCAATGTGTCCAATGTTTGTTGGGAACAAAATTGTAGCTATTTGCCCTACTAGATTTCAATGATAAAATCCCAGTGATGACATTTACTAAAAAGTGGCCTAAACTAATTGGTTCTCTGTAATACATTTCCTCTTACCAGAGCCAGTAAAAATATGCTTAGATGGTATATAATTCTAAATTGTGATAGGCCAGTTTAATATGAGTCTCACATGCCACAAAGTATTTTATTATGCATACAGAGGCATATCCAAAAGCTTACATGTGAGTTTTCCAATAGCTTTGGCTAATTAACGTGTCTTGTTTCTTAAAGGGAGCCATTGTGCCATCTGCACAATCGCTTAAACTGACGGAATTCTACTTCAGCGATTTTGAGCTTTCTGACATGGAAACCACATTAGCCACAAGTCGAATGTTCACAGACCTCAACCTTGTGCAGACCTTCCAAATGAAATATGAGGTAGGGACACTGTAAAAAAAAATATGCTCCTGAATGGAGCTTAGCTTTGGGGACTTAAAACAGTTTGTGACTGCAAATGTTCTGTTTATGCCAGCCAACCCTACACAACAGTAATGTTATTGAAGGCACACAACACACACAGGAGCAACCATGAAAGGTCCTGTCTGTTCTGGTCACATCAGTTGAGAAGTGCTGTAGTTGAACATTCCAGTTACGCATAGACACATTCTGTCACTTACGTAATCATTGTATTTTATGTCTCCTATTTCTATTTCTGCATTTTGCTGACTCTTTTCCACCATTCATAAATCAGATTTACTACACCGGTAATAAAAGTGCAATTGTTTTTATGTTTTCTCCAAAAGACCCTTTGCCGGTGGATCCTGAGTGTGAAGAAGAACTATAGAAAAAATGTTGCATATCACAACTGGAGGCATGCCTTTAATACAGCCCAGTGTATGTTTGCAGCCCTGAAAACTGGCAAGATTCAGGTAGATCCAAGGGAATACTAAGTTAGTTGTTCTTGTTATCATTTTTGTATATTTTCAAATACAAGTATCTATGGACGCGCACTTCAAGAGTCATATAAACTGTCTATACACAGGAACTAGTTTACATATTGTTGCAAAATATAAGAATTTTAGATGTCATTAAAGCCATGGCCATACAAAGGCACAAGGCGGTAATCCTAGTGCTTTGATATAGGGCATAAAACTGCAGTAGAGGACAGATTTTTTCTTATTATTATGTTTTTTAATGAGCATTAGATGCAATGACTTTAGTAAGCACATATAATCAATGCACTAAACACCATTTATAAGGCCATATTCTAGAATAGGCATGGTTTTTGTGTATTAAAATACACTTAGGGGCCGATTCATCAAGGGTCGAATATTGAGGATTAATTAACCCCCGATATTCGACTAGGAACTAAAATCCTTCGACTTCGAATATCGAAGTCGAAGGATTTAGCGCAAATGCTACGATTGAACGATCGAAGGATTATTCCTTCGATCGAACGATTAAATCCTTCGAATCGAACGATTCGAAGGATTTTAATCCAACGATCGAAGGAATATCCTTCGATCAAAAAAACTTAGGCAAGCCTATGGGGACCTTCCCCATAGGCTAACATTGACTTCGGTAGCTTTTAGCTGCCGAAGTAGGGGGTCGAAGTTTTTTTTAAAGAGGCAGTACTTCGACTATCGAATGGTCGAATAGTCGAACGATTTTTAGTTTGAATCCTTCGATTCGAAGTCGTAGTCGTAGTCGAAGGTCGAAGTAGCCCATTCGATGGTCGAAGTAGCCCAGAAAACACTTCGAAATTCGAAGTTTTTTTACTTCGAATCCTTCACTCGAGCTTGATGAATCAGCCCCTTAAAGATTGAGGGATTTCTGGGTAAGGAAAAACCTGAGAAATGGGGTCTTTTGTTCAGTCTTGGGCACTATCTGCAAAGCATTTGTATGTTCTCTCTGGCTCTGAGTAGTTTTTTTTTCTAGGTAAACCTACTTCTTCCCACTCAACAAAAACATAAAGGCAGATGAATTGGCTCCTAACAAAACTGACCATAGCGAGTGCCAATATTGAAGGAACCCTTAGATTGTAAGATTCAGAACTGATTTGAATGATGTATAATCTCTAGAAAGCAATGCATCAGTTTGTCAGTACTATATAAATACCAGGGAATAAAAAAATAAAACAAATTCTCACTGTAGAAACATAGGACTTACTTACCTGAACGTATACAGTCTCTTTCTCAATCTAATATAAAATATTAATAAATAAATATATATATATATTTGGAATGGGGGCTTGTGTACTTCTGCTTGAATAAGTGAAACTGAACTGTCTAAAACAAATTTCAAAACAGTTGAGCCTTGTAGCCAAGTATCATGGACAATTAAGTTTCAGACATGGAGCTTTTGCATGCTGTTTTAATAATCAATAATTGCCTAATATAATGTCCCCATAGGTGCAATTTTACATGTAAATATATATAACAATTCTTAATTCAAAGAGGGAGGGGGGAGAAACAACCATTCATTAACATATTGTTATTGTAATTTTTCTTTTTAAGAGCAAGCTGAGTGATGTAGAAATCCTTGCACTGATGATAGCCACCCTGAGCCATGACTTGGACCACAGAGGGGTTAACAACTCTTTTATACAGAGGTAAGTTAAAATCCAACGAAAACTGAGATAAAGTTACTATTATCAAAGATCAGAAATCATTCTAAAGAGAACAGTAATTTTAACTCCTACATATGCAGTGGCTGTTCACTAATCACTTTGAATGCTACTTAAATGTCTGTAGAGACGAGTTGGTTCTCTGTTTCATCTGCATGTCTTGTGTTGATCAGGGCTGCAAAGTAGCAAGTATTTCTCTAGGCTGTGATTATTTTTCCTTGTTGAATAAAGCAAAAATATAGTTATGGGTGCAAATACTGTATCTGTGGTTAAATGGATGCTGCAGTCAGTCTTTTGCCAGGATGGAATGATTATTCTAAAGCCAAGAGGAGAATGACACAAGTGAATGCCCTCCCTTGTTATTCTAAAATAAAATGTATCAATGGGTCAAATAGGTACACAGCTTTTTTTGTATTAATTATTATTTGTAACCGTACAATTTCATATAAAATAAATGTCAAAACTATATGTATATTTCATTCTTTGTGCTAGCACTCTCCTGTTTGTTGGATATTTTTCAGTAGCAATTCCTGTAGCTGTTGGCTGCACTACACAGCTTGCCTGTATCCCTGTGCAAATGTATTGGCTTTGCAACACCAGGGGAATGCTCATCCTTGCTCCATCCTCAGCTCTCTGACCTTTTAATGGGTTTTTCAGATTTGAAGACATTGCATAATAATATAAATATGTAATATTTCATGTATTTCTTTCTGCTGCAACTAATCTTATAGCGTTTGACTTCACTACATTATTCTGTGATGACAACTGGTACAATATCATTACTTAAATGGTTTATAATATAAAAAGCAACACGCATTGTGGTTTGTAACTAAATCTACTAAATGGTGCCAAAAGTGCACTGTAATATTAAGGCAATTAAATCATTCTGTTGTCATTGTCCTCCTAAATGCAGTTACTGAAATCCACATCATGGCATGTGTGGTGGAAAGACCCAGAAGGAACTTGGGCAGGAAACCAAACTGCCACAATGAACTATAATCTTAATATGCGACCAGTCCTCTGCGGTTGGAAAGTTATGTTAGCATTAGGAACTGAAAGCGCAATAACAAGGAATATTTTTGCGTTACTAATAAACACTCTAAGTGCTATGGTGATGGCTTTTTTTTTAATATTTGTAAAATGGAATAAGGTCGGATTTCTTGCATAACTAAAAGCAAATATTTTTCTGTTCTGCTCCATTAGTCCTGTCTGTCTCTCCCAAGTCATTTCACTTTATATTTAAGCCGTACAAAATAGACAACCATTAAATTCTAGCATTTGCACTGGCAGAGCCTTGTTTTTTTTTATGTTTCACGTCAACATTTTATTCTCCGTCCCTTTTTTTTTTTTTCTACCTGGACACATACAGCACTTCTGTGTACATTTTCTACAAAGAAGAATTATTGGTTTTCCTTCATTTATATGTATGTTTAGCCAGGGAAACAAGTGAAGTATGTTTCATGTAGAGATATATTTAACTTATATTATACTGCTTTCCTGTTGTGGGTGGCATTAAAGTTAACTGCTAAATTGTTCTGCTAGCCTATTTGCTGATTGTAGTTGTTGCTTTATCCAGCTTCCAAGATGGTTACACACTGAACAAAAATGCTACTAAAAAGGCACAAATTACCCATCTGAGGGTCAGTTAATTAAATGGAGCATCCACAGAGCCACTGCTCAACAAATAATCTAGTTTCTCCCCAAATCACTAAATTTCCAGCCAGACAGTAAAGGTTTAATAAAAGCCCTTTGGATACTAGTCACCCTATTTCTTGGCTCATGTGATACTGTTATTCTCTGGACACTGTTTTCAAAAATTACATTTTGCTAAATCTACAGGAATGTTAAATGGTTTCTCCCCAAATCACTGAATTTTCAGGCGAGACAGTAAAGGTTTACTGAAAGCCCTTTGGTCACTAGTCACCCTATTTCTTGTCTCATATGATACTGTTATTCTCTGGACACCATTTTCAAAAATTAAATTTTTGCTAAATCTACAGGACATCTACATGTTAAATGGTTTTATGCTTGACTTTTTTCATATAAAACTTTTTTTTGCTTTGTATTCTGCTAATTCTATTGTATATTGACTTTGGTAGCTATGCATTATTTAATAGTCGGAAGTCCACATGGCTGATTTCTGTAAATCACTATCCAAGCCAGAGGGACATGCCCCCCTATGAGTAAGTGCCGGAGGGTACGAAACGCATAAGGTGGACCAAGTGGGGTCAGTATGTACCAAAAACTTTTTATTGTGATTATTAATAAATAACTTATTTTTACTACAAAAAAGCCTTGGGACATATATCTTTTTGATATAATTTGTGCTTTGTTAGCTATGCAACTGTGAACCTAAACTGTGAGGATCTAAGGATCCTGTATTCTGTACCCTGGAATTTGCCATCAAGGTAATAACATCCCTATAAGGGATTCCTTGGACAATCATTTCCCTCCCCTTAAAAAGTGAGCCATTCTCAGAATTAAATATTAAAAAAAAAAATACCCCCAGCCCATTCCTCCTTGTGCAGGAGTAGGTTGAATCAGAAAAATACTTGCAGAACTTTTCAGTGAAGGAGTTTCTGTTTTATTAACCTGAAGAACATGGAATTATGGAGTAGAGAATTAAATTGGTTTCCCGGTGAGATTATATATTGTTTTTGCTCATGTGCAAATAAAAAGGAAATGTGTGATTACTGTAGCTGATGGGAATTACATAGCAAAGGAGCTGGTGGTTAGTTCTCCATGCAAAGAAATTGGGTAATGAGATAGTCAAGATCTTGTTGTGGATGTGAGTGGGCTATACTGTCAGGAAAGCTTGGCAGAATATATATATATATATAAAATGAACATGCTGTATGTTTGGAATATAAAAACCCTTAGGGCAACACATCTGTAATCCAGGTGAGCTCTGTTTGTAAGCCCTATTTCTCCATGTGGCAGATTTGCAATGTAAATATGGAGAGAATCTTCTGTACATGCTGTAATCTTTATCCTCATACTGTGATGTTTTGTTTTGGGGGGAAATAAATAAAATGGAAACCCTGCGTATATAGAGGATGTAGCTTACTTTTTAAACTAGGATTTGCTACAGTCTAAGTTTGTATCAGATTGTTGTTTCATTTGGCTTGCCAAATAAAATCTTCCCTGTGCAAATGTGTAATTACAAAAGCCAGGAAATTTGCTTAAAATCCCAGTTTGGAACTACGCTAAAAACAAATTAAGGACCCCCCTAATATGCTAATTTCACATTTAACGAAGAAAAGTTCTGCTGTTCCATATTTCACACAGAAAGCAGCGGCTGAATAGAGTAAATATCTAGAGCAATCGTGCGCAGCTCTGATCGTTCAAGGACAGAGCGGGCTTGTATATAAACAGATGTATTAATAAACGGGTCATTTCATTGACCGAGTTATTGATGTTCCTAAATACTGGCTGTTGAGTATACAGTAATTCGTTATGTGTTTTTCTGCGTAGACTCTATATGACAGTAAAGTAAATTGCTTAGTCAACTGCCTGAGCTTTACAAGAGTTACTTTATAAGTATCATTTTGCATAAAAGAGTTTAGAAGCCATAAGTGTGTAATGTGGTTGTTGATTTTCTGGTGCAAAGATTCATGGTGCCTGAATGTGCCCTAAAAAGTCGACTCTACATGAGAATAATTTTCAAACAATTTCTATGATTAATACATAGGTATTTTTTACAATATTAAAATAAAATACACATTGATACACATAGTAAATTAGAATATTGTAGATAATCTTATAAAAGGTATGCTGTCCTGATGTCATCATAAAGTTTAAATCAAAGCTGCAACATCCTTCATGGAACTTATCTGCAAAAATAGAGACAGTACTTACAATGAAACCTCAAAGACATCATCCAATATTTATCGTACGAAAGATCTTTCGTATGATAATCTTGGCATGTGTGGTGG
This sequence comes from Xenopus laevis, assembly GCF_017654675.1. Taxonomy (NCBI): domain Eukaryota; kingdom Metazoa; phylum Chordata; class Amphibia; order Anura; family Pipidae; genus Xenopus; species Xenopus laevis. The sequence continues at coordinate 75,083,301 of NC_054371.1, read as the reverse complement.
GAGAAAAGGCAACCAATATCGCTAAAAAGCCTTGGATTCGTTGATCAGACAGGACTAAAAATTTTGATCGGGCATCTTCAAACATCGTAAAGTTAATGCTGAATTGTCAAACAGAGCTAAAGAGTTCTTTGTTTTTTCCTGCATATCTGACGATTCAGCTCTTAAAATTAGTAGAGTGGACGAAAGATATTTCGTACGACCAATGGTCGTGGGAAAGATCGTAATTGTAGCATGTATGGTCACCTATAGCCATTAGGCTGGCTATGTAGCCTCCTGTTCTGCACTGACTCATTGCCCAACATAGGTCTATTCTGAGATAGTTCCTGGGTGTGCTTTGATCTGTTCCTGACTGCCTATCCTTGACATTTGCTGATTCGCTGTCTGAACTGACCTTGCCTGATTACTGCCTATTCTTCGGGATCCTGATTCTGTACTACATTGTCTGTTATGATCCTGGACTGTTCCACGACTACTCATACGGTGTTCCCATTCTACCTGTCACATGTTGCTTGCCCAGAACCCTCCCTTGGTTCTCTCACTTTAAGACCTGGCAGCGTCCAAGTAACGAAGGGCTCCTCTTGACGTGAAATGCGGCTGTTATAGACAGAAGTGTGAGCAGTGACCAGAACCTTGGGGTTTGCTGTGGTTTTGGGATACCGAACATGAGAGATATATTCTGCAGATCTAGGTTACAAAAGAACACTAAAGGGCACATTTACTAAGCTCGAGTGAAGGATTCGAAGTAAAAAAACTTTGAATTTCAAAGGTTTTTTTGGGTACTTCGACTATCAAATAGGCTACTTCGACCTTCGACTACGACTTCGACTAGAATGATTCTAACTAAAAATTGTTTGACTATTCGACCATTCGATAGTCGAAGTACTGTCTCTTTAAAAAAACTTCGACTACATACTTCGCCACTTACCGAGCTACAATGTTAGCCTATGGGGACCTTCCCCATAAGTTTTCTAAGCTTTTTCTGATCGAAGAAAAATCGTTTGATTCGAAGGATTTAATCGTTCGTTTCGAAGGATTTAATCGTTCGATCGAACGATTTTTACTTCGATCGATCAAAGTATTTGCAGTAAATCCTTCGACTTCGATATTCAAAGTTGAAGGATTTTACTTTGAGGGTCGAATTCGAGGGTTAATTAACCCTCGATATTCGACCCTTAGTAAATGTGCCCCTAAGAATGTTTTGATCCTAAAATTCAACACGTTAACCAGGTATGTACGTAGCATGAGCCAAGCTGGTTTTTTAGTGGAGGGTGGGAATGTGTTTCCCATTTGTGTAAAATAGATCACTAGATTCTAAATTAGTGACAAAGCAGTAAAGAGTAAAATTCTATTTTTTTTTTAAATTTCTTGGTAGTTAAAGGAACAGTAACACCGAAAAAAGAAAGTATTTTAAAGTAATCAAAACATAATATACTGTTGTCCTGCACTGTAACAACTGGTGTGTTTGTTTCAGAAAGACTTGGGAGCAGCCATTCAAAGCGGAAAAGGAGAAAAGGCACAGGTGACATAGAAGATAACAGATAATCTCTGTAGTATACAATGGGATTCTACAGGGCTTCTTTGTTATCTGCTGTGTATACTGTACAGGAATGGCTGAGCCAATGCCTACAAAGCAGCTTGTTTATATAAACTAGAGTAGTGTTTCTAAAGCAAACACGCCAGTTGTACCAGTGCAGTGCAACAGTAAATTATATTGCCATTCCTTTAAAACAGTTTCATTTTTAGATATTACAGTTCTTTTAAGTATCAGATTAGGTTCAGCAGAATGTCAGGAGTGTAAGTCAGTATGGTCCATTAGTGCAGGTCTAACAGGAATTCATGTTGTCTTAACACCACCAAACAGCATCAGCTCTTAAAGCTGAAATATGATTTTCACAGGGAGACATTATTTTTCTTACCATGATATATTTGGTGTGAAGCAAATTCCACATTTCAAATATGTCAAAAAATCAAAAGTGTCATCTTAGTTTAAAATGTAAAGCTATAAGTTACAGTCCCTTTTACAAGTGAAGTTTGTGTATTATAGTGACCTCTGCTGGTCCATGTACCATATATTAAAGGCCATGTGCAACTGTGAAAATAGCAGAAAAAGTATAAAAAATAGATAAAAACTGCATTAAATTGTTTCTAAATGGCACAGGGTGACTTTGTTTGGTCCATTAAGGATATTAATATGGGGATACAGGATTGTTCAGACAGAACTTTACACCATGCTCATTTTGGACACACTTCCTTAAAGGGGTGGTTCACATTCAAGGTGACTTTTATTATGTTATAGATTGCAAACTTTTCAATAAAAGAAACTGTTTTGTGCAGAAACACGTTATTCAGTGTAAACCATTGAAAACATTACTTGGATAAAATGTCAATGGGGACAATAGAAAATGTACGCCCCTAGAGAATGAATAAACATATCTGCGAATAACTAAAGGTTGGCTCTTTTCAGCTTTTAAATGGGGTCACTGACCCCATCTAAAAAGCAAATGTGCTGTAAGGCTACAGATTCTGTGTAATTGCTGCTTTTTATTACTCATCTTTCTATTCAAGTCCTCTCCTATTCATATTACAGACTCCTATTCAAATCAATGCATGGTTCCTAGGGTAATTTGGACTGGAGAGCTGCTGAATAAAAACATAAATAGCTCAAAAACCACAAATAATAAAAAATAAAAAACAGCCCATGTTCCACAGACATGCCCTCATAGCTTCCATTGTTCATTAGCTAAACTACCTATACTTAGCATTGGAGAGCTCTGTATATAATACATGGCAGTAGACAGAACGCATCTTATATTTAGCAATGTAAAAAGCCCTGCTTGGTACACTTTAGAAATATTATACTTAATCACAGACAATTTAAACTAAATAGAATGGTGCCACTGCTTGTGGTAGAAGACATGATTAGTAGGGACACCGCTAGCAAACCAAAATATTTTGTTAAAGATACAGTATCTGTGATTGATACTAACCCATGGGGATCACTATTGTTATATCATTAACTGCTACCAAGATTATAGAGAGGGCAACTGAATATGGAGAATTAACTATTTATTTTAGTTTTCGTTTAACTAATGTCAATAGAAGTTATATAAGAGCAGTGTGCTCATGTAATGTGTCTTTGTTTCTGAATGTGGATGTCATTTTCCTGGCTTGCTGATCACTATATATCCCCACTGTTCAACACTGCAGCAGAATACTCTCCAACCCTTGCTTCGGTTTTTATATACTGTATATGCCCCAGACTCAATAGAAATTACTACAAAGGGTAAAAAGCTGGCATGGAAAAAAAAACTCTCTCTCCTGACAGCTTCTCACATAGCATTGCTGTAGCTATCCTGTAGCTATGCACTGTTCTTGCTTTCTTTCTCTTTTACACAGAGAGGTTAAGGATAGCAGGTGAGTATGTTTCCCCGGTACAGGTTTCCACTAGGACCAAGGTCTTGTCCCCAGGAAATGGGGACAGCTAGAAACTTTACATTTTTAGGGCAATACCACCTAATGTAGCTAACATGGAAGGAAAAAAATTAAGGTGCAATATCACCCGAGCATTTAAAGGGCATGTAAACTCAAAAAAATAAAATCCAATTTTTACTTTTTTGAATGAAAAAGAAACCTATCTCAATTATACTTTAATTAAAATACGTGTACCGTTTTTGTAAGAAACCTGACTGTATGCAGTGAAATTCTTCCTTCATTTACTGCTGTGGATAGGAATTGTCAGACAATCCCTAACTGCTCTGCAGCAAAACAATCATACTTACTTCCCAGCCATGCAGAACTCAAGCAGCTTTGTTTGTTTCCATGTAGAGCAGTCGGCGACTGTGTAGAGATTTGTATTAGATCATATTTTTGCCTTTACATCCCTTTACTGTTTCCAACTCCAGCTGCAGGGACAAAGATCATGGAGCCAGATTTAAACAGATAATTTGGGATTCTGTTTGGAGGATTATTTTGCTGCAGCCACTGGTTCTGCAGAGTTGGAGAAAGTTTGTATTTAACAATATAAAAAATTCACATTAGATTACATGACAACACAGGACCCAATGCAGTCTGCATATTCTGATTATTAATCAGTCTTGCTGTATCAGCTTCTGGCAGATATTATTTGACTCCTACTGTTTTGATAATTTATGATGATCTCTAAGCAGCCCAGACCACACTGAGCATGTGCATAGTCTTGCAAAAATGTTTAACAAAATTACAAGATTGTGACCCCCTGTTGCCAATTTTAAAAGCATAAATCATTTGTTTGATTAGGCTTGTGGTGCAATAAGTTCATGTTTATGTTTAGTAAATAAAATACAGCATTATTTACCCACACCGATATGGGACTTAGCCTCTAAATGCAAATAAACAATACTAGATAGCCAGGGCCATACAGGTAGAGTTAAAAAGCAATATTTATTATCACCATGCCAAAAATACTAAAACCATTTAAAATAAGCAGCGCTGCTTGGGGGGTGGGGATCCCATTATCCCTATTTTGCATATATTATATACAATACAGTAAAAGAAGGACGTGAGTATGGAGCGTTGAGCATTCGGTGTGGGAGGTGATCCATTACGGTCAGTATCTTTTCTATTCTGCACAGCGGCCTGCTACAGAGCGGTGGGACGAATATGATTACATAGCGATTGCTATACCACCAAAACACCGGGATCCGGATGTCCATTGGATATGCATAGGGGATATTTCCCCCTCTAGTGCCTATGTCCTTACCATTTAGACTGAATCACTCTGGGCACCAAAGAGTTAATCCCACACCGGCTCCGCCCTCACATGCCGTTTTACATCCTGATATCTTATTATTCATAATCAGAACTGGATTAATCACCTTTTCTACCATCAAATTGAGTACCCTATTGGCGACTTATATCACAGCCGTGATGACTCATCGCTCTCCTCATCCCACGAATACTTAATTACGGATTTATCCAGATTGATGCTCTTGATTAAGAGTTGGTTGCAACTGAAATATATTGGAGGCTTCTTTTTGCGTGCACGCAGCCTCTTTTACTGTATTGTATATAATATATGCAAAATAGGGATAATGGGATCCCCACCCCCCAAGCAGCGCTGCTTATTTTAAATGGTTTTAGTATTTTTGGCATGGTGATAATAAATATTGCTTTTTAACTCTACCTGTATGGCCCTGGCTATCTAGTATTGTTTATTTGCATATAGAGGCTAAGTCCCATATCGGTGTGGGTAAATATGTCAATATAAAGCAAATGTGTCTCTAATGCAGGCTATAAATCGGCTACTACTAATTGTATGCACCTTGCTTGGTTTAAACGGATATTTAAAATACAGCATTTCTAGCCTTATTCTATTTTAGACTTTACTTCCCCTTTAAGGGATATGCAAATAACTTTGCGAAACTGTGGTGAAAAGTAGCCGGCAAAAAAAATCTGCCGCGTCAAAATAGTTGCACGCATATAAAAATTGTTGCACGTGTCAAACTTATTTTGACTCCCATTGACTTCAATGCATTTCGCAAATTTTTCACCGTTTCGGGATAAATCCACCCATCACTATTTATTGTTCATTTTTTATAGTTTTTACATTATTTGCCTTTTTCTTCTGACTCTTTGCAGCTTTCAAATGGGGTGTCACTGACCCCATCTAAAGAACAAATGCTTTGTAAGGCTATAAATTTATTGTTATTGTTACTTCTTTTCTATTCATATTTCTATTCAGGCCCTCTACTATTCATATTCCAGTCTCTTATTCAAATCAATGCATGGTTGCTAGGATAATTTTAATCCTAGCAAACAGCTAAAATTGCAAACTGGAGAGCAGCTGAATAAAAAGCTAAATAACTCAAAAACCACAAAAAATGAAAACCAATTGCAAATTGTCTTAGTATATCACTCTCTACACCATACCAAGAGTTAATTTAAAAGTGAACAACCACTTTAACTGTTTGTGAACAAATAAGTGACACTTTTACATAATGAAATAAAGTGTAACACTCGGCAGTTTTCTAAAATACATTCAACATCCTCAGTGTTTTTCATTCCAATTGAAAGCACTACTTGACCAGTTCTGCTCGCTGTTTCTGTCTCGTAATACAAAGTAGCGGAAGCAGGCTCTCCTCCAGTTCCCATCTGCTACATTGGTCAGAACCAGCTGTTCAAATTATGTTTTCAATAGCAATTCCATTTACAAGTAATTCTGTATATTGGAGTGTACACAATGTAGACTCTACTTCATTTTTGTATTTATTTTATTGAAATTAAAAACAAATAATTCTTGTTTTCCACCAGAAGTGAACATCCTCTAGCACAGCTGTATTGTCATTCCATCATGGAGAACCACCATTTTGACCAGTGCCTCATGATACTTAATAGTCAGGTAAGCATGCTTTCAGTTTGGTATAGCTAAGTATTATAAACACAAAGGTTTAGTGTCGTAGCTCTGCTTTATAGCCGGTGAAGCAAGTTACAGACTATAGTACACTAAATCAAGGGATAATATCATCATAACTTTGTTATATGCAAAGGGAGAAATGATCAAATGTGGGGTCCAAAGCCTTATTTGAAGATCAGGATTCTCATTAATCAAGGGAGCATAACAGGCAAAGTTAGGTCACTTATAGCTCCTGAAATCAAGAAAGTAAACCTGTAAAAATGGCACTAAGCTCAAGAAACATGGCCAAAGGCTTGGCGTTCAAGTAAATTAGCCCCCAAATATTTTTAAGTCAAACAGAAGCTGTTAGGACCCTGTAGCAACTTTTATAGATTTATATGAAGGAATATGAGTCTGTGCAACCCTTTGTAAGCAAGATTTCTTCCTGTTCTTCTGGTACCAAAGGTAGGGGATTATTTACTAAAATCTTGAGTGAAAACCCGAATCGTACAATTTTTTCGGACTTTTTTTCCTCTCTTTATGATATCTTCAAATTGGGAAAGGTACACCTCCCATTTACTTATACATGACCTCGACAGGTCTGAGATGGTGGATTTTTTTATTCCATTTTTTGCAGCATCGGGGTATAATAAATCTCGGAAAAATTCTCTGATTTCTTTTTCACTAAGTTTTTGCCCCAAAAAGCCAGAACAGATAAGTTCAAGGTTTAGTAAATAATCCCCATAGTGTGGGTATTTTAGGCATAGCCATTTCTGTGAATAAGATAATCTTGTACAGTATGTGGCACTATGTAAGGACATATGCATCATCAATAAATCTTAATGCTATTGTTGCATGTCAGTATGTTACGGGATATTTTTATCTTTAGGGTAACCAGATTCTAAGTGGCCTTTCTGTTCAAGACTACAAGACTGTTCTGAAGATGATTAAAAAAGCCATCCTTGCTACTGACTTGGCACTATACATTAAGTAAGCTATGCCTGCTGATTTACTTTTTCTTCTTAAAAAGAAATACATTAAAAGTTAAAATAAGCATAGGTTGTGCGATTTAAGAGCTTTTATAGGAAAACTATGGCTACTATGTGTATTTTGAAACATTCACAAATATATAAATGAAAGTGACTTGGCAGAGTGTTTCTTGTGCACTGCTGACTTTACGAGCTCTCACACCCTGCTGTGCTGTAAAGTAGCCATAGGAAAAAAAGGGTAGGAGCAAGCAGCTGTTCCCAAGCACAAGGAGTGAAGAACCCAAGCGGAAGTTTGCCTTTCTACAGTACATGCAATGTCAAATAATATAAGGCTTCATTAATTTGCTGCCCATTTTCCTAGCTATGTTTTAGTATAAAAATCTTTTACAGTGTGTGTCCAGTATTTTTCTCTTAAAAAATGTATGGCCTAATGGGAGGAATGAGTAAAACCCATCAATAATTCACACTGGTGCATAGCTAGGAGATGGGTTGATGATATCTACAGGCTGTGTGACTCATCACTTTTGTGATATTTTTGGCAGCACTTAGCTGAAAATATAAGTGGAAATATTTGCTACTTTTTTTTACACTGTTACAAAAACTATAATTTTTCTCCCCGGGGTCACATTGCTCTTATCCTACTTACCTGGACTCCGTGTACTTCTTTGCACTTCATAATATTCATTTTAAGAAAGAGTTCGGCCCAGAAACAACTTTTTAAGAGGCAGTTGGACAATGCTGTTATAAATTAATAATTAAATAATTTTTACTTTCACAGTCAAGTACACACTGGGCCTGTAAGCATATAATATATAGAGCTATAAATCATACCTCCAAACTGTCCCTTTTTTTCTGCAGGACAGTCTTGATTTTGACAGCTCAGCCCACAGTCATGGGTTTCTTACTGAAATGTCCCGACTTTCTCTTTGATCTCCTTCACTGACTTGAGAAAAAGTTTCTGAAACTTAATTAAACTAAGAGGCTTTCTTGCAGAGAGCCCAGACTACTCAGCAGCTGCACTTACTTTTGTAACTATTTAAGATAAGCAAGTCTCTTGGAAGAACTGAGACAAGCAGCTTAAAGGGCAATTCACCTTCATTAGCAAAAACATTGCACATAAAACATTGCACTAAAAGTCCTAGAAATGTGTTCAAACTTGAACCTGCCAAATTTTGTAAAATGGATATTGTAATTAAGGGGTGTGGCCATAAAATGGGTGTGGTCAAAAAATGTTCAGTTATAATCAGTGCTCAGTAATGCACTCATGAGACTAATTTGTATTATAATAAAAAAAATAGTGTGTCCCATGAAATATAAGTATAATTGAAGTAACCTAGGAGATTCCAAAATCTGTATATGAAGTGATATGGTTATGGAACTCCTTGGTGATTTTTCGTAACTGTATATTTTACAACAGTACATTTTCTCCTATAGAGCTCTGGAATCCCATTGTCCAGAAAGTTCCAAATTATGGAAAGGCCTTTTCCCTTAGACCCCATTTTAAGCAAATCATTATAATTTCCTTGTCTTTAAGTACCATGAACCCATATTGGTTGCAAATCAATCCTGTTGGGATTATTTTATGTTTAAATGCTTTTTAGCAGACTTAAAGTATGGTGATCCAAATTACAAAAAGATCCCTTATCCGAAACAAACTTGAAAATATACATTTAATTTTTCAGTTGGGGTTTTTATTTTCACATAAAAACATCTTAAAATGTGAAGCATCCTAGAGGTTCCATAGATTTTGGTATCCTACAAACACATTTAAATTATTACGTTAAAATTGTATTTTGACATGTATATTTTAAAGTTTTTTTCCTTTTCATAGTTCTTTCAAACCTACTGCTATTCTGGATAGAAGAAGCAAACAAAGGAGAAGGGTGTATAGATTAAATGTAAGAAGAGGATAGAACATTTAGATCACAATTGCAATATCATTTAGTTCTCTTTAACTAGTATAGTTTAGCTTAAACAGTGGTGCAGTTAAAGGGTAGGAGAGGTGCCAGTATCCCTAGTATTCTATTGCGGACTTGAAAAGCTACAGACCGTAGCCATAAATTCAGAACACTATAATGTAGCAAAGCTCTTGTGTGCTGGGCTGAATATGAAACTTGTGGGAAAACATATGTGTTCAATAAATTGTTGTGTGAGTCTATTTATATACAGTCAGTTAATGTGACCATTAAAGTTTATTTATATGCTTTATCCACATGTGAATAATGCCAACTTTTTTTTTAAGGAGAAGAAGTGATTTCTTTGAATTAGTGAACAAGAAAAAATTTAAATGGGACGACACTTCACAAAAAGAATTGTTTTTGTAAGTACAGACACTTTTGAGCATGTTTACATGAAACAAATGCGGTGTTGCTGTATTTAAAACATGACCACGTTAACTGCACAGTGCAGTGTAAAGGTGGCCATATACAGGGAGGTTTGGTGATGTTGCCAAATGAGTGGATCTCTCCCCGATATGCCCACATTGAGGTGGGCAATATCGGACTGATCCTAGGGCCCAACGATCAGATCGGAATGGATGCCATACGGGCGGTCAGATCGGATCAGAATGGAGGCCGCATCACTGAACAGATGCGGCCGCGATCAAACTAGATTTTTTACCCTGCCTGATCAACATCTGGCCGACTTTCGGACAGATATCGATTGCGGATGCCCGTCGGATGGCCCCACACACGGGCCAATAAGCTGCCGACTCGTCTGTCGGCAGCTTTTTATTGGTCCGTGTATGGGGGCCTTAAGAATGCTGTGAAACTCTACCATTGTTTATATAAATGAGCTGCTGTATAGCAATGGGGGCAGCCAAAGGAGAAAAGTCTCAGCTTACACAGCAGATAAGCTCTGTACAACATAAGGGTGTTATCTGTTATCTACTATCCACTATTACCAGTGCAGGGCAACAGTACATGATATTTTCATTACTTTAAACACTGCAATTTTTTGGTGTTACTGTTCCTTTAAGAGTAACATCAGCAGTATTTTTTAAAAAAAATACTGGGGCAGAATACATCTAAAATTAAATCAGTTTTCAATCAATATTGCAGTGTTCCATATATATATCGAACACTGCAAATTTTACTCTTATGTATATTGTAAATAGATTTTTTTCTGCCCCAGTAAATCTGGGGATATTCAGAACATTGAGTACAACAGAACTGTTGGTGCCTAAGGGTGTGAGGAACAGACTTACCCAAGGTCACAAGGAGCTGACAAGGCCACAGCTATTTCTATGCAACTATATTATTCAGCAGCACACATCTGTGCAACAGATATATATAAGAGCCAGTTATGGTATTTACTGCATTGATTACAGTTACCATTTCTAGCCATATTGTTTATAGATTTGGGAGAATATCCACAGGCTTGATAACTGATAACTTGATGCAAAAAACGGCTATGCACTAAGTGTAGATTCTGACAGGTGACTTTGGTCATTTACAACAACCCTATAAGTTTTAGCTTGAAAGGACCAAACTATATTGTAGCTAATCACCAGGCAGATTTGGTCCATCTCTAATTGGACTGCCATCACAGAGAAGTCTGTGTGTGCTGAGATCTAAACGTGAACCATAATGTGTCTTACTGGGCAAAAGTGCCTGATATTGAATCGAATCTGAGCTTCAGCATGCAGTATTTCCAGTACATTAGATATTGCAGTGTATCATGCTTACTTTTGCTTTTTTGTTTTGTGCCAAATACAGAGCAATTTCCAGTACATTAGACATTGCAGTGTATCATGCTTACAGTTGCTTCTTTGTTTTGTTTGTGTACAGAGCAATGCTGATGACGGCTTGTGATCTATCTGCAATAACAAAGCCTTGGCCAGTTCAGCAACGGGTCTGTATATAAAAACACTAATCCATACATCTCAATGCTGTATCAACACTTTTTTGTAATTAATGATATTTATAGGATGCCATGCCCACATTTGGAACCTTGCAACTTATACTTAACACACACTTGCTGTTATTCAAAGCAGTTTGACTCCAAATTCTTTTCTGGTAGGTAGGATATTCTGTCACTGCAGTCAAATCATGGAGAACCATAAGGATCAAATCATCCCTGCTCATTGGCAGGCACTTCCTTTTCCTTTGAATCAGTCTTGGCAACAAGATACAATTCAGACACTTATGTTTTACTATAAAGCCTAATCTTTGTCAAGTTGATACAGGGGGAGTTAGGCAAAGCCTCCAGCAGGCCAGCTGCTAATCAGTTCCATGGATCAATCACTATAGGTTATGTCTTCCAATTTTAGGTCTGTCCCTTTTGTGGGGTAAAAAAATATCTAGATAAATATTATCTATATTATCTAGTCTCCTATTGCTTTTTCCACCTGTGTTCTCCATAAATTGCAGTGAAGTTTTTCTGTCCTATAACCTATGCATACCATATTCTTTCCTTAATTTAGAATGGAAAGGGGCTTTACAAATTACGTTTTGCCAAGGGGTAAAATGTCTGTGTTATGGAAATGTATTTTAAGAACCCCCTTGAGTAAGGAGGAGGAGACCAATAAACTGGGCTGAGGGTATAACCATAGATGAATGTGCAGTTATAATTTACCCCCCCCCCAAGTGTACCCAATGGGTCAATGGAATTGTGGCGATGATTTGCCACCACCACTCATGTGACACCTTTAGCACAGTTGCCAGTAGTTGGCTGTTAGTGTTGATTTGGACCATTACCTCCTATCACCCTGAACACAGGGTATGGGTGCTGGGGTTCTGAGGCCCCAATCCAATTTTGAGCAGTTGCCTCACTGACCCCAGTGTTTTATGTATAACCTTTATATACTTTCATATACTTAGGGGCACATGTTTTAAACCTCAAATTTATCTAGTTGAGGTGGTTAAGGGGAAAACTCACATTTTTAGAGACTATTATACCCCAAAGCTGCTGAAAATACTCCATCTCAAACCTGTTAAAGTCATGTAGAAGTCAATGCCAGATGTCCCTGAAGTTATTTCTTTATATTGTGATCTGCGCTTGATAATCTGATAAAGTTTGGGGTTTTGTCTGATAATCCGATAAAGTTGAGTTTTTTCAGCTAAAATTCAATAAAGGTGAGTTTTTTGAGAGTCAATCGCACGATACTAATTGACGCCTGGTGTTGTTTCAGTGTTTTTTTGCTCTGAGTTTTTCATGAAAATGTATTGATAAATGAGCTCAATTCATGTTAGGAAGTTTGATCAACTTTGCTTTAATAAAAAAAAATTTGATTCATTTGAGTTTTAGTAAATAACCCCCATAATACTTTATAACATACTGAAGATTTCAAGGGAGAATTTGAGAAATGTGTGCAAGATTTGCTGGTAAGAATACTATTGCACTGATTTTGTTCCATTTTATTGTAGCTTTGTAGAACTAAAACAACCTTATAAATAGATAAAATCATATATATATATATATATATATATAGATATAGATATAGATATAGATATAGATATAAATATAGATATAGATATATGTAGCAGTCCTTGGGCTTCTGCATAATCTGCAGCACAGTGATCTCCATTTACTTTCTTCTGCATGGTGACACAGCACATGATAGCATTCAGTCTATCTAGAAGCAGCTCCTCATAAAGAAAAATAAGATCCATGTGGAGATTGGCTCCATGCATAGCTGTTACTAAAATGCGCTGTCAGTGTGAAATCAAAGATATTTACTTGGATACCTGCATATGACTTTGGCTTTGTTTTACTTTATTAAATAGCCTACAAAACTGCAGAACGCCACAACAAACTGACCTGTGATCTTTAGGCAATGACAACCTTAACATACTGTGACACTACAAATCCCAGCATCCCCCTGACAGCTGAAATGTAATTAAGTCTCAAATAGTAAGGGCCTTTCTTAATTTTTTATTTACCCCAAACCCTGAGAGAGAAAAACAGGCAAGGGCTCATGAGATTGTCTGCAACTTGTAAAATGTGATTATAGAAACCTTAACAACCTGAATTGGATCAAGAACCTGATCCTTTGACAGAATGACATTTCAGTGTATAATGGAGTTTCTCGTCTAGACTGTGTGTTTATGTAAGTGGCGTCACTGGAGAGAGAGAGAGAGAGAGAGAGAGAGAGAATGATGTGATCAGTAATCAAGCTAATCTTACAATAGATGGAAAGAATGTTCCTTTTTTGCATTGCAGATAGCTGAACTTGTAGCCGCAGAATTTTATGACCAAGGGGATAAAGAAAGGAGGGAACTTAATATCGAACCAATAGTAAGTATTAAACCTAGTGCAGAATATTTTTATTATTATTCAAGGTGCTTGGGTCATAAAACAAAGATCCACACAGGTGTAAATTATAACTTGTAATACTTTTTATACAATGTGGGGTGAGGGTGTAGAGTTAAAAAGCATCAGCCTTTTTGCAACCTCTTTGCCCACCTGGCCCCAGTGTATAATGAGGCTGTAGCTGCCCCGCTGTGCTGAAACAAATATTAATGTGCTACGCCAGTGGTCCCCAACCAGTAGCTCGAGAGAAACATGTTGCTCACCAACCCCCAAACAGAGTCTCCTGTAGGCTGCCAGTCCATACAGAGACTATCAAATAGCCAATCACAGCCATTATTTGACATGCCCGTGGAATTTTTCATGCTTGTGTTGCTCTCCAACTCTTTTTACATTTAAATGTGGATCACAAATAAAAAAAGGTTGGGAACCCCTGTGCTACGCCATGAGAATGCAGGCTCATAGTGTACGTGGACTGCACTAGTACTAAGCATATGTCACCAGTTTTGATACTTTCTCCTCTTCCGTATGAATATGGTACATCCACCTTACTATATGAGATATGTGCATCATTCCCCAAATAAAAATATGGGCACAAATATTAGTCATTGCCTGTCTTTATCACCATTGTATGCAGGGCCTCAGAGGGTGAAAAACCACATCTGCTAGACTCTTGCCAGACAATACAAGACAAAATGGTGCACATTTGCTAGAATACACAAGATCCCATACTTGAGAATTGTCTAATTAAATAGTATGATAATATTATTATTATAAAACACCAATCTATTCCACAGCATGGTACAATAAATGCATGTATACATTACAAGTAGAAAAACATACAATAATTGCCAATAACCAAAACAAGAGGTAAAGATGGAAAGGACTTACAGTCTAATGAAGAAGAGTGTATTATAGGTCTTTGAGTTATCAATACAAGAAGATTTCCATCAAGCTGACCACTGATGAACATTGTAATGGACCCATTGCTTTACTGGTGAAAAGATGTGTCAGGAGACTTTGTTTAGTAATCATACATCATGTATAGTGCTTCCCCTTTTAATGGAATGACCATATTAATGCTTGTCGCATTATTAATGCTTGTCTCTCATTAAGAACCCATGCATAAATAAAGGAAGACAAGGGAATCTTCTCATCACACCTCCATCAGCATTGTTATCATTATAAAAATTGCCAATGAGCTGACACATATCAGCAAACAGATGGCACTAACTAAAACAGCTTATTTCTCTATACATGAACCAATTCGACCAATAGATGGCACTAGCTTGATACAATTCGTAACAGTAATGGTATTGAACTGAATTGCACTCAATTTTTTATTGATTTTTGTAAGCTTCCTTAATCTAAAAATCGTAGTTACAAATTGTAGTAACGAACACTACATGGAGTGGGAGCTGCCATTTCAAGTTTCCTGCAAATGATTATTTGATATATTAAAAAATGGTCTGCTCTGAACTATAACTCCCTAGTACAGCAGTTTTGTCACATTAAAAAAAAAGGCAAATGTATTCAAACACTGTTTAGTATTTAGTAAGTTATAAATATCGACCTGCTAGTAATCCTTTAGAATTCCCCAGTTTGAATTGGAATAAATCTGTCCCTTATTGAGGCCCGTTGCAGGAACATTCAGCAGGCTTTAAAGCAGGAAGCCAGATGTGTACATATATATTTGCAATAAGCTCCTGAAACATTTACACCTACATTTGTGCTTTTAGCAGCTCTTTTCTATAAAGCAAAACGGCTTTGTAGGTTCCGTTTCCTTTGAAGCAACGTTTGCCCAATTCAACTGCATTAACGGAGACAATCTCCCCAGTCTGAATTAGTATTTATTTTCAGAAAATCTGAGGCAATTTCTTTCCCCCAGTTTTGTTTGTGAAAATCTGACTCCTAATCCCCAGTATCCCCCTGAGTTTAGGGTGTACTGACCATCAAATGCGTTTGGGAAATCGAAGCCAAATGGGTCTAATTTCTTTGACAGATCTGGTGTTATGTTTTAATTCTGTTGTGGAGAGAGGAGACTTTACTAAATATTCTTGTACACCTAATAACTGTCAACCGGTTTATTTTATTTGGCAGTTAGAGGGCACAAGGAATGCACAAATATTAGTGTATTTGGTTTGCACACTAACGTACCAATTGCTGGGATTTTGCAGCCTAATGAAAAGACTACTGCTGTGGTTTCCAAACTGCTCTTCGGGGACCATTGGTCATGCCAGATATTAGCAAGTACCCAGTGCACTTGCGCAGTGCTTATTGCTCCTCAGTTGCTTATGAAAATAATGTTGGCTTGTTACCTCAGTAAATTGGTTTGGCTCCGAGCTCCGTACACACAAGTTATAAATACACTGGGCAATATTTATTGCATGTTATTATACCACAAGATGTGTTTTACCGCTTGAAGACATCTCACAGTATATTTCCTGAGCTGAAATGGACGAATATGGGAACAGAGGATGTTTTTCATATATATATATATATATATATATATATATATATATATATATATATATATATATATATATATATATATATATATATATATATATATAGTTCTTTTCAAGGAACCATTTACACACATATACACACACACACTATTCACACTGAAGTGGGGTGCTTAGATAGTTCTATATTTTCCATATGATGAGCTGCCAAACTAGATCCTGCTTAGTGTCCTTAAGTGAAGTTTGAAAGACGACATCCCCATGCACTGCCTACACTGTTTAAATGATCTCTTTCAGGACCTGATGAACAGAGAAAAGAAAGACAAAATACCCAGCATGCAGGTTGGATTTATTGACGCAGTCTGCTTAGAACTTTACGAGGTGTGCCACCTTTCTTTTTTCATACATATTCATTGTCAGTTTATTTAGCATCCTGGAATAGGAAACCGCCCTCTATATATTTATATAGCAACACTGAAAATGGATGTAGCGGAATTTAAAGGAGAATTAACCCTAAAAATGAATATGGCTAGAAATGCCATATTTTATTTACTGACTTTATTGCACCAGCAGAAAGTTTCAGCCTCTCATTAGCAGCAATGATCCAGGACTTCAAACTTGTCTCATTGGGTCACCATTTTGGAAAGTGTCTGCTCAGTGGGGAGCAGCTAAGCTTAGGGGTTGTCGCAAATTATCAAGCAGAAAATGAGGTTGGTTTGTAATATAAACTGATGCTACAGGGATGATTATTAAAGTCTGATTCTAGATGCACAGGTTTCTGTAGTAATTATCTGTATTAATTACTAATTAGCCTTATATTGTGACATTTCTATTCTATCTGTACTGTATATTGTGCGTGGGTCCCTAAGCTCAGTAAGTGACAGCAGCACAGAGCATGTGCAGTGAATCAGCAGAAAAGAAGATGGGGAGCTATTGGGGCATCTTTGGAGACACAGATCTTTACTGTAAAGGGCTGTGTTTGCCTTGGGCTGGTACAGAAGCCCAAAACATAATGTGCAACATGTCTAACCTACTTCTTTTGTTAAGCTTTACTTCTCCTTTAAATAGCTGTCTATATACATCTTGCTTTGATATATAACTTAAGGGCATTGTTCACCTTTAAGTTTACTTTTAGTATGATGTAGAGAGTGATATTCTGAGACAATTTGCAATTGGTTTTAATTTTTTAACGTTTGTGTTTTTTTGATTTATTTAGCTTTTTATTCAGCATCTCTCCAGTTTGCAATTTGGTTGCTAGGGTACAAATTTCCCTAGAACCATGCATTGATTTAAAATGAAAGACTGGAATATGAATAGGAGAGGGCCTGAATGGAAAGATGAGTGATAAAATGTAGCAATAACTATACATTTGTAGCCATACAGAGCATTTGATTTTTAGATGGGGTCGGTGACCCCCATTTTAAAGCTCAAAGAAGTCAAATAATTCAAAAACTATATAAAAAAGACTAAATTAAGGCCAACTGAAAAGTTGCTTAGAACTGACCATTCTATAACATACTAAAAGTTAACTTAAAGGTTAACCACCCCTTTAACGCCATTGCTACTGCTAATGAGGCTGGTGTATGTTTAGGCCACTGCTTTGCTACAAAAAGGAGGAAAACAGCAAAAGAAGTCAACATAAAAAATAATAATGATTGCCAACATGCCTTGGGTATTGGGTCCCATTCAAAAAGGATCCCCAACACTTCCCCAATCCCCATACATTTCCCCTAATAGAACTTGTCTCTTGTCTATGACATAAGACTCTACAGTACCTATGCAGAACCTAATGCTTGTTTTACCTATTTTCTTGCAAGACAAGTTCAGTCCTCACCGTATACATTTGTTCCATAGGCCTTGACGCAGATCTCTGAATCGTGTTACCCTTTACTTGACGGCTGTCAGAGGAATAAGCAGATGTGGCAGGTCTTAGCAGAGCAGCAGGAAAAGAACCTGGTGAACGGAGAAAAGAGTCAGTCGGAAGTGAACTGCAACATGGATTAGAAGAACAAGAGAAGCCTGTCGTTTTGTGGTACAAAATAGCGTTACACTGTCTGAAGAATTTTATATTTCGCACCAGCTGTATTTATTCCTTTCACGTAGATCGTTTCCTCTAAGGAAAATGTAAATTGTATTTCTTTATATTATTTTTAATATTGTTATTTTTTCTAAAACTGTTCATTGTCTGATTGTATGTAGCGGGGTAACACATTTCTCCTGTCAGTAGGGCTTAAACTGCTCACTTTCTAATCACGCGCACTTCATATTTTGTATTGTCCTACATGGACTAGTGCCTTAACATGTAGTCTCTCTTTTTCCAAATAGCTACAGCTAAAGTATGAAGAATTAACTGATAGTTATTTACCAATGAAAACCCCAACCCTGCAACCCACACCATAGACATTGCTAAAGCATAAGGTAAATATGTTATAAATAACCCCCAGTGGATCCAAAATGATAAAGCAACTACATACTCACGGGTAAATTATTGATATTATACACTCGTTTTTAGTGATGGGCGAATTTGCGCCGTTTCAGTTCGCCAAAAATTCTTTTTGACGCCGACACCCGTTTTTGACGCCGGTGCCCGTTTTTGACGCCGGCATCCGGATTTTTTCGGACGAATTTTCGCGGGCGTGAAGCGAATTTATTCGCTGGGGGCGACTCTCCCAAATTCGGCGCGAATAAATTCGCCCATCACTACTCGTTTTTTCATTGGGATTAAAAGTCTATGATAAAACAGTGGAACGTCTACAGCAACCTTCCAACCTGTAACCCTTTTTCATTAAAGGAAACTGTCAACTGGTTATAGCACAAATAAAACACAGCCTAAAAGGTAATATGCCTGTAGATTTTAAAGGTATAAAAATGAGTTTGTATTTAAATCAACTTTCCAATATAAAGTAATTAGGAATTATCAATGATTTTCCATTTGTATGTAAATGTAATTCATATAGAATGCAGTAGAATCTGTTTGCCCAGTTCTAGACTCTGCTTTGAAGCAATGTAGCACATACCTCCCAACTGTCCCGTTTTCAGTGGGACAGTCCCGTTTTTGAGAGCTCAACTTCACAAAGGTTTCAGGGGTTCAGCCGAATCCAAAATAGTGGATTAGGTGCTTCCCTAGTAAAGAAGCATGCAAGGCTGACTTCAGCTGCAAGTGGCAACCCTTATGCCTTAGTAATAAAAAGGGAAACATTTTCTGTTTAGAGAAAAATACAGGGAAGATGTTTCTTTCTAAAAATAGAGCAGTATATCAGAGCAGGACTCATAGGGGCAGAAGCTCAGTCTAGTTTAAACTTTATTTGAGTTTTTATGGCACCGTTTGACAAAGAGCATGTTCCTAATTTATGGCATTTGGGGTTATAAAGCCTAAATAATTAATACAGCTAACAAGATGTCAATGTGGCAGTGAGGGGGCTCTTGCAATGTCTATATCCATTGTGGTCCATCATTTTACTGGGTCTGTTCAAATTGATCAGCCAGTTGGATGTATTCCATCAAAACTCAATGTTTTGGAATCCTGCAAGAAATCTGATCAAAGTTTGGTATGAGTTTGCCCATATGTGTACTGTGACAGGCTGCTATGAAACACCTAATGATGAGAATCTGTTGACAAATGAGAGGGGCCATTGCTGCCTTAGCCAGTGATTATACAATGGCAGCCTGCAGGGGTCACTATAAACCAAATAAGTAAGCACAAAAGGGAAAAAAAAGTATTCAGGTCATATGCTTCTGTTTCCATTACATAAAAATACAGGTTTGGAATATATGCTTGGTCCTGTGATTTTCCACTGTGAAGTTTAAATGATATTTAAGGGGGTATTTACTAAAACACAACTTTTTCTCAATATTAAAAAAAAAATTGACCAAACACTCAAGCCCTAATCCCGTTAATTTACCAATAAATCTGAACCAAAAAAAAATTGAGACAAATTAAATTGTGCGACTTTTTCAAACTGATGCCCGAAAAACCAAAAATTTTTCAATTTGACACCCGACACCGCGACTTTATCGGCTTATTGAACGAAAACCAGCCTGAAACCCTCAAAGATTATGAAACCAAGAATCATTTTCAAATTGTAAAAGGGACATCTGCCATTGACATTTACATGATTTCGGTTTTAGCTGGAATATTTTTGGATTTGTCCCAGTTTTGACCCATAATAAATCCCAAAACATTGCGCTTTTTTTCCCTGCGACTTTTTCAGATTTTTTTTTGCATCAAAAAGCCCCACCTGAAAAATTAGAGGTTTAATAAATGTGCCTTTTAAACATTAAAAAAGCAAATAGGATTGTTTTTCCATTAATATTTATTTATTAAGAAAGGCATGGGTTTCTTAATGTCTGAATGCCTTTCTGCCTGGCCAAGCCTTATAAAAGCATACGGCATTGAGGTTACGTATTGGAACATGGCCCATGATCAAGAGCTGAATGTGTCCAGAAGCAGAAGGATCTCCTATCCCTGAACTCTACTCCCTAGAGTTACCATCTGACCAGTAATTTGCAAGCCTGGCTAGAAAAATGTTAATGCTATAGGGTTTTGTATAGGGGAGTGTGCTATGGCACTCCTTTCTATATATCCAGCCAGGAGGGGGCACACAACATGTTGCCACATAGCCAGAATGACACTGAGATTATACAATACACAATCAGAGATTATAGAGAACATAGAGACAGAGTAAGTAGGTTATCTCAGTGATTCTTGATTCTTGAAATGTAAGGCTGAGCTGATCCTGTATCTCCAGAAATTCCAGTTTACTAGCGAGTATCTGCTTAGTAGTGTGCTCTGCAAATTGCACATAGTTTACCAACACTCTTCATTGTTACATTTTGCATTTCCCTGGCATCAATATACGGAATTCATGCCACTGGGGAAATGCCAGCACCTTGTGATTTATTAAGTTTCATTTAGTCGCTTGTGTAGGTACAACATGCAAAGGGTAGTTTTGTGTTAGCGTTGGTGCTGCAGTTTAAGGCAGGGGAAGGGTTAAAGTAATAAGTCAGAACCTATTTAATTTGTCAAGAACATGTAAGGCAGATATATCACCTGGAAGTTATATGTGCCAATAAATTGGCAGAAATGGATTTTAAAAAAAGTACGTTAGGTAGTTTATAGTTTATCTCTGATCCACTGTTTTAGACTAAATTATAGGCATAGGGCCTTAATAGAGCAGCACAGACAACATTAGAGCCATTATTGTGGCATGTATAGTATCTACAGTCATTTTATAACGTTTTAGAACCATGGTTCTCATAAAATATGCCAATGACTTTATTCACCACAATTTGAGGACCATTCTTTGTACTTCGCTTTTCTATGTGAGCTGAGCTTGCTGCTCTTTACTTCCTTGCAATATATATTTCTTTATATATAGCTGCACACAAAAGACTTGTAGAGGATGTACATAAGTACACTGTAAATAGATTAAGATGATATTTTGGTAGATGTATTTCTTCGTTTGTGCTTTTTTTTTTTATTACTTTGAAACCGATTTGCACAGTTCTATTGTTTATTGCCACTGTATTTTTGTACTGTGGGTAGGACGTCGTATGGAGGGGGGGGAACGTTTTTTGTTTTAACATTTTACATATATATATTGTCTTACGGGAGGTTCACAAAAGAGGAATTTAAGGAACAGCTGTGGTTTTGATATATACTTGGAAATTGTATAAAAACAAGGTATTGCGGCTATGGTGGTAACATTCTGACAATATCATTTTGTTAAACAAAAATACATCAGCCTTTTATTTGTATTAATCATTATTTATGTAGCGCTGACATATGCTGTGGGGCTTTACAAAGGTTACGCGTCAGTCCCTGCCCCAGTGGAGCTTACAATTTAAGGTCCCTAGCACATTCACACAGACTAGTCAATTGTTAATCTGCCTGTCTGTTTGGAGGAAACTCACAGAGACATGGGAAGAACATATATAACGATGTTAAGTTGTTTCTAATGGTTAAGACTCTTGAATAAAGCCATGGCCTTCGTCTATTGGTTTATTTATGGTCTTATTTTACTTTTTACTAAGGGGAGCTGTATGCATACCTCCCAACTGTCCCGATTTTGACAGCTCAACCCAGATACTGTGATGTCCAGAGTTTCTCTTGGATCTCCTGCACTGAAAAGCCAGAAAAAGATACAACGTTTCTAAAAATGAATTGGCTTTTGGCAGAAAGCCAAGAATATGTGGCAGGTGCACTAAGATACATTTGTAACAAGTTAAGATAAGCAAACAAACAATTGTAACAATTTAAGATAAGCAGGTCTTTTGGGGAAACTGTGACTTTCAGCTTGAAGGGCAATTCACCTTCATTAGCACTGTAATAGCACATAAAAACCGCAGGAATGCAAAATTTAGTAAAATGAACATGGAAATTAGGGAGTGTGGTCACAAAAATGGGAGTGGTCAAAAGTGTTTGTCCCTTTTTCTGTTATCAAAATGTTGGGAGGTATGTGTTAGCCCTTTTTCAGCTAGGGTCACACTACACGGATTTCAGCCTGCAGAGAAACACAGGCCAAGAATCCCCTGCCTTGCTGCTGCTCCTCTTCTGTTGAACCACCTGCACCCGGATTTCGACACGAAATGCTAACTCTCGCGTTTTGGTGCCAAAATCCTCATCTGCCTGCACCCGAGTGGAGGTAATGATTCCGGGTGCAGGAAGCACAGCAGAAGAGCAGCAGCAGCAGGGCAGCGGATTTTTGGCCTGTGTTTCTTCTCAGGCCAAGATCCATATGGTGTGGCCCTAGCCTGTCACATGACAGATTCTATAAAGCTGTTTGAAACATGCCATTGTCTCATGCCGTCTTGCTTACAACAGTGCTCATCTTTCATTATCATACACATAGAAGAAGTAGTAAATCTGGTGTCCTTAGGTTCATATAAAGATTAATTAGTTAAAGCACACTGCCTATAGCCACTGATGGTGAATGCTTCTAACAGACGTACCTACATCTGGAGTATCCAGCATTAGATGAGAAAGAGGAGAGCACTCAAAAAGCAGATGAACTGCTGTGATCACTGTTCATTGGAGACTGTCAGACACAACATATTTCAGGCACCTTGGTGCCCTTTTACTAATCACAGCAGTTAATCTGCTTTTTGAGTGCTCTCCTCTTTCTCATTTAATGTCTTTTCCATAGATATTGCTGCAGCAAGAATATTTCCCTTGGTTTTCTCATAATCCGATCTGAGAGATACCATCAAACTTTGCCAGCATAGGTATTCTCTAAGCACAATTCAACAGAGAAACGTTAGTGTATTTGCAGTTCTCCCTATAATAAATAGGGCACTGGGCAATAGCATTGGACAGTAGAAACAAGGAATGAATTTCATGTAGTGACTGGCAGCCCACATTTGATATATGTTACCTATTTCCAGTTTGTATAATATGTTTATTTGTACCATTTTCTTGTAAATAAAGAGAAATGTAAATGAATACAGTCTATGTGTTTTTAACAGCCTAGATATATGGCATAGAAACATGTAATCTTGCCTCTGGATAGGAAGGTCTGGGACCTCCAATATCATTTTAAACCTAACTGCTATCAACATCCCATCAACTAAATGGGGAGCTGCTAAGTGAGCGTTGCATGTGAATTAAGTGTTTAGCAGGTGTTAAAAACATAAAGGCATTAAAAACTTAAAGACATTTTTAAGGAATTGCACTTGGGAGACTGTAAGTACCCAGTGTAGATATGAGTTTCAGTGGGTTTGTCTGTATCTCTCAGTGTATATCTTGTCGCATGTATGTGGACTTGGAGCAGCAGTTAATGGCAGTATTTACGTGTGAGAGATGCAGGTGGGTTTTCATCTTGGAATCTGAAATTAAAACTCTAAGGGGGAAACTTGCAGCACTGAGGGTGGCAGCAAACATGGGGGAGGAAAGGAGGCTCAACCACGGGCAGGGGCTAGTGTAGTGGGGGGTGTAAAAAGGCAGTGTAGGTTAATGAGGGAGACAGGTTTGTTGCAGTTAAGAGAAGAAGTAGGGGACAAAAGGGTAGGGGGGTCGGTCCAAAGCAACAGATTCGCCATTTTGGGTGAAGATACTGGGAAAGACAATTCTGAACAGGCATGTATGGTGCAGGCTGTCTCTCTCAGAACTCTGGGAGGCAGAGTCTCTAACATGGCAGAGGGTAGGGTTGCCATATGGCCGGTATTTTGCCGGACTGGCCGGTTAAATAATGGCTGATCCCAATGTTATTAATAGGGAAAAATAATAAATATATAGGAAGGCCAGTATTTTTTTTCCAGAAAAGATGGCAATCCTAGTGGAGGAGGGGGGAACAAGGAAGGAAAAGGCAGGTTTTAGTTATAGGTTTAGTAATATCAGCGGCTATACTTTGTTTGGGAGTGACAG
Source organism: Xenopus laevis (assembly GCF_017654675.1). Lineage (NCBI taxonomy): Eukaryota > Metazoa > Chordata > Amphibia > Anura > Pipidae > Xenopus > Xenopus laevis. The sequence goes on along the minus strand of NC_054371.1, from coordinate 75,058,866 downwards.
AGGCAATAAAAAAGGAGGAGGGGTATGTCTGTTTGTTAGGCAGGATTTAAAAGCTAATATAAAGGAGGAGGTGATGTTAGAAAATGAGGGGGCTGAAGTCTTATGGGTAGAGCTCTTCACTGGTTGTAAGGAGTTTAGCAAATGAATTGTAGGAGCATGCTACAGACCCGAGGAGGCTAAGCTCCTGATGCAAAAAGAAAAGGCTGATAGTTTGGGGAAAGTAATGATAATGGGGGATTTTAATTACCCAGATATTGACTAGAGCAACTGTGGTGCCAGATCAGTTAATGGGGAAAAGTTTATAAACTCGTTTCATGACAATTTTATGGCACAAGTTGTTAGGGAGCCAACCAGAAAAATTACTATACTGGATCTAGTGATCTCTAATGACCCAGAACAAATACCAAATGTGCAAGTCATTGCAACCCTGGGTAATAGTGACCGTAAGGTTATTTCATTTACTGTTTGGTGCAAAAAACTAATTTTAGCATCTTATGGGCAGAACTTGAGAGCATAGTTTAGGGCATTATAACAGCAATGGTTGTCATTTAAAATGATAATAAATTGTTACTGTTTTCAATTTATTCCCTTAAGTAGTAAATGTAGAAGCACTAAGAACCACCATATGTGGCTTAATACAGAAGTAAAGAAGTTAATAGGAATGGAGACAAAGGAATTTAAAAAAATTGTCTGTGGGGACAGAAGCTGCATTTACCAAACATAAACACTATTATAAATGTTGTAAAACAGCAATAAGGAAAGGAAAAGTTTGGAAATGAGGAGTGCATTGCGGCAGAGGCTAAGGCTAATCCCAAAACCTTTTAATAATAAAAAGATGTGGGTTGAGAATGATGCTCCGTTAAATAATGATACCAGTATGGTTGCAACAGATACAGAAAAGACAACAATCAGTGATTTTCTTCAGTGTATACAATCGAGCAGTCAGAGTTTCCAGACCCACCACATAGCTGCACTGTTGGCTCAGCTCAATCTAGTCAATAAAAATTAATGTGAACAAGGCACCAGGGCCAGATGGAATACATTCATGGATTTTAAGAGAGCTTAGTTTTAGACAGGTATCTATTTCTGATTTTCTCTCATTCGCTTTCATCTGGAACGGTAGCTATGAATTGGAGGAAAGCTGATGTCATTCCTATATTTAAAAAGGGATTACGATCTCAGCCTGGCAATTATAGGCCTGTAAGTTTGGCATAGTTACATAGTTAGTTACATTGTTAAATCGGGTTGAAAAAAGTTCAACCCCTCCAAACGAAAACCCAATATCCATATACTTTCACATAAATTATATATACCCATATCTGTAATAACTATAGAGTTTAGTATCACAATAACCTTTGATATCATGTATGTCCAAGGAATCATCCAAGTCCCTCTTAAAGGCATTAACTGCATCAGCCATCACAACATCACCCGGCAGTGCATTCCACAACCTCACTGTCCTGACTGTGAAGAACCACCTACGTTGCTTCAAATGAAAGTTCTTTTCTTCTAGTCTGAAGGAGTGGCCTCTGGTACGGTGATCCTCTTTATGGGTAAAAAGGTCCCCTGCTATTTGTCTATAATGTCCTCTAATGTACTTGTAAAGTGTAATCATGTCCCCCGCAAGTGCCTTTTTTTCCAGAGAAAACAACCACAACCTTGACAGTCTACCCTCATAATTTAAGTCTTCCATCCCTCTAACCAGTTTAGTGGCACATCTCTGAACTCTCTCATCTGTGGTGGGCAAATTATTTGACGGCTTGTTAAGGGATCACAATCAAAATGTTGTCCTAGTGAATGGCATTATGAGCAGCTATCAGCATGGCTTTATGAAAGATTGGTCATGTCAGACAAATTTGATTGCTTTTTTTATGATGAGGTAAGTAGGATGCTGGACAGTGGGGGAGCAGTAGATGTGATCTATTTGGATTTTGCCAAAGCGTTTTATACAGTGCTTCACAAAGGACTGCTTTATTAATTAAGGTCTGAGGTTTAAAATGATGCATGCCATCTATATAGCCTCTCTATACATAGCACAATGAGTAGATCATCTAGCAGAACCCAAATGACCCAGATGCTCCTAAAGTAAATAGAGGAATCTTTCCTTCACTTGATTGAATGCCCAGTGGATGAATGCCCTGTGGTGCTTACTACTAGTCTGTATTGTTGCATACCTTGTAGAGCACTCCAGGAAACATATTTCCTTGGGGCTCTTGATGATGTTCTCTCACTAAAACCTTATATGTAACCAGCCTCCCGCCTCTCCTCAGTGGATAAAACCTAAACATTGGAATCTGCCCTTAAAAATCCTCTAAGGTCAGGATAAAACTAGAGTAGTAAATTGAACCATCTCTTGTTAGGGTTGCCACCTTGCCAGTATTTTTCCAGACTGGCTGGTAAAAATGATTGAAGAAGCTTGATACCAATGTTATGAAGGGAGAAAGATAAAAACATGGGAAGGCTGGTATTTTTTTTTTTTACCAGAAAAGGTATCAACCCAATCTGTATTATGTTGTATATAATCTGTTGTGTATAATTATGTGTGCGTGTTACTCTCAGTGTCATTGACCTTAAATATTTATTAACATTGTGCTGCTGCTCTTCAGTGTAAAGAAACCATTGGTTCTCCTGATTTCTCCTATAATCCTTTGATAAAGTGTTTCCTAATTCACGTCACTAAATAAATCTCTTTTTAATAAAAGTGGCCATACAGACAATTAAGGAAAATCGCAACTACAATACATGTAGATTCAATGTGTACTCAGTCCTTCATAGATACATTATATTTTTTTAACCTGTTGTTGGAAATAGCCGTGCCCATACTAATAAGGGCAGAGACACACTGTCAGATTCGGGGAGATTAGTCGCCCAGCAACAAATCTCCTCTTCTTCAGGTTGACTAATCTCCCCAAACTGCCTCCCCTGCCTTCCCACTGGCTAGAATGTAAATCGCCAGCGAAATGGCAATCGGAGCACCTTAGCTTCCTCGTGAGGCCACTTCGGGCGACTTCGGAAAATGAATAGCTCCGAGTGCCATCCTGCTGGTGGTTTCCATTCTAGCCGGTGAGAAGGCAGGGGAGGCAGTTCGGGGAGATTAGTTGCCCTGAAGAAGAGGAGATTTGTCACCAGGCGACTAATCTCCCCGAATCTAACAGTTCTGCTTCATTTATATATTCAGCTAGTGTAGGATGGGACCAATGATTAGATTGCTTTAAAAGCAGTGGTTTGGGTAGCTGCGGTGAACTGCTTTCTGCAGAAAAGTTTGGGGGCTCACCATGGAGCTGAAATTAAGTATGCCAAATATTAATGTAAATGGTTCATAGAAGTCCTTTAAATCCTTTGCAGAACTGTTTCACTGTGCCCCCCCCAGATCTCTACATTAGAACCCCAAGCTTGATTATAGATGCAAGAAAATTCACAATGAAAAGATGATGCATTGCCAGGGGCAGATTGTAAACACACTGGGGGTTATTTATAAACACTGGGCAAATTTGCCCATTGGCAACCAATCAAATTGTTGCATTCATTGTTCTACTTGCAGCTGGCTTTAAAAAGCTAATCACTGATTGGTTACTATGGGTAACTGCCCATGGACAAATTTTCCCAGTGTTGATAAATGAGCCCCACTGTTTGCACCTCTACCCAAGACCCCCCCCCCCTCCCCTCCCCCCCCCCCCACCAACCCATCTTTTTGACCCCATTGCATTGCAATTTACTCCACTGGAGACTAGGCGGGTGAGAGATTAGGGTTTGAAATATTTTATTTGGTTTTCACAATAAACCATAAAAATAAATATGATAACAAATAGTATGCAGAATAAGAAGATTAATACAATGACATATTAAACAGAATGTATAATTTACAATGAAGTAATATGTAAAATAAAATAGAAACTAACAAGAACTATCACTAACTAACTAAGCCAATGGACGCATAGACATTCGGGTGAGAGATTTTGACAACTGGCAGTCCTTAAGTCATAAGCACCAAAATACCAAATCTATAAAATGGATCAACACCTCAACAGACATTTCCTGTAAGTAGAAAAAAACCCATACCAATCTGTGACCTATTCCTGGGGTGCAATTTTTATTACAAATCATTACATGGGTACTTATGTGCTGGAGAAATCCACATTTCCCCTATACATACCGGTATATATATCCCAATATGAATTTGGACGAGGAAACTGAATCATAATCTCCTTGGGTTTTATACAGTATATGACATGAGCACTGAATTTCATGGTGGGAATTTCATTTGGAGAAAGGTTATTACCATGTGTGTGTATGTGTATGCTTGATCCTTTATGATTCTTCCTAGCAATGACCAATGTAAACCATTTATTTAATTTCTACAAAAAGAGAATTGCCTTTAATCACTGCCCAGTAATGTTAATGGTAGCTGGGCTGTTTATGACACATACAAATGTTTTTCTTAAGCAAATACAACATGTGCTTTTGCTGTTAATTGAGAGATAAGGGAGGTTTAACGGTAGTTAGGCAAACATGGTCACTGAGCATTATTGTAACCAAATCCCATGTTATTACAGCACTGTTTAAACTTGTATAAGCATTTCATGGAGTTAAGGGCCTTTAAGACCCTAGTATACAAAGATAAGCAAATGCACACATAGAAGTTTTTGCAGCAAGCCATTGCTTAGGGCAGAGACACACACTCAGATTCCGGTGGACTTAGTTACACGACGATAAATCGTCTCTTCGCTGGGCGACTAATCTCCCCGAATCTGAGCGTGTGTCTCTGCCCTAAGGGCACGATGGATTACCTGTCTTTTATGAATGATCTGCTTATAACAGGGCCCTTGTGTGCCAGTGTTCCATGCTTGCATGTAGGGCTTGTGCCATAGTAGTATGTGTGTCCCTAGCCTTATGAGCAAATTCCAACCAAATTATGTTTACAAATGCAATGTCTACCTAATAATTAAGTTGACATTTCTATTTCTCAACCCTGGAAAACTGATTTCTAGCCAACTGAATCATGCTTCAAAGTTCAATGGCCTTGTAATAGAATATCTCATCATAGCAGCACCCGATAAAGGTATAGTCTGTGATTTTTATGGGCTTCAATAGACAGTTAGTCTGATACTGATATCTAACTATCTTCAAGATCAATGGTCAACTGTGCAGAAAAGCCAATTGCAACAAGGGATCTGGAAAACATTTTAGTATCTTACAACTTTATATGACCATCACCCTTTTTACTACCCATTTTTATCTTGCTTGGATAATCGTTTAATCTCTGTTTACTTTGAACCACGCAATTGCTTATATATTACACGTACTGGCTGAAAGCCATTAGTCTTTATTATGCAGTTATTGCCTTTATAGTATTAGTTATTATTTGCATGCTATAGGTCAGTGCTGTCAACTTCTTAGATCATATACAGAGGGAAGGTGGGGAATTTGGGGGTCTGACAAGAAGGAGGGGTGAACCATTTATTAAACTCCCACACTAAGTACCCTAACTATTCATGCTTAGACCAATAATAACAGGGAAGAGAGTTTACAGATATAAAAAGGTTAGTATTTTTTTCCAGAAAAGGTGCTACCCTTACCCAACCCCCTCTTCCTTTTTCCCAAAACATATTTTTTTTCTTCTACTATCTTCTGCTGTCCCAATAACTGCTCCCTTATTTACTTTATGTTCTTTCTCTTATGCTCACATCCATATTTACCTCCTGATAGAGATGTCGCGAACTGTTCGCCGGCGAACTTGTTCGCGCGAACATCGGGTGTTCGCGCTCGCCGGAAGTTCGCGAACGTCGCGCGACGTTCGCCATTTTGGGTTCGCCATTGTTGGCGCTTTTTTTTGCCCTCTCACCCCAGACCAGCAGGTACATGGCAGCCAATCAGGAAGCTCTCCCCTGGACCACTCCCCTTCCCTATAAAAACCGAAGCCCTGCAGCGTTTTTTCACTCTGCCTGTGTGTGCTGAAGAGATAGTGTAGGGAGAGAGCTGCTGCCTGTTAGTGATTTCAGGGACAGTTGAAAGTTTGCTGGCTAGTAATCATTTTGATACTGCTCTGTTATTGGAGGGACAGAAGTCTGCAGGGGTTTGAGGGACATTTAAGCTTAGGTAGCTTTGCTGGCTAGTAATCTACCTTCTACTGCAGTGCTCTGTATGTAGCTGCAGTGGGCAGCTGTCCTGCTTCTGATCTCATCTGCTGACTGCTGCAATAACAGTAGTCCTTGTAAGGACTGCTTTTATTTATTTTTTTGTTGTTTTACTACTACTACTACTACTACTACTATAAGAGCCCAGTGCTATTAGTCTAGCAGTGTTGGGGAGTGGGACTGGTGTGCTAATCTGCTGCTCCTAGTAGTTCAGCAGCACCAACTTTAATTTTTTTTTTTAATATTCATTTTTTTTTTATTTTACTTTTTTTTATTTTACTACCGCTGTAGTAGTGTATAAGTTGACCTTTTAGGCATTATTTGCCCTGTAGGCATTATTTGCACACTGTTTTCTTCAACCCGCCATCGAGCTGTGTGACCTTGTTCACATTCTGTCTAAATATCCATAATATTACCGTCTCCAGAAAAAACACCGGAGTCACTTTTTTCAAGCAGCCATAATATATTTTACGTAATCCGTATCCACCGCTGTAGTAGTGTATACGTTGGCCTTGTAGGCATTATTTGCACACTGTTTTCTTCAACCCGCCATCGAGCTGTGTGACCTTGTTCCCATTCTGTCTAAATATCCATAATATTACCGTCTCCAGAAAAAACACCGGAGTCACTTTTTTCAAGCAGCATTCATATATTTTACGTAATCCGTATCCACCGCTGTAGTAGTGTATACGTTGGCCTTGTAGGCATTATTTGCACACTGTTTTCTTCAACCCGCCATCGAGCTGTGTGACCTTGTTCCCATTCTGTCTAAATATCCATAATATTACCGTCTCCAGAAAAAACACCGGAGTCACTTTTTTCAAGCAGCATTCATATATTTTACGTAATCCGTATCCACCGCTGTAGTAGTGTATACGTTGGCCTTGTAGGCATTATTTGCACACTGTTTTCTTCAACCCGCCATCGAGCTGTGTGACCTTGTTCCCATTCTGTCTAAATATCCATAATATTACCGTCTCCAGAAAAAACACCGGAGTCACTTTTTTCAAGCAGCATTCATATATTTTACGTAATCCGTATCCACCGCTGTAGTAGTGTATACGTTGACTTTGTAGGCATTATTTGCACAGTGTTTTCTTCAACCCGCCATCTAGCTGTGTGTATTATCGTTTCCAGAAAAACCAACTGAGTTTTTGTTGTTGTTGTTGTTTTTTTAAAAATAATGCCAGGCAAAGGCAGGCCGCCACGCAGAGGCCGTGCTAGGGGCCGTGCTGCTATGCAATCCTGTGGCCCTAGCAAATTGCCCAGTTTTAAAAAGCCAATGACCCTGAACTCCCAAAATGCTGAAGAGGTAGTTGACTGGCTTACACAGCACACCCCATCCTCTACCGTTTCTAACTTTACCACAACATCCTCCTCATCCTCCACTGCTATGGCCACCCCACGTAACACTTCCTCCACCACCGGTGCCCCTTCTTCACTGGGGTCAGAGGAGTTATTTTCCAATGAGTTTCTTGAACTGAGTAATGCGCAACCATTATTGCCAGAAGAAGATGAAGGAGATGAGGACCTTACACCAGATTTAATTCTGGCAGAGAACACGATAGAGATGGACATAATGAGTGATGAGGAGGAGGTCCCCGCTGCTGCTTCCTTCTGTGATGTGTCAGAAGAAATTGATGCATCTGAGGAGAATGATGATGAGGAGATTGATGTTTTGTGGGTGCCTAGTAGAAGAGAGCAAGAGGAGGGTAGTTCAGATGGAGAGACGGAGAGTCAGAGAGGCAGTAGGAGAATAAGACTTAGAAGAAGCAGGGAGGACAGCCCGCAGGGATCAGCAGGGCAACAACATGTATCGGCACCTGTGTTCAGCCGGCCAACGCACCCGCCATTGCCGCCAATACCGCCAACTCCGCCAACTTCTACTGTTACCGCCAGATCGCACACTTCCAAAAAGTCAGCAGTGTGGGATTTTTTTAATGTGTGTGCCTCTGACAAAAGCATTGTAATTTGCAATGAGTGCAGTCAGAAACTGAGCCTTGGTAAGCCCAACAGCCACATAGGTACAACTTCTATGCGAAGGCACATGAGCAGCAAGCACAAAGCACTTTGGGAGCAACACCTCAAAGGCAACAGGCAAACTAAAAGCCACACTCCTTCTGGTCCAGCATCTTACTGCTCTACCTCTGCTCTCCTTGACCCGTCTGAACCACCCTCCACTCCGCCTTCCACCTTGACCACCTGTTCCCATTCCCAGTCATCTGCCACCAGCCAAGTTTCTGTGAAGGCCATGTTTGAGCGTAAGAAGCCAATGTCTGACTGTCACCCCCTTGCCCGGCGTCTGACAGCTGGCTTGTCTGCACTCTTAGCCCGCCAGCTTTTACCATACCAGCTGGTGGACTCTGAGGCCTTCCGCAAATTTGTAGCAATTGGGACACCGCAGTGGAAGGTACCCAGCCGCAATTTTTTTTCTAAAAAGGGAATACCACACCTGTACCAACATGTGCAGAGCCAAGTTACCGCATCTCTGTCACTTAGTGTTGGGCCAAAGGTCCATATGACTACTGACGCATGGTCCTCCAAGCATGGTCAGGGCAGGTATGTCACCTACACTGCCCACTGGGTGAACTTGGTAATGGCTGGGAAGCAGGGAATGGGTAGCTCAACAACAACAGTGGAGTTGGTGTCACCGCCACGGATTGCACGCGGTTCTGCCACCACCTCTACTCCTCCATCGCTCTCTACCTCGTCTTCTTCTTCTTCTTACTCTGCTGCTGGGTCCTCCTTCTCCTCCTCCACACCTGTGCACCCCCAGCTCCCCCTAGGCTATTCGACGTGCCAGGTACGCCGTTGTCACGCTGTCTTGGGGATGACGTGCCTGGAAAGCAAAAACCATACCGGATCTGTACTCCTGTCATCTCTGCAGTCACAGGCCGATCGGTGGCTGACCCCACACCAACTGCAGATCGGAAAAGTGGTGTGTGACAATGGAAGCAATCTGTTGGCAGCGTTGAGACTAGGCAATTTAACACATGTGCCCTGCATGGCACATGTGTTAAATTTAATAGTCCAACGTTTTGTCTCCAAGTACCCAGGATTCCAGGACGTTCTCACCCAGTCCAGAAAGGTGTCGGCCCATTTCAGACGTTCCTACACAGCCATGGCACGCCTTGCTGACATTCAGCAGCGCTACAACATGCCAGTCAGGCGTTTGATTTCTGACAGCCAGACTCGCTGGAATTCAACGCTCCTTATGTTGGAACGTCTGCTGCAACAACAAAGGGCCGTCAACGAGTACCTTTTTGAACTGGGTGGTAGGACTGGATCTGCACAGCTGGGGATTTTTTTCCCCCGTTACTGGGTGCTTATGCGCGATGCCTGCAGGCTCATGCGACCTTTTGAAGAGGTGACAAATATGGTCAGTCGCACCGAAGGCACCATCAGCGACCTAATACCCTTCGCTTTCTTCCTGGAGCGTGCCGTGCGACGAGTGACAGATGAGGCTGTAGACCAGCGTGACGAGGAGCTGGAAGCGCACGATTTCTGGTCGGAATCACCAGAACGAACCCAGGCACCTGCTGCAACGCAGGGAGAGGTGCCAGAAGTGGAGTCAGAGGAGGAAGGTGGCTTTGTGGAGGAGGAGGAGGAGGACCAACAGGAGCAGGCTTCCCAGGGGGCTAGTGGTGACCTTTTGGGGACCCCTGGTCTTGTACGTGGCTGGGGGGAGGAGACCGTGGATGATGCAGTCCTTGATAATGAGGAAGCGGAGATGGATAGCTCTGCATCCAACCTTGTGAGAATGGGGTCTTTCATGCTGTCATGCCTGTTGAAGGACCCCCGTATCAAGAGGCTTAAGGAGAAGGACCTGTACTGGGTCGCAACGCTACTAGACCCTCGGTACAAGCATAAAGTGTCAGAAATGTTACCAACATACCACAAGTCCGAAAAGATGCGGCATTTACAAACCAGCCTGCAAAACATGTTGTACAATGCTTTTAAGGGTGATGTCACTTCAGGAACTCATCAACATTCCAGGGGCAGAGGTGCCAGTAATCCTGCCACGAGCACACCTGCAAGGACAAAGCCCTTTGGCCAGTCTGTAACGTCAGACATGCAAATGTTTTTCTGTCCAAGGCAGCGCCACAACCCTTCTGGATCCACCCTCAAAGAACGCCTCGACCGGCAGGTAGCGGACTACCTGGCATTAACTGCAGATATCGACACTCTGAGGAGCGATGAACCCCTGGACTACTGGGTGCGCAGGCTTGATCTGTGGCCAGAGCTGTCACAATTTGCCATGAACCTCTTGTCTTGCCCAGCCTCAAGTGTGCTCTCAGAAAGGACCTTCAGTGCAGCAGGAGGGATTGTAACTGAGAAGAGAACTCGCCTAGGTCACAAAAGTGTCGATTACCTGACCTTTATTAAAATGAATGAGGGGTGGATCTCGGAGGGTTACTGCACGCCGGAAGACTTGTTCTGACTTCTATGCAGCTGTCCTTCTCTTCAAGCCTCATGACTCCACACACAGCTGTCCTTTAGCGTCCTCCTCCTCCCTCCGCCACCGTTACAAACTAGGGTGCAAACCCTACTGGTTTAATTTTTTCTGGCCTCTGTGCTTCAGTGGCTGCAACCAAAAAAACTGGGCAAACAATGTCTACAAGGTCAACGTATGGCAAAAAATGACTATTTTCAGCATTTATATGGCATATTTTTTCTGGCAACTGTGCTTCAGTGGCTGCATCCAAAAAAATGCATATTTTCTGCATTTATATGGCATAATTTTTCTGGCCTCTGTGCTTCAGTGGCTGCAACCAAAAAAATGCATATTTTCTGCATTTATATGGCATAATTTTTCTGGCCTCTGTGCTTCAGTGGCTGCAACCAAAAAAATTTATATTTTCAGCATTTATATGGCATAATTTTTCTGGCAACTGTGCTTCAGTGGCTGCGACCAAAAAAATGACTATTTTCAGCATTTATATGGCATATTTTTTCTGGCCTCTGTGCTTCAGTGGCTGCGGCCAAAAAAACTGGGCAAACAATGCCTACAAGGTCAACGACGTTGACCTTGTAGGCATTGTTTGCCCAGTTTTTTTGGCCGCAGCCACTGAAGCACAGAGGCCAGAAAAAATATGCCATATAAATGCTGAAAATAGTCATTTTTTGCCATACGTTGACTCAACGTATATGGCAAAAAATGACTATTTTCAGCATTTATATGGCATATTTTTTCTGGCAACTGTGCTTCAGTGGCTGCGACCAAAAAAATGCATATTTTCTGCATTTATATGGCATAATTTTTCTGGCCTCTGTGCTTCAGTGGCTGCAACCAAAAAAATTTATATTTTCAGCATTTATATGGCATAATTTTTCTGTCAACTGTGCTTCAGTGGCTGCGACCAAAAAAATGCATGTTTTCTGCATTTATATGGCATAATTTTTCTGGCCTCTGTGCTTCAGTGGCTGCAACCAAAAAAGTTTATATTTTCAGCATTTATATGGCATAATTTTTCTGTCAACTGTGCTTCAGTGGCTGCGACCAAAAAAATGCATATTTTCTGCATTTATATGGCATAATTTTTCTGGCCTCTGTGCTTCAGTGGCTGCAACCAAAAAATTTATATTTTCAGCATTTATATGGCATAATTTTTCTGGCAACTGTGCTTCAGTGGCTGCGTCCAAAAAAACTGGGCAAACAATGTCTACAAGGTCAACGTATGGCGAAAAATGACTATTTTCAGCATTTATATGGCATATTTTTTCTGGCAACTGTGCTTCAGTGGCTGCGTCCAAAAAAACTGGGCAAACAATGCCTACAAGGTCAACGTATGGCAGTTGTTTAAAGAGAACAGTAGATTACTAGCCAGCAAAGCTACCTAAGCTAAAATGTCCCTCAAATCCCTGCAGACTTCTGTCCCTCCAATACAGAGCAGTATCAAGCAGATTACTAGCCAGCAAACTTACTATCATCTGTCCCTGAAATCACTAACAGCTCTCCCCCTACACTATCTCTTCCAAGCACACACAGGCAGATTTTTCAGATACATTTTTGCCCTTGATCCCCCTCTGGCATGCCACTGTCCAGGTCGTTGCACCCTTTAAACAACTTTAAAATCATTTTTCTGGCCAGAAATGTCTTTTCTAGATGTTAAAGTTCGCCTTCCCATTGAAGTCTATGGGGTTCGCGAACCGTTCGCGAACCGCTCGCGTTTTTGCGCAAGTTCGCGAATATGTTCGCGAACTTTTTTTCCGACGTTCGCTACATCCCTACCTCCTGATGTTTCATAATCTTACCTTCTCATTTTATTCAACTCCTACCTATTGGCCTTCTCTTCTCCTTCATACTCTTTTACATTCAGAATGTTTCTTCTATACTAGGCATTTTCCTTTAATAAAGAACATTTCCTTTCCATACCCTCATCACATTTAAACATTGGAAAAGTCCAATGCACTTGCCATGAACATAGACTGATGGTGGGTTAGATAACATCAATAAAGAGAAAAAATATAATCTACCAAGGCTACTGCTGGAGACCTAATTGGTGGAATATTGCACCCCCTTGTGTCCGTACATGTGACATTTGTCTGTAGTATTGGCAGATGCAAGTTACGGCACTCTGCACCTAAATTAAAATTCTAGCTCAAGATACCAAATACACAGTTTGTGCATTCTAAATAACACTCAATCTAGAGACATTCCAGGAACTACCCATGTGTGTGTGTCCATCCAACACTTCTATATGGTACACTCCAGCTTTCAATGAGCATGCACCTACTGTATTAAGCCTAACTAGCCCATGAAACAGAAGCTAAAGCACATTAGAAAAGTACATTAACCTTTATGAAGGAACTTTCTCCTTCTTTGTCATGGATTTATTGACCAGTAGCAGAGATAGTTTAAAACTGTGAACGGTGCCTATAAAAGAGCAGGAAAACAGAGAAATTAAGTTTTCGTGGTATGTGTCTTCATTGTTGCATTCACACGATGTATAATATAGGTTCCCTGACAGCCTTCAAATAAATTTCCCTTGAATATCTGTAAGTGTAAATTACAATAGTGCATCTGTATTCTGCAAAATATTTTATTGAATTAAGGTGCTTGGCCAAATCCATAAATTATTGATTTGGTTCATTTCCATAATTAAAGGGCATGTAAAGGCAAAAAAATAAAACCTCATTTTTACTTTCTTTAATGAAAAAGAAACCTATCTCCATTATACTTTAATTAAAAAATGTGTACCGTTTTTAAAAGAAACCTGACTGTATGCAGTGAAATTCTCCCTTCATTTACTGCTGTGGATAGGATTTGTCAAATGGTCCCATGCTCTGCAGGGAAACAATTACACTTATGAACAGCATGGGGAGCCCCCGCCTTACTTCCCAGCTGTGTAGAACTTTTAATTTTGCCTTAACATCCCCTTTACTGTTTCCAACTCCAGCTGCAGGGACAAAGATCATGGAGCCAGATTTAAACAGATAAACTGGGATTCTATTTGGAGGATTATGTTGCTGCAGCCACTGGTTCTGCAGAGTTGGAGAAAGTTTGTATTAAACAATACAAAAACTATAAAATCTACATTAGATTACATGACAACACAGGACCCAGTGCAGTCTGCATATTCTCATTATTAATCAGTCTTGCTGTATCAGCTTCTACCAGATATTATTTGACTTGTGCTATTTTGATAATTTGACGATCCCTAAGCAGCCCAGACAACACTGAGCATGTGCACAGTCTTGGTCTTGCAAAGATGTTTAACAAAGTTACAAGATGGTGACCCCCTTTGGCCAACTTTGAAAGCATAAATCATTTCTTTGATTAGGCTTCTGGTGCAGTAAGTTCATGTTTATGTTTAGTATACAAAATACAGCATTTTTTAGCCTTATTCTATTTTAAGACTTTATTTCCCCTTTAAATGTATTTTAACCAGTCCTGTAATTTCTGTAAGATTTTGGGCTGTTTTCAGTTATTGCATGTTTGAGCCCCATTATTTGCTGACTATATATGTTTAAAGCCAATTTGCTTTCCTGGTGGCAAATTAATTGGATTTTAACTTCAACAAATACAGTAAGAACATTGCTTTTGAAAAGTTTATTGATCTTAGCATCAGAGCCCTGTTACTTTCTTATATGATTTTGATTGAAGGTGTCTTCACCTTATTACACCTCAGCTCCCAATGTCTGAAAACGAATAATGGGAACGTTTACTCAAGACATTCCCCCCAATCTGTCCAAATTCCCCTACAGCTTCTTGTAGGCCCATTCCTTTTTGGCTCTGTGAATGGGGTCCTTGCTCCCCATACATGTCACTATCTGCTGCTGTGATGTCATCGTCCCTGTCTAAAGATGCTAATTTGGCTTCTGAAATAAAACATTGCATTACAGTTATTCTGATTTTCTCTGTGGATACATTGCAATATCTACAGGCACCTGTAACTACTGTATAATTCTCAAGTTTGAGAAGCATTGCTCTAGATCAAAACAGAGGCTTCCAATTTCTTTATTATGGGCTCATTTTTAAGGTTGAAGCTGTCTTGAGAAAAACAATGATGTAGTCGATTCTGTATGCCGAGTGTTCCCACAGAGAATAGCCATGATTATGGATATGTTTTATGGTTACTTACGGTTTAGAATGCATCTTGCCTTTTAGGCTACCTCCATGTTTAAATAAATAAACTGCTCTTTGATCTTATGGGGCAGATTTATCAAGGGTCCTGATAAATCTGCAAAAGTCCTTTTTTTTGGGTAACCAGTTTCTCCAGACATTTTATAACATATGGAACATTCATATTACAGTGGGCTCTTGTGTAGGGTATTCTATTAACTCTCTTGTCTTTCTTAAGGTTCCCTGGACGTTTGTAATAAAAAGTGGTAACTTCAATCATTTGCACTAACATTTATAATAAAGACCTTCATACAACTTTAAATTACCTGCCATATGCAAATTGACCTAAACGCAAGATCACTAGTGAATTTTCGCTAGGCACAAACGAACGCTAGCGCATATTCACTAAGAAATGCTTGCACTGCCGAAGTAACGCTAGCCAAAAGTCACCAGCATTCGGCTCCCAGGACGAAACTCTGCATATTAGGCGAACTGGTGCGAGCTGTGCCAAAACAAAAATTTGCCCGTTAGTGAATCTACCCCAAGGATTATTTTCTTAAAGAGCTCTGTCAGTTGCAGCCCTTTGTAACTATAGCTAGTTAGATACAGTCACTCACGGCTCAAATAAATGAATGTATTATTTCAGGCCCGATGAAGCCACTGTTAATTCAAGTCGGAATAAATGCACTGAGGCCCTTGGCTTGTTGCACCCAAATTTGTTTGCTCTGTTCTGGTAAAGGGATTTTGGGTAGTTTTCAGTGAATGAAGAGATGGTCAGACAACTCCTTTTGAGCAGGTATCGGAAAGTATTTCTTTTTATGAAGGAATGCATCAGAATCCATTCGCACTGTCTAGCCAAGCTTAGAGGCCATGTCTGCTTTTTAGTCTGATTTTTTAAGGTTACTTGAGAGAAAGCCAGTAAGTTGATGGAAGTTGGACATCGGCCACACAATCAATCATCCCTTCCAGAGACAGAGCAAGCAAAAATATGTCTGCTGCACGTATCTTTTATGGACATTTCCCCACCAAAGACTGAAAACCTAAAGAAAAGCAGTTTCAAGAAGACCTGTAGCAACCGAACAATACAATTATTATTTATATAAAAACAACATATATTCATATAGCACAATGTAATAATTCCCTGTACAAAAGAAAATAAACAATTCCTTGTGTTATACAGTAATAACAAACCAATAGTATGCAAAAAACATAGTGAAAATAGAATTTTATATATATTGGTAAATTCTTTTGTTACAAAAAACTTTTTTGTTATTGTCGTTACATAACCAAGGTTAGCACCCTTGGAAATTCCTATATAAGGTTTCTCCTTTGCACCAATGTGCTGCTGGGTTGTTTTTTGATACTATGAAATGGCACAATCACATTTAACAGAAGCAGGTGATTTTGGTTTGTGGAGAATTGTACAAAAACCTTCTGAAATTTACAAAACTGCAAATTTTAGCTGAAATGCATTGGAGTCAATGAGAAGAGAATGAGAAAATAAAACTGCATCTATTTTAAAGTATGCACTAGCATATAAACTGCCCTACATTGTTAGAGAAGCTCCTTTCCACTATGCTGCAAATATTCTTCATGGAAAGGCTCCCATGTTGCCAATTAATTCCAAACACAGAACCTCAAGAGCTCCTTAGATAGACAGGGGAAGGGTGGGGGATGGCTCCAATGTGATTAATTGATGTGGCAGTCAAGGGGTGGATAATAATGATATTTGCAATTTTTTAATTTTCCAGAAAAACAGACCATATATATATATATATATATATATATATATATATATATATATATATATATATATATATATATATATATATATATATATATATATATATATATATATACTGAGGAAACCACCAAAAACTGATTAGTACATTTTTTGCTTATCCTTACTCAGCACCTTTCAGCCCCCTAGGCACATATTTTGACCTTTGCCATGATTCCCTGCTAAACAGATCTGCAGTATTATAGAATGGTATAATCTGATTTGTGAAGTTGGAAGACTTGATTTTGAGGATGGCGGATTGAAGCTGAGCACCTTTAAAGGGGTTGTTCACCTTTGAGTGATATTCTGAGACAATTTGCAATTATTTTTTATTTCTCGTTATTTTTGGCATTTTTTTCAGCAGCTCTCCAGTTTGCAATTTCAGCAACCTAGTAGCTAGTGTCCAAATTAACCTAGCAACCATGCATTGCTTTGAATAAAAACTGTAATATGAATAGGAGAGGGCCTTGAATAGAAAGAGGAGAAATACAAAGTAGCAATAACGATATATTTGTAGGATTACAGAGCATTTATTCTTAGATGGGGTCAGTGATCCCCATTTGAAAGCTGGAAAGAGACAAAAGAAAAAAGCAAATAATTAAAAAAAACTATAAAAATAAATCAATTGAAAAGTTGCTTTGAATTGGCCATTCTATTGGCATCAGTCAGCTTCGGCAGTTTTGAAACCCCTAGTTACACGTTTTGTTGCATTCAGACTAGGGATGCACCGAATCCACTATTTTGGATTCGGTCGAACTCTCGAACCAAATCTGAATCCTAATTTGCATAGGCATATTAGGGGTGGGAAGGGGAAAAACATTTTTTACTTCCTTGTATTGAGTCAAAAAGTCACACAATTTCTCTCCCGCCCCTAATTTGCATATGCAAATTAGAATTTGTTTCAGCCGGACAGAAGGATTCGCCCAAATCCTGCTGAAAAAGGCAGAATCATGTCCGAATGCTGAACTGAATCCTGGATTTGGTGCATCCCTAATTCAGACATGTCCTATTCAGTCCTACTCTAATTGTATGATTGATCAGATAGATCGGAGTTGTGGAGTGACTGAAATATTGCCTTGACAAAGCTTTTTAGCGAAACGCGTTGGCAGAGTCTCTCTTCACAATATTTATTATTTAATTGTTGTTCAGATCCTAATACTATTTCGATCACCTTGGAAAAAACCTTTTTAAAAAAATCCTTTTAACTGAATTTGAATACTCAATTCAATTCAATTCAATTCCTTCATTCTCTGTTATTTATATGGCACTGGTGGATTTGTGTTTTTTTAGGTTATTTTAGCTCTTTTAAGAGATAGGGTATGTAATATACGAGACCACAGTCCTCAGTGAACTACTTTCTCCCCGTGTGGGGTCCCAGGGCTTAGAAAATAATAGACAGCAGTTTCTTTGGGACTTCTCCACCTCTACACTATCTTCCTTTTCCTACTTAATTTTCCTTGAATGACGGTCCTGGTTCCTTTTCCTTAAACTAATTTTGCTAATGAATTACCTTGTGATTTTATAATGCACTAGCACTTGCATAAATTATTCATTTTGAACCACACCCAGTCGGCGACTGTAAACATTTGAGCACTTGCACTTTATAACTTATTGGAATTTTGAATCTATCGCTTACAGATTCAGTATATAAACTAACAAGTTGGCACTGGCTATTTTTAATATACAGAAAAAGCAACTCTATGTTTCTTTGAACTTGTTGTTTTGTTAATTGTTTAATATCTATTTAAACCTATTAGAAGGTTTTAATTAACCAAGCAAGTCCTCTTTATTAGCACAAGCACTTTATATTTATCAATTGATTGGTTCACTATATAATTTAGATAACTAATTTAACTTATTTGAGAGTGCGGGGGCTCTTACTATCTTTTTCTCATTTTTTGAATGACTGAAGTTTTGTTAACTGAAAATTGTTGTTGGCCTTCTCCCAAATGAGAGGATGGTCCCTCAAAGTTTTGTAGCAGTACATGTCTAAATGAGTGTATTGTGATGATATGAAATAATAGAAGATGGGGATCTGAGATACGCAGGGCCATTGCACGTTTATGTCCCTATGGATGAGAGGATGGCCCCTGAGTTTCCCTGCAGTTAGTCACATCATGACCAAACTCATATAAAACAAAGACAAAACATACATTTTACTAGAAAACATTTTAACCATACACCAGATACTCTGCAGAATGTATTGTGCTCTGGAAAATTCAGATATTTAGGATATATGAGGATCCAAATCAGATAAATGAAGTTGTTGAGAAATGCCATAGATTTTCTTTCCCATAAAATGACCCTGAATGAAATGTTACCTTAAAGAGCACTGCTATCACAACCTTCCTTGATTGGGACTGTTTATTTTACCATAGATGAAAATGATTTTATTGCTCTGTCTCCCTGGACTTGGACCCATATCACTACCAGTCTCCAAGGCAAAGCTGCTGAATGAGTTGATTAACAACTGTATATATAAATGGAAGAAGCCAGGATTGAAGTAAACTGCTATATGAAATTTGTGCCTTAAATATGTCACCGGGGGAATGGCATCTAATGATTGGGGTCGTAAACTAGATAACTCCCTGGGCTTGACAGGTATACTGTATGTCTAGACTAAGCCAATATACAGGTGCTAAAGCAATGTCAGCTTTATAGGAAATCTTTTTATCGACAGAGAACATTTTCCTAAATACACAGATCCATCTTAGCTATATATGTATGCTAGATACCAATATCACATACATGAATTATCTAGTACAGTGGCCACAATCAGCCTTTGTTGGCTACATAGAAAATATCCCATGGCTGCTGGTGTAGTGACAGCAAAGCTAACCCTAGGAAAAGGTAAAGAGATAAATTAAAGTAAATGTTTAATGTTTAACGTTTATTTAAATATATAGTATTTTGGGGAGTCCATAACCCCACGTGTCATTGGTCTGACCCCTGCCTGGTTCATAAAGGAGTGATGAAGGAAACCCTACTAGGGCTCACTGGACAATTCATTTTTTTGGTGACTGTTAAAAGTGCCAGAAATCACCCTTTATTTGTGTTTAATGGGAATGGCATAAATGCGCCAGTATTCCAAATGAATAACTAACTGTAACAGTGTGTCACAGCATAGTATAGTACCGTATAATACAGTAAGTAAGGTTGAAAAAAAACACGTCCATCAAGTTCAACCTTTTAACTCTATATATCACATGCCTATATGTAACCGCAAAAAAAAATGAAGTCTCTCCAATCTGCCTCAGAGGGGGAAAAATTCCTTCCTGACTCCAAGATGGCAATCGGACTAGTCCCTGGATCAGCTTGTACTATGAGCTATCTTTCATAACCCTGTATTCCCTCACTTGCTAAAAAGCCATCCAACCCCTTCTTAAAGCTATCTAATGTATCAGCCTGTACAACTGATTCAGGGAGAGAATTCCACATCTTCACAGCTCTCACTGTAAAAAATCCTTTCTGAATATGTAGCCGGAAGCTTCTTTCTTCTAATCGGAATGGGTGACCTCATGTCAGCTGGAAAGACCTGCTGGTATTTATTGTACAATCCCCTTCTATATTTATACATAGTTACCCTTTAAGCACCTCTTCTCCAGCGTGAACATCCCCAATTTGGCCAGTCTTTCCTCATAGCTAAGATTTTCCATACCTTTTACCAGCTTAGTTGCCCTTCTCTGGACCCTCTCTAATACAATAATGTCCTGTTTGAGCACTGGAGACCAAAACTGTACGGCATATTCTAGATGGGGCCTTACCAACACTCTGTACAGTGGAAGAATGACCCCCTCCTCCTGTGAATTTATGCCCCTTTTAATACAGCACAACATTTGCCCTTGAAGCTACTGACTGGCATTGCTTGCTGCAGTCAAGTTTATTATCTTCATGGACTACAAGGTCCTTTTCCATTATGGATTTGCCTAGTGCAGTCCCATTAAGGGTATAAGTGGCTTGGATATTTTTACATCCCAAGTGAATAACCTTACATTTATCAACATTGAATCTCATCTGCCGCTTAGATGCCCAGATTGCCAGTTTGTCAAGATCTTGCTGCAATGATGCCACATCCTGGATGGATGGAATTGATTGGGCAGCATCGTTTTGTGTCATCGGTCTTGCCAGTCACTGTAAGGATGCTCACTTCAAACATTTTTATTAGTATAAATATTATTAATACGGATTATTTTTCTATAACTGACAACATTTTGCAGCACTTTTCATGAGCTCCTGACCCAGTGAAGCTTATGCTCTAAGGCAGTGATCCCCAACCAGTTGCTCAGGAACAATATGTTGCTCTCCAAACCCTTGGATGTTGCTCCCAGTGACCTCAAAGCAGGTGCTTTTTTCTGAATTCCAGGCTTGGAGACAAGTTTTGGTTACATAAAATCTAGGTGTACTGTCAGATAGAACCTCTTGTAGACTGCCAGTGCACACAGAGGATAATAAATAGTCAATCACAATGCTTATTTGGCTTCCTCAGGGACTTTTTATCATAACTGTTTTACTCCCCAACTACACACACACAGTTTACTGGGGCACTTGTTCCTGTTCTGTTTAAGGGAATACTCCAGGTGGGGGGCTAGTAGCCCGTGTCTACTCATTCAGGCCACTTTGGCAACCTAAGAACTACTACAACCTTCAGAAGTGGCGATAGCTCCAGGGTTCCCCTGCATCAGTTAGTACATTGAGTAAGATTTATAAAAGGAGACAGGACAAACTAAGTGATGATGAGCACAACTATACGGAAGCGTGAGGAAGACCTTATGATAATGATTTTTTATTTTCTGTGTGACGGCAACTGCAATTTGCTGTGGTAAATAAGCCCATTAAATTCACAAAGGGCATGAAAGTAGTGATTTAGAGTGATTTGGAAAAAAAGGAGAGGTTCTATATAAACTTGTTCACTTTCCTAACCTTTCACCAACCAGCTCTCCAATAGGAGAAAAATAGTTTTGGGTGGGCTGTTGGCGCCTCCTCTGTCAGTCCTTTTTTATATACTTGTGGGCTTTGCCAACACTACCAATGCTTTGTCTTGCAAAACCCACCGCCACCATTACCCATTGCCATTGCAGATGTCATGCTCAGTGTAAATGCTAACTCAGCAAACCACAGGCAAATGGAAGTTGATGTACAGCTTTGTGGATGTGGCCAGTGGTGGTCCAGCAGAGGAAAATTGCCTTTTGCTGGGCATAGGAAATAATACTTTGGGATGCAATATTTTTGTTGCACCTAAAGCATCAACTGCATTATTCACAGGCAGTGGATTGTGAGATTATGTGTTCTCAGGTGCCCTTAACCTTTGTTACCTATGAGCCACATATAAATATAAAAAACTTGGGGATGTCCAATAAGGGCTGTGATTTATTTGGTAGCCACATGTGGAGTGGCAGAATACAGGTGGGTCTGTTTCACAGAACACATGGTCATTATGCCTCAAGTCAGAAATTAAAAAATAAGCACCTGGCAACAACATAAAAGGGATTGGTGAGCAGCATGTTGCTCACGAGCCACTGGTCAGGGATCACTGCTCTATAGTTATGACTAGAACAGGTGATATATTCCTAAGGAAGTCTCTGGTAATTGATATGGAGCTGGCTGTGACACTATTCAGGGGCTTATATTTGGCTATTTTGTACCAGGGCAGGAGCCTATAGCAAACACTCAGTAGACAGCTATGAACAGTCTGCTGAACATTAAAAGCTGAAAGCAAATATCAGATGAGTTGATAGTTCACTATGTTTGCTATATGTCAGCTGAGTTATTAAGAAGATAGCATTAATTTTCCATAACCTTTCTCAGCCTACTTTGGTCTCTGGTGGCTATCACTATTTCTATAAGGCTTGGTTAATTAGCTAGCTTATTGCAGAATGATAAACAAATGGTGTTTGCTTTTTCAATTAGGCTGTAAAATTATTTTGCATTCATTTATACCACAATTTAAAGATCAACTCATTGTGTATACTCTAGTCTAAATATTAAAAGACCTACCTCTGTCTAAGAACTAACTTCTACCTATAATAATTGACTGTGGGCTATGGTGTTTTCCATTATATGGTCATCGAACTCCTTAGTGACCTATAATATAATTATATATTATAATAGTGGGTACATTATATATCCATGCAATTTGCTACCCTATTGTATTAGGGGAACTGGAGAGTTTCAACAAAAAAATAATGACAAGTGACATTTCAGGAACCACATTTATTGAATAATATGAAAAATACAAAAATCCTAGGGGCATTTTGAAACCATTTTACCAATGATATGTACAATAGATGGCCCGTCAGGTCAATAATGGTTAGCATTTGTTGTTGTATGCCCAATGTGCCGATAGTTTCTTCTATCCAGTACTAACACTTAGCCTCTCTTGAAAATCCTTTTTGATTCTGTACCTTCATACTCATATGTCTGAAAACAAGAAAAATATCCAAATATGTTACAAGATTAATTCAGAATGTGAGATTCATGTTTATTACAATTCACAATACCATTTACAAAAAAAATTGTTATTCATCAGGTATTTTCAGAGAAAATATTCTACACTCACAAAAAAATATTAGTATTTGTGGAGAATAGTCTCTTGTTATGGTCTTGAATGGTAAGATATAAACCATATAGAAAACTTGGACATAATAACCTCAAAGGCTTTCAACTTCAGCCCACAAGTGTGTTCATTTAAACCCAAAAAATTAACGGCGGTAAACTCAGCTACATACATATTTAGTGGTTTTTGAGATATTAGAAGTTTAAACTGCTAACACAAGATATAGACAATTAGGGTCGCTGACACTCAAAACTAAAAGTTGAGCCAAAACTCTGTCACTAGCAGTCTGCTATATAGTCTACAATCGTTAATAAAGCAAATCACTACAAATAGTAAATGAATTAAAATTTTAAAAACTGTTCATTGTACTACTCCAATAAGTGTAC
The DNA here is from genome assembly GCF_017654675.1 of Xenopus laevis. Classification (NCBI taxonomy): domain Eukaryota; kingdom Metazoa; phylum Chordata; class Amphibia; order Anura; family Pipidae; genus Xenopus; species Xenopus laevis. The sequence continues at coordinate 75,035,447 of NC_054371.1, read as the reverse complement.
ACCATTTTATTTTTTAGTATAGATACCCTTCAAAAGAAAATCACATCCCATGACTTTTGGGGAATTTGTCTTCTGTACTACAATGAACCCTTTATATCTGAGGGCAAAACTCACCTGAACAAGTTCGTCACCAATGATTTGTCTAGTAGTTTGCAGAACTTTTCCATTATCTTTCCTGGTGAAAGTTCCAAGAAGTTGGTTGTCCTGTAGGAACCAGGCACCCTGAAATACAAAATGTTAACCATGCATAAGAATATAGGTGATATATATCATATTTTTAAGTTCCCATCTAATGTTGAACACAGAAAAGTTTTTCTTTAGTATTAGAACATGTAAAGATATTATTATAGATTTGTTTTCAATGTTTTTATTTGTAAGCAGAGCAATACTGAAGTTTGTTTTGTTTTGCAACCTAATGATTTATAAACATCATAAATTAGATTTAATTATCCGTGTCATTTGCTGTCAGGTTCAAACTAACCATTGTCTGTCTGGAGTTTGTATGTCTCTTCTAACCCATAACACATTGCTAGATGACTTGACTTTTGACTAAATAAATTAGTAAGGTCATCTGGGGGCAGTGTACCTGATCTTGAAATATTTATTTTATTATTTTCCATGTTCTCCAGTACTGTTATTTATCACTATAAAAAGTACTTTGCGGTTGCCATTTTCTCTTTAGTTACATCATCAATATGGCCACGCTGAGAGATATGTGCATACACAAAGATTACAACGTATAATTTAACCCGAGTGCCGAAGGGAGGATTTTGCCACATCAGTGTATGGGAGCGCTCCCTCTTAAAGTGCGCTCACGAATTGTAATACAAATGCGCTGCCTAAGACTTCTATGTACTGTGCATGTCTTGGTCTTGCTGAAGTAGAGTTGAATGATGGATTTTTTATACAATGTAGGGTTTAAACTGTAAAAGGGCTTAAACTAGAGGAGATTGAATGTTAGCAATAGATGTAAGCCTTTTATATTGTCAGTTTCCCAGCTGCCCTCAGTCATGTGACTTGTGCTCTGATAAACTTCAGTCACTCTTTACTGCTGTACTGCAAGATGGAGTGATATCACCCCCCCCCCCCAGCAGCCTAACAACAGAGCAATGGGAAGGTAACCAGATAGGAGCTCCCTAATGCAAGATAACAGCTGCCTGGTAGATCTAAAAACAGCACTCAATAGTATAAACCCAGGTCCCACTGAGACACCTTCAGTTAAATTGAGTAGGAGAAACAACAGCCTGCCAGAAAGCAGTTCCATCTTAAAGTGCTGGCTCTATCTGAAAGCACATGACCAGGCTGCCTACACACCAATATTATAAATGAAAGAAAATACACTTGCTAGTTCAGGAATGAAATTTATATGGTAGAGTGAATTATTTGCAATGTAAACAGTGTCATTTAGAAATAAAAACTACACCATACAAATTGTGACAGAATCCTTTTAAGTATTTTCCGTTAGACCAATGGCTGAATGGTCATATTCTCAGCTGGTGTATTTGTACCAGTGTAGAAAACCTGAATTGCTGCCTTCCACACCACTTATGTTTGTTTGCTAATGGCTTGGCATGGGATTGGCTCATTAGCGAACAAACATCAGATATTGGCATAAAAATTCATACTTTTTGTAACATAGGAGGTGAAACATTCACCTGTTTCTTTTGTTTACCTGTTTCTTCCTTATCATGAGGTTTGTTTTCTTACCAACTGCTGACATGCACATGTGATAATAATGGATGGTAATAAGGGTTAGCGTTCAGTGTCTTATCTCAGAGGATTAAGATTACTTTGCGTATCAAAGGGCTGTGTTAAGCAATGTTCCTTGGCTCTGCTAATACCAATACAACAAGATAAACATTTTCAAATGAAAAACTCATATGGAAAGTTTTGCAGCTAAAGGAAATATCCTAGCATATGGCACAGGTGGCTACATTAATATGAACTTACATTGAGTTCTGTTCCATCAGCCAGAGAATACTCAAAGGGTTGTGCAAGGGTAAACTTGATTTCAATGTTACGGAATGTGCTGGATTCTTTCACTGTGAAGTTGTTTCCATCTTGCTGGATTATGACCTTCAGATTGTCATGTGCCCCCAGCTTCCGTTTCACTATATTTACACCTATCAGAGAAAAAAAGAATGAAAGAAGTCAAGAAGATTTCAGTGTTATCCTAGTTCTTTGGAGAATAAAAAACTTTCCACCAGGTAAGAAAAATTACTAAGAAAATTCTGAGGACAGTAGACTTAATGATGCTTCTATGGCCATATCTGAGTTTATTCTCTTCAAAAAAACAGGAATACTACCTCTTTGGAAAACTAAATGCAAACCACTAATAGTTAGTAAAATATGTTAGACACAATACTTACCCATAACTTCCATGAATTTCTCATAGTTTTCACTTCTGTCAACCTTCCAAGTTCCATCAAAGGCCATGATGATTGGTGGAGAGAGCTGTTGGCTAGGCAAAACTGGCTCAACCAATGTAGGGCCACAAGATCTACTCGTATTTATTGTCTCCCCATATCTGTACAGGGATCTCCATGTGATGTGGCTGTCTAAAGTCTGCTCGAAGATATAGTCTTAATTATTCTCCACCCCAAAAAAAGTGTACTCAGAGGTGAAACATTAACCCTTCCCCACCCTGAGATCAATTCTAACATTAGATTTCAGCTTTCTGTGTCATGTTCTCCGCTTACTCCATTAGGAAGGGCATATTATTAAAACGCAACCACCTGCTGCTATTTTTGTTTTTTGTTTCTTGAAACATGATGGGTTCTGCCTTTAGCACTGAATGAATCTGTGTCATTTAATTTGCTATTATCAGCATTTTTATCATATTCCTGATGTAAAATAAGTACACAATTTGACATGAAGGGGCAGATGTATTAAGGGTCGAATATCGAGGGTTAATTAACCCTCGATATTCCACTAGGAACTAAAATCCTTCGACTTCGAATATCGAAGTCGAAGGATTTAGCACAAATAATGCGATCGAACGATCGAAGGATTATTCCTTCGATCGAACGATTAAATCCTTCGAATCAAACGATTCGAAGGATTTTAATACAACGATCGAAGGAATATCCTTTGATCAAAAAAACTTAGGCAAGCCTATGGGGACCTTCCCCATAGGCTAACATTGACTTTGGTAGCTTTTAGCTGCCGAACTAGGGGGTCGAAGTTTTTTTTAAAGAGGCAGTACTTCGACCATCGAATGGTCGAATAGTCGAACGATTTTTAGTTCGAATCGTTCGATTCGTAGTCGTAGTCATAGTCGAAGGTCGAAGTAGCCCATTCGATGGTCGAAGTAGCCCAAAAAACACTTCGAAATTCAAAGTTTTTTTACTTCGAATCCTTCACTCGAGCTTCATGAATCGGCCCCGAAGTATTTTAGATAATGGGCAGATCAGGCTTAGTAGCATTACAATGCATGAAAAGCAATTCTAGATGGTTTGACGTCTCCCAGGAGAGCTACTAAACGACAAAATGCCTAAAATTGCTGTGTTTCCTTTTTACAGAGCAAATTTTTTGTGACATGTAAACTGAGGTCCTTATAAACACTGGACACATGTCCACAATGATATGGTACCAGCCCACCTGCAACAATTCCATTTGAGAATACCACCACTTATGGGTAAACTGTTCTGTTAATGCCCCACAAGGGAACTATTATAAACATATGTTATTCATTTTTATGCTGATAGAAAACACATGGGCTGCACAGCTATTCTGGCTTAAACAAGGGAGCCTGAAGATGAGTTCATCACAGTTTATTGCTCAGTAAAACTATAAAACCACCTTGCCATTGTTATGATAATTACCATTGATGTGTATGTATATTGCATTTTAACTTATGGGGAAAAAAACAGTATGGTACTCCCCAGTCTTATAACTGAATCCAAATACTGTATATGGCTAAATAAGACCTTATGCCAAATAACTTTCTCTCGAATATTTTACTGGTCATATACAAAAAGTAAAGTACATATAAACATTTACAGAGACGTTTCTTATGAAAGTTCAGGTCAAAGTGATAAAACGCTTGTATCTGTCATGGATTACTTTTTATAATAGTCAATGGAAAAAAATAAGAAAATGAAACAATGTACAGATGCAGCCTGTTACTGCAACAAATGCACCCTATTCCACAATTATACATATTTACATTTGCTATGTGTGCATGTGATTAAATAGCTGTTCTTCATGCAACCTGTCCATTTTTATACATGACCACTTCTATAAAATGATATGGTAACCCTTCATGTCACCCCAAGCATAGGTTTTCCTCCTAATACCTAGTGCTAGATCAGTGTGCAGCATGTGGATTTAATTACATGTTCTTATTTACTGGATTCCCCATAAAAAAACCAAACAACTGTACAAAATGTAAATCAAAATTTAGAGGCCAGTGCAATACGTAGTATGTCCACAATGATTAGTACTTAATCTTGAATCAAGAGAATTGCATATTATTTTTAGGCAATCTAATACAATCCATTAATTTAACGGGATGATTTTTACATCCACTTTAATTAATGTGATCCTTGGTCTACTGGAGGGTTTCCTAGAGTTTGAATCTCCTTACAGACAATGGTGAAATGGTCGCATAGGAATTTTAATATGACACTAAGGGGGTTATTTATCAAAATTTGAAAATCAAATCTATGTGAATTTCTTTACTCTTATAAATTTGAATAAATGGGAGGTTATTTATGAAAAAACTCGAACGTCCATTCCATAGAAAAGTCCCGACCTGAAAATTCTAAGGCAATTAACATCTCCAAATGGTTCAACCGGCCTCTACCATTGACTAAATTAATTCAGGAGCTTTTAGGGCAGAGACACATGTGGAGATTAGGGAAGATTCAGTCGCCCAGCGACAAATCGCCTCTTCTTCAGGCGACTCATCTGGAGTGCTTCGTTTTCTGAATTTGTCTCACGAGGAAACTTCGGGTGACTTTGGAAAATCGAATCGATCTGAATCCCGCCGGCGATTTAGATTCTAGATTCACCGGCGGGAATGCATTGAGGGGATTAGTCATCTGAAGAAGAGGCGATTTGTCGCAGGGCGACTAATCTCCCCGAATCTGCGCATGTGTCTCTAATCTTAGGTGTCGAATTAGAGCTGTTTCCATGGTCGAGGTGTAATAAATCTCACATGGGAATTTACGATTCTAATTTACCATTCGAACCTTAAATAAATCTGCCGCTACGTGTAGCAAAAATATGACTTTCTTCTACCCCTAGGCTAATCCTGCAAATCATGGCTACATACAGTTTCCAGCTATGTAAGGGATTTGTTTATTTATTCAGAGATGGCAAAGTCGTTTTAGTACTTCTGTGCTCCTTGAAGATGCCTATGGGAGGCCTGTATTTATACCTGTCATTGACTGGGGATAAAGAATAAGATTTTCTTGCACACTGCAGACAACTTGATCTAAACGAACACCTATGCCCCAGCCCATGTGATACTTCTAAGCCTTTATCTACTTTTATAGATTTTAAGTGCATGATGGTACTTTAATGTCAGTACTGTAGATTCTACATTATCTTATATGATACACCTGCAGAGTTATGTATTGAGCCTTACCCAATGATGATGGTATTCTGAGACAAACATTGTGTTGTAAGAATAATATGGTCCAATAGTGGTTTTATGGCACTGTGTCTTTAGTCCCATTAGTAAATAAAATTGCATCACCTCAGTGTATCCCTTGTCGCTGTAATTTAATTAAATGGGCTTTGTACCAGAAATTTATTTGGAACATATTCATTTGTCCAACTGTAACACATGGAAAAAGGCAATGTAAAAGAAAACACCTTATCACATGTGAATGGACAGGTTAGTTTAGTGTGTCTCTCATTGACTTTTACATTGAACCGTGACATTACACAATAGAACACATTTCGTAAGCTAAAACAATAGACAGGCCCATTTCTCCTTTGCTATATAAAGCAAGCTGACTCAGCTGTGTGCCAAGGACAGATAAGAATTATATAAAGGACTGCCTTATCTGTCAAATAAACATTCATTCTGTTGCATAAAACAAAAGTTTTCCAGCATTATATATGTTGTTTTGTAAAACGTGCTCAGACCATGTTTACTTGATACAAATCAAAAAAAGAAAAAAATTGCATATAGTGCAATAAATGGATTTAACATTCATTCCCCTAATCAATACAGGCTACTTACAGATATGCAGTGAAATCTGAGCACATAAATCATAAACTGGCAACTCTAGCCTCTACTTTTTTTGTGTGGTATCCACCATGCTTCTTCACGAGCAAATGTTTGTGATATTTGTAATCCCTTTGTAATTATAATGCATGAAACCTATTAAAGACCCATAAAAACGAATCCTGTTGGATCACACCCTTAAAATTCGAAGGAACACTATAATTGGTCTTAGACACTTTACATGTACGTGTCCTGCTATCCGTGTGCCTACTGCTTTAATGGTCCTGTCCATTTCTGGCAAGAACATGTGATAAAGTATACATTATATATCGATAAAAACATCCACTTCAGACGACACTTTTATCTCATAAATTCTTTTATATTCTATACTTTTATGTGACATCACACATTCTGGCCTTTCTGCTGCCTGAGGCGAAAGCATGGCACGCCCCCACACACCATGCCTGGGAAACATTCATTGAATAAAACTTATATTGTCCTACACATGTGCCCACTGTATAGTTTAGGTGCCATATCTTAGGAAATGTAGGGGGGAGGAGGGTACCCCACAAAATGTAAAAAAACGCCAGCGTTTTTTGGGATTTAGAAAATATTTCAACTATTTTTGAAGATCCTCCTATCTTCTCTATTGCACTTCGCTTGGTCTGAAGTGGTGAAGGCAAGTGTGGCGCAAGAGGTAGCATTCGCCAGAGCTCAACTTTGCCAGGCGTTAGGGTGCGAAGTAGCGCTAGAATATGTCTACTTCGCTAGCGAATTTACGCCAGCGCCCGTTAGTAAATTGGCAAAGTGCCAAAATGACGTCACACTGTAGAATTTTCACTAGCGTTAGCCACTTTGCCCTTTAGTAAATCTCCCTTTTAATGTCCACAAAAACTTTGAATTTCGTCTTTATGCATTAACCAGGAAACATACATCTTTTTTCAACTTTTTTTAAAAAAAATGTTTAACTTTTTTTTTTAACTTAAGCCATTATTATTTCTTAATTGTCAACAATTTTATTTTGGTATGGTAATTTGTATATACAGTAACAGGCATTGAGGGCACTTGGGCAGACTAATTATAAACACTGGCTTTTTGATGACACGCACAGTGGAATGGTGGTGGAGAATTCAAATAACAGACAGACAGGCAGTACAACTATTATATTATTTATTCCAAATATTTGTTCTGTAAGTACAGTACAGTACCTGGCTCTTCTTGTGAATAAACTCTGCCTCAGACAGATAGTGCCTGCTGCCCTAGACAGACGCAGCAGCCAGCCACCATGACACCACCAGGTCCAGGCATTGCAGTCCAAACTGAAACTCCAAAAGCCAACACGCGCAGACCCAGCCCTGGAGATATGCGCGGAGCTGGTGATGTCATCGGCATCATGTAAGCAGCCAGGGAGCAGTGGAGCGCAGCACAGAATGTTACACACGTCGTCACGTCACGTGACACACTGACTGGCAACGCCTGAGGCAAGATTCTCAGGCGGCCTCATTATAGAAGTGCCCCTGGTCCCACATGGTTTTGTAGATTTGAAAAAAGTTGTTTCTGGATACCCCAATACACAAGGATGGCATTTGGTGGCTTTAGATATACTACTATATATGCTTCACATTTTATTTACTTCCTTATGCTTGTTACAGTTTATTTTCATTTATCCCAATCAGGCAAAAATTAGTCTGGGCAAACCCATCACAAAAGGGATTTATAAACTCATTGTTCTGTGAATAGAATTTGTCTTTGGATACGGCACACATTAACTAAACTGTGAGCCTGTAATGCTTAAGCTTGACCAGACTCCATTGCTAAGAAAGGGTAATGTATGGGAGAATGTCCCTAGGTGGGTGGATGGCCTTGGGTCAGTGTCGGACTGGGCCTCTTGCTTCTAACTATTTGGCCTATTTCATGGCCATTCCCTATTTCTTTATGGGAACAAAGAGGCTTTATAATGGAAGAATAGTATGTAGAAAAAAGAGACTAGAAGAATAAAGAGGTTGAGTGATGAGAGGAGGTATAAATATAGTAGTTTGGAAAGTGGGCCCCTGGCATCCCAGTTCGACACTGCCTTGAGTAGCGTGTCTGGTAAAAAAAATAGCAGCAATACGCCATCAAAAATGTGCTGAATTTTCAACGCAAGTCCAATTGGTATATGCACTTGATATCTGTAGGCAGTAACCAGCATGTGGTGAGGCCCTGAGCTAAGCAATGATTTGCTCAATAACCCATGGGATATGTACATGCAATGATAGTTACAGTAAAGAACTAGGAACCTTATTCATATTACGGCTGAAATATAGGAAGCCAAAACTTGAATTAACTTGCTGTCCTTAGCTAAAAAGCTACCTCTGTGTGGGCATTGTCGCAAAGGGAGTCACAAGTTTGCTTTTGTGATTATTAATCAGTTCTGATGTATAATAGACTAATTTATATGACATATAATGTGATGTCAATTTGTATTATATTTGTTATACTGTACATATACTTGTCTAGTGAGTTGCCCCTAAGCTCAGGTAATTGACATTAGCCCAGAGCATGTGCAGTGAATCAGCAGAAAAGAAAATGAAGAGCTAATGAAGGCATTTACTGTAGAGTTGTTTTGCCTTAGGGCTGGTAAAGTTGCACAAAACATAAGGCATTTTAGTTTAATTGTTGAGCTTTAATTCTTCTTGTCATAACACCTTGCACAATGATTAGTCTCTAGGTTACATACAACAACACATTTTTTTTCTGTATTTCTCTTTTACCTTTTGTGGTGGAATAGGAGCTGCTTGCCCACCCACAATAGCACAGTTGTATGTTCCTCTAGCCAAGTCTGTTCTTGTATCCTGGCCAAGTTCCCTAGAGAGAACACAGAGTTTTACATAACAGTGTTTATGGCTGCCAGAACAAAAGCAAAAGAGAATACTTTGGGGGGTGGGTGGCACCTGTTCAACCAAGACCAGAAAATTCCAGGGAGGTTAAAGGATTTAGAAAGACATTTGAAAGCATAAAAAAGTGTTAAAACGTAAACACAGAACAACAACCTGACAGTAACTATGTAAAACAGAAAGGGACCAGGTGTTGCCATGCTGAACAATGGCAAGGCACAAATTTACTCTGGATAACATTTAGGGGGTTATTTATCAATAGGGATGTAGCGAACGTCGGAAAAAATGTTCGCGAACTTCCGGACAAAAATGCGAACGGTTCGGCGAACGTCGCGAACCCCATAGACTTCAATGGGAAGGCGAATTTTAAAAGCTAGAAAAGACATTTCTGGCCAGAAAAATGACTTTAAAGTTGTTTAAAGTGGCATGCCAGAGGGGGATCAAGGGCAAAAATGTTTCTGAAAAATACATTGTTGACACAGCGCTGCGTTTTGTGCTGTAAAGGGCAGAAATCACACTACATTTCTAAACTTGTGTAATAAACTGCTTTAAAACGTCCGGCGTCTACATGCCAATCAAGTCGTGTAAAGGTTACAGCCTGTTCACACGCAAAGACAAAACGCGGCGCTTACTGCAACGCAAAAAAACGCAAAGAGCTTTCATGAATGATACCGTCAAGTGAGCAAATAATGGTTTTTAATTACTAGTTGCTTGTCACCTCCAGGATGTTCGTCCTGTTGGTGGCAATATTTCTGTAGTGGTGTGTTTAGCAGTCACCGTGCTTGTGCGCACGTGCACGGTCAGGCAGAGGTAATTCAATGTACAGTGAAGTGAACCAAAAAACACTGATTCTGCAGTGTGGGCCCAGTTTTGGTCTACTTTATTGATCACCTGCGGTGACCATAAAAGATGCGATTTTGCCACTGTTGCAGAACCCTGAAAAATTAGGCATGTGTACTTTCCTGAAAAATTATGTTTTTTTTGTCGCAGCCACTGAAGCACAGAGGCCAGAAAAAATATGCCATATGAATGCTAAAAATATAAAAAAATTTTGTCGCAGCCACTGAAGCACAGAGGCCAGAAAAAATATGCCATATGAATGCTAAAAATATAATTTTTTTTTGTCGCAGCCACTGAAGCACAGAGGCCAGAAAAAATATGCCATATAAATGCTGAAAATATGATTTTTTTTTTGTCGCAGCCACTGAAGCACAGAGGCCAGAAAAAATATGCCATATGAATGCTAAAAATATAAAAAAATTTTGTCGCAGCCACTGAAGCACAGAGGCCAGAAAAAATATGCCATATAAATGCTCAAAATAGTCATTTTTTTTTGTCGCAGCCACTGAAGCACAGAGGCCAGAAAAAATATGCCATATAAATGCTAAAAATAGTCATTTTTTTTGTCGCAGCCACTGAAGCACAGAGGCCAGAAAAAATATGCCATATAAATGCTGAAAATAGTCATTTTTTTGTCGCAGCCACTGAAGCACAGAGGCCAGAAAAAATATGCCATATAAATGCTAAAAATAGTCATTTTTTTTGTCGCAGCCACTGAAGCACAGAGGCCAGAAAAAATATGCCATATAAATGCTGAAAATAGTCATTTTTTTTGTCGCAGCCACTGAAGCACAGAGGCCAGAAAAAATATGCCATATAAATGCTAAAAATAGTCATTTTTTTTGTTGCAGCCACTGAAGCACAGAGGCCAGAAAAAATATGCCATATAAATGCTGAAAATAGTCATTTTTTTTGTCGCAGCCACTGAAGCACAGAGGCCAGAAAAAATATGCCATATAAATGCTAAAAATAGTCATTTTTTTTGTCGCAGCCACTGAAGCACAGAGGCCAGAAAAACTCAGGATTTACCTGTCCAAAAAGTTTTGATTCAAATGAAACCAAACCAGTAGGGTTTGCACCCTAGTTTGTAACGGTGGCGGAGGGAGGAGGACGCTAAAGGACAGCTGTGTGTGGAGTCATGCGGCGTGCAGAGAAGGACAGCTGCATGGGGAGTCAGAACAAGTCTTCCGGCGTGCAGTAACCCTCCGAGATCCATGCCTCTTGTCAGTTACAATCCCTCCTGCTGCACTGAAGGTCCTTTCTGAGAGGACACTTGAGGCGGGGCAAGACAAGAGGTTCATGGCAAATTGTGACAGCTCTGGCCACAGATCAAGCCTGCGCACCCAGTAGTCCAGGGGTTCATCGCTCCTCAGAGTGTCGATATCTGCAGTTAATGCCAGGTAGTCCGCTACCTGCCGGTCGAGGCGTTCTTTGAGGGTGGATCCCGAAGGGTTCTGGCGCTGCCTTGGACTGAAAAACATTTGCATGTCTGACGTTACAGAGTGGCCAAAGTGCATTGTCCTTGCAGGTGCGCTCGTGGCAGGATTACTGGCACCTCTGCCCCTGGAATGTTGATGAGTTCCTGAAGTGACATCACCCTTAAAAGCATTGTACAACATGTTTTGCAGGCTGGTTTGTAAATGTAGCATCCTTTCGGACTTGTGGTACGTTGGTAACATTTCTGCCACTTTATGCTTGTACCGAGGGTCTAGTAGCGTTGCGACCCAGTACAGGTCCTTCTCCTTAAGCCTCTTGATACGGGGGTCCTTCAACAGGCATGACAGCATGAAAGACCCCATTCTCACAAGGTTGGATGCAGAGGTATCCATCTCCGCTTCCTCGTTATCAAGGACTACATCATCCACGGTCTCCTCCCCTCAGCCACGTACAAGACCAGGGGTCCCCAAACGGTCACCACAAGCCCCCTGGGAAGCCTGCTCCTGTTGGTCCTCCTCCTCCACAAAGCCACCTTCCTCCTCTGACTCCACTTCTGACACCTCTCCCTGCGTTGCAGCAGGTGCCTGGGCTCGTTCTGGTGATTCCGACCAGAAATCGTGCGCTTCCTGCTCCTCGTCACACTGGTCTACAGCCTCATCTGTCACTCGTCGCACGGCACGCTCCAGGAAGAAAGCAAAGGGTATTAGGTCACTGATGGTGCCTTCGGTGCGACTGACCATGTTTGTAACCTCTTCAAAAGGGCGCATGAGCCTGCAGGCATCGCGCATAAGCACCCAGTAACGGGGGAAAAAAATCCCCAGCTCTGCAGATCCAGTCCTACCACCCAGTTCAAACAGGTATTCATTGACGGCTCTTTGTTGTTGCAGCAGACGTTCAAACATGAGGAGCGTTGAATTCCAGCGAGTCTGGCTGTCGCAAATTAAACGCCTGACTGGCATGTTGTACCGCTGCTGAATGTCAGCAAGGCGTGCCATGGCTGTGTAGGAACGTCTGAAATGGGCCGACACCTTCCTGGACTGCCTGAGAATGTCCTGGAATCCTGGGTACTTCGAGATAAAACGTTGGACTATTAAATTCAGAACATGTGCCATGCAGGGCACATGTGTTAAATTGCCCAGTCTCAGTGCTGCCAACAGATTGCTTCCGTTGTCACACACCACTTTTCCGATCTTCAGTTGGTGTGTGGTCAGCCACCGATCGGCCTGTGACTGCAGAGATGACAGGAGTACAGATCCGGTATGGTTTCTGCTTTCCAGGCACGTCATCCCCAAGACAGCATGACAACGGCGTACCTGGCACGTCGAATAGCCTAGGGGGAGCTGGGGGTGCACAGGTGTGGAGGACCCAGCAGCAGAGGAGGAGGAAGCAGAGGAAGAAGACGAGGTAGAGAGCGAAGGAGGAGTAGAGGTGGTGGCAGAACCGCGTGCAATCCGTGGCGGTGACACCAACTCCACTGTTGTTGTTGAGCCACGCATTCCCTGCTTTCCAGCCATAACCAAATTCACCCAGTGGGCAGTGTAGGTGACATACCTGCCCTGACCATGCTTGGAGGACCATGCGTCAGTAGTCATATGGACCTTTGCCCCAACACTAAGTGACAAAGATGCGGTGACTTGGCTCTGCACATGGTGGTACAGGTGTGGTATTCCCTTCTTTGAAAAAAATTGCGGCTGGGTACCTTCCACTGCGGTGTCCCAATTGCTACAAATTTGCGGAAGGCCTCAGAGTCCACCAGCTGGTATGGTAAAAGCTAGCGGGCTAAGAGTGCAGACAAGCCAGCTGTCAGACGCCGGGCAAGGGGGTAACTCGCAGACATTAGCTTCTTACGCTCAAACATGGCCCTCACAGAAACTTGGCTGGGGGCAGATGACTGGGAACTGGTGGTCAAGGTGGAAGGCGGAGTGGAGGGTGGTTCAGATGGGTCAAGGACAGCAGAGGTAGAGCAGTAAGATGCTGGACCAGAAGGAGGGTGGCTTTTAGTTTGTCTGCTGCCTTTGAGGTGTTGCTCCCATAGTGCTTTGTGCTTGCCGTTCATGTGCCTTCGCATAGAAGTTGTACCTATGTGGGTGTTGGGCTTCCCAAGACTCAGTTTCTGACTGCACTCATTGCAAATTACAACGCTTTTGTCAGAGGCACACACATTAAAAAATCCCACACTGCTGACCTATTTGAAGCTGGCAATCTGGCGGTAACAGTAGAAGTTGGCGGCAATGGCGGGTGCGTTGGCCAGCTGACCACAGGTGGCGATACATGTTGTTGCCCTACTGTTCCCTGCGAGCTGTCCTCCCTGCTTCTTCTAAGTCTTATTCTCCTCCTGCCTCTCTGACTCTCCGTCTCTCCATCTGAACTATCCTCCTCTTGCTCTCTTCTACTGGGCACCCACAAAACATCAATCTCCTCATCATCATTCTCCTCAGATGCATCAATTTCTTCTCTCACAGCTCACAGAAGGAAGCAGCAGCGGGGACCTCCTCATCACTCATTATGTCCATCTCTGTTGTGTTGTCTGCCAGAATTATATCTGGTGTAACGTCCTCATCTCCTTCATCTTCTTCTGCCAATAATGGTTGCGCATCACTCAGTTCAAAAAACTCATGTGTAAATAACTCCTCTGACTCCAGTGAAGAAGGGGCGCCGGTGGTGGAGGAAGTGTTACGTGGGGTGCCCATAGCAGAGGAGGATGAGGATGTTGTGGCAAAGTTAGAAACGGTAGAGGATGGGGTGTGCTGTGTAAGCCAGTCAACTACCTCTTCAGCATTTTGGGAGTTCAGGGTAATTGCCTTTGTAAAACTGGGCAATTTCCTAGGGCCACAGGATAGCATAGCAGCACGGCCCCTAGTGCCTCTGCGTGGTGGCCTGCCTTTGCCTGGCATTTGTTTTTTAAAACAACAACAACTCAGGTGGTGTTTCTGGAGACGGTATTATTATTGATATTTAGACAGAATGTGAACAAGCTCACACAGCTAGGTGGCAGTTGTTTGAAAATGAAGAACACACTGGGCAAACAAATTGAAACAATGCCTGCAAGGTCAACGTATACACTACAGCAGTGGATACGGAATATATTATTGCTGCTTGAAAAACGTCACTCAGGTGGTGTTTCTGGAGACGGTATTATTATTGATATTTAGACAGAATGTGAACAAGCTCACACAGCTAGGTGGCTGTTGTTTGAAAATGAAGAACACACTGGGCAAACAATGCCTGCAAGGTCAACGTATACACTACAGCAGTGGATACGGAATATATTATTGCTGCTTGAAAAACGTCACTGAGGTGGTGTTTCTGGAGACGGTATTATTATTGATATTTAGACAGAATGTGAACAAGCTCACACAGCTAGCTGGCCGTTGTTTGAAAATGAAGAACACACTGGGCAAACAAATTGAAACAATGCCTGCAAGGTCAACGTATACACTACAGCAGTGGATACGGAATATATTATTGCTGCTTGAAAAACGTCACTCAGGTGGTGTTTCTGGAGACGGTATTATTATTGATATTTAGACAGAATGTGAACAAGCTCACACAGCTAGCTGGCCGTTGTTTGAAAATGAAGAACACACTGGGCAAACAAATTGAAACAATGCCTGCAAGGTCAACGTATACACTACAGCAGTGGATACGGAATATATTATTGCTGCTTGAAAAACGTCACTCAGGTGGTGTTTCTGGAGACGGTATTATTATTGATATTTAGACAGAATGTGAACAAGCTCACACAGCTAGCTGGCCATTGTTTGAAAATGAAGAACACACTGGGCAAACAAATTGAAACAATGCCTGCAAGGTCAACGTATACACTACAGCAGTGGATACGGAATATATTATTGCTGCTTGAAAAACGTCACTCAGGTGGTGTTTCTGGAGACGGTATTATTATTGATATTTAGACAGAATGTGAACAAGCTCACACAGCTAGCTGGCCGTTGTTTGAAAATGAAGAACACACTGGGCAAACAAATTGAAACAATGCCTGCAAGGTCAACGTATACACTACAGCAGTGGATACGGAATATATTATTGCTGCTTGAAAAACGTCACTCAGGTGGTGTTTCTGGAGACGGTATTATTATTGATATTTAGACAGAATGTGAACAAGCTCACACAGCTAGGTGGCCGTTGTTTGAAAATGAAGAACACACTGGGCAAACAATGCCTGCAAGGTCAACGTATACACTACAGCAGTGGATATGGAATATATTATTGCTGCTTGAAAAACGTCACTCAGGTGGTGTTTCTGGAGACGGTATTATTATTGATATTTAGACAGAATGTGAACAAGCTCACACAGCTAGGTGGCAGTTGTTTGAAAATGAAGAACACACTGGGCAAACAATGCCTGCAAGGTCAACGTATAAACTACAGCAGTGGATACGGAATATATTATTGCTGCTTGAAAAACGTTATTCAGGTGGTGTTTCTGGAGACGGTATTATTATTGATATTTAGACAGAATGTGAACAAGCTCACACAGCTAGGTGGCAGTTGTTTGAAAATGAAGAACACACTGGGCAAACAATGCCTGCAAGGTCAACGTATACACTACAGCAGTGGAAACGGAATATATTATTGCTGCTTGAAAAACATCACTCAGGTGGTGTTTCTGGAGACGGTATTATTATTGATATTTAGACAGAATGTGAACAAGCTCACACAGCTAGGTGGCCGTTGTTTGAAAATGAAGAACACACTGGGCAAACAAATTGAAACAATGCCTGCAAGGTCAACGTATACACTACAGCAGTGGATACGGAATATATTATTGCTGCTTGAAAAACGTCACTCAGGTGGTGTTTCTGGAGACGGTATTATTATTGATATTTAGACAGAATGTGAACAAGCTCACACAGCTAGCTGGCCATTGTTTGAAAATGAAGAACACACTGGGCAAACAAATTGAAACAATGCCTGCAAGGTCAACGTATACACTACAGCAGTGGATACGGAATATATTATTGCTGCTTGAAAAACGTCACTCAGGTGGTGTTTCTGGAGACGGTATTATTATTGATATTTAGACAGAATGTGAACAAGCTCACACAGCTAGCTGGCCGTTGTTTGAAAATGAAGAACACACTGGGCAAACAAATTGAAACAATGCCTGCAAGGTCAACGTATACACTACAGCAGTGGATACGGAATATATTATTGCTGCTTGAAAAACATCACTCAGGTGGTGTTTCTGGAGACGGTATTATTATTGATATTTAGACAGAATGTGAACAAGCTCACACAGCTAGCTGGCCGTTGTTTGAAGAACACACTGGGCAAATAATGCCTGCAAGTGCACTACTATTGGTGCACTACTATGAAGAACAGCAAACAGCACTGGACACGTTAAAGAACAGTGAGATAAGTAAAATAAAAAAATATATATATATATTAAAAAAAAAAAATTACTCTGGTTGGTGCTGAACTACTAGGAGCAGCACACCAGTCCCACTCCCCACCCCAACACAGCTAGACTAATAGCACTGGGCTCTTATAGTAGCAACTAGCAAAGTAAAAAAACAAAAAAGAAAATAAAAGCAGTCCTTACAAGGACTATTGGGTTATTACAGCAGTCAGCAGATGAGAGATCAGCAGCAGTGCCCACAGCAGCTACACACAGAGCACTGCAGTAGAAGGTAGATTACTAGCCAGCAAAGCTACCTAACCTAAAATGTCCCTCAAATCCCTGCAGAGTTCTGTCCCTACAATACAGAGCAGTATCAAGTAGATTACTAGCCAGCAAAGTTACTATCAACTGTCCCTCAAATCACTAACAGCTCTCTCCCTACACTAGCTCTTCCAAGCACACACAGGCAGAATGAAAAAACGCTGCAGGGCTTCAGTTTATATATGGAAGGGGAGTGGTCCAGGGGGTGTGGGGGTGGTCCAGGAGGGAGAGCTTCCTGATTGGCTGCCATGTATCTGCTGGTCTGGGATGAGAGGTCAAAAATAAGCGCCAGCTATGGCGAACCCAAATTGGCGAACGTCGCGCGACGTTCGCGAACATTCGGCGGACGCGAACACCCGATGTTCACGCGAACTTGTTCGCGGGCGAACAGTCCGCGACATCCCTATTTATCAAAGTTCCAATATTAAGAGTTTTTTTACCTTGAAAGAACACAAATTAACTTACAACTTAAATGGTTTTTAAATTTAAGAAAAAACTTGAATGGGAAGAACTTGAATCAGCGAGTTCAGGGTTAAAAACCTGAAAACTTGAATTGATGGTGAAAAAAAACCCCTCAAATCACTCGGATTGATCGAGTTTTCAGGCAAAACCCTCAGAAAAAACTCAAACATCATGAAGGTTATTAACATCTTCAAATGGTTCAAGGGACCTCTGCCATTGACTCCTGCATGACCTTGACAGGTTTTAGATGGTGTATTTATGGATTGCAGTTGTTTCCAGGGTGGGGGTATAATCAATCTCGAAAAATGTTAGATTCTTGAACCTGAAAATCAATTTTTGACTAAAAATAACCTGAAAAACTCACATTTTTCGTGGAAAACAAACTCAAACCTTAATAAATCTGCCCCTTAATATTGTGGTTACTGCATGTTCTATTTACTCAGACTTATCAAACCCCAGTGTCGACCAAATCTCCCCAAAACGCCCAGTGTGGCCTTACCCTTTAAAAGATGGGACTGAAAAGCTGAGGAAACACCTTGCACTGCTCACCAAAGATAATTCTTCTGGGTTCTTGTAATTTAGTTTCGCTATATGAACAACTATCCGTTCTTGCAAAGGCTACTACTATTGCAGTTGAACAGGCTCTATTAAAGGGGACCTGTCACCCATACATAAAAAGCTGTATAATAAAAGTCCTTTTCAAACTGAACATGAAACCCAAATTCTTTTTTTCTCAAACCACCCATACCTGTTATAAACAGATTTAAAAATCTCAGCTGTCAATTATGTATTGCCTGCCTTAGACATAGTGGGACATTCACTAAGATTCGTAGTTGCGCCAGGCATAACTTCGCCGCACTTCGCCAGGCGTAGTTTCACCAGCGCTTCGCAAATTCACTAAAATCCGAAGTTGCGCTCAGGGGTAGCGTAAGGTTGCGAAGTTGCACTAGCGTTGATTCGCTAAGCAAAGTGAAGTTACGCTAGCGATGATTAATTTGCATACAGTGCGAAATTCAAATTTCAATGGAGGAATATGTAGCAGCACTACAAATGCTGGGAAACCTTCAAAACATCAAATAAATTTTTTATTTTGCCCTACACATGTGCCCACTCTATAGTTAAGTTGCCATGAGTTAGGAAATGTAGGGGGGAAGGAGGGGAGCCCCAAAAACATTCTCGATCTTTTTCAGCCTATCACCCATAATATAGAAAAAACGCCAGCGTTTTTTGTGACTTAGAAAATTTTTTAACTTTTTTTGAAGAAATCCCTATCTACTCTATTGCGCTTCGCCAGTTCTGAGGTGGCGAAGGAAGTCTAGCGTAAAAGGTAGCGTTGAGAAGAATGCGCGTGTTAGTGAATTTGCGTAGTTACGTCCGTTGCGCAAATTCGCCAGGCGAAAGGGTGCGAAGTTACACTAGCGAAGTTACGCCAGCGTCCGTTAGTGAATTTGCGAAGTAACGAAAATGCCCAACGCTAGTGAATTTGCCCCATAGAGTGGCAGGCAATTAGTTTCCTAAATATCACTAAACTCCCCACATTCTCCCTCTCTCCTCACCAACTAATTGTATAGTCAGTGCATGGGCATCACGTCCCCCATTCTGGAGCACAAACAAGATTTTGAGATAATACAAAACTGGCCTTATCTGTCATGATTTGTATGATGTGGTTTTTATTTCTAAATTGCACTATTTACACTGCAAATAATTCACTCTACAAAAATTTCATTCCTGAAACAGCAACTGTATTTATTTTTAGTTGTAGTATTGGTGTGTAGGCAGCCATCTCAGGTCATTTTGCCTGATCATGTGCTTTCAGAAAGAGCCAGCACTTTAAGATGGAACTGCTTTCTGTCAGGCTCCTACTCAATGTTACTGAATGTGTACCAGTGGGACCTGGATTTTTACTATTGAGTGCTGTTCTTATATCTACCATACATCTTGTGTTAGGGAGCTGCTATCTGGTTACCTTCCCATTGTTCTTTTGTTAGGCTGCTTGGGGGAAAGGGAGGGGGGTATCACTCTAACTTGCAGTACAGCTGTAAGTCACATGACTGGGAGCAGCTGGGAAACTGACAATACTGACGATATGTCTAGCCCCATGTCAGATTTCAAAATTAAATATAAAAAAAAATCAGTTTGCTCTTTTAAGAAACAGATTTCAGTGCATAATTCTGCATTGGAGCAGCACTATTAACTGATGTGTTTTGAAAAAACATTTTTTCCCATGACAGTATCCCTTTAATAACAATGTTCACAAAATGGCCCCTGCCTGCTTGCTGTGATTGTGATTTTCCAGAGTGACAGGAACAAGATTTAAATAATTTATATAGTGTAAATAAAGTTTATTTTGCTTGACTAACATGATACATGATTTCTTATGGTGACAGGTCCCCTTTAAGCAGCAATTCTATTTTACTGCTGCTGGTTTATGTTTGCCGAGTTCCTACTTCTAACATCTCTCGTTCGTTTTTGCTTATTTTATGTTTTTCAGCTCTCTTCCCTAATAATAACATTGGCTTCAAGCGTTATACCAACCTTAGTTGTGTACAAAGTCATTCCTTCTGTTTTTATCTGAGCTCTGGCAGTTTCCCAGTTCTCGCCTGTTGTCTCCTAAACTGGATTTGTCCCTTTCCCTTCTCCCTCAAGAGAGCAGTCATTCGCCCTTACAGTTCATATGATTTGCATCCAGCTGCCTTTGCTTATGCTAATGCTTTGGTAACATAATGAAGCAAAATCACCTATAATTATTATTAGCCATAAGAGGCACACTGGTATGATTACTGTGCTTTCTTGTGGAGTTGAAGCCATTTCTCACCTAACACAAAAAGTGGATAGAGAAGCAAAAAGAAGCTTTGATTACCACAGTTACACATTCTGTAAACTTCACTTCTTGACCTCATCTTAAAGGGCACGTAGAGTCTAAAATAGAATAAGGCTAGAAATTCTGTCTTTTTTATACTAAATATAAACATGAACTTACTGCACCACAAGCCTAATCAAACAAATAATTTATGCTTTCAAAGTTGGCTACAGGGGGTCACCATCTTGTAACTTTGTTAAACATCTTTGCAAGACTAAGACTGTGCACATGCTCAGTGTGATCTGGGCTGCTTAGAGATCATAATAAACAAAGCTGCTTGAGTTCTGCATGGTTGGGAAGTAAGGCGGGGGCTCCCCCTGCTGTTCATAAGTATGATTGTTTCCCTGCTCAGCAGTTAGGTACCATCTGACAATTCCTATCCACAGCAGTAAATGAAGGGAGAATTTCACTGCATACAGTCAGGTTTCTTATAAAAATGGAACACATGGGGGGCGTGGCCTGCAGCTGAGTATGGTGGACGTGTGAACGTGCGGCTCCTGACCACACCGATCCAGAACAGTGGCAATCCCTCTTTTTGGCTATGGGCAAACACGGCAAACTTAAGGATTCTACCTCAGAGAACTCTAAGACCCCAAGAGCAAGTGAGGCGCAACGCTCGTTGAAGCAGTTTTTCACTTCTGCAGATTTGGAAGCTGCGTCGCATAAATCCAAGATGGCGCTGAGGCGCCCGCGCAGCCCGGTCGAGGACTCCGACAGCGAGTCTGTGAGTACTGACACTACTACGCTCTCTTACCTTAAATCATTACCGACTAAAAGGGATTTTGAACATTTGGTATCGCAAATTAAAAAGACTGTGCGC
The DNA here is from genome assembly GCF_017654675.1 of Xenopus laevis. Classification (NCBI taxonomy): domain Eukaryota; kingdom Metazoa; phylum Chordata; class Amphibia; order Anura; family Pipidae; genus Xenopus; species Xenopus laevis. Next base: position 75,014,288 of record NC_054371.1, on the reverse strand, counting down.
GAGGAAGTAGCAGACCTTAAGCTGGAAATGGCTACCTTGCATTCGCGTGTCGCCGATGCTGAAACGCGCCAAGACACGGTGGAAACTGCTACGAACTCCTTAATTCAGTCACAGTCTGCTCAAAACAAACTGCTTTATTCCCTGCAGAAGCGGATAGACGATCTGGACAATCGAGGTCGACGTTGCAATCTGCGCATTAGGGGCCTCCCGGAACAAGTTGATGGGGTAAGCCTCCAGGCTACTGCGATGAAAATTTTCAACCATCTACTTGAGCAGCCGGATACGCATACGGTGGAATTTGAGAGGATACACAGAGCTTTGAGGCCTAAGGGATTGCCAACGGATAAGCCCAGAGATGTAATCTGTTGCCTGACTCGCTTTCCGGTGAAGGAGGAAATTTTGCAAAAGGCGAGGAAAATGCAAACCATTCCCTTCCAGGAGACGCATTTGATAATTCTCCAGGATTTATCCTGGTCTACTCTACAACACCGATGGCTACTGCGACCCCTTATAACTGCACTTAAAGAAAATAATCTCTTGTTTCGGTGGGGCTATCCGTTCAGTCTACATGTAACCCACAATGGCCAATCCTTTGTTCTCACGGGGCCGGATGATTTAGCTCCTTTTCTTGCAGGTTTGGGGCTCTCTGATGTGACTCTACCGGAATGGATAAAGTTTTGCTACCTGCCAAAGATGCCGTTATTGCCTGCTCGGGAACCGTGGATTGAGGCGACTACACCCAAGGAACAGCGTAAGAAGACCAAAGCCACCCCGGCCAAAGATAAATCACCAGAGGGATGAGTATATTTAACGTGTACTATACTGCCTACCAGCTCTTTGAACTATTTGTGTTTGGCACTATCTTGTCAACTATGACAAGATAGTTGACAAGACTATGTTTTCAAGGAAGTAAAAAAATTTTTGGCACGCAGCTCTCTTTTTCCCTCCCCCTCATTGATTTGCATTTGCAAATTAAGGTTCGGATTCAATTTGGTATTCAGCCAAATCTTTCACTAAGGATTCGTGGGCTCAGCTGAATCTCAAATAGTGGATTTGCTGCATCCCTAATAAATGCAACTGTATAGAGAAAGAAACATGTCTGATTTCACAGCAACGAAAAATTTTAGTTAGAGTTTACAAAACTCAAATGTACAATGTACAAAATTAAAGGGGTAGTTCACCTTTGAGTTAACTTTTAGTAAGATGTAGAGAGTGATATTCTGAGACAATTTGCAATTGTTTTTTATTATTTGTTATTTTTGAGTAGGGTTGCCACCTGGCCGGTATTTTACCGGCCAAGGCCGGTATTACAAATTTGCCTGATAACTTTGTTTAGTGGGCTGGTGGGGGCTGTTGTGGCCTCTGTGCGCTTTGAATGCCAGGGCCTATTTTGACTCCCAGTCCAGACCTGAATACAAGGTTCTGTTTTTTTATTACAGAGAAAGAAAAAAAATTAGAATTCTTTGCTTAAAATAAACTCCATGTGAGATTCTTTCAGAGTTTTCTGGATAACAGGTTTCCTTGTAAGGGATCTCATACAGTACCTTGACCTGACAGCTATAGAATATAAGTTATATAGTAAAATAAGTTTATGACACATTACATTTAAAATACATGTTTACTTGATCAGTTTAACCCATATATATATCGAATTCCAGGAAATTAGAATGAAAAAAAAAGAAAAAGATTGGCATATATTGCCCTGCTGGTCAGACAATGCAAAATGCTGAAAAGCCCTGTATGCAGCTGAATATGAAATACCCTTGAAATTTATTGCAAACAAGTATACAGGGATATCTGCCATCTAAATATGACTTCTTTTGAAAATTCCATACGTATAAGCATGTATATAAGTTAAAAAAAAACATAAAGGCAGTACAATCAGTACAATTTTTCATTTCACATTAATATAAGGGCAACGCACTACTGACCTCTAGTGGATAGACATAAAGTAGCATTTTATTTTACATAGCAATCAATATTTTATATTATCGTGCTATAGTTGATTTTTACATATTTAAGATAGGGTTTCCAGATCACTTGAAGATCTGGCTAGAAGGGCTGGACTGATTGCGATAAAATTTAAACAATGTGAGTCAGGCTAATTCTCATCCTATCCATGTATGGATAGAAACATATTTATGGCTAGACTTTACAGATCCAACCAATTGTCTGATGATCCAATCTTTTTTAGGAGGTATAGCTACATGGTTTCCTGTTTAAAGGAGTTGTTCAGTGTAAAAATAAAAACTGGGTAAATAGATACACTGCAAAATAATAAGAACATTTCAATAACAATTGATCATATAAAGGTAAGAACAAGCATGATGTCAAAGATCCCACAATTATTTGGACTCGTAGAGAAGTGAATCGGTCTATTCTAGAATTCCAGTGTAGTTGTGGCCAAGTTGGGTCTGCTGCAATTGCATGTGATGTGTCCATAAAGTGAATTGTGTGCAAGTTGTGCTACCATTATCAGAGTGGGGAATGGCATTACTTCCAGTGTGTCAATTAATAACAGCACTAGTGTGAAACTTATTTGGTGTAAGTCTGTTGCAGCTATTGACACAATCAATGGTGGGAACCCTAGTATTTCATCCAGGGTGGTGGTAATGCCAGAGTTCCCAACAATAGGCACACTTATCCAGAACAGGCAGGGTAGGTGCATTGGTAAAAGAGAACACTAGCATTTGTAAATGAGGAAAACTGGTATTGAATCCCTTAAGGGTGGTGGTAATGCCAGAGTTCCCAACAATAGGCACACTTATCCAGAACAGGCAGGGTAGGTGCATTGGTAAAAGAGAACACTAGCATTTGTAAATGAGGAAAACTGGTATTGAATCCCTTAAGTCTCTAGTTCACAGCAACATGATGAAAAGCTACTAGATAAATTACAAATAGTCCAGAGTCCAGATATTAGCACTTAGGAGCCAGCCAGTGTGGCATATTGTGGTCTCTTAGGAAATGCTACATTGACTTTAAAAGACACCTATTACCCCACAAAATGTGTTTATTTACCAGAAAGCTATGCTGCCTGTACAGGGAGCTCCCAGTGCAGGTGGCCATGTTTAGTGGCATTCAATGTGCATATAGGTTGTAATAAAAAAACACACATGTGCATAACTTGTAAAAAGCTGTGGCGCTATTCTCTTTTTCTGTATAGCTGTTTGAGCTGTAGTGCAGCAACGTCACGGCTGTATGCTTGAAGCAATATACCAGAATAAAACATTTTCTCAGCTCTTTAGGGCCTGCAACCTAATTACAATGCAAAGGAATCCTCCAATAAGAATACCACTTAGGGTAAGGACACACTGGACGATTTGTCGCCAACGTTTTTAAAAAGCAAATCGTGGCGACATATCGCTCGTTTTGTCTCTGAACAAAACCAAATGAAAGACGCCAGCTCCTGTGCCCACAGCGCGTTTGTGAATCGCCTGTAGCTCCAAAACGCACTGAGACCCTTTTCCGAGCGATTTATCAGAAATAGCATGTACTTAGAAAAGCACTGAAATCTCCTAGACACGCACACACATACAGATAAGTAGCAGCAATTGTATTCAAATTACAATGCGAACGCAAGCACGTAAAGACGCCAGGTTACAGCAGGAAGCACAAACCGTTTCCGGTTTGGGTGGAGCACGTACCGCACAGAGTAATGGGATACAAATCGCTCTGTTCCAATAGTCGCTGTGAATCGTCTGTTCAAAAAAGACGATCGTCTTGTCGCCGCGATTTACTTTTTTAAAACGTTGGCGACAAATCGTCCAGTGTGTCCTTACCCTTAATCTGTGTAAATCTGGCTGCATTTTCTTTGATCCTGCAACTGGAGCTGGCGGTTTTAAACACATTAATCCAATAACAGAACAACAAAACAGAGTGTGTCCTCCCTTCTGATATTTCATTAGAGTGATGTCACACAGAGCACTTTGTTGTTGTTATTTCCTGTGGACCAGAAAGAGCCCATCATTTCTGCATACAAGATAAAAGCTTGGAGTAGGGTTTAACTAGACACAAGGGATTCATCTTCGGTTGCAGTGCAACCATACTAACAGACTGTGAGCTCATGTAAGTTGTGCCTGTAACCAAAACACACTGGCACACTTGCTGTTGGTATTAATTACACAGCTGGCTACCTAACTTACATTATAAATACTAATTAGTTATAATGAAACTATTTAAAATGAAAAATAATAAACATCCACTGCAATTTAGGTGTATGTGTATAGTAATGAAAACCCCTTCTAATGATAACGCGTTGAAGCATTCTCTATATTGAAGAGGGTTCTCCACACAAAATAAAATGTTTTCCATAATAAAAGAAAATATAATTATTTTATTGCATACTTGGGTTATTAAACTTTGCACTTATTCAATGTTGGAGATTGCATATGCACAAGCACAGAGCAGGAAGCATAGAGGCTCAGTTACGAAAGCAGAGCATAGTGCAAAGTGCACTTTTTGGAAGCAAATCACAGTGTTTTGTTATTTTTTCTTCAAATTCAAAGATGTTTCCCAAAATCAACCAATCAGTCACTGTAGAGGCAAATTTTAACTGCGTGCAAGTTTAGCAGGCATTTTTAGAGTAGTACTGAAACTATTTCTGGCATACCAACAAACCAGGAGAGTACCTCTACTCTCTATTACCTTCTGATGGATTACCTTGGACTTGGCCTGTAGAGCATGCGATACATGGGACTCACACACAACTTGATATTTCAATAACTTGGGTACCAGTGGTTCGTGAAACAAAATTTGAACTCTTTATTGTCTGGATGTTACGTGATCTCTTAGGTAGTACTGCTCAGATGATACTATCTATCATTAATCATTTCAGTTACTTCAGACACTGCCAAGCACAGGAATCTCTGTTTTTGAGCATGGCTGCTTGATCCCTATACTGGTTGGTGGCCGGGTAACAACCCTACTGGTGTCATCTTCGGAGCCTCTGGCTACTTTACTAAATACCCTGACCCTGTCTCTCAAACCTAGACCTATTCCAGAAATTGTCCTCCCAGTGACTTTCTCATACTGAGGCCTTCCTTGACCTCAGGCTCTTCTGGCACCGACCACCCCCTTCACCAAGTGGAAATAACAGAAAGGGGCCAACCACTTGGTGACTTCCATTGTTACTGAACTGACAGATTAATACTTTGACCTGGAAAAAGAAACAGCTAATTCAATCACAACTCTAAATAAGGCCTGGATTTTTTGGGAAGACCACAAAAGCCCGGGCCTAGGGCTGCAAGACTCTAATGGTGGCATCCTCATTTGTTTTAAAGTACTTGAGGCGTGCAGGAGATTTCACAGCTCATAAATCTCCTGTGTGCCCAATCCCTAGTCCTTTCTGCCATACTCACAATTGGGGGTGTGTGTAGGGTTGCCCGCTTTTCTAGGAAAAAAATACCGACCTTCCTATATTTTTATCATTTTTCCCTATTAATAACATTGGGATCAACCATCATTTTTACTGGGTAAATACCGGCCAGGTGGCAACCCTAGGTGTGCGCCCAAAGAGCACTTGCAGGATCCTTTGGCCTAGGGGCACCCAAATCAAAAATCTACCAACTCTTAGCTAACCAATATTTGGAAAGAGCAGGGCCAACCGGCACTCAAACGGATATCCGTTTGAGTGCCGGTCGGTGATGCTTTTTCCAAATATTTGTTGCCGTACAGCTCCCTGAAGCTGGGGGTCTGGGGCTGGAGCACCCAGACCACATTTACTATTCGGTGAGTCATTTACAATTTATTCTGGTGCACCACCTTCTTCCCTAATTCTTAGCTAACCAAACCATTGGGATCATCGCCCTATATAAAGATCTGCAAAACCTTTACCCTCCCAAAAACCTTTAGAGTTCTTTTTAGAGTTACACTTGACAAATGCGTCCACAAAATGTTTGGTTCCTCTTGTCAGCAAAAAGTAATAGTGCTTTATTTTTACTAGCGTCTTGTGAACTTATTGTGCGGCCTCAATGTAGCCTGCAAGAACCGCTGTTTTCTACTGAAGATTGTATTAAATCCAATCTAAATTTAGGAACGCTGTTAATCATGTGTCATATTTGGATGAAGCCTTGCAAAATGGTGCATATCATATTAAAGGGATACTGTCATGGGAAAAATTTTTTTTCAAAATGAATCCATTAATAGTGCTGCTCCAGCAGAATTCTGCACTGAAATCCATTTCTCAAAAAAGCAAACAGATTTTTTTATATTCAATTTTGAAATCTGACATGGGGCTAGACATATTGTCAGTTTTCCATGTGACTTGTGCTCTGATAAACTTCAATCACTCTTTACTGCTGTACAGCAAGTTGGAGTGATATCACCCCCTCCCTTTCCCCCCAGCAGCCAAACAAAAGAACAATGGGAAGGTAACCAGATAGCAGCTCCCTAACACAAGCTGCCTGGCAGATCTAAGAACAGCACTCAATAGTAAAAATCCATGTCCCACTGGTACACATTCAGTTACATTGAGAAGGAAAACAACAGCCTGCCAGAAAGCATTTCTCTCCTAAAGTGTAGGCACAAGTCACATGACCAGGTGCAGCTGGGAAATTGACAAAATTTCTAGCCCCATGGCAGATTTCAAAATTAAATATAAAAAAATCTGTTTGCTCTTTTGAGAAATGGATTTCAGTGCAGAATTCTGCTGGAGCAGCACTATTAATGGATTCATTTTGAAAAAAATTTTTTCCCCATGACAGTATCCCTTTAAGTGGCATATTAAAGAATCTTACCAAACTGGTATATATATTTGAGTAAATATTGCCCTTTTACACATCTTGCCTTGAACCACAATTTTGTGATGGTCTGTGTGCTGCCTCAGAGATCACCTGACCAGAAATACTACAACTCTAACTGTAAAAGGAATAAGTGTGGAAGCAAAAGACACAACTCTATCTGTTAATTGGCTCATGTGACCTAACTAGGGTTGCCACCTTTTTTAAAATGTATTACCGGCTGCGGGGGGTGGGGTCACAAAGGGGCGGTAAATTTGTAATACCGGCCCCGGCCTTGGCAGGTATTTTACCGGCTAGGCCGGTAAAATACCAGCCGGGTGGCAACTCTAGACCTAACATGTATGGTTTGTTGGTATGTTTGTGAGTACATTGAATCCTACGATCCCAGGGGGGGGCTCTTATTTTTTAAAATGGCAATTTTCTATTTATGATTACCCAATGGCAGACACTACTAAAAAAGTACATTATTATGAAAATGGTTTATTTACATGAAGCAGGGTTTTACATATGAGCTGTTTTATGCAATATCTTTTTATAGAGACCTATATTGTTTGGGGGGGTATAGTTTTCCTTTAAATACAGCACTAAAGTGGTTGGTTGCTTAGATTGGTTACCATGGTTGCATCAGTTAGCGTCGCTCCCTCCCCTCGCTGTGTATGTGACACGCAGCACGCACGGCGCTGCCCATCACGTGATCGCCTGTCACTTCCTCCTCCGCAACCTGGGCGCAGCCTCTTACTTCATACAACTACCGCAATGGAAACGCTAGAAGCCAAACACCGGAGTTTGAAGCTGGATGGCGGCGAGGCGGAAGGAGGGAGCAATGAGAGAGGGATGCCGGATCCTGCAGCACTGGCCGAGCGCAGAAGGGAGGCCCGGGGTTACTTACAGTCTATCTCTCACCACTCCTACTGGTTCGATGTGTGGGTCTTCCTGCTCTTTGACCTAGTGCTTTTCATCTTTATCTACCTGCTGCCCTGAGCTGTGTAAGTGTTGTGCAAGTGCCGCTCATTTATACAGCCTTAACAAGTGGGAAGCAACGAGCATGGGGCCAAATCTTACTGTAGTGAATTTTGCCAGTGTATAAAAGGCCGTGCGCTCTCTTGCGCAAACTAGTTTAACCTTCAATGGCGGACTAGGAGGTAGGCTGCTTATGAGGCATGTGCCTGGCAGGCCTGGACTGGGAATCAACATAGGCCCTGGAATTTCAGGTACACAGAGGCCCAAAAAGCCCCCCACCAGCCCACTAAATAGTGACTCTTTATGGCACCTTACAGCAGCCCCTCTGGCATTTGCCAGAACCCACTGATTGCCAGTCCGGCCTTGCCTGGTGCCCCCAAGCTTTGTACTCTACACACCTGCCTCCTCCTAGTTCTGGTCTGATAAAAGGGGAGACTGTAGTGGCAGCTGCTTCCTGCACCCATTTCCATACTACATCTCCCAGCAGCCTTTGTTACAAAGTTGTTTGAATTTAGGGCTCTTATACACGGCCGTTGTGCTTTCTTTATTATTTCCACCTCAACTATCCATTCAGAGAATTTCAATTTCGTGATAGATCCCCTTTAATCTTGCCAGTTACCCATTGAAAAATATTGGAATTGCATATGGGAGCTACTGGCAGTGAGAAGTAAGCATATAGCCATTATCCCACTACATCTTGCTGCAGGACCTTCATTAGAGTCTTTGGGGCACATTTACTTACCTGCAAATTTTCACTTCGGAAGTCTCCGCCATACTATGTCAGACATTATTTTGTGACAAATACGCGTATTCGTCAAAATGCGCAATTACCTTTCGGCAACAGAACGCAAGCGTACTTTCGCCAGTGATGATTTGTTGTTCAAGTTAACGTTTAGTATGTTATGGCTAATTCTAAGCAACTTTTCTATGGTCTTCATTATTTGTTTTTTTATAGTTTAATTATTTGCCTTTTTCTCCTTACTCTTTGCAGCTTTCAAGGGGAGGGGGGGGGGTGACTGACCTCTTCTAAAAACAAATGTTCTGTAAAACTACACATTCATTGTTATTGCTACTTTGTATTACTCATCTATATATTCAGGACCTCTGCTATTCATATTCCAGTCTCTTATTCAAATCAATGCATGGTTGCTAACTAGAGAGCTGCTGAATAAAAACGAATTCAAAAACCACAAATAATAAATAAAATTAAAACCAATTTCAGATTCTCAGAATATCACTCTACAGCATACTAAAAGTTAATTTAAAGGTGAACAACCCCTTTAAATGTGAAAAAACACCAGCTTTTGACTTTTTATGGAATACAGGATATGAGGTCACTGACATAATAATGCTGAGGATGTAGCTTCATTGTATTAATTCGACAGCCAGAACCTGGCAAAATAGATTTTGGTGAAAAGGGTAATTAATTGAAATTTTCACAATTGCAATTAGCGGATTTACGATCGTTCACCTGAGCAAAAATTCGCCTGGTGAAAAACACAATTTGCTCTTTAGAAAACGTGCCCCTTTGGGCACACACACACACAAGGTAATGAAGGCCTCGCTTGCAAATAAGGTATATTGTTCCTTAAACCAATGAAAACCTGACTGACGGGTTAGACCAGTATTGCAGCCTATAGACTTGAATATCAACTTTGTTGCTTAATCTTTGCAAGACTTATTCAAGCAGTTGTTTCCATTGTTTTACATGTCAACATGACAACCTTTATACGAGAAAGATGCTGACAGATTGTTTTTACTTTCCTTAACAGGAATAATGTGGAAAAGTCCAAGCTATGTGGATGGATGTTTGGGACCAATGACTACTGTGCCTTTAACCCTCTCAGCTACAAAGCCACAGCATTACGCAGAGGAGTGCCTTCCTACATTGCACTACAAGTCTACTCTATGGCCATAGGAACAAAATTTGCAGACTTTAATAGACTGTTTCCTCAATATACACAAGTATATTTATTTCCTATGTGACGAATGGGCTATACCATACTATATATTTGACATCGTGACCAAGCTCACATGGCTATACTGTGAGGAAAAGTGTTTAATTTATACCAGTGACAGATTTTAATTTTACATTTCTGTAAAATGTATTTCTAAATAAACTCTTCCTAGAAGCATTTTTCAGAGTTCAGACTGCTTTATTAATTCTTCTGTATCCTTTACATGAATTACTTTAAACTTACTGCAGACATGCAAAATATTCACCTTTATAATGCACACGTTTTGTATAATTAACCTCATCACCCCATTTTCCCTGTAGCACCAACAGAACTGTGGTGTTGTATGGTGTTGGCAGCTGCCATGTTTAGTTCCAGTAATTCCATTGCAGGTTCTAGCCCAGTGTGCATGCTATCCAATCTGGGAATGAGGGACGCTGCAGAACTGTTGGGGAGGTGCAATGAGGGAACAGTTATGTTGTAGTAAGTGGGGATTAGTGGTTTTTGTGTCAGCCGGGGGGGCTGTGTACTGGGGCTAAAATTAAGTAAAAAACAAAATATGGAGGGGGGGGGGGTTGGTTGCCTTTTAGTCTAATGCCAAGCAAGGTGTTTTCTCTGGGCAGAGAAAGACAAGTTTTTGGGCTGAACTCCAACCCATATGTGCAGTGACAGTGAATGCCATTGTATTCAGACAAAACACAGGCCATAGCAATGCCACATGTGACAAACTGGAAACCACAGATTACCGGTAGTTATGTCCCACAGGTTGGGCGGGTTTGGGCCTGCTACCATAAAAAATCTTCGGGAAGGATTGATCTCACACTGCTGGCTTCAGTTCCCTGAATTTATAAATGTGTGCCTGCCCCACCCTTTTGTGAAATCACCATGGGGGGGTGTCTACAAATAGAGGGGACTGATTGGGCCAGGTGCGGGTCAAGGGAAACGCCACTCACATCACTACCACAGATCTATCTCTGGTAGAGATTAATGGTCTTAGAATTCATACTGTTGAGTTGAGAAAGTTTATACATTTCCATCAAATGTACCAACAAATTAAATTAAAAGTCAATTAATGGGGAAATGTAATAAGTCTATAATTTGCCCACTTCCAGTAACTCACAGCAACCAATCATAACTAACCAATAAATCCTACCAGGTTGCTATGGGTTTCTAGACAATTAGCAGACTTTAGACCAGGTACCCCCCCCCCCCTTTATCTTACCCTAGGACATAATGAACTTAATTTGGTATATGTCTGCTCTTTTATACAGGGCACAGTTTTATTATTAAATTAATTATCAGGGTTAAAAGAACAGTAACACCAACAAATGAAAGTGTATTCAATTAATTAAAACACTGTTGGCCTGCACTGGCAAAACTCATTTGTTTGCTTCAGCAACTCTACAATAGTTTATATAAACAAGCTGCTGTGTAGTTGTGGGGGCATTTACTTATCAGCCTTATATTGTTACATTTCTATTCTATATATACTTTATATTGTGTTGGTCCCTAAGCTCAGTAAGTGACAGCAGCACAGAGCATGGGGCATCTTTGTCTCTTTACTGCTAAAGGTCTGTGGTTGCCCTGGTCTGGTACAGAAGTCCAAACCATAATGTACAAAATTTCTAGCTACTTCTTTAGTTAAGCTTTAGTTCTCCTTTAAGTGATTTGATTTATTGACTTTTAAAACCCAAAGGTACTGGTTGCCCTATTCTGGTAATACTGAAATCTCAGCCCTCCTGGTGTCAGAAGTGCAATAAGAATGACCTGAAAGGCTCCTACATTATTATTGCCCCAATTGATCACAATCAACAGGTTGGACAAAAACACCTAAAAACCCAAGCTGTACAGGAGGCACACTGGGGCTCATTTATAAACACTGGGCAAATTTGCATCTGGGCAGTAACCCATGACAACCAATCGGTGATTAGCTTTTTTTCAGCCAGCTGCAGGTTGAGCACTGAAAGCAATCATCTGATTGGTTGCCATGGGTTACTGCCCAATGTTTATAAATGACCCCCACTGATTTCAAAAGCACACATAAACTAGAAGTCCTAAATAGTTTTTGTTTCTTAATAAAGGAAAACAGACTGAATGCAAGAATTTGCAGATCCAAAACCATGTTCATGTTAAAAAAATACTTTTATTACATTAATGTAACATTGATTATTTACTTTTTGATTGTCTTCACATATCGGCGTACTCCTCAGCTTTACAGAGATCTTGCCAAATAAAACAATTGCAAAACTAGACAAATATGTTTAGAAAGCAATTTGATAATTTCACTTTAGATCACTAATAAGTTTCCTAGTGTTTTAGTGCAAATTATTCATTCCCCCCACAGGTCAAAAGGATTATGGTTGTGTTAACTATTTGCAGTATAGATTTCTGTTTCTTCTGCTGTTTGACTATCAAACATTTCTGCAGTGCTTCAAACAGAATGGCCTTTAGTGGGTCTGGATATGGAGGCTCTGCATATGAGTGTTCCTCATAGACTTGCTCTGAATATAATGCAATCAATCTTTGAAAGGATGTCTGCTCATGAAGAATTTAAGTATCTTAGATTTTATTTTATATCATAATTGTTTTTCTTTAATGGGGTGCATTATCTCCAGATACAGGGTGTGGCTATTGGGGCCAAATGTGCCCCCCAGCTGTGCCAATCTGTTTTTGGGGTATTGGGAGAGACATATTTTTTCAAATGAGGAATTGTAAATGTGTCATATCTTAAGATGGCTCAGGTACATAGATGATGATATCATGCTCATTTGGCAAGGATCTGAATTTCTGCTAAATTAATTTGTCGCCAAGTAGAATGAGAACAAGTTTAATTTACATCTAACCATGAACTTTGATCCTAAAAGATTAGAATTTTTGGACATCTCCATAAATGTTTCTGAGCAAGGTCTAATCTCTACCAATTTGGTTTGTAAGGCTACAGCAAGTAATATTTTGCTTCATGTCTCTTCCATGCACCCCTCTTCATACACTTAAGTAAATATTGTCCTTTTACATATCTTGCCTTGAACCACCATTTGTGAGGGTCTGTGTGCTGCCTCAGATATCACCTGACCAGAAATACTATAGCTCTAACTGTAGTGTTGAAGCAAAAGACAGAACGCTGTCTGTTAATTGGCTCATGTGACCTAACAAGTATAGTCTGTTGGTATGTTTGTGTGTACAGTGAAATGTATGATCCCAGGGGGCTGCCCTTATTTTTTAAAATGGTAATTTTCTATTTATGATTACCCAATGACTATAAAAAAAGTATATAATTGTGAAAATGGCTCATTTACATGAAGCAGGTTTTTACATATGAGCTGTTTTATGCAATATCTTTTTATAGAGACCTACATTCTTTGGGGGTTTTGTTTTCCTTTAACAGTAAGGCTGTAGCATCCTCTTAATCACCTAGAATTCCGACTCCTCCTCTAGCCCACTCTTCCCCCTCCCTCAGGGCCATTCATTTTGTTTTGGTTTGGTATTATACAGTTTACAATTTTGGACACCCTTGGCTACTGTATATTTAGTTTATTCATTCACCAGTAGTGAGTTTATATTAGTGTATTATTGGATTTAATTCCCTTTTTTAATATTTTTTACTCATTACTTAATTTGATTTTTGAGTTCTGCATAATGATTGGTCATTTGGGCTTTGTATATGTCTCTACCACTTTTGTTTCACCAGCCTATGATTAAGTGCAATAGAACCATAATACATAAGGCTGTTCACCTTGCGTATATGCCAATAAATATTCTCCTTTTATTTTGCACCTGACTACATGAGATTTAACTGTTCAAGTTCATTTTCCTTTGTCATTGTCACACCACTTAGCTACTCTCTGTAAACATTACATTAACAATTTCTCTATAAATGCACCAAGAACAACCCCCACTGCCCAAGTTCCTTCTCACTACATCATAAAAACGTAAATCCAAATTCTTGTGAAATGATCTGCCCCATAAAGTCATGCTGATTGGTACCGGTACTTATAATGCCATTCTCTAGAAAATCATATTTAATGTGTCTCTTATCAAACTATAGTATTTATAACTTATATATACAGTAACCAGTTTCCTATCCATGTACAAACAGCATTGCCAACCCAATATATTTTAACAGTTAAGCAACGCACTATAAAACCCCTGGCAAAGTCCAGTTGAACCTACTAACCCCTCAAACTTCCAGTTCCTATTTACTACACTATAAAAAGCAAATGATTTCTTTTGACATGTTGTGCCCCCATAAAGCCATGACTACTTATAACACTATTCTCCAGAATATGATCTTTCGTGTGAAAACAAACTCTTAAATAACTTGCCCCTCACACATCAGGCTGACAGGCCTATAATTGCCAGACTGAGATCGTTATCTCTTTTTAAATATTGGAAAGGTATCAGCTTTCTTCCAATCCTTGGGAACCATACAAAATGAAAGTTACCCTGGGAAAATCAGAAATACAGGCCTGGCTAAAACTGAACTTATGTCTCTCAGTACTCGAGGATGTATTCCACCTGGCCCTGATGCTTTGTTCACATTCATTTTCCTTAAATATTTATGTATATTGTACAGGTTTGTGAATGTTCGGCAATCAGACACAGATTTTCAGGTCAAACTTTATCCTGCAAATTTGTCCAAAATGTACCCCCTTTTTAAGCCTGCCTGCATCCTATATACAATAGCTTGTACAGCATATGCCTCAAGGGTCAGCATTGGATTCCCATCCCAGCAGCACAACATTACTTTTGGGTTCTGCTTACTCTGCTAAGTTCCTGGGTTCACTCATTTTGTTTGATAATCAAGTTAATAGCTTTGGTTCTGTTCCTGACAATTCACAATCTCTCCTGGAAAAGTCTGTTATTAGGGTTCAATTCTGCCTGATCCTTTCTGTAACATTCTACTGGACTTGCCTGTGCCACAATCCCTGGTGCCCAATCCCAGTTCCAACTTCTGGCTCTTGCCAGCCTTGTGGTTCTGACAATACAGCTGGACCCCAGACATCACTGAAGAATAAACATTTGAAAAGGGGAAACTTCTGCAGGTGCTGGATGCATGGATGGACTTTTATGAGATCTGCCAAACTTGCTTTTGGACAAAAAAGTTCTTGTAGCCTGACTGTCTGTCTGTGCCCTTAACCGAAATGGCCACACAGACATATCACCTTTATTTTCTTTCTCTAGAATCATTATCAGTGCAGCATTATATTTCTCAGCCATTTGTAAGAACTTTCAATTAAGAACCAGCCCAGACTCAAACTTGTGTGTGTGGCTCTGGGACACTTACCTTGTGAGCCACTGGGTGCTCCCGGGGCTGGTTCTGGACTCTTCATCTATGTTTCTGTCTCTGCCTGTTCCCAGCATGTCTCCTACCATCTCGTTACCCTCATGTGTTTCCCATTTCCATTTATGTCCCCTTTATAAGCCCAGCCCTGACCCTTGCCCAGCGCTTGGTCATTGCATTTTCCTGAAAGACTTGATGTCCTCATTCAAAGTTCCTGTATTCTAAGCTTGTGTGTTCCTAGTTCCTTGTTCCTGATTCCTGTGTTCTGATCCCTACCTTCGTGGATTTCCCGGTATTGACCTTTGCCTGTGTATTGACTATTCTTTGGATCCTGCTTTTGTACTGCATTTTGGTGTGTTTGAACTGAGCCTGTGACCTCAACTATTCCATCACCTCTTGATTTTGTACTGCTGCGGATTCCCTGGTTCTGACCTTGGCCTGTTTCTGGCTTTAATTCCTGCTGCTGTTTCCCTCATCACCGCCTCGATTCTTGTGCACTGTTCTGTAAATTTAATCGTTATTAAACTGTATTTATCATGGCTTCAAGACTCTGTCCTGCAATCTATGGGTATACCCCAGGCTTCCCACCTTACTTATTACCTCCTGTGTACCTCTCTGCAGTGTCAGAGCATTACACCACTAGTGTTTAACATCAGCCCTTTCAGACAATGTTTATTCTTTTTTATGTTTATTGCTTTGCAGCACAGGGGCCATTAGAGGGCGCCCTCTATAACAGGCCAGATAGTATCCTATGCCTTAGGGATGATGCAGCATGTGGAGCAGAGCTGGCACCTTCTCATCTTGTTTGTTATATGGCAATAAGCTTTGTTCTTATTGGTTCAGTAAATTGACTGACAGTATTGCTTCACAGAATGGATATTCTATCTGTTTTGTGAAACTGAGTTTTCATTTTTATCATAGAATGGATCCTGTACTATAAAATTGTGCTTTCTGTCACAAACATCTATTTTGTCATTAAAATGTAGCTTGGCATGCACTAGTTACTTACACCATTATACATTCTGTCCAATTTTGTTTTACGTAATTAATTCTGTAAGTAACTTTACTCAAAACAGCATCTGTTACATCAATGTTAGACATTTCTGAGACAGATTGCTTGTTAAACTTTACAGAATGGAGTTTGTAATATAATGATATCATTTTGTGCACACACCAGATACTGTTCTCATGCTTTAATAGAGAAATGTCGTTTGTATATATATTTTATTTCTGTGTATATTCTCACAAATACTTATGTACCATGAGAGACATTCATTCTCTGTACTAGGGATAGTTTTGTAAACAGAATGTATTTGTGACAAACAGCTACCCATATAAGAACAAAAATGCCAATAGAAATAAGAATAATCTCTGCAAGGTTCTGAGTGGATGCGTTGGTGCAATATAAAATAAAGGACAATAATAATTATGTCTTATTGTGGAACAGTTTGTAAATATTTTCTGTATTTACTTCAGGGATGTCCCATCTGGGGCCCTCCAGAGTTTATTTCACAAATATGATGAACCGGTAGGGCCCAGCTTAATATTGTGCAGGTTCTGTAAAGACAAAAACTAAATAAAGAACAGACACCCAGAATTCTTCCTACTGAGATTGTTCTGCACAATTTGCACAATGACTAGATATAATCCAGTGTTACACAACTCTGTATGGAGGGGTGTGATTTACTTACTCTTTTATCATTTACTCAATTGTTTTCTATTTCCTTGGAAATAAAGAAATGTATAATTTCACTGCTGATCATATAGAATTTATATTGGATTCTAGGGAACTGGGAGTTGCACAATCCTTTAGTCCACAGAAATCTTGGCCCACCCCGAAATTATAAAATGAGGGGCCCCAGGGACCCATCAATCCATCTGATTCTAATCCTATAGAGAGGCAGAACTCTTCTGGGCAAGATGAGTAACACCATTGAGCTGTATGCGCTTCCCAACCTTCAGGGAGATTTTAAGCCTCTAAATGCAGATTGTGATGACTTGTTGATGTTTAAGTTCTTGAAACATGCCCAGTCCCTCAGAGTCCATGGGGACCCTTGGATCGTCTTTACTGGAACCAAATACCAAGGGGAATTCACTTATTATAAAGAAGGAACCTACAACTCCCTCCAAGACTTTGCTAATAAGATCAGCTCAGTTCGGGTGGTTCCTGGCGGCTTTTCGAAACCCAAGATCACTGTGTATGAGAAGATCGACTATAAAGAGAAGTCGGTTCCCCTGGAGAAGTCTGCAGATTCACTGAAACCTTATCTGTTTGATGACAAGGCTTCTTCTCACAAGACACAACATGGAGCCTGGATCCTGTATGATGGGGAATTTTATGGAGGGAATAGAATGTTCACTGTGGCAGGAGATGAGATGCCAAACTATGTCCCTCCTGAAATCACTGGTGTAAATTCTGTGAAACTCATCACTGGTTCTGAAGTATCAGGAGCCTCCATCTGAGCAGACAGTGCTCTGCACCTACTCCTGGCACCTACTCCCTGCACCTAAACCTTGCACCTACTCCCAGCCTGGCTGAGAGACCCCCGAGAGCTGCTTGATTCCCAGCTGGAGATCCCCCTTCTGCTGATCCTGCCATGATACTAATCCCACAGCTGCAATCAGAGGAGATTCCCTGCACCCACTAAACCAGCAATCCCTCCCAGCTCTGTCCTGTTCTGCTCAGTGACCCGCCCTGCCTGGGACATGGAGGGACCTAGGTCAGACTGGCACCACTGAGAGGGCACATATTAAAGGGACAGTAACGCTAATGGACTCTAGATGAACATGCAAGTCCTGATATCATTCTCTCGTGTTACTGTATCTGTTATTCTGATTATTCTGTTTTATCCTGCAATAAATCCTTCTATCTGCACCTACATCTCCCCTTCTCTGTGTTCCACTGGGTGCCTGTGAGTGCAAGTGGGACTGGATAGTGATTTTGAGTGGGGACTGGGTAGTGAGTGCTGCTGGAACTGGAGTGTGATTGGGAGGGGAAAGGGGGATGGGACAGTAATAAAACCAGACAGTAAGTGGAGTACAATGGATGATGGGATTAAATACTACCACAGTTATGGGAAAGGAGGGAGCAGCTTTTCTGGGTTTTCACAGGGGAAATACACAGAATGTGACCATTTCATGTGTTATTCTGTTATTCCCATTAACCCCTTAGTATAATGTTCTGCATTTAGTCTCCTCCCCCATAGAAATTGGACAATTTCAGGTCCCGGCAGTTTTTTTTATTTATTACTGGATTTTCCTCCCAATTGCTATTAAGTCCATAGTATCACATGCAGTATTTATTCTATATCCTTTAGTGGTTGGCTCCTATTCATTCTGTGTATTATTCCCATTACTCTCAGCAGCCTCTAGTTGTAAAGTGAAGTGATTGGCTAGAGGGGGATACGAGGGATATAGTGAAATTGTTGAAGGGGTCAGACATTTAGGGCAACAATCCACCAGTTGTATAATTCCACCCAAATTTGCCTGTTCCACCCTATGACAGACTCCTACAGACTAAATGTCAGGACAGCAAAAGTCTCTTAACGAAAAACGTTTTTTATTTCAACCAACAGCAACAGGTACAAAATAAACTTCTACTCTAGACTTCTATATGTTTGGTTGCCAGACTTCTTTCTGGGTCTCTCAGTTAGAGCTCCTGAGACACTGACCAGCCTGGGTTTTACCTGAGGCTACTGATTAGTCACCTGAGGCTACTCACACCCAGCTGGCCAGCCTGTAGCCCTCACTCTGCTTCACACCCACAGACACATCTTGTTCCACTCAGGACATGTCCCTTACCATGCTCTATGCTTTAACTCATTTACACAATGTCAGGAGAATTTCAATGCTGGAAAAGTGAGAGACTGATTTATTATCAACTAAACAACAGACTGACTCAGGGGAGACTTTCCTTTTAGCAATGAATAAACATCATCTATAAATCTATCTCACAATTAATTGATGAGTCTAATATGAACAACATTCCAGTCATTTCCTAAACTCTTTTTAAATCTTTTGAGGCAGGGGAACCCTCCAACTCCAGACCAGACATTAGCTCCAGGGTTCCCTCAGTGTCTTGTGTCATCAGCCAATGCGCCAAAATAATCGCATGCACACGCCTCTCACTTGCCAAACACTGTGCCACGAGCAACATCAAGAAGACAGCGGGAGATTAATGCGTGGCTGAGAGATTGGTGTAGGGAGGAGTGTTTGGAGTTTTTGGAGAATTGGGCTGATTTCTGAATGATGATGTAAAGCTGTTTTGGGGGGACAGATGGCTAGAGGCTTGGAGGAGATTTTAAACTAGGTGTCGGGTGCAGTAAGGGATTCCATGGAAGACAGGTTAGATGAGGTTGTGGGCATAGTAAGGGAAAAATGGGGAGATTTGGTTGGGGGTACTGTTAAAGGCAGGGAGGAGCACATGTATTTACAAAATTCTAACAATGGTTCAATTATTAAATGTATGTTTGCAAATACAAGGAGTCTGACTGGTAAAATGGGAGAGCTGGAGGTGCTGGATGGAAAATATGATGTGATTGGTGTGGCCAAAACATGGCTGAATGAGTCACATGACTGGGCAGATAATATCAGCCGCTAGACTTTGTTTCAGAGGGACTGAGGCAATAGAAAAGGAGGAGGGGTATGTCTGTTTGTTAGGCAGGATTTAAAAGCTTGTAATGAGTCCAGCAAACTTATTGTAGGCGTTGCTATAGACCCCCTAATGTAAGTGACGAGGAGGAGACAAAGCTCCTGATGCAAATAGAAAAGGCTGCTAGTTTGGGTAAAGTAATGACAATAATGTTGTCCTAGTGAATGTCATTATGAGCAGCAATCAGCATGGCTTTATGAAGGATAGGTCATGTCAGACTAATTTGATTGCTTTTTATGATGACGTAAGTAAGATGCTGGACAGTGGGGGGGGGGCAGTAGATCGATTTGGATTTTGCCAAAGTGTTCTTAGTGGGGTCCCCCAGGGCTCAGTATTGGGTCCACTTTTATTTAACTTGTTCATTAATGACTTAGGGGAGAGTATTGTAAGTAATGTATCAGTGTTTGCAGATGACACAAAACTATCAGCCCAATTAATTCCATCCAGGATGTGGCACTTGCAACAGGATCTTGACAAACTGGCAATCTGGGCAGCTAAGTGGCAAATGAGATTCAATGTTGATAAATGTAAAGTCCTGCACCTGGGATGTAACAATATCCACTTATACCCCTTAATGGGACTGCACTAGGCAAATCCATAATGGAGACGGAGCTTGGAGTCCTTGTAGATAATAAACTTGTCTGTAGCAAGCAATGCCAGCAGCATCAAGGGCAAATAAGGTCTTGGGTTGTATTAAATGGGGCATAGATTCACGGGAGGAGGGGGTCCCACTGTATAGAGCACTGGTAAGGCCCCATCTAGAATATGTCGTACAGTTTTGGTCTCCATCACTCAAACAGGACATTATTGCATTAGCGAGGGTACAGAGAAGGGCAACTAAGCTGGTACACTCCCGTAGATGAAGGGGTAGCATTATTATATGCAAACTCAGCCCAAGAAAGAAAGTCTGCCCACAAAACCCGATTGCAAGAAATGTAACATCTGTGACAGAATTCCCATTAGAGAGAGGTAAATCGACAATGAATCAATATTTGTCCATGGTCTGTCAATGATAGGAAGTGATTGTAGTAACCCTGATGGTGCAGATCTAGATGGAGCGCTGATATACTGTACAGCACAGGAATTGATATCATCTTTAACATCCTGCCTCATAGTTGGCCACCAGAGTGTACGAGATATCAGGGAACAGGTTTTACTATGACCCAAATGTCCGGCTTCGTTGGACGCGTTACCAAGCCCAAAGTGCATTACTAAATACGCGTAGTGCCCATTCCAAGTATTAAATGCAGTCTTCCATTCATCAAACTCTTGGATTTGAATTAGAAGTCTTACTAAGATCAAGTTTAGTAAAAATAGTAGCATCCTTGACTCTATCAAAGAGCTTCAGAGATTAAAAATACGGGATAGTGATTTTTAATGGTGGCCTTATTTAGACCTCTGCAAGGTCAAAGACCACCATCTTTTTTATTACCAGAAAAGAACCCAGCACCAGCGGGAGAAGTAAAGGGCCTTATAAACCCTCTTTCTAAATTCTTTTTAATATACTCCTCCACGGCCTAAGTTTTAAGGAGAGAGAGCAGAAAAGTCCTACTCCTGGGAGAGTTGAACCCAGGAATCAAATCGATGGCACAATCATAATTATGTCTGTGAAGAGGAAGAGTCACAGCAGCTGTTTCCTGTCTCTGCTGCTCAACGATGAAAATCAGTGCAATAAACATCTACCTCCTTTTTACCATGTTTAAGGTTACGAATAGCAGACTCCACAGACGCAGTACAATCAGGATCAGCATAGATATTAGCCATAGCCTTAAAGAAAACCTCAAGAGAGTATGGGGCTGGGTCAATGGGAGACAAGTTATAGGCCCAGATCTGAGAATCCCCTTGGAGCAACCCCCCCCCCCTTAGAAATACTTCCTAAAGAGATAGCAATTTTTTTAAAATTGTCTGAGCGCAAATGTGATATACTGTTGGATGACCCATGTGCTACTGAAAGAAGGTTATTAGAACTGTATCTGTAGCAAATACACAGTGTCGTCATGTTCTATAATCTTTGTTCTTTGATAATAACCACTTATGGCTTAAATCTAAAACCCTTATATTGTCACACAGAACTATATATTATTGGCAAAGCTTCCCCCAACTAAAATGCTCATAAAATGACGAATCATCAAAATATACAACACATGGTTATTGTAAAAAAATGATTTTTATTGAACGTTGTGTAATTTAAGAAGTATAATAAGACTTTTTAATAGAATTTACAATAATCCCCAAAATTACATTCTTTGTTTAACCCTTGCTGCAAAGCAAAAGTTTTTACCCTCCCCCCACCCACACACCCACCCCCTCACCCAGCACGAGTTTGAATGTTGCCCAGTTGCTTTGGCTCTATGGCCTGTCATTGAACTGGGTTTGGGGGTCGTTGCAATGAATCAACAGGTTGGAGAACCTATTGATTTGTTGCACCAACACCCCCTCAGCCGACTGTTTGAGAGGCCACTGGGCAGTAATGGTGCCAATCATTAGAGGGAACAGTAGGCTCAGGGGGGGTTAGGGAGGGTTTTTTTAAACAAAAAAGGGGATTATTGTAAGTCATAGTAGCTTGATGTTCCTCTTCCTAGGCCTGTCTTCTACACCTGGTCACCTTGTAAGCTCTTCTTCTAGTCTGATCTTGACCACATCGATGTCCCATTCTTTACCTCAATGATATACTGTACCTTTTCTTTGCCAGGATTTCAGTGAAGATCAGTGTCGGACTGGGCAGGTGGGACTCTGGGAAAAAACCCGGTGGGCCCCTGGCTCTTGTGGGTCAGATCCGCACCTTCTTCCTGCTGCTACTGCCTGACAAAGGACAACACATGCGGCGCTCATGCACACGCAGCACAGCACGCCGGCTCAGAAAGGGAGGACAGAGGGGGTTCCCCCAGTCCAACCCTGGTGAAGATGGTCGGCATTCCATCATTGTGAAAGTGGAGAACAAGCAAAGTTTCCAAATTCCTTCGCTACAAATTTAAATGGTGGTTCATATTGTTCTCCTGATAATACAACCTGTCTTGGACGTCTAGAAAATACTCTACGGAAACATCCGGGTGTTTTCTGTTTGGGAATGATCGGGGCCTTGATGAGTTTTTTCGAAAGGGCGTTAAAGTCCAGTTCCTTCAAAATAGGGTATAAATGTAACAAGGTTAATATCCTGTGCATGTTAAATGATAATTCACAGCTATAAGTCAATAGCAAGCAGACATGGCATTAGCCAAATGATCCATATGTTCCATGATGGGATTTAAAGTTCTCATCAATGGCAATAAATACAATATTATGGCTGCTGGGACACAATAACTTTAATAATGTAGTCAAGTTGGAGCACATGTTGTACAGTTTAAGTGGGTTTAGCCTTGGCAATCTATATATATATATATATATTAACATCACCCATAGATATTATACTGTGTGCATCTCTGGCACAGATGGACTTAAAATCTAAAAACTGCTGATAACTGAGACAAATGTCTACAGATAAAAGTCTCTAATTATGTCATATTCTACAACTGATTCCAGAATTAAGAATCATCTGACAATATTTACAGTAGGGGTTTAGGGGGACAAAGCACTACAAATGTGAATCACCCCTATTGTACCTGCCCTGCTTGATCATTACAATTCTCATTTGCTATAAAGATGGGGGCTGATCTGTAATGATTTCTCGGGGCAATAAATTGACAAACAGTCACAATCTATATACTGATTTCTCTTATACTGACTGTTCTAGAAATGTGTTAAATATAAACTTACCTTAAAGAAGGAACATTCCTTTAGTTCTTCTGCATCACGTTCGCTTGCTCCAAGCCGTATGTCTGGGTCTTTCCTCAAGAGCTATAAATATATATAAGTATATATCGTTATACACCCAGAAGCAAATGTATCCATCTGTTTCTAATATACAGTATATATCATTTACACTTATTCAATGCTTTTCAGTTAAACAGTAAATGTCATTGTGATCAAAAGCAGGATCTGCCCATCTGTTTGCATTGAATTCACAAGCCAACCTGCTACATGGTTTCATTGGTCAGAAAACACTGACTTTATATACCAATGACATTTACATATCCAATAACACAAAGACTAACAGCCCCAGTATACAAACTGCTGACACTTACTTTTTGTATAAGACTAATGGCGTCTTCATCCAGTTCTTTGGGGTATTTTGGCTCCTTGTTTTTGATGCTCATGAAAATCTGATCTATATTACGTCCATCAAATGGCTTCTACAGAAGAACAATGGTATTTGGTTACAAAGGAAACAATGCATTAAGAGGTTAAGTTTTAGTGTTCTACAGTTTAATACTACATGAAGCTGATCATTCAGTTCCAATGATGCTGCACTATTGGCTCATATATATGTATAGACAGGCCAAAGAAAATGTGCCGACAACACGGACACAATAAATATGTACTAATCACACTTGAGATGCACAAGATGCACATGAGCAGCGCTACTTTCCATGCAAAACTAGTAACAATTCTACTGGAAACAGACACTTACCTTGTGGAGAAGCATTTGATAAATCACCACCCCTAGTGCCCACCAGTCCACAGATTTCCTGTAGCCATGGTAACGGAGGATTTCAGGGGCCATGTAGTAACAGGTTCCTATATCACTGCGGGTTCTGCCATCGAATCCCATAGCTGAAACAGAGACAACACATAATGTAGCTGGAAATCAGCATCCCCTTATACATTACATTTTTACTTTTGTGTAATTCATGTTCCCAATGTTCTTGTCTACTAGAAATCTTAAGAGATTAATATAAATGAATATGTATTTTCCTCTTATTTATGCTTGTTACTGGCTATGGTGGCAGTTTTTGCCTTGGTTATGGTGCTATTGTCTTACAATGGGCAGTAGTCACAATGTTACTTGCTTACTGCCATAGCCCTCCTGTTGTGTTTTTATCTCCTACAAGGGTGAGCACTAGTTGCACATCAGGCGCATGGTAAGATAAATTGCTACATATAAAACTAAACAGTGAGCTGTACCAAGACTGATAGACTTAAATGTGGTATGTGGGTCTCAAATATAATAGGCCCTGGACTGATGTATTTTCTTGACTCTCCCCCCAGAAAAATCCAAATCTTACTTTTCTTGGAGATGCCAAAATCAGCGAGCCTGGCGTAGCCATCACGGTCCAGCAAGATATTATTTGGCTTTATATCTCTGCAATAATACAAAAGAACATGATTACTTTAGTACAGGATCATTATTTAAACAAGAAAGTATCAGGATTATCACACATTTAGGAAAGAAGAATTGGCTGTAATAATATCTAACAACACGTGCGAATAAATCATGTTTGCCTTAAGGGCACGTGGCTAGTAAAATTTCATTCATACTTACCGGTGAATAATGTGTCTTTCGTGCAGAAACTGTAGGCCTAAAACAACACAGCCGGCGTAAAATCTACAAAGAAAAAGCAAAAAAGCCTTGTGTGAGTTGTTTCCTAAACATAATATTATTGATGTAGAAATGCAGCACAATGTGACTATTGCTGAATCTCTATTCACTGAGCCAGGCTCTCTATTTCCACTGCACAGTTACCCTTTTTAGCACCAGAGGGGGCAGACCTGACACTTTCCTCCCAATTGGGAGAACATAAATAGCAGATTTCCCCATGGAAAACAGAAATTTGACTGTGAATGGTTCTGGGTGGCAAACAGAAGCCCCCTATATGCAGCTCAGCATGAGATGTTCAGCAGCTCCCGTTCCAATGGTACTGCATGGGTACAGGACTTATTGTGCTGCACAAATCTTATCCCTTAGAAGGTCCCTAACAGTAGAATGTTACTTACACTGCTGTCTCCTTTGGAAAGGCTCGGGGTTTCATATAGGTGGCTAATTCACCACCGGCACAGTAGTCCATTGCCAAGCAATAGTGGTGTTTGGTCTGAAATGAGGCATATAGGCCAACAAGGAAAGGGTTCTTCTCTCTTTTAGCCTCTTCAAGGATGGTCTTCTCTAGTTTTAGCCTGAAAATTAAACAAATACAAGAATATGACATTAAATTTCCACTCATTGGCTAAATGATTGGCCCTCCATTTAAACTGCATAATGTCCAACTGCTTGGCCCCCAACAGATACAAAATATCCCTATTCATTCCCCTATAACTCACCTCATAACATGCTTAGTTGTTTGTAAGCCTTCCTTCTTTAATGCCTTGATGGCAACCTTTTCCTTAGAAGATTTGTGCTTGGCAAGGTATACCTGGAGTGATAGAAACAGTGAAGAAAATGCATTCAGTAACCAGAAATTTGTTTACCTTATTGTTGCCTTATATGTTATGATGTGGAGCTCTTGTGTTATGCCCCTCCAACTTGCAGGCCTTAGATGGGGTTTAGACCCCAATGTAGGGTTTGTGCTAAGGCCCTAGTGTTTAGTCTATTTAGGACTAATTGGTTTTTAGTTGATTTTTTAATTTTATTTTGTTATACTGAGCGTCACCACACCCTAGTTTTGTCAGGAAAATGCTTGAGAGTCACATGGAATCTTTATCTACATACTTCTGGGATTTTCGTTTTGATAGTTCTAGACTTATGGCTACAGTTAAGATGGCAGTTTCTATAATTTCCCATAACGTTCAAGGGTTTAATTCGCCCTCCAAACGGGCTAAAGCTTTCTCCTTTTATAATTCGCTTGCTGCCGATATTGTATGTTTACAGGAGACACATTTTTCTGCTGCCTCCTTTCCAAAGTATTTTCACCATAGATACCCTCTGTTTCACTTGGCTAGGGGGCCGACTAAAACGAAAGGGGCTGCTATTTTTTTTTAGAGCCGGTCTACCTGTTGTAATAGAAAACGTAGTTGCGGATCCGGAGGGCAGATTCCTACAAATAAAACTATCACTCCACCACTCAAAGTACACTATTGTTACATACTATGCGCCTAACCAAAACCCCCTTTTATTTCTATCCAGAATTATTCAACAGAGTCAGGCGGATAAAGAAGGGGGTCTTATTATTTGTGGAGACTCAAATTTGATTTTAGATGCGGGCTGGGATAGACAGGCTACTCCACTTTCTACTTCTGAAATCTCTAACATTTACTCCATTCGCCAATTTAGACGCATAGTGGACCGTCATTCACTAGTTGATGTTTGGCGGGAACAACATCCTTACAGTAAGGGCTATACCCATTACTTTTACCCCACAAGGTTTATACGCGCATTGACCATATATTTATTTCGCAGGACTACACACCCCAAATATGCACTGCTAAGATCTTAAACGTTCCATGGTCAGACCATTCCCCAGTTTCCCTTCGGTTTACAATAGATAATCAGGCGGCCAGAGGGTACCAGTGGAAACTTAACGATTCATTGCTCATGGTACCTGATATAGCATCTGAAATTGAGTCCACCATAACAAATTACTTTAAGGAGAACGAAGCTTCCGTCTCACAAATTACCACCTTGTGGGAAGCTCACAAGGCAGTCTTGCGAGGTAAATTTATTCAATTAAGTTCCAGGCGAAAAAAACTTCGTAGGCTAGTGATAGACAATTTTACTCGGCAATTAGACGAGGTGATGCAGAAACAGAGTGATCACCCAGAGCTGGATCTAAGAGGGGAAATTCATCGACTCCACCTAGATCTTGATCTGGCTCTCACTCATGAAGCCGAAAAGGCCCTTCGTTGGTCGCAACAAAAGTTTTACTCTAACGCCAATAGACCAAGTAGGATGTTTGCCAGAAAATTAAATAATAGCCCTCGTACCATACTTGTCCACCCCATTAAACAACAAAACGGAGGGTTAACAACTAATCCTACCAAAATTGCGCAGGAATTTGCAGATTACTATATGAAGCTATATTCTAGCGTAGGTAACCCAACTACAGCCCAGTATAAGAAAGTATTGCATAATCTTCAGATTCCTACGCTTACTGATTCTCAGCTCGCAACTATAGAAGCCGATGTAACCACTGAGGAAGTTACTGCAGCAATTAAACATTTAAAATCTGGGAAGGCCCCGGGTCCTGACGGGTTTTCGGTCCACTATTATAAAAAATTTGCTTTCCTTTTAGCCCCTTACCTATCACAGTTATTTAATTCGTTGCAACAAGGTTCCCGGTTCTCCCAATTATCTCAAACTGCGAAGATTATAACTATCCCTAAACCGTCAACGGACCCTACTAATTGTCACAATTATAGTCCTATTTCGCTACTAAATAACGATATTAAGATTTTGTCCACGGTTTTGTCAATTTGGCTCAATTTGTACCTTCCTCAGTGGATACACAAGGATCAGGTTGGGTTTATCCCAGGGAGACAAGCTAGTGATGCCATCAGACGCCTTCTACTGCTGATACATATGGCCCAGGCGACTTCCATTAAAGCGTTACTATTGAAGTTAGATATTAGGAAAGCTTTTGACACGCTGTCTTGGTCTTATCTGCATCATATACTTAATCTGTGGGGTTTTGGGCAGAAGTTTCGAACCTGGGTACATTCGTTGTATCAATCCCCCTCAGTTTATGTATCAGTGATGGGATATCAGTCCTCCTTATTCAGTGTTCATCGTGGCACTAAACAAGGATGCCCATTGTCCCCCATATTATTTGATCTTGCTATCGAACCATTGGCAGCAGTTATAAGAGCTAATCCTAATATACACGGTCTTCGAGTTAATGGTTTCCATCATAAAATCTCATTATTTGCGGATGATGTAACGATGCTTGTGACACAACCCCTAACCTCTTTGCCTAATTTGTTTGATCTGTTGGGGAAATTTGGGGATGTTTCTGGTCTAACTATCAATCATGAGAAATCTGAGGCTCTCAACCTGACTCTCGCCCCTGAAGCTGTTAAATTATTGAAGCTTAACTTTGATTTTAAGTGGCAGCCCGTCTGTATCTCAATATTGGGGGTTTACCTCACCGCGCTATACTCGACCTTGTACAAACACAATTACCCTAAACTGTACGTTTCCCTAACAAAATCATTGGAAGAATGGAGTAGATATCATATTTCATGGGTGGGACGTATAAACTCTATCAAGATGACGATACTACCTAAAATTTTGTATTATTTACGTACTCTGCCAGTCTCTCTTAGTTTACCGGATTTGAAGGAATTTCAGGGGAAGATCATGCGCTATATCTGGGATAATAAGCCACCCCGGGTTAATAAGAAAACCTTATACGCTTCCAGGGCACAGGGAGGTTTGGGCCTCCCAAACCTTCTTCACTACTTTTATGC
Source organism: Xenopus laevis (assembly GCF_017654675.1). Lineage (NCBI taxonomy): Eukaryota > Metazoa > Chordata > Amphibia > Anura > Pipidae > Xenopus > Xenopus laevis. The sequence continues at coordinate 74,985,491 of NC_054371.1, read as the reverse complement.
TGCCCAACTGACTGCCATTCCACTTCTACATATGGGCTTGGTAGGCCCGCAATGGGTTCAATTGGAAAACGACATTTGTGCCCCATACTCAGCAGATGCGTTAGTTTGGTCTATGTCACATAAACGATCTTTGGTCCAGAGCCCAAGCTTGAGCGCCACTTTAAAGGTTTGGGATAGTGTTCGGTACTCAGCCAAACTAATGTCGCCATGGGAACAGATTACTCCTTTGCTCCAAAATCCGGATTTTGTACCGGGTCAGAATGTTGCCCTTTTCTGGTGGTGGAGTTCTAGCAATATTCTTAGAATCTATGACTGCTATAACATTAGGGGCCCACTTACTATAGCTCTCCTCCAGTCCCAACGGGACCTTCCGCCATCAGAAATTTTTAGAGCGTTACAGGTGTTACATTACATATCCTCCCTGAAAAACCACTGGGAAAGGTCACAACACAGTCTGACATTTTTTGAACGGTGGTGTCTCCGACCCTCCCACCGCACGGGTATGATCTCGCTGTTGTATTCAGCCTTAAATAACCTGTCAAACCCAAGAGATCACACTTATGTTAGGGCATGGGAAAAGGATGTCTCGTTTTCATATGGTATGGAACACTGGGGAAAGTGTTGGGAAATCACTAAATCCAGTTCTATGAATACTGTTTTGCTGGAGGCCTCCTACAAGGTATTATTTCGATGGTATTTGACGCCTGATAGGATAGCGAAAGGTGTTGCTACGGCAGATCCCAATTGCTTTAGAGGCTGCCAACTAATTGGTTCCATGTACCATATATGGTGGACGTGCCCTAGGGTGGTTAGATTTTGGATCAAGATCCACACTATCATATTCTCTGTTTTTAACATTAATGTGAGGAGAGACCCAATGCTAGCACTTTTGAATGGTAAATGTGAAGGTTTCTCTAAGATACAACACAAACTGTTGACGTGTATATTTAGCTGCAAAACAAACCATCGCTAAGGCGTGGAAAGATGGATCTATTCCTATTCTAGCCTAAAATGGATTGGATTATGGTGAATGAAAAATTAGCTAGTTTTTTCAACAACACCCATGATAAATTCCTAAGGATTTGGCAGCCCTGGTTGGAGTACAGACGCAGTGATCCCAATGTTTATCAGTTCCTTTCCATTTGACTTTCCTAATATCACTCGATTTTATTTTTGTGATGCATTAATATTCCTGTGACTTATTTCGCTAATTTTTAGTCTTTTCCATGCAATCTTATGAATAGGTGGCTCTTTCGTTTCACTGTTTCATAGTTGTGTAACGATTAAAGTTGATAACCAATGCAACATAACAGACTTTCATGGTCTCATAATAATTTGCAACGATTTTATTTTGTCTATTCACTGTTGATATCTTACGTCAATGTGCACTGATATTTTACTTGTGTCCGCTTTCGACTGTTTGCATTACTTTTGATAACCTGTCAAACTTTTGTAACGTACACTTGGCATTTGTTTGTGAAACAATAAAAATATTGTTGAAAAAAAAAAACTGTAATAACTTGTGTATGAATTTGTGAATTAACATTTTAGTTGTCAGACAGTGTTTAGTGAGGTGTACTTTTTATAAAAAGGCAAAAAAAAAAAGTTTAAAATGATGACAGATTCCCTTTAAACCATCTTCTGCTGCCTATGTATGGAAGACAGATTAATAACTGCAGTTCACCTGTGCTCCCCAAATCTTGTCTGTCAACCTCTAATCTTGTGATTTTGGGGTCACTATATTTTATAGTTCTATTGCACTTAATCATAGGCTGGTGAAACCAAAGTGACATATACAAATCCCAAAAAACCCAGAATGCAGAACACAAAACCATATTAAGCAAAAAATAAGAAATATTTAAGAATCAATATTAATTGTCATATTTAGGGAAGAGCAAATTGTTTCTTGTTAGGACAATGGGTGTCTGTTACTGTGGCTGCTCACAACTACTGATTTCCTAAAATGGCACTAAGTGCTAATCAGTTTCAGTTACTTGTTACCCCACTTACGCCCCTTCCCTTTCTGATATAAATTCCACCATTTTCCACAGAATGGGATCAAGGGTGCAAGAGGTTATGGATATGGACATGGATGTGCAGCCACTGTTGAAACGAACCCTGCTGCAGAGCTGCCTGTAATCTTCAGTGTGACTGTCTCTGAGTGCACCCAGGTGAGGGAGGCAACCAAGGGAGGATATTGGCAAGAATACAAGTGTGGGACCCCTGTGTGAAGACAGGTCTTGTGTGTGCACCTGCCATGAGGAAGCGGCTACTAAGTGTCCAAAGGGAGAAGTACTTTTCATTTGAGCTGAACTGTGTCTTGTTTATTCCCTAGAGTTGATTGGGAATGTGTTATCAAAAGGACATTTGTCTTATGTTTTATAAAAAGTATTACTTGCTTACTGCAAAGTGTGTATTTTATTTTCCTGGTGTAATTCCCCTTAGGTGTAATTCCTCATTGCCTACTTAGTGGAGTCACTGCACTTAAAAATCCCAGTTCCCAGTACCTTTTCATGCAAAGAGGCTCAGGACACCTGGTTGCCATAGCAACTGCACCAAAGAGAGTGTACCAACAAAGGGTTACATTATAATATCTGGAAACATTTATATTAATTAAGGAACTAATTGATATTTAATTATTTTCTGGCTGCCTATGGGTTCAGGGTTATATCACATGGGATGAGTTGCTGTAACTTGTAACTGACTAGAATAGAAACAATGGGACCTATTTCTTGGTGCCTCCAAGTTGCAGCTACTGATCTCCCTACTGATCATTAGATATTGGTTCCACATTGAGCAGAGGTGCAATGTCTCTACTACTCTCACATGTGCTGACCCTTGGTGGCATTGGGAAACTAATGTGTATTTCCCCTGTGAACCCCAAGAGAAGCTGCTCCCCCATTTTCCATCATTGCTATAGAATTTGATCCTGGTTATTCTTTGGACTCCACTTGCTGTATGTTTTTCTTCAAGAAAATTTTTACTGTCTCATCCCCCTTTCCCTCCACACTCAAACTCCAGTTCCAGCAGCTCTTTACCCAGTCCCCACTCACTATCCAGTCCCAGCTGCACTCACAAGCACCTAGTGCCACACAGAGAAGGGGGATGTTCCCTATATAGTCAATATTCTCATACACAGTGGTCTTGGGATCAGGATCCACCTGAACTGAGCTGATCTTATTAGCAAAGCCTTGGATTGAGTTGTAGGTTCCTTGTATATAGTAAGTCAATTCCCCTTGGTATTTGGTTTCAAAAGATCCAAGGGTCCCCACAGACTCTGAGGGGCTGGAACAATTTGATAAGTACTTCACCGTCGCTCTCAGATGTAACGCTTCCAGTTCTGCCCCCGGGGAACCTTCTAGGACGCCACTCGGATTATCTCCATCTAGGATTTGCCTCTCCTCCCTGCTGCCAGTGGTGAATTGAGCCCTTCTTGTAGTCTTCAACTCACGGCCGACTTCCTCCACCACTAACAGTATAAGATCCAGGGAGCAACGATCAACGAGGTGGCAACACTTCTTGTCCAACTCTGGATTTGTTCTACCAAAGGTGGGTGCATTATTGTTCCTGAAGCCCCTGGGAATCTTTTTCTCTCTGTAATACTCAGACAGAGATCCCCCGTGGAGATGCAGTTCCATTTCCTTCTTTTTTAGGTGCAATATCTCATGGTATATTTCTTTAGCACCTCATTTTCTGAAGGTTCTACATATGACTCAATGAATAGTATCCTTTCAATGTCCTCAGCAGTAAAGTTATCACGGTTCAAAGTTGCAGAGCCTTGACTACCACCATCCATTTCTTTTCAATTGTAACAACAAACAACAATGCTGGGGTGCAAAGCGTAAAGCTGGAGAATTTCTTTCCCTTATACATACAGTTCCAAGTGCTTGCACTCAAAACCAGTCTTTTTTCAATCTCCGGGTGCTAGGGTAAACGTGTACACCTATTATTCTTCAACAGACCCGCACTCTGATTTCTTGAATGTATATCAAACTTTATTCATACTTGTGTACCCAACGTTTCAGCCCACCTTAGGGCCTTTATCAAGAATAAAATACAAGTGCAGAAAATGGCTATTTATATCCTTAGCCCTTCCCTTTTTTCCCAAAAAATGGCGCCAAACATGACGTCATACATGTGTGAACACAAAATCATTTACATATTAAAGTGAATCTGTGTTGAGTTAGTTCATTCACTGATACAAATGTCTAATTGTTGCTCTGGGACATTTGTTTCCCTTCAGTTACTTGTAAGAACAGTCAGAAGAAACTCTCCCTCCTTCTCATGGACATCTCTCATGCCCCTATAACTCTAATTTCTGCACCCACCCTGTCAGACCATGTCCCACAGTTTGTGCATGCCTTCTTTTAGATTCTATTCACTGCCATCTAGTGGTATGATTGCTAACTTCATGTCTTGCCCACTAACTGCACTCAGTCATTGCCGATAATTATTAGTATTATCTAAAGGTATTTACAAAGCACCAACATGTTCTGTAGTGAGGTACAATAGGAGAAGGGTGTATACTAGTGATGTGCGGGTCGGGATTTCCCTTCTGGATTCCTTTTATAGACCTGCGCCGACCCGGGGTGAGCAGGCGCACCGTCTATAAAAGATGAACCTGGAAATCGGAAACCAGCATTTGATGATGGTGGGCAGGGAGAGCAAGAGATTAGCACAACCTGCACCTGCCCACTACCCATGACAAAGCCGGACCCGTGGGTAAACTCGTGGTTCCAACAGGTATTGGCTCGGCCCACACATCACTAACGCACACAATGTTTTTGCTGCAACCTCCCGGAAAAGGTAGGTCACGGCAGGAGGAAGCCTGCTGATCTGGGTGCGGATCTGGGTTGGTGGGGCCCACAAGAGTCAGGGCCCAGTCCGACCCTGATGGGGGTCACAATATCAGCTATAATGTACAGGAACATGGAACCCATTGGGTTAGAGTCGGAGTTGATTATAACTAATAGCTAAATAAATGGAAGATCAGGATAGTTGTACTTGGGCTCCTGAATATTGGATTCCTCCAGGATGGGTCTCCATTATATTTAGTGTCGGGCAAAGTCAGTGCTGAGGTTCTAGAACTAGGGGACCTGCAATACAGAGAGGCTGGGGCCCTAATGCAGGAAGGGATTTTCTGTGTGTGCTATAAGCTGTTACCTAGCAACCAACTGTTCAGTGATCTCAGTGCAGCAGGAAGTGACACAGCAGCTAGTAAGTGCCTGACAGGAAGATGAAGTCACAGATACTGGCAGAAGAGAAAAGCCTGGCAGAGAGAACCACATGGTAGACAGAGATAGAGAGACTAGAGAACTGCTGATGGGCCCAGAGAGCTGAGAGGCTGCACCACAAGTATTCATTTGTTTCAGGCTGACACAGGGAAGCCACATACTGTGCCTGGAGAGACAGAGAGTGTCAGGCTCCGGTTTGTCCCCTGTCATCAGGTAAGCGCCACACGTGGAATATAACACGACAAAGGGGTGTGAAAAGGGTTAAATCTCTATCCCTAGAATCCCTAGTTATAGTATTATATAGATCACCTTGAATGTAGCGTATAATGAATTGTCTTATTTCCTAAGGAAGTCCAGATGCATAATTATAATGTGTAACAGGAGTTATGTTGAAAAGATGTTTTCTTGGCAATACCTAGTAAGGGTTCAAATCGCAAAGGATTTTCTAAATGGTCTGTGCATCCCTGGGTCGGCCTAAGGCAGTTCTCTGAATTCAAACCAAGTTGGGGGACTGGTACCCACGAATAGGCTGATAGATCCACACAAGGACTTACACACAAGTGATGGACTACTGTTTATGGACAATGTTGATTTGGTCACTGTTCCAAAATATGATTAAGTATCATCTCGATATGAAACACGTTAGGTTGTGTCCTAGTGCATTTAAAAAATAAAATACTTTTTAATTGAAAAGTCTGCCTGGAAGATTGGTCCTTGGAAGTGCCTGCTCAATTTTTCTATACGGTTATCCGCTCTCTCAGCTGAAGGTTCAGGGCGATGCACCTGGACCCCTTCTCTAAACTGCTTTTAGTTCTTCACTTTGAGACCTGAAAGATTTACTGCATTTACCTACTAGTGTTCATGATCCTAATTTCACTATTCTTACACTGTCACTTTAAGAGGTGTAATTGGAGGAGGTTTTGTGTTCTGAAAAGACATTTAATCCTATAATGCCTTGCATTTTGTTCACTTGATGAAGAGTTTTGCCCAAAATATGTAATGAGATTACCCTGCTAAAATTAACCCCAGTTAAAATTCACTGCCTGGAGCAGTTTGATTAAATATTGTTTTTCTCTCCTACGTTCAATGTGTAAAACAGACACCTGTGATCTGCAGTCAGATCTTTGTTATTTGAATAAAACCTTAACTAGGGAACTTCATCCATTCACATGTTTTATGCCTTGAGTTTGAGCAGTACATATATTGGCTCAGCCACAGCAGCAGTGGATCCCTAATCAAAGCAAAACTTTAACCCTTTCACTGCCAGCCAATTTGGTCATTGTGAACTTTTATTACCAGACAGTTTTTGAACATTTTGTGCTCTTTCAGTTTTGGGGCATTTCCAGGAGGGGGGGGGAGAATTTTTGTTTACCCAGGTAAATAATATATTGGTTTTTTTTTTCAGGACAACCTAAGCTTTCAAAATTTACTGTAATTTCTTCTACTTCTACTATTCTACTTCTGTAACAAGATATAGGCTTCAAAAAAATAAAAAAACATATATTTCTGTTATATAAACAAATATAGTAGAAGCATAATTTATTTTTGCAAATGATTTGAAAATGCCCATGTCGCCTGAACTCACCAATACCATATATATATTTTTATAGAGATTTGTGACTTGTATAGGGCAAACTACCCAGCCTAAACACTTTTCTAAATTTACAGATTTTTTAAACATTTTTGGAAAATTTTGAAGGATTACCTCAAAGCTTCAACTTTGAAGTATCCTATCTCCTGCACATCATTAGGTACCAATATAAATCACCCTAAATATGAAGGTCAGGGGTCCACTGAACAATTTTGCGCCCAATGTGCATAGGTTTACCTAAGTATGTGGCCTCTATAGCCCCTAAAATAAAGACACCCCATATGATCTATAATCCTCTGTCCTTCCATCTACTGCAAAATCAACACATTTACTGCATTTTATGTGGGGTAAAGCTACAAAAAAGTATGCAAACCCCCCCAAAAAATATATCTTTGGAAAGTACACATTTCCCCAAATCCAAAATGGGTAAATATGTCTTTCTATTCCAAAGTACCAAGCTGCAAAGCTTTCCTAGATTTTTCAGTTTTGATAAAATTTCTGAAAATCCAATTTGAAGCTCCCTATGTCCCACATATCATTAGGTACCAAGATGAATCACCATAAATATGAAGGGCCCGGGGTGCTCTGAACAGCTTGATGCCCAATGGTCAGGGTTACCTAACAATGTACTTTTTGCATACTAAGTTCATGGCTAGTGATGGGCGAATTTATTCGCCAGGCGCGAATTTGCGACGAATTTGCCAGCGAATAAATTCACGAAACGCCCGCGAAAATTTGCGGCAAAATTTCGCCGGCGTCAAAATTTTTTTCCGAAAAAAACGGACGCCGGCGTCAAAAACGTTTCGCGAATTTTTCTCCGTTTCACGAGTTTTGCACGAAATTCGTGAATTTTTTTGCGAAACGAAATGGCGCAAATTCGCCCATCACTATTCATGGCTTATATCAACACTAATTCATAAATACGCCACCAGAAATAAAAGTACGCCAACCCCTGAAAACCATATATTTTTGGAAAGTACACATTATGACAAATAAAAATAGGTAAAGCCGTCTTTCTACACCACTACCAAACTACAAAGCTTTCCTAAACTCAGCGGTTTTTATGAACGTCAGAGGTCCACTGAATGGCTTGATGGCGAAAATGCTTAGATGTACCAAAGTATGTGGTATGTACGGACCCCAAACAAAAACTGTGCAGATGAATTTTCACGCCTGCCAACTCAGTTGCTGAAAACAAAGCAAGTGCAGCGTATTATGTTCTTTGGAAAGTACACATTCTGATGAATCCAACATGGATTTGTATGGGTAAACAAAGCACAAAATGGTAAAATGTAAAAGTAAAAAAAACCTCTTTGTGAGTTTTTTGTGTATACATGTGTGTACAGTTCTAAAAGTTGTATGACAGTGTGCATATAAGCGTGCAAAAGTGTGCAAAAAGGAATATTTACTAAAATGTCTGTGTAAGTGTGTATAAATGTATGTAAGTGTGTGTAAATGTGTAAATAAAGGCCACTTGCCATTCCTAGGATGATATGATAGCTGAAGGGGTCCTGGAGGTCTGTGCCTCCAGAGTCTTGAGCATGGGCGGCGCTGGGGCAACGAGGAAGTTGGCAGTGCAGCAGAAGTAGTGACAGAAGCTGCATTTAATGAATATAAACACTTTGGGCCACAATTATCAAGGGTTGAATATCGAGGGTTAATAAACATTCAAATCTCTAATTTAAATCCTTCGAATTCGAATATCGAATTTGAAGAATTTAGCACAAATCCTTCGACCGATCGATTGAAGTAAAAATCGTTCGATCGAACAATAAAAATCTTCAAATCAAACAATTCGAACATTTTTAAGTGATCGATTGAAGGATTTTTCTTCGATCAAAAAAAGGCTAGTGCTGGGGAAGGTCCCCATAGGCTAACATTGTACCTCGGTAGGTACTGCCGAAGTATGTAGTCGTAGTAGCCTATTCGAGGGTCGAAGTACCGAAAAAAAATACTTCGAAGTTTCAAAAAATACTTCGAAAATTCAAAGTTTTTTTCATTCAAATCCTTCACTCGAGCTTAGTAAATGTGCCCCTATAATAAATGTTGTAAAACCACAATCTGGAAGGCAAATATAGAAACCAGGAACTGATTTCAGCAGAGGCTAAGACTAACCCCAAATAGTTTTTTTAACTATATTAATAGTAAAAAGATGCAGGTTGAGAGTCTTGCTCCTTTAAATAATGGTACCAGTATGGTTGTAAAAGATTCAATAAAGGCAAATGTGCTAAATCAGTTCTTTTCTTCAGTGTATACAATAAAGGAGTCTGAGTTCCCAGGCTCACTTCATAGCTGCACTGATGCAGGCCCAGATTTGTGGAAAGGCAACCTAGGCCCGGGCCTAGGGCGGCAGGATTTTAGGGGGGGCGGCATGCTGCTCAACCACACCCACATTGGTTCAAAAACCCTGGGAATGCACTGGAGATACAATCATTTTTTAAGTTTCCCACACGCCAATCCCCATTGCTCTGGTCCAGATGATGAAAATTTGCACGAATAAAGGGGAGGGGACAGGGCAAAAAACAGCAGTGGGCCTAGGGGCGCCCACTATGTAAATCCGGCCTTGCACTGATGGCTCAGCTCAATCTAGTCAGTGGCTGACTCGGGATATGATTCATGAAGCTTTAATAGAATGAATGTGAACAAGTGCCAGGGCCAGATGGAATATACCCATGGGTACAAAGAGAACCTAGTTCAGTTTTAGACCAGCCTCTATTTCTAGTTTTCTGACTCTTTCATCTGGTATTATTCTGTTTCAGCTGCTGTAGCTATGTAATTACTGATCCCTAGACTATCCCAAGTCCCAATGGAATGGCAATAACTTACATAAGGGCAGTATCCACAGATAGGCGACTCAATGGAAGACACAGATGAAGATTTCGAAGAGGTTTAATCTTGCAGTGTAAATCTTAGTGACAAATTCCATAGGTCAAAACGAAGTAGCTTTACCAGGTACAGAGAGATAGATGCAGTGCATGCTTACAGATACTTGTCTGCAGGAATACTGACTATGGGAGGGGTGGCTACCTGGGCGGAACCAAACTACAGGGGAGAGAGAGGAACAAACTAGCTACAGGCAAACTTAGCTGATGAACATCATAACACATGCATGTGGGACACAACACTCCCCGCCTGAAATCTTTAGATTTCATTAATATTATAGCAACATTAGTCTAATGTTAAGTTCATAGCTCAACAAATTAGTCCTTTAGAAACCTGGAAATGAAACAAACAACAATAAACATAGCAATTATGTGTGCTTGAAGAAGTCTCAGTAGGTTCTCTTGACAGAAGTTCTTGTAACACAACAAAGAACAACCCATCTTCAAGTCAGAGAGGCCACAATATGTCAAACCTCAGCTGACTCACAATTGTAATCCAAGAGATAATAGTTTTCAGGAGTCTCAGATCTTGCTTTGACCTAAATAGTGTTCTTCACGAGGTAGAAGCAGCACCACCTCGGTAACAGGTCTGAAGAAGATTTTAGTTGTACCTCCTTTATTAATCTTAACTTCGACCTTCCTCACCTTCCCATCTTCACTGGGAATGGCTTTGACAATAAGTCCAGTTGGCCAGTCATTGCGAGAAACTTCTTTATCTCTCAGCAGCACAAGGTCTCCTTCTTGAAGATTTGGCTTAGTCTCTTGCCATTTATGGCGGCTTTGAAGGGTATGCAGATATTCCTTCCTCCAACGACTCCAGAATACATTGGCCAGATGTTGAACCTGCTTCCACTGACGTCTGTGAATATTAGAGCAGTCCAAGTCCACAGTTGGTAGTGGGGTGTTGCCAACCTTCTGGGTGAGAAGAGTTGCAGGAGTCAATATTGTTGGAGAATCCGGATCTGAGGACACTGGTACAAGTGGTCTTGCATTAATTATTGCAGAAACTTCAGCTAGAAGAGTAGTCAATGTCTCATGGGTAAGTCGAGAACCTGAGTCTAACAACATGGAATTTAAGATTCGCCTTGCAATTCCAATCATGCGTTCCCAGGAACCTCCCATGTGGGAAGAGTGAGGAGGGTTAAAAACCCATGAGCATCCACTGTTTTTCAAGAAATTATCAAGTTGCAGTTCCTTGCAGGCTCCAACAAAGTTGGTTCCACAGTCAGACCTGAGTTGCTTGACAGGACCTCTAATGGCAAAAAATCTGCGAAGTGCATTGATGAAACAGGAGGAGTCCATAGATTCAATTACCTCAATATGCACAGCTCGTACACTTAAGCAAGTAAACAGTACTGCCCAGCGTTTGTTGTTAGCCATGCCACCACGGGTCTTGCGTGCAAAGACTGACCATGAGCCAAAGACATCTACCCCAACGTAGGTAAAAGGTGGGTCAGTGCTCAATCTGTCTATTGGGAGATTGGCCATTTGCTGATGATGATGAGTTCCTCTCAACCTACGACACTTAACACACTTGTGAATCACTGAAGAAATGCATCTTTTCATGCCGGTGATCCACAGACCTGCTGATCTGACAACACCTTCGGTGAACTGTCGGCCTTGGTGCTTCACTTGTTCATGGTAATGCTGAACTAAAAGAACAGCTACATGGTGACTGCCAGGAACAATGACTGGATTTTGCTCCTTGCTGGAAAGGTTGGATTTCCCAATCCGACCTCCTACACGTAACAACCCATGTTCATCAATGATTGGATTCAATTTTAGAAGAGGATTGTTTTTGGGAACCTTGCAGTTTTCTGTGATAAGGTTGATCTCTTTTGTGTAGATCTCTTGTTGCACACATTGAAGTATGATTCCTTCAGCATGAGAGATTTCTTCAAAGGTGGGATGATTCTTACAAATGTGCCAACCACGGCACTCAAATGGTATTCCAGAATTACCTTTGAAGCAGCAAGCAATATGTCTCAGTCGGGCAATGACACGGATTATAGATGACCATGTTGAGAATCGCTGGAAGCGGTGTGATCCAAGTGTTTTCTTCTGATGTATGGTAGTGTAAAGAGTGACACTTTCAGGTCTGATTTCCTTGTCAACTTCGGAATCCACTAAGTTGAAATTATCAGTAGGGCTGGACTCGGATTGATCGCATAAGAAATCTGGGGGCAATAACCAGTTTGACCTTGCAAGTTCATTTGCTGGTAATGCTCTAGTGCCATGGTCTGCTGGGTTCTGATCAGTTGAAATGTAGTGCCATTGTTGTGGTGTGGAGAACTTTCGGATACGTTCTACTCTGTTGCTGACATACACGTAGAACCGTCTGGTTTGGTTGTGTATGTACCCGAGCACAACCTTGCTGTCAGTGTAGAAGTCAAAGGAATCAATCACAGTGTCCATTTCACTCTTTATGGTTTCTGCCATTTCTACAGCTAACACAGCTGCACAGAGTTCAAGCCTTGGAACAGTGTGTCCGGACTTTGGTGTTAGCTTAGTTTTGCCAAGGAGAAATCCCACAGCAGGTCTATTATCAAGTCCAGAAAGACGAAGGTAGGCTACAGCTGCAATCGCCTCAACAGATGCATCTGAAAAGATGTGAATTTCCTTTCTTCTAGCAGAAGCTAGGGAGATGGATGTGTAGCAGCGTGGGATTTGGAGACTTTGTAGTGCCTTTAAGGAATTCTTCCATGTTTTCCATGCTTTCAGCTTATTGTCAGGTAGTGGAGTATCCCAGTCTACCTTCTCCAAAGTGAGTTGCCTCAACAGAAACTTCCCTCTAATTGTGACTGGAGCTACAAATCCCAAAGGGTCGTAGATACTGTTGACTACTGACAAAACTCCCCTTTTGGTGAAGGGCTTATCGCAGGTTGGCACTTGAAAGGTGAATGTATCTTGCTTGATATCCCAGAGCAAGCCGAGACTGCGCTGCATGGGAATGTCTTCAGAGCCTAAATCAAGATTCTTTAGGTTAGTGGCGCAGTCATCTTTGTCAAAGGCCTTCATTACCTTGTCGCTGTTGGAGGTGATCTTGTGGAGTCTGAGGTTGGCCACAGACAACATTTCTTGAACTCTTCGAAGAAGGTCAATGGCTTCTTTCTCTGTAGAAAGGGATTTAAGTCCATCATCCACATAGAAGTTTTTCTCCACAAAATGACGTGCATCAGTTCCATACTCTTGTTCACCTTCCTGGGCGGTCCTTCTCAGCCCGTAGATTGCTACTGAAGGTGAAGGACTGTTCCCGAATATATGCACTTTCATGCGGTAGTCTATAACCTTGTCATTCAAGTCATTGTTCCTATGCCATAGGAACCTAAGGTAGTTTCTGTCCTGTTCACAGACAATGAAGCAGTGAAACATTTGTTGGATGTCGGCCATTACTGCTATAGGCTCTTGTCTGAATCGGATAAGCACTCCTATAAGGTTATTGTTCAAGTTAGGCCCGGTAATGAGAACATTGTTCAAACTGACTCCTTGATATTGAGCACTCGAGTCAAATACTACTCTAATTTGACTAGGTTTGCGGGGGTGGTACACACCAAAGGATGGAAGATACCAGCATTCTTCACCCTTCTTCAATGGTGGAGCAGGTTCAGCGTGATCATTTTCTAAAACCTTCTGCATAAAGGATACAAAATGTTTCTTCATCTCTGGTTTCCTCTCAAAGGAACGTTTCAATGAAGCAAATCTGGAAACTGCCTGCTGACGGTTGTTTGGCAGTCTCTCTCTAGGTGTACGAAAGGGTAGAGGGGCTACCCAACTGTTTTCTTGGTTTTGAGTGAATTCCTTATCCATGATCTTGAGAAACTCTTTGTCTTCAATGGCAAGTGCTGGTTTTTCATCATTACAAGTTGAAATGAATACTGTGTCACCAATGCAATCCTCCTGGTGATTAAAGGTGGATTTACTGACACTGGTGATGGATTGCCAGTCTCTGGTGCTGTTGAATCTCTCCTTTACACTGTAATGATAAGGACATGGTTCGAAAAGAGTTTCGCGTCCATTAGGTAGCACGTAAGTTTTGCAAGAAGAAATGTTGGTAGCTCTTTTTGTTCTGTTTATACACACATTGCCAATGATAACCCAACCAAGATCAAGGCGCTGGGCATACGGAGCGTCATGGGAACCATTTATTTGCTGGCGTGCTTTATGCACCCTTAGAATGTCTCTGCCGAGCAAAAGAAGAATTTCTGCATTTTTATCAAGTGGTGGTATGTGTTCAGCTATAGCTCTTAAGTGTGCATGATGGAAGGCAGCTTCAGGAGTAGGGATCTCTTCTCTGTGGGAAGGAATCTGGTCGCATTCAACAAGGGTAGGCAGTGACAGTTCTATAGTACCATCAAGAGAAGCTATCATGAATCCATTAGCTCTTCTTCCGGACACTTCTGTAACACCTCCACATGTACCAAGTGTATATGGTAGGGAATTTCCTTTAACCCTGAAGTAGTCAAAGAATTCTGACTTGGCAAGTGAGTGATTCCTCTGATCATCCAGAATTGTATATAGTTTCATGGCTCTTTCAGGCTGTCCGTTGGGATACACTCTGACTAGGCATATTTTTGCACAAGACCTGTCGCAAAGATCTTTTCCGCAAACCTCAGTGCATGTGGAAAAAATTGAAGTAGAGTCTGCTGTCTGATTTGCATTCTCCCCGCCATGATTTGTGGCAAGATCAGAATCTGCAGAAGAAGAGGTATGCTGAAGAGGATGGAGTGCTTGTACATGGGTATTGCTTCCACAATCTTTACATTTGATTCCAGCTTTACAATCTTTTGCGAGATGTTCTGTTGAAGCACAACACTTAAAGCAAATCCCAAGTTTCTTTAAAATTTCTTTGCGTTCTTGCAATGGTTTTTTTCGGAACCCGTGGCAATTCTTAAGAGCATGTGGTTTCTTATGAATTGGACATTGGCGATTGGGATTTTCTGTATTTTCTACTTCTCTGCTCTTTTCAGGGTTAGCAACAGGATCAGGTAGCACATTAGTCTTTTTAACCGACATGGGGCCCCTATGACTCCTGTGTTTATTCAGAGCAAATTTGTCTTTAGCGAAATTTGGACTCGAGATGTTTGACTTATTGAAAAAGAAGCTTGGATCATTCTTGGTTTCGGCAATGTTCTTGACAAAGTCACAGAAATAGAAAAATGGTGGAAAAGAAACTTGTTTCTCTTTCTTGTACTTTGAACCCATGGTTGCCCACTTCTCCTGTATTCCATACGGCAGTTTTGCCACAATTGGATTCACACCATGGGCTGTGTCAAGATAGCTAAGGCCTGGGAGGTGAGGATCTGCCTTAGCGAGCTGTAGTTCAAGCAAAAGATCACTCAGTTCCTGAAATTTCTGATTATCCTTACCGGATATCTTGGGAAAGTCTTTCAATCTTTTAAGCAGAGCATCTTCTACAGCTTCTGGACTACCATAACTCTGGTCTAGGCGTTCCCAAGCTGCACGTAGACCTGCAGACGGATTGTCAACATGAACAGCCTTCAGTCGCTTCACACGTTCTCTTGACTGGGGGCCTAGTCACTTTATTAACATGTCAAATTCTTCACCAGGAGGTATTCCCAGGTCATTTATGGCAGCCTTAAAGGTAGAGTTCCATCCTCTATAATTTTCAGGGTGGTCATCGAAGCTTGTGAGGCCAGTGCTTGTGAGCTCACGGCGAACCATGTATCTAGCGAGATCTGACACATCGGCACATGGTGGCCTAGGAAAGTATGGATTTGCATGAGGGTTCGAGTCAGGAACAGGTTGGAAGTTCGTTGCTATAGCAGGATGTGATTCAGAAGAAATGTTATAATCAGGAAGCATATTGGTAACCTGAAAAGGTGATGGTAGCTTGGTTTGGATGTTGACCCCTGGGTTGGCAGACTGATACTTAGTAGTCTGAGACTTGTGAGGCAAGGTACAGCTTGAGGGCCCATCTTGATGGGCAAAGGGACCAGAGGGTTTAGGGTCTTGCGTGGTCACAATACGTTCAGAAGGCTGATGTCTTAAAGGAGTGTCTGTGTCATCAGGAGCCTCAGAAGTGGCAGAGAAATTGCTGTTCTGGTTAAGGACATAGTTCTTAGTGCACTCCATGGAATCCTCTGAATTTGCCATACTGACACTGTCTAAATCACTTCCAACAGCTTGTTCCAAAACTCTTAATTTCGCTTCTGCTGTAGCTTGCTCACATTTTCTGTCTAAGGCTTCAATTTCAGCTTTCTTGCGGGCAGCTTCTACTTCCATTTCTGCTTTCTTGTCTGCGAAGGCTGCTCGCACCTTGGCAGCCTCTACCTCTGCACGAGCCTTTATAAGTTCACTAAGCGTGGAACTTCTTGAGTGGGATGATCTTGAAGATCTCTTAGTGTGTCTAGTAGATGTGGAGGGATGAGATGCAGTTTCTTGCAGCTGTGTAATTCTTGCCTCTACATTAGCTTTAGTTTCAGACACCTTTTTACTTCTCTCCTGGTTCAGATATCCAAACCTTTTTAGTTCTTCTAAAGATTCTTCTGTGTTAGTGCTCTTTAGGAATGACATGTACTTAGTGCAGAGCCTCTGGTAGCTTTCATATGCAGACTTGAAGTGTAAGAGAGTGCCCTCTAGTTGCAGTACTCTCTGGCTAGGCTGTGTGACTTCAGACATGTAATGCACAGTCCTCTCCCAGAGGTGTGTTAGATCAACTGAGAACTCATCCATAGTAACTTCAAAGTTTTCTTTGGATTTCCAAGAAAGTTTAGTTATACGTTTGGGTCTGACACTTGCTTCTGTCAGTATATCTGTACTTTCCTCTTGTAGCAGATCGTCAGGCATTTGCTGATCCTCAGTGTTTTTTGCTTGGCTCAGAGGGAAGACTTGTTCAGCCATGAGTGTCAGGTTACAGGGAGCTGTGTGTGAGTTGATACAAAGTAACAGTTTGCAGAAGGAGGGAACAGGAGAGATGTTCTGCAGGGAAAAATGCTGCCTCTCTTTAGCTTCACAGTGCAGGCTGATGAGCAGTACTCAGAATACACAGTTTATAATGCAGACACACAGTTTATATTCTCACTGGCCTCCTCACAGATTAGTGCAGTGTAGCTGTGTAAATTCTGTAATATGCTGGTCGCAATGTACTGCGATCTGTAGTGTGACTAGCAGGGCTCTCAGGCTGCTGAATATCACAGTGATGACTGTATGGTCTTCTATTCGTTTTGACTATTCTGTTTCAGCTGCTGTAGCTATGTAATTACTGATCCCTAGACTATCCCAAGTCCCAATGGAATGGCAATAACTTACATAAGGGCAGTATCCACAGATAGGCGACTCAATGGAAGACACAGATGAAGATTTCGAAGAGGTTTAATCTTGCAGTGTAAATCTTAGTGACAAATTCCATAGGTCAAAACGAAGTAGCTTTACCAGGTACAGAGAGATAGATGCAGTGCATGCTTACAGATACTTGTCTGCAGGAATACTGACTATGGGAGGGGTGGCTACCTGGGCGGAACCAAACTACAGGGGAGAGAGAGGAAC
Source organism: Xenopus laevis (assembly GCF_017654675.1). Taxonomy (NCBI): domain Eukaryota; kingdom Metazoa; phylum Chordata; class Amphibia; order Anura; family Pipidae; genus Xenopus; species Xenopus laevis. The sequence goes on along the minus strand of NC_054371.1, from coordinate 74,968,278 downwards.
AAACTAGCTACAGGCAAACATAGCTGATGAACATCATAACACATGCATGTGGGACACAACAGGTATGGTGTCTATGGATTGGAGGAAAACTGGTGTAATTCCTATATTTAATAAGGGATTACAATCTCAGCCTGGCAATTATAGGCCAGTAATTTTGATGTCTGTGGTGGGCAAATTATTTGAAGACTTGTTAAGGGATCACATTCAAAATGTTGTCCATGTGAATGTCATTATGAGCAGCAATCAGCATGGCTTTATGAGGGATAGGTCATGTCAGACTAATTTGATTGCTTTTTATGATGAGGACAGTGGGGGGCAGTAGATCTATTTGGATTTTGCCAAAGCGTTTGATACTGTGCCCCACAAACGACTGCTTTCTAAACTAAGGTCTGTTGGGCTTAATGAAGTCGTTTGCACGTGGATAGGAAACTGGCTACAGGATCAGGTACAGAGGGTGGTTGTTAATGGGACATTCTCTACTTGGAGTAAGGTTCTTAGTGGGGTCCCTCAGGGCTCAGTATTGGGGCCACTTTTATTTAACTTGTTCATTAATGACTTAGGGGAGTGTATTGTAAGTAATGTATCAGTGTTTGCAGATGACACAAAACTATCAGCCCAATTAATTCCATCCAAGATGTGGCACTTGCAACAGGATCTTGACTAACTGGCAATCTGGGCAGCTAAGTGGCAAATGAGATTCAATGTTGATAAATGTAAAGTCCTGCACCTGGGATGTAACAATATCCACTTATACCCTTAATGGGTATCCATAATGGAGACGGAGCTTGGAGTCCTTGTAGATAATAAACTTGTCTGTAGCAAGTAATGCCAGTCAGCAGCATCAAGGGCAAATAAGGTCTTGAGTTGTATTAAATGGGGCAGAGAGTCACGGGAGGAGGGGGACCCACTGTATAGAGCACTAGTAAGGCCCCATCTAGAATATGCCTTACAGTTTTGGTCTCCATCACTCAAACAGGACATTATTGTATTAGAGAGGGTACAGAGAAGGACAACTAAGCTGGTAAAGGGAAAATCTTAGCTATGAGGAAAGACTGGCCAAATTGGGGATGTTCACACTGGAGAAGAGGCACTTAAGGGGAGATATGATAACTATGTATAAATATATAAGAGAATCATATAATAATCTCTCTAATGATTTATTTACCAGTAGGTCTTTCCAGCTGACACAAGGTCACTCATTCCGATTAGAAGAAAAGAGGTTCCAGCTAAATATTGGGAAGGGGTTTGTTACAGGGAGAGCTGTGAAGATGTGGAATTGTCTCCCTGAATCAGTGGTACAGGCTGATACATTAGATAGGTACAAAGAAGGGTCGGATGCTTTATTCACCAGTAGCTCCTCCCAGCAGACAGGAGGGAGCCAATGAGATTAGAGGAGGGAAAAGGGTGTTACAGGGAGAGCTGGGAAGTGAATCAGGGGTACAGGCTGATACATTAGATAGGTACAAGGAAGGGTCGGATGCTTTATTCACCAGTAGCTCCTCCCAGCAGACAGGAGGGAGCCAATGAGATTAGAGGAGGGAAAGGGTGTTACAGGGAGAGCTGGGAAGTGAATCAGGGGTACAGGCTGATACATTAGATAGGTACAAGGAAGGGTCGGGTGCTTTATTCACCAGTAGCTCCTCCCAGCAGACAGGAGGGAGCCAATGAGATTTGAGGAGGGAAAGGGGTGTTACAGGGAGAGCTGGGAAGTGAATCAGGGGTACAGGCTGATACATTAGATAGGTACAAGGAAGGGTCGGATGCTTTATTCACCAGTAGCTCCTCCCAGCAGACAGGAGGGAGCCAATGAGATTAGAGGAGGGAAAGGGGTGTTACAGGGAGAGCTGGGAAGTGAATCAGGGGTACAGGCTGATACATTAGATAGGTACAAGGAAGGGTTGAATGGTGTTTAGCAAGTGAGGGAATACAGGGATATGGAAGATAGCTCATAGTACAAGTTGATCCAGGGACTGGTCCCATTGCCATTGAATTTTTTCCCCTCTGAGGCAAATTAGAGAGGCTACAGATGGGGGGGGTTGCCGTCCTCTGGATCAACTGGCAGTTAGGCAGGTTAAAAAATAGTTAAAAGGTTGAACTTGATGGACGTGTGTCTTTTTTCAACCAAACTTACTATGTTACTATGTATAGATATGGGTTTTTCTGTATGGAATAAAGTAAGAATGGAACTATAGCCATGGTTATTACTTCCAGTTGAAGTGGCACTTTGGCATCTGTTGTTGCTGTTTGACTCATTTCCATGAGTCAAACATGAGAGGATTCCGTGGTTTATTTACCCCGAGTACTAACTCCCCGTGCTTAATACATATTCACACTGGGGATGGCTAACATTTTGTTCCTTCCTTGCCGCAACACTTAGCCCAACTCTATAATCAATTTTGCCTAAAGTTTCTTCTTCTTCTTCCAATTGATGGATTTGTGCATCTTCGTTACCATCAATCAGAAGGTTTCTTTTTGCTGAAATCAAATGATTTGCTTCAAACTCTATGGAAAAGGCCATTTGTGAATATTAGGTTTGCGCTTAATAAATGTGACCCCTGATCAATAGAGAGAGATGAAAAGACAACAGGTGTATATGTGTATCATATCTTCATCCAAGAATAAAGTGCTGAGATGAATTCATTGGATAAATCCATTGAATGAAAATTCAGGAGCTCAGTCATTTACTGAATTCTGCTGAAATGACAAGTAAAAGTGTCTTGTGCAAGACTTCAATTCATAATCCAAGTGCTGATGAAATCACTTGAAATCACTTGAATTCACTGCAATCCATGAAAAGATCATCAGGTAAACTGAGTGTTCTTATGAGAGTAGAAATTCCAGAGATTCTCTCAGCAGCGCCACCAGTAAAAAGTCCACGTTCAAAAAGTTCTGCATGAAGGAAAGTTAAAAAGATGAAAGTAGAAAAAGTAGAAGAAGTTGTAAAATAACAAATAGTGGCCTATGCTCATTTGCAGGGGACTGGGATTTTTGTGGGTAAATTGTGACAGTTTTGTGGGTGGGCTTTAGCATGTTCAGCACATACACACATACACAGCACACAATTGTAACAATTAAACACACACATATACACATATCCACTTTTGTTTTGTATAAAGTATTAGCCTAATAATAGTCAAAAGCAGTGATGTCATAATTTTCAAAATAAGGAAGTGATGTCATAATGGTTAAAATAAATGATGTCATAATGGTCAAAAGTAGGAACTGATGTCATAATGGCCAAAAGCAGTGATGTCACAATGGTCAAAAAGAAGGAAGTGATGTCATAATGGTCAAAACCAGTGATGTCATAATGGTCAAAAGCAGGAAGTGATGTCATAATGGTCAAAAGTAGTGATGTCACAATGGCCAAAAAACAGGAAGTGATGTCATAATGGTCAAAAGCAGTGATGTCATAATAGTCAAAAGCAAGCTTAGAGCATTCAGTTCCACTCTTGTATCATTTGCGGTTTAGCTTCTGACCAGACTGGTTGCATCATCTGATCAGTGTTAATCGCATTTACTTTGTTTTACTATATATATATATATCTATCTATATATATCTATATATACATAAATATATATATATATCTGAACAGAGATTTTCATCTTATTCATCTATTAACAACAATCGGTAAGTATATCGCTTTATGTAGCAAAATTACTTTTTTACCTGAGATATACAATTCTATATTATCCACACCTACTATATTTAATATAAATTTACCAACACCAACATTGATTCAGCAAACAGAAGCATTTCTCTCCGGAGAGATAAAACAGTGTTGGCAAATGCATAATAATCAAAGTGTGTTTAGATTTAGGCTTGGGCTCACTTCTGGTTTAGGGGATTAAAATAAGATATGGGAATACATTAGGCAAATTGCATGGCACTGAGGGGTCATTTATCAAAGGTCAAGTTTTTTATACCTCAATTTAACTTGAATGACCTTGAATAACCTTGAATTTAATTAAATGAACTTTAATGAACTCTAATGAACTTGAGTGACCTCTAATGAACTCAGAACTTGAATGGTATCTTATTTAAAGGAACAGTAACACCAAAGAATGAAAGTGTTTTAAAGTAATGAAAATATCATGTTGCCCTGCACTGGTAAAACTGATCTGTTACTCTTCCTAATAAAAAACTCTAATGGTAAAAACTTGACTCAATTAGTTTGAGTTGTGAAACCCAAAAACTCAAATTGATTGAGCTTTTGGTATGAAAAAATCACTTGAATTGATCGTGTTTTTAGGCAAAACCTGAGCATCATGAAGGCTATTAAAATTAAATGGTTCAAGGGACCTCCGTCATTGAATCCTACATGAACTTGACAGGTTTTAGATGGTGTATTTTTGGATTTGAGCTATTTCCATGGTTGGGGTATAATAATTCAAGTTTTTATATGGTGAGATGAGGCTTTATGAAATGCTCACGACTGTGAATAATAAATAGAAATAGTATAGTAAATGTTGGTTATGGAACCATTATCAAACCTTATTTTAGCTTATTGGATTCTGTGGGGCCCATTTGCCAACAACCAAATTGCAAGTTTTCCACTAATCATGAAAATGTGTAATTTTCCAAAGTCTAAAAAAGCCTTTAAAGCCTTTAATGTCAAGTAAGCAACTACAAGTTGTGGAGGTGCAATAGAAGTCAATGGGACATGTGCTCATCCTATTGGACCATTTTTAGCCATTTTGTAACAAAAAATTTGAGGTATTTGGATTTTTTTGCTCTGAATTGTTTAAAAATGTAATTTTTTTTAGAGGTTTTCAATGCATTTGGATTTTTTTAGCGCATTGTTCAAAACAACTTTTCATTCATACTTTTTCTAATTGGAACTTTTAATAAATTCAATGACAATCTGGATTTTAAAGTTTAGGGGTGGTTTCAAAACCATTAAATTTGACCTTTAATAAGCCTCCACAACTGGTGCAGCGGAACTTCCATATCAAATGTTCATTATTTCCAAAGAAAAATAAAGGTAAAAGTCTGACATAAACTCACTGCTATATGTTTCTATTCTTTATGTTACAGAAAATGTTTCGAAGACTTAGAAAAGCTTTGAGCAATTTTTTCAGACCCCGCAGAAGGGTAAGTTTACTAATAGCTTTTTTAGCATAATAATCCAAGAAGAAAATGCACTAGGAACAAATTGTTGGAAAAGAAAGTTTTACTCTTTCACTGTAATGAGTGATTGCACTGGGGAAGAATGATATTTATAACTGTATTATTAGTGAATTCATTAAGAATAATTAATATATTGGGAAAATCATTTATTCCTAAGATGAATAATAAAAGATTAATAAAGTGGTAATAAATACTATTTTATATAAACTCATTCATATATACACATCCCATAATTATACTGGCATGCACAGTTATGTGGCCCTCAATAGATAGAAAATGAGGGTCAGTCTGCTGCTTTACGTCTTTCACTAAAATAGTTCCTGAGTTAAAGTGACTCTGACCAATAACAAAATCAAATTTAAATAATGCCGTTATTAAAAAGTTTCTTTTTTTTTATCTTTACAGGAAAATAAAAGCAGGAAGAACGATCCACCTGTTCAACTTCCTGAAATTCCTGAGGTTTTACTGACGGAAGAACCTGTGAAACTTCCAGGTATCAAATTGTTGTCACTGGTTTCCTGTTTGTTATTAGTGTTTGTGAGAATATTATTATGACCAACTTTTCATCACTTCCTAGTGAAAGTAAAAATTCTCCTTAAGGGGCAAGTTAACCCCAAAAATAAAAATGTGCCGATTAAAAGAAAACAACTTTCCAAAATACATTTTATACATATTTTCAGTGCTTTTAAAGTTATTTATAAAAACAATTGCTATTAGAAGCAGCATTTGCTTAACTCCTGCTTGTTACTTTCTAAACAATGTGGCAAAAGTCTTGGATCCCCAGAGACAGGTCTGATAATCAGCTGATGAACAGTCTGAGCCGTCAGGGCAGAGAATAAGGGACAAACACTGCTTTCAATAGCAATACATAGCAATACATAGACACATAACTAGACTCAACTCAACGGATAGTGCAAAGTTGCTTACAATTATGTTTTCTTTTATTAGGCAAAACATTCTTTTTTGGGTTCCCCTTCCCCTTAACGTTAAATGTGAGTGTGAAAAAGACACTTGTTTTGCAAAATGTTTCATTATTACAATTCAAACAAGAGCCATTTGCACAGTATTCTTCTAGGCACAACTACTTCTACACCACATGTCTGATATAGCACTTCAATCACTGGACTATTACTTCCAGCATTTATTGTTGGTTGAAGCCAGTCTATTTAATATTCATATTTTATATTAATATTCTCTTTTTTATGCCACTATGTCTTCTGAAAATAAACAGGACTGGCTTAATATATATATAATGAGTGACATTAGACTGAACCAGGTATTAAGTTAACCAGTTTTCTATCAGTAGACCTGTCACACCAGTATCTGTTGTTATATAGATTATTAGATCCCATGCACAGTTATTAAACAATATTCTTTCATATTCTCAGAATATCCAGTGCATGCAGCTACTCCTGCAGTAGAAGTTGAAAACATTGTGTCATCACAGGAGCACAAGGATGTAAAGAGGAATTCATTAGAGAGTGTTGCACTCAAATCTACTAGTGTAAGTGCATTGCATTCATATTTAAAGGCCATTTTCCCTATACAAGTGACTTTGATTAAGAAAACTGCCCTTACACTAAGGACATTATATACAGGTATATACAGTATATAAAATATCTTTATTAGCCAATCAAAGACATGTTGGGAATGTAATAATGCCGAGTTAGATCTTAAGCACAAGACCAAGAGCAGGTGTCTGTAGGGGCCTATGGCTTATGCCAATTCTTATAAAAGGGGGTCATTAACTGTAAAAACAAAGCACATTGCTGGTGAATGGTTCTCTCTCTCACCACTATATACATTATGCAGGAAATAAAAATATAAATAACATACAAATCAGTCCCATGTGCTTGGTTCTGTGATATCAGCCAAACTGGCAGCAAATAGGCAGAACCCTTTGATTTCTCTACTTACTCCTCTGTTTTAAGAGGAAAGCCAAGTCTTGATAAAAGTAAACCCATAGACTGGATTTTTCTCTGAATAGAGACACAACGTAAGTTTAAAGGATTGTATAATATATATATATTTTCCTTTTTGATCTTTATAGGATTCCATCAGCAGCTGTGAAACTGCTCTTATCAACCCTCATGGAACCCACCATGAGAAGGAACAACAGGGTGTAGAAAAGGAAACACCAAAGAGTGAGGAATTAGTAAGTGAAGGAGAAGAGGTAAAGGAACAACAGGGTGTAGAAAAGGAAACACCAGAGAGTGAGGAATTAGTTAGTGAAGGAGAAGAGGTAAAGGAACAACAAGGTGTAGAAAAGGAAACACCAGAGAGTAAGGAATTAGTTAGTGAAGGAGAAGAGGTAAAGGAACAACAGGGTGTAGAAAAGGAAACACCAGAGAGTGAGGAATTAGTTAGTGAAGGAGAAAAGGTAAATGAACAACAGGGTGTAGAAAACGAAACACCAGAGAGTGAGAAATTAGTGAGTAAAGGAGAAGAGAAAAAAGAAAAAAAGGGTGTAGAAAAGGAAACACCAGGGAGTGAGGAATTAGTGAGTGAAGGAGAAGAGGTAAAGGAACAACAGGGTGTAGAAAAGGAAACACCAGAGAGTGAGGAATTAGTGAGTGAAGAGGTAAAGGTACAACAGGGTGTAGAAAAAGAAACACCAGAGAGTAAGGAATTAGTTAGTGAAGGAGAAGAGGTAAAGGAACAACAGGGTGTAGAAAAGGAAACACCAGAGAGTGAAGAATTAGTTAGTGAAGTAGAAGAGAAAAAAGAACAACAGGGTGTAGAAAAGGAAACACCAGAGAGTGAGGAATTAGTTAGTGAAGGAGAAGAGATAAAGGAACAACAGGGTGTAGAAAAGGAAACACCAGAGAGTGAGGAATTAGTGAGTGAAGGAGAAGAGGTAAAAGAACAACAGGGTGTAGAAAAGGAAGCACCAGACAGTGAGGAATTAGTGAGTGAAGAGGTAAAGGTACAACAACGTGTAGAAAAAGAAACACCAGAGAGTAAGGAATTAGTTAGTGAAGGAGAAGTGGTAAAGGAACAACAGGGTGTAGAAAAGGAAACACCAGAGAGTGAGGAATTAGTTAGTGAAGGAGAAGAGAAAAAAGAACAACAGGGTGTAGAAAGGGAAACACCAGAGAGTAAGGAATTAGTGAGTGAAGGAGAAGAGGTAAAGGAACAACAGGGTGTAGAAAAGGAAACACCAGAGAGTGAGGAATTAGTTAGTGAAGGAGAAAAGGTAAATGAACAACAGGGTGTAGAAAAGGAAACACCAGAGAGTGAGGAATTAGTTAGTGAAGGAGAAGAGATAAAGGAACAACAGGGTGTAGAAAAGGAAACACCAGAGAGTGAGGAATTAGTGAGTGAAGGAGAAGAGGTAAAAGAACAACAGGGTGTAGAAAAGGAAGCACCAGACAGTGAGGAATTAGTGAGTGAAGAGGTAAAGGTACAACAACGTGTAGAAAAAGAAACACCAGAGAGTAAGGAATTAGTTAGTGAAGGAGAAGTGGTAAAGGAACAACAGGGTGTAGAAAAGGAAACACCAGAGAGTGAGGAATTAGTTAGTGAAGGAGAAGAGAAAAAAGAACAACAGGGTGTAGAAAAGGAAACACCAGAGAGTGAAGAATTAGTTAGTGAAGGAGAAGAGATAAAGGAACAACAGGGTGTAGAAAAGGAAACACCAGAGAGTGAGGAATTAGTTAGTGAAGGAGAAGTGAAAAAAGAACAACAGTGCGTAGAAAAGGAAACACCAGAGAGTGAGGAATTTGTGAGAAAAGGAGAAGATCAAAAGGAAGAAGAGGGAGAAGAAAATAAACCACACGAGAGTAAGGAATTAGTAAATGATGAAGGAGGTAGAAAGGAAGAAGAGAGCGTTAAAATAGAAATTGAAACACCCAAGAGTGCGGAATTAGTGTTCCAGCAACAGGAGAAGACTAAGTATGTTCTACTAGTGCCTGGATTTTGGTTGCTTTTCAATCCTTTTTGTTACACTAAGACAAACACATAGCAGCTCCTTAAGAGGAATAATCCTTTTGTAGCACATGAACATTAGTTTGAAGTGTGGCAGTGGCCCATTTACATTTATTGCACCCCAAGCACATTTTTGGGTTCATCATTTATAGAAGTGAGACACCCCCAAAAATGGTTGTGGGTCTGTCTCATCACTGGCCTCTCTGCACCTTCCCACTATTTTTTACCCAGGAGACTGTTGGGATCAGAGGGGCCAAGTGATAGAACTAAGTTACATAAAGTTTATCACTAGATGATCGGGATGATTTCACATTAAAGACCAGGCATAGATTTTAGAAAGCATCATGTTTTTGATAAATACATAGGTTGATTTGCACTGGAACATACAAGTTCCACCAGGAAATACAATTTACCCCTATCATAAAATATAAGGATAATTCATCAAACACTCCCATGACCAGGTAAATTGGCCAAGCACTTTTATACAAGTCATTGGACTACAAGGTGATTTCTAGTTTCCTCATATTTAACAGGGGCCACATTATTCATTATAAAGCACAAGTGCCAGTGAGTCATGTGACAGAAATGACATCACTGAGCAGAGATTATAACTGATGACATCACTAAGCACTGTTTGGAAGGATATCATTTACAGGGTTTCTCTGGCTGTTGTGTATTATATATGTATTTAACACTTTTCAATGTGCTTTCAGAGTGTCCAGAACATCCATCGAGGACTATGACCTGCAGAAGTTACTTGGTGAAGGCGGCTTTGGAAAAGTGAGTTGATCTGTCCTTAAATAAGATAAAAACACAAATGAGCAAATTTCTGGTTACTGAATGCATTTTCTTCACTGTTTCTATCACTCCAGGTATACCTTGCCAAGCACAAATCTTCTAAGGAAAAGGTTGCCATCAAGGCATTAAAGAAGGAAGGCTTACAAACAACTAAGCATGTTATGAGGTGAGTTATAGGGGAATGAATAGGGATATTTTGTATCTGTTGGGGGCCAAGCAGTTGGACATTATGCAGTTTAAATGGAGGGCCAATCATTTAGCCAATGAGTGGAAATTTAATGTCATATTCTTGTATTTGTTTCATTTTCAGGCTAAAACTAGAGAAGACCATCCTTGAAGAGGCTAAAAGAGAGAAGAACCCTTTCCTTGTTGGCCTATATGCCTCATTTCAGACCAAACACCACTATTGCTTGGCAATGGACTACTGTGCCGGTGGTGAATTAGCCACCTATATGAAACCCCGAGCCTTTCCAAAGGAGACAGCAGTGTAAGTAACATTCTACTGTTAGGGACCTTCTAAGGGATAAGATTTGTGCAGCACAATAAGTCCTGTACCCATGCAGTGCCATTGGAACGGGACCTGCTGAACATCTCATGCTGAGCTGCATATAGGGGGCTTCTGTTTGCCACCCAGAACCATTCACAGTCAAATTTCTGTTTTCCATGGGGAAATCTGCTATTTATGTTCTCCCAATTGGGAGGAAAGTGTCAGGTCTGCCCCCTCTGGTGCTAAAAAGGGTAACTGTGCAGTGGAAATAGAGAGCCTGGCTCAGTGAATAGAGATTCAGCAATAGTCACATTGTGCTGCATTTCTACATCAATAATATTATGTTTAGGAAACAACTCACACAAGGCTTTTTTGCTTTTTCTTTGTAGATTTTACGCCGGCTGTGTTGTTCTAGGCCTACAGTTTCTGCACGAAAGACACATTATTCACCGGTAAGTATGAATGAAATTTTACTAGCCACGTGCCCTTAAGGGAAACATGATTTATTCGCACGTGTTGTTAGATATTATTACAGACAATTCTTCTTTCCTAAATGTGTGATAATCCTGATACTTTCTTGTTTAAATAATGTCCCTGTACTAAAGTAATAATGTTCTTTTGTATTATTGCAGAGATATAAAGCCAAATAATATCTTGCTGGACCGTGATGGCTACGCCAGGCTCGCTGATTTTGGCATCTCCAAGAAAAGTAAGATTTGGATTTTTCTGGGGGGAGAGTCAAGAAATACATCAGTCCAGGGCCTATTATATTTGAGACCCACATACCACATTTAAGTCTATCAGTCTTGGTACAGCTCACTGTTTAGTTTTATATGTAGCAATTTATCTTACCATGCGCCTGATGTGCAACTAGTACTCACCCTTGTAGGAGATAAAAACACAACAGGAGGGCTATGGCAGTAAGCAAGTAACATTGTGACTACAGCCCATTGTAAGACAGTAGCACCATAACCAAGGCAAAAACTGCCACCATAGCCAGTAACAAGCATAAATGAGAGGAAAATACATATTCATTTATATTAATCTCTTAAGATTTCTAGTAGACAAGAACATTGGGAACATGAATTACACAAAAGTAAAAATGTAATGTATAAGGGGATGCTGATTTCCAGCTACATTATGTGTTGTCTCTGTTTCAGCTATGGGATTCGATGGCAGAACCCGCAGTGATATAGGAACCTGTTACTACATGGCCCCTGAAATCGTCCGTTTCCATGGCTACAGGAAATCTGTGGACTGGTGGGCACTAGGGGTGGTGATTTATCAAATGCTTCTCCACAAGGTAAGTGTCTGTTTCCAGTAGAATTGTTACTAGTTTTGCATGGAAAGTAGCGCTGCTCATGTGCATCTTGTGCATCTCAAGTGTGATTAGTACATATTTATTGTGTCCGTGTTGTCGGCACATTTTCTTTGGCCTGTCTATACATATATATGAGCCAATAGTGCAGCATCATTGGAACTGAATGATCAGCTTCATGTAGTATTAAACTGTAGAACACTAAAACTTAACCTCTTAATGCATTGTTTCCTTTGTAACCAAATACCATTGTTCTTCTGTAGATGCCATTTGATGGACATAATATAGATCAGATTTTAATGAGCATTATAAGCAAGGAGCCAAAATACCCCAAAGAACTGGATGAAGATGCCATTAGTCTTATACAAAAAGTAAGTGTCAGCAGTTTGTATACTGGGGCTGTTAGTCTTTGTGTTATTGGATATGTAAATGTCATTAGTATATAAAGTCAGTGTTTTCTGACCAATGAAACCATGTAGCAAGTTGGCTTGTGAATTCAATGCAAACAGATGGGCAGATCCTGCTTTTGATCATAATGACATTTACTGTTTAACTGAAAAGCATTGAATAAGTGTAAATGATATATACTGTATATTAGAAACAGACGGATACATTTGCTTCTGGGTGTATAACGATATATACTTATATATATTTATAGCTCTTGAGGAAAGACCCAGACATACGGCTTGGAGCAAGCGAACGTGATGCAGAAGAACTAAAGGAATGTTCCTTCTTTAAGGTAAGTTTATATTTAACACATTTCTAGAACAGTCAGTATAAGAGAAATCAGTATATAGATTGTGACTGTTTGTCAATTTATTGCCCCGAGGGAGGGGTAGAAATCATTACAGATCAGCCCCCATCTTTATAGCAAATGAGAATTGTAATGATCAAGCAGGGCAGGTACAATAAGGGTGATTCACATTTGTAGTGCTTTGTCCCCCAAAACCCCTACTGTAAATATTGTCAGATGATTCTTAATTCTGGAATCAGTTGTAGAATATGACATAATTAGAGACTTTTATCTGTAGACATTTGTCTCAGTTATCAGCAGTTTTTAGATTTTAGGTCCATCTGAGCCAGAGACGCACACAGTATAATATCTATGGGTGATGTTAATATATATATATATATATATATATATATATATATAGATTGCCAAGGCTAAACTCACTTAAACTGTACAACATGTGCTCCAACTTGACTACATTATTAAAGTTATTGTGTCCCAGCAGCCATAATATTGTATTTATTGCCATTGATGAGAACTCTAAATCCCATCATGGAACATATGGATCATTTGGCTAATGCCATGTCTGCTTGCTATTGACTTATAGCTGTGAATTATCATTTAACATGCACAGGATAGTAACCTTGTTACATTTATACCCTATTTTGAAGGAACTGGACTTTAACGCCCTTTCGAAAAAACTCATCAAGGCCCCGATCATTCCCAAACAGAAAACACCCGGATGTTTCCGTAGAGTATTTTCTAGACGTCCAAGACAGGTTGTATTATCAGGAGAACAATATAAACCACCATTTAAATTTGTAGAGAAGGAATTTGGAAACTTTGCTTGTTCTCCACTTTCACAATGATGGAATGCCGACCATCTTCACCAGGGTTGGACTGGGGGAACCCCCTCTGTCCTCCCTTTCTGAGCCGGCGTGCTGTGCTGCGTGTGCATGAGCGCCGCGTGTGCTGTCCTTTGTCAGGCAGTAGCAGCAGGAAGAAGGTGCGGGTCTGACCCACAAGAGCCAGGGGCCCACCGGGTTTTTTCCCAGAGTCCCACCTGCCCAGTCCGACACTGATCTTCACTGAAATCCTGGCAAAGAAAAAGTACAGTATATCATTGAGGTAAAGAACAGGACATCGATGTGGTCAAGATCAGACTAGAAGAAGAGCTTACAAGGTGACCAGGTGTAGAAGACAGGCCTAGGAAGAGGAACATCAAGCTACTATGACTTACAATAATCCCCTTTTTTGTTTAAAAAAACCCTCCCTAACCCCCCCTGAGCCTACTGTTCCCTCTAATGATTGGCACCATTACTGCCCAGTGGCCTCTCAAACAGTCGGCTGAGGGGGTGTTGGTGCAACAAATCAATAGGTTCTCCAACCTGTTGATTCATTGCAACGACCCCCAAACCCAGTTCAATGGCAGGCCATAGAGCCAAAGCAACTGGGCAACATTCAAACTCGTGCTGGGTGAGGGGGTGGGTGTGTGGGTGGGGGGAGGGTAAAAACTTTTGCTTTGCAGCAAGGGTTAAACAAAGAATGTAATTTTGGGGATTATTGTAAATTCTGTTAAAAAGTCTTATTATACTTCTTAAATTACACAACGTTCAATAAAAATCATTTTCTTTACAATAACCATGTGTTGTATATTTTGATGATTTGTCATTTTATGAGCATTTTAGTTGGGGGAAGCTTTGCCAATAATATATAGTTCTGTGTGACAATATAAGGGTTTTAGATTTAAGCCATAAGTGGTTATTATCAAAGAACAAAGATTTTAGAACATGACGACACTGTGTATTTGCTACAGATACAGTTCTAATAACCTTCTTTCAGTAGCACATGGGGCATCCAACAGTATATCACATTTGCGCTCAGACAATTTAAAAAAAAATTGCTCTCTCTTTAGGAAGTATTTCTAAGGGGGGGGATTGCTCCAAGGGGATTCTCAGATCTGGGCCTATAACTTGTCTCCCATTGACCCAGCCCCATACTCTCTTGAGGTTTTCTTTAAGGCTATGGCTAATATCTATGATGATCCTGATTGTACTGCTTATGGGGAGTCTGTTATTCGTAACCTTAAACATGGTAAAAAGGAGGTAGATGTTTATTGCACTGATTTTCATTGTTGAGCAGCAGAGACAGGAAACAGCTGCTGTGACTCTTCCTCTTCACAGACATAATTATGATTGTGCCATTGATTTGATTCCTGGGTTCAACTCTCCCAGGAGTAGGACTTTTCCGTTCTCTCTCCTTAAAACTTAGGCCGTGGAGGAGTATATTAAAAAGAATTTAGAAAGAGGGTTTATAAGGCCCTTTACTTCTCCCGCTGGTGCTGGGTTCTTTTCTGGTAATAAAAAAGATGGTGGTCTTTGACCTTGCAGAGGTCTAAATAAGGTCACCATTAAAAATCACTATCCCGTATTTTTAATCTCTGAAGCTCTTTGATAGAGTCAAGGATGCTACTATTTTTACTAAACTTGATCTTAGTAAGACTTCTAATTCAAATCCAAGAGTTTGATGAATGGAAGACAGCATTTAATACTTGGAATGGGCACTACGCGTATTTAGTAATGCTCTTTGGGCTTGGTAACACATCCAACGAAGCCGGACATTCGGGTCATAGTAAAACCTGTTCCCTGATATCTCGTACACTCTGGTGGCCAACTATGAGGCAGGATGTTAAAGATGATATCAATTCCTGTGCTGTACAGTATATCGGCGCTCCATCTAGATCTGCACCATCAGGGTTACTACAATCACTTCCTATCATTGACAGACCATGGACAAATATTGATTCATTGTCGATTTACCTCTCTCTAATGGGAATTCTGTCACAGATGTTACATTTCTTGCAATCGGGTTTTGTGGGCAGACTTTCTTTCTTGGGCTGAGTTTGCATATAATAATGCTACCCCTTCATCTACGGGAGTGTACCAGCTTAGTTGCCCTTCTCTGTACCCTAGCTAATGCAATAATGTCCTGTTTGAGTGATGGAGACCAAAACTGTACGGCATATTCTAGATGGGGCCTTACCAGTGCTCTATACAGTGGGACCCCCTCCTCCCGTGAATCTATGCCCCATTTAATACAACTCAAGACCTTATTTGCCCTTGATGCTGCTGGCATTGCTTGCTACAGACAAGTTTATCTACAAGGACTCCAAGCTCCGTCTCCATTATGGATTTGCCTAGTGCAGTCCCATTCAGGGTATAAGTGGATATTGTTACATCCCAGGTGCAGGACTTTACATTTATCAACATTGAATCTCATTTGCCACTTAGCTGCCCAGATTGCCAGTTTGTCAAGATCCTGTTGCAAGTGCCACATCCTGGATGGAATTAATTGGGCTGATCGTTTTGTGTCATCTGCAAACACTGATACATTACTTACAATACTCTCCCCTAAGTCATTAATGAACAAGTTAAATAAAAGTGGACCCAATACTGAGCCCTGGGGGACCCCACTAAGAACCTTACTCCAAGTAGAGAATGTCCCATTAACAACCACCCTCTGTACCCGATCCTGTAGCCGGTTTCCTATCCACGTGCAAACGACTTCATTAAGCCCAACAGACCTTAGTTTAGAAAGCAGTCGTTTGTGGGGCACAGTATCAAACACTTTGGCAAAATCCAAATCGATCTACTGCCCCCCCCCACTGTCCAGCATCTTACTTACGTCATCATAAAAAGCAATCAAATTAGTCTGACGTGACCTATCCTTCATAAAGCCATGCTGATTGCTGCTCATAATGGCATTCACTAGGACAACATTATTGTCATTACTTTACCCAAACTAGCAGCCTTTTCTATTTGCATCAGGAGCTTTGTCTCCTCCTCGTCACTTACATTGGGGGGTCTATAGCAACTCCTACAATAAGTTTGCTGGACTCATTACAAGCTTTTAAATCCTGCCTAACAAACAGACATACCCCTCCTCCTTTTCTATTGCCTCAGTCCCTCTGAAACAAAGTCTAGCGGCTGATATTAACTGCCCAGTCATGTGACTCATTCAGCCATGTTTTGGCCACACCAATCACATCATATTTTCCATCCAGCACCTCCAGCTCTCCCATTTTACCAGTCAGACTCCTTGTATTTGCAAACATACATTCAATACTTGAACCATTGTTAGAATTTTGAAAATACATGTGCTCCTCCCTGCCTTTAACAGTACCCCCAACCAAATCTCCCCCATTTTCCCTTACTATGCCCACAACCTCATCTAACCTGTCTTCCATGGAATCCCTTACTGCACCCCGACACCTAGTTTAAAATCTCCTCCAAGCCTCTAGCCATCTGTCCCCCCAAAACAGCTTTACATCATTATTCAGAAATCAGCCCAATTCTCCAAAAACTCCAAACACTCCTCCCTACACCAATCTCTCAGCCACGCATTAATCTCCCGCTGTCTTCTTGATGTTGCTCGTGGCACAGTGTTTGGCAAGTGAGAGGCGTGTGCATGCAATTATTTTGGCGCATTGGCTGATGACACAAGACACTGAGGGAACCCTGGAGCTAATGTCTGGTCTGGAGTTGGAGGGTTCCCCTGCCTCAAAAGATTTAAAAAGAGTTTAGGAAATGACTGGAATGTTGTTCATATTAGACTCATCAATTAATTGTGAGATAGATTTATAGATGATGTTTATTCATTGCTAAAAGGAAAGTCTCCCCTGAGTCAGTCTGTTGTTTAGTTGCTAATAAATCAGTCTCTCACTTTTCCAGCATTGAAATTCTCCTGACATTGTGTAAATGAGTTAAAGCATAGAGCATGGTAAGGGACATGTCCTGAGTGGAACAAGATGTGTCTGTGGGTGTGAAGCAGAGTGAGGGCTACAGGCTGGCCAGCTGGGTGTGAGTAGCCTCAGGTGACTAATCAGTAGCCTCAGGTAAAACCCAGGCTGGTCAGTGTCTCAGGAGCTCTAACTGAGAGACCCAGAAAGAAGTCTGGCAACCAAACATATAGAAGTCTAGAGTAGAAGTTTATTTTGTACCTGTTGCTGTTGGTTGAAATAAAAAATGTTTTTCGTTAAGAGACTTTTGCTGTCCTGACATTTAGTCTGTAGGAGTCTGTCATAGGGTGGAACAGGCAAATTTGGGTGGAATTATACAACTGGTGGATTGTTGCCCTAAATGTCTGACCCCTCCAACAATTTCACTATATCCCTCGTATCCCCCCTCTAGCCAATCACTTCACTTTACAACTAGAGGCTGCTGAGAGTAATGGGAATAATACACAGAATGAATAGGAGCCAACCACTAAAGGATATAGAATAAATACTGCATGTGATACTATGGACTTAATAGCAATTGGGAGGAAAATCCAGTAATAAATAAAAAAAACTGCCGGGACCTGAAATTGTCAAATTTCTATGGGGGAGGAGACTAAATGCAGAACATTATACTAAGGGGTTAATGGGAACAAGGAAACCCTCACATACAGGACTCAGGGCATGATATGGAGACCCCTGGGGATTGGCTGAAAGAAGAAACCACATTAACATTTCAGCCAATGGAAACTAATGAGCCAGAGCTGCATCAGCCAATGTATTTCTTGACACCTCCAAGTTACAGCTACTGATCTCCCTGTGTGACACAATCATTAGATTTTGGTTCCACACATAGAACCAAGGTGCAATGTCTCTACTACTCTCACATCTGATGACCCTTGGGGGCATTGGGAAACGAATAACAGAATAACACATGAAATGGTCCCATTCTGTGTATTTCCCCTGTGAAAACCAAGAAAAGCTGCTCCCTCCTTTCCCATAACTGTGGTAGTATTTAATCCCGTCATCCATTGTACTCCACTTACTGTCTGGTTTTATTACTGTCCCATCCCCCTTTCCCCTCCCAATCACACTCCAGTTCCAGCAGCACTCACTATCCAGTCCCCACTCAAACTCACTATCCAGTCCCACTTGCATTCACAGGCACCCAGTGGAACACAGAGAAGGGGAGATGTAGGTGCAGATAGAAGGATTTATTGCAGGATAAAGCAGAATAATCAGAATAACAGATACAGTAACATGAGAGAATGATATCAGGACTTGCATGTTCATCTAGAGTCCATTAGCATTACTGTCCCTTTAATATGGGCCCTCTCAGTGGTGCCAGTCTGACCCAGGTCCCTCCATGTCCCAGGCAGGGCGGGTCACTGAGCAGAACAGGACGGAGCTGGGAGGGATTGCTGGCTTAGTGGGTGCAGGGAATCTCCTCTGATTGCAGCTGTGTGATTAGTATCATGGCAGGATCAGCAGAAGGGGGATCTCCAGCTGGAAATAATGCAGCTCTCGGGGGTCTCTCAGCCAGGCTGGGAGTAGGTGCAAGGTTTAGGTGCAGGGAGTAGGTGCCAGGAGTAGATGCAGAGCACTGTTTGCTCAGATGGAGGCTCCTGATACTTCAGAACCAGTGATGGGTTTCACAGAATTTACACCAATGATTTCAGGAGAGACATAGTTTGGTATCTCATCTCCTGCCACAGTGAACATTCTATTCCCTCCATAAAATTCCCCATCATACAGGATCCAGGCTCCATGTTGTGTCTTGTGAGAAGAAGCCTTGTCATCAAACAGATAAGGTTTCAGTGAATCTGCAGACTTCTCCAGGGGAACCGACTTCTCTTTATAGTCGATCTTCTCATACACAGTGATCTCGGGTTTCGAAAAACCGCCAGGAACCACCCGAACTGAGCTGATCTTATTAGCAAAGTCTTGGAGGGAGTTGTAGGTTCCTTCTTTATAATAAGTGAATTCCCCTTGGTATTTGGTTCCAGTAAAGACGATCCAAGGGTCCCCATGGACTCTGAGGGACTGGGCATGTTTCAAGAACTTAAACATCAACAAGTCATCACAATCTGCATTTAGAGGCTTAAAATCTCCCTGAAGGTTGGGAAGCGCATACAGCTCAATGGTGTTACTCATCTTGCCCAGAAGAGTTCTGCCTCTCTATAGGATTAGAATCAGATGGATTGATGGGTCCCTGGGGCCCCTCATTTTATAATTTCGGGGTGGGCCAAGATTTCTGTGGACTAAAGGATTGTGCAACTCCCAGTTCCCTAGAATCCAATATAAATTCTATATGATCAGCAGTGAAATTATACATTTCTTTATTTCCAAGGAAATAGAAAACAATTGAGTAAATGATAAAAGAGAAAGTAAATAACACCCCTCCATACAGAGTTGTGTAACACTGGATTATATCTAGTCATTGTGCAAATTGTGCAGAACAATCTCAGTAGGAAGAATTCTGGGTGCCTGTTCTTTATTTAGTTTTTGTCTTTACAGAACCTGCACAACATTAAGCTGGGCCCTACCGGTTCATCATATTTGTGAAATAAACTCTAGAGGGCCCCAGATGGGACATCCCTGAAGTAAATACAGAAGATATTTATAAACTGTTCCACAATAAGACAATTATTATTTTCCTTTATTTTATATTGCACCAACGCATCCACTCAGAACCTTGCAGAGATTATTCTTATTTCTATTGGCATTTTTGTTCTTATATGGGTAGCTGTTTGTCCCAAATACATTCTGTTTACAAAACTATCCCTAGTACAGAGAATGAATGTCTCTCATGGTACATAAGTATTTGTGAGAATATACACAGAAATAAAATATATATACAAACGACATTTCTCTAAAGCATGAGAACAGTATCTGGTGTGTGCACAAAATGATATCATTACATTACAAACTCCATTCTGTAAAGTTTAACAAGCAATCTGTCTCAGAAATGTCTAACATTGATGTAACAGATGCTGTTATGAGTAAAGTTACTTGCAGAATTAATTAAGTAAAACAAAATTGGACAGAATGTATAATGGTGTAAGTAACTAGTGCATGCCAAGCTACATTTTAATGACAAAATAGATGTTTGTGACAGAAAGCACAATTTTATAGTACAGGATCCATTCTATGATAAAAATGAAAACTCAGTTTCACAAAACAGATAGAATATCCATTCTGTGAAGCAATACTGTCAGTCAATTTACTGAACCAATAAGAACAAAGCTTATTGCCATATAACAAACAAGATGAGAAGGTGCCAGCTCTGCTCCACATGCTGCATCATCCCTAAGGCATAGGATACTATCTGGCCTGTTATAGAGGGCGCCCTCTAATGGCCCCTGTGCTGCAAAGCAATAAACATAAAAAAGAATAAACATTGTCTGAAAGGGCTGATGTTAAACACTAGTGGTGTAATGCTCTGACACTGCAGAGAGGTACTCAGGAGGTAATAAGTAAGGTGGGAAGCCTGGGGTATACCCATAGATTGCAGGACAGAGTCTTGAAGCCATGATAAATACAGTTTAATAATGATTAAATTTACAGAACAGTGCACAAGAATCGAGGCGGTGATGAGGGAAACAGCAGCAGGAATTAAAGCCAGAAACAGGCCAAGGTCAGAACCAGGGAATCCGCAGCAGTACAAAATCAAGAGGTGATGGAATAGTTGAGGTCACAGGCTCAGTTCAAACACACCAAAATGCAGTACAAAAGCAGGATCCAAAGAATAGTCAATACACAGGCAAAGGTCAATACCGGGAAATCCACGAAGGTAGGGATCAGAACACAGGAATCAGGAACAAGGAACACACGAGCTTAGAATACAGGAACTTTGAATGAGGACATCAAGTCTTTCAGGAAAATGCAATGACCAAGCGCTGGGCAAGGGTCAGGGCTGGGCTTATAAAGGGGACATAAATGGAAATGGGAAACACATGAGGGTAACGAGATGGTAGGAGACATGCTGGGAACAGGCAGAGACAGAAACATAGATGAAGAGTCCAGAACCAGCCCCGAGAGCACCCAGTGGCTCACAAGGTAAGTGTCCCAGAGCCACACACACAAGTTTGAGTCTGGGCTGGTTCTTAATTGAAAGTTCTTACAAATGGCTGAGAAATATAATGCTGCACTGATAATGATTCTAGAGAAAGAAAATAAAGGTGATATGTCTATTCTTATTGTAGTAACCTGCCTGTGTGGCCATTTCGGTTAAGGGCACAGACAGACAGTCAGGCTACAAGAACTTTTTTGTCCAAAAGCAAGTTTGGCAGATCTCATAAAAGTCCATCCATGCATCCAGCACCTGCAGAAGTTTCCCCTTTTCAAATGTTTATTCTTCAGTAATGTCTGTGGTCCAGCTGTATTGTCAGAACCACAAGGCTGGCAAGAGCCAGAAATTGGGACTGGGATTGGGCACCAGGGATTGTGACACAGGCAAATCCAGTAGAATGTTACAGAAAGGATCAGGCAGAATTGAACCCTAATAACAGACTTTTCCAGGAGAGAGTGTGAATTGTCAGGAACAGAACCAAAGCTATTAACTTGATTATCATACCAAATGAGTGAACCCAGGAACTTAGCAGAGTAAGCAGAACCCAACAGTAATGTTGTGCTGCTGGGATGGGAATCCAATGCTGACCCTTGAGGCATATGCTGTACAAGCTATTGTATATAGGATGCAGGCAGGCTTAAAAAGGGGGTACATTTTGGGGCAAATTTGCAGGATAAAGTTTGACCTGAAAATCTGTGTCTGATTGCCGAACATTCACAAACCTGTACAATATACATAAATATTTAAGGAAAATGAATGTGAACAAAGCATCAGGGCCAGGTGGAATACATCCTTGAGTACTGAGAGACCTAAGTTCAGTTTTAGCCAGGCCTGTATTTCTGATTTTCCCAGGGTAACTTTCATTTTGTATGGTTCCCAAGGATTGGAAGAAAGCTGATACCTTTCCAATATTTAAAAAGAGATAACGATCTCAGTCTGGCAATTATAGGCCTGTCAGCCTGATGTGTGAGGGGCAAGTTATTTAAGAGTTTGTTTTCACACGAAAGATCATATTCTGGAGAATAGTGTTATAAGTAGTCATGGCTTTATGGGGGCACAACATGTCAAAAGAAATCATTTGCTTTTTATAGTGTAGTAAATAGGAACTGGAAGTTTGAGGGGGTAGTAGGTTCAACTGGACTTTGCCAGGGGTTTTATAGTGCGTTGCTTAACTGTTAAAATATATTGGGTTGGCAATGCTGTTTGTACATGGATAGGAAACTGGTTACTGTATATATAAGTTATAAATACTATAGTATAGTATAAATACTATAGTTTGATAAATACTATAGTATAAATACTATAGTTTGATAAGAGACACATTAAATATGATATTCTAGAGAATGGCATTATAAGTACCAATCAGCATGACTTTATGGGGCAGATCATTTCACAAGAATTTGGATTTACGTTTTTATGATGTAGTGAGAAGGAACTTGGGCAGTGGGGGTTGTTCTTGGTGCATTTATAGAGAAATTGTTAATGGAATGTTTACAGAGAGTAGCTAAGTGGTGTTACAATGACAAAGGAAAATGAACTTGAACAGTTAAATCTCATGTAGTCAGGTGCAAAATAAAAGGAGAATATTTGGCATATACGCAAGGTGAACAGCCTCATGTATTATGGTTCTATTGCACTTAATCATAGGCTGGTGAAACAAAAGTGGTAGAGACATATACAAAGCCCAAATGACCAATCATTATGCAGAACTCAAAAATCTAATTAAGTAATGAGTAAAAAATATTACAAAAAAGGGAATTCAATCCAATAATACACTAATATAAACTCACTACTGGTGAATGAATAAACTAAATATACAGTAGCCAAGGGTGTCCAAAATTGTAAACTGTATAATACCAAACCAAAACAAAATGAATGGACTTAACCCCCTTGATAACTGTTAATCAATCAGCATACAATATAAAAAAAGAACAGTTTTTGTTACCAGGCGCAATTAAAAGAAAACCTAACCCATAAACTTAGGGCACTTAGGGCAGGTTGTGTGCATTACTATGTATGTAAATCTTAAATGTTTGCAATTTCAAAGAATCACCAACCCCTGTTGTATTTACTATAAAGGAATAGTGTTATAGTTCCACAGATAAAGTTACTTCACTTACAGTCCCACAACAAAGAGCTAACTACACATATACTAGACAATATTATATAAATAAAGATATATAAGAATTAAAATGTATGAGAAAAAAAGGGTATAAATGTAAATTTTCGTAAGAAACACTGAAAATTCAAATGTCCATTAAGTCCAAATTCCTTTTTATAGGTGATTAACCTAAAGATCCAGGCAGTTTCCAGTTGGAAATGGGAGCCAGACACAATACCATCATGTGAGCAATATTTATGTTTTGCAATATTTGACATCATATTACATTTCTGTATATCCAGTAAATATTCATAAATTCTTCTTTTCAATGTCCTTTTCATTTTACCTTTATATAAACTGCCACAATGGCAAGTAAAAAGATAAATGACAAAAGTTGCTGTGCAATTAAAGTAGTTCAACATATCAAATTGAAATAAATTATTACCAAAAGTTTTACATTGTTTTATCCAATTACATTGCTCACAATGGCTTCATTTAGAGCTGCCTGAATTCTTACTACACCCAATATCCATTTTTCTCCTAAAGTGTCTTTGGACTAGTAAACCTTTAATACTCTGATTCCTCCTGTAGGTAAATGATGGCTTGGAGTTTAGCAATTGTCCTACCATATGATCATTAACTAAAATAGCCCAATGTTTTCTAATAAAAGTCCATATATTTGTATTATTAGCATTAAAGGAGAGCATAAAACAGTTACAGTTCTTACTATTGTTACCCTCCAAAGTTTGAGAGTCTTTATTGGATGTATATAACAATGGTTCACTTGTCTCAGATAGAGCCCATTGATAAGCCCTATGTAAAAGTTGACTTTTATCATGCATTCTAAACCTCTTTTAAATAGATAATAAGCCTGTCTCTTAAACTCATCATCAGATGAACAAATCCTACTTAGCTCCCTTAGCAGCTTTACACAGGCACAACATACTTTGATAAAAAGTTCTGCTGGGATTGAGCACTGTAATTGTTAAGATGAGCTCAGGAGACAAATAGGATCAGACAGCGACAGTTTCTATGGGGACCAGAAATGCTATCTCTTCATTGGCTGTTAGACTGGAGGGGGTGTTTAGTAATCTGAGCTGAGAAGAACTGAGCATGCTCATGAGCCAACAGCCAAAGTAAATTCCTGAGGGAGGGGGAAGAGTTAGAGGAGGAGACGGAATTCTAGGTGATTAAGAGGATGCTACAGCCTTACTGTTAAAGGAAAACAAAACCCCCAAAGAATGTAGGTCTCTATAAAAAGATATTGCATAAAACAGCTCATATGTAAAACCCTGCTTCATGTAAATGAGCCATTTTCACAATTATATACTTTTTTTTCTAGTCATTGGGTAATCATAAATAGAAAATTACCATTTTAAAAAATAAGGGCAGCCCCCTGGGATCATACATTTCACTGTACACACAAACATACCAACAAACTATACTTGTTAGGTCACATGAGCCAATTAACAGACAGCGTTTCTTTTGCTTCAACACTACAGTTAGAGCTATAGTATTTCTGGTCAGGTGATCTCTGAGGCAGCACGCAGACCCTCACAAATGGTGGTTCAAGGCAAGATATGTAAAAGGACAATATTTACTTAAGTCTATGAAGAGGGTGCATGGAAGAGACATGAAGCAAAATATTACTTGCTGTAGCCTTACAAACCAAATTGGTAGAGATTAGACCTTGCTCAGAAACATTTATGGAGATGTCCAAAAATTCTAATCTTTTAGGATCAAAGTTCATGGTTAGATGTAAATTAAACTTGTTCTCATTCTACTTGGCCACAAATTAATTTAGCAGAAATTCAGATCCTTGCCAAATGAGCATGATATCATCTATGTACCTGAGCCATCTTAAGATATGACACATTTACAATTCCTCATTTGAAAAAATATGTCTCTCCCAATACCCCAAAAACAGATTGGCACAGCTGGGGGGCACATTTGGCCCCAATAGCCACACCCTGTATCTGGAGATAATGCACCCCATTAAAGAAAAACAATTATGATATAAAATAAAATCTAAGATACTTAAATTCTTCATGAGCAGACATCCTTTCAAAGATTGATTGCATTATATTCAGAGCAAGTCTATGAGGAACACTCATATGCAGAGCCTCCATATCCAGACCCACTAACAAGCAATCTGCATCCAAATTTAAACCATTAATTTCTCTCAAAAGTTCAGTAGTATCTGCCACATAAGAATCCAACTGTTAAACTAAAGGCTGAAGTACTGCATCAGTTAATTCACAGATCAGCTCAGTGACTAACCCATACCCAGAGACTATTGGTCTGATGGCGGGTGGAGGTCAGCCACAGACTTGTGAAACTTTAGAATCACATAAAAAGTTGGTGTTCTGGGGTAGAGGACCTTTAAATAAGTACATGTCTCTGCATCAATCATGGCCTTCTGAAAACTAACAGAAAAAGCTTGTTTTAATAATGTTGTAAAGGTGGTAGTTAAAAAGTCCTATCTTGTTTATTACAACAAATGTTTTTACACATGGCAACATAACCTTCTGTCTCCATGATTACTATGTTTGATCCTTTATCAGAACATTTAATTGTGACATTAGGCTTCAACCTAAAATTTTGTAACTCACTCCATTAATCTTTAGTGGTGTTGAACTGTAAAACAGAACTGGGAATTGTTAGTACGTCCTGTGTGACCTTCCAAATAAAGGTCTCTATAACACAATTTTCAGTAATATTAGGATATCGATAACATTTCTTTTTGAATGATGGCAAATCTATATCCAAATGTGGAATTTCGGCCCACAGCTGATAAACATCTCTAAGTATGCCCTTAGTAGTAGTGGGTGCTTGTCCATTCTAAGGATAGAGGAAGAAAGTCTGGAGAACCAGATTCGTGTGGGGTGCATTGAAAAGAGAATGGTCTTTCAGGTAGTGGTGCAGTGCAGTGCTGAGTGGCTGACTCATAAACCCACTTCCGCATCACATCAGTGATGTCAAAAAGTCTCCTTCCTTTATACAGTATAGATACTATTGACGTCAACTCACTTGTGTTGTCTTAACCTAATGGGTTGGGTTTTTTTCCCTTGGCATGTGACTATTTGATGGCACTCATGTATATACATTTGTCCTGCTCGTAACACCCATTTGCTTGTCACCATAACTTCACCTGTATATATACTTTGCTAGTCACTGATTGTGGGAGCTGCAGCTTGGAACAAAACATGCAATGGACCTTTCTGACATTTCAGTGCAGTGGCTGTCATGTGGTATCACACGGCTTTTTGTCTTGCCATCTTTTGGCAGCAGTAATGGTGAAAGTCTCCCATTTTGCTGGCTGTGTTGTGAAATGCTCAGAGTTGTGGGTGGGAATCCAGCCTAAAGTCAGTAAGGGTGAGGGTATAATGTACAGAGGGATATTCTGAGACCATTTGCAAACCATTTTCATTTTTTATTGTTTGTGATGTTTGTTATTTAGCTTTTTATTCAGCAGCTCTGTAGTTTCAGCAGTCTGGTTGCTAGGTGATAAATTACCCTAGCAACCATGCAATGATTTGGATAAGAGACTGGAATATGAATAGGAGTGGGCCCAACAAAGATCAAAATTTCACCCCCCTGCACCTCCTTTCCCATGTCTGTCTGTCTCTCTCCCAGCTACTAAAGAGGAACAAGGGAAGTAGCCCAAGAACTCTCTGTCCTGTCTGAGTCTGAACTGTCTGGGGGTATTTATACATAGAATTACCCCTGTGCCATCTTGATATGAATTCTCTCGATATTTATATATGGAATTGCCACCATGCGATCTTGCTTGGAGTCCTGAGGGTTTTATACATGGAAATGCCATGGTGCCATCCTGCCATGAATTCTGGGAGTATTTATACATGGAATTGCTATGAATTATGGGTGTATTTATGAATGAAGTTGCAATTATGCTGTGAATTCTGGGGGATTTCAACATGGAATTTTTACTGTGCCATCCTGCTTTCTGGGCAGAGGGTATACAGGGTTAACGATCTTAGTACAAAGTAAATCCAGAAAATGGTCCAATTGCATCTTGGAGTCAGGAAGACTTTAGAAGGGGTTGTTCTCTCTCCTTTGCATCAGCTAGAAGTAAGACAGGTTAGACAGGCTAGACGTGTCTTTTTTCAACCTAAATTACTATGTTTATATATAATTATTATACTGATACAGTGGGATGGGAGAATTTGTACAACTGCCCCATTATAACATAAAATTGCTGTCTAACTAGCTGAAAAGGTATCCATTTAGTGAGAGACATTAGAGTTTTTCACATTACTAATGCAGTCACTGCATGGCTTTCCCTACTACAGGTTACACAATGCTCCAGGCCTGCAGTTCCTCATACCTTGCATTTTGGCAGAGCAATAGAGTGAGGCAGTTCATGGGGAGATGCTAGAACTTATAATAGGCTTGCATGTCCTCTGCTCACTGATAGTATATAATGCATTCTTCTACTTATACCCACTTTGTTTTATTGTATATTGTTGTGCTTGGCTTGCCAGTATTCTCTATATGTTACTGCTCATGGTGCCATTGTTCTTTGCTGTCTATGTATATATTTGGTGTGCCAGTGCCTCTGCTTCTTACTATATAATGTTCTTTATAGTGCTTGTGGTGCCTTCTCTTTATTATATTCTTGGGAGATCAGTACGTACTGCTTCTTTCTATGACTTTTGAATACCTCAAGGACTCTGCATGTAATGTACTTAAGGTGCCAGAATCTTTTCCCCCCTTTTCCCCATATTGTGCTTGTTATGCAGCATTCACAGCTCTCAGTTAAAATTGTACATGTGATTTTAATACCCCTTCCTGCAGTGCCAGACTTTACCCCCACTGCTATGGTTTACTTTTCATGAAAATTCAGCGAAAGCACACGGGAAAGTGGGTGGAGTCCAAAGGAAGTGACCAAAAGGGGCGTGGCTAAAATGTTGCTTAAAGGGATACTGTCGCGGGAAAACATGCTTTTTTACAAAATGCATCAGTTAATAGTGCTACTCCAGCAGAATCCTGCATTGAAATCCGTTTTTCAAAAGAGCAAACGGATTTTTTTATATTTAATTTTGAAATTTGCTATGGGGCTAGATATTTTGACATTTTCCCAGCAGCCCCCAGTCATGTGACTTCTGCTCTGATAAACTTCAGGCACACTTTACTGCTGCACTGCAAGTTGGAGTGATGTCATTACCCCTCCCTCCTCCCAGCTGATGTAATGTAAATAGAGCCTTGTCTGCTGAGCCTGTCAATTGAACAATAGGCAGGTATCAAGATAACAGCTTTCGCTGACAGCTCTTCAGAAGGATTCTGCTGATTGGACTGAGAGGAGCTCTGTAGCTGCCTGCTGTTACCAGTGCTTTGCTTTGACTAAAACAAGGCTGCACACTGAGTTATACAGGGAACTCTGAGTATCACTCATGTATTATAAGGGATAAAGTACCCCCTACTGTAAATGATAAGGATATATACATTTCTGGGACATGTTCTATTGAAAAATAAAGGCCCATGCCTCTGGATCCTAGAAAATCCTGTTGTGTTTGTACGTTTCTTCATTCTCTTGTAAGTCAGACAAATTCACCCACGTTGTGGAGAACTGGAAACCACAGATTACCGGTAGTTATGTCCCACAGGTTGGGCGGGTTTGGGCCTGCTACCATAAAAAATCTTCGGGAAGGATTGATCTCACACTGCTGGCTTCAGTTCCCTGAATTTATAAATGTGTGCCTGCCCCACCCTTTTGTGAAATCACCATGGGGGGTGTCTATAAATAGAGGGGACTGATTGGGCCAGGTGCGGGTCAAGGGAAACGCCACTCACATCACTACCACAGATCTATCTCTGGTAGAGATTAATGGTCTTAGAATTCATACAGTTGAGTTGAGAAAGTTTATACATTTCCATCAAATGTACCAACAAATTAAATTAAAAGTCAATTAATGTTGGAAATGTAATAAGTCTATAATTTGCCCACTTCCAGTAACTCACAGCAACCAATCAGAACTAACCAATAAATCCTACCTGGTGATAGGTTGCTATGGGTTTCTAGACAATTAGCAGACTTTAGACCAGGTACCCACCCCCCTTTATCTTACCCTAGGACATAATGAACTTAATTTGGTATATGTCTGCTCTTTTATACAGGGCACAGTTTTATTATTAAATGAATTATCAGGGTTAAAGGAACAGTAACACCAACAAATGAAAGTGTATTCAATTAATTAAAACACTGTTGGCCTGCACTGGCAAAACTCATTTGTTTGCTTCAGCAACTCTACAATAGTTTATATAAACAAGCTGCTGTGTAGTTGTGGGGGCATTTACTTATCAGCCTTATATTGTTACATTTCTATTCTATGTATACTTTATATTGTGTTGGTCCCTAAGCTCAGTAAGTGACAGCAGCACAGAGCATGTGCAGCGAATCAGCAGAAAAGAAGATGGGGAGCTAATGGGGCATCTTTGTCCCTTTACTGCTAAAGGTCTGTAGTTGCCCTGGTCTGGTACAGAAGTCCAAACCATAATGTACAAAATTTCTAGCTACTTCTTTAGTTAAGCTTTAGTTCTCCTTTAAGCGATTTGATTTATTGACTTTTAAAACCCAAAGGTACTGGTTGCCCTATTCTGGTAATACTGAAATCTCAGCCCTCCTGGTGTCAGAAGTGCAATAAGAATGACCTGAAAGGCTCCTACATTATTATTGCCCCAATTGATCACAATCAACAGGTTGGAAAAAAACACCTAAAAACCCAAGCTGTACAGGAGGCACACTGGGGCTCATTTATAAACACTGGGCAAATTTGCATTTGGGCAGTAACCCATGACAACCAATCAGTGATTAGCTTTTTTTCAGCCAGCTGCAGGTTGAGCACTGAAAGCAATCATCTGATTGGTTGCCATGGGTTACTGCCCAATTGCAAATTTGCCCAGTGTTTATAAATGACCCCCACTGATTTCAAAAGCACACATAAACTAGAAGTCCTAAATAGTTTTTGTTTCTTAATAAAGGAAAACAGACTGAATGAAAGAATTTGCAGATCCAAAACCATGTTCATGTTAAAAAAATACTTTTATTACATTAATGTAACATTGATTATTTACTTTTTGATTGTCTTCACATATCGGCGTACTCCTCAGCTTTACAGAGATCTTGCCAAATAAAACAATTGCAAAACTAGACAAATATGTTTAGAATGCAATTTGATAATTTCACTTTAGATCACTAATGAGTTTCCTAGTGTTTTAGTGCAAATTATTCATTCCCCCCACAGGTCAAAAGGATTATGGGTGTGTTAACTATTTGCAGTATAGATTTCTGTTTCTTCTGCTGTTTGACTATCAAACATTTCTGCAGTGCTTCAAACAGAATGGCCTTTAGGGCAATAGCAATGGTACTAAGCCTTTGCAAATTCCATCATGATGGGCAGCAAACATTGGCCGTCAGGCTGTAATTGCTCAGACATGCAAAATTAACGAGTTTCTGAGAAATGATCGCCTAACCCGTGCACCAAGCTGGAAATCACAAATGCTGGGTAAAGTCCCAAGTCCAATGTGCCATTGCCCCTAGAACTGGAACAACAATATCATGAAGAATAAGCTAGAATGTGAATAGCATTTGCTCTCAAACCCCTTATAGTCACAAATCCTTCAAACAGCACATGTGAAAAAGGGCAGGGGAAAGTTACCAGGCTATATAGCCATGGCTCATTTTCCTCCTGAAACTTACATTTCTGGGACATGTTCTATTGAAAAGTAAAGGCCCATGCCTCTGGATCCTAGAAAATCCTGTTGTGTTTGTACCTTTTTTCATTCTCTTGTAAGTCAGACAAATTCACCCACGTTGTGGAGAGGTCCTACTAAGAGCGAGTACTAACTGTTGATTGGTTGAAAAGGGAAGCATGATGCATACAAATGATGCTTTCCGTTTAGGGGGTGCAAAAGTGATACATAAGGCTCCTCTGGTTTACTTTTTAAGTGACTCTAGAAAGGAGTGTAGCTAAATATTGCACAGGAACACTGAAATTACTTGCACTGTAAAAACAGTTAGGTTTTTTTTCTAATCATATATATAAATCCAAAACGTAACATTAACAGAATTGCAATATCAACAAAAAGGCAGTAATATACGGAACAAAGTACAGAAAAGTTAAGAAATGTATTTTTCTTTATATTTAATATATATATTACAAGTTTTAAAATATATTTTGTAAGGTAGAAATATATATATATATATATATATATATATATATATATATATATATATATATATATCTCAATACATCAGAACATATATAAAATATATATTATATAGATTTATTAGGCACGGAAGCAAACCCATACAAAAAGTGTTAAGCCCACTTTCAAGACTTAAAAAAAACAACAATAACACATCAGAATGCATGAATAATAAAACAGCTGATTTCCAAAAGGGTACAAGTCTTTTCCACTCAATCACAGCAAGCATATTTCTCTATAGTATCACAATTGGGGATGTGTGTTGTCTGAGTTTGAAGCTACAGTATTTTAGTTCTATGTACTGACAAGTGCTTTGCCCTGTGATGTACTGTGGTTTCAAGACCCCCGCCATCAGCTGTATACGGGTATTCCTATTTCAATATGTATAAGTAAAGACCCCTGCATTCAGTTGTCCGTGGATGTGTTAAAAGGCACAAAAAAGAATTACAGCCTGAACACAGGGCATATCACGTTGAGGGGTGTCCAACTTGCAGCCCTTCAGCTATTGTTGAACTCTCAAGCCTAGTATTCAGCAGCCTTTGACTAGGTATTGTACAACTATACAACACAGTTTAGACAGCCCTGGTTTTAGTATCCTAGTATGAAGATTTGTCACCCACATTTTTTTATGCACGGCACGGGTAAAAAATCTCCTGAAAATGCTTCTCCATTGCCAATCGTTGACGGCATGCCCAACTTATCGCTAAATTGCCCAAAGTTGCCTCTGGAGGAAAGTTCGGGCGATTTAACAATAAGTTGGGCATGCCGCCAGTTATTTCAATTATTGGCAATGGAGAGGCATTTTCAGGACATTTGTCACCCACTCAAAAATTGCGGTCGACAAATCATCCCATGTGCCACTGCCCTTACTGTGCTCTGTGGCTCCAAGTGAAGGAAAAGCTCAAACTGCCATATAAATATTATTACAGCAGAACCCAGTGTATCAGTATTAACTGAAGGGATAAGATTGGATCTATCGGTGATAATTAGGAGCAGCATTGTGCTTGCATATATTCTTATATAATTAAATATGGCCTGTGACATTCACACAATAAGTAGGAAAGCTTTACTTGTTGCCAATACCATGGGACGGTCACACTTGCCTTCCACTTTGCAATGGCTTCCATGTGATCTTCATGATTTAGTGTGTATGGCATACATCAAGAACTGGCCCTTAGTAGCAGCAAACTTTATACCCTTAGCTCGGATAAAATGTCTGGACCGTTTCAATTTGAGGAAAGATTTAGACTTTTTCCTAAAATGTAAATAAAAGGGAAAAGAAACTGTATGTAATAGTCATTCATACAAAAGTTACCAAAAATAAAGGCACTCTAACCTCAACACTTTGTGCTGTTCAATTGGGCAATGCATATGTTAGATAGAGTTTATATTGTCTCTCTGCTCAGACAAAGATGCATCTGTGCAACTGGGGGGCAGTTTGAAAGTAATTTTGAGGGAAATCTGGAGTAAAAGTTTCTTTGGTATTCTGGATATTCCTCAAAATCTAGGCTAAAGGCCTGTTGGGATAAAATCTGAGGCAAGGATTTGCTTCCAACATATTCCTAGCAATTGCTATTAGGTACAGAATTCCAGAAAGAATGTTGGGCCAAAAAGTGGAGGCTTGAACCCAAAGTCACAAAGAAAAAAAAACCTCTATCATTTTCCTGAGAAATTCTTGGTTTCCAAACAGGAGGAGGACAATATGTCGTGAGGGAGTATATAGCGGAGAAGCATTACCTCTCTCCATAAAATACATAATATGCCTGCAGTTAGAAACAAGCAAGCACAAGCCTGGTGACAGTTCTGCGTTAATCTCCTAAAGTAATGGCACATGTTAAGATGCCACCCGCAGTTACATCTGCGCTAAAGCAGGCAACAAATCACCTGAAAATGACTTGCTATTGATTAACATTACGATCACTGCAAGTAAAGCATATATTTAAGCTGGATATGCACTACTGTGGGCAACAAAATCTTAGCATGTGCAATTACCTGAATATTTCCAACAACAGGGGAAACGGTAAAGAGGTATGTATGAGTGTGCCAATAAAGAATTTCATTTGACAGCAACAACTGTGTAGTGCGACTCACATGATTGCTAAACACTTTCATTTAGTGTTTGAATATAAATGGAAAGAGTGTAAAAGGGATTCAAAAGAAGCGGCTATGGGTTGACATAGTGATAGCATATAAAAACTTTCCAACTGTTGGGAAAATGTCAGACAAAGCAGGAAAAACAGATTCTACTGCCCAAACGCATTATCACCCTGTGTGTAATAACAGGCAGATTTGGTTCCTGCCACTAATAAACAAACAGGGTGAGAAAACATCATGTCTGACATTAGAGTGCCATGCTTTACTCAACATTCTTTTCACTACAAAAAAACTGCAGCTGTTAAACTTACTCCATTCAAAGACTGCTGCTGTTACTGTGTGACGGGAGTTAGTTCTCCGTATGCAAATTTGCATTATACAAATATCTGCTGAAAGAGCAAAATTACTCATTCCATCTCGGATTGGTACAAAACAGTGCATATTTACCATTATTCTAAAAAAATATATGCCTTTGGTGTGCTTACTAGTTTTTTTTGTTATTTTAGAACAGAAAAATATTATTGGCGTGGAACTAAAATTCCCCCAAACAAATTGCTCTAATTTACCTGCATTAAACAGGATTAATTTTACCCATACATATGTACTCCATTAATCTGAAAAAGTTCCCATTTTGTACTATATATATATATCTGCATAAACAATTTGCATTCTTAATAAAGTGCCTTAGCTGTGTGCAACCTAAAGGGTAGCTAAACCGACTTTTAATAATGTTCATCTGTTATATAATTCCCTAGGACAATAAAACATCTGTTTCTCTGCATATATAAATGAATGGAACTGGCTGTGCTTCTTGCCCCCTATGAGGCAGATATCTATGACTGACACATCTGTAAGCATTATGTTTATATGTACACACAAAATGCTATAGCATACATGGTGGGTTTCAGGTGTTTATAGGTTAATGGAAACGACATGAACGTAACAGCAATGGGACTTGTCAGGTGACTTCAACATACAAACACTCTTAGGGGCGGATTTGGCAAAGTGTGAAATCAGAGATCACCACAGAAAAATCACCCACTTTCTACTCATTCCTACTCATTCCAGTGGGATTTTTAGTAGCATAGTTATCAATGTCTAAATGTTACAGTTCACCGTTTGATAAATATGCTTTGAAAAACCCTATAATAATTAATAAAGATTGGGTGAATTTTTCTGTACTAAACTAATTTCACGTTGAAAAATCTGCCCTAAATTTGGGTTTACAGGTTGCAATTGGTATGTAAATTACATAACTCTATCGGGGGGCAGGTTTTTGCCATTTCTCTGCAAAAATGTGATAGGCAAAACCCTGAAATATGCCCTGTGTGCTGCTGGCTGAAAAGAAGCAATATTCAATCACCCAAAAATGTGTTTGGTTGAGAAAATAAATAGAAATGTACCTAGCATGCCCATACTTTTGGCCCTAAGCAGGACATATTAATATTCCCTTGTCAAATATAAACTCTTATTTTAAGCCAAACCTGTCTAATCCCATCTAAAATGAACATTTCCTGTAATAAAAATAAAGCTGCAGATTTCACAATTCAACCATGCACAAAAAAAAGTAAGTTCTACTTTTAAATAACGAAACAGCTTTGCAATATACTGCCGAGATTCTCTGTTGCCATGAAAATATACAAATTTTATACACTGTTATAAAACATTTCTTGTTAATAAAATATACAGTTTTAACCCCACCCTTCCCCGCACACGCACGCTTTGGTTTAAGAACCTGTCTTAAAACTCCAATAGACAGAGACTAGCAGGAAAGAAAGGAGATGTTTACCTAAACATAAACGGTCAGCATGTTATCTTGGCCTTTTTCTTCACACCCTCCAAGTCTGATTTAAAAACAAAGTAATAAAAATAATAGTAATTAAACCTATAAATCTAAATGTAATTTCTGCCCTGTTCCTGGTTGCTAGGGTCCATGATGCGACACTAGAAACTATACTGCGCCAGCTGGCATAAAGTTCCGATAGAAAGGAAGATAAAAGCCAAACGTTGAAAGACAGATTACACGTTTGCTTAGATTGTTACTGTAAACATACTAAAAGATTCTGAAAAAGCTCAAAGCTCTGCAGTTTGAGTGTACACTCTGTATTATACAAAAGTAAAACATGTATAGAAATGATTCTGGAATAAATTAAAAAAACAAAACAAATCAGACTACCGATTACAGGGTATGCCTCCCAAAGTTTGTTTGGAACGTGAAGTGTGAGCATTTTCTAGAGTTCTGTGGTAAGCTGGTTCCATTAATTTATCGGTTAGCTGTAGGTGACCAGGTTCTCTCTTATATCCAGAATGGTCTCCCATGTTCAGCCTGGGCCTGTGATGATATTTCATCCTGTACGTGTCCGTCATACAGTTGTCAACTGAAAAGTAAGTAGTGGGTGCAATGGGATCATTTATATTCGGAGAAACATCTCTACCCATAGTGTGCTGGTTCACCTTTTGCTGACAGTCATAAGAGGAGGAACCAGCCAGGTTAGAGGTCTTTATATGAATTTCAGTACCATGAAAGGATTCATCCTTTGGATAATAGCCACTATCAGGCTCAGACCTGATGTAATCCCCAGATAAATGTCTCTCGGAGATTGCAGGATAAGCACGTGCTAATGTTTCAGAAAGCTTACTGTTGATCGTTAATGCAAAGTTTTGTTCAGTTCTTTGCGCCGCATTTCTTATATATTTTTTCGGGGGCAGAGGAGGAGGAGGTGCTTCAGGATGATCTATGGAGCAGTGTTCATCTCTGCTGCATGACTGATCCTCACCGAATATGAAAAACTGAGAATTCACGTAGTGCAGCTTGTTGCTCTGAGAGGCTGGCTGTGAAGAGGTTTTAGCTAGAGACCCTGTTGCTGAAACATACGGTCTCTGTGAACACAATCCATTATTCACCATTTTTGCTGGGCCCACTGAAGTCTCTCGCAGCGAATGAATATTTTCATGTTGCAAATGACAATTGTCTGAAGAGCATGAATTCAACCAGCTAGAACATTCCAGACTATCATCTGACTTACTCATAAAGGCCTCCTTAACATCCTCACTGGATGCTGGCAACAGGTTTGGTGAGCGTAGGTCTCTTCTCAATTCAACAAACTGCTTCCTGAATAAGAAAATATTATTATGCTAAACAATTAAACACTATCCATTATACAGAAACCCATTATAGAGAATGATCCAAATTATGTAATGGCCATCTCCCATAGACTCCATTTTATCCAAATAATCCAAATTATTTAAAAATGATTTCCTTTTTTTCTCTGTAATAACCAAACAGTACCTTGTACTTGATCCCAATGAAGATATAATTAATCCTTATTGGAGACAAAACCAGCCCATTGGATTTATTTAATGTTTACGTGATTTTCTAGTAGTAGACTTAAGGTATGACGATTCAAATTATGGAAAGATCCGTTATCTGGAAATCTCTGGATAACAGGTCCCATACCTGTACTTCAATTAAGCTCCCATTACCACCATATCAAAGCTGGTGCAATCACCTTAAAGGAACAGTTCAGTGTGAAAATAAAAACTGTGTAAATAGATAGGCTGTGCAAAATAAAAAATGTTTCTAATATAGTTAGTTAGCCAAAAATGTAATGTATAAAGGCTGGAGTGACTGGATATCTAATAAAACAGCCAGAATCCAACTTCCTGCTTTTCAGCTCTATAACTCTGAGCTAGTCAGCGACTTGAAGGGGGGCCACATGGTACATTTCTGTTCAGTGAGTTTGCAATTGATCCTCAGCATTCAGCTCAGATTCAAAAGCAACAGAAATGACCCATGTGGCCTCCCCTCAAGTCTCTGATTGGTTACTGCCTGGTAGCCAGGGTAACCAGTCAGTGTAAACCAAGAGAGCTGAAAAGCAGGAAGTAGTGTTAAGACTGACATGCTATACATTAAATCACTCCAGCCTTTATACATTACATTTTTGGCTAACTAACTATATTAGAAACATTTTTTATTTTGCACAGCCTATCTATTTACACAGTTTTTATTTTTACACTGTACAATTCCTTTAACAACATGCCAATGATCCCTGCGCGACTTATTTTATGAACTTCAATGATGATAAAACTGTATTATACCTTAGACCTGATGGGCTGCGTGCAGGTTCCTGGGGAACTATAGAAAGTCGATCTTCAGATTTCCAAAGCTCCAGACCATGGTGTTCTTTGTTTGCACCTGATAACAAAAACATCATTTATATTTGGCAAGAAGACAAAGGAGATTCCATACACAGATACTGAGACAGGCCTTGACCAGGAACTTAACCACAACCAAAAGTAATTCCTAACCATTCCATACCAAAAACACAACTCCATAAATGTATTATGAGATGAGAGAGGATACACCAATAAACCCAGAAACTGACAGGTCCTGTGCATAGAAATTAAAAGCTTTGTTTCAGGTAATAGTAACAATCTGTATGCTATGTGAGGGTCTTCATAATAATAATAAAGTAAAAATATAATGAATCCATGCAGCGATAATTCATTCTGTTGTGCGAGCCAGCAGATGGCAGTACAGAACCATGTAAAGCAATCTATTAGAGGAGCGTGGCATGCCTTTATGCAAGTAATGCTCTCTGACACCAGAAGGGTTTGTCTCCAGGATTTCAGATCATTTAAAAATAGAAGTGTTATATTTCTCCTCTGCTGACACAGAAAGCCATGCATGGCTAAAAGCAGGGCATGATTCTGCTGTGAATTTTGGCCCAGAGCTCTTTGCAAAACTAAATATGGCAGCTCCTTGTCTTTGTATTTGTCTTAAAGGAGAATTCACTCTTAAAAATGAAAAGAGCATATTTAACTTTAAAGCAACATCCAACACCTGGGGAAATGACCTTTGACATATTAGCTATGAAATTAGCTATTCAAAAAAAATCACAGCTTATTAAAGGGGACCCGTCATCCAAAAAAATATTCATAATCCTATTTTATCACATCAGTCAAGCAAAATGAACTTTAATTACACTATATAAATTATTTGAATCTTGTTTCCTTCAGTCTGGGAATTCATAATTATAGAAAGCAGGCAGTCACCATTTTGTGGACACTGTTATTAAGGCAAGACTTGCATCAACTCACAATCTTGTTTGTGCACCAGAATGAGGGACCTGATGCCCATCCCCATGACCTGGCTACACAATTAAACGGTGAAGAGAACATGGGAATGTGGGTAGAGCAGCAATTTCCAGGAAGTGCTAAATGGAAAGTGAAAGTAATTGTCTGCCCCGCCTCTATGCCCAGGGCATAGAGGAGGGGCAGACAATATTTGATTGAGATGTTTAATTGAGCTTACAACAGCTATGAATGCTTTAATAAAAAATAGAAATTGGATTTCATGTTTAATTTGAAAACGGGACTTTTATTATACAGCTTTTTGTGTCTGATGACAGGTCCACTTTAATGAGTTGTAAAATGCTGTTGGGAACTGGCTAGATTGCCTGTATAAACAATAGAGTTATCAAGTTTTGTTCCACGCTCACTGTAATTCTGACCGAATATAATGGGAAATAATCTATAACTATAAACTGGAATGAAAGGCTTCCCAAAAAATGTTGGCATTCTATTCTATTACAATCCTTTTGTCACCCATGTACTGTACCAAATGAGGCTGTTACAACTGGATCATAATGTGGGCTTATAAAAACTCATTGACAGTATTTACTAAACTGCTTGATAGATAACTTAGTCCTGTACACAGTTCAACGAGTTGCCAACACTTTCTGCAGGGGGCAGAACTCGCAGGTTAGATCAGCCAGTGTAAGGCAAGCTTAAAGGACATGTAAAGCCTACATTTTGCTACCATGTATATAAGTTGGGCATATCTTCCCCACCCAAGCCACATCATTTGTACTGTATATACCCCCTCCAATTGCCAACTCCATCACATTTTCCTAAAACAAATAGCAGCTTTCACCCGGCGGCCATTTTCCCTCTGACACATAATCCGTAACATTGACATCTGCAAACAGGACATGTATGCTGTAAAGTTCATGTAATGCAGAATGCAGGCTTACACAGGCACAACATACTTTGATAAAAAGTTCTGCTGGGGTTGAGCACTGTAATGGTTAAGCTGAGCTCAGGAGAGGTGGGTTAGAGGAGGAGAAAGAATTCTAAGTGATTAAGGGAATGCTGCAGCCTTACTGTTAACCTTTTAACAACCAGAGTGGCAAGTATCTAATGATTTCAAAGTGGCTCTTCAATGATTACATTTTTGAGGAGGCTTTACATATCCTTTAGGGAAAACTACACCTTCAGAATAAAAAAATTGATAATTTAGATCATTAAAGGGACCTATTAAAGAATCTTAATATATATATCAATATATATATCTTAATATATCAGTAAATATTGCCTGTTAATGTTTTGCTTTGAGCCATAATTTTAGGATGCTCAGAGTGCTCCCTCAGAGATCACCTGACAGGATATCACGCAG
Organism: Xenopus laevis; assembly: GCF_017654675.1. NCBI lineage: Eukaryota > Metazoa > Chordata > Amphibia > Anura > Pipidae > Xenopus > Xenopus laevis. Next base: position 74,928,160 of record NC_054371.1, on the reverse strand, counting down.
GTTCTAACTTTGGGTGTAAAAGACACAGCTCTGTCTATTCATTGGCTTATCATATGATCCAGGGGAGCAGCCCTTAGTACTTAAAATGGCAGTTGATCTAAACAGGATTATGCAATGGCACATACTACTACAAAAGTATATTTATTTAGATTAAGAAATGTTTTACATATGGGCTCTGTTTATGCAATATATTTTAGAGAGACCTGCAATGTTTAGGGATACACAAGAGAATTATGACTTACCATTTAGATGACTTCTTGTTTGTGGTGAGGTAGACAATGCATTTGTTGACTGTTGCTGATCACTGAAAAACAATACAAATTACAATGGTTTAACTCTTCCAGTCAAATAGAGTAGAAAAGCCAACTGACTAGGCACAATTGCTACGTAAATTGCCAATTATGTGAGGTCAGTGAACTTTTATTGTAAAAAGAAGACAATACTATATACAATTTTTCAAGTTTAATATTATATAAATATTCCTAGAATAGACCTTGATAATGAAGAGGGCTTTTTTTAACATATATTGTTATAGAAACAAGAAGGTGTATAGATAAATTCAAGTTGTTTCTGTATCTACTACAGCCATTAGTATTATTATCATTATGTGTAGCCACTAAACTCTCAGAGACCTTTCCTGCAACAGAAATAATTCTGAACTGTTCTGCTGCAGCCTGTATTATTACTAACTGAAAAATAGAACAAGTTCTAGGACAACAAGTTGAAGTCAACAGGATGAACTCATCTGATTAAGTCTCCAAGGCAGAATCGGCCCCTGCTGTTCCGAATCTTTATTTTGCATCCTAAAAGACAAGTCATGGCCTGGCAGTGTTGTTTTAGCTTCAAGGCCAATTGTTCTAATAAATAACACAAAGACTTAAAAAATATTTATGTGGCAGGGTCTGAGCCCCAAGGATTTTACTTGTAACTGATATAAGAGTGAATACATTGTTCTAAAAATACCCAGTTTAAGAAAACAGACTGGACAGATATAACCTTGTTGCAGGAACAAAGGTAATATTTAGAAAACATCTATTAAAAGTAACACTGGCTCCACTCATTTTTTATAGCATCATACATATATTTAAAAGCTGCTTATATTTGGTGATTTTTAGGTCTTTGGCTGCTATTAGTTAAAAGTTATACCTTTAAATAACATGTATTCTTCTTAGCAGCCACAATGGCAGCCATAACCTACAAACTTATAGATCTTATAGATCAGTGATGCCACATGTATTCCAGTGTATTATTATTTTATTACTTTTGCCACCACCCCCAAAAAAAGCGACTGCTGATGTCAAACTAACAGGCCTATAGTTTTCAGCCTGAGATCAGGATTCTTTTTTTGAAAGTGGTTTTGGCAACCACATCTTAGGGGTGAATGCTACAAGGTCTTGGACCTTTGTTTACTTTCACACTGTTCTACTCTCAGGGTCTACTGTATATTTCTTTACAGAATAGGATTACAACTAAAGGCCCTGCGACAACTATGATGTAATCATTATATCTACTGCAGATAATATTAGTTGCATGTTGGCTCATATCTAAAGACTGCAAGGCCGTCTAAAATAAGCCATTATGAAAGGGGAACTTAATATAAATGTGCACCAAAAATGAAATGCTTAAATTACAAATATTTTTTCCATTGAACTTTTTATACTTTTTGAGGTGCAAAGTGTTTGTCTTCAACACCTAACTTTATTTTTATTTTTGCTTCAAACAACTCAGTCATGCAGTGACAGCAGTGAATTGCTATGTCATGCTGTAATAACCAGTTACAACAGGTGAAACCAGACAGAGACTTGCAGCATGTGTGCTGTTTGAAGTTAGCTCAAGGGAACTCAAAATCTTAAATTGAAAACAAAAATAAAGAAGAAGCAGAACGAGAAAAAGAAAGACTATTTTCTCTACAAATTACTAAACATGCACTTAAGTTAGTAGAGAGTTTTAGAGAATTTATTTTAAATAAAGGTCTCTGTTCTCCCTTACAATAAGCTTCAGAAATCGGTGTATCCACCCAAGGCAACCAGGGTAAACAATATCATGTAAATAGTAATTTAGACTTCTACATATGTTGTAGTGGCTAGAAAGGACAGAAACCATTTAGAGGGATTATTCACCTTAAAATTAAATTTTAGTATGATGTAGAGCAGGGGTCCCCAACCTTTTTTTTACCCGTGAGCTACATTCAAATGTAAAAAGAGTTGGGGAGCAACACAAGCATGAAAAAAATCCCCTGGGATGCCAAATAAGGGCTGTGATTGGCTATTTGATAGCCCCTATGTGGACCGGCAGCCTACAGGAGGCTCTGCTTTGCACTATACTTGGTTTTTATGCAATTAAAACTGCCTGAAATTCAAAAATAAGCACCTGGTTTGAGGACACTGAGAGCATCCAAGGGGTTGGAGAGCAACCTGTAGCTCACAAGCTACTGGTTGGGGATCACTGATGTAGAGAATAATACCCTAAGACAATTTGCAATTTTTTTGTGTTTTTTTAGTTTTTTGTTCAGCAGCTCTCCAGTTTTAAATTTCAGCAGCTATCTGGCCCATATTACCCTAGCAACCAGGGAGTGATTTCAACGAGAGACTGGAATATGAATAGCGTGTCTGAATAGAAAGAGAAGTAATCATACACTTGTAGCCTCATAGAGAAATAATATTTTTTGGCTGCTATGGTCAGTGACCCCCATCTGAATCTGGAAAGGGTCCGAAGAAGTGGGCAAATTATTCAGAAACTACATAAGATAAAAAAAGATCACTAACTGAAAAATGTAGTAAGAACTGGCCATTCTAAAACTTATATACTATACTAAGTGGTTTATATACTAAAACCACTTCAGGTACACCACCCCTGGATCTCTTCTCACTAACAATGTGGTATTGTTAGTGTAATCTGCATACCTGCACAGGCTGGTTTCTTGCAAGCCCTTTCCATCAGCAAAACCAGTTCCTTCAATAATAGGAGAATCCAGATTGCTTGACCCACTGCTGATGTGATCACTACTTTCATATCCAGATTCAGTTCTCTGCCAGTTGTCAAGATGGTATATCTGCATATCTGGAGTAACTTTATTCCTTTCTCCTTGACTTTTTCCTAAAGATTCCAAGGAACTCCTGCTTCCAGATTCCTGTTTTATCTCATCCTCAAAGATAGTCATCAGAGTATTAAGCTTTGGACTTTCTTTTGATGGAGGGTTAAAACTATGGTCCTTGGCACACTGTTTTCCATTTGAGCCTACTAAATGTCTGGGGCTATGTTGACTTTTCTCATTGTCACTGAAAATGCTGTCCACATTGAGTGTCTCTCGCATAGGCCTCCAAGTTTTTTTGTTCCTGGAGTTTGGTTTTTCTCTGTATTCCTGACTGCTGTCTGTATCATAACCAGCTGATAAGTTATTTTTCACCCTGGCCACTTGCTTGGTTTCAGGAATTGTGGCATGTCCTGCATTAAAAGAAGAAGTTTGTCTTGACTGATTCATGGGTCTCTCTTGCTTGTACGGACCTCTTCCCTGACTGCTGTAAAAATGTGGATCAGGATACTTCCTAAAGCCATTAATAGTGGGGGAGGATTCAGACTTGAGATGCACTACTGTACAGGGCTTTGATTGGTATGCCATTTCTCCTGACAATTCTAAAAAAAAAAAAAAAAAAAAACGACATAAAGTACTGAATCTGAATTAGAATTGCAATTCACATTATAAGACAAAATAGATGTAGAGCTTGTCCAAAAAAATGATAATCGACATTTGTGTTTAAAAGGTATAATGGCTCCAGTATGCCAATTTTCAGAAGCCCCTATAGATAAGCTGCGGACACAACTGTGATGCTTGAGAGCACAATGCATCTACCAGACCTGGTGAAAACCCCTATATTATGTATATAAAATATGTTTTCTTTACAAAAGGAAAACAAGAACAACAAGAATAATAGTATTAATAATAACAATAAAATATTTCTGTATATCCTATTTCCTTACTTAATACATTTGGAAGCTAGTATGGATAAGCATCTATTTACCATTATACAAACTGTTTTTAATAATTGATACATAAATATACCAGAACTGGCACAATATGCAGAACCATAAAGTTTGTAGAGGAGAAAGAATAGTTGGGGGTTGCTCTCTATAGTCTGGGCTAGGGCCCCTGGCTCGGGAGAAAGCAAACACTAATATTACAAAATACAGTGACATTCTTGGAAATTGCATGTTTACTATGTGAGAAAGCCCCATGACACTACAGTTATTCTTACATGCACAATGCAAGGTCGTACAAAACTGGTTTGCTGAAATGGGAGTGGTAGAACCTGACTAGCTTGCACTGAAAACCCGTGGAATGAAGCAGAATGCTAGCTGTAAGTCAGACATGGTCATTTAAAGGGGACCTGTCACCCTAAGAAACAATTCCAAACTCTATTTTACCATGTTAGTCAAGCAAAATAAACTTTACTGACACTGTAAATAATTTACATTTTGTTTCAGGCAGGAGTTATTTTATAGAAGTGGTTATCAAGACAAGTTTTTGCATCATTCCAAAATCTCATGTGTGCAGAGGAAAGGTGGACCTTATGCCCATGCACAGGCTACACAATTGTAGACAGAGAGGAGCATGTGAGATCAGTGACATCTAGGAAGTGCAGAAATGTGACTGCTGTGCCTCAGGAAAAGAGGCAGGGAAAGCAAAATATAATTGACAGCTGGGATTTATAACAGGTACATATGTATAGCGGATATAGCTAGTCTCGGGTGCCCTTTAACATCAGTGCTTAACCTTGGTAATATGTTCATGTGGCTGCAGGGAGGAAACCCAAATTAATAATGATACAACAAATAGTGTGAAGGTTCCCAGAAAAACAGAGGCTGCTATAAGCAGGGCCCTCTTCACCTCTTCTGTTGGTTATTGGTTTGTTTGTATCAGAATGTTCAATGGATACATGTTATTAATAATAATAATAATAATAATAATAATAATAATAATAAGAGAAGGGAGGACCAACTTCATATCAATACCTTTGATTTTGGAAAGAGATGTTTGGCGATGTTTTGTCAAATGTTTGGATAATTTTGGCAATATAATGTATGTTAATGAGAACAGGCAGGTCCAGGTTATCAGGTTAACAGTAAATTGATAAATTTGCGTTTATTTGAATAAACAAAAGGTGCCTTTGTCACATTAACTGTTCCATGTTGAAAACAAGGAAACTTAAACCAGCGAAGCAAAAATTTACATTACCCTTAGGTCTGGAGGTTTCTTTCTTCTGTGTTTTCTCTGTAACTTTTCTTTGTGAAGACGATACGTTTTTCAGGTTTGCTTTCTGTGCACATTCTCTGGAAACATCCCTCAGTTTCTCCTGTTGTTCATTACGATTTAGTTTAACTAAAGAAAAAAAAATGTTTAGCTTTTTTTTGTTCTATGGCAGTTGGACTTGAAATTTAAACAGGGTCAAAAACCCCGACAACCAAATTTTTGTTCCAGGATAACAACAGCAGAATATGAATGCGAATAATCCACACCCAAAAAAATAAATATAACATCACAATTAATAATGACATTTGGGGGCCGATTCACTAACTTCGAGTGAAGGATTCGAATGAAAAAAATTCGAATTTCGAAGTATTTTTTGGGTACTTCGACCATCGAATTGGTTAAATTCGTTCGAATTCGAACGAAATCGAACGTTTCGAAGTAAAAATCGTTCGACTATTCGACCATTCGATAGTCGAAGTACTTTCCCTTTAAAAAAAACTTCGACCCCCTACTTCGGCAGATAAAACCTACCGAAGTCAATGTTAGCCTATGGGGAAGGTCCCCATAGGCTTGCTAACCTTTTTTTGATCGAAGGATTTTCCTTCGATCGTTGGATTAAAATCGTTCGAATCGTTCGATTCGAAGGATTTAATCGTTCGATCGCAGGATTAGCGCTAAATCCTTCGACTTCGATATTCGAAGTCGAAGGATTTCAATTCGAGGGTCGAATTTCGAAGTATTTTTAACTTCGAAATTCGACCCTTAGTGAATCTGCCCCCATGTCTATACTGAACATATTAAAGGTTTAAAATAAAGGTGGATATCCACTTTAAATTTATTATAGCAATGTCCATGGAAGTGAGCAGAAATTTCTAAGTACTTTTTGCTAACACTGCATCAGTACAACGAAAGAGACTATGGGCGGAATTCACAAAAGTGTCGGTAAAAAAAGTAACCCAGAAGTGGCGGTCGACAAATTTGTAAAATGTCGTACGTACGGCAAATTCACAAAGGCAGATGTTACCATCTCTGAATGTCTCGTAAGTCTGACAATTTTCTAAAATGTTGTATATCTTTTCATTGTACAACCGACATTTACCAAGACTTTTTAAACGACAATTTGTCTGACATTTTCATTTTGGAGAGCCTAAAGTGTCTGAAAAATTGTCGGTAAAAAAAAATGAGTTTACAAGTAATTCATAAAAATGAGGGGAAAAGTGGCGCCGAAAAAACCACGCCCACTAATTCAAAAGTGTCGCACATGTCGGAAAACTGGCGGAGAAATGCTTTGTGAATTTGTCGGCTGTTGCTACGACACTTTCTACGACATTTTAAAGACATTTTTTCGTTCCTGACACTTTTGTGAATTCCCCCCTATATGTATGGAAAAGCTAATGACAAATAATTCAGCAAATTGCTCAACTCTTTCAACCAATGCAAAAGTCAAAACACAATCCAGAAAAAGCGGTCAATATGTTAATGTCTATTTAGAGTTATTTCCCTACGCCAGTAGCAAATCATTTACTGCCATCGTCTGCATTCCTAACAGGTCACATGTATTCCTTTTTAATGTTTCATTAAATGCTCCAATTCAGCAGAACGATTAGTGTTCTAATTAACACGAAGAACTAATAGGTGGAAATACAACTTTTTCCCCATAAGAAAAGCTTTGTTGATTTAGAGGTTTATGTGAAGTTTACATAGAAAGACAAAGAGAACAAGGACAACAGAATACAAATGGTGCAGAATCACAAAAGCAGGAAAGTGATGGGAATTAAAAACTGTCTGGCACTTCTGTGTTAAACATGTATGTGACATATCTCTTACTTTTAATACAGTTCTTTGCAGGTACAATGGTATTCTAATTAAAATAGACATATGATGCTGCTACAAACACAAAGCTGAAAAGAAAAATCTACAATTGTTTGGCTCCCCAAGCAATTGTTAATGCCTGATAATATACACTAAGAAATATAGAGGTAATATTACATACCAGGCCCTCTGCCAGCACTCGAATTAACAACTCCTCTAGTAAAAGCCGATTCATCCATATGGAATTTGTAGCCATTGTTCTGATATATATGTTCAATAAACTCATGATCTCTGGTGTAATCTGGCTTCTTTGGCACAGAGGATTTTCTTTCACTACCTTCAAAAATATACAAAGAAAAATGTAAGATCTGTTACATCACATTTGTTATCTATCACTCCTAAACAGATTGCTCAACTGTTGTACACCTACATAAAGCAGCACGAAGATTTTAAACAAGCCAAGAAAGAAATCCTTCATAATAGATCACTGTTAATCGAGGGATTTTGCTGAATAATACAGTTGGTGATAATGGACTGCAAGGCTAAGGTCACACTGTAACAACACAAGACTGAAGAAAATGTAACATAGTGTACTCTACAGTGCAAGGGACACAACTAAGTCTTGGCCAATACATTTGATGGTGTAAGCCTTTGAAAGGGTCATCATTCATGTGCTGCAGTTCTATTTAGACAGTAAAAAGCATTTGATAACCAAATAGAGAATATGCTATGGCATGTAATAGCATTAAGGAGGACAACCATTTTTATGAGCCAACAGGGTATAAAAGGTCTCATAAGTAAAGGTTGGCCAAGTTAGGACTGTTTACGCTGGAGAAGAGGTGCTTAAAGAGTATATGATACATTTTTGAAATGAATATACAAGGGCACCATACAAGATACATTGAAAGAGATGGATGAAAAATATGAAGTTACTGAAATTAAATTTTAGTACAAAGTTGATCCAGGGACTAGACGGACTGCCTTCTTGGAGGCAGAAATGAATTGAAGAGGCTTCAGATGAATTTTCCACCTTCCTTTGTATTAACTAGCAGTTAGGTAGAGGCTGAACTTGATGTATGGGTATTTTTCAAACCTCATTTATTACTATGTTAACAATAAGCTTCTTGGTAGGGCTTCATTATATAGCAGTTAACATTCTAAGACAAAGAGCCTCAGAACAACCAAGAAAATAATATAAAGATCAGTTTCAAATAAAATACTTATATCTACATTATACTAACTTTTCAAGCCAAACCCTTTAATAAGCATGACCCATAAAGATTTTTATGCCAGCGCAGAGTTGATGGTTAAAGAGATTGAGTCCAATTATGTTAGCAGCATTACATTTTTACCAGTAATTGGCCCACTAACTTACCTTAGACACAGTTTCACATTCAATAAAATCTCTTTACACACCATCTGGTGCCCAACATGCCTGTCCTTGTGAAAACCACAACATACCACAAACATATTCCCCAAGACAAGTTTGAGCTCACTCACCTGTCTCCTCATTATGAAACTCTCTCTTACAGTGAGACCAATGCTGAACCTGCCTCAGTGCATCCTCATTTGTTACTGCTGTGCCATCAGGATTTGCATAAAACAGAAGCAAAGGCTGGTAGTGACACCGAATGCACTTGGTGACCACATCTTTCCACTTTGTTCCAACCTAAACAAAGGACAATATATTATCTATAGACAGTGGATGCTTTTCCAAATAAAAACATCATTTCGGAGAGGGACCTGCTGTATTGGAATAATGAATCCATTTATCTTAAGAGCAGGGGCCAATTTATCAGGCTGTGTGAAAATTAGAGCAAACTATCACTGGTGTTTTTTTGCTTTTGTTTGCCAACTTGTAGGTGACTTGAATTTTAATTGGTTTCTATAAGCAACATCACCGTTGAGACGTTCCTCCAATTGTTACACATTATGATAAATAGACCCCAAAGTGATCTATCACAACTCATACTTCTGCTGTTGGTTAAGGATTTTTCACAAAAAAACATTTCTCTGTCCTTACTATGGTTACTATGGATATGTTTGAATTAAAAATCTAGCCACAGAAGCCTCTGCAACCTTGAAGGATTAGCAATAGTATTCCAGCAGCAGGTGAAATCAGGACTTTGTTAGGTGATGCCATAATGATGTTATTTTGATTTATCTACCTTGCCTGAAGATAGCAACAAGGGCTGAAATCATTGCATCTTAACAACACAACCCCTTTGTTTTCACAATTTAGTAACGTGTATATAACTCCAGCTTTTTGTATTTAAGGGATACAACTTCTAAGACAGAAAAAATAAGTACATGGAAACTACTGTAAAAGTCCTTTTAGACTAGTTGTTGCAAAAAAGGTCCAGGTGCAAATAGGTGGTGAAAGTGGACAGGGTTGGAAACTATAAAGGTTGCAATGTACAACTTAAATCACCATTCAGTGGCTGAATTGATTGTGGCAGTTACAGTGAAGAGTCAGAAGACTGACTTACCTCTTTTACGGATGCATCATCAAACAAAAACCACTTGGCACTCTTTGTGTGATAGGCAAAGGCACAGTAGTGTTTACTCGTGTAGCAGATCATACCCACTAGGTAAAGTCTACTTTCTTTGGCTTGCTCATCAGTAACCCTAAAAAACAGCTGTGGAAAAAGATGCAACTTTTACATGCCAAATATCAGTAGTTTGTCTTGATTTAAAATCAAAAAGTATTTTCTTCCAGTGCGCCTTTGCAGTGAAAGTTGTCTGCTAAGAGCTTTGATCATAAGTTTCTTATAAATGCACCTCCCACACGCCAAATATATACTGGCAATTAACTGGCTTCGAGTACAATGGTCCCTAGTGTAATTATGAAATTATATTGTAAGCTTCACAGGGGCAGAAACTGTTACCAGTTGAAAATAGTTTGCATAATACGTCAGTGCTGTTTTAATGAAGAATAATACTAATAAGAAGAAGGTTAAATAGTCAACCAGGTTCAAAGCAGTGTTCACATTGTGTATCGTGCAAAGCTATAGAAAGTACTTACAGACAGAATATTTTCCACATTAATATCTGATTTTCAAGTTTAAACCAAACTAACCCTTTAATAAGTATGAAATGTAATGCAAAAAAAATGCCAGGAGTTGAGCCCCCTTATGTAAGGAGCATTTTACTTTACCAGTAACTGGCAGACTAACATGCCTTTGACCCACTTTAGCACTAGTAAGTTTAATTTTAATAAATCTAGCACAATGTTTGGCTACATGGTCTTCTCAAAAGCCATGTCACAAACATTCTGAGCTACTTCGTGGGTATTCTTTTATAAATAATTATTGAGCTGCTTTCTTTTCCCTATTTTCCCCTCTCCCCCAAAAAAAAAGTTTTGTGTTCACTCTTCACACATTATAAATACAATTTTTTATATTGCAAACTTTGCTTTTATGTTTCCATAGAAGCTGAATAACTGTATGTCTGAGTTAGTTGCTCTGGGAAGAGTATATTTGATTATTAATTGCATTCTACTTAAAAGTGAACTAAAAGCTTCAAGGAATTGTTCAGTGTAAAAATAAAAACTGGCTAAATAGATAGCCTGTGCAAAATAAAAAATGTTTCTAATATAGTTAGTTAGCCAAAAATGCAATGTATAAAGGCTGGAATGATTTGATGTATAACATGTCAGTCAGAACCTGCTTTCCAGCTCTCTTGGTTTACACAGACTGGTTACCCTGGTTACCAGGCAGTAACCAATCAGAGACTTGAGGGGGGGCCACATGGGCCATATCTGTTGCTTTTGAATCTGAGCTGAATGCTGAGGATCAATTAGAAACTCACTGAACAGAAATGTACCATGTGGCCCCCCTTTAAGTCGCTGCCTAGCTCAGAGTTATAGAGCTGAAAAGCAGGAAGTTGGATTCTGGCTGTTTTATTAGACATCTGTTCACTCCAGCCTTTATATATTACATTTTTGGCTAACTAACTATATTAGAAACATTTTTTATTTTGCACAGCCTATCTATTTACCCAGTTTTTATTTTCACACTGAACTATTCCTTTAAAAAGGTATCCCCTGGAAATTAATTTAGATATTTCAAATAACTGGCTTGTGAAAAAGAGTCTTATAAGCCTCTTTCTTTGACAGTTTCAAGGTTAACTGCAGCACCCATAGCCCAACGAATAACCAATGAGTAATAACCTACGCAAAAGGCCTCTCCATTTAGAAGGGAGGGGCCATTTTACTGGGCTCTGCAGGAATGGAGATTATTCCCTGTGCCCATTGCCATGCAAAAATAACTTGTTAAAAAGTTCAGGGAGCTGTAGTTTAACAGCTCAATTTCAGTTAAAAAAACTATTTCATATGCTACCTTTCTCACACTTTATAATTAAAACAGGTATTTATTAAGTAATAACTAAAAAGAGAAGTGCAGTGTCATTCCTTACCCCAGGTAAATAAAGTTGAGTAGCCAAATTTCGTACAACATCTTCAGTTAAGTCTGAGTTATCGGAATCCCAAACCAGGCCAATAGTAACAATTTCTGGGCAGTTCATAAGCACACGGCGGATTTTAATTTTCTGGCCACAGTTACTCTGCATGAAAACATAAATAGGACAAAACATGTAACATACTTTGCAAGTTTTTGGAACACAAAGATATACAGTGACTTGAAAAGCAAACAGTCACCTTTTGTTTTTGAGACATTCCAATTTCATTTGGCCTTGTGTTTGGGATCACTGTCCTTCTTAAAAATGTATTTTTTCCTAGCCAGGGGGTTAGATTGATACCCACAGGTCTAATGGGCAGCCTAGACATGTTTGTGCTAGAACCAAAGGTTTTGGTTGGGTGCAGGTAAAGATGGTCTAGTCTCCTTATACCTACTTGCCAGCCAGTAGTGGGGTAGTTAGTGCTGTGCAGAGCCCAACCCCAGTATGGAAGTGAAAGCATCATGCTGTAGGGCTACTTTACATCAGCAAGGACTAAACATTTGGGGAAAACAAGCTGCTGACATGGTCTGTCAGCAGTACTTATCAGCACATTTTTGGCTAACTTAAGTCTACGTGGAAGAAGAGTGGAAAACATTCTGAACAGTGTGCACGAACAGTGGTGCATGCTCACTCCATAAGCCTTAATCTATTAATGCCACAAAATGTGAAAATGTGTTTGAATACTTATAGGGTTAAGTAAAAAAGTCACTAAGTTTCCCTAGGTGCAGTAACCCATAGTAAGCAATCAGCAGGTAGAGGTTAGTGGTCACCTGTTTAAAAGCAAACATCTATTATTTGGGGTTACTGCTACAGGGCAACATATGTGTTTTATTACATACGGGGGGGTCAAATACCGGTAAGTAACATATTGCAGTTTTGTATTCTTGTTAAGATCTTTTTATAAGGTAAAACGATATCCGTTACCTCTGCACTGTATATAATGATCAATATTAGAATGTTTTACCTGTGGAAAAAGAGCATGGGCATGACAGTTTGGATAGAATCTTATTCAAAAAGATGAACAGACACCCCAGAATTTGGAGGATTACTGTATTTTGAAATATTATAGGCCCAACATCTCTCCTTGGTAATGTAGCATACATATTGCCAGAACTGTGGTGGATGGCTCACAAAGCAGGGAGTCCTAGAAGTCACTTAGACGATGATTACACATAAGCCTAAATCCCTTTGCATATATGCAGTCATTGTTGCTCTATTTTTTTTTCTTAAATGAATGAGAACATTACTTCCCCCAAAGCTATGCTACATTATATATCTTTGCATCTGAAAATCAGGTCATAAAGGTAGTACTGTATTTGTGCAGTTTTGTCTTTTGTGACTCAATTTGGCAGGAATGCCTTGAAAATTAGATTCACTGTTTGGTGACTATTCAAACTGCAATACCTGAAAACAAATAACCACAATAAATGCATGTGTCTACTAGAAGAACTGAAAGGACGAATATTAGGCTTTTTTTCTTATCATGTTATTTGACCAAACAGTTGCAACCTTGTTGATGTCATTTGGCTAATAAAATGTAGCGGAAATTAGGTATATTCTAATCACTGGCCCTTAACAATTAAGCAAACCTTGTAATGATACTGCAACAAAAAAGCATATGGTTCAAATAGAAAAACCACCTCTAAGAGGCCAAGTGTAATTTGTTTGTTTTGCTTACCGGACACTTCCTATAATCATCTGTGGTGTTAGCAGCCTGAAGTAAATCAGCAAACATTTCTGGCTTCAAGCGTTCATGCCTTTCCAGCATTCTGTCAACTTCATTACTAAATTAATCAGAGAAAACAGTCAATATTTACTTTGTGTTGTTTAGAAACTCAAACATTTCATAATATTTTTGGCAGGTATGAACTTTTTGTATGATGAACTGTTTGTGTGTGTGTTGAATAAATGATCGGGCATATATTTATATATTAAACACTTTCTGTGTATTGAATGGTTTTGTGATAGAAAATCTCACTCAAAAATATCTGTATGTGTGCAGCTAGTCTTGGAATAACAGTAGTCACATCTTTTCAGATGGTGACCTTGCCAAAAATCTCATTGCTGTCTGTGTGCATGGCCTGTTGGACAACAAGATAGTAGTATTAATGATAATGATACATAGAAGTATATGATAATTGGTTCGTCTATTAAAGAACTGAGTGTGCCAGACCCTAATAGTAATCATGTGTTTAATATTTTAATGAAGTCTAGTTAATGGTGTTCGTTTATATCCATACAATTATAAAACGTTTTTGCTATCCCATGCATTTTCGCACAATGGCCATTCTAGCTTGTAAAGTACATGAGCATTTTGTAACAATCTGTAATACAGCCTGACAGCCTGAATATATTATAAATATTGGGCAAAACAGAGTCAGTTATTAGAGATGCGTTTAGGCCGTGTAATACCCTGGCTAATCTTTCACGCTAACATTTCAGACACCCAGTTGTTACACTGGAGAAAGCTTATGTTTCAAAGACTAAGAAGTTTCAGGAAATTTATTCTGTCTAAGGTCAAGCATTAAAAGGTAACTACTCAATTTCTCACAGAGCAGACAGTGAAAATAACAGAGCAGCCAGAAGTAAGAACATATGCTGGTTCTCAGAACTCTGCACTTAAATAACATGGTGCAGTTTCAACTTGAGTCACTGAAAATGTACAACATAAAGAATATATTAACATGCTCAAATCCCCCCACATCACTATGACTGCACTATTTTTTCTATTTTATCCGGTTACTGGGAGAAACTCCTTACTACTAATAAAGGCTTAAAATGCCTCTGACTCATTTAAAATAAAGTATGATGATGTAATTTCCTGCCACCCAAGAACAAAAAAAACAGTGAAAGGTATTTTTTTGGGGGGGGGGAGCATATGAGAACACCCCTAACTAAAGGTAACACTTTTCAAATATCCTCATTAAGCAAAATAAATAACACTGACCAATTGACACTTAATTTTCTAAAACAATGAATCTTGCAAATGTAGCTCTCTTACTTCTCAATAATTCCCACCCAGAAACACTAGACTGCAAATGTTAGAAAATTCTGGCAACAGTCAAGGAATACAAATGTGGAGAGCTCACTTATCTTGACCAAGCTTAATACTTCTATTCAATGGGATTGTTCACCTTTGAGTTAACTTTTAGTATAATGTAGAGCATGATATTCTGAGGCAATTTGCAACTGGTTTTCATTTTTTTTATTAATTGTGGCTTTTAAGTTATTTAGCTTTTTATTCAGTGGCTCTCCAGTTTGCAACGTCAGCAATCTGGTGGCTAGGTTAACCCTAGCAACCATACACTGATTTAAACAAGAGACTGGAATAGGAGAGCACATAAATAGAAAGGTGCAATAAAAAGTAGCATTAACAATAAATGTATAGCCTTGGCATTTGTTTTCAGATGGGGGTCAGTGAAAAGTTGCTTAGAATTGGCCATTCTATAACATACTAAAAGTTAACTTTAAGGTGAGACACTTCTTGAAGTCACATACAATGCACAAAGAAAAAACAGTAGCACTGTCCAATATGGTGAAATGCAATTTTTTGGGCCCCACTGGGCCCTTTCACCATTGTACAAGAAACAACCGGAGTCACATTTAAGACTCTGTCAGCTACCAGCAATCTGGCCATTTTAGGTGGCTGCTGAACTTGAAGAACCGTTGAGCACCTTTTAAGCTGTCAAGGATCTTATACATCCCCTTAAAGCTGCTGCTATAACAGGTCTGAAACTTTCCAAACCGAGAGATCACAGAACACATAGAAGATTTTGAACTGCCTTTAGAGCCATTACATTTCTTTTGATATAAGAGTACATTTGTTTCACTTTGTCATCATGCCTAATGGGAATTGCTCCAAAATGCACAGGCCTGTCAATAAACAGAACAAGGTGCAATTGTAGGGTTTCCCATTGACAAATCTCCCTGTGTGCCATTACTCAAACAGAATCCATATATATGCAGATATTGCTCCAGCTGAATCATGCCAAAAAAAAATAATAAAAACAATTTCAAGACATACCAAAGCGCTGTTGTAGAAATATATCTCACAAACTCTGTAAAAGGTAATGGGTCAGAGGAGGCTCCACAACTGCGACAAACACTCTAAAAGAAAAGAAATATATTCCCATGAATAAAGCAATGTCCTTTGGGAGGAGAAAATACATGCTATACTGTATATTAAGGACTTTAAGCGTTACCTGTTCGTAAAGAGTCATTGCAAACTTCTGATGGGTGATACAAGATTTTGAAGTGCACATATCGCCTTCACTGTTTGGCACAATATGGAAATGAATCCGCTGCAATATGTTTTCCTACAAAGTTCACAAAAAAAGTGAATAAGGTTTTTACAGGGTTAGACATAGAAGTAGGTAATATATGCAACACAAAGACATAATCAGTGGGAAAAAATGTCCTTTTTATTTGTACTGCATTTTACTAATTCAATCCCCTGCAGCAGATTCCATGAATTCTGAATTTCAACCTCATGACAGCTGAAAACAGCCATAGACAGGAGCCAAGCTGAAGGAATCCAAAGTAGGCCACCAGAGCCTGTATACAGGCATTCCAAAAGAGCTACACCCTTGTTTTAATTCACTCTGTCATGGTTACCAGAATACTTTTTTTTTTTTTTTTTTTTTTATTACTACCCTGTGATATTTTGCACTCAGTAAAATGGCAACCC
Source organism: Xenopus laevis (assembly GCF_017654675.1). NCBI lineage: Eukaryota > Metazoa > Chordata > Amphibia > Anura > Pipidae > Xenopus > Xenopus laevis. Next base: position 74,911,955 of record NC_054371.1, on the reverse strand, counting down.
AACTTTTACCTTACACGTTACGGAAACATACCAAATTAAATATTTTTCACTGTGGTGTGGCTGAGATCTCCATGTCCTGTATTGAAGAAAATTTTTTCGTCTATATCTGGGTAACCTAACACTTTTATTTAATTCAGTCCCCACTGCCAAGTCGTGCTAGCAGGGGGTAAGGTATCCAAGAATTTGGATAGTGGCCAAAGCACACTGCACGGGAAATGAAAACACTTGATGAGCCTGTCTAACTATTGTGGCATAATTCTTCATATGTCTACCTCCTAACCAAGACAACAGAATTCAGTGATGTGGAACTAGTCTGAGGGGAGGGAAGATCTGAAGAAGTTGTGTTGTCTTGCCTCCAATGGTGAGACCTAAAATATTCCAGTCATCCTGCACATGCAGGGCCAATATATCATCTTATTTATTTCCAAACCTGTTGACTTTATGACCAATGCATTGTTCAAATTTTCTACAGTGCCTTATGCATAAGTATTCATACCCTTGGATTTTTCCACATTTGTTGTGATACAACTTGGAATAAAAATTGGTTAGTTTGGGATTTTATATCATTGATCTACACAAAACAGTTCATAACTTTGAAGTGCCAAAAAACAAAACACATCATTTACAAATCAAAAAGAGAAAGTCTTGATTGTTTAAGTATTCACATACCCCTGTGCTATAAAACCCCTAAATAAGTTCTGGTGCAACCAGCTGCCTTTAGAAGTCACAAAATTAGTTGAATGGAGTCCACCTGTGTGCAAATGTCACATGATCTCAAAATAAAAACAGCATGCCTGGAAGACCCCAGAGTTTCTTAGAGAACATGTCTAAACAAACAAGCAGCATGATAACCAAAGGGGTATCAAAGTAACTGCTATATTGAAAATAAAGAATATATATATATATTATGCAAAAGTCTGCTATTAAGTTCTGGAGTGGCACCAGCTGGATGGAGTTAAATTGGCCGTAGACACACAGATTATATTCCTTGTACAACGAAAGATTGTTCGTTTTCAATTTAAATAAAGTAGTTAAAATAAATCAGGTGATGTTCTGGCCATTAATTGACAGACATCAATCATATAGAAATTAAGTCAGACAACTGGACTTTGGATTTGCCAGAAGGTATGTCTAGAAACATGTGGTTCACTGGTCCGAATTGTTTTGGCCATTATGGAGCCAATGTATCATGCTGTGTAAAAAGTGGAGTAAAACACTGGCAGTTAGAAAACACAAGCAAAGTTCTGATTGGTTAATGTTTCACTCCACTTTTAACACAGCATGATAAATAGACCCCTATCCCCCATATGTAATAAAAGGCACTATGTTTGCCCAAGAGCAGTAACCCAATGTGACTCAAGATCTTGCAGCAGGATAAACACACAGCCAACACTACAATGGAGTGGTTTAAAACCAAAAATTTTAATGGCTACGATGTCGCCCAGTCAAAACACTGACCTCAATATGAAACTGCTAATAACCCCGATCTCCATCCCACCTGACAGCAATTTTTGCCAATCAGACTTACTCAAAACGACATGCAGCTATTATGGTCCTTCTACCAAACACTGAATAGTGACTGCATTTTTGTGTCAATAAAAAGTGTATTGTGTAAATTAAATGGTTAAGATTACAAATGCTATAAATTTTAATTCCAGGATGCCACAGAACAAAATCTGTAAAAGTCCAAGGGGTGAAAAATTATGCAAGGCACTTCATTTCAAAATAAAATGAACAACTTCACTTTTTGTGTAATAGCCAATTTTGCTTTAAAAAAAAATGACATAACATATGCAGTTTCAAGTTTCCACCAAAGTTTAAGTAGTAAACGTATTAAGTACTCACAAAACATTCAGCAGCATCATCCATAAGGCCAAGCTGAAAGCGATGCTCATCTTTGAAGCTTTCTGCAAGGGCATGTCTCATAGCATCTGATGGAAGAACCTTCTCTCGGCTTGTTTGAAACTGTGCAAATATGGACTGGACAGAATAGAAATAATAGCACTGTGTCATCCACTAGGTTTACAGAGTGAAATCAAGGAGCAGTGTTTCAACAAATCCTGCAATACTCTTCAAATATGCATCTATTAAAAGGAGAAGGAACGTTAAACTGACTGGGGTGGGCGGACACTAGGGGGGTTATTTATCAAGGTCCGAATTTATCTCAATATCGGATGCTACAAACTCCGATCTAACCCGCTTGGGTTTTCCACGCTTATTATATTTTCCCGAAAATTACCTTTGCGGGAAGTGCTCCGAATTTCACAAATTTTCCGAAAGCTCAGAAAACATAATGAAATTGCCCGAAACCCCCGACACAACCAAAAATCGATGGGACTGTTGCCATTGACTTTTATAAAACCCGGACAGGTTTGAGATGCCGTTGTTTTATATTCAGGCTTTTTAGCCCTCGGGGTTTAATAAATTCCGAAAAATTCATGATTTTTTTTAAACCTATTATAACACAAAAAATCACGAATTTTTCGGATTTTGGGGAATTTCGGGCATTCGGATCTTAGTAAATAACCCCCTAGGAGAGACACGCTACGGTCAGATGATGACAGAGCAGTGATAGTGTACCAGCGGTGTGGGGGTGAGGGGTTTGGGAATGTTAAAAGAGACAGTACTAACAGCGTGCATGTCTTCGAATTATAAATGTCATGTTCTGCCTTTAAAATGCACAGTTTAGAATGATTTATACACAAGAGCCATGAATATCCTGTAAATTATATCTTTATAAACAGTGCTTAGTGATGTCATCTGTTATAATTAGAGCTTAGTAATGTCATTTCTGTCACATGACTCGCTGAAACTTGTGTATTATAATAAATAAAATACCCCCTGTTGCAAAATATGAGGATATTAGAAGTCACCTCGGAGTTCCATGACCTGTATAAAAAAATCTGCCTTTGGCCTAATGCTTTTATATGGCCATAGAACTCTTTGGTAACTTATAATATCCTTATATTTTACAAGAGGGGGTACTTTTTCACAATATAATTTACAGTTTGCACCATATGAGACATAATAAATACTCTTGTCTGAGAGGCCTGTTTACCTTTACCATATTAATGCGTGAAGAAGTAGGATACTGTTGCATTTACATATAATAGAAACTTGTTAAAGATTGTGTAACACAACAAAAAAGTTTAATGGTATTATAAAAAGCTGTGATCTGGCAGTAACCCTTAAACTGAAATAGAAAACTGGATTTTAAGCATTTAACCCCTAAGGATAAAGTTACTTCACAACGATTTTTAAAGGAATTGTTCAGTATAAAAATAAAAACTGGGTAAATGGTTTTCAATATAGTTAGTTAGTTAGCCAAAAATGTAATGTATAAAGGCTGGAGTGTCTATCATAATAGCCAGAACACTACTTCCTGCTTTGCAGCTCTATTGGTTTCCACTGATCAATCAGTGACTTGAGGGGGGGGGTCACATGGCTCATAACTGTTGCTTTTGAATCTGAGCTGCATGCGGAGGATCAATTGCAAACTCACTGAACAGTTATGTCCCATGAGGCCTACCTTAAAGTCACTGACTAAATCAGAGTTAGAGAGCTGAAAAACAGGACGTTGTAATCTGTTCTGTTATGTTAGACATCCAGTCACTCCAGTCTTTATAGATTACTTTTTCGGCTAACTATAATAGAAACATTTTTTATTTTGCATAGGCTATTTACTCAGTTTTTATTTTTACACTGAACTGTTCCTTTAAAAATAAATGCAATTTTACAATTAAAACTGTAACTCACTGAAAAACTTCATAAAACGTATTTGATATTTTCTATTTCTATCTATATTTCTATTGTGGATTTGAGGAGCTTGAACACCTATCTGCTTCTATTTTAGCAAGGTATGACATCTCCTGCAAGTGCCAAGTATAATTGAATGCTCCCTGTAGACATTCTTTAGATTTCACAATGACTAAAGGCTGAAAACACTTCCGCACCCAAAGAACCATTATTATACAGTGCACTGATAAACAACATACAGATACACCAGGGAGAGGCAACCTTCCACACACTGCTGCAGGGGGCGGATCTAAGAGTTTGAATAGTGAAGGCTGCCCATCTCTTAAAGAGGCACACACCAATGTTCAATTTGAATCATGTAAAACAGGTTTGTATTATAAATGTGTTTCTACCTAGAATGATTAAAAACTCCATAGGGCTCATGTAAGTCTGCAAATGCAGTTGCAGAAGTTTTCCCTGCAGTCAGTTGTTCCCTCAAAGCCCTGCATCAATTGCCCCAAATCAGTTGCGCAGAAAGTATAAAGTGCACGCTAAACACCCGAAATTACGTAAGGCACATTTAAAATATTAGAAATAACGTGCTACTTTTCATTGTGCGCAATACAATTTGTTGAGTGCATGTGCAAAGTATCTTAGAATCCCAATATTTGTGTTTTATTTAATAGCCACACAATTTAAATGATTCTCTATGAAGAAAAACAAATTTTCTTAATTATAATAAACTTCGTATTCTTAATTAGTATAAAAACTTACCTTTAATGCACAAAATATACAGGCGTCTCCTAAGCAAACGTGTCCAGTGAGTCCGCGTAAACTGCGTCGAAAAATGTCCAGCTGCCACAGCACCTTTATGTTAATAACAAAATAAATGTTATCCAAGAGATTACGTAGAAACTGGGCATAAATTGATCGAACAGTACTTAAAATCATCAGCATACAAATTAAAAATGCCATTTCTCCCATGTATGTAATCTAAACTGTAATCATTCTGGTCTCAGATTTATTGCTGTTTTTTAATGTCTGCCTTTTAAAATGATACATTCCTCTAACCTTTACCGTCTCCCTAACCCTAACTATAATATCATATTCCTGTCACGTACTGCCTTCTAAAAAAACAAAAATTGACATGGCAGAAATGTTTACAGGCCATTGATGTACACTCTGTTTTGAGTGCAGCAGGGTGGATTATTAGATCTGACTTTTTACTGGATATAAAAGGGCAGTGTATAACCCTCTTTTCAACATTAGTACAAAGAATAGGGCTTGTGCTGAGCATAATATATTGTATTTTAACTAAGAAATATGAATGTTTTACTATTTCTTGCTCTAAATAGGGCAAAATCAAAAACTAAAAAAAGTCATATATAATAATACTAGTGTACTACTTCCTGATTCATATGAGTACAATCAAAACAAATCAGCTGTACACTGAGAATCCTCTGTATAATGAGATGCTTGTTATTTCACAATTATATGGCATGCAGTGTGCAGGAAAAAAGAGTCTGCTCCGGTCTGCATCCATCCTAAGTGCGTAGTGACAGGAATGAATGTGATCCACACCTGTCACTACACTACACACAGGCAGATTTCAGGCAGGAGACACAAGCCCATGTGCAGTGATAGGTAGATTGCAGTTATTTATGTCACTATGCACACAACAGATTTAAACAGATGCAGCCTTTCTCCACTGTGTGCACATCTCAGGCTTAACAGGCTGTAGCTGAGAGAAGCTGAGTTTGTTCATTCAAACAAAGGGAATATCAAATTTACCAATATTTTCTTTTCCTCGACTGACATGGCAGTGGGCACAAATGTACTGACACCCACTTCAATGTAAAGGAACAGGAAAACGGAAAATCATATTTTCCAAGATTTTCTTTTATTGGACTGAAACTGGCAGCGGACACCAATAAATCTGTGCCCGCTGTAATATGATGGAACAGGAAAGAGCTTTTGATGATGGTGTCACTGATCCCATCTAAAAACAAATGCTCTGTAAGGTTACAAATGTATTTTTATTGCTACTTTTTATTACTCATCTTCCTATACAGGCCCTCTCCTATTCATATTCAAAGCAATGCATGGTTGCTAGGGTTATTTGGACCCTAGCAACCAGATAGGTAATATTGCAAACTAGAAAGCTGATGAATAAAAAGCTAAATAACGCAAAAGCCTCACATAATGAAAACCAGTTGCAAACTGCCTCAGAATATCACACTCTACATCATACTAAAAGTTAACTCAAAGGTGAACAACCCCTTTAATAGCCTCCTGTGGGACAAGCCACATGGGCAAGTACCAGATGCGACTAGACACTTGGGAATCTTGTAGCTTAGCGTTTCCTTGGTGAAGTTTGTTAGTGGGGAAAGTGCCGACTATTATTGACAACTGACAGGCAAGAAATTTATTGCACACATGTCAAATACCACCTATGACACACACTTTGAGACATGAGATGTAACATTCCAGGAGCTCATGTTCAGTTCACCCCCAGTTTGCCTTCTGACCAATTTCTACTTTGTTAGAAAAGCTTTGGTCACATCATAAAAGAGAAGTCACAATGTTAGGGATGCACCGATATCCAGGATTTAGTTCGGGATTTGGCCTTTTTCACCAGGATTCGGCCGAATTCTTCTGCCAGGCCGAACCAAATCCTAATTTGCATATGCAAATTAGAGGTGGGGAGGGAAATTGCATGACTTTTTGTCAAAAAAAAAAAGGAAGTAAAAAAGGTTTTGCATTCCCATCCCTAATTTGCATATGCAAATTCGGATTCGGTATTCGGCCGAATCTTTCGCGAAGGATTCGGGAGTTCAGCCAAATCCAAAATAGTGGGTTTGGTGCATCCCTAATATGACATTTTTAGCCATATCCATTTTTAGGGTTTAATTCTCCTTTAAAGGAATAGTTCTTTGTAAATATAAAAACTGGGTAATTAGATAGGCTGTGCAAAATAAAAAATATTTCTAATATAGTTAGCAAAAATGTAATGTATAAAGGATGGAGTGAGTGGATGTCTAACATAATAGAATACAACTTACTGCTTTTCAGCTCTCTAACTCTGAGTTAGTCAGTGACTTGAAGGGCACATGGCACATGGGACATAACTGTTCAGTAAATTTGCAATTGATCCTTAGCATGCAGCTCAGATTCAAAAGAAACAGTTATGGCCCATGTGCCCCCCCCCTCATGTCTCTGATTGGTTACTGCCTGGAAACCAATCAGTGGAAACCAAGGGAGCTGAAAAGCAGGAAGTAGTGTTCTGGCTATTATGTTAGACATCCAGTCCCTCCAGTCTTTATACATTACATTTTTGGCTATCTATATTGAAAACATGTTTTATTTTGCACAGCCTATCTATTTACCCAGTTTTTACTTTTACACTGAACAATTACTTCCATACATTTCGGTTCTTATTATAGGGCATGTCAACCAAAAAATTTTTTTTTTGCCTAACAAAAGAATTCTAAGCAACTTTGCAATATACATTAAATACACATTTTCTATTTATTTGTATATGTATTGCTATTGACAGAGTGCTTGCCCCTTTTATTCTTTGCCCTGGTGGCCCAGACTTTTGAAACATTGATTAACAGACCTTTGCTAGGAAACTAAGACTTCTGCAACATTGTTTAAAATGTAACAACGAGGAGTTAAGCAAATGCGGCTTTCACTAGTAACTGTTTTTATAAAATGTTCAACAAATTTATATTGGAAAGTTTCTTAGGATTATGCTTTCTTTTATTAGACAATTTTTTATTTCGGGGTTGACCTGCCCTTTAAAAGGAAACAACTTTCTTGCAATTCACTCAGAAATGCCTTCCTTTATCATCACTTACTGCTCTAGCTTTTCTTACTCTTGTTGCCCTGTGTCTCTGGAAGGCACAGGCTGCACTTAATAACAAAACAGGATGTTCATATAGGAAGGTGTTTGTAAACGTCACAAATAAAGAATGTGCTATATTAGAATCCAAGATATTTCCAGTTTTAGAAAGAAAGCAGTGCAACTTATTTTTGTGCTATTCAGTTCCTGTTCCATAAAGATACTAATCCAAAAGACAGCTTTTCCCATATGACATTTGAAAAAAAAAAAAATTCTTTTTGCTCCTGACTAGGTTGTGAAAGTTGAGAGAACCTGAAAAATGTTACTTGATGAGGGTGAGTGGTGAACACTACAGAAAGCACTATTCTTATTTTATCTTAGATGAGAAAACATAACATGCACCTTCCCCTAAAGAGGTAGTTTACATGTTAATGTATTACTAATTCTTAGCAACTTTTGAGTTGGTCTTCATTTTTTATAGTTCTTAAATTGTTTGCCTTACTCTTCTGAATGTTTCAACAGCAAAGAACTATTGCTCTGTGAGGCTACAAATTTATTGCTATTGTTACTGTTTATTCCTTTTGTCTATTCATGGCTTCTTCCATTTATATTAGTCTTTAATTCAATCAACTGTTTGGTTGCTAGGGTAATTTGCACCATAGCAACCAGATAGCTGTTACAACTTCAAACATGATTGAAGATAAACAATTTATAAATTACAACTATAAAATAAAGACCAACTGAATACTGTCTCAATATCATTCATTGAAAAAGTTAACTTTAAGCAAGATGTTCTCCTGCCATACTAAGGGTGAGGCAAAGTCAATTTATTTAGGTTACATAACTAAGCTGGCTTCAATTAAAACAATGGTATGGTATTGCTTTTAATATAAAGGATAAAGCTCTGTCCTCCATTATTCCCTGTGTAAGTCAAGCATGTATACATATGCAATGCATGTACTTTTTAACAACCATGGGACAGATTTATCAATAACTAAACTGCAATCCTACAAATTCCCAGGCATTTCATCAATTCAAGATAGGACATAGTAAATGCAATAATCATTTTTTCCTATAGATGCAAGGATATACATGTGCAGCTTGACATATGAGCACATATGTAGGCAGAATCATGACAATGAAAACTTTATAGCAGTACTGTATTTCCAAGAACGCAACTATTCAGATAAGGATTTGGAACGGAAAAACAACCAGTGATATTGGCTCTTTTCAGTCTGCCAAGGAATAAGATGCTTAATGGGCTTACATGCAGTAACAATTATTTAAATCTGAGATTAATCTCAATCTGCATCAATGTGTACAATAAACAATGTGAATAGATTTTAAAAGGAAAACTAAAACTAATGAGAACAAAAAATGATATGCCTTAAAATGATGTTAACACCCTTGGAAATTAACTACTGCTCTGCTTCAGTATGTAACTGAAAACGTAAAAAGCTGCATTAGTTTACTAGTACAATATTCTTCTCCCCAGAAGTAAAGATATTCACTGTCAGGTACTGCCAGGTTTAGAAATGTGCTGCAACACTTCCACATGCACCATAACTCTACAGTATGGGTTTCTAAACTTGTTTTAAATCAAGTTTTGAAACTGATTTTTTAAAGTTGTTCTGGCCCTTCTGATCACAGCTCTAAATAGATTTCACATATTATGGATACATTTGTTATTCAGGTCAGGTAAAGCTTAAAGAGCATGTAAAGGAAAAAAAATAAAACCCCATTTTTACTTTCTTAAATGAAAAAGAAACCTATCTACAATATACTTTAATTAAAAAATGTCTACCGTTTTTATAAGAAACCTGACTGTATGCAGTGAAATTCTCCCTTAATTTACTGCTGTGGATAGGAATTGCCAGACGGTCCAAAACTGCTCTGCAGGGAAACAATCATACTTATGAACAGCAGGGGAAGCCCCCACCTTACTTTCCAGCCATGCAAAACTCAAGCAGCTTTGTTTGTTTCCCTGTAGAGCAGTCAGCGACTGTGTAGAGATTTGTATTGGATTTTATTTTTGCCTTTACAACCCCTTTACAGTTTCCAACTACAACTGCAGGGACAAAGATCATGGAGCCAGATTTAAACAGATAAACTGGGATTCTATTTGGAGGGATTATTTTGCTGCAGCCACTAGTTCTGCAGAGTTGGAGATAGTTTGTATTTAACAATACAAAAACTATAAAATCCACATTAGATTACATGACAACCCAGAATCCATTGCAGTCGGCATATTCTGATTATTAATAAGTCTTGCTGTATCGGCTTCTGGCAGATATTATTTGACTTGTGCTGTTTTGATAATTTATGATGATCCCTAAGCAGCCCAGACCACACTGAGCATGTGCACAGTCTTGGTCTTGCAACGATGTTTAACAAAGTTACAAGATGGTGACCCCCTGTGGCCAACTTTGAAAGCATAAATCATTTGTTTGACTAGGCTTGTTGTGCAGTAAGTTCTTTACTTCTCCTTTAAGGCAAATTAACAAGTACAGATAAATAATGTGTAAGTAGATCCAAACGGTGTAAAAAAACCATAAGTCTGAAAATGGAGCACACTGATAGCAATAAGGAAACAAAGGTTTATGGTGAATATTTATCTTTGCATAATTACTGTTACATTAGAGGTTAAGGGCACATGGGTTTGATTGGTTGCTTTGAGCACCACATTTTCAGGTAGGCCAAAAATACCAAACATTGTGCCATAGCTTATCAGGCTATAGTGGCCTGTATAGCATTTGTGCAAACTAGGAGCTGACATGCTCTAGCACAAGCACTTACCAGGTTTTTTCAAATAAATTAATACCAAAACATATTAGAACGTATATATCACACTAAAAAGTATATTGTAAATAAATGTTTGGTTTCAACCCAATCAGTACTGGATGATCGTTAATCTGCCACACCATGTTATTATAATAATAATAACAATGTACTTATTGTGCATTGCTGGTATATTCCACAGTGCTAGGTCTTTTTTCCCCCATGGTGCTAGGTCTATACATCAAACCTAGGCCCCACACAGCCATAGTTTTGCCACATAAACATCAGCACTGTTTATATTAAAGAGAAATGTAGCTGACACCATGGTCCTTTATAGCCAGTGCCATATATACTACTATCCATGATACTAAAATAATGAAAGTATTACTACACATTGCAACTCTGAACAATGCCCACTCTATTTTGCATATTACCAAATAAAAGTCACAGTGCCGTACAACTGATCTGCAAAGTGACAAATTGGATTTGGTAAGTTATTTGCTTAAATACACATTTCAGAGGAACTTTTTATACTGAACACAGGCAGGCCCAGCAATTTGACCACAAAAATACACAGTGCCAAACTTGTCATGAAACACAATGATACTCCTGTCTTGTGAAGAATCCAGATCATGAATATTAACCGGGTTGAGAGCTGGGCTAATGACCACAAACACTGGCCAAGCTGACTGAATACTAAAACACAGTATTCGTTGTCTGCTACCTCCGTGATATACATAGATTGTGATTACAAGGTGATCAGGTTAAACATCCTGCTTCCAAAACTAAAGCAAAGTTAATTTAAAACAGGTTTTCCAGCATATCCAGAGACCAGAATGCAAATCTGGCCTAGACTGCTCAAAATGCATAACAATATCAAAAAGTATGTGATCAACTTAAGAAAAGACCTGATGAACTTCTACACAGGACTGCAAGCCTCTGCCGTCCCAGTGTGCCATATAAACCCATACACTTGCTGGTTTGAGCCATCAGTCACCTGGCTTAGCATTGAACAATAAACTGGTGCAATTGCAAAAGACTTTACTTTGGGCCTGCAAACACGCCAAATTTACTGGACTGCAAAAACTAAAATGTTAATGAGTGTGATCTGCCAAACTAAACAGAGTTAAGTCCAAACTATTTGATTAAATTTACCCCAATATACTGTATAAATAAAACCACTCAATTATTAGAGTGTCACAAGTCATTAGAAATTCCATAAATCATAAAATAGCATAAAGCCAAGTCAAATGCTTATCTACAAGGTCAAAACTTTGCAGTAACTTTCTAATATCCTTATACTTTAATACAGGAGGAACATTATACATGTTTTTCTGATGCAAATTATATCACTGAGCAAGTTAGTAAAACCATAATACACAAGAGCCATGAATATCCTGTAAATGATATCCTTATAATCATTGCTTAGTGATGCCATTTCTGTCAAATGACTCACTGACTCTTGTGTATTATTCCCCCTGTTGCAAAATATTAGAAGTCACCTCGGAGTTCCATGACAAAAAAACACATGGCCGAATAATAATCTTATATTTTACAAGAGGGAGTACTTTATTCACTATATATTTCACTGGTTCTTGCCTTGTGTCTTATAATTATTATTCAATACAGGTGCATCTACAGCATGCAAGTAGTTTTCAAATTCTAATTAAATGGGAAATTCCACTGTGCACAAAGCCTGATAACTAATGCCAATGTTCTTTCTTCTTACGTACAGTAAATTTTAATTGGCTGGACAAGTCACCGTCTGTTCCATTCATGTCTATCACATCTGATGGCTCTGTTCAAACTACAGATCTGGGGTCTGTTATTTGGAAAGTATATCTCTGGTAAAAAGTCAAATGAACTGGACTTGCTGTATTTCTTCTCTTTAAAAAGTTTTGCTAGTCATCCAACTGGCTTTTTCAATTCAGAAGCAAATTTATTGTTATTGCTGTTTTTATTACTCATCTTTTTATTCAGGCCCTCTCTATGCATATCCTGGCCTCTTGTTCCAATCAATGCATGGTTGCTAGAGTAATTTTGACCTTAGCAACCAGATTGCTGACTCCAAATTGGAGAAATGCTAAGAACCTAAATAACTCAGAGTTCACAAATAAAAAATCAGAGAGAGTATCACTCTCTACACCATACTAAAAGTGATCACAAAGGTGAACAGAGGTAAATTGAGAAAGCAAGTTGGATGACTAACAAAATCCAGTTGATGTGACTTAGTACTATAGATCAGTGATCCCCAACCAGTGGCTCGAGAGCAACATGTTGCTTACTACCACCTTTGGTTAGCAAAAGGTGCTTATTTTTTAATTCCTGGTTTACAGGAAGGTTGTGGGTACTGCCAAACAAAATCTCCTGTAGGCTGCCAGTTCAAATATGGGCTAACAAATAGCAAAATCACAGCCCTATTTAGTACCCTCCAAGCTTTCATGCTTGTGTTGCTCCCTAACTCAGTTTACATTTGAATGTGGCTCACAGGTAAAAAAAAAGTTGGGGACCCTTGCTATAGACATACCATGACCTGGATGAATGAGAACCTTCACAGATATTATTTGGAAAACTTGGAACTTAGGGTTATAACTCCAGGTTATGAAGGGAACACAGTCCATTCATAACCTGGAGAACTCTGCCTGGTTGCTGTCAAATATATTGTAGAAAGTAGTTCCCCAAGATTGACGCACTCCAAGACTTCATAATGCAGTTTAGAAAAGAACAATTACTGTCAACGTTTCGGTCCCGTTCTGGGCCTTGCTCAAGACATGTCTTGAGAAAATATATATATAAAATAGTCCTGTAAGTACCTGCACTCTTTCCTTCACAATCCAAGATGGGTGCTTGGTCAAACGTGTTATGTAGATTTCAATATAGACCAGCACTCCAAAAGCCTTTATCTTGGATCCTTGATAAAGGCCCCAATGTGGGCCGAAACGTTGGACACAAGAGGATGTTTGAATAAAGAAATTCTTGATAAAAGCTTTTGGAGTGCTGGTCCATATTGAAAACTATATATATATATATATATATATATATATATATATATATATATATATATATATATATATATATATATATATATATATATTTTGCATCGATTTAAGCTAGCTTAGTTACGATCATGTTCTATGCACTGATTGGCAAATCCTTTTCAAAATAAGAATTGTCCGTTTCAATAAGACACTAAAGGAAATGGCAATGCTGTATTTTGGAGTTTTTTAGCTAAGCGGTTATGGGATAATAGATCCTGTTTGTGAAGGATAAGAAGAGTTGCAGCAACCTGGCTGAAACCTTGGTCCAACCTGACCAGTCATTGAGAACGTCCTAAATTCATCTCTATTTGGCCACCTGGAGTAGCTCATACAGTACATATGATTTCCAAGTGACAATCAGCTTATAGTATATACTGAAATTGAACCTTTCTCTGTGAAAGAGTGGCATAGCATGGTGGGACTAGTTTGCAACAAACGGACACACTTAGGCACAAAAAAGTTTTAAAGGCATTTGTTGAATATGAATATTTTTCCATCCCCTGTGGGAACGCAGTCAAGGAGAAGGGGACATTGCATGTTTGTTAGGGTTATTTGGTTACCTTGTTAGTGTATTTAGGCAAATGAAATGATTACTATACAAAACAAGTCCTATTTATCTCTGTTCTTTTTTTTTTATATGGTTTTATAGTAACTAGATGCACCCTGGCAGTGTCATAGACACCAGAAAGCTGACAAGGTGTTGGCACATGTAAGGCTCATATACAGCCAAATAAATGATACAGGAATTAAGACTTGGAGCACGCTGGTAAGTAGCAAGTGAGTTCGCACTCTATCTAGCTGTTGATGCACTAAAACTCCCATTGAGCTAAAGGGGAAGAAGCTGGAGCACCAAGAGAGTTGCGCACGTTGCAGAAAGCTGCGGTGTAATGTGGGTGCCACTCACCTGCACGGCGCTGTTCAGGAAACAGCTGTTCTGCCCGGGCTCATTGAACAGGCCCTTGGTCGGTGCCAGAGAGAGGACGCTGCCAGGCTGGTACACTTTTCCCAGGTTCCCTCCTGCCTGACGCCGAAAAAGCTTCACCCAGGCCATGCTCGCCGACCCCAGTGCTGTAATCCTAGCCGGTCTCCAAGCAAACAAGAAGGCACAACAGGTAGACAGTGAACAATAATCACACTCCGGCCACTGTTAGAGGACCCATTTCCCCCTCTCTCTGTCCGCTATTCCCTTACGATCAGGATCCAAGAACTGCGGCTTTTCACGTCCCCCCCTGCTGTAAGTATGGTAGATTCCCGATCGCACCGTATCAGTTCTACGCGTTCTGGGCATTAGGGAGAGAAGGAATTGGACGTCTGGAGGAGGAGGAAGGGGTGTGGCTTGGTGCTAAACTGGGAGGCACCGCAAGCGTGCACGCGCAACGTTCAATGGCGCGTGCTTTCCAGTTGCGTATGTCATCATATCAAACGATTAATTATTAGGATTCGTGGAAGGACCTGATCCTCGACTGTTCTGCCACAGTTACACGCTCTTCAGTACGGCCCTTGTGTAGGACTGAACGCTTCCAATCAGGTGCATAGCGAAAGTTACTGTGCCGGAAGCTCACCTGTGCGTGACGTATCGGGGGATCGTAATTGTGCGCACACCAATAAGCGCCTTGTGTGTTTGTATATGTACAAAGCTAACAGGTGGGATGGGCGGGTCTTGAGCTAGCTTGTTGTCAGTCACACGTATTCGGGAATCAGCATTCTAAGACTACGGGGTTATTTGCTAAGCTCCGAATACCCAAAATTCCCTGAAATATGGAAAAATTCGTGTTTTTTTTAAATAAAATCGTACTTTAAAAAAAAATCACAAATTTTTCGGTAATTTATTACACCCCAAGGGCTAAAAAGCCCGAATATAAAAACACGGCATCTCAAACCTGTCGAGGTTGCATAACAGTCCCATTGATTTTTGGTTGTGTCGGGGGTTTCGGGCAATTTCACAATGTTTTCGGAGCTTTTGGGTGAAAACTCAGAAAAATTCAGAGTTTTCGGGGAAAATTCACGAAGAAATCGTGAAAATCTGAGCTTTATCCCGCAAAGCAAATTTTCGGGAAGATGTAATAATAAATAAGCGTTAAAAACCCGAGCGGGAGTTTGTAGCAGCCGATATTGAGATAAATTCGGACCTTGATAAATAACCCCCTACAAGTCCCAAACAACATCCATTGACAGGCCTGAGGCTGGGGTTCCGAGATTTTTCAGTATGGCTTCGACTTAATAAGAAACCAACGTCATTGGCAAACTATAATTAATGTGACTTTCTCCACAGATAACAGTTTTTCTCTATTTTAGCTTGCTACAAATAATTGCAAGCAATGAGATAATATGGCATCTAAGTTTTATTTCCTTGCTGAATTAAATCTGGGGACAGTGAATTAAGATGGCTACACAATTTTTACTGGGGACAGTGAATTAAGATGGCTACACCATTTTTACTGGAGACAGTGGGATGGAAAAAAAAGGTTTTTCTTTCTGTAAAGCCACAATTAAAGCTACCCCTAAAGAAATTTCCAAGGATAGCACTGGGGTGAATGCGGAATACTAGTGGGTAGAGATTTTGATTCAGGTAGTTCAGATAACCACTAGGAAATATTTTTTTTTATTTAATAACTTAATTAATCACCAGCATTTGTATGGGAGGGCAGTTAGGGGACAGCGATTACAACATGGTCTCCTTTGAGATTATGTTGCTGAAACAACTGGGAGTAACTAAAACAGTTAATTTTAGGCAAGCAAACTTTGGCAATATAAGGGCGTTTCTGCAATATATTATCGGAAAAACAGGTAAATTGGTTGATGAGAGCAGGGAAAAAGCAGAGTTTTTTTTAATTTGTTGAATTATTGTAGAAGCTGTGCACTTTGCAGTAAAGTTCCTAGCACCTAGAGATCCTTTGCTGTAATTCTGAGCTCTAAGCCACTGTGCTGGTACCACTAAGCATCAGATAGCACAGCAAGGGTTCAGTTTTATTGCATTAATTTCTTGGTCTTGAACATACATTCCTACAACAGACTTTTGTGCAAGAGACCATGACATAAGATATAAATCCACTACAGCAGTTAAATTAGCTGTGTATTCTTAAGATTATGCAATCTGTCTGCTTTCTCCCTCTCTCATGTATTTGCCTCTTGACAAGCATGGCATCCGCCTTCGCACACTCAGGGTAGATTTCAGATTTAAGTCCAAGCAGAATGAGTGCAAACCGGGAACTTTTTGGCATGTTTTATTTTAAAACCATAGTATTATTAAGTTAATTAAAAAACAGGCCAACGTTTCGGTCTAACTCTAAGGGGCTGATTCACTAAGGGTCGAATAACGAGGGTTAATTAACCCTCGATATTCGACTAGGAATTGAAATCCTTCGACTTCGAATATCGAAGTCGAAGGATTTAGCGCAAATACTGCGATCGTGCGATCGAAGGATTATTCCTTCGATCGAATGATTAAATCGTTCCTTCGATTCGAAGGTCGAAGTAGCCCATTCGATGGTCGAAGTAGCCCAAAAAATACTTCAAAATTCGAAGTTTTTTTACTTCAAATCCTTCACTCGAATTTAGTGAATCGGCCCCTAAGTGTATATAGCGACCATGTTTGCGCCATTTTTGACTGATTAAGATCTCAATGACTTCCTTTCAAAGTTTGCGACCAAATTGCTTTTGTGAACGATCACAGTGTATGTAATAGAATTTCGAAATCACATACAGTTTTTTGCAACTAAATATTTAACGAAACTCCAGAGCAGGTGTTTAAGGTTCACAATGCACAATAAAGAATATTACATTGTGACAGGCAAATTTTTATTCGCAAAGTTTTGCTTTATCAATTTTATTACATTCCCCTATGTGCCTTATATCCTCAGTAATACAAATCTAAAAACTTTACTATAGTACATCAGAGGATGTCAAGGGACAAATAAAAAACATTTTTTACAGGAAATGAATAGCAGAATGTATATACAGTATTGCACTCTTTGCAGAATATGTTGTATTTTTATACCTGCGCCTATACCTGAGTATTTAGTTGTTTTTGTTAATGTAGTCAGGTCCAATAATAGATAGCATGGCTATTTACACAAGCATTTATAAAATGTTTTTTTCCTTAAGAAATCCATCTTTGATCCTTTAAAGAAATAACTGAACAAATGTCCCAACAGATTTTAATCAATAAAACAGCAGCTGTTAGTGGTTGAAATGCAGTCTTGAAATAACAGCAAAAAAATAATAGATGTCTGTTGTTTAAAAGGGAAATGCAATATTCCTTTTAATAATATTAAGGATACCCCATAGTTATTTTATATGTACATAGCTAATTGTCATTCATTCTTCATCAAAAGCAGTCTCACCTGTACAAAAAAAATTGAAGATAGGCAACACAATTTGTTTCTACATTGTACATACAGAAGATGAGCACCACAAGTTTTTTTCTATCTTTGGTTCTGTTCCTTTTTAATGACTAAGCATTGCGTTCTACACTGGGTAAGGTAATCTTACCATACCCTCAGTTGTTTGTTGTGTGCATGTCAGATGTATACTGATTAAGTTTAGTGAAGTAACTCTAAACTGAAACTTCAAAGACCCATATCTCTGCTTGAGCAGAGGCTAGGTTATTTATTATTCAGATATTTTGATTGTTTTACTTGCCATTTACTGAGTGTAAATGTGATCTATACTAATCATAGTAGATGGAACTGTAGTAGGGTTCAGAAGAAGGTACTTCCTCATGCAGAACTACTGTATTAGTGTTGGTCATTGACCACATTGACCTTAACCTCTTCTCTCTCTCCCATTTTCCCTCAGTCCAACTAATCGTTATTTACTTTCTCTTACATTTACCATTCCCTACAATACCAGCACCTTCCATAGGCAGAACATATTCTATTATTTTATAGTAGAGCGTTTTTAGTTTCAGCACCCCTTTGAGGACAGACATTTTATCAAGGTCCTCAATTAGTTCATAGCAAGGGTACATGAAAGCATTGCTGTAGCAGGTATTTAGCCAGATCCAAAAATAACTATGGCAGCATTCACCATAATACTCACTCCTGCATAGAGGCTGAGCTTTGAGGTACATCTAGGAGAGCAAGTTGTCATCTTCCCCAAATTTCACCCTGTTTTTCTTTTAGGCTGAGCCCCCAGCCAATGTTCTTTTGGAGACCAGGTCCGCAATTTAGGATCCACTGTTTAATATGGAAGCCAGGCTAGGGAGGGTGTTTTGACAACTGAAGGTCCCTGCAGTGGTTAAAATATCTGATCTGTCCTTAGCCTAAATTGACAAAAAATTACACAGCTTTATTAAAATTTGTGTAAAAATCAAATAATATTATAAGAAAAGGGGTTCATTTCGGGACGGCCCTGCAGCATTGTGTATGAACTTAACTTAACTAACAAGTTCTAAATTCTAACTTAAAGGAACGGTAACATCAAAAAATAAAAGTGTTTTAAAGTAATACAAATATAATGCAGTGTTGCCCTGCACTGGTAAAACTACTGTGTTTGTTCAGAAACACAAATATTGTTTATATAAATATGCTGCTGTTTAGCAATGGGGGCAGCCATTTAAATGAGAAAGGTTACAAAGCAGATAGCAGATAAGCTCTGTAGAACTTAATGGTGTTATCTGTTATCCACTATTTAACCTTTTTTAAATTTCCGCCATTTCTACACAGCAGCTTGTGTATATGAACTATAGTAGTATTTAAACAGATCTGTTTTACGAGTGCAGGACAACAGTACATGATATTTTATTACTTTAAAATACTTAAATTTTTTGGTAATACTGTTCCTTTAAATGTAAGGCTCATCTATATTTCAGGCAAAGGCAAAATGGGTTGTGAGGTAGAATTTTTTTATTCAGTGGCACTAAATCAGCAATTATGTAATGCTAATTATCACAAACTAATTCTTAATACACTTTACCCTTATCTGCAGTTTAGATGCAACATTTCTGCAGAAACGTACAGTTAAATGTTTTCCTGTTATGTCTGGAGAGGTTGACTGCATGTGAACATGCTCAAAAAAGCCATATTTACTGAAGGTCCAGCAAATGGATAGGATGTGGGTTTATGAAGTATGGCACACCCACCTGACTCAGTAACTAGGATTGTAAAACATAAAGACACCATTTTACAGTTGCACACAGTCAAGCACAGATTCTATTCCTGGTGGGTGTCAAATAAACATCCTGTTTTGCAACGCCTGCGAGACATTCAAATAAATTATGAATAAAGTTGTAGAGCCAGAAGACATATGTTTTTCTAAGTAAACCAACTGCCTTGTTTTACAGTTCTCCAGTTCATCATTTTAACATTTGTAGCTTTATGTTGTATCACATATTTCATGTAGTGAAACAGAAGTAGCTGTCTTCTACCTCACTCAATAAGGGCACTGTAATTCCGTTGACTTATTGTCCAGAAAACTGTAAGTTACTGTTAGATATAGACAGGATCAGCAACATTGAGGTGAATGCAATTCGAATGTAAGGCTTCATATCTTCACCTGTTCAAAAATTTGGAAAATCAATCATAGCATCTGTATTAAACAGTCCAGCTGTATAAGGAAGTAAAATTAAAAAAAACAATTCTTATCAACTGTGATTCTCTTTCAGAAAGTTTTTTTGTGTGTATTTGTTTTCAGTGAATTCTGCCTGTACAATTTTTTAGCATTTCTAAATACATAAATATTATTACTCTCTTGAGTATTTCGAGTATATCCCATATCTTAAATTAACTCATCATTGCTAGAACAGATTCACATTCTGATTAATGCAGAACAGCCCCTAAATATTAATGAATATTATGAATATGTTTTACTCGCTGCCCTTTTCTATGTGTGTGTGTTTTTTTTATTAGATGATCACACATAGTACTCCGTGATCTTCAAACTAAACAGAAATAGGCTTTTAAGGAACTGTCTCATTAATAAATTCATTAATGTGTATCTCCAGCACCAGCATACTCAGTTAAACGGTTGGGGCTGACCCTATTTAGTATTTTCTTTTATTTTTTTTGTAGCATTCTCTTAGAGCAGAGATTTATGAAATTCTGAGATGGAAGGATGAAAGTCTTAGAGTAGGCAAGTGACTGAAGCATGCAATAAGAAGCTGAGGCCTTGTAGAAAATTGGGAGAGGAAGAGAAAAAAACTCAAAAGTCAGAGCTGAAAAAGGTGGTGTAAGCCAAGGGAAGAAGTCAAGTAGATTGGACACATAAGGTAGATGGAGAGTGGTAGAACCAAATCAAAGCTCAGGCACAGGTGTAAGAAGAAGAATAGTTTATACAGCTAGAAACATGCTGCAGAGAGGCTACACAAGAGGGTTATTAAGGGGCGGCTAAATAAACAGGATGACTAGATTTTAGCCTCGACCTTATAGTATGCATTAAATAGAGGCATCTTCAGTAGGCAAGACCTGGGTTTGGTACAAGCATTTCCTAGAATGGCCATTGGAGAAGATATTTGAAGATATTTTGTTGTTGGCACTTTGTAGTCTGTGGGCTTAAAAGATGCACCTAGACGTCCTGGATTCCATTTTAGATATTTACTCATTAGTCCAACTGGGGACCTTCAGGAAAAAGACTTCTTAAACTAGTGTGAAGCTGATGCTTTTGTATAATGCTCAGCAGCGTACACCTCCAGTGTAGAACAAGAGTACTCAGAACTGAAATAGATGTGGCATGTGCAAATCCATGTAGTTGACATCACTGCAAATGTCTAGAACTCTGTCCTCACATTTCCTTGTTAGCTCTTAGAAATCTTTCTCTTTTTTTCCAGAAGGTCTGCCATGTCCCTGAAGTGGTTGCTAGGTGTCAACCGCTGTAGTGAGCAAACAGTGTGTACGAGGTTGGCTTTTTCTATTATTCTTAGATCATAGGAGCACTGTGTCAACTCTATATTGCAAGTAATACTTTCAATTAGGAGTTAAACAGTAACTTGTTTCTTGGCTGAAAATAATGAATGGATGATGCATACAACCCTGCAGAGCTGTTGATTTGTTTTTTTATTTCAATCATTATTGTTCCAATAGGCCAGTAGAGTAGAGAGTAGTTTATCAGTGTTAGAAAGTCATTGCTTTCACATGGTTCTCTGCTAAAGTCATACAAGGTCCCGTGACTTGTCTGCTTACAGTACAATTAATAATGATTGATATGGTATCTATTTTATGTGCTTTGATAAGAGGTTGCAGCATTCCTTGTTCAGAACTATTTTACTGCACTAAATTGGGGTTCCCATAAGTGCTCATTTTAGTTCTATTTAAGGACTTTGGACAGGGAAAAGTATACCCATACAGAGTTTCTGCTTGCAGCTATTGGCACAAGAATGTCCCTGTTTTTTTTTTTGCATACCAGCCCTGCAATTCTGCTATAGAGGAACTGTTTTTGCATTGACAGCAACAGCAGTGTGTACTAGCAGCTGCAAATTATAACATGCAAGCATATTTATTTTGTGTTTTAAAAAAATCTAAACCAGACTAGTTGCTATGGGCAACAGTCCTAGTGCTTTGCATGCATGAGAGTTTTTAGCTCCATTTACAAGCCTTGGGATTTATAGCAGCTTACAAGACAAAGGAACTGCTGCTGATCCAGGTCTGAACTCGCTACAGCCAGACACAGACAGTATTCCCAACCAAGAATTGACCTAGTTTAATCCTGCCTCCTATTGGGTTACAAGATCTAAATGTAGTTTAGGAAAGTTATAGTGGATACATGTTAAAAACCACCCAAATTAATTGCAAATTAAACATGTAAAAATATGTAAATTGTACATAAAAATGAGTTAATATGCTGTAGAAAGTTCTGCTTGTTCTAGGTATGCTATTTTGTACATCCCTGCATATAACAGCTACAGTTAAAAAAAACAAACTTAAGTTTGTTTAGAAAGAATCTCTTTGAAAGGAGAAAGTGACTTAATGTATTACAGTTAGGACACAATAATTTGCAGCTTGTGGTACTGTGACTGGTTAATGCTGGGTGCTTACTGCTCATAGCTGAGCTCACCTACTGTAGGCTGTAAACAAACTCTTGGCAACTTCAATAGGGAAACACTATTGCAATTACGACAATTAAGAAACAGACTCAATAAATGATATAAAGATAAGATTGAATCATGAATTGTTAGTAAATAAAAAATGAAGTGTATTTATCAAGGTGTGACTGTAGATTATTGAAATGTTTGGAAATAATGCACTGGGATTTGTTGGTTTGAGAAGGAAAGGTGCATATACATTACTAACTATGAGAACACAGTTTAGCTTACATAAACTGACATTTTGAGTAAATTAGAATTCAGCTTGGTATTTTTGTTAATTTTTTTCCTGAAGATTAAGGTGGTTATTTACTAAAACTCAAAATTTTCTCATAATTTCAATAAAACAAACCCAACCAAACTCCCATCCATGATTTTACCTTATTCTGTCTTGATAAAATCGTGGAAAAACTCGAATCGTACACATTTTTCAGATTTGACTCAATATTTTTTCACTCAATGTTTTTTGAGTTATCGCCCAAAAACCCACACATTTTTTATTGTGCAAAACCCAGCGAGACCACTATATCTTCAAATTGGAAAAGGGACATCTGCCATTGACCTCAACGGGTTTGAGATGGAGTATTTTCGGATTCGGACTTTTAGCAGCTTCTGAGTTTTTTCCCCCAAAAAGACTGACCAGAAAAATTCAAGCTTTAATAAATACTCCCCTTAGTGTATGAGGGGAAAAAAAACAATGATCCTTTAGGGAGTTTTTGCTCTGACCACTTTGCTGAAGATGTGTCAAAGAGATGCATCAGAATGTAATGAGCTGCCTTGTTTCCGGTGATGGTGCTGAGGTCACTGCCCCTACTGCAAGTCCATAGTGAATTAGCACTAAGGAGTGCTCCTGCTTATTTGGCAGGGGCAATAATTAATGACCCCCCTAACTTTTTAGTACCATCTAGCAGCCAAAATGGCATATTGATGTCATTATCCGCCTGTTGGCTGCAGAACAAATGTAAATCACTCTCTTCTCCCAGAGCAACTTGACTGACAGATCCAGTTCTCCTAGACCTACACACAGACCGTAACTATATTGTAGTATAGTATCTTGAGAGTATTACACTGGTTATTGAGATGTTTGAGAAGTTCTACCTCTGCCTATTGCCAAAATCAGCTCCGGACCTCATACATACCTTGACAAAATGCTGACCCGCACACGAGAACATGTATAATATTCACTAGTATGAAACTCCTACCTAAATCATAGTTTAAACATTGGCATAGGGACTTAATTTATTACAAAAGATGATGCAAACTCCTAGCAAGCACTGGAGTGTCAGAGTTTGAGGTCGGAGGGGAGTCAGGTAGGCAAAGAATTAAAAGGTCCCCAAGTAATGCTATTGTCTGGAAGTTCTGATAACTGATGTTTTGTATTCAGTATTACTGTACATATACCCAGGACAGCCAAATATTAAATATGATCAGGACTCCAGAAGAAAATGTGTTTCATAATGGTAGCCCCGAAGAAAGGGATGCAGACTGCTTACCCTCAGCTGTTTGATGGGATGCAGGGGTTCATCTTTTAGGGGCACATTAACTTAACTCGAGTGAAGAATTTGAATGATAAAAAATTAGAATTTCGAAGTATTTTTTTGGGTACTTCGACCATCGAATGGGTCAAATTTGATCGAATCGAATGATTCAAACGTTTCGAAGTAAAAATCGTTCGACCATTTGATAGTCGAAGTACCGTCTCTTTAAAAAATACTTTGACTACATACTTCGCCACTTTGAACCTACCGAGGTACAATGTTAGCCTATGGGGACCTTCCCCAGCACTTTTCTAACCTTTTTTTGATCGAAGAAAAATCCTTCGATCGATCGATTAAAATCGTTTGATTCGAAGGATTTTATTGTTCGATCGAACGATTTTTACTTCGATCGAACGAAGGATTTGCGCTAAATCCTTCGAATATGATTTTTGAATTCGAAGGATTTAAATTCGAGGGTCGAATTCGAGGGTTTATTAACCCTCGATATTCGACCCTTGATAAATGTGCCCCTAAGTATTTAGTTGTTATAGAATGGCCATTTCTAAGCAACCTTTCAATTGGTCTTTGTTATTTTAACATTTTTTTGAAAATATTTGGCTTTTTCTTTGGACTCCTTCCAGCTGACCCCATTTAATAATCAAGTGCTCTGCAAGGCTACAAATTTATTGTTACTGCTACTTTTATTACTAGTCTTTCTAAGTCCCTATCCTATTCATATTCCAGTCTAGTTTGCTGAAATTGCAAACTAGAGAGCTGCTGAACAAAAAGCTAAATAACTCAAAAAACACAAATAAAAATGAAAATCAATATCTCACAATATCACTCCCAACATCATACTGAAAGTTAACTCAAAGGTGAACAACCCCTTAAAAAGGGGCACAGTTTTCTTATGCTTAAATAGCAATCAATCAGATTTTTGTGGATTTAACAAGACTACAGTAATTAAAAATCTTTCCCATCTAAATACATTCATCTGACCTGGAGAACAACCTACTAGTGATTGTCAGTCTCTTTTCAGTTTAAGACCCCTCTGTAGGCGCCAGCTTTCCCCATAAGTTCAAAAAGCTTACATTTGTAAGAAACATTATTGCTTAAGTTATCAACCATAGGTCTAAGTATAGGACAGCAACAAAGTTTACATCTTAAATCTCACCCTAACTGACCTTCCAGCTGGGTTTTTCATTTAGGAGATCAAATTGTCTTTCTTCCCTAACTGTTCAACTGTTTTATGCTCCCCTGGTGAGGCAGTCCCCTATCTTTGGAACCACAGGACTTAACATGTATTCCCCAAACACATCTCACACTGCCAGCTCACATTGTATTACAATTTACAGTGTGCAATTCCTGGAATATACTCTAACCACTCATGCTGTCATATTGGCAACTATTACAATGCAAACAATGATCATGAATCCCAGGGCAACTAATAATATTTTATATATTTTTATGTATCTCTCATCTAGCTTCTAAAACGTTATTTCGTACAGCCTTTTTTGTCCTATTCTGAGGTTTCTCTTCTGTGTATCCTTCGATTTTAGTGCCTTCCTCCCTAGATGTTCTGCATTTAGTGCTATTCTAATGCATCATTCATCTGCTGCTCTCTTGCTTCATTCTCCAGACACTCATTTCTACCTTCCATTCTTATAGGTTTTAAGCTCTTTAGCATCAGTTCCAGATCCACTGAATGAATGTTTTGGTATTCCCAGTAAATAAATAAAGGGGAAAAAAACAACTTTAATGGTTCTAATAATTATGCAACATTCTGTTCTTTGTTTTGTGCCACTTGGAATTTTTATTCTTCCCTTGTTCCTCAAAGAAATGACCAGTTCATAAAGTAGGCATTGTTCAGCCATGTCCTCACTAAGCCTATAAATTTTCTTCTATGATTCATGGTTCCTGTTGCCTCAAGCGATAATTACTCTTTAGTTACATAACATTATTTAACATAGAAACATTCCAGTATAACCAAACTACATTATGTTTGTGTCTGATGGAATCCCCTTAACTTGTATTTCTCTTTTTGGCTTGTATCACATGTTCCAGAAGCAGAATAAATAAATGCATACATATTAATTATCTGTTATTAAAATAAGTAAAGTCCGTGACAAGTGACTTGGCAATGTGGAGTTACTTTTTTAATTTGTCATGTTGGCAAATTATTTTAGGAAAACAATAGAGACTATTTACAGTATGCATTGGTAAGTGAAACAAAGATAATCCTTGTCCGGTGTCGAAGAGTACTCGGATGAAATGTAATTTTAGCTCAGAAGGCATTATGACAGCTTCCACTGATATTAATATTTACCTTTAATCCTACATAAAATAGGTGATAAGCTTCTGTTATTGGGGGAGAAGTGCAATTAGTTGGACACCCAAAGTCAGTGGGTGTCCAACTAATTGGACAGTTACAGTTTGATATCACAGTTTGATATCCCATCAGAATTCAACTTTTAGGTTTAAGTTGCACCACAAAATACTACAGGAAACCTGTTATGCAAAAAGCGTTAAAGTACAGGGAGGTCATGTCCCATAGACTCCACTTTAATAAAATAATTAAAATTTTGATTAAAAATAATTTCCTGCTTTTCTGTAACAATACAGTACCTTGCACATGATCCTAACTGATATATAATTGGATTGCGAACAATCCTCTTGGGTTTAATTCATATATAAATGATTCCTTATTAGGTTTAACGTACAGAGATCCAAATTACAGAAAGATCCCGTATCTAGAAAACCCTAGGTCCCAAACATTCTAGATAAGAGGTCCCATACCTGTACAGAGTTTACACTGGCAGGTTTTAGAGTCTTATAGAACATTTCTATTTTTTATAAAAAAAAACTTTTTAGTTTCAGTAGAATTTTCTCTGACTACTGCATCTGTTTCTAATCATCAGTCTGAACTTTAAAACCTTCTTTTGTGCTAGTCTCATTTCTGTGGTTCTACCAAAATAATCTGGGTTGCTGGCAACTGGGATTGCTGCTAGTCACTTTGTGGTTGATGTGATAAATTACACTGAAACAACTGTAGTGACAGCAGCCATCACTGAATGTCTGGCATAACTGTGGAGTATCAGAGCCTGTACAGGTATGGGATCTATTATCCAACAACCCTTTGGACAAGCAGGGGTGATCCTGACCCCTCCGCTGCCCTGACTCTAAGTGGGTTATTCACCAAACTCCAAATGCCAAAAATTCAAACAAAATGTGTTTTTTTTTTTTTAGAAAAAAATCAGAAATTTAAGAAAAAACACAAAGTTATTATACCCCGAGGATGTAAAAAGTCAGAATCCGAAAATCCGTCATTTCAGACCTGCTAAGGTTGCATATAAGTCAATGGGAGAAGTCCCAAAGATTTTTTTGATCTGCACTGGGTTTCGTACAATAATCCGGAGTTTTCTGTCAAAAATCAAAAAAAATCTTGAGTTTTCGGGTGGAGCGGATTTGGTCGGAGTTTTTTCCAGATAGTATTGAGGTAAATTCGGACTTTGATAAATGGGTCTCTAAGTGACTACAATTAAGTTCAAGATATTTTCTGAAATTTGATAAGTAATAAAACTTTTCTCTAAGAGTCACCAGACCAGTATATGGATGTAAGCCCTTGCAGAGCTGCATTATAAGGGAATTAAGAGGATTTCCTTTAACGCTGCACAGTACAGTTACAGAACACATACTGTATTAATAATAATTCTGTTAAATCAGTTTGTATAAATGAAGTTAGGGTTTGAAATAATACTTTTAAGATCAGATATGGTGGCAGTCTGGCAGACAATACAAAGAAAAGTCAAATGCTGTAGTGTGAAAGGGTGGAGTGCAGGGTGGAATCTGGATATGGGGAAACAAATATTTGAGTGTTTCTCTATTCTTAGAGCTGTCTGAATTCCTTTAAAATGAATTGGAACCTGCTGCACCCAGTTTTAGCTGAATCTAATTTCTTTGTTTCATAATATAAGATTATTAGCAGTGTCTCTGTATTTAAAATCCAATGTTAAGCTTACATACACCCTACAGTTATACTTACTTCTATTGCTTAAGGATAAATAAATACATCTTAACACAGTTTTTAATCTTTAATATATACACAAACAGCTGCTCTATGACAATAAAGAAACATTTTGCCCTGGCTTTTTCCTGTGTCCCCCTCAGTTATTTTAGCATTAAGCACATGCTCAGAGCTGGTGGTTGTGAACAGAGGGCTTACACAGAGCCAGACAGAGCACTTGGTACATATGTATGAGGCTCTAATTGGGCAAATACATCAAAAATAAAGATACAAAGCTTAGCAGAAGGAAGGACTCATCTCCATTGTTATAGAGCTACAGCATCTCAACAGCAGACCTATGATGTAAACATTTAGTTATTATTATTATTATTAACAACGTGTATTTTTATAGCATTGCGCAGAGCTGTATTAACTTTTAAGGTTTAACACAATCACTCCCATTTCCTTCCTGTGCATGAAAAATACAAAGAATATTAAGAGAAAGGATATAAGGAAATAGCATTACATCATGTTTTAAATATTTTAAAAATCTTCCTTACTTTTTAACAAGACTGGTATGTCATGAAATAGCTGTAGTAGAGTAATCAGCATCATCACATAAGCACCATATTACTGCCTGCCCAGAGGGTATTTCAGCTACTCCCATTAATGATGTTCTGTTTTTACTGCAGTACAGTTGTCACCTTGTTCTTTATCCTTATTGGTTGTTTGAAAATGATGTCATGCATTGTAGGTGCCATTATAATGTGACACATTGCTTTATGGAAATTAGGATTTTATTTGTTTATTTATAATAGACCTAAACATACAGATACAAGTGCAAACATAGATACATTAGACATTGTACATTCGGTTCTAGATAGCTACAACATGCCAAGCAAGCTGTCTCATTTGAGGCTGTGAAGACTGTATGGCAGAATTCTCAGCCATTTACAGATCATCAGATTCAGGAATTTCAGCACTGAGGATGGGGTCAGAAGAAAAGATAGGGATGTATTCAGATGCCCATCCCTGAGCCATTCTGTTAAAGGATCGTCTTGTGTTCAGAGGGTTTGGTGACATATTGACAGCAGGATCAATCATTGGAGATAGATCAAACTCAGGGAGCTTGAAAGTGGTTCGTTTTGATGCATTTTCAAATCCCCCAAAAGGAGTGGCAGCTCTGAAATTTTAGGAAAATAGAAGAAAAGTCAGAAGTGCAAAAATACTTCCCCCTTACCTTTCCTCTACTGACAATTACCCACCGCTCCTTTAAGTCCATATTGATAATATCTGTAAAGCCAAAGCACTGTGCTCACCAGATAACAACATTGGTGATCTCAGGGAGAACCATGGATACGGATACTATTACCTGTCTGTTGTGACTAAACAATGACAATGCTGGAGGCACTAACAACTTGGGAATTAGACCACCAAAGATTCTCCATAAGAGGTCAAAATGACAGGTGTGCCATTGGCCTAAAATTATTCCTACTCTCTTCCAAAAAAAATAATCAATCTCACGAACTGGACTCAATACTAAAATCCAAGAATTCATTTAAAACTGAACTTCTGTAAACTCTGTTCATGTGGGTACGTGGAGCAAACTTGAAGTCTGCATAGAGTATATAAAGTGCAGATGTGCTCTGTTTGCTGACCTAAATAATCCAGCAAGATTTCGGGCCTTTCTGTAGGGCATCATAGTTTAATCCTAGTAAAATTCAACTCATATATTTCCTACACAAAAATAAATGTTATGATTATGCGTTGCTGAAGTTTAACTGTCCCAGTTCATTTGATTCCAGTTCAAGTCCAAGTGCCAGATTTAAATACTTATGACTTGTTATCCTTTAGGCTGCTTAATCATTGAAATTTTTCAACTGTAAACAACAGACGTTGCACCAGACAATGTCGTTTCAAGGGCATGATGTATAAAAACAGAATGGGAAAAAGGATTAATTCTCTAGAAAGCAGGCTATAGGTCGCTATGGATCTTATAGTTTGTCTGGCAAAATTGCTTAAAATAAAAGAAATAAAAATGTACGTTCATTGCCCACACATCAATGTCCACACTGTAAAACAGTTGAACTAATGAAAAAATGTCTTTAGCAATTTAGTGTAGGAGATTTAAGTGAGATTGCAAGGATTTTCATCACCTTTTATGAGGTTTCCAGACTGGTATTTTCACCTGTAAATTTAATTTTGACAGATATATATATATATATCTTTTATTTCATTAATATATAAAGGA
Source organism: Xenopus laevis (assembly GCF_017654675.1). Taxonomy (NCBI): domain Eukaryota; kingdom Metazoa; phylum Chordata; class Amphibia; order Anura; family Pipidae; genus Xenopus; species Xenopus laevis. Next base: position 74,881,812 of record NC_054371.1, on the reverse strand, counting down.
TTGGTATCATTACAGTAGCCTTCATGTAAAGGGCATGCTGTCCTACATTCAAGTTCTTGCAAAACTACAGCTCCCATGATACATTGTCAGGCTGTCAGCCATATAATAAACATGTAAAATTAGAACCTTATTGTAATCTTATTAATGAAGACCTTCCCACAGACATTTAGGGGCAGATTTACATAGGGTCGAATATCGAGGGTTAATTAACCCTCGATATTCGACCATCGAAGTTAAATCCTTCGACTTCGAATATCGAAGTCGAAGGATTTAGCGCAAACAGTTTGATCAAACGATTAAATCCTTCGAATCGTTCGATTCAAAGGATTTTAATCCATTGATCGAACGATTTTTCTTCGACCTAAAAAACATTGAAAAAGCCTATGGGGACCTTCCCCATAGGCTAACATTGCACTTCGGTAGGTTTTAGGTGGCGAAGTAGGGGGGTCGAAGTTTTTTTTAAAGAGACAGTACTTTGACTATTCGAATGGTCGAATAGTTGAACGATTTTTAGTTGTAGTCAAAGGTCGAAGTAGCCCATTCGATGGTCGCGGTAGCCAAAAAAATAATTCGAAATTCAACGTTTTTTTTATTCTATTCCTTCACTCGAGCTAAGTAAATGGGCCCCTTAATAACAGTATGACTGTTAAGAAACAGATTGAATCATTATTGCTTTGTTTCTGTACAAAATATTTTCATTGAAGTGGGGGAACATGTTTAACTTAAATTGTGTAAACTGGTCATAAAGAATTACCTGTTGAAGCTCTTGTAGTCAGGAATCTCATCCTTTAGCCCAGGTACAGGCAATTTGGGGTACAGGGCCTCAAGGAGTTCTGGTTCATTGCTGATGGCTTCTAGCCATGGAGACATATAATACTTAGGAACAGCAGTTTCATTGAACTTCTCTGGGGGTATTTCTTTGAGTGGGCCTGTATATCCTGCCATTACAAGGAAACAATTAGCTTCAAAGAAAGGAATTCATTAAAAGAAAGCAATGTTTGTGCCTTGTATGTATTAGCAGAACATGGAGGAGTATAAAACTGTATGTTTGGCTGTACTATATGAAATGCAGATTGGATGCTTAGAAAAGAGAAGCACAAAGCACTTTAAAGGAGAAGGAAAGCTCCAAGACAGTTTATTGCCAACAGATTAGCCACAATAGTACAAGCTATAACACTATATTTATTCCTCAGAATTCTTTACCAGCTCTAGACACTGTCTCTGTTTGTTTAGGATAGAAGCTGCCATATAAGCTTGGTGTGACATCACTTCCTGGCTGAGTCTCTCCCTGCTCACTTACAGCTCTGAGCTCAGATTACAGCAGGGATGGGAGTAGGGAGGGGGAGAGGAGCAAACTGAGCATGCTCAAGCCCTGCCCTGGAGGTATATGCTGAAAACAGGAAGTCTGATACAGAAACCCATGTGTACACAATAAAAGGAAAGAAATGCTGTTTTTCTTTTGACAGAGGACTCAGAGTAGCATTACTTTGAGGGTTTACTGTGTATTTATATAGACCTATCTGATAAAGCTTACTTAATTTTAGCCTTTCCTTCTCCTTTAATATTCTTTTTGATATTAAAAAAGTGATCAGAAATGAACTTCCCTTCCACAAGGCTGGTACCAGGTTTCTGTGAGTGCCACTGTCCTCTCTGGGTGAAACCCAAATATCAAAAGGCCATCACCTGCTGAAAGCCACTTTTATACTGTTGAATGGAAATGCTTTGTCTAGGGATGCCCAACTACCAGCAGTAGTATTTGCATAGACTTTGTGTTTCCATTTCAAGTGTATGGGAAGTGGCTGTATGGGGGCACTGATATTGAGCATCAAAATTTACAGTGAGAGGGCTATGGTAATCAACAATGTCTTTGCCCTACATGCCTTAAAAATAATGTAAATTAAACAAAGAAAATTGCATTATTGGGTAATATCTCTACAAATATCCTGTACTAACACCTATTATGAGTAGAAATAGCATATCTGAAACCATTTCTACAGTTTCTTCGCTAAAATTTTTCTACAACAATTCAGTGATAATCATATAGAGCACCACCTTTCTCTCTAGGGGTAGACGTTACTGTACTGAGAGCAGCTTGTTCAACAATAGATTTGGATTTAGAATCATGGTTTCATGTTGTAAAGATGTTCCATTGTCCAGAAAGCTTTATAGATTTTGAGCCTGTTTTTTAAAACAGAAAATGTATTGTGCTTTGGCGGCTTAGATGTGGTTATCGTCCAAAGAGAGTTACCAATGGAACATGACTCTGAAAACTCCCCTGTAGCCTGAAACAAATGATCTCTGTGGTAGGATTCAAGTACTTCTGATTCATTTTCTCAGGAAGCAGCTGTTGGATATGCCAGTCAAAGATTGTTCTTATTCATTGTATCCGTTTTCTTTACTTGGAAACTGCAAAATGCAGCCTTAGCACGAGAATCAGTCTATGTGATGGAGATGCAAAATTCTGCCCTCTACAAACTACAAACCCAGTATTTAGTGCATTTGTATTGCTTGAAACTGTACAATAGAAAAGTGAATTCTTGGGTTTCCAGCTAACAATCATTAATCTTGATGTAACTAATAAGATCTTGTATTAAAGAGTAAGTAAAGCCATAGCAAAATAAAGGAATACCTGCTTGTTAGACCCAAAGAACCAACAGATCTAGAGGTTTGTTTGTAGAGAGGTGGTGGTGGCTTGGACATAATTTAGAATGTACCTGAGAATTGGCACAGAACCCATACATTAAAGTTGAACATAATAAGCCCATACTTGCTTGAGCTTTACTTGAGCCCTTAAATTTATTTTATTGAATTTAGAAAAATCTGTTCAGATGATGCTTCCCTCACACACGTATGGTTTTCATCATGAGACCAGATTTTCTGTCTAATGATTGTTGGACCACTGAAACTACTTCCAGTAAGCACATTCATACTGTAATGCCTTATTTATCTTGATATGATCAACTTAATTTGATCTATGAGTAAATCAATATTTATCTCCTAGGGCTGATATTTTTAATAAAGATATGAAGAGTTAGTAACTAGCAATTAGGCAGATTAAAATAGAGTTAAAAGGTTGAACTTGATGGATGTGCTTTTTTCAACCTAATTTACTATGTTACTATGTAGTACAGAATGAGTTGTTTCCAAACGGGTGTGGTGGAGAACATTGGTACATTAGAGCACAAAAGTACCCTATTGAGAGATAAATCAACTGGACACAAGTAATTTTTATTGATTTAACGATTACCCTAATTTGTAATCTGGGAACTGTCTTTCATCAGTTATTTACCTGGTGCAATGTTTTCAGGGTTGGGAGGACTGCGAGGATCTGGTGTGTTAGGAGGTGTCTGTGGAGAGATTTGCTGGTTGGCATCCAATGTATTTCCTTCTGTGTTTCCATTTTGATTGACTTGATTTTGCTGTAAACAAGTGGAAAAGGAGAAAGCTAAAATATTGCATTTATGTGTATAAAATGAATTTACAAAATCCATTATAGCGAGAACCCACTAGCTAAGCAAAATGCTCAACAAGCTGAGCTTCTGTGTAACACTCCGCTAGAAGGGTCATATCAAGTCTCTCTAAAACTGGCCCTACACGTGAATATATATCAAGTTTTATATGATTTTGAGCCTTGTGTGGGCTCCAAATAATCATCTCAAAAGTTTTTGTTCAATCAGTTGTTAAGTTGATCGGACAGGTTCTGTTGCATTACGATAATATCTCTGCATGTATTGCCTATCTGAAAGTATACATGGGTGACCATCACTACTATATCCAGGACATAACTTTTATATGATTGCTGTCTGTCAATTAATGGCCAGAACATTGTCTGAATTTTTATTTTCAGATTGATATCCGGACGTTTATCATACAAGGAATGAAATCTGAACGTCTCTGGCCAGCATAAGTCTCAATAACTCACAGGCATCCCCCTTGTAAAACAGAGATAGGGTTTGTTCAATGAATGTAGCATTGCGAATGAATACAAGATTTGTTTTTTATATGTAGGAAGCTCTAGGTTTGCAGAAGGCATGGATCCCTTGGGTAAAGTGGAGGAAATATTCTAGCTACAATATTTTTATTCAATGGTTTTCTAATAGCATATAAGAAAATAGCTAATCCTTTATCTTGCCCTGTAAAACAGATGTTGATAAAAATGTTTTTATACATAAAAGGGTTTAAGATGATCATACCATTGAGTGATATAGGGGCACATTCACTAAGAATCGTAGTTGCGCCAGGCGCAAATTCGCCGCACTTCGCCACACTTCGCCAGGCGTAGTTTCGCCAGCGCTCCGCAAATTCACTAAAATCCGAAGTTGCGCACAGGGGTAGCGTAAGTTTGCGAAGTTGCGCTAGCGTTAATTCGCCAAGCGAAGCAAAGTTTTGCTAGCGATGGTTAATTTGCATACGGCACCAAATTCAAATTTCAATGGAGGAATACGTATCAGCACTACAAATGCCTAGAAAACCTTCAAAACATCAAATAAAAATTTTATTTTGCCCTACACATGTGCCCACTGTATAGTTAAGTTGCCATGAGTTAGGAAATGTAGGGGGGAAGGAGGGGAGCCCCAAAAATTTTTTCGATCTTTTTCAGCCTATCACCCATAATATAGAAAACACGCCAGCGTTTTTTGGGACTTAGAAAAAATTTTCACTTTTTTTGAAGCAATCCCTATCTACTTTATTGTGCTTCGCCTGGTCTGAGGTGGCGAAGGAAGTCTAGCGTAAAAGGTGGGTTCAGAACAATGCGCGCGTTAGTGAATTTGCGTAGTTTAGTTCGTTGCGCAAATTCGCCAGGCGTAAGGGTGCGAAGTTACACTAGCGAAATTACGCCAGCGTCCGTTAGTGAATTTGCGAAGTAACGAAAATGCCCGGCGCTAGCGAATTGACGCTAGCGTTCGGCGCTTAGTGAATTTGCCCCATAGTCTTTATAGATTATAGACTTTTCCTTTTTAAAGAGAATAGCCTGAATATTGCTTTGTGGTGCCTATTTGAAGGCATTTCTAGAGTACTACTAAGCAGCAGGTAGTCTATATGGAAGACCTACATTCTGCCCTATAATACTAGCTCATCTGGCCATATGCCATATCAGTAAATATGAAAAAATGCCCATTATGGGCAAATGAAGGGAAAAAGTCCATGTGCAGTCAGCAATAGCCACATATCCTGTATCTAGCTGCGAAAGTGGCTTATGTATTCATTGAATAAAAACAGACCGTTAGTTCAAAATTATCAGTGCTACTTATTCCCTTTACTGCGATGTGTATATACTGTAGGTCTTTCTTAAATAACTAATACTTATAAATATCTTTTACTTGACATAATCACTTAAGGACTGCACACCTCTGAACCAAGGAAATCCACCACAAGAAAGTGATCTGTCTTCATAAGTGAAATTTTCCATTCTGCCTATTTTTTGAATAACCACTTGTAAATTAGAAATTGTAACAGTTATTATCTCAGCTACTGAGGACCTGACTAGCAGCGCAACATATTTAATAAATGCCAACAACATGAGGTGCAGCAAGACCAAAGTCAATAGCAGTGAAGTGGTTAATAACACTTTGCTGCATTTTTTATATGTGCCTAACGTAAGTTTCTTTAATTGAGTCCAAAATTGCACTTCAATCCAAAATAATGGATTACTAGATTTAAATCAGAATCCTAATTCTCTCTCATGTGACTCCCAGTCCAGGAAAATATATTGTTGGCTACAAATTAAAATTTGTTTTGAATTGTATGCAGCGTTTTACACCCCCTAATTAATCTATCTGGGGCCCCATACCAGCATTCAGAATGTTGTAGCAATTATTATCCATTATTTATATTTCTGCAACATTTTCTTCAGCACTTCACAGATATTATACCTTATTAATATCAGCCCCTACCCCAATGGAGCTTACAATCTAAGGTCCCTGTCGGCAATTTTACCATTTTTTTTTTTTTTTACAATTTTTCAGTTAACCTGCTTGTATGTTTTAAGTGTGTTAACAAACCAGAGAACATCAATACAGACAGTGATATAACTACAAGGTGCCAGCCCACCCCCAGCAAAAAAAACTTCTGAGGGGCCCAGTGCACAAAGCAACCCCTAATCGGCCTCCTCATTACCTGCCTGATTGCATCCCCCATTCCTGCCTGCTCGTGCCACCTGCTAGCTCTCAGGTAGGAGAGCAGCTGGGAAGGGGTGATTTCTCCACAACTACAGAGGAGGTGGAGACAGTGGCCCCCTGTCCACCCAGCCCCAAGACTGTAGGGTCTGCTTCCTTTAGTTATGCCAGTGCATACAGACAGAGAGAGAACAAAAAATTACTTACTAGCTGGAATTGACCCTAGGATCTCAGCACTGGAAGGCAGCAGTGCTACCCACTGCACCACCACCCTGCAAACTTTAAATGTAAACAGGTTTGACATGTGACATATAAAGGAACAACAGTTTCTACTTATAAAGTAAATGGTCTGAAATATAATTAAAAAATTATACTCCTTTCAATTATCGATGTACAGTTCCGTATTTATAAACTTCCTTTGGGCAACATCTAGGTAACATGGCGCAGGTGTAATAAAGAATTATATAATGAGTCAAAATCCAGCAAACTATTCTTCCCTGTAATTGTGCGTGCATCAGTTGTGTGCACTCCAGACCTGCTTTTATTGAATCATACAGACATTCTCTCTCTTGCACACAAGCACTGAAGAAGACCACTGGGTTTGTAGCACGAACACACATTCTAATGAAATAATAATTTCTGCCAATCCACCCAAATCAGCTGATTCATTTCAGTACAAAATGACCTCTGAGCTGTGCTATGAGTCAAGTTGTCTGAATTTCTCAATGTTCTCAAGGCTTTATTATCGTACAAAGGGTCCTGTTAGCTCCCAAGCAAAACATTCAGCTTTCTACAGACACCTGTGGAGGTCTGAATTAAAAGAAAACATTAGCAAAAGAAATGACAGTTCGTCTTTGGTTTATTAGCTAAATTTAAACTTCAATTTATCTGGCCTAGCCAGATATGTTTCGGGGTTCAATATTGTTTCAATTTCTGATGCTTAAAAAGCTATCCTAAACATTTCCATTTTTGTTTCAAAATTCAATATTTCTGTGATCCTTTTAGTTGATGTTGTTTATAGAATAATGAAGCTTTATTCAAGGATTAGTCATGACAAGCCAAGGGTCACCAATGACTGACAAATATTCAAGCAACTGCAGCCAAAGTTCTCTATTTTTTACCCAGAATTCTGCTGCCACTGCAGACAGGGCTGCTTAAATAAAGGGGCACCTGGCCAGGGCCCACTTATTTGAGGGTCCAACTGTGTCACTATGTCTTTAATTTTTTGTTTATATATTTTTTTTCATTTACATTTTTTATACCCTCACTCCCCATGCCCCTGCTGCTGTTGCATTCCTTCACCCTTGCTGTGTTCATTGAGTGCTCAACTGGCCATTTGTACAGTCATTATGCTGGCACAGCTGGGGTTAACATGCTGATTATACATTTTCTGTAGTAATTGTTATGTCTAGGGTTAATGTACCATTTATCCATTTTACTTAGGGATTATATTGGCACATCTGGGGTTAATATGCTCATTTTATGTAGTAATTATAATGGCATGTGTGGATTATGTTTTGGTAAAAAGGGTGTGTTATATAGGGTGTGTGTGGCAAAACGTGAGTGTGGATTAAAGTTTTCAGGATAATAGTGGCCCACCAATTGGATCTTTGCCCAGGGCCCACTAAGGCCTTAAAATGATCCTGACTGCAGCCCACTGACTATAATAACTTATCAAACATACGACCGACAAGGTACCACTGGAAGAAATTAAAGACAAGCCCGTACATATCCCTGGGCCTATGTGTGGCACAAGAAAAGTGATAAATAACATGAATGAAATGTACCTATGAAATGGAATAGTTTTCAATGCTTTTTTTTTAACTGCCTGTGGAGCAGTGATTAGGAAAACACTAGAGAGAAGGTACATCTCTTCCAGAATGAGACACAGCATATGAGGAGAATAACAGGGAGTGTTTGAGCAGGGCTGGAGGGGACAATGCAGGTGCTTGGATAAACTAGCCAAATGCCTCTATGTCTTATGAAGTGTTCATATAGTCTTCCTGGCTGTCAGCCTTGCACCCTCATGAGCTGAGGCACATCTGTTAGTTACCCCTCCTGCCTGACTTTTTTTGTCCATACATACAGCCCCAAGGTCAGTAGTGGCAATATGATCTGCTCACTAAATATACCTGCTAAACTGATGGCATAGATACTGGACATTCTACAATTTCTCTGTGTTGGCATAAAACAGATAAAATATTCATGTTACAGATTAAATTATGGAGAAAATATACAGAAAACCATTTTTACATTTTGGCCCTCTTTCCTGTCTTGACATTAGGGGAAAAATTTAGTTTTTTTCATACTTTTTTTGCAGCCATCCATTAGAAGAATATTACTCCCAGTGCAAAAATATTCTCAGCAATTTATCAAATTTTTGATTATAACATTTGATGATCACATAGCCTCCGAGCATGGAAACATTTAGGCAAAAAAAAAAACTCCTCAAATGAAACCTTAAAAATTCTTTATTAAATGTCAGCACGAATGCGAGTCATCTGCAAAAAAACACAGGCTTTCATAAAAAAGACTTGCAGACTCGCAAACCAGCCCCTAGGGTTAATTTTAGATGTTGTTGTACAGTTTCACATATACAAACGCACGTATAAAGTACATTATGTAATACATGTTGAAACCACATCATTGCGACACAAAGGCAATACAAAGGTAGTTTGCTAGCAAAGTATCACCACGTGTCATTTACAGCTCTTTACAGTGTTTTGGATGAGATAATGTCATGTGCTCCTGTTCTGTAAAGCGTCTGATTCACAGTGACTCACGTGTGTGCCGGAAGTCAGTAATAATACATGTACACAGTATAGTACTGAAATGACAGGGAGTAATTATGTTACCTAGGAACGAATGAGGCCTTGTCATGGACTAACTCAGCAGGTATTTGTTGTGCTGATAATGTTTCTGTTCTGCCTTATGATCAAATGTATAAATTAATATATGGTCCAACTGTCTGAACCATTAATCTTGTATAATTATATCAATTATAAAGATGAATTTGGAAGAACTATGAGTAATTGGGAATGTGCATAGAATAGTACATATTGGAATGCTTATGAAAATAGTAATACCAACTTTAATGTCACTATACGTCAAATGTGTATTATGCATCCTTTTATTGTATAGTCACTTTATAGATAATTGTTATTGATAGTAATACAGGGATGGGACCTATAGTTTTGCTTGGGACCTGGGGTTTTTCCGGATAAGGGGTCTTCCTGTAACTTGTATTTTCATACCTTATAGCTACTAAAATTGGGATGTACCAAATCCACTATTTCAGATTCAGAAGAATCTCTGAATCCTTGGTGAAAGATTCTGCGGAATACCGAACCAAATCCGAATTTGCAAATGCAAATTAGGGGAGTGAAAGGAAAATATTTTTTACTTGTTTTGTGATGAAAAGTCATGTGATTTCCCTTCCTGCCCCTAATTCACATATGCTAATAAGGATTCAGAATCGGTTCACCAAGTACAAGGATTCGGCCAAATACTAATCCTGCAAATATATTTGGATATGTCTTACAATATGATTGGCCTATTTATTATGCAGGTGCATAACTGTACTTATTACCAATATGTCTGAACAGAATCTACTACGTTCCCTATGTGAGAAGTCTTGTGCAAAAATTGATGCACGTTTGCCCACAATTCAGCAGTTTTTCCAAAAATTCCAGTGTAATAGTGGGTGCCAGACAAGCAAGACAGGTTTTTCACAATAGCATCACTTCAGGCACAGTAATTGGTGGCATCATATTGCTTGTGATTCAATAGACACTTAGGGGCACATTTACTCAGTTCGAGTGAAGGAATAGAATAAAAAAAACTTCGAATTTCGAATGTTTTTTTTTGGCTACTTCGACCATCGAATTGGCTACTTTGACCTTCGACTTTGACTTCGAATCGAACGATTCAAACTAAAAATCGTTCGAATATTCGACCATTCGATAGTCGAAGTACTGTCTCTTTAAAAAAACTTCGACCCCCTACTTCGCCATCTAAAATCTACTGAACCTCAATGTTATCCTATGGGGAAGGTCCCCATAGGCTTTGCAAGCTTTTTTTGGTCGAAGAAAAATTGTTCGATCGATGGATTAAAATCCTTAGAATCGAACGATTCAAAGGATTTAATCGTTCGATCAAACGATTTTTCGTTTGACTGAACGAATGTCGGTAAATCCTTCGACTTTGATATTCAAAGTCGAAGGATTTACCTTCGGCAGTCGAATATCGAGGGTTAATTAACCCTTGATATTCGACCATATGTAAATCTGCCCCTTAATGAACACTGCTGCGAGGCACATACACCTCAGCAACCGCTCCTCCTCTGCCTCGCCATTCTGTCATTCCTTGTACTGGCTCCCGTTACCTTTCAGAATCAAATTCAAATTAATGACACTGACTTTCAAAGCACTTCATAACTCTGCCCCACCCTACATCTCTAAACTCATCTCTATATACTTACCCAACCGCTTACTACGCTCCTCTACTGACCTGCTACTCAACTCTTCTCTCATTACCTCCTCACATGCTCGCATTCAAGACTTTGCAAGGGCTGCACCCCTCCTCTGGAACTCTCTCCCACTGTCTGTCCGACTTTCTCCCAACCTTTCTGCTTTCAAGAAATCTCTTTAAATGCACTTCTTTCGAGAAGCCTACCCTCACTCTGCTTAACTACCAAACGCAACACCACATACAGTACCACATTTCTCAACCACTTAATTCGATCTTGCCCACTCCCACACCTTGTGTATTACTCCCTTCCCTTTAGAGTGTATGCTCTTTTGCATATGGTCTTCCTCACCTTTTTGTACCGGTATTGATTGTGATGTATCATGTAACTCCATATGTTCTATGTATATAATTCAAGTGATTTAGTTGTATAATCAAATTTACTTTACAGTGTTACGCAATATATTGGCGCTATATAAATAATACATGTTGATAATGTATAAGCTTATAGTGTATTTAGGCAAGGCCTCCAAAATGTCAAACATTTGCCAAGCTTAGGTGGAAAAGACTCTCACTTTGTGCAGATATGCTTACTTATTACCACTTTGGAAAAGAAAATGGCATTTGTAGGGGTACTAACTTTAAAATGCAAACTGTATCAGAAATTGTGATTTATGCTATATTTAAAGGTATGTTGTTAAAGCCTGAATATTTTGCTAGAAGTGCAGATAGCTGATATTGCATGTATCCCTTTTCAGCAGGCTATAGAGAGGTATGGCCTTGTCATTTCTTGTTGTCACTCGCTCTAATAGATTACAGTGTCCTGACAAGGAAAGGAGAAATGTAATATAAATCGGCTGCTCCCGGCATGATTAAAGAGAATATAATCTTTGGGGCAATGAGAACAACCAGATTCCAAACTCGTTTTCACTAAACCACATGGCATTATTGTAGGAATGAAATTAAGGGTAAAGAATTAATAATTTGAAAAATGTAATAAAAAATTGTAGTGTAGTATTGTTCATTCTATTATTATTGCATTGCACTTTTTGTATTTCCCTTGGTGCACTAAATAGTGATTATTCCACTTAAAAGTTTTATTACATATATTGTGTACTGGCATAAACTATAACATCAGCTATGCAAAGAATATTGTCTGCACACAGGACATACATTGTTAATTTTTCCTGTAAATACATTTTATTGCATTATTCCATCAGTACTTTTTTTACTGTCAAAAATTCTTAGTCTAGGAACTATATACCAGGAGCAAATCCATGAAGGTTATTCACCATTAGCCAAGCAAAGCAGGGTGCAAAGTGCTGAATATGGGTACAGACACCATTTTTTGGCACATTACACAGGTCTGTGAGTGCAGCAAGATCCCTGGCGGAACTGCTTCTTAAATAAGCATTAATGGACATAATGTTGTGCCCGTTAGTACTCTAGTACTCTGGAATTAGTACTCTGCTTCAGGGATCATGATAATGACTCCTTATGCCATTCTGGACAATGGGTACTTCACTTTGAAATAAGCTTTTCAAACAGAGGTATTATATGCAATATTTCTTGCCACAGATTATTTTGCAACCTTTTTATCACTGGTGGATGGGTTGCTATATTCTTTCATTGGGTTTGCAAATGTTATACGGCATTCAAATGGAAAATTGTTTGCAAAAAAGAAAAAAAAAACATATTGCTTACATTTTTCCTGTCAAATACTACCCATAAATAGTTTAAAACTAATCAAGGGTAGTACATTGGTGTAAATTGCCTTGGAATATCTGCCAACATCTACAGTAACTATTCATTTCAAGGCAAACTTCTTATTTAATCTCTTAAATCATGTTCCAAAATTGGCTTCCCCTTGTTGCTAAAGCAGTAGATTCATGAGGAGTGCTATCAGGCAGGTGGATTATTAGAATTTTCTTTACAAGTATCGGATCCGTTATCTGGAAACCCCTTATACAGAAAGCCCTGAATTATGTAAAGACCATCTCCCATAGACTCCATTTTATCCACATAATGCAATTTTTTTAAAAATTCCTTTTTCTCTCTCATGATAAAACAGTAACTTGTACTTGATCCAAACTAAGATATAATTCATTTTTATTGAAAGCAAAACCAGCCTATTGGGTTTAATGTTTTGGATTTAAATGATTTTCTAGTAGACTTAAGGTTTGACGATCCAAATTACGGAAAGATCCGTTATCTGAAAACCCCAGGTTCATTCTGGATAACAGTTCCCTTACCTGTATTCATTTAGAATAGCTACATATAATAAGAGCGAATCTCGCTTGTAGTGGGTGTTTTCAGGGTTAAAGCCTCATGTAGTTAAAGAATTGTCTTTTAAATGTTATGGCATAACTTCACCTTGCTCATTTGGAATTTATAACACAATTCTTCATCTGCACAATCTTCATATAAAGTTATACTCACAGCTGTCTGTGGCTTCATTGCATATGGAAAATTTTCAAATGTATACTTGTCCGATCTCCTCTGACGCATCTTAAAAAGTCTCGCACCGCGGTTATTGACGTGGGATAACTCCTCAAGCATAATGTCCCGTGGGACGCTGATCTTTTTCCCAAAGTCCAAGCCATCTGACTCTGCAATGCAACATAGGTAGAAGTCAATTCTCATGGGATTTATTTACGTCAATCTGATATTTCTCCGGTGGCATAAATAAAAGTGATTCCATCCTAGAGCAAAATATTTTTAGTCCCCCTAATAACACTGGCATAATTACCTGTTTTGTTTAAATAAATTAAAATTACATATTAGTCAGGGTCTGCTTCTGTCCCCCACCCCATTTTTCTTTTAGTATATTATAGCATGGATAATTCTAAGCAATGTTTCAATTTGTCTTCTTCATTTATTTTTAATCGTTTTTTAGTTTTTTGCCTTCTTCTGCCAATTTTCAGCTTTCAAATGGGGTCACTGACCCCATCTAAAAAACAAACGTGTTATTTAACTTTTTATTCAGCAGCTCTTCAATTTGCAATTTCAGTAATCTAGTTGCTTGGGTCCAAATTCCCCTAGCAACCATGCATTGATTTGAATAAGAGACTGGAATATGAATAGGAGAGGGACTAAATAGAAAGAGGAGTAATAAAAAGTAGCAACAGCAATAAATGTGTTGCCTTACAGAGCATTTATTTTTAGATGGGGATCAGTGACCCCCATTTGAAAGTTGGAAAGAATCAAGAGAAAAAGTCTATGAAGGTTTCCATTCATCCAGGTCATGATATATATAATAGAAGTAAATCTAGAGCAACTGGACTTGCTGATTAATTATGCTCTAGATTACTTAAAAATAAAATAATGGAGACCAATTGAAAAGTTGCTTATAATTGGACATACTATAATATATTAAAAGTCAACTTAAAGTTGAACCACCCCCTTAACTGAATCCCTTGAAAGCAAATACCCATGCGCTGCTTGCATGATGCCCATTTTGTGGTTAGTGTCCCCTGTGTGTATTAGTTCCCCCTCTTCTAAATGACAACACATTTTATGCCATTATCAGCAGGCACCACATTTTTCAGCAGGTGTGATTATTCTGGAATACTGCAATATGGGAAGAAACTGCAACATATTTGTAAATGAGACCCTGCACTTTTATTCCAGACAGCATTTCTTTCATTCTATATGAAGGGCTCAGCCAGAGGGTGCAGATTTGCAGCTCGTTCTTTTTGTAGCTGACTACATGGGGGTTTATGGCTTTCCATGAGGCCCCTAGAGAGAGAAAGCACAACTAGATTCTAGTCAGATACAATTAGAAGCTACTAATCTGCCAGTGTGATATAAACCTAATCTAGCAGCAATAAACATTCATATTGTTTACAATTTGGCATCAATCTAAATGTGGTCCATTTGAGAACACGCACATGTTTCATGCCAGCGGCTGAGCAATACAAAAAGTAAAATATATCCTTTTTTCCCCTTTATACTTCTTTTGTGTTTTGAACTAAAAACTGCATTCCATACCATACTGATGCAATTGGAAACAATATTCTGTTTCCTCTACCCAAGATTCCAACACCACCCTGTCTCCTACTGCAATGTAAATGAGTAATACAATATTCTGGGAATTGCTGTTTTTAATTGCATAATCATTTCAATTTACCCTAGGGTGGTTTTTAAGGCAGATTAAAGGGCAAGTCAACCCCAAAATGAAAAAATGCCTAAGAAAAGAAAACATAATCTTAAACATTTTTTGAACAATATACATGCATTAAACATTTTCAGTGCTTTAAAAGTTAGTAGTAAAAACCATTACTATTGAAAGCAACACTTGCTTAATTCCTGGTTGTTACTTTTTAAACAATGTTGCAAAAGTCTTAGTTCACCAGCAAAGACAGGTCTGTTAATCAGTTGTCTTGTCTTACATTGTTTCAACAGTCTGAGCCATCAGACAGACAAACACTGCTTCCAATAGCAATACATATACAAATAACCAGTGGCAGAACTACCGGGGGAGCAGGGGGTGCGATTGGGCCAGGTCCCGCACCCCCTCTGGGCCCCGGGGAGCTCACGCACCACTGATTTCTGGGCAGAAAATCTCGTATGCACCTCCCGCACCAGGGCCTGCCCCTCTTTAGTTACGTTACTGCAAAAAACTTAAAATCCATAGAAAAATTTTAATTATTTTATATTGCAAAGTTACTTAGAATTAGGTTTTCTCTCATTAGGCAAAAAACATTTTGGGTGGGGTTGACATTCCCTTTAATAATCCTTTATGAAATACTGTAATTTTAACTTTTACTTTTAGACCTGCAACCTACATTTGTATATGATTAAAGAGATACTGTCATGGGAAAACATTTTTTTTTTCAAAATGCATCAGTTAATAGTGCTGCTCCAGCAGAATTCTGCACTGAAATCCATTTCTCAAAAGAGCAAAGAGATTTTTTTATATTCAATTTTGAAATCTGACATGGGGCTAGACATTTTGTCAATTTCCCAGCTTCCCCAAGTCATGTGACTTGTGCTCTGATAAACTTCAATCACTCTTTACTGCTGTACTGCAAGTTGGAGTGATATCACCCCCTCCCTCCCCCCCCAGCAGCCAAACAAAAGAACAATGGGAAGGTAACCAGATAACAGCTCCCTAACACAAGATAAGAGCTGCCTGGTAGATCTAAGAACAGCACTCAATAGTAAAAACCCATGTCCCACTGAGACACATTCAGTTACATTGAGAAGGAAAAACAGCAGCCTGCCAGAAAACATTTCTCTCCTAAAGTGCAGGCACAAGTCACATGACCAGGGGCAGCTGGGAAATTGACAAAATGTCTAGCCCCATGTCAGATTTCAAAATTGAATATAAAAAAATCTGTTTGCTCTTTTGAGAAATGGATTTCAGTGCAGAATTCTGCTGGAGTAGCACTATTAACTGATGCCTTTTGAAAAAAAACATGTTTTCCGATGACAGGATCCCTTTAAGATTTCCACCTCCTCTCTTTAATACTGAGCATATGTTAAATCCACATCCTACATAGCTAAGTAGCAATTTGTTTAAATGCATGCTGCAGACCGAACTGATTTATGTGCAGCCATGCAGCATGCATCGAAATGAATTGCTAAATATATGGCCAGTATTAAAGGGATGAGATGGCAACCCTATATATGGTGGGGGCATAAATATTGCCACACCAGAAAGAAAACTCTTGCTATGGAGAGCTATGCAGATCTGCAGTTGGTACTGAGAAGTTAATAAAGGTGCATTTCCCTTGACACATAAATAAATTAATGTTGTTGGCAAGGGGGTTAACAACCTGCCAGCACTGTAGATTCTGGGTGCATTATATTTAAATGAATGGGAAAACATGTTGCTCTGTTCCCAGAGGAAAATGATTATTTACCAGTGGAATGCTAAGAATTATAAATGTGAAAACCATACACAGTGATATATGAGGGATATGAATAGGGAGCAAAGTGCAAACAAACCACTATGTTTTTATATAGTGGTCTTTCCTGCACTGCAATTCTCACAGGCCTCTACAAAATGAGTGCGGCAGCCTGGCTTCCCCATTAAAGCTGGCCATACATGGGCCAATAAAAGCTGCCGACAGATAGAGTCGGCAGCTTATTGGCCCGTGTGTAGGGTCCTCTGACATTCCCGATTGATATGTCAATCGTGCAGGGTCAAAAATCCTGTCGGATCGTGGCTGCATCTATTCGTATATTGGCTGCGTTATAATCCGATCTTTGGACCCTAGGTATCACCTACCTCAATGTGGACATATCAGGAAGAGATCTGGTCATTTAGCAAAATCACCAAACAAGCGGATCTCTACGTGTATGGCTGCCTTAGTCATTGATGTATTCATGAAGGACGGGTAAGCAAGTAAGTGTTCCCTCTCCTGACTCCTAGGAAGCGCTAGTTGCAGAGCTAAGTCAGACCTTGGACAAGTTTTTTAAGAATGAGCTTTAAGTTGGTGTACTTTTGGACCCCATGGCAATTCATCCTATGCTTGTATTGACTACCCCGGTGCTCCAGCAGGCAGAATAATCAAACAAGATAGTGAGGCTTATTTATCAACACTGGGCAAATTTGCCCATGGGCAGTTACCTATAGCAACCAATCAGTGATTAGGATATTAAAGCCAGCTGCAAGTAGAACAATGATTGCCCAGGGGCAAATTTGCCCAGTGTTGATAAATGACCCCCATGTCTCTTGAGAGTAGTAGAAAGTACGTGTGTTCGGCAGGGTAGCGAGAGCCATTGGGGTGTTGTGTGAACCCAGAAAGAGGAGTGGATCACATGGGAGGGGGAAATGGCACCAGACCAGGTAGTAATTCTCTGGGCACCAGTATTACTTGGCCTAGCTCTACCAGCAGGCAAGTGGTTCAGAGAAATTCATGGCTTTTGCCTGTCATAGGCAGAGCATTTTCCATGCTTTGATGCGCAAGGAGTGGTCTGTATACAGAACTCACATCCATTATATTCCCACAGGCCACTCACATTCCCACACCTTGTGTCTCATTCCCTTCCCCTTTAGATTGTAAGCTCTTTTGCACTGGGCCTTCCTCACCTTTTGTATCGGAACTGGTATGTATGTAATTCTGTATGTAATTCATGTGATTTCTTTGTATAAACACATTTATTTTACAGGGTTGTGCAATATATGTTGGCTCTCTAAAAATACATATTAAGAATTATAATAATAATAATAATCATAGCTAAGAAATATCTATGTGGACCTTATTAAAAAAAAATCTGCACTAAAACAAATTCTTCAGGTTTTTCTGGTTTATTATCATATTTTTAAAATTTCCAAAACATTTTGGCATAATTTTCCAGCACCTGCCAGGCATAGAATCAGGGACCCTAGGCTGACAGTTCTGTGCTTCTCCTGGCTGAGGCACAGAAGGGTTAAGGCTAATAGCCAGGACTGATTATTGATGCGTGGCAAGGATTAAACTGGCCTATGCTAGCTCATGTGTCTGCACCGAGAGCCACTGCTTTGGCTTTGGGGAAAATGATGGAATCCAAACGTTTAAAAATGATTTTCTTTTTCTCTGTAATAATAAAACAGTTGCTTGTACTTGATGCAAACTAAGATATAATTAATCCTTATTGGAGACAAAACCAGCCTATTGGGTTTATTTAATGTTTAAATGAATTTCTAGTAGACTTAAAGTAAGAAGATCCAAATTCTGGAAACTCCAAGCCACACGCATTCTGAATAACAAAAAAATATGTGTAAGAAGAAACATAAAAATGTTTAAAAAAAAAAACTCTATCAGTCTCAATCAATATTTATTCATGCCTTAGTTTCTTATATAATCGGAAACTACCTGTGGTATATCAAACCACATGAAGTCATTATCTGGTTGGGTGGTTGTCAGACATTATGTAATAGTTTTGCCATGAAAAATAGCATAGCAACAGTATCCCAAGCAGTGCCCAACCACACTATAATGTGTTTCTGTTTTCTTTAGCCCAAAATCAGAAGTCAGTGAAGGAAACAGCACAGAAACCAGCACTCCCATCGTTCTATTCAGATGATAACTTGTGGCAATGCCATTTGAGAGGCCCAATTGTGATACAAGAACACTCACAGTTTCTGTTAAATAGTGCATTTTAATTTGTACCAATTTAAAACTAGTGTTAAAGGAGTACATACACAGAGTAAGTTAAAAGATCTAACATTTCATGAACTGGTTCACTGGTTGTAAGTTCTAAAGCATATTGCCATCACTACATAGCTGTATCATGGGAATAGGCTATGAGGTTCTCATAGGAAATTGTGTTTATTAATTTATTAAACTACCCTCCTTTGTAGTGATATACACAGTTATATACTATATACTATAGTTATGTAGAATATATGATTCTATGGCCGGGCCTCGGCGTGTGCAAACATCCTGTTTATTACATGAATGACTATGCTTTTTTACACCTATGTTATCATACAGTAGATTGAGATAATGGCACAGCTTACATTGCTGTTCTAAACCTGTTTCTCTATTTTCGGTTAGGTTTTTCTATATTATCATGTCTCTATTCAGTCAAAAGTGAACTTTAGCCTTACTCTTTACCCATTATTCCTGAACTAATGGTTTATTCATAGGCTGTTCATTAATGCTGAGGCAAATATTTACTTTAAACCGAAGTATAAAGAAATCTCCCACTGTTGCCCAGAAGCCGTATTGCTCTTTGCTGAACATTACTGTTCCACAATACAAAAGACCAGGTTAATTACTTGGTATCGGTTCACAGACTGCTTTATTTTTAGCGATACTTCCTTTAGAAAACCATTGCTATCCAGATGATTTACAGTTTTACTTAAATTCCTTTTAAAGGAAATTTTTTGCGAATTAGCCAGTGCCAGCCAGAAATTATATTTGGTACTGTTAACCTGTTGATACAAATAAAACTGTTTTCTCTAAACAACGAAACTGACCATGAAAGCAGCTTGGAATTAACATAAAAGATGTTAATTGGCCCTTCTATAATAAGCCTATTTTACATGCAGGTAGCATTTATTGAAAGCATATGGTAACAGCCTGGTGCTGTGCTTTTGTATTACAGCAGTCACATTAGGAAACAATAAAGTCATTGTTCTACTGTGTTCAGAGTTCACTGAGTGGCTTTCTAGAATCTTGTTGCATGAGAGTAGTTTTAGTTCAATAACACTCCGTGGTATCATCATCTACACAAGTTAGTTTCAGCAGAGAGATTATCGTGAAACTGGCTGCTAGCAGGGATGCTTGTCTGCCTCTAGCAAGACGTACAGACCCTTAAGGTGGCCATAGACACACAGATCCTATTGTACGAATCGAGGATTCGTACGATTTTCGGATCGTGTGTGGCGTGTGCCGACATCTTTCGTCCGGTCGATCGGTCAGGTTTGATTTTGACCCGACCGATCCCGCCGGAACCCAGGGCACATCGTAATCAGATCGTTCGGCCATACGCCCGAACAATCAGATTACACCCGATATAGCCATGTTTGTTAATGGCATATCGGGGAAAGATCCGCTTGTTTGGCGATGTTGCCAAACGAGTGGATCTTTGCGTCTATGGCCACCTTTACACTAACACCGACACTTACTTATTGACTAATAAAAACATACAAAGATACACGTACATCAGAATCAGGTATGGGACCTGTTATCCAGGATGCTCACCTGGGGTTTTCCAGATAAGGCTTCTTTCCATAATTTGCCTGCTAAAAAAATCATTTAAACATTAAAAAAAAGGATGGTTTTGCCTCCAATAAGGATTCATTATATCTTAGTTGGGATCAAGTACAAAGTACTGTTTTATTATTACTGAGATAAAGGAAATCATTTGGAATAATTTAAATTATTATAACTAAAATGGAGTCAATGGGGCAGATTCACTAACCGGCAAAAAGTCGCCATCGTCATCGCTACACTGCACCAGGTGAAAATTCACTCGTTAATTCACTAAAATGCAGAGTTTTGTTGCTGGCGACCTTTTGCTATCGTTACTTTGGCAATGCGAGCAATTCAAAGCAAAGCATTCATTTCTGCCTAGCGCAAATTCCCTAGAGGCCTTGCGCTCAGGTTAATTTGCATACAATGGGAAATTTAAAGTTGAATGAACGTCTTTATGTTATATGTTGCAGCAAATACATTACATTTCCACTGTTGAAATAATTACACATGTCCAAGGAACCTTAATAAAGAAAATAGAGTTGTTATACAACAACACATGAGCCCACTGTATAATTACACGCAGATTGTCGCCAGCGTTTGCCACTTCGCTGTTTAGTTGAATAACTATAGGCAAGAACCTGATGGGGGGGAGAAGCTGATGTGGCAGGGCTGGTGGGCTTTTTGTTCATCAGTTCTTTAGTGTGAAATTTCAGCATGGTTGCTAGGGTCCAGTTTACCCTGGCAACTAGGCAGTGGTTTGAATGAGAGATAGGAATAAGAATAGGAGAGGGTCTGAATATAAAGATAAGTAATTAAAAAGTAACAGTAACCTCACTGAGCAGAAGCCTCACAGAGCAATAGTACTGTATTTTGGCTGCCAGGGTCAATGACCCTCATCTGACAGTAATAAAGAAGTAGAAGAAGACAATTAATTACAAAACTATAAAAAAAAAAAATGGAGTCCAGTTGAAAGAATAAGCCATTCTATAACATACTAAAAGTTACTTTAAAGGCGACTTACCCATTTGAGCAAGTAGCTATAGTTGTAGTTATACGAGTTCTAGTTAATTGAACTGCCACCCTTTGCAGAGTTTAGAACTTGCATACATTACAAATGGAAAAAGTCAACATCTGAGCATTGTACGTAATACACAGTTATTAAATGGGTGCTTCACCTTTAAGTATGTTATAGGAGGGCTAAGTCTAGGCAACTTTTCAATTGGTCTTCATTTTTTTTGTGTTGAATCATTTGCCTTCTTCTTCTTCTTCTTTCACTGACTAAAGAACAAATGCTTTGTAAGACTATACGTTTATTTTTATTGCTACTTTTGTCCATTCATATTTATATTCAGGCCCTGTACTATTCATATTTCAGTCTCTTATTCAAATCAATGCATGGTTGCTAGGGTAGTTTTAATCCTAGCAACCAGAGAGCTTACAACTGGAGAGCTGCTGAATAAAAAGCTAAATCACTCAAAAACCACAAATAATAAAAAAATGACATTGCAAATTATCTCAGAATATCGCTCTCTATATCATACTAACAGTTAACTCAAAGGTGAACAACCCCTTTAGTACTTCTCATTCTAGTATGTCTCATTTCATCTAAATGATCCTAATACAACTGTTCTGTCAGGATGTAACTATAGTGTGTTGAGCAGTTCATGTTCTAGCAAAACCTAATGGGTTTCACATGAGTGATGTTCCAGGTTTAACAATGTAATAAATTATATGGTTTTAAAGCGAAAACATGTATGGGATCCCGTTATCCAGAAAGCTCCAAATTACGGAAAGGCCGTCTTCTATAGACTCCATTGTATCCAAATAATACAAATTTTTAAAAACAATTTCCTTTCTCTTTAATAATAAAACAGTACCTTGAACTTGATCCCAACTAAGATATAATTAATCCTTATTGGAAACAAAACCAGCCTATTGGGTTTATGTAATGTTTACATGATTTTCTAGTAGTTTTAAGGTATGAAGATCCAAATTACGGAAAGATCCTTTATCCGAAACCCCCCAGATCCCGAGCATTCTGGATAATCCATTGCTGTATTACGAAACCTGATCAGTGCACACCATTAAGTATATTATGTGTATTGTATGAGATGTATAGAACATCAAGTACATTTTTTTTATCTAAAAAGCTGGGATTTTGTATAATTAAGGAAAAATTCTTTTTTTCTGATTTACAAAACTTGGAAATAAAACTGAGGTAAGCAACATACAGTAAAATCTAGGACTGACTTCCTATAACAGGAAAAGTGGAGACATTTATCCCAAGCCTTGCAGACGTTTCCCAACACCAATAGACATAACAGTCTCTTTGACTTGTGGTCTTGGGCCATTAAGGAAATTGTGTAACTGACGCTGATTGCAACGTGGGCTGCATGTTTATTAAACAAGAAACACTCTTCAGACTTACTCCTACAACAAGCATGAATCAAAGGCTGATCTCACTTTTAAGTAGTTTTTAAACTTTTAATTTTAGCTTAATGGATGGAAAGTTAATTTAATTGTAACATTTTCCCCCTTTTCCTGGTATTTGTAACATTTTATTAGATGTAAATATATTGGGTGTATATAAATGGAGGAACTGGGGTTGTTATTCCTTTTTTTAATCATTGTTTGCAGAGTGTTTAGGAAAGCTTTAGCTGAGTTGATTCAGGGAAAGGAAACATTAATTTACATAGAAAACAATCAGTGCCGTTATATTTTTTTGTGGGCTCCTAAGGTTTTTCTTTCAGATGTATCTGATTTTGCAAAGTTCTTATTTATTTTGGACCTCATGGATATTCCTGTTTATTCTTTCTGGGTTTTCTTTTATTCTTGTTTTTTGGTACCAGTTTTGGAGCCAAGTATACTGAAAGGTCTTAGTCTTAGACTAGGGCCACTGGCGTTGGCTACATCAGTGCTGGCTTCAGGTGCTGGGACAGTGGGCATGGGAACTGGTTCCTGTACAGGTATGGGACCTGTTATCCAGAATGCTCGGGACCTGGGGTTTTCTGGATCACGGATCTTTCTGTAATTTGGATCTTCAAACCTCAAAATCATGTAAGAATTAAATAAAATGAATAGGCTGGTTTTGCTTCCAATAAGGATTAATTATATCTTAGTCTGGATCAAGTAAAAGGTACTGTTTTATTATTACAGAAGAAAAGGGAAATCATTTTTAAAAAATTGGATTATGTGGATAAAATGTAGTCTATTGGAGACAGGCTTTCCATAATTTTGAGCTTTCTGGATAACGGCTTTTCAGATAACATATCCCATACCTGTACTACAAAGGAAAGTCTATAAGCAAACACTGCCTGCAGAGCTCCCCAGAACCATGCCACCTCCATGGGAAACACTGCAAGGCTCATACAGACACATTCTCAAAAGGCTTAGCCTAATGGCACATGGGCAAAGCAAAAAACTCTTCAACCTCCCAATGCTATTTTGTCCAGTCTGAGCTGAGGAACAATTTTCAGCAATTTTTGAATTAATAATTAAAGTGCTTTATAAATAGGGCAAAGGGTAAAAAAAACAGACACTGTGTCAGTGTTTCAATGAAATGAAACAATTCTGTTGTTGGAGATTACATTTTATAAACAAGCAGTTAGTTGGAGAAATCAAAGGAATCTGCAAGCTCTAGACTGAAAATTATGGACTGGTGAACCAGCATCGGTTTCCCTTGCTGTGGTCATAGATACATTGATGTATGTTTGATAGATAAAGAAATAAAAATGAGATTTAAAGACTGACCATGGCTACTAAAACGCTAAGTGGTAAAATAGCTATCCTTCTAGCTGCCAGAGATTTTTTATGAAGTGTTATGAGACTATTATCTATCTATCTATCTAATTATCTATCTATCATCATCTATCTATCTATCTTCTGTCTATCTCATTCGTCTATCATCTGTCTATCTCTATCTATCTCTTAATCTATCTATCTCTTTATCTATCTCTGAATATATCCATCTTTCTATCATCTATCTATCTATCTATCTATCTATCCATCTATCTATCATCTATCTATTTATCACCTATATATCTTGTTATCATCTATCTGTCTCTTAATCTCTCTCTCTCTCTCTCTCTCTCTCTCTCTCTCTCTCTCTCTCTCTCTCTTTCTATCTATCATCTATCTATCTTGCTATCATCTATCTGTCTCTTAATCTCTCTCTCTCCCTCTCTCGATCTATCTATCTATCTATCTATCAATACACACAAAAAATATATATAATTCACTTTATAATTGTTGGCGGTACCTGAAGCAGTGTTTTACCCATTCCTGGATGCCAGCCATACTGTTAACCCTAATTACAAAGCTGAAAGTCAATCCTAGCAGAATATTCATCAGCTGTTAGTCAGCTTCATTCCTTCATAGCAGTTGTTCATCTGAAAATAGATCTCCAATACACAGCTACAAAAGGCTTAGTACCCATAGGAGGCTTGACGTTTGAGCAGATTATTTATGGACATCCATATGAAAGAATCACTCAGTGGGGCTTGATGTTAGTTGAAAACTAAATGATGTTAGTGCAATGCAGCCAACAGTATAATATATACTGTACCATTTCCAGCATTTCCTTGGATTTCCTTCAAAATGGCCGATGCTTGCTCTCTCCTCTCCTTGTTGAGGGCACTTTGTGACAACATTGTTTTATTTGGCTGTCTGTCCCTAAAATATAAAAATGACAAAAACAGTTAGAGGGATTGTTTGCTTTTATGAGAAAGGAAGTTGTTTGGGCCTACATGCATGATTCACAAGACAATATTACACGTTGATAGACTTTGTTTTTGCAGGAAATCCTCAGGAAATCATTATATTTACCATATGTTTGTAAGGTATATTCTAGTGTGGATAATTGAAATATTGAGTACATAGTGGGTATGGAATCTCTTATCAGGAATGCTTGGGACCTGAAGTTTTCCAGATGTTTTACTACAATTTTCTTCAACATACTTTGTCTACTAAAAACAATTTAAAAATTAAATAAACCCAATAAGATTGTTCTCCCACCTAAATGGATTCATCCAGTTTACTGTAGTTACCATCAAGCACAAGGTCCAGTATTATTAGTGCAAGACACCTTATCACTTTATCACAGACACCCAGGGTAAGGTAGGTGAGTGATACTTCTCTCTGGATATTATAGGTGATGTCACTTTGGGGTGTGTGTGTTAGTTCTTCTCAAATCAACCCTGACTATGAGTTAAACTGAATGTTTGCAGTTGCGTTTGTAAATGAGCCTTATCAAAAGACACCGGGTTTTGTATGACTTTCAGGGTGAATGACCAAAGAACAATCTGAACAGACATCCTCATACCAAGGAGATCAGCTGTCCTGTCTGGCATCTTTGAAATATTCAGTAAGTGCTATATTCTGCAGGGCAGCTCCAAAATGGAGCACATAGTCCTGTGGCAATTCTTTGAGAGGCAAAAGCAATGTGTAAAGCACAAAAAACTGTGCCTGTTTTGTGCACATTGCCTTGGAGTTCATAAAATAACCCTCATATATATGGATTGAATACAAATTAATTCTATGCAACTTTCTACAATACATTAATAGCATTTCTTCCAATGACTTTAAAATAATTTTAAATGCAATTGCTATTCAAAGCAATACAGTATTTTTTTATCATGTCCAATTTTCTGCATTGATGGTTCTGAGACTCTTCAAGGGGTTGTTCACCTTTGAGTTAACTTTAAGTAGGATGCAGAGAGTTGATATGCTTAGACAACTTGAAATTGGTTTTCATTTTTAATTATTTGTGATTTTTGAGTTATTTACCTTCCTTCAGTTTACAATTTCAGCAATCCAGTTGCCAGGGTCCAAATCACCCTAGCAACCATGCATTGATTTGAATGAGGGACTGGGATATGAATAGGAGAGGGCCTGAACGGAAAGATGATTAATAACAAGTAGCAATAACAATACATTGGTAGCCTCACAGATAATTACTTTTTAGATGGGGTCACTGACCCCCCAGAAGAAGACAAATAATTCAAAAACTATAAAAAAAGAAGAAATTAAGACAGATGAAAAGTTGCTTAGAATTTGCTCATTCTATAACAAACTAAAAGTTAAATTAAAGGTGAATTACCCATTTAAAACAGAACTCAGTTTATTTACAGGCCTGTGAAAAAGCATACAAGGCATTGCAGGAACTAGTGTGTTGGCTGTCTGGCTTCTGCCACCTGAAGAAGGGATTGAGTAACACACCTCCACGAAACTTTGGTATGTGATGTGAATTGGAGTCAAATTATGATCTCATGAAATAAATCCTTACTTTTTTGGCAAGTGGATGAAAGCTTTTTGTATTTTATTCATTGGATACTGGAAGGAAGGTACCAGTGATATCCACTTGCCCCCCACCATTTGTTCATTTTTGAGGCTGTCTGGCTTCTGCTGCATGTTTCAAAAGTCAGAGCCAGCAGCACTGAAAGAGTTCAGTGGCAGGTGCAAGGGGGAGTCACTTTGAACCATGCTTTTTGCACTTTGTTTTCCAGTGATAAACTAGCCCTGGTAACTTTCATATCAATTTAAGTCATGACAAATGTAAAGCTTCACTTTTGATGTTAATTACTGTAATAAGACATGTGTAACCAGAATGACCACAATATATTGTTTTCCAGCTTCTGCAAAAGCAACATAAAAATATTTGCTATTGTATGCGATGCATAAAAATAAACCGTGTGTTACCTATATCAACTTAATTGCATTCCGAGATCAATGTACATGGTGTATCACCCTCACATGTAATTAACACCAAACAAAAGTTGAAACTATAGACCACAAGGTTAAAGCTTGGTCAGAAATTGATACAATCTCCTAGCAGACCTAAAGATACTGCTTCAAATGTAAAGCTCTTTTAAAAAATGAAAATTTGTAAATATTAATGGCTAAGCAGTCCAGGTGGAACTAGGCCGGCGGGAGACTGAGAAAATAACC
Source organism: Xenopus laevis (assembly GCF_017654675.1). NCBI lineage: Eukaryota > Metazoa > Chordata > Amphibia > Anura > Pipidae > Xenopus > Xenopus laevis. The sequence goes on along the minus strand of NC_054371.1, from coordinate 74,854,649 downwards.
TGACGGGCCCCAGCCCTTGTGGGCCCTGCCAACCGAGGCTTGCTTTCTACTCTCTGCTCTGATCCTGGACTTTTGGCATTCCCGCCACCCTGATCAAGTCGAGGTACATGGCGCACTGGAAGGGGCAAGTGTAGGCTTGTGGGTTTGGGGGCCCTGAGGCAAATGTGCATAATACTGTAGTGTCCACTACATTTACAGAGAGCACTAGAGGGCAGTCTACTGAAAAATCTTGGCTGGATCACCTTGTAGAATTGGCCTGCATTCCCTACCCTCATTATCCACATAGGGAACACTGGGATTACCACAACCAGTTGAGGGTAGTAATTACCCTTACAGTAGGGACACTGAGTTTTCTAAATACCATATATACTCGAGTATAAGCCGAGTTTTTCAGCCCCAAAAATATGCTGAAAAACTCTACCTCGGCTTATACTCGGGTCCAGCGCAAAAACGGTCGCCGGCGTCTAAGAATAGTGGCCGGCGTCTAAGAATAGCCGGCACCTCCAATGGAAGCAGAAACCCTCAATTTTTTGATTGAAACTTACCAGAAGCTGCTGCATTTCTCACCCTAGGCTTATACTCGAAGTCAATAAGCTTTCCCAGTTTTTGGAGGTAAAATTAGGTACCTAGGCTTATACTCGGGACGGCTTATACTCGAGTATATATGGTACATACAGGTTTGGTAGGTGGCCCACTCATAGCAAATGATGCTGTGGGAGAACTATACACACTGAATAAATGCAACACTGTAGAGATATGCAAGCCAGAGTGTGAGTGTGTCCCCTGGGGTTATTTTCTGACCTCCTCAGAAGCTGGTGTGCGTACCTGGACCCAATACAAAAGAACCCTAGGCAAATCAGATCATTCTTTGCTACAAAATTAGATTTTTGGATTCAATTTAAAAAAAAAGATAATTGTATTACTATATTAGTTCGAATTTGTCCGATTTTTTTTAATTAATCAATATTTCATTAAAATGGTATTCATCTGAGCTGCTTTTATAAGGTCACTTGGTTTCTGCTCTCTACAGAAACAATACATTTTTTTTTATGCATGATTTTTAATATTGAACCTTTCATTTTTGGTGCACCTACATCATGCGTGACACTAATCTAATATTATAAAGGTAATGTTATAAAACACACCAGAAAAAGCAGGGAAAAAATTGCCCTTGGTACATGTAAGTGGACATGGTATGCTCCAAACATATTTTGCAGCATAGGATCATAAAAATATAATATAGTATTCAATGAGTCGGCTCACCAAGGAAAAAAACCACTCTGACAATTGTATTTCAGCTTTGCCTACTGTAATACATTTGTGACACACAAAAATAAAAAACCCGGAGTGAAAAAGTCTTCCTTCTGAAACTCGTCATGAAAAAAATGGTGTATAAAGAAGCACTAGTTATTGCAAAACCCCATTCACGTATCTACAGAAAGAAAACACTGATGGAAATGCAGCTATGGTAAAAAGATTTTTTTTTTTGTGTCCACGCAGTTTGAGTCATATGTTAAACATTTTATTACTGGTGCTCATGATCGCTGTGTTTGTGCGTGGAATGTCAACTAAAAATAATTCAAGTTAAAACTTTTGTCCTTGTCTTATTCACCAATTTGCTGGTTTATTTTTAATATAGATACACGGGGGCTGTATTTGAAGTCAGCAACAAAAATAGTTGCTTGGCAACATAATCTACCAAAGTGGACCTTTGCACCAAACTGGATTTTTTTCCACCTCTATATTTTTAATGCATGCACATAAGCAGGTGTTCACATTCACAGTGACTGTATCATTAAAGGTAATCCCATCAGTCTAATTTCACATCCTAAGAGTCCGCCCAATACTAATCAGCTGGACAGCACCCTTAATCATGCCCATCTATTGGGTGCATTCACTTTATGCAACAACTGCTGGCACACACCAGAACGATGAATCAATTTGCTTACCCTTAGCTGAGGCTCTGTTTTCAGAAGGCAATGCAAGCGAGATGAATTGGCCGAAACAGTCCTATGAATGTGAATGACCTCTCTTATCCTAGACAGTCTTTCCCTGCTGTGTTACTGGTAGAGAGTAAAACTGGGGGCTCAACCACTCTACTGAGCCTGGCATCCAGATGACATCAGTTGGCTAAATATAGATTTAGCACTCCAGCCTCATATCTTTCAGGCTTGGAAAGGATGAAGAGTGAACAAAAAGGCACATGTACAATAATAAGCCATTTGTGGAGATAAATTCCCAATGTCTATTAGAGCAAGAACCTTTTTTTTTGCCCTGTGAAAGATTAGAGATTAGACCAAGGGCTACTTTCAGTATTGTAGTCTGCCAGCTCCTCCTTACAAACAATGTTGAGCAGTGTCGCGTGCTTCGTTTCACACGTTGGAGGGCATTGCATCTGTCAAGCTTTTTTTCCCCCTCTGTAATGTGACCTGGTGCCTTTTCCAAAATGCCATTGCCACTCCCTCGTGTTTTACAGTTCATAAATATTCAGCCTGCAAAAATGACTTGTGTTAGACTGGAAGTGACTTTTGCCATGGCGTCTATTCTTTTCATATATATAAAGAGGACGGAACTGGAGATATAGCTACGGTGTGACTTCTTAAATTAAATTTGTCTTCTCGTTAGCAGTTATTTCTGGAAAACAAACCTTGTTTTGTTCATAGCAAAAGTACGTATTGACATTCTGAATAATGTTCCTATTTTTGAAAAAGCGACCAACCAGAATTGAGTTTTTCATTGGTGCAGCAGAGTTAAATTAATGAAAAGTAGAGATCTGGTTGTTATGGGTTATTGCTGTTTTACAAATAAATATCATGTTACTATATAAGCATTTGAGGCTGTATGATCCCATGAGATGTTATTTTAGTTTGTTGGTCACATCAGACATATGTTTCTAAAATTCTGATTTTACTAGACTGATAAAAGCTACTCTATGATTTATATAGTATTTAAAGTACCCCCTTTTGTAACATATACGGATATTCTAAGTCACAGAGGAGTTTGATAACCAAATACACATTTATATTTTATGCAGGTTTTATATTCTCATAGTTTGTAACAGGGGGTACTTTATTTATTATAATACACAAGTTTCAGTGAATCATGTGACAGAAATGACATCACTAAGCACCGATTATAACCAATGACATCACTAAGCACCATTTATAAGGATATAATTTACCAGTTTAATATTGTAGGTTACTGGAGAGTGGAACACTATGCTGGGATAGAATCAATAGGAAATAAATAAAAGCTGGTCTAGAAGGAATGCATGGAAGTCAGTTACGGTATGGGACATATTTAAAATTATTTATTTAGCTGGCATAATGTATAAAGGCACAGCAGTGTCCAGCGCTCCACAGTTTCCAGTTTGTCTCAAATGTTACAGTTTCCATGTTAGTTAAGAAACAAGGAATAATAAACCATCACAAAATATGTTTTTTTTTCTTAGTCATGATGGCCTAGACTGATGCACTGCATATATATGTAAATAACTCCTAACATTTATTAGCAGAATTAAAATATTGTGATCTATCTGACATTTTAACATTAAAACCATATCTAAATCAATTTAGCAACATTAAAGGGGACCTGTCACGCTAAGAAATAATTCCAAATTTGTATCTATTGTGTTTGTTAAGCAAAATAAACTTTACTTACACTATATAAATTATTTAAATATTGGTTGGAGTCAGCCTTGTAATTCACCACCGCAGCAAGCAGGCAGCAGCCATTTTGTGTAACACCTCAAAATCGTGTTTATGCACCAGAATGGGGGACCTGATTCCCAAACTTTTGTTTTGGCTACACAATTATAGACTGTGAACAGGGAGGGGGAAGGCAACATGTAGGAAATGCAGAATGGAAAGTGATTGCCTAAGGCATAGAGGAGGGGCAGGCAATATATGATTGACAGCTGAAATCTTTAAATGCATTTATTACAAGTATTGATGTTTTAACAGAAAAACAATTTGGGTTTTATGTCTAATTTGGAAAGGACTTTTATTATACAACTTTTTATGTCTGGATGACAGGTCCACTTTAAGAGGGTTATTTGCTAAAATCCAAATGTTTCTGATTTTTTTTTATTAAACAAAGATGGACCAAACTCCCATGCACCATTTTGCCTTATTTATCATTAAAATAACTCAAATAAAGTGGTTCTTAGAAAGACTCAATTAAATGGAGCGAAAATCTGAATCGTACATTTTTTTCAGAATTTTCTCCCGACATTAGATTTTTTTTGGGTTGTTGCCTGAAAAGCCAGCATTTTTTGGATTATCAGGCTAAACCCAGTGCAGACCACAATATCTTCAAATTGGGATGGGGACATCTGCCATTGACTTATACATGACCTTGACAGGTCTGAGATGCTGGATTTTTCTGATTCAGGCTTTTTGCAGCATAGGTTCTAATACATTTGGAAAAATTCTAGGCTTTTTTTACCATGAAAATTTGAGTTTTTGCCCCAAAAAGCCTGTCCAGAAAAAAATTGAGTTTTAGTAAATAATCTCCTAACAGTTCAATTTCAAATTATAAAAAAAGTTACTTATTTTATTTATAAAACATTTACCATGAAGTGAGTATATAGTGTGGGGAGTATATTAGGGGCATAACTACAGAGTAAGCAGACCCTACTACTGCAGGGGGGCACAGGAGGCATAGCCCCCCTCCCGAGGCCCTAATTCATATACAAAAACTATTTGCTGTAGGACCCAGTAATGTCTAGTTACGCCACTGTGCAAAATGGTATTTTTGTTAACTGCTGATATTGGGAAAAAAACAGTGGTGGACAAAACATTCTTCTCCATTTATCATTGTTTCTAATGCTAATGAATGTAAAGGGCCCCCTCATATGCCCACAGAGCAGTGACAGATGGACCACTTAAAGGGATACTGTCACGGGGAAAAAAAAATTCAAAATGAAAATTCAAAATGAATCCGTTAGATATATTGTCAATTTCCCAGCTCTGATAAACTTCAATCACTCTTTACTGCTGTACTGCAAGTTGGAGTGATATCAGCCCCCTCCCTCCCCCCCCCCAGCAGCCAAACAAAAGAACAATGGGAAGGTAACCAGATAGCAGCTCCCTAACACAAGATAACAGCTGCCTGGTAGATCTAAGAACAGCACTCAATAGTAAAAACCCATGTCTCACTCAGACACATTTAGTTACATTGAGTAGGAAAAACAGCAGCCTGCCAGAAAGCATCTCTCTCTTAAAGTGCAGGCACAAGTCACATGACCAGGGGCAGCTGGGAAATTGACAAAATTTCTAGCCCCATGTCAGATTTCAAAATTGAATATAAAAAATCTGTTTGCTCTTTTGAGAAATGGATTTCAGCGCAGAATTCTGCTGGAGTAGCACTATTAACTGATGTGTTTTGAAAAAAACATGTTTTCCGATGACAGGATCCCTTTAAGTGTTGACAATTGCTCCCTTCACAAACACACAAAGTAGTGCTACACAATCTTCACCGCTTTTTGTAGCATCGGGTGCTGACTGTGACTCTGTCTGCTCAGGTCTGATCCATACTTCCAAACATATTTCAGCAGCACTCCGATATAGTGAAAATTTAATTTATTTGTGCAACAGGTGAAGCAACGTTTCAGGCTTAACTAGCCCTTTATTAAGCTTGATAAAGGGCTGGTTAAGATTGAAACGTTGCTTCACAAATAAATTACATTTTCACTATATCGGAGTGCTGCTGAAATATGTTTGGGAGAATTGCTCTCTTCTCACTATCAAACTGTCAATGATCACATCATATCACTTCTCATTGTTGAGTATGGGAATCCATAAGTATATTGAGTCCTGTAGTTGCAGCCAGAATTTCTTGTACAGAAATATAGGTCCTGGGCAACAAAAAGTTCCTCATTTTGTGGGAATTGGAAGTGATCCTTGACAGTTTATATGCTGCTAATTGTAGCACCAACCAGAATGGTTTTATAGCCTCTCAATGGGGATATCTGAGACACCACTTACCTTTGGACCATTGTCAATGGTATTATCTCCAGCCCTTCAGTAAATGAAATCCATAGTGTTTTCTTTAATGGGCATCCTTGCACCCATGGAGACCAACACGTCAACTCTAGAGAAAGGATTAAAAACAAAAAACATATACCACAGTGACTGTCTCTGCATTTGTAGCGACTTACATGGAATCTTTAAAACATTTTCTGTATATTAAGAGGCTTGGGGGCAGATTTATCAAGGGTTGAATTGAAAATTCTAAGTAAAAAATTAGAATTTCGAGCTATCTTTGTGTACTTCGACTATCGAATAGGACAAAATTTGACCAGTTGTTAAATAAAAACAAATGTCAGTTTTCTTATTAATAGTTTATTTTTTTCCACTCAGCTCACAAACTTCCAGGAGCAACTATAACCTTGTCTTCATCTTTCTCGGATTTCACATGTAGTGCAACCACGAGATGTCAATATCCAGAGAAAACATGAATGTAGGATTTGTAAATGTAATCTCGGGTATATTTAGAATTGACTAATGTCTCTAGAATACACTCTTTACTTAGTCAGCCAAAATGAAGAGCCAGGTGGCATACACTTTGTTCTTGCTTACCATGACTACATTTATTTATGATGTCAGATATTGTGTGTTTTTCCATGATCTGAATGCATATGAACTTATTTACAGAAGTGTAAACAGTCAGTTAGTATTGCTCATTGCTCTCTCTTATTTACAGAGGAAATTTTGTTAGGCTGTTTTTTTACTTCTATTGCACAAATTGTCACTTAGAAGGTTTCTTTGCCTAAATAAATTGGAATGGGGAAAATAATTCAATAAAATTTCAATGAAACTATTTTTTAGGTTTATGGCGAGGGTCCCCAACCTTTTTTTTACCTTTTTTTGGGGAGCAACACAAGTATGTAAAAAGTTCCTGGGGTGCCAAATAAGGGTTGTGATTGGCTATTTATTATCCCCTATGTGGACTGGCAGCCTATAGGAGGCTCTGTTTGTCAGTACACTGTGTTTTTATGTAACCAAAAATGCCTCCAATCCAGGAATTCAAAAATAAGCACCTGGGCCACTGGTATCAACATCCAAGGGGTTGGTGAGCAACATGTTGCTCACGAGCCAATGATTTGGAATAACTGCTTTATGGGTTCAAACCCCCATTTGTGGCCCTATATTTAATCAAGTAATTCTTCCCTTAATCCATAAAACGTTATAATCCCTTTAGTAGTGTGGGGTTATTGCTGCAAAATGTGATTTTAGAGATAACCACCCAAACGTTCCCATTGTAAACCATTATGTACTCCTTTATATGATGTCAATGTAGCCATATCACTACTGGAATGTGTAGGGAGCATCTGTGCTTCTTTTAACTGTAAGCTTTGCACGACTTAAATGGTAGAGCAATACTGATCTCACTTGTGCACTTCAGCAATATGCATGTGAATGTAGAAGCATGGAAGGAAAGATGTTGGTGCTGAACAGCAGCCCATCCAATTAATGTAGTGTTGCTTTTGAGCTGCACTGAGCACTAAAGGATTCTGTGTCACTTTCAGGCCCTTAGAAACTTGGCTCCATATTTCTGAAAATAAACCATATTGCATTCGCCATAGGGCAGGGAAGAACTTCTCTGGAAACTGTCATTATTCATAAGAGGAATACAAATAATGATTTTATAATATACGTACAGTAGATAACCCATAACTTGTTACACTTAGGGGTTATTTATTAAAGGTTTTTTTGCTATAAATGCGAAATTTTTAAATCCGAAAACTCAAAGTTTCGGAATTTAGTATACCCTGAGGATGGGTGTGCAAATCCGGCATCTCAGACCTGCTGAGGTTGCATATAAGTTAATGCAGGGTTGGACTGGGCTGGTGGGACACCGGGAAAAAACCCGATGAGCCCCAGGCTTTTTTGGTCCCACCAGCCCAGATCTGCACCCTGCGCTGGTTCTTTTACTCCTGCCGCAAACTACCTTATACGGGACAGTCTCGGCAAAACCACACTGTGCACACTCGCTCGCACTTGTGCGCACACGCCAATGCGCATTGCATTGGGGGTGGGGAGGTTGGGACCGGAGGGGAGCCCTGAAACTGCAGCCCCAGTGGGCCCTGGGCCCCCCAGTCTGACCCCGAGACAATGTGAGAAGTCCTGAAGATCTGCGCTGGGTTTTGTGCAATAATCCGAAGACTTTGTGGTTTTTGGGGAAAAATCGGAAAAAATATGAGTTTTCGGACGGAAAATCCAAAAATGTTGTATTATTCTAATTTTCATTAGTGATGGGCGAATTTATTCGCCAGGCGCGAATTCGCGGCGAATTTGCGCGATTCGCGGCAGGCGAATAAGTTCGCGAAACGCCCGCGAAAATTCGCCGAAAAAATTCGCCGGCGTCAAAATTTTTTTTTCGAAAAACGGACGCCTGCGTCAAAAACGGGCGCCGGCGTCAAAAACGGGCGCCGGCGTCAAAAACGAGACGCCGGCGCCGTTTCGCGAATTTTTCGCCGTTTCGCGAATTTCGCGCGAAATTCGCGAATTTTTCGGCGAAGCGAAACGGCGCAAATTCGCCCATCACTAATTTTCATACAATTTTCAAATTTTTTTCACATTTTTTCCTGCACTGGATTTTTTTTCTGGAAAGTGTATTAATAAATAACGGGAAATAACCTGTGCATATTTGGTCGGAGTATACTTCAGAAAATAATGAGATAAATTCGGATCTTCATAAATAACCCCCTTAATAACAACCATAAACTTAAACAGATTTGGCCAGTCCAATAGATCTGTAATGTTTTTTCTGATTTGTATGCAATGCAAATTAAGCCCTTTTGAATTAATTCACTTATCTTTTGATGTGAATTCATGTTTTTTATTTGTAAAACAGTGCTGGATTCATAGAGGTGGGGCAATAGGTGGCATGTGAGCATCCTCTGGAATGCCCCTTAGTTTGTGTGTCATTGAGATTATTAGTTTTTTGTAAAAAAAAAAAAAAAACTTCTCGCTTTGTGGAAATAGGAAGTGACCCTGGACAGTTTTTTAAAAATGTTCTTATAGCTCCTCAATAAGGATAGGTAGGATTGGGATATCTGAGGCACCCCTTTGACCCATTATTAATGCAGTTGTCTCCAGCCCTTCGGTACCTATACCCCACAGTACTTTCTTTAATGGACATTCTTGCACCCAAGAAGACCACACATGTACCTAAGAGTTCCTCGGTATAGCTCATTTGCTATTTCTATTATGTTTATATCATTTGTAAGGAGTATGAAAGGAGTATGGATGTTCCTATAATGACTGACAAATGTGTTTTTCCCCTTGAATTTTGAAAGAGTTATTATTGCATCACAGGACTTAAGACTTGAAAATCGCAAATTGCTTCAACATCAGCACTAATCTACTATATCAGGGATCTGTGTGTCTACCAGTCAGATAACATGTCTTGTAACTTTAAATAGGAATCACAAAGGTTTAATCCATTTATGTCACCAGAACTGCGGTGCATTAAAGATGAAGTCTGCTTTTTTTTTTTATAGTTTTTTCATTGTGAGCATGCACATTTGGAGATTCCACAGTTCTCATAGAGGGGTTAAGATTAGAATTTCTTCGTAAAAGATATTTCACATAGGGGGTTATTTACTAAATTCTGAATGCAAAAATCCCAAAAAATTTATTTTTTAGTAAAAATCTGACTTTTAAAAAATCCAGAATTTTTCGGAATTTATTAAACCCTGAGAATGGAAAAGTTTTGGAAATGGAAGAATGGCACTGCTTTGTGTAAGAATTCCGTCCACTAAGCCTGCGTGTTTACAAAAGCAGCAGACGGATCATTTTCCTTTCCGTACACTTCTGAAAGCACATTGGGAGATATGACCTTGTCTTTTGCTAATCTCCTAAATTCAGTGCATCCAAAACAAAATTGTACACAGAGGAGATTAAGTGATTATCTAAATGCCGGCATATCAAAAAAAAAACATCAATTCATCTTCTGTTTGTGCAGAAAAGTAATATTTATTCAAGCACATAGTTACATCTTGCAAGCAGTAGTTTTCCAAGCATTCTACTGTAGTGGACAATCAAAATGTCAAACTAAACACACACTTCAAAGAGCAAGAAAAGAACAATTTTCCATTAAAACTGGTATAAAGTGAATTAGTATGTGATTTACATTCTATACATAGTCACCCACTCTGTTCCTTTTGTCTGAGCTACTCTGTGCTGAGTGCTTATTTATTCTCTGTTCCTATAATATTGTACTGTGAGCACAGTTTTGTCATTCTTATCCAAACACCAATACAAAGGCAAATATTTATCAGGATTATACTATTTTCTGGGGGGAAACAACTATACCTTTTGCTGGTTAGAAACATTTTCAAAGGGAAGAATTAGAATTTTAGCTACATGTAGTTGAAAGTCCAGTGACATCAAGGAGTGAAAATGTCCCAAAAGTATTTTCAGATCATCTTCACCTAGAAAACACATTTACAGTAATAATTCCAGTAGTTTTATTTGGCAGGGCTTTTAAGGCATGTTTATAAACATGTATTATCTTAGGCTCATGGTATACAGGATGTGCACAGACGCATTCTCCACCAGCTGGTGATGTGCAAACTGAAAGAACTCTGGGGAGAAACCACAAAATCACTTCCATAACTATGACTACTACAGTAACTCAAAAACCACAAATAATAAAAAATTAAAACCAATTGAATATTGTATCAGAATATCACCCTCTACATCCTACTAACAGTTAACTCAAAGGTGAACAGCCCCTTTAAGAGAAGACATTAAAGCTGACAGACCATGCCAAAGCTTAGCGCAAACATTCGGCAATAATAACAGGACTTCTACTTCAAAGAAACATTTTTACAGGAACAGGATACAATTAAATCATATATCAGGTCAAATAAATCATATATCTTTTTGTTGTGATTGGTCCTTTAAAGAGCTATTCTTTATGATAGCTATTCTTTATGTATCCATCACAAGTATAAATGATATAATAAGGAGTATAGTTTGTGCCATAGCCCTAAGATCACTTGGAGCATTTTACATGGGACCTGTTATCCAGAGTGCTCTGGACCTGGGGTTTTCTTTATAATGGATCTTTCCATAATTTGGATCTTCATACTTTAAGGGGCAGATTTATTAAGGGTCGAAGTGAATAAGAGGGATTTTTCTAAGTAATTTCGAAATTTGAAGTCATTTTTTTTATACTTCGACCATCGAATAGGATACTACGAATTTACTTCGAATTCTATTAGAAGTAAAAATCATTTGAATATTCGACCATTTGATAATCGAAGTACTGTCTTTTTAAAAAACTTTGACTTCAATACTTCGCCAAATTAAACCTGGCAAAATGCTATGTTAGCCTATGGGGACCTTCTACAACCATTTTCTAGATATTTACACATCGAAGTAAAATCGTTCGATAGTCCGCTAAAATCGATCGAATCGAACGATCTAATCATTCGATCTAACGATTTTACTTCACAGGATGGCCAATTTTGCTGAAAAATACTTTGACTTCAATATTCGTAGTCGAAGTATTTCAATTCGATGGTCGAATTTCAAAGTATTTTCTACTTCTATATTCGACCCTTGATAAATCTGCCCCTAAGTCTACTAGAAAATCATGTAAACATTAAATAAACCCAATAGACTGGTTTTGTCTCCAATAAGAATTAATTATATCTTGGTTTGGATCTAGTACAAGTTACTGTTTTATCACTACAGAGAAAAAGGAAATCTGTTTTTTAAGAATTTGGATTATTTGAATAAAATGGAGTCAATGGGAGATGGCATTTCTGTATTTCAGAGCTTTTTGGATAACATGTTTCCGCATAAGGAAGCCTATACCTGTACATATAAATAGTACACAAAACAAGATAGCACTCAAAAAAAACTAAGGGGAAACAGAATCCATTTAATTTATTTAAAATACCATATTCTTCTTCCTCATCAGCATTTCTGTTAAAAGGCAGGTGTTTCAGTTGACTCTCCTATTCTCATACTTCCGAAGGTGTATGTCTGCTTGTCCCTTTATAGGAACGGAGCTTTCCTTTTTTCCCTTAATGCATTGCAGCTCCTTCCATGGTCTGAATCCCTCTGCACTTCCATTTATCCACAGTCCCTGTCAGCTGGCGGGGTCCCCATATACCCACAAAGAACCTGTCACATTTTTGTTTACTATCATTGATGAAATATTTGCATGCAGCATAATTCCCAATGTTAGACTTCTGCTCTCTGATTCCTTCTGTTCTACGTATAGAGTATGTTTGCAGGTATGTTTGTAGGTATATAAAAGAACTTGCTTCTCAAAAATAAGCAAATCTGTATGAAACAGATCCCAGAGGTGTTGGTAGCCCCATTATATTACATGACATAAAATAACTAAACACAGCCAAGCTTTTTTTAACTTGCAGATAGAATTAAAATGACTTTCAACATCTGTTCTTACAACATAAACATCATATGCAATGTTAAATATATACCTCCCGCTCGTTTCTAAAGATAGCAGGGTGGCAGGCTGAGTGCGTGCATGGTGGTGTGGGTAGAGATTTGTATGTGAGCCGGAATAACATTTATGAAACGGATTATCTTACTTTTCTATTTTTTGTACATTGTCATTAAAAGGGAAAAAAATAAGGTTATTGTGGAATAACAGAGCATGGCATCAGAGCTTTCTCTTGTTGTGGCATTTAAAAGACATAAGTAAAGGACAGAATTATTTTGCTATACTGCTCCCATTCAACCCATTGGATTGCAGATATAGAGTTTATACAATGACGTCTATGTTTGGTTATTTACAATAGTGAAAACTGGGTCCAACAGGGCTGTAACAAGAATATTGCAGACAGAAATTAATAGGAGTTGTCCTGATACAAATATGGGATCTATTATTCAGAAACCCATTATCCAGAAAGCTCCGAATTACAGGAAGGCCATCTTCCATAGACTCAATTTTATCAAAATAATTAAAACTTTGAAAAACGATTCCCTTTTTCTCTGTAATAATAAAACAGTAGCTTGTACTTGATCCAAACTTCGATATAATTAATCCTTATTGGAGGCAAAACCATTTTATTGGGTTTAATTAATGTTAAAATAATTTTTTTAGTAGACTTAAGGATGGATTTCCAAATTATGGAAAGATCCCTTATCTGGAAAACCCCATTCTGCACAACAGGTCCCATACCTGTACATTGCTTTGCATTCCTCTATAGACAGAAATGTTGGACTTATTTCCGGATTTAAACTCTTTCATTAAAATGTGTCAAAGTATTTTTGCTGCTACCAGATAACAAAATGATCTGCCCAATGTCTCCATCTAAAGCGGCCGTGAAATAGAAAAATTACCCAGCACACACTTCATTCCGCCAAAAGAACTGCTCAGAGAAAAATAATCTGCATCTGAAGTGCTTTTATTTATTAACAGTGCTGTGTACAACTTCCCTTCCTTAGGTACAACGGGTATATATATATATATATATATATATATATATATATATATATATATATATATATATATATACAGAGAGAAAGAGAGAGAGACAGAGAGAGAGACAGAGCAAGTAAGCACCCCAAGAGTCAGGTAAGAAAAAGTTCAAGTTAGCATATTACAGCTGTGCAGTTATGTGATGTGCTAAGCCTCCCAGACACAAGCTGAGTTTTGATTGCTGTTACTCACTTTTTCATTTTGTGTTTTTAGTCGTTTTTAAAATTATTTTCTTTCCTCTTCTCCCTCTTTCCACCTTGAATTTAAAATTCTCTCTCTCTGGTTGTTAGGGGTCACTGACCCAACAGCCAAAAATCTATTGCTTTGTGAGGCAACAATTTGAATGCTATTATTTCTTTCTATTATTTATCTTTCTATCTATCCGGTCTCTCCTATTTGTCCTACAGTCTCTAATTCAAACCCGTGCCTGGTTGCTAGGGTAAATTGGACCCTGGCAACTAAATTTCCAAACTCGAGAGCTGCAGAACAAAAAGCGGAATAATTCTAAGAAACCACAAAAAATAAAAAATGAAGACCAATTGCAAGTTGTCTAAGAATATCACTGCCTACATCACACTAAAATCTTATGTAAACTTGAGCTACCTCTTTAAGGGTGAAAGCTGCCCCTGTATTTCTTTTTTACTTAATCCCTCTTTTAACGAAGTATCATATTCCATAATTCTCTCTGCTCTTCTTCAAATCGGAAACTGCACATTTTCGGCTTGGAAGCTAACAAAACAACCATCAGAAATAGTGCAGAAATAGTTACAAATCATTTTTTTTGCAGTGCAGCTGAACTTAGTAACAGTATTGCAGTTTCTGAAATGAACTTTTATCAAGTTGACAGAGCTGACATCTCTATAGAGCTTTAGGTCAATGTTAAGAGGCAAATTGTAGCGTTTGAGCTTTATACAAAACACCACAGGCTAAAGTACAAGAACATTGGGCAAAATTATAGTCCCTTCATACTCGCAGCAGATTTCTCCGTAATTATAGAGGCTTTCAGATGTGTTAGAGTCATGTACAGTTTATTTATAACAAAAATCACTTTATCTTTTCAATTTTCAAAGCATTTTGAATATCCGTTATTCTGCCATATCTTAGCCCCCCTAGTAGGTTATGCTGTGTGTGGATGTGTTTGCCACGAGTTCATTTAAAACACACAAATGTCAGCCAAAATGAAGGGAAAAATAAAGCCTAGTTATTAAAAGGGTATTTTATTACCCTTACTTATTCCTTTAAATTTACAATGAAGTATGAGGGTGGATAACAAACGACTCTTGTTTGACTGACTGACACCCTTCTCTCTTGCACTCCCCTACTTTTTCTTTTTTCATTAACCAGCACACTGTATATTTTCATCAGACTAACACACACACACACATATATATATATATATATATATATATATATATATATATATATATATAAAATTGTGTTTTTGGCACTGTATTCCTCAACACATTTCTTTATTAACTCTCCCTTTATTTTTATGTGAGGATAATATTCACTCAAAAATACTCATATATCATTCTTATTGGGTGCCAATCCAGACAGCAAAAGGCTAAAGTGCCAACTACTGTACCTTTAGTACAGATATGGGACCTGTTATCCAGAATACTTAGGACTTGGATTTAGTTAAGATTTAATCATTAATTAACCCCAAGAGGTGTGTTTTGCCTTCAATAAGGATTAATTATATTTTAGTTAGGATCAAATACAAGGCACTGTTTTATTATTACAGGGATAAAGTTAATAATGTTTAAAAATTTGGAATATTTGGATAAAATTGAGTCTATGGGAGGCGGGCTTTCAGTAATTTGGAGCTTTCTAGATAATGGGTTTCAGGATGACGGATCCCATACCTGTATATTTAGTGAGTCCCAATGTTGCTTATGAAGCCCAAGAGAATGACAACCGTCTGTAGTGATTATATCAATGGCTTCTTCTCTAAAACCTTCCAACAACCAGTTTTCAGCTTTTCACATACCATTTATCAATTTACATAAAGTATATCATACCGCACTCACAGGGCTTGTGCACTTGAGGATGGCTTGAGTGGAGGGGCCGAAACGTTGAATAAAATAATTTTTTATTTTGTACAAGTCCTATGAGTGTAGTTTGGTCTTGTAGTAAATATGATGTAAAGTATAGACATTACTCTCTTGTGCACAAGACTGTCCTTGAAAAAGGTCCTAATGAGGAACGAAACGTTGGACCTAATATGATGTAAATAAAGAGGTGACATTCTTTTACATGGGTGTGCCTGATATTCATATATTTATATATATAAACCTTTCTAAATTCTCTAGTGAAAAATCATGTAAACATTAAATAAACCCAATTGGTACAAATTACTGTTTTATTATTACAAATTATTTTAAATTTTAATTATTTGGATAAAATGGAGTCTGCGGGAGCCGGCCTTCCCGTAATTCAGCGCTTTCTGGATAACAGGTTTCCGGATAATCGAAAGAAAAGTACTTAATGATAATTTTTCTCAAAGGTTGCTACTAACAATTAAATCCTACAGGAAGAGACAGGGGTCACTTCTAAATGTAAAATGAAAGCATGGCTCAATATCCTATTAGTAGAAATAATGTTCTAATAGACTATTGTGCAGGTTTTTCATTTTGAAAGCATAACTAAATGTTTGCCATAAGATTTTTTGGAATAATTTATTCTGCAGCAGTATGGGATTTACATTAGGCCGCATTTCCACCACCTACAGAAACCTAATTATTCCTACTCTGTGTTGCAAGGTATAAATTTCCCAGAGTGTCTAACTGTGCTTCTTTTCAATGGTGTATTGGCTGACGCATACATTGTTATGACTACTGGAATATGAATTCTTTTTGTCAAACAATGTTTTTTTTCCAAAAACCCCTGAACCCAGGTGTTAAAAAATCATATTCCAGCAGAACAAAAACATGTACCACTTAGCATAACTCACCGTTCATTCTCACCCACGTTTGAAGCACTTTGCATCAAGCACAAAGGCAATGAAAACCTTGTATAAATAATTGCTGGAATTCTCTGAAATCCATTTAGAGCTAAGCAGTGGATCCATCAGCCTGTATTCACTTCTGTTACATAGATGCAACTACGCAACTCATATAAAAATATGTTTCCCATTGACTGCATATGGCAGGCATCTTTCTTGCTACTCTTATTTCTCTTTCTAACATGCAGGTCCATTGTAATATTAGCCAAACTGACACATTCCAATATCCAACTAAGTCTAAGACACTCTCGCCTACAAGTAAATAACTTCATTATTGTTTGTTTTTCCATTTTTTATTTATGGTTTATCCACTTCTTTTACAGGTCGGTTAATCTATACCTTCTATTTTGGCACCAACTCTCTTCCTTTATTGCCTGCCTTATTATATTCATGTTTACGTGCTTTAAGTTACTACAGGTATGGGACCGGTTATCCAGAATGCTTGGGGCTTTCTAGATTAGGGGTCTGGATACTTTAAGTGTACTACAAAATCATTAAATTAACCAAATAGGATTGTTTTGGCTCCAATAAGGATTAATTATATCTTAGTCGGGATGAAGTGCAAGGTTCTATATAACATATAGAAAAAAAAATCCTTTTTGAAAATGTAAACTATTTGTAGACTATGGAAGATGGCCTTCCTGTAATTGGGAGATTTCTGGATAACGGATCCCATATCTGTCCATATATCCCATATACTTTTTGGTGTCACTGAGGGGGCACAGCAATTACATCTTTGCCCTGGGCCCACAGGCACCTTAAAACTGCCTAATTGTGAGTAGAAAGTAGAAAAATACTTAAATATTAGCTGAGTACAGGAAAATAATTTTAACTCTATTTTTTTAAGTCTATATTTTTTTTACAGGAACAAAGGGACCCATGTGACTGAGTGCCTCTCCCCTGCATCTGATGTTGCTTAAAAAGGAATAATAGTTAATAGTATCTTTAGCTCTAAGGGGCTGATTTTAAATTCCATCTATTCTTGACCAACCACCATGTTGTCCTTGAAAGAAGACACAGAGAGCACTACACAAAATACAAAAAGTCTCATCTCTAAAATAAGAAATGCTGCTTTTAGATTTGCATTTCCAGCCATGTTTTGCTCCACTCTTTTTATCTTATTGCATAATGTAAAAAAATGATTGGTTGGCAAACTATTAATCCAAAGGAAATTAAATATAAAACTCCCCTAAAGTAATTTTACAATTAATAATGTTCACCAGCTTCATTTAAAAAAAAAAAAAAGCTAAAAATAGCATTGTGTACATCTGATCCTTTCTCGAAGACTGCAACAGATCTAGTGACAATCAGTTAAAATATTTACTAGTT
Organism: Xenopus laevis; assembly: GCF_017654675.1. Taxonomy (NCBI): domain Eukaryota; kingdom Metazoa; phylum Chordata; class Amphibia; order Anura; family Pipidae; genus Xenopus; species Xenopus laevis. Next base: position 74,836,843 of record NC_054371.1, on the reverse strand, counting down.
ACATTTTACCGTGTTTACAGTTCACTGTCTGTTACTTTCCATGAGTAATTCAAAAAATTATGAATAGCTCCATGATTTAGCTTTATTTATATTCTTATATAAATATAAATGTTTGTTTGTTTGTTAGCTTCTCCATTTCATTTTTTTTTCTGCTCAGAAAAAAATGACAGTAACACAGAAAAGTCACTTCTAAGGGGGGTTATTTATCAGTCCGAATTTATCTCAGTATTTTCTGAAAAAACTCAGACCAAATTTGCACTTTTTTTTGGCTTATTTGTTAATGTACTTTCCAGAAAAAGTTGTTTGCTGGAAAAAATACGAAAAAAAACTTGAAAAATAAGAATTTTTCGGAATTTCCTCCCAAAAACTCTGAATTTCATCATTCAGTTTCTTGCAAGAAACGCAGTGCAGATCAAAAAATCTTTTTGACTTCTCCCATTGACTTATATGAAACCTTGGCAGGTCCTAGATGGAGGATTTTCGGATTCTGGCTTTTTCTATCCTCGGGGTATAATAAATTCTGAAAAATTCATGATTTTTTTATTCACTAAATATTCGGATTGCATACTAAAAAAGGACAAATTTTTCGGGTTTTTGGCGTTCAGAGTTTAGTAAATAACCCTCTAAGATTCATTTTGAGATTATCCTACATCCCTTCTGTATTTCCTGTGGATACAAACTTGCCCAAATGTTAAGCATTTGGCCATAAAAAAAATTCAAATCGTTGCCATGTGCCATTCCATGTCAAAAATGGAAATACAATTATTTGCCAATTTAAATATAAAAATTATGATTTCCATTTTTATTCTTATTTTTAAAGACGATTGAGTATTTAGCCAAATGCAAGAATTTAAGTTTAACACCCCTTATTTCAAATGGCTCAAAGGTTCTCCCAAAGTATTGAAAATGCTATTGGGTATAAATTCAGTTTTGCTTTACTACAAAGATATTTTATATTTGTATTTATTAAAGAAACAAATATGAAACCTTTCTGTATCTTGTAGATTTATATAAAAACAGAATGTATCCCACAAATGTCCTACATTTTCAGATACAGGTATGGGACCTGTTATCCAGAATGCTCGTGACCTGGGGTTTTCCGGATAACGGATCTTTCCATAATTTGGGTCTTCATGACTTAAGTCTACTAGAAATTAATTTATTTATATAAACCCAATAAGCTGGTTTTGCTTCCAATAAGCATTAATGATATCTTAGTTTGGATCAAGTACAAGCTACTGTTTTATTATTATGGAGAAAAAGGAAATAATTTTAAAAAATTTGGATTATTTGGTTAAAATGGAGTCTATAGGAGACAGCCATTCCGTAATTTGGAGCTTTCTGGATATCGGGTTTCCGGATAAGGGATGCTATACCTGTACATATACAGCAGTGTTCATAGCAATAAATCTGATTCTGAGTCTTTTAGAATAGACCATCCACTGTTGTGGATTTGTGGTGAAAACGATTTCACTCACAGGTTTACAAAATTATTTGGAGGAATCAGAACACCAAAATATGGCAAGTTCAAAAATGTTCTTTACTGTATGCTTTTACATACAGAAGCATGCAATAGAGAATGACTGTTACACTCGAAACTGGCAGCTGTAGACTCTGAAATGGTTTTCCTATGTGCAGCAGACATTGGCAGAAAATGACCCCTAGTTTCCCTAAGACCTATTTTGGGTCTATGGAACCTTCATTGAAAGAACATTGATGCTCAATAAAATTATGTCAAATAAAAGGTTTATATACCAAAGGGAAATGGCATATGGGGCTGTTGTGGGCACTTTGCACACAAAAACATTGCACCAAAGCACCCAAATCAGAATTAAATAGGCTTTTTCTCTGGCATGCCTTTATGTGGACCTGGAATACATTGCATACCAGAAAATCTGGAAAGGGGTTTCTACATGCAGTAACACTGGTAGAAACTGATTTGTGTTGGTTCCCCATGACCTGTTTTTGGGTCTATGGAACCTTCATTGGCAGAAAACTGTAGAACAATGATTTCGTTCAATAAAATAATTTATCCTTCAGGGCAAAGGCATATGGAACCCATCAAAGCACCCAAAAAAGCACATTACCTACTAGCCCCATGAGCTATTGCTCTAAGAGTGCTACTTTTTTTCACTACAACACATCCTTTAACCATAAGCTGCTCCTTTAACCCTAGTTTAAAGCAATCATGCAATTCCTTCAATACATTTAAAATAAACTTCCTTAATTCCTCTTTAACATGTTATAAAGATCTATAACTGTACTACTATAGCACCCATAAGGTTTGACATTACACTACTTTTTTTTCTTGAATGTCCCATGTGGGATTTTTAAATGTAGGAACACTGAAGTAAAGAGACAGGAATGTGAAGGAGCATGGCTAATGTTGCATCCTCAGCAAAGCATCTGCATGAAATGTTGTCAGTTGTGCATTTTGTGCTGACCCAGCAAAGGCATGCATAGCCAAACCTAGAACTTCCTGTATATCCAAAGACATTTATGTCCATGTGAAGATATAAGGATATTTTAGCAACATGGGTGGGGACACACTCACATCACACACAACCACAACACTCCAGAATTTTGTGAAGAAAATGTGAAAGAAAATGCTAAAATACACAAAGTCTGAAACAGCAGATATACTGGGCACATGCTTAGGTCTTCATGACAAATTCCCTGGATTGCTTAGGAAACCTTACTAAACCATGTTTTAAAATACAAGAATTATATAAATCTACCTTGATACTCAACGCTTCCAGACCCTAGGATAAGCATTATAGTTTGCACTACGAAATGTAGACATGCCATATTCTGACCTGGTATCCAAGGACACTGGTCTAGAATCTGTGATAGAGTGCTGGCTGGAATATGGGTACCTGAGCTGATAACCACACTGCATAGATGGGGCAGAAATTACATTCTTTGGTACCGTAGCAATGCCACTAGGCCTTTTCTCTGGCATGCCTTTATATGAGCCTGGAATGCCTGGCACACCAGAGACTGACTTCCAGGCCGCTGTGGGCTCTGGAAGGGTTTTCCTACGTGCAGCAGACATGACATTGGCAGAAACCGACTCATGTATGATTTGAGGCAAGAAAGCATCATCAACCAGACCCAGAGGAGATTTTGCTGCAGCTTCCCATGGTGTCAGTCTCTTGCCAGGAGTATCTGGTGTTGAAACTTTACTAGCATAACCAGGGGCAGGCTCGAACAGCAGAGGAGAACAGGGTGAACCAAAAGGTTGTAAACAGCCAGATGAAGAACTTCTTCCAGCTAGAAAATTTGGCCTCCCATCGTAACTTCCCTAGAAAGAACATAAAATACACATTATTAATGACATGAGAACAAATTATCACAACTGCGATAGATATTAGTGAGCTGAGGATTTATAATAAAAGAAGAAAATGTTTGAAGCATACCTGAATCAGGCATGGTTGGTTGGCTTGTATTAAACCATAATAAAAATACATTTGAACAATTTTATCAGCAGTTATTCCAGTGAGGTCAAATCTATGGTTTCTCATATTACAACACATTTTTATACACTTTCCTATGTCTTCAGCCAAGGCAGCTGGAGGGTTTTATATGGAGTTTTTTTTTATAGGGTTTTTAATAACTATGGTTAGTTGAACAGTTTATCTTAACCCAATCTACAGTACATGAAATTACTTTTATTGTTATTACTGTTATCCTTTAATTATATAGCAGTAATATATTATTGTTAATAGTTCTTATTTGTTTCCCAGCCCAGTGGAGCATACAGTCTGAAATCACTTTCATTACTTTTTGTTAACAAACAGTAAGTAACAACAGATGAAGATCAGATCTCTAAATGGTTGAGTAGTGACTGTTTCGGACCTGCACCTGGAGTTTTTTTAAAAGTGCATGCAGACAGCCCATCACTCATCACTCATGTGTGAAAAAAGTTTATTACACCATATTAAGACATACACTTAAATCCATATGCATCATCCTCCCCTGTGGATAACAGAGCAATCCCCAGCACATGATTAAATACTTTGGGGACCCCCAGTGGCGTAACTAGATATTACTGGGCCCCACAGCAAATTATTTTTCAGGCCCCCAAAATGTTTAGAGGTTGACTTGTTTCTCCAATATTTATTGAAATTGTATATGAATTAGGGCCTCATGGGGCCCCTATACCTCCTGGGCCCCCTGCAGCTGCAAGGTCTGCTTCCTCTATAGTTACGCCCCTGGGGACCCCATAACAAGTATTTTCAATTGAGAGCAAACCCCCACCCACTTCCCGCAGGCAGAGCATGGCACACACAAAGTATGACACACACAGGGAGCATAGGGCATGCAGAATATGGCACACTAGGGGAGCCAGTGGCGTAACTAGATGCTATTGGGCCCCACAGCAAATCAATTTTAGGGCCCCCCAAATATGCAGAGGTTGTCCTGTTTTACCAATACATATTAAAATGACTCATTAATTAGGGCTTCACAGTGCCCCCTATACATTCTGGGCCCTTCCTGCAGCCACACTGCTTCCTCTATAGATATGCCCCTGCAAGGAGCATAGGGCAGGCAGAGTATGGCACACACAGGGAGCATAGGGCAGGCAGAGTATGGTACACATAGGGAGCATAAGGCCGGCACAGCATGGAATTATAATTGCAGGCACAGCATGGAATACAGGGAGCATAGGGCAGGCAGGGTATGGCACACACCGACAGCATAGAGCAGGCAGAGCATGGTACACACAGGGAGCATAGGGCAGGCAGAGCATGGAACACAGGGAGCATAGGGTAGGCAGAATATGGCACAAATAGGGAGCATAAGCTAGGCAAAGTATGGCACAAACAAGTAGCATAGGGCAGGCAGAGTATGGCACACACAAGGAGCATAGGGCAGGCAGAGTATGGAACACAGGGAGCATCGGGGCAGACAGTGTATGATATACACACAGGGAGCATAGGGCAGGCAGGTTCCACCAATGACTTGCCTCTAGGGAAGTCTTACCATTTAAACATTCCCTGAGAACCACCAATATGGATATGGCCAATGGCCTTGCTTGCCCTGATACTCTAATGACACTTTTATTGCTGTGACTATCACTGCAACAACCACTAGTTTTGGGAATAGAAGGGAATATTTGTAGTGATAACCAACTTGTTGCAGCCAAAAGACTATTCCCTATTAGAAGTATATATGGTCAACTGTCATTTTATTTTCATATATAATGGAACTTGATAGATTTCCTCTATATTTTAACAATCTGCAACCCGATTGGTTTATAGTTGAATAAACTATATGATTATGCTTATTGTATGTGTGTGGGACCCTTTTCCCACGAGTTAAGTCCCATCATACATGGTGCCCCAACGCTTTATCTGCCAGATGTAAAACTGGGCTATCCAATGACCCAATTCGTTTGTGTATTAGCTGACTATGGAAATGAATTTGGAATCCTTCTAGTGATCCAGCTGACTGTGAATTTGTGTGAACTTGTTGACACTTTAGCTGTAAATCTTTTATAAAAAGAACACACTGCCATTTAGTTAGACAAGTTGTAGACAACATACTAGAAATTACATTTAATAAGGAAGCAAACTTTATAGACATGCCTATGCCATCAATTTAGAGCACCAAGATAGTCACCCCAAAGGAAATTTGGAAAACTAAATATGTAAACATACATTAAGGGTCTTGGTCCCTTGTCTCTAGAGATAGAAAATGCTGAAGTAGGGGCAGCAGATCTTATACAAGACATAACTCATAATTTAATTTACCATCCGCAAATAGAGTAGATATTATAATAATATGTGTAGTGATACAACTAGAAGTGAGTAACAGCCTTGGCTTCAATTAGTAGGCAGATAACTGGACAGGAGAAATTACATCATAGGAGATCATCTTCGCATTATGATGTAATGAGGAAATAGAAAGTGGCACTCCTGTCTGCATTGTGATAGTCAAACAAAATAAGGTAATGAATCATTTACTATCTCTATAAATATAACCAAGCTTATGCAATAGATCAATTACATGCTATTAGAAATATGGGTAATATTATACTAATGCAGTATTTCTACAGTTTAAAGAAGGATGTTCCATAATAGGACTTCAGTCCAGTTACCTAATGTTATCATGAAACAAGATTCGTAAGTTATTAAAATATACAAATCTTCTTCATTTGTGTAAATACTGGATTTCCTTTGTTAGAACAAAAAGCTTGTCCGTACTGCAAAACTGGGGATGGAACATTTTAATTGGCATAAGACGCCTCAGTTGCAATGATTGGGTGCTTAACATACCGCACATAGAGTGTTATACATAGACAGCAATGACAAACAGATATGTCAATCTATACTGCACAGGCACATCTTTCATTTACAAGGTTATTGTCCTTCACCCATCACTGCACTGTTGTAAGTGGGATACACTCATTAACAGGATAAAGCAGAATTGAAAGCAGACATAGCATGTTTCTTTATTATACTTTTGAATGTATTAATGTGCTTTATTTAGTTGTCATGCTTTAGAGCTGCCTTGTTTAACAGTTTTCTTTCATAAGCATGTTGTAAACATGTCCGAGGTTAAGCTAAAACTCGCCAGTTAAATGTGTGTTCTCCTGAATAAGTCAGAAAGTGCACATGTTTTTCACAGGGTTCATCTGTTGCATTTATGGACACTTCTTCCTCGTGTAGGCTAAGCAGATCAGATGTCTTTAAATCAGAGACTCCAATACTGTAGTTCCCCAGATTAAAAGACACCACTTGTAGGGTTACCAACAAGGAGGGGCATATGGAATCTGGCAGCTTTTTAGACCGGGGAAGTCACGTACTGTCATATAAACTCTTGAGATGCTCTTTCAGCCTAACAATTTTCACTTTGTACAACGCACTGCTCTTGCTGAATGTTTAGGTGAGATGATGGTATTGCTTACTTGTATAACAGGCACTGATCAAATAGTTATATTTATCCTTTACACTTATAAATACAGTATATACATCATTATAAATATATAAATATATACTGTATAGTCTTCTGATTTGTATGTAATTAAAGGGGTGTGCTCAATGTACAAAATTTGGTATATTAGCACCCCATTCATATTATAAGAACCCAAAAGTGACAGAATTTCCCAGAAGCCCAAAGACTGGCTAAAACTTAGATATGAAATAAACATTTCAAATACAGTTAAGAAAATACAGTATCTTCTTTGTTAGGGTTAAAAAATGCCCGAGGGCTATATGTCTACAGGATAATGTGGCATGCAGTAGGTTTCTCCACTTAAAATATAAAGAAATATACCAATACTCACTCCGTCTAGCCTGCTACTGTATGTGCTGGGTTCTGCCCATTCATTCTAAGTAAGTACACCTACATATTCTCCTGCTTGAGTGCATCCGGTTATGTCAATCTGGTGCAGATCACAAAGAAACGTAGAAAAACAAGCCATTGTTGTGGAATGCACTGCCGGGTGATGTTGTGATGGCTGATTCAGTTAATGCCTTTAAGAATGGCTTGGATGATTTTTTGGACAGACATAATATCAAAGGTTATTCTGATACTAAGCTCTATAGTTAGTATAGGTATGGGTATATAGAATTTAATTAAAAGTATGGAGGGGTGTATGTATGGATGCTGGGTTTTCATTTGGAGGGGTTGAACTTGATGGACTTTGTCTTTTTTCAACCCAATTTAACTATATAATATCACTAACATAGGAGGGTTTATAGTTATTAAGCTGGCCTGTGTTAGAGGGAACCTGTTTCATCCATTCAACAAACTAGGCAGAAGGATGATTTCATAGGACACAGAGAAGCCATGAATCTTTTAGGATTCAGTTCTGTGGGGCCATGCACTGGAAACTGCCATTAAATATATTACAAGGCAACAGGGACAACATTTGCCCAACTACAGCAACACCTGAATACCTTGATTCTCACTTTCATAACTGCAGCCCTATGTTCTTATTGATGGTAGGTTGCTCATTGTATACAGTAATCCCACTAATATCTTCCAAATGGTAGAAGTTAGTTGCAAAAGTATCAGAAGATTACTTTTCTACTAGTTGCACCAAATCAGAAATCAGAATGAAGTTGCAAGATTTTGTTTGCTGTTGTCTTAATAGTTTACAGACTTTTGGGTTAACTTTAAAATACATGTATTCCTCTGTAATTAAAAGGGAAAAAAAAGTAGCTTGGTTGGCTGCCGACTGAAACTGCCATTATCACACAGCCCCACTCTCTTTGTATTGCCTTTCACAGAGGAATTTAGCAGTTGAAACTCGCTGCAATAGTTGATTGCCTCTGAATAGTGTACAGAGTGTATAACTTCACATCAGCTGCCTAACCATTTGACAATTATTGATAGCCTGGCTAGAGCAGAAAAATTGTTACGTGCTTGCAGAGCCACCATTGAGGTGCGAGGCACAAGAATATGTTACAAACATTACATTACAATTCAATTGTTAAAATATTGGTCACTGCACAAAATAGTAAATAACAAAAAAAAGCATTTTCACAGATGCCATAGGATGCTTAAGTTGTAAAATGTGGCGTCCTGTTGGCAAGACAGGGCACAATATACAAACATTTGCCACGGCAGGCAGCAAATACAATTTATTTGTCATGATTAAGGTTAATTTATACCACTATTAAAATGTACTATAGGGATATGAACAAATAATATATTATAGCTTATAGAAATTTGGTCGTGCAGAAAAAACAGGCAGTTAAAAATCCATGTGACATTAAGCAAGGTGCTAGGTCTTACCAAAGAGATTTATTTTAATATAAGTATAAAAAAGGAATGATTTGCATGTCTCTGCCCATGATGCCTTACGGGAGAATTATTTTTAGTATTTAGACCAGTGGCGTAACTTCGGATGCCAGGGCCCCCCTGCAAATTTTTTTCAAGGCCCCCTCTGCACAAAATAGTTGGAGAATTTCATGTATAATATCCCCAGAACTCATAGAAGGATGGCACAGTAGCAATTCCATGTATAAATACCCCAGTACTATAGAAGTATGGCACAGTAGCAATTTCACATATAAATACCCCAGAACTACCAATGTATATAGGGGGGTATATTATAAAGTATGAGGAGGGGCAGGAGGAGACTCTATGGGTGATACCAATGTATATAGGGTGGTATATTATAAAGTATGAGGAGGAGGAGGGGCAGGAGACTATATGGGAGATACCAATGTATATAGGGGGTGTATTATAAAGTATGAGGAGGAGGAGGAGGAGGGGCAGGAGACTATATGGGAGATACCAAGGTATATAGGGGGTATATTATAAAGTATGAGGAGGGGCAGTAGACTATATGGGAGATACCAATGTACAGTATATAGGGGGGTATATTATAAAGTATGAGGAGGAGGAGGGGCAGGAGACTATAAGCTAGTGCAAGGTGTATGGGGAGTGAGTATGTGTCAGGGGGAGCCTGTAATGTATTAAGGTCGGTTATTGGTGCCTCAGGGCTGCATTTACACTGTGTATTCACCTATGTGCGAGCAGCTGCCCCAAAAACTAAACTCAATCCCCTTCCCACCTGTGGCCGGTACCCAGCACTCACCCTACACACTAATCTGCCACTTCTCTATTCTGACACTAGACTCCACCAATCGCAACTCAGGATTCGCACCGAGGCTCGGAACGCACTGGGCACTGGTTACACCTGGAAAAAATGTTTTGTTGTGACGTTACACGTTATGTACTGCTGCTCGAATAGAGACAATGTCAGTCCGTGCGTGTTTTCTCTCTCCCCTCACTCAAGTCTTTAATTACTTTTAATTTTAACTATAACGAAAAACAGTTCTTATTTTGCACTAGTGGCGTAACTACAGAGGATGCAGGCCCTGCCGGGCCCCCTGTACCCCCAAACCCCCGTGACTGCGGGGTCAGCTTCCTCTGTAGTTACACCACTGATTTAGACAGTGATATGTTATGGCATGAGACAAGTAAATGCATTCTGATTTCAGAAGGCTTCACTTTGCATTTAATAAGTATAAATGTTCCAATTTTTGTTTAATGGAAGCAACTCTGTTGTCCCTTTCAGGTCTGGTAATTGCCCGCTCACAAGACTGCCTGGTATTCTTCCAGGGTAAGGGCCCCCCATACACAGGCCGATAAAAGCTCCCGACAGACCGAGTTGGCAGCTTATTGGCTCGTGTGTGGGGCCATCCGACGGACTTCCCCGATCGATATCTGGCTGAAAGTCGGGCAGATCTCAATCGGGCAGGTTTAAAAATCCCATCAGTGGTCTCGTGATCCGACCGCCCGTTTCGGATGCATTATGATCCGATCGTTCGGCCCTAAGGCCCACCATCGGATCAGCCCAATATTGCCCACTTCAATGTGGCATGTCGGGGGAGGGATCTGCTAGTTTGGTGACATCGCCAAATACACTGATCTCTATGTCTATGACCACCTTTAGACAACCTTAAGGGCCCATTCCTCCTACCCCCATGGCAAACTTCCCTGTACATCTCTACCCAAGCTCTCCCAATGCTCTATCCACTCAATTGCTCACTCCCTCCCAAAGCAGCCAGCCCCTACAGCTTGTACTGCCTCTTACTCCTCCAAAAAACTGGTCCTGGTGGGGGTAGGCGTGGGTCAGTGGGGCTCATGAGGGCTGGGGCCCTCTGGGTTTTTTCCTGGTCCTGGTTACCGACGGCACAGTCTGACCCTATATCCTTAATTGGAAAGGACAGAATGGCACTGGCACTTCTGAACAGACTGAGAAAGCAGCCAGGAGGGAGTGAAACATCTGGCTAGTGCTAGGAATTTTTTGATGGTAAATTTTTATGGCACATTCTGTCTATATTTAGAGTATGTATAGAGTACATATGTGCAATGTAATGGAAATATGTTTCTACTATAAATGGATGTATGGTAATACTCTCAGTTATTGGCTTACACTGGTTTCTATGGAGCCAGTACAGTAGTGTCTTTTGGGGAAATGATCCATATTCCTCAATAGATATGACACCATAGATATGACAGCTAACTGGTTATGTATATCCTAATGGTTATGCAGCTGTTACATTTTATGACACAATTGTTCAGCTGAGTTGCTGAACCAATCATTGTAACACATTTAAATCACGTCCACTACTTTTACGCAGTCCTCTGCTTTAGCCCTGATCTTGCTGTGGGCACAGAAAATTATATCTCTGCTGGAAATCACATGAACATAAGGGCCAAGCTACCAGAGGCTCCTCTCTAGGAAGTGAATGAGAGACTTGCTAGCACTGGCTTGTGTTGTGACTGGTTTCTACCGCTCTTCAGCAAGACGTGAGCTAGGAATGTCAAGCTCTCCAAGAATGCCCTGTTTCTGGAGTAGAGACAGGTGCTTGGCATTTAAGCACTGCCCAAGTCTCAAATACACAGTGCTGCTATATGTACAAACACATACAGTAACTTCATACGATGTAGGATAGGACGTGCAAAAGTATCCCTTTTCACAAACAGGGAAATTATTTTCCTTAGTACTCATCTAGTCAGAAAATAGTTTTGTACTGAAATTAAAGACAACATGAAAATAATATTTTCTATATAATTTTTTACAACTGGTGGGGGGTAATGTAGTAACAGGCAGAATGTTTGCTCCTGGCTTGGTAGCTCATAGCAACTGCTTGCTTTCAAACAGCAAGCCACCAATGGGCTGTCATAGTGACTTTAACCGGACCAAATTTTGCACCTTTTATTACATTAGTGCCTTCATTTGCATTAGTGTATGTAAAGCTCTTACATATGGGCCCACAAATCTTTTCGCTTCTCTTCAGAAAAGGCGAGCGGGCGATCCATCTTGCAAAGCTCAATTTCGCCTCCTGAGCGCCGCATGATGGATCGCTGCCCTGTCGCCTTTTCTGAAGAGGAGAGCAAGCGGAGTTTCAGTAAATTATTTCTTAATAAAGACTTAGGGGCCGATTCACTAACTTCGAGTGAAGGATTCGAAGTAAAAAAACTTCGAATTTCGAAGTGTTTTTTGGGCTACTTCGACCATCGAATGGGCTACTTCGACCTTCGACTACGACTTCGACTTCGAATCGAAGGATTCGAACTAAAAATCATTCGACTATTCGATAGTCAAAGTACTGTCTCTTTAAGAAAAAACTTTGACCCCCTAGTTCGCCATCTAAAAGCTACCGAAGTCAATGTTAGCCTATGGGGAAGGTCCCCTTAGGCTTTCCTAAATTTTTTTGGTCGAAGGATAATCCTTCGATCGTTGGATTAAAATCCTTTGAATCGTTCGATTCAAAGGATTTAATCGTTCGATCGAAGGATTATTCCTTTGATCATTCGATCGAATTATTTGCGCTAAAATCCTTGGACTTCGATATTCGAAGTCGAAAGATTTTAATTCCTAGTCGAATATCGGTTAATTAACCCTCGATATTCGACCCTTGGTGAATCAGCCCCTCAGCGATTTCAAAGTTTAATTTGTCTTTGTGGTTTTTTTTTTCGTTCCATACTAACAAATTTTTTTTAAAAATTGATGTTATGGTCCTTTAATGTGACACCTTATTTTGATAAGAACTTTAATTATTAAATAGAACGATAATGGAAAGAAAAGAGAATGCATGTATGGTATCCATTATTCGGAAACACATTATCCAGAAAGCTCCACATTATGTGAAGGCCATCTCCCATATACTCTGTTTTAAATGAATACTCCAATTTATGAAAAATATTTCCTTTTTCTCTGTAATAATAGAACAGCACCTTTTACTTGATATAAACTAAGATATAAGTAATCCATATTGATGGTAAAACAATCCAATTGGGTTTATTTAATGTTTACATGATTTTTAGCAAAGTAGAAAGGTCCAAATTACAGAAAACCTCGAGACCTGAGCATTCTGTATAACGGTTTTGTACATGAACTGTTAGGAAAAGGCCTTATTGACAATAACAGTAGTAATAACAGTAGTATTAGCAGTTTTTATTTCTTTATCCTAAAAAAGTAAACCTTGAGGTATTCATATCCCTGACCTTCTTATTTGTATTTATAAATAGGAGCGGGAGCTGCAATTCTGCTTGAAGGAGGCCTACTGTGAAAATAAAAAAGTAATTCATGCATCATCTCATGGAAACTTTCATGATATAATCTATTGAAAATTTAGTGCCATTCTAAAATAATTAAGTTACTCTTAATTAAGTTACTCTTATTAACCACAGGTTGGGTTGCCACCTTTTCTGGAAACAAATACCGGCCATTGGGATCAACCATCATTTTTATTGGTCAGGCCGGTAAAATACTGGCCCGGTGGCAACCCTAGCCACAGTCTGACTCCTGATTATTTCAGAAATGGTACAGAATGTTTACTTGATTGTATATAGAAAGTTTCTTCTTTCCATGAGATGCAGCTCATATTAAAATTAAATTTTCTTGTTTAAAAGGACTTATGCCCCAGATAGCTTACACCCTCAAGCATAGACTAGAATCATATCTAGCACTATCACCCCAGCACTAGAAGGGAGCAATGCTAATTACTGTGCCACTGTACTGCCCTTTTTCTACTTTGCTAAAATAAAATATATAACAATTATAAAAAATGGGGGCCCATGTATACAGATGTGTCTCATTAATCATGGCACAATCAGTACACCCCCCCAGCTACTATCTATCTACATAAAGCAGCCTATCGTTTACAGCTCAAGGGAGCACAGAGGCAATAGCAGAGTTAAATAACAGTGGGAAAGAGATCAGAAACGGGAACCTCTGGCAGAACGCAAGAACTTGGCAGAACTTAAGTGAAAGCACATTTCCTTAGCATTGCTATCTCCATGAAGCCAAAATAAAGTCCTGCTGTGCTTCACAATAGCCCTAGTATCAAACATTTAAAAGTATATTATTTTTGCTTAAACACAATATTGTTTTTCATCTATATTTTCACAGATTTCTTACTGAACACATTTACTTCTAAAAGGGTATCATTTGTATTTTGATGATATTGACTTCAAGCCAAAGATACAAGGGCAGTGCCCTAATCGCGACTGCAATAATCACTTGCACAGCCACTTGTGGGCTATTTCTGTGCTTTGCAATTACCTTTAAAGCGGTGGTTAATTTTAATGTTAACTTTTAAGGGCAGATTTATCAAGGGTGGAATTTCGAGGGTTAAAAAACCCCTGAATTCGACCCTCGAAGTAAAATCTTTCAAATTCGAATATCGAATTCGAATGATTTTTAGCGATTATAATAAAATCAAGCGATTTGAACGATTTTAAGCGATCGATCGAAGGATTTTTATTCGACCAAAAAAAACTTAGAAAAGTGCTGGAGAAGGTCCCCATAGGCTAACATTGGACTTCCGTAGATATAAAGTGCCGAATCATGAAGTCGAAGTTTTTTTTAAAGAGACAGTACTTTGATTATCTGTCGTATGGTCGAACGATTTTTACTTCGAATCGTTCCAATCATTCGATCCGATCGAACGTGATTGAATTTGACCAATTCGACGGTCGAAGTACCCAAAACGTTACTTTGAAATTTGAATATTTTTTCATTCGAATTATTCACTCAAGCTTAGTAAATGTGCCCCATAGTGTGTTATAGAGAGACCATGTCTAAGCAAATTTTCAATTGGTCTTCATTATTTATTTATTTATAGTTTTGCTTCTTCTGACTTCTTTCCACTGACCCTAATCTAAAAAATAAATATTCTATAATGATACAAATTTACTGTTATTGCTAAAAGGGTATCGAAGTTTTTTTATTCGCCGTCTTTCTATTCAGGCCCATTCATATTCCAGTCTCTTATTCAAATCAATGCATGGTTGCTAGGGTAATTTGTACCCTAGCATCCAGAAAATCTAAAATTGCAAACGGGAGAACTGCTAAATAAAAAAAAAACGAAATAACTCAAAAACCACAATAATTAAAAAATGAAAACCAATAGCAATTTTTCCCGGAATATCACTCTCTACATCATGTTATAATTAACCCAAAGGCGAACAACCCCTTTAAAGTACTCCTTTTCAGAAAATTCTATAGTACAGGTATGGATCCTATTATCCAGAATGCTCATGACCTGGGCTTTTCAGGGACCTTTTTGTAATTTGGATCTCTATACCTTAAGCCTGTTGAAAAATATTTTAAACATTAACAAACCCAATATGATTGATTTGCCACCAATATGGAAGTATGCAGCTTAGGTGCCATCAGGTACATGGTACTGTTTTACAGTGGCGGAACTACCGGGGGAGCAGGGGGTGCGAGCGGGCCAGGGACCGCACCCCCTCAGGGCCCCCCCCAGCAGCCCATGCGCCACTGAAAATGTGGCCGTACGGAGGGGGACGGGGCCCGGCTGCGCTTCACACACCAGGGCCCGCCCCCCTCTAGTTACGCTACTGCTGTTTTATTATTACAAAAAAGGAAATGTTTATTTTTTATTAGTAAATTGCTTGAAATGAAATTTATAGGAGATGGCCTGCCTATAATCACGTTTCCTATACCTGTACAAACATAGCGGGCTCAGTTACTAACAGTAGACATATTTGCAGCAGTAACCCATGGCAATAAATCACACTTTTGTTTTTGTTAGTCTTCCCTAACTAAATTACAGTAGAAAATGCAGTTGCAGGGGTGCCCAGTCCCAGGATTGGACTGGCCCGGCAGGAAACCAGAAAAAACCCAGCGGCCTTGGCACGCGTGGGCCACGACGGCCCAGATCCGCTCCCTGTCCCTGCTGCCCCAAAATGCCTCCTCCATCCCTGGTCACACTTTACAAAGTTTATGAGCAAGCACAGGGGGCTTTGTAGCATGGGCGGGGGTCGGAGGGGGCCCCTGAGACAGCAGCCTTGGTGGGCCTCGGGCCCCCCAGTCCGACCCTGCCCAGACCACAGGGTCTGCTGTATAGAATTCCCCATTTCCCAGCCCCTCTTCTACCTGAAACTTTGTGGGCAGATTTACTAATGGTGAAAGTGAATTTTCGAAGTAAAAAACTTCGAATTTCAAACTATTTCGACCATCGAATAGGCCTAAATTCGACTTAGCCTATGGGGACCTCCTAGAACATATATCCAAAGTTTTTAGAAGTCGAAGTATAAACGTACGATCATACGATTAAATCGTTCAAATCGTTCGATTCGTACCATTGTAGTGCGATCGTACGATCGGAGTACGATAGGTACGATCGTAGGATGTAATTCGATCGAAGTATGCAATTCGATGGCCGAATTTCATAGTTTTTTCCACTTCAAAATTCGACCCTTGATAAATCTGCCCCTGTATGTCCGCCGCTGAATTTTTAGCTGGCTGAACTTAGTTAATCACTGATTGGTTGTTATGGGTTACTGTCAAAGTGCAACTTTGCCCACTGTTACTACATTAGAATATCACCATATATATGGTCGAATCCATTTTAAAAACAGTTATAGCTGCTTCAGCCACATCTTTATTGGGCTTTTAATTATTTTCCCCCTGAGCATCAAAACACCTAATAGCCGTGCACAATTTATCCAGAAACGTATTAGATAAAATAATATATTCATTGCCTTTCCTCTTAACCGGAGCAGAGGTTTTCTGGGGTTATTTTTGTTAGACACTTGCACCTACCTTGGTTATTATTCATTTTCTTGTGTTATCTGGCGCCACCTTCTGGTGTTTCTAAATACTGTTTATGCTGACTATATAAAGAAACTATCAGGAAAACAGATTTAGAAAGTTTCCATGAGATGAGGCCAATGTTACATTTTTGTTTTGTCAATCCTTTCAAAAGAATGAAAGAAATTTCCAGCAAATCACATCTCCATATCCAGCTGAAAGTGTATGCAAGTTTGAAGCAAGTGCCTTGTAAGCACATAAATAGATGCAAAGCAATATGTTGCTATGACTCTATGTTTACTATTATATTTAATATGCAACCTGCCCCAAAACTACTGTTTCATAACCCGGAGATGCCTTTGCATTACTTGGAAAATGCAAGAGATATCTAAATTTAAGGATAGGCATGACATTAGTTCCCTTGTTGTATTTAATGCTGCCAATCCATTTCTGCAGGTAAAATAAAGGCATAGAAAGCATTTTTAACTCTCGCCCTTGCCCTGGTGCTTCAGAGCTGGGTCAAGTAGTATTAAGGCCAAGGCAATAAATACTATGTGACCCAATGCCTACTAGCCTGGCCCTGGATTTTAAGCCCTAGACATGTGCCTACCTGCCTACCCAAATTTATATCCCTGCCATACATTATGCCCCCATCAAACACTGATCTAAGAAGACCCTTTCCTGTCTCTTATTGGTGTTAAAATGCATAAACATGGAGTATCTATTGAAAACCTAGACCAAAAGATAAATGTTTATGATATAGTTAGTTAGGCAAAAATGTAATGTATAAAGACTGGAGTGACTGGATGTCTAACATAATAGCCAGAACACTACTTGTTACCCAGTCAGTAACCAATAAGGACTTGAAGGGGACCATATGGGTCATAACTGTTCAGTTAGTTTGCTCTTGAAACTGATGCTAATGATCAAAAGCAAATTAACTGTAGTTATGTCCCATGCAAGGCCATATTTATATTTTGGCACCTGAGGGCGTGTGCCCAGGGTGCCAGCTTTAAGGAGGTGGCCCTCATGTGCCTATATAATTGCAAATGTTTTTTTCTAGAAAAATTACAAACCTCCATAGCCATCAGCAGAGATTACCTGCATAAATCCACCAGTTGGAGATTTGGGGGGTTAGGGGGTCAGCTGCCAATTTCTGCGGGAGTGATGTCACACATAACTGAAGTGATGTCATCACTGAGAGTGCAGTCCAGTGCATAGGGTGGCACCGGATCTAAATACAGCACTTGTTCCATGCGGCTCCCCTAACTAACTAAGAGGTTAGGGAGCTGCAAAGAAGCAAGTAGTGTTCTAGGTATTTTTACACTAAATTGATCCTTGAAATGCCTTCTCAACAGCTGTCATATTGGAAGACTTTAATGAAGTTGAAATCTCCTTTATCACTTTCTGTGCCAGAAGCAAGATTTTTGGTCTCTGCTGACCATGGCCATGTAAGCAAACGTGTGGCATGACCTGACCCTAAAAATAGAATCTATAGTGCTGGCATTATGGTCTCTTTATGTTAGTACTGTATATTGTCGAACTGTAACCATTAAACAAGGCTTTCTCCCCATCAGTAGTATATACATGATGACGGGGGAAATATTTGCCTTTAATAATTTTTATAAATTTTAGAACTGCGTGGAAACTATATATGTCCCTTTGCTTCTATGCTTAAACAAGAAAGCCTGCTTAATACCTTGCTGTGCCATATCTCCGATTATTTCAATGACTTCTTCTAGGCCCAAATACAGTAAGGCAGATGTTTTCAGGCAGACCTCTGCTCTACTCCACTGCGTGTGGAAGCAATTCAAATCAACGAAGATGAGGCACAGAGTGGATCCGCTTCTCTCAGTCTACAAAAAAACACAGGCTGAGAGCAGTGCAGCCTTTAGCCCCTGTGCCCATAGCCTAAGGAGTATAAATCAGTGATACATAACGACTAAACTTATATAAGTCCCCAAAACCTAGACATCTGGTTTCAAAGGCTGGTTTCAAATATCCCTATGGACATAGGCGGCCTCACTCACTCAGACAGCACATTATTTTTTTTGTAAATTAAAAACTGTGCACTTGATGGCAATTTCAGTTCAGCCTCCAATTCCCACAAGTAGTTAAGTGTAAGAGGAGCCTTGCACTATTTGTGCACAGGGGTCCATCGCTGAATGTTTTTATCCCTGGGTTCTGGAGTGTATAACTCTATACCAACTGATAAAATTGAAGTGATTACATCCCAAATAAATGAATGTAATCAAAGATATTGTAACAAACCACATTAATATACCAAAAAAATCCAATCAGGTTTTGATATGACCTTATTAACCGACCAAGTTAGGAAGGGGATGTCTATGTGCACATCTTCATACACATAAGGCGGTATGAACTGGAGATCCTAGTTTGTACATACTGTACCAACTTCTATGTAATTTGGATGACCCCGACTAATTTGATGCTATAAATTATATAGCAATATATATATATATATATATATATATATATATATATATATATATATATATATATATATATATATACACAAACACCTGTACTAACATACATTCTGACTCTCACAAAGGGGTATATTTATCAAAGAGTGAAATTCACGCCCAGCCCGCTAGAGTGAAATTCCATCTCTTTCTATTCATTTCTATGGCATTTTTAAAGGTGTATTTATCAATGGATGAACTTTCACTTTCACCCATTGATAAATAGTCTTTTAAAAATCCCATAGAAATGAATAGAGAGATGGAATTTCACTCTAGAGGACTGTGGTGATCTCTAACTTCACTCTTTGATAAATATACCCCAAAGTCTCATCACTTTTCAATCAGTGGAAGCTTACCCTGATATGCTGATTATGGTCCCTGGTCCTGCTCTTGAGCTCTTCGTAGTTTGTAGATTAAGAGATCTTTTGAAGATAACAAATGGATTCTTGATTTACATTGTTTCATCTGTTTTTCTAAAGGGCACAATATATTTCCTAATACATTTCAGGGGCAAAGGGAATAGCCAATTGCTTTGCACATCTTGTTTGCTGTGGGCCAATACAACTTATTGCATATTCCTGCTTCCACATGTCAGCTGGTAATGAGATGCAGACACCAGCTATTACATATTAAAGGAAAATTATACCCCCAAAATGAATATTTAAGCAGCAGATAGTATATATCATATTAAGTGGCGGCATATTAAAGAATCTTACCAAACTGGTATATATATTTAAGTAAATATTGCCCTTTTACATCTCTTGCCTTGAACCACCATTATGTGATGGTCTCTGTGCTGCTTTAGAGATCACATAACCAGAAATACTACAACTCTAACAGGAAGAAGTTTGGAAGCAAAAGACAGAACTCTAACTTTTAATTGGCTCATGTGACCTAACGTATGGTTTGTTTGTGTGCACCGTGAATCGTAGGATCCCAGGGGGCGGCCCTTATTTTTTAAAATGGCAATTTTCTATTTATGATTATTCAATGGCACATACTGCTAAAAAAGTATATTATTATGAAAATGGTTTATTTACATGAAGCAGGGTTTTACATATGAGCTGTTTTATGCAATATCTTTTTATAGAGACCTACATTGTTCGGGGGTATAGTTTTACTTTAAGTGTAAATATTTTATTCAATAATAAAACTGCTTTCTTCTGGTCATAGGTACTACACCATGGTCAGAGACCAGCCTGAAAGTTCATCTATGCACAAGGTCAAATTGTACTAATAAATTAGTGATCAAGCAGTTCTATCTAAATATTGGTCCTGGGCTCCTAGCATCACAGTTAATGTAAAGCAATGACTATTAAAGAGCTAAGATTCTAAATAGTGCAAGCTCTACAATGACAGCAAGTATTCATGTGAAGGGCTAAGTATATTTTTTTAACCTGTTGGCAAAATAGGCTTTGTGAACCTTAAATAAATGTTACTTATTTTTTATTTCTTATTGCCTCTGCATTTCCCATGCCATTAAATATTTGCAGACGTTCCTGGCCCTTAAAGGAGAACTAAACCCCTTGCTTATAAAAACCCATACCCCCTGCCCTCCATAGTCCCACCTCCCTGCTCCCCCGCACAGGTGTTAACACCTGTAAATGCTCCTAAACCTGTAATTACCCCTCAGCCTAGGGAGGGGGGGACTATGGAGGGTAGGGTTTTTTATTAGCAAGGGGGGTTTGTTCTCCTTTAAAGGGGTAGTTCACTCTCAAAATAACTTTTAGTATGATGTAGACATTGATATTCTGAGACAATTTGCAATTGGTTTTCATTTTTTATTACAGGTATGGAATCTGTAATCCAGAATGCTCGGGACCTGGGGTTTTCTGGATTATGGATCTTTCCATAGTTTGGCTCTTCATACCTTAAATCAACTAGAAAATCATATAAACATTAAATAAACCCAAAAGGCTGGTTTTGCTTCCAATAAGGATTCGTTATACAGTATCTTAGTTTGGATCAAGTACAAGGTACTGTTTTATTATTGGAAAACTTGGAGCTTTTTGGCGGATTTCCGGATAACAAATCCCATACCTGCAGTTACAGTAATTTTTTTTTGCTTTTTATTTAGCAACTCTCAACTTTGTAATTGTATCTGGTTGCTAGGGTCTGAATTACCCCAGCAACCATGCATTTATTTGAATAAGAGACTGGAATATGAATAGGAGAGGACCTGAATAGAAAGATGAGTAATAAAAAGTAGCAATAACAATACATTTTGCAGTCTTACAGAGCATTTGTTTTTAAGATGGGGTCAGTGACCCCCATTTGAAAGTTGGTAGGATTCAGAAGGCAAATAATTAAAAAACTATAAAACAAATAAATAATGAAGACAAATTGAATAGTTGTTTAGAAGTAGATATTTTATAACATACTAAAAGTTAACTTAAAGGTGAACCACCCCTTTTACCAGTCCCCTTAACTAACATTACAGCATGCACTGTGCTTATATTTAGTAATACTATAGTGAACCAGAGTGATCAAGAATTGAAAGAAATAGAAGGAGGCAGAAAAAAAGAAGACAGGAATCTTTAGATTTTAATGATGGAGTGAAAGATACAGCAAATAACAGTGGAAAATGTGCAGAAAGACATAGAATACACTTCAGTACATAGACCTGACAGTGAACAGAAGTGATTGTAGTGGAGAACAGAACATGGGGGCTTTACCTTTCCTAAAGCAACAATTGATTGCTCACATCTTACATGTTTACTGGTATGTTGTTCTGGAGGCAATAATTTGGATTATTTACAGTGCATTACAGGGAAAAAGTAATTCCCTTCTCTTTAATCGACAGGTGATAATAATAAATAGGTTTGTCTCCACGCCACAGTTAACTGTAATATGGATAAATTAGCCAAAAGGTAGTAAAACATAGTTTAAGCATCAATAGATAAACCTTAATTTTCCCTATAACATCATTGTCCCTCCTAATTCACTTGCTATAGCTTTCATTGGGGAAACTGAATAAAATGAGAAATGGCAATTATGCTCAATAAAATAGTAACAAAACAGGGCAGGTAAGTTCATTCTATAGTAGCCATTTATACTCAAAATCATTATTTAGCAAATTTACCACAGATTCATGGCCATCTTTATAAATTTTCCATTATTTATCATTAAAATAACTTGAAAATGAATCAAATCGGGGAAAAAACTCAATAAAACTGAGCAAAAACCCAAATCGGATGATTTTTTATGGGACTATTCCCCCTAATTGCTCAATTCTTTCTGGCTTGTGCCCGAAAACCCCAAATATTTCAGATTACCAGGCACAACCCAGCGCAAACCACGATATCTTCAAACTGGCATAAGGACATCTTGACTTATACATAACCTCGACAGGTCTGAGATGGCAGATTTTCCATCAGCTACAGGCACCACATAATGAGGCCTTAATTCAGTATTAAATAGGCCTTCCTCCTCCTCCACAACACAGGTGGAGAGTGCACTGGATCAGCATTAAAAAAACCTACATTATTGGTAAAAAAAACAGGGCTATTTGCACCCAAAACCATACTATGCTCTTACACTTTAAATGGACAATTTATAAATTAAAGTAGGGATGCGTCGAATCCTTCATTTTCAGATTTGGCCAGATGCCAAATCCTCCACCAAAGATTCCTGAATTAGCTGAATAATGAACCAAATACAAACCCTAATTTGCAAATTCAAATAGAAAAACAATGCGTGTACTATGAAAAAATTGCCATGTTTAAATTGTCCAAAGCTTGATTTTAAGAGTTTCTAATACAAAGCCTGCAAAAAGTGCTAGGAAATGGCCAAAATCCAAAGCTAAATCCTGCAGTTATCAAGTTTCAAAACCAAATTCACAGCTCTTTACATGAAAGTGCATAAAATCAACTAGTTAAGTATTAATTTGTTTGTTAAAGCAGTATTCAACAGTATAAAAAGGCCAATGACTGTTTGATCATTGGTTTTGCAATCTAATCAGATTGCAAACAAATACACAACCCATTCTCATGATTTTGTGCAATCCAGTCGCTCAGATTGTAGGCTTAACAGCCTGGTTAGTGCATGGGCAGCTAAATCTATCTTGAGCCACTTAACAACCAATTTAATTACATAGGAATTGTGTGCAAAAGATATATTTTTGAATATAAATGTAATTATATTTTTGAATCCCTGTGATTAGAAATTTAGATTCAAATAATTTATGACAATTAGAGGATACTCTAATTAAAAATGTTTATATACTCGTATTGATTATGCTATTTATTCACTGATTTAAATCCTACCCATCACTTAAAGGGGCACATTTACTAATATCGATATTCGACCCTCGAAGTAAAATCCTTCGAAGGATTTACCGCAAATACTTCGATCGAATGAACGATTAAATCCTTCAAATCGAACGATTTTAATCCATCGATCGAAGGATTTTCCTTCGATCAAAAAAATCTTAGAAACCTTATGGGGAAGGTCCCCATAGGCTAACATTGAAGCTCGGTAGGTTTAAAGTGGCGAAGTCTCTCTTAAAGAGACAGTACTTCGACTATCGAATGGTTGAATAGTTGAACGATTTTTACTTCGAATCCTTCGAGTCGAAGTCGAAGGTCGTAGTAGCCTATTCGATGGTCGAAGGACCCAAAAAAAAAAAAAAAAGTTTTTTTACTTCGAATCCTTCACTCGAGCTTAGTACATGTGCCCCTGAGACTCTTCTCTTACTATTCTCTTCTCTCATTTTTCTCTCTGATAAATTATATGTTTCTAATGCTGTGCAGAATAAAAAATGTCTTGGCTGTCCAATAAGTAGATGACCTGGAATGCAAAAAAAATGCCATTCTGTTGATTATGTAAAATATGTTGTACCTGTTTTGTCTTAACAATGGCATGAACCAACAGATGTGTCTAACAAAAGATTTAGTGGTGCATTTTCAGGAATAAACAGTATGTCAGCTGGCTACCTTTTAATTGTCAATATATCATTATAAAGAAGGGATCAGTAAGGGGTATAACCAAAGCTCTGCGCATCCTTTCATACAAGATGGAAGAATACATGCGTACTAGAGAGAACATGCTGACTATCAGTAAACCTGAGAGCTGGAATTCGGAAGGTTTATCACTGACGGCTGGGGAAGACCAAAGGGTGAAGTGCTGAATTTGTTATGGACCCATGTATAGCTGATTGCTGGACATCTGCCTTAAGTGGCTGAGAAGTGTGTCCAAGTTTTTATTTGTAGCCACAGTGTAGACAGGCTTTCATATTTAGAAAATGTGTTAGCCTATTAATAGAAAAGCAGTTGTAGGTGTTGATAACTTTTCAAGGACCCGTATATATAGAATAAAATATAATTACATTGGCAATGCAGTGTTTTCAAATCTTAGCATGTTTACCTTTCTAAACTCTTGAAAGACTGGATTCTAGATTTAACTTATGTGCCTGGTTGGGCATTTAAGATTATAGTAAATCTATAACTTAAAAATGCCCTGTATGTGAAAGAATGAAAGCTAGACGACATACTGTAACAGTCTTACATTCATCTAGGGGTGCTGACTAATTTAAGCTATACCTGTATGTTTCTTAACAAAAAAAAACAAACAAAACAGAAAATAACAAATATTTGTACAAATGAAACAAATATAATTAAATGAAATCGTTTACTAGACATTCCTATAAGACCCAAAAACAGTTTACCAGACATACAACAAGCCACGGACTGATTCAAATCTATTCAAGCACACATATTATTACCTGACAGTAACGGAACTACCCTCTTCCAGGCCCGGGTGCAGGATGTGCACTGGGGCCCCCCTCCAGACACGCGGTTTCCTTAACGCCTTTGCTGTACCAAGGTCTCCAGTGGACCCCAAGGGGGAGCGGGCCCTGGTGCAATCGCACCCCCTGTTCCCCCTGGTAGTTACGCCACTACTACCTAACCTCTGAAAAATGCTTGAGGTGAATACTTCAAACCATCATTTCTTTCCTTTGATTGCTGTAAACTTACATTTTTCCAATAGAGAAGCAAGAGCTGCTGTAATGTCTTGCTTATAGGCATACAACTCTCAGATCCTTAAAAGGACAAAAATATAATTTTTCTTGACATATACATTTCTATCTAACTTTAAGCCAATAAGGTATTCTAAAAAGTCTAACCTTACCATCATCAAACCATCATTTAAAGATAATACACTTTTCTGATCACTTTTCATAATGGCATTTTAAATTAATAAGACTAAAACTGTGCATAGACTGAATTCTTAGGACAACAACAAAAAAACAAAACAAAAAGGCAATCAGTGCATATGGACGGTCCCTCTCACTTACTATATAGGACAACAGCTCCAAATTATAATTTATTATGTTTCTAAAAATATAAATATATAGATGGAAGCATATGCAAGTCCATCTTAACTAATTTTAAAAAAAATTAAAAGAAAAATCATCTTCAGTATATTTATAATAAAACCATACATTTCCTGATTTTACTCATAACAACTGAATATGGTAAGATTAAGGGTCTGACTTATAGGATCATTAAACAGCAAAAAAAGTAGTCTTTTCCTACAAAAATAAATATATTGTGAAGAATTTGCACTTTTTTTGCATTCTCGGGCAAGGCCTACTGTTGGGAACGATTTGGTATATGGAGCCAAGTTGATTAGTAATGTGTTGGTGCTCTAAACCCTGAACATTTTTTGTACCAACTAATACATTTAAATCAACTGCGGTTGTTAACTTTGATTATTAAGATTGTTTCCAATAAAATGGGCAAGTCTTATTTTGGGGAAAAAAGAAATTGCAGGCCATGTGATCCACTACTATTACAATAAACTAAAGGGGAAGTAATTCATGCTGATGGACACATAAAGGGAAATATAATAAGATGGCGTTAAAGCAGAAGTATACAGTGATATAGCAACATTCAGTGAATTTCAGACACTGATTTCTGCATGTAAAATCAAAACACCTATGATCCTTATTACTTAATACAACTGTATCAAATACAGAAAGAATATCTAAATATATCTGTATTGGAATAACCCAGGTGCATATTTATTCAACAAGTTTACATTTGTTGACCCTGGGTTAGAATTGATCCAGTATTAAGTAATTGAAGGGCAGGGCATATTTGGTATGTTGGATAACCACTGCAAACATTGTATTTTTTTAAATGGGAAGCATGGTTCCAAAGTATAAACTACTCTTCACCAACTTCTGGTTTCCACACCTGAGCTGCGGCTCCAGCTTTCTTTGCAGAAAATTTCGGCCTTGGAGGAGGAACCAATGCTGATATGGGTGATTCTTGTCTGGGATGCATGGGGTATCCCACAGGTGGAGAGGGCTCTGTTGGTGTGAAGACACTTGATTGAAATGAAGGCTGTGTGCTATAGCATGGCTGAGAGTACGCAGCTGCTGGCTGGAAGTTTGCAGGAGTATTAATTGGTTTTCTTGGTTGAGCTTGTCTTGCAGGAGGCAGATGATCTGACTTTTGTTTGGAGGCTGCTGTTTCTGCAGCATCAGATGGAGGTTGAAAAGTGAATAATGAAGATTTAAGCTGATATGGCTGATGCTTCATGACCTCAAGAGGGCTGAGAGCTTTTGTAGGCTTTCTTTTTGCCGTTGAGGATGCACCTTTTGATGTAACTTTGTTAGCTGCTGGAGGGTAAAGTGGTGACTGAATTGGATTATATGAATGTGGAGGAGGGGCCCGTACATTGGATGAATATTTCCATGAAGATGGTAAAGATGGCGTTGGAGAGTTTGGTCGAGCTGCATTGGCTTGTACTGTTGCAGAATCCACTACAAACTTTTCCATACGTGACTGCCTTTTGGCAAACAATGCAGCTCCCTTACCACTTAAAGCTGGCATTTCATATGCAGGCCCCGTACCTCCAGCAACTGCATTACTACCTAAAGGAGTTATAGGGGGTGTTTTCGGGGTGTATGTGTGGTATACACCAGCAGATGCTTTAGAAGGCTCTCTAGTGGAACCAGATAAATTAAGAGAATTTGGAGGCTTGCTAGCATAGGAAGCAGGATGTGCCATTGTGTCTTGAACTGGACCAGCATCTTGGGAAATGTTTTGACTTGTATATACTTGGGGATGTGTAGGAGCCACAATTGGAGGTGCCCATACTGGTGTAACAGGGGTCATGGTTGTTGGAGATTTGACTAAAGGTTTAGGGGCAACAGGTGGAGGTGTTTTTTGCTTGCCTATTTGAGCTTGCATAAAATTGCATGCCTCTGCTCCCAAACTGAGGTAGTCTTCTTCAGGTCCTGATTCATTTCCAGCTGCAGTACCTCGCTTGCCTTCTCTATTTTGAACAAGAGACAGCAACGCTGGATTAGGACTTATTTTGGGTTGTTCTTTAAATGTGAACATAGGTTTTGCTGTGTTTCTTCTTCTAGCATCTTGCAGTATTCCCGTTTTGCTTGCAGGAACTGCAATTCTTTCATCCCTAGATGCTATCTGTTCTGCTGGGTAAGAGGGTGACCATACAGCTGCTTGCACTGTGCCAGCCACAGCTGAAGATACATGGTATGATGGTTCAGGTGGTGGAGTCACAGAAGAATATGGAGGTGGTGCAGGCATATCTGACAATGGGCTGGTTATATTTCTACCAGAAGTGAATGGAAGTGCAGCTCTGTTCTGCATGCCACCAAATGGTTTTGCAGTTCTGTTCAATGCTGTTGGATTTTGGAACTCAGAGGGCTGAAAGGAAGGGCCAGATTCATATGTTCCTGCAAATCCATTTTGAATTCTCCCTTGGTTGCTGCTAACCTCAATATAACTCTTACTCACAAGGCTCTGACTTTGAATGCTTTCTTTCTGTTTTGATTGATAGGACATGGCATTATTTATGTTCTCAGTCATAGTGACATTCTCTCCCATACTTTGTCTTCTAGTTTCTTCTTGTTCTGCGCTTATCTGCTCCATTCTCTGCCTCCTCTTAGCAAACATCATGACCCCTTTACCTTTGGTCTCTGGCAGCTGCTCCATTGTTTCAATAATTTTATTTTGAGCCTCTACAAGACCAGTGTCCCAATCAAAAGTCACAATATGGGCTTTGCTATCAGGGTCTGAGAAGAAATCTTCATCTAGATCTGATTCACTAGCTCCATATAATGTAATTTCAAAAGTGTTTTCTTTATCTGCCTCGCCTTCGTCTACCTCGTAATCTTGCTGCTCAAGTTCACCAGTGCCGTAGCTAACTAAAGTATACTTTCTCGCTCTTTGGCGACGCTTCTTGAACATCAAAACCCCTTTGGACTCTGGGTTTGGTGCTTCTGTCAGCAGAAGGGCAATGCTTTTACATTTAGACTTGGCTTCTTTCACTTGTTTCTCGGACAGGCTTTCACTACGCCTGAGCCCTAAATGAGGGGAGAAAAAGATAATTAGAATGAATATTTTTCAGTTATAAACATTATTTGACTGCAAACAGTAATTTATTTATTATAAGTTAACAGAGGCTAGATACTGCACGTCTTGTTAGTTCACAACATCTTTGCAAATCACTTGCTTCTCCTTTTTTTTTGAGTCAGGCTTGTCAAGTACTTTTCAAGTAAAGTTATGTCATCTTTTATACGGAAACCTGTTATCCAGAAAGCTCTGAATTATATGTTAGTTGCCATTATAATTAACATGTATGTTTAGAGCGCCAATATATTTGAGTTGAGGCGCTGATCAATATTGGATCGTAGTAAGCAGTTGGGTGAGTATCTAGTTTTGGGGTTAGAGATGTAGATATGTAGATGTAGAGATTGATTGCCACCAATCACAATTCACCTATTGAATTTTGTTTAAATTTGAACCTGTTGCGTGTATGGTGGGAAAAGAGCTGACCGATATCAGCAGAAGACTTGGATATCGGTCGGCTCGATGATCAGGCTGGACAGAATTTTGATCAGGTGCCTTTAAAGACACCTAGGGGCCGATTCACTAAATTCGAGTGAAGGATTCGAAGTAAAAAAACTTCGAATTTCGAAGTGTTTTTTGGGCTACTTCGACCATCGAATGGGCTACTACGACCTTCGACTACGACTACGACTTCGAATCTAACGATTCGAACTAAAAATCATTCGACTATTCGACTATTCGATAGTCGAAGTACTGTCTCTTTAAGGAAAAACTTCGACCCCCTAGTTCGCCATCTAAAAGCTACCGAACTCAATGTTAGCCTATGGGGAAGGTCCCCATAGGCTTTCCTAAGTTTTTTCGGTTGAAGGATATTCCTTCGATCGTTGGATTTAAATCCTTCGAATCGTTCGATCGAATGAATAATCCTTAGATCGTTCGATCACACTATTTGCGCTAAAATCATTCGACTTCGATATTCGAAGTCGAAGGATTTTGATTCCCAGTCGAATATCGAGGGTTAATTAACCCTCGATATTCGACCCTTTGTGAATCGGCCCCCTAAACATCGGCCATTGTTAGAGCTGAATCTTCAGATACAGGTAGAATTCTATTGTTTCTACCTGTATATCTGACGATTCAGCTCATTGTGAAACAAATGATCTTTCTTGGAAAGATCATTTGTTTCCAAGAAAAATCATAATTGTTACATCTATGGCCACCTTTAGTCACTGGGTAACTGCAGTTCAAGGTTAGAAAAAGTCACTCATTGACTTTCAATGGAGACATTTAAATTGCTGTCATTCTGACACTATTAAAACCAGAGTCCCCAAAATTTGTACAATTTTGTACAATTTTTACTATATACATGAGGTTCAAGGGTGTTGCTGGGTGGATCCAACAACAGCCAATCAGATTTCATTCAGTGACTTTGAATGTTTTTCAAACGAACATGAAGTTTGTTCTGAAACTTCCCTTTCTAGTTTAAGCTATAATATTTTTTTTTACAAATGAGCTCATCCTAGAAATTGTGGTTATGGGTCATTTTCTGGCCTCAGTTTATCTCTAAAATCACTGAGACCTTAAACAAACCATTTACCATGGCCATTATTTTTTAATTAACTTTTCATATTATGTAGTAGGGTAATGGTGTCTTTCATTTGCTTTTGCTTTGCAGTCCTTAATTTTGACATTTAAAGTCCCCTCTGTGTTTATGCCTTCGGCCTTGTGCTTTATATGGTAATGAAACTCTTCGATAACTTACAATATCCTTATATTTTAGAGGGGGTACTTTATTCATTATTTAACATTATAATATTGTTGAATCTGAATGGATAAACAGTGTTCTTATAAATACATTATATTGCCCAATAAAATGATGAAGCTAATCGTGCTGTGTAAGGGTACTCCCATGCATGAGGGTTGTCGCATTAAAAAGTTATGCTTTGGTCAAATTAATCAAGCATTCCACCATTCTCATGGCAATTTAGCTCCTGACCGTTACAGCACTTTACATATAGTACATATATATATGTACTATATATATATATACATATATATGTATTATATATATGTATTATATATATTCATATATATAATACTTGTAAGATCAGCACTCTCGATTACATGTTCAGTGAAGCCTGGGTGCACGCCATCCATCAATCACAATCTACTACGTTGTGCAGGCAGCACTCACAGGACTTGTGAACACAAGAATTAATTTATTGGGCAGACACTAACATTTCAGCTGTCACCCCAGCCTTACTCCACGTTACAAATTACACATTAAACAACCCTTAAATACACAGTGTTTAGCAGGAACCCTTCTGGAACACCCACCGTGACGTGCAACTAGTCATCAGCTTGGCCTGCTTTGATGACGTAGACTAACCTACAATGAAATGAACCATATGTGTGCAAAATCCATCTTTGTGCAAACTAGCAATGAATAAATTATGTATAAAAATTCATACTTGTGTTAATCTTATTAATTACTTCCTTATGTAGAAAAAAAAGTGAACAATGTGCATAGCTAAAACCTACTTACTCCGGATACAAAGTTGCAAAATCGTTACTGAAATTTGCAAATTACCAAATAGTGATGCTTTGTAAAGTGTGATACAATCTTACGCAAATAGTGAATCAGTGTAACAACATCAGAGCTCCTCAATCTGTGTCCAATGGACTCCCCCCCCCCATCGCTCCTCATAACAACTGTCACAACTCGGACACCTCCAGTCGCATAAAGCACTCTGAGTAAATATAATGTATTTACATCGGTCACCATGGGGGCCACTGACAGGATCGCTCACACAATCCTGGAATCACTTGCATCGTGCACCCACTCCAATCAATCGGCAACCGCACCACCGCAGAAACATCACGAGAATTTTCATCAGTTCAGATATACGGTATATGTGCTTAGTTACCGCTTCAGTGCTTGCTGGTCAGATGTCCGTGTGAGACAGGCTCTTTTATGTAAAGGTGCATTCCACACTCCCCACCTCCATAAATAAAGTAATAAAATCTTCTACAAAAAATACCAAGAAAAACTCCAAAGTATGACATCACCGAACCCAAAAGCTACAGACAAATATCAAAAGCACATCATCCACCAGATGTATAGATTTCACCAACTATCTGGTACCAAATAGCCCCCAAAATTCTACTGTATCCGTGTTAAGGTATTAATAAAAAAATCACCACCTACCTGTGCTGCCAATGTCAAATCAAATAAACATTTCATTGTGTAAGCATTCTATATATAGAATATAAAATATCTCATTAAAAGTTAAAACACTCCCATTTAATTTAATAATTGATCCCAGAAAAAAAGTGCATTATCTCCTATTGGTTTTAGCTCATATATAGTCACTCCAAAATGATCACTCTAAATGCCTCATGGTAAATAGAAAGTTGTGTAAGGGACCAATTCATTCATTCCACATGGACATATAGTATTTAGTTTATGTATCCATCGAAGCTCCAATTTCAGAAGAGTTCTCTCCCTATCGCCTTTTTTATAAATAATTTATTCATTGCTAGTTTGCACAAAGATGGATTTTGCACACATATGGATTGTTTCACTGTAGGTTAGTCTACGTCTTTAAAGCAGGCCAAGCTGATGACTAGTTGCACGTCACGGTGGGTGTTCCAGAAGGGTTCCTGCTAAACACTGTGTATTTAAGCTTTGTTTAATGTGTAATTTGTAACTTTGAGAAAGGCTGGGTTGACAGCCGGAATGTTAGTGTCTGCACAATAAATTAATTCTTGTTTTTATAAGTCCTGTGAGTGCTGCCTGTACAATGTAGTATATATAGTGAATAAAGTACCCCCAGGAGTTTCATGACCATATAAAAACACGAGTTAACTTTTAATAGCCTTATATTTTGCAACTGGGGGTACTTTATTTATTATAATACACAAGTTTCAGTGAGTCATGTGACAAAAATGACATCAGAACTCACCGTTTATATAGTGAATAAAGTACCCCCTCTTGTATATTATAAGTTACAGAGGAGTTTCATGACCATATATAAAAAAAAAGGCCGAAGTACTCACCGTTTATAAGGATATCATTTACAAGATATTTATGGCTTTTGTGTATTATAAGGATATAACGTACAAGATATTCATAGCTTTTGTGTATTATATATATATCTAATATAACACAAAAGCCATGAATATCCTGTAAATTATATCCTTATAAACGGTGACTAGTGATGTCATCAGTTATAAACGGTGAGTAGTGATGTCATTTTTGTCACATGACTCACTAAAACTTGTGTATTATATTAAATAAAGTACCCCTTGTTGGAAAATAAAAAATAAACTGTTAAAAATATATATATATGGCAGGTGCATTGTTCAGTGAAGAAGAGCACTTGTCTTGTGTGTATATATATATAATTATATATATATATTGAATAAAGTACCCCTTATTGTAAAATATAAGGATATTAGAAGTAACCTCGGAGTTCCATGACCAGTATAAAAGCACTCGGCCGTGACTTATAATATCCTTATATTATACACACACACACGTGAGATAGGTGCTCTTCTTCTCTCAACAATGCACCTGCCATATATGTATTTTTAACAGTACCATGCTGCCATTTTTGCTGCTTTCCTTGGCCCTTTCAGCAGTTGGCAACTACATCCCTTTGCCAATGTACCCTTCAGTCTGCACTGATGAATATCATGCAGGTGCAATGCACAGGGGCCAGCAGGTGCAAGTGAGTTGCGCCTACACATGCAAATGACTTGTGTCCAGTGAATTGGATTGCTATTAGTTATCAGAAGTGCTTCCTTAAATGCATGATGCAAGTTATTTACAAAAGCAAACTGGTGAATCATGTGCACTTGCAGCATGCTATTTATCAGGCTCAAGCAATGACGCTTGTAAAATAAAATGATGTTTTTTTGTAAATGAGCCCTAACATGTCCCATACTGTATTATGAAAGTATGCTCTGGTTGCTGCCATCTGATTTTATTGCACCGTTGGATATGTGTGTGTGTCTAGAGAAAGTTCCCAATGGAGACTGATGGTAGTACATGCCATTTTTTTGGGGAAATACACTGAATGATGAGCCCCTTTGTGCTGGTTAATTTTTTTGGCTTTAAAATACAGGTATGGGAGCTGTTACCTGGAAACCCGTATCCAGAAAGCTTTAAAATGATTTCCTTTTTCTCTGTAATAATAAAATAGTACTTCGTACTTGATCCAAACTAAGATATAATTTATCATTATTGGAAGCAATAAGGACTGTTCACTGACATCATTTCCACAAAACATGTTTTTAAAATTTACATTTTATTCTCCTCATTCTCAGCTTTTTCTGTGCTGTACTGTAAATCCAATGACAGCTTCCAACAGCTGATAATACAAACAATTACTCTTAAAAAGACCAGTAACCCACACAGGCAGGCGGTTGCTCATCCAATGAATTTGTTCCCTTTTAGAGTTCTGGAACGAGCTATTTCCAGCCTAGTGGCACGTGTATTTATAAAACTTAAGAGTTCCCAGAGTAAAAAAAAAGAAAGATTATTGTATAAATATGTTATTCATCTGACGAGGATCTTACTTATATGTATACTGTTTTTTTTTTATAAATGTGAACTGGACTTTCCATTTCTGAAAAAGTGGTAGAATGCCTTCTTATGTTTATCAAGTTATAAATAATGAATGGGCATAGTTTTTGATGCAAGAGTAAGGGCAATTATACATAGACCAATGAGATGGTAAAATTGCACTGATTCTATTGGTTGATAGCCTAAAGGGAAGATGGAAATGGCACCTTGCCTTCTCTTACTTCTGCCAATATCCTATCCATCCACCACTGTTGTAGCATAATATATAGTGAATGAAGTACTCCATATTGTAAAATGTAAGGATATAATAAGTCATGACCATATAAAAGCACAAGGCCAAAGACCGAAGAAAATTCGATTTTACTCCTAATATCCTCATTTGTTACAACAGGGGGTAATGTTTTTATTATAAAACACAAGTTTAAGCCAGTCACGTGATTAAAACAGATGATGTCACCAAGCACTATTTATATAGTGAATAAAGTGCCTTTATTCACTATTTATATAGTGAATAAAGTGCCCCTTTTGTAATTTATAAGGATATTAGAAGTCACCGAGGAGTTTCATGACCATATAAAAACATGAGGCTGACTCCGAGGTGACTTCTAATATCCTTATAATTTACAAAAGAGGATACTTTATTTATTATAATACACAGGTTTTAGTGAGTCATGTGACAAAAATGACATCACTACTCACCATTTATAACTGATGACATCAGTACTCACCGTTTATAAGGATATAATTTACAAGATATTAATGGCTTTTGTGTATCATAAGGATATAATTCAAAAGATATTTAAGGCATATTTATATATACTGTATACTGTATATGATTTACATGCTGCTGTATATATTAGAGTGTAAATCTAAGATACAGGTATAGGATCCTTATCCGAAAACCCGATATCTCGAAACCTCCAAATTACGGAATGGCCTTCTCTCATAGACTCCATTATTATCAAATAATTCACATTTTTAAAATTAATTTCCTCTTTCTCTGTAGTAATGAAACAGTAGCTTGTACTTGATCCCAACTAAGATATAATTAATCCTTATTGGAAGCAAAGCAATCCTATTGGGTTTATTTAATGTTTAAATTATGTTTTAGAAGACTTAAGGTTTGGAGATCCAAATTACAGAAAGACTCCTTATCCGGAAAACCCCAGGTCCCGAGCATTCTGGATAACAGGTCCTATACCTTTATAGTATAAAATCTATGTTTGCAAATACCATTCTAATATCCAACTATACTCCACGTTATTAACAGTTCCCCAACAATGCTATTAACAACGTTAATGCACAACGTTAGTGCATTACAGACCTGTACTAATTGCAATAGGCTTTCCTTTTTTAACAAGGATTAGGCACAAGTGCTGGAATGAGGGTACAACCATGCTATATAATTAGCACTTGCACTGATCCCTGTTGCAGTGAGCTCTGTGCCTTTCAGAAGTTGCTCCTATGTTGGCATATCCAGTACAAGGGGCAGAGTGCAGTGTAGTAGGGTCCACATGTGCTAAATTTTGTGCCCAATGGCTTAAGTATAGAGGAAGATAGTGGGGTCATCTTCCTCTATAGTAGTAGAAATCCCCTGCTCCCCAGCTTGCTGCAGCGGGTACTGAGAGCTGGCGGGGACAGGGAGACGCAAATGACACAAGTGGGCAGGAGGGTGAGCAGGGGGTTGGGTGTTGCGTATAAGCCAGGCCCCTTCGCAGATTTATGATGGTCATTTGTACCCCAAGAATGAGGTACAAGAAGGGGCTCCATGCAGCCCTTTCTAAGCATGTGTAAATTGCATGCCAGTGGGCCAATTACAGCCAGACTCTGTAAGGTGAAGTGCAAAGGTTAACCTGGCAAGCTCAAACAAGAGGGTGCATTTTTCTGCCTGTTTTTGCATCCTTGCTTCCCATGTTGTTTAAGTTGTAGGCATGATAGTAATACACCATTCTGTAATTATTGAACATTTTATGGGGCAGGTTTATCAAGGGTCGAATTGAAAATTCCAAATCGAAATTCAAATTTTCTAGTTTTCTATAGTGAAACCTTTGATAAATATGCCTGTACATGTACAAAGCAGAACATTACATTTTCAGTCTCTTGTCCCTCCGGCGTGTGATCCTTTACATGGCAAACTCCACGGCTGGCATGCGTGCCCCTGTGCACAGTTGTTAGGAAGCTCAGTGTCAGAAGTGCAATCTGCTGAGTGTGCAAGCTGCAGTGATCAACCAAACTGTGTGCAGCTCAGAGGATTTAAATAGCACTGGTGAGGCAATTGTACATCCATTCAGGCATGTCAATCTAACGACGGGAATGGGAGATACCATTACCAGCATCTTAGAAAGACTACTTGTCTATAATATAACCATGTTCATCTCTATTCTCCAAATTACACGAAGTTTGGAAATACACGGTACGGGACCTTTTATCCAGAATGTTTGGGACCTAGGGTTTTCCACATAAAGGATCTTATTTTTATGTGGATCTCCATAAGTTAATGCTACTTAAAATTAATTTAAAGATTAAATAAAGCCAATAGGATAGTTTTGCCTTGAATAAGGATACATTATTTGTATATATACTGTATATATAGTTGTGTAGTGTATATATATATATATATATATATATATATATATATATATATATATATATATATATATAGATATATATATATATAGATAT
Source organism: Xenopus laevis (assembly GCF_017654675.1). Taxonomy (NCBI): domain Eukaryota; kingdom Metazoa; phylum Chordata; class Amphibia; order Anura; family Pipidae; genus Xenopus; species Xenopus laevis. Next base: position 74,800,222 of record NC_054371.1, on the reverse strand, counting down.
ATATATATATAGATATATATATATATAGATATATATAGATATTTATATAAATTATTAGCTGATGCCAGTTAAAAATTTAACTTTGTTCATGTTGTTCATGAAATATACAGAAATGAGTTTTCCTTTTTAAACTTATAAGCCAAGGACAATAGCATTGCTTAATTCCTCAACCTAACTTGCAGTCCTCCAACAAGTGTTGAACTACAGTTAATATCTGAGGCCAGCAGAGGATGCTGGGAGTTTTAGCTCAGCAACAGCTAAAGAGCCACATTGCAGATGTTCATCCATCTGTCAGTGAATTATAACAGCCTGGATCTGTCATCAGCTGAAGGCTGCTAGGGGATGCTGGGAACTGTAGTCCAATACCAGTTGAATGACTGATAGCTGCAACACCCTAGGCTAAATAAAAAAGGATGTTCTGAGCCTTTAAAGAAGCTATTTTTTTCATCTGGCACTGAAAGACAGATACGTGTATTTTAACGATTATTATTTTTATTATTAAGTCTATTAGAAAACTTCATCGAATGCTGATGTTCAGTGACTTCAGCATAGTCAGCATATGGTGTAACTCTACATCAAACTGCTCCTCAGAATAGATTTTGTGGCTGACCTCTAAAGGCAGCCAGCAGAAGATATAGTACGAGACAGTCGAAAAAAGTGCCACTAAATGGAAAGGATCATGTAACTGGGGTTGCACATGCTGGTGTCTGTCAAATTGCTTTCTGCAAGAATCATCAAGCTTTCCAGCCAGTCTGCCTTATGGCTTAATCCCTAACAGGCTTCATTTGTACATTTCTACTTTATACATAAGGAGCCCTGTGCTTTTAACATACTTGGACCAAAGGTGTGGTTTCATCCTGAAAACTCAGATGGATCTGACAAGTTAAAAAAAACTCTAAGCAAAATTTAAATAGTTTTGTTAACAAAATGAAACGCAAAAGACTTAAAGGAGCCAGAAGATTCAACAGAAAACGAAAGACAGTGTAGATCAGTGCACATAAATGAGGCATAAAACAGCAAACTTACTTGCATGCCTCGCCCTATGTTTCTGAGGTCTTGTGTGATCCCTTTCTGCCTGTTGATCCTCCTCTCCTTGCTCTGATTCTTCTGCTGTGATTCCAAAGGAGACAGTAGCAGGAGGTGCCTCCAATTGCCCTCCTTCTTCTTTAGATTCAACACACCCCCTGTCAGACAGAGACTCGGGCTCTTCCTTCTCAATACCAGAGCAGTCTAAGATCAGCTCAACTCTGGGAAAAGATGGATCATCTGCCTCTACTGTTTTGATGATTTTTGTCTCTTGCCTGCCAGCAATCTGGAATGTTGTAGATGACATATGGGCAGGTTCTTCTTTCTGATGAAGGCATATTTCACCCACAGAAATGGTTTCATTTTGCTGTGCATTTCCTTTTATTTCTGAGGGGGTCCCATTTTCTGCACCCAAAACAGTCAAAATAGGCGCAGCAGATCCTACATGCATATCTGGCGAGAGGGAGAGTTGAAGTTCAATCATTGCACCTTGTCTTCCTTCTCCATGTTTTTCTATCAAGGGAATAAAAGCCCTTGGCGTTTCAGTCATTTTGGGTGAAATTGTGTGGCATTGAATCGTGTATTTGTCATTCTGCTCCCCTGTATCTGTCCTCGCACACAAAGACTGTTCTTGTACTTCCAAAACATCATTTTGAGAAGGGCTTTCTGGGGCAGGCCGGATTTGCAACGTGGTACTCTGTGTGTATTCTTCTACTTTGATATTTGCATCTTCTCCATTCTTCACTTCAGATACAGTAGCATTATTCGGTGCCCTGTGACATGAGAAGAAAATAAAAGCTTAATTCTAAGCCACACATTGTCCTCTAGAATAATACATCCAAGGAATGGACATAAATCAGAACCCCTAAAGATATTTGTATTTATGATAATCTCTTGTTTTATTTCAGTTTAAGAGCTTCATGTGGGATCCATACTGGCTCTAAATAATAATAATAATCTGCAGGAAATCTCTTTTCCTACCTTTGCATGAAGACATGTGGCACAGAGGAAGAAACAAGACAAATGCTAGTTTATTGCTCTGTTTTTGTATAATTCTGTAATGAGTTTGTATAACTCTGTAAGCGCCAATGCATTGACCCGATTATTCTGTTTAGCCTAAACTGGCTTATTCAGTGTGTGAGGCATTTGGGTTGACCACACTTTTATTCCATTGCTCATCTCTAAGGGTATGGCACATGGGACACTATGGGGCAAATTCACTAAGATTCGTAGTTGCGCCAGGCACAACTTCGACGCGCTTCGCCGCACTTCGCCAGGCGTAGTTTCGCCAGCGCTCCGCAAATTCACTAAACTTCGAAGTTGCGCACAGGGGTAGTGTAAGGTTGCGAAGTTGCGCTAGCGTTGATTCGCTAAGTGAAGCGAAGTTACGCTAGCGAAGGTTAATTTGCATACGGCGCCAAATTCAAATTTCAATGGAGGAATACGTAGAATCACTACAAATGCCTGGGAAACCTTCAAAACATCAAATAAAAATTTTATTTTGCCCTACACATGAGCCCACTGTATAGTTAAGTTGCCATGAGTCAGGAAATGTAGGGGGGAAGGAGGGGAGCCCCAAAAAATTGTTTGATCTTTTTCAGCCTATCACCCATAATATAGAAAACACGCCAGCGTTTTTTGGGACTTAGAAAAAATTTGAACTTTTTTGGAAGCAATCCCTATCTACTCTATTGCGCTTCGCCTGGTCTGAGGTGGCGAAGGAAGTCTAGCGTAAAAGGTAGTGTTCAGTACACTGCGCGCGTTAGTGAATTTGCGTAGTTACGTCCGTAGCGAAAATTCGCCAGGCGTAAGGGTGCGAAGTAACACTAGCGAATCTACACCAGCGTTTGTTAGTGAATTTGCGAAGTAATGAAAATGCCCACAGCTAGCGAATTGACGCTAGCGCTCGGTGCTTCGGCGCTTAGTGAATTTGCCCCTATATGTCTACTGCTGCAATATGGTGGAAAACAGTGGTAGGAAAACACCCCTGTCTACTCTTATAGAATGAAAAGTGCCATATTAGGTGAACTGGAAGTCAAAGGTTGTCTTGGCACAGAAAAGCACTTCTGTGACTGATTTGGAAAAAGCCATATTATCCCTTAACTCCTACTTGCACTTGTGGGGTCATTGCCAAATCCGAAACCTCACAAGTACAAAATTACCCTTTGGGCAGATTTATCAAGGGTCAAATTGAAAATTCAAATTCAAAGGTCGAAGTTTTTCAAAAAAATTTGAATTCGATTTTCAAGATTTATCATACTCTGACCCTTTAACTCAAATTCGACTATTCGCCACCTAAAACCTTCCGAATTGCTGCATACATCAATGGGAGACATCCAGGGATTTGGAGTTGTTTGCAGCCTTCCTGACATTCGTGTATTTTTTCATTCGAATTTGAATTCGAGTTTTCCGGTAGATTCTATTCACCCGATTTTAAAAATCTGAATTTTTTGATAAATTTCGATTGGTCGCATTTCGAGTTCATGGGAGTTTATGGGAGTTTTTAAATAAACGTGGCTCCATATGTTCATTCTTAAATATTTTTTAAGTTACATTTTAGAATTGATAGAGGTAGCAGATACCAGAAACAGTAGGGGATAATTCTTATTGAACTTGACAATTGTATATACTCCAACTCTAAAACTAAAGCCACCCTCTTAATGCCAGTGATGCCCTGTGTTTATGTAGGGATCAGAAATTGAAATAAAGGCGTGCTTTCTTTTCTTTTTCTAAAGTTCTTGTGCATGTATAGTGTCATGGATGGGCCTCCATTAGCTCTTATAGAATGTGTTCATCTAATTATTAGTTTATTATGCTTAATCTCATTAAGGTACACAAGAGCCTATGTGCATCATTACAAAGGAAACAGAATGCACTGATGACTGTTAATGTCTTTTATCAGGAAGCAATTCAGAGGATCAACTGACAGCCAGCAAATGCCCATTTTTGTTCAGAATTATCAACATCTCCTACTGAAGACTGCCAAAAGGTCACATAACAAGCTCATGTTTGGCAATGTTCACAGCAAGCTGTCTTTTGTATACACGGTAGAAAAGTAGAAAGCTTAATCAAAGGTGCTTTCTCTGCAGAACATCATAAAATACTTCTATACATCAGCATTAGATGATACATTTAAATCAGTATAAGTAAAGCTGATAATATAGTAAAGTTTGTTTAATGGCATATTCTAACATCAAGGCTATAAATGTTATTTGTTAGATTGTAATGACTATAATATTAATATAGTAGGGCATGCTACAAGATGTCTATTGCTGACTTTTCAAACAATTTAGGCATTAAAATGAACAATGGAACGTAAGCACGCATGTGTATGGCCACTTGTTTGGTTTATCTCTCCATTAGTCCTGTAGGCCGATCAGTCACATACCATAGAGGACCACCTAGCGTCATGCAAAGTAGCCTACTCAGCTAGTCCTAGCTAGATACTTTGTTTACAGTTAGTGTAGGTTTTAGGTGCTGGGTCTGGGCAGTAGTGGGAAGCCCCTGCAACTTTGTTGCAGTATAGTCATTGGTTAAATGTTTTAGGGTAAGAAATTCTGTGTTGCTTTAATAAAGCTATGGCTGCAGTTGCACTGTACGCCTTAAAGGAGTTGTTCAACAATAATTAATTTTTAGTGTGATGTAGAGAGTGATATTCTGAGACAAATTTCATTTTTTATTATTTGTGCTTTTTGAGTTATTTAGCTTTTTTTCAGCAGCTCTCCAGTTTGCAATTTCAGCAATCTGGTTCCTAGGGTCTAAATTACCCAAGCAACCTGATTTGAATAAGAGACTGGAATATGAATAGGAGAGGACCCAAATAGAAAGATGAGTAATAAAAAGTAGCAATACATCTGTAGCCTTACAGCGCTTTTGTTTTTATATGGGTTCAGTGAGTTGCAAATAATTCAAAAAATATAACAAGTAAATAATGAAGACCAAATGAAAAGTTGCTTAGAATTGGCAAGTCTATAACATACTAAAAGGCCTTAAAGGAGAACCAACCCCTTTTTTATTAAAATACCCTGCCCCCCTACCCTACATAGACCCCCCCTCCTGGCTCCCCCCAGCCTAGGTGTTACCCTGGGTAAATGACCCTAACTCTTTACTTACCCCTCGGTGTAGATTCAGGGCATCAGAGTTTATGGGCGCCATCTTCTTCTCTTTTGTAATCTTCGGTAAGAGCGAAGTGTATTGGTGCATGCACAGTTGGCACAATCTTCCGGTCCCAAACAACTGCGCATGCGACGAAAGCCACGGAAATTTCTAGAAGAAGACCCAAAGATTACCGAAGAGAAGAAGATGGCGCCCGTGAACTCCGATGCCCTGAATCTGCAACGAGGGGTAAGTAAAACGTTAGAGGCATTTACCCAGGGTAACACCCAGGCTGGGGGGGAACAGGGAGGGGGTATATGTAGGGTAGGGGATTTTTAATAAAAAGGGTTTGCTTTAAGGTATCCATAAACAGAATTATGTCAAACAATGACATATTGTCCAGCTTCTGGCCAAATAGCCCTTATTATCTTGTTTTGACCAGTGGGCAAAATTAGTGGATCTGATCAAAAGTGAATGTAAATCTTTTATTTATTTCGGAACTTGTATAACTCTTAAACACTTGTACTGACTCTGATAGTAGCTCAGAAGTACATAGGAACCTCTCTAGCTTTTGTACGACTGTTTGGAGAGAGAAAAAAAAACAAGCACATTCAGAGTGAATTCTTTCCTCCTTAAAAGGCTGTAAAAGTTTTTGGATACATGCTGCAGTGTGGGCTGCCAGAAGAAAACATTAAAAACACAGTTTCTATTTATGGCAACAACCCAGGCAACTCATAATTACCCTCAGGTAACGTCCCGTTCATATATTGAACTACAAATACATTAAAAAGGCTGCTCTACAAGTCTGAAATCGTATTACTATTCACTTAAATGCTGACATCATGCCAACATTCACATCAGTTCCCAGCAGAGCTTACAGTCTAAAGATGTCCATAGATGCAAAGATAAAGTCTTATGAAACAAAGGTTTGTACAATTTTCAGACTGTGTGTGGAGAGTCCCGACGTTTTTCATACCATTGAGATTTATTGCCTATCAGACAATTTCCATGAGTGACTATCACTACTATTTGTAGGACATAACGTTCGTATGATTCTTGTCTTTGAATTACTGGCCAGAACATCATGTGATTTGTTCTTTTCACTGCTTTATTTAATCTGAATGGTTAGTTGCAGGTCAGAAGATCGCAACAAACAAGTGATCCTCAGACAAAGTCTGCACGTCTATGGCCAGCTTAAACCCCCTATTATATTCACAAACACTAGTCTCAGTTTCATTAGAAATTAATTAACCTGTTTGTATTAGTACCTATGTTACTATACTAGAGAACTGTGAGGAGAGTTGCATTTTCACTTTGGGGGTTATTTGTCAAAAGTCAAATTTTAAATTTATGCTTTTTTAGACCTCGAATGAACTCACAACTCGAATGGTTTCTTATTTAAAGGGGACCTGTCACCCAAAATAATTATTCCAAATACTATTTTATCATGTTAGTCAAGCAAAATGAACTTTATTTACAATGTATCAATTACTGTATAAATTACACTGTATACATTATCTTGTTACCGTCAGTCTGGGAATTCATAATTAAAGCAGGCAGGAGCCATTTTGTGGACACTATTATTAAGACAAGCCTTGTATCATCTCAGAATCTTGTTTGTGCACCAGAATGGGGGACCTGAGTCCATCCCATGCCCTGGCTACAAAATTAAATGGTGAAGAGAATTGGGGAATATGTGGAGAGCAGTGACATCTAGGAAGTGCTGAATGGAAAGTGAAAGTAATTGCTACCCGACCTCCAACCCTAAGGCATAGAGGAGGGGCAAGCAGAGTTTGATTGACAGCTGAGATTTTTAAATGAGCTTACAACAGCTATGAATGCTTTAATAAAAAAAAGAATTTGGATTTCATGTTTAATTTGAAAAGGACTTTTATTATACAGATTTGTGTGTCTGGGTCCACTTTAAGAAGAAACTTGAATGGAAAAAACTCCAATAAGCAAGTTCTGGGTAAACTCAATTTTTTTGTGGAAAACAGAACTCAAACCTTAATAAATCTGCCCCTTTATCTCCCAAAACTGCTGCAGTAATGATACACAACTTATATATACTGTAAAGCACACGCATAACTACCACTAAGCTATCCCAGGTATGGGATATGTTATCTGGAAACCTGTTATCCAGAAAGCCTCGAATATGGGAAGGCCATCTCCATTGATGCCATTTTTTAAAAATAGGTTTTATCACCTTTATCACCTTTTGTATACACAAAGTTATACTTAGAATTCAGTCATCTGGTAAGGGATACTTGAGGCATCAAACCATGGTTCCCATATATTCTTAAAATTTCCCGGGTGCTCCTGAGAGTTGTATGTTGTAAGGCAATGTAACATTTATTAACTCAACCCAATGTTGGAGTGTAGAGGAATTGGGGCTCATCCATTTCATAATTACTAACTTTTTTTGCATAGAACATAATGGAATGTATCAGGTCTGGACTAGGAGTCAAAATAGGCCCTGGCATTCCAAGTACACAGTGGCCCAAACAGTCCCCCACATGCCCACTATATAGTGTGTGATGTTCTGCAACTGCTTACATGGACTTCATTTTGCAGCGCTAGTTCTTGGAATAGAAAAACAAAACCCGTAGATTCAATTCAATTTCCATATGGATTCTGTGAACATATTGTGACAATGTGTTTAGGAAAAACATATAGAGAAGAGATCATTTAAGGTGAATGATATGGGCTGCAGGGGAATGCCTAGTGAAGGAAGGGTTAATATTCCCAGGGTTAATATGGCAGCTGAGAGTGAAGCTGCCTTGTTGAGGTAAACGTGGTGTACTCCAATACCTGGGGGTTCTGACTGTTCCCAGTGTTAGAGAGAAAACCTGAGAGAGAGCCATGGGACCTGTGGAGCCTGAGAGAGAATGTCTGCGATTTAGAGACAGACAACCAACGAGATACCTGAACTTGAGAGAGAGAGTGCCAATGGGCCTAGAGAAAGGCAGTCTTTGGGAGAGTGTGCAGCAGTGAATTTGACTTGGAAGTAGACTGTGTGGCCTGGCTGATAGAGAGAAGTTATACCTGAACTGTGAGTAAGAGGGTGTTAACCATGTGGTGGTCCAGAGTCTGGGAGAGGCCTTGGGGTAGTCAGGAAGTCTATATTCAGTGGCGTCACTACAAAGGAAGCAGACCCTGTGGCTGTTCAATTAATTTTGGTAAAACAATTCAACCTCTAGACATTTTGGGGTCTGAAAAATAAAGTAGTAAGAAATAAAAAAAAATTGTAATATCTAGTTACGCCACTGACCACATTCTCATATGTGAGAGATACTGTTATGTTTTGGATGCTGTGTGAAGCCAAGCACCCTGTCTCTGATTATACCATTATAATAACTTATCTCCCTGCACATAGTGGAAGAGATCCCACTACCTCTTGCATATTGGAGCACACCCATTTAATCTTTACAGGCAGCTCTACTTTCAGCTGACCCCTAATTACCTGACTGGGAGGGAATTTTACCCTATCTCCACTAGGTGTTCCCCTGCAGCCCATGTATATATATATATATATATAATAATATTATATATATATTATATTATATTATATTATATATTATATATATATAATATTATATTATATATATATAAACATTGCATATAGTGCATATGCTTCTGCATATAGCATTTTGATTTTGTTAACTAAAGTTTCTTTGTTTTTTTTTACCTTTTGACAAGCAGCTGGAGTGTATCCACTGATTTCTCTATAAGAGCCACAACCTCAGAGTAGGGTATATCAGCACAAGGGGTTCCATTAATGGAAGCAACTTCATCTCCCTCACATAAACCAGCAGTGGAAGCCTTGCTTGGGCTTTTAACCTGAAACAAAAAATAAAAAGTAACTTTAACAGTGCAGTACTCAGAACAGGAAAGGCAGGTTTAGCATTCACACATGGGTACAAGTGATTTGGTTGATATCTGTACTGTATAGTCTGTTTTTGGTTGAATTCTATTGTATCCCGTAATTTAATAAGAAAGATTAGTGAGTAGAAACTTTGGCTGAAATAGATTATGCACCCCAGGATCTTTTTAGAAATAGTCTTAGGTAACAGTGTCGTTTTTATAAACTTTCTAAGCTAATCTTAATGTATAGACAGAAACTGACCTTTTTTGTACATTTTTTTAATGTATTTAATAGATAAACACCAAAAATGCATCTAAAAGCATGGCAGTTCTGGCTCTCAATTAATTTTGGGCCCAAAGGATTTTAACATGATATGATGGTATCAGACATAAGAAAATAGCTTATATTTGATAATGGTTTAGTTGATGTGTAATGAAATTAGGTTTCTGGCTCATATACATATTCTTGTGGCGGGCTAAGCAAGTTATATATAAAACAAATTTAAAGGATAAGGAAAGGCTAAAATTAAGTAAGCTTTATAAGAAAGGTCTACATAAAATACACCAGTAAACCCTCAAAGTAACACTGATCTGAGTCCTCTGTCAAAAGAAATACAGCATTTCTTTCCTTCTATTGTGTACACATGGGCTTCTGTATCAGACTTCCTGTTTTCATCTTAAACCTCCAGGGCTAGGGCTTGAGCATGCTCAGTTTGCTCCTCTCCCCCTCCCTACTGTAATCTGAGCCCAGAGCTATGAGTGAGCAGGGAAACTCAGGCCGGATGTGATCTATCATCTATCATCTATCTATCTATCTATCTATCTATTTATCCATCTATCTATCATCTATCTATCTATCTATCTATCTATCTATCTATCTTTTGATCTATATCTCTATATCTATCTTTCTATCTGTCTCTATCTATCTATCTATCATCTATCTATCTTTTTCTATCTATCTATCTATCTTTTTATCTATCTATTTACAGTATCTTTCCATCTATCTATAACTCTCTCTCTACATATATTTATTTTATATACAGGTATGGGACCTGTTATCCAGAATGCTCGGGACCTGGGGTTTTCCGGATAACGGATCTTTCCGTAATTTGGGTCTTCATGCCTTAAGTCTACTAGAAATTAATTTTAACATTAAATAAACCCAATAGGCTGGTTTTGCTTCCAATAAGGATTAATTATATCTTAGTTGGGATCAAATACAAGCTACTGTTTTATTATTATTAAGAAAAAGGAAATCATTTTTAAAAATTTGGATTATTTAGATAAAATGGAGTCTATGGGAGACAGCCATTCTGTAATTCGGAGCTTTCTGGATATTGGGTTTCCGGATAAGGGATCCTATACCTGTATATGTGTATATATATATATATATATATATATATATATTGTGACAGAGTGTTTGGGAAACACCACTGTCTTAGAGCAAAAGACATTTAATCTGCATTGTATGTGCTGCAAAGGAATACTTGGCTCAGGTAGGGTTAATATTCCCTATCAGCCAGGTAATTAAGTGGCAGCTGAGAGAGGATCTACCTGACAATGTAAAAGGGCTGTGTGAGCACAACTCAGGGCTCTCCAGGGAAGTGAGGGGCTGTGAGAGACAGAGCTGGGCAGAAGGGTCTTTCCTGCCAGCAAGAGAGTTCCAGAGGTTGGAGCCTAAATCCCTTGTGGGGAAAGAAAGAGAAAAGAACTGGCAGAGGCTGGTGAGTCTGAATCCCAGGAGGGGAAGCCAGCAGGGCTGAGTGTGAAGCCCAAATACTTCAAGGTGCAAGAGGGTGAGAGTTTCCCTTGATGGTGAGCGGCCAGAGGGGGGAAAACCCTGAATGTTTTGCAGTGTATTTACTGAACTGTACCCTGCATGTTCTACAGTGAAGTTGAACTGTAACCTGAACATTTTTCTGTTGCCTTTTCGTTGGAATGTCCAGTGCTTAATAAACCTGTTTTTTGTCTGAAGCCTTGGTGTCCCTGTCTCTAAGCTCAAAAATCCTACGCTACCTGCCTACCAAACGCTAATTCCCCCATAAAAGTGCATGTGCAGGCCAGTGGCATGTCACAATATATATATATCTGTTATAGTAACAACTATTAAACTATATTTAAGGACACATACTGGAAGACTGTTCACTTTTTTGCTTAATATGCAAGCTAGAAGAGATGGTGCCAATATTTTATTACTGCAATAGCAAACTATCCAACCATTTACAAATATGGAATGGTATGCTAAGTTTATTCTCCATCATCTGGAATGTCAACAGCATAGTTCTTTAGAAGCCCATATTGGTATAGCTGTTCGTTCAAGACACATTTTAAAAGGTCTAAGTGTTCTATCAATTTCTTCATGTCATTATAAAAGAATAGCAATAGCAATAATGATGGCAGGAAAGCACAAACCATGGATACAATTTCATGTACATATAAACAATACAGTTGGTGTTGAACAAACATACAGAGGCATTGAGAAAGAGACCTTCGTTATACTAAAGCTCTATTGATTATAAAAGGAAAAAGAGCTTTTATCTGGCACATACATGGTTTAACTGTGCTTGATTTCAGTAAGGCAGGGGACTTATTGGTGTTGCCCAGCTCCAAACTACAGTTAGGAAAAAAATTACCCCACTAATAAATAATAATAATAATATAATATATGTAAATGAAATCGTTTGAGGTAGCTGGCTTGGTATACAGTGAATACGGCACTGTTGTTGAGTGGCTGAATTTTCTACTGAATTCTTCTCTAGCTTTGTATTTCAGTTACTTTGCAAGTAGCAACAATACATGTCAGGGTCTTTTTTTATCTATTCAAGGAAATTAAAGAATTTATATTGTCCATGCCCTGCTGAAGTTACCCAAAGGTACCTTTCCCAGGACAAAATAGCATTACGACAATACATTTTTGTGTTTTTTGTGTTATCTAGTCCAAGTTGAAAAAACACCCTGTTTTTAAAGAGGTGGTTTACCTTTAAGTTAACTTTTAGTATGACCAGTCCTAAGCAACTTTTCTCATCACTGACCCCATCTAAAAAACAAATGCACTGTAAGCCTACACATTTATTGATATTTCTATTTTCTATTCATATTCTAGTCTCTTATTGAAATCAATGCATGGTTGCTAGGGTAATTTGGTTGCAGAGCTGCTGAATAAAAAGCTAAATAACTCAAAAACCACAAATAATAAAAAATGAAAACCAGTTGCAAATTGTCTCAGAATATAACTCTCTACATCATACTAAAGGTTAACTTCATGTTCAACATCCCCATTAAATTCAAGTCTTAGGGACTTTTTAATCAAAGGTCAAACTGGGGATTTCTGGCATTTCTCCATCAGTTCATCATTTTATGTTCATGAATTGGCACATTTATTTCCTCCTTTTTCCCCCAAACTGATTTTGTCAAAACATTTCCAGCCAAAAGAAGACGCATATCATATTTATCTATGTTCTGTCAAGTAGTGAAGACTTATATCTGAATAATAGTTCATAAAGCTGCCAGAATCTTGTGATAATATTAATGCAATACTGGCAAGTTTACAAAACAATTCTTTTCAACATCATTATTGATGCAGGACACTTATACCATATGTAAAAGGTGCACTACAAACCACAAGGTACGCCTACAAAAAAATAACCCGTTTGTGAAAAAAAAAATAAAAACTACATTGTACCCACGTATTGTTAAAGTTACTGAACCTGTGCTTTTTATTGCATATGAGGGTTAATGTGTTGTGCCTATAGCTGTTGCACACAACTATAGGACATGCAGATGCACAACTTGCACAACTTTGCATGCAATATATTTATTTGCTACTAATCTCTGTGTAAAAGTTTGTGCCTGAGATATAGGGTTGCCACCTTTCTTTCAGTTAACATCACTGTATTGTTTTGTAGGGTAGGCACTCAAAGATCAGTCCTCCAGGCAGTAGTAGTAAAAAACAGGTATTTTTATTGAGGTACGAGCGTGGATCACAGCCTTACGCGTTTCGTGTTCTCACAACACTTAATCATAGGCTACTGATGAATTACACATACATGGTATTTAAACTTATGTGCATATGTTTCTTCCAGTTAAACTCTGGACTGGGGGTGAGATAGTGACATTGTGGGGTGGGACTGTGATGTCGAGGGGGTGGGACTGTGATGTCGAGGGGGTGGGACTGTGATGTTGTGGGGGTGGGTGTGCCACCAGGAGGCGGGGTTATGATGTGGCTATTAGCGATTGGCCATTTGCAGCGTCAATTACACAGAATAATGCCCTAATGTGCCGAGCAGGCACATTTGACCCAGCAGCCCTTCAAAAAACTGGGCTGTCCAGGTCAAAACCAGACAGGTGGCAATCCTACTGAGGTACAAGCAATTACTTTTTTTTATAACATCAAATTTGCGGCTCTATTCAAACTCTTGTGAAGATTACATCGGAGGGAGTATGATTCTAACGCGTTTCATGCCATAAAGCTGGGCACTTCATCAGGGATGCAAATGGCTTGATTTCTGTTCGGTTTTCTGAATGTTTTAGGATCTATTATACAAAAATCGGTTATCAAGAAAGATCTCCCAAAACAGCGGCACCCCAGACTTCTCCAGCGACGAGGAGAGAGAGGCCATCCCTATGAGGGGCAGAGGCCGCCCGCCGGGAAGGGTAAGAGTGCGAGACTAGAGTGAACACCATTGTGTGACCGCTCTGGCTCCTGCTGGGGAACTCTATCACTGCTAGGGGTTCCAAAACATGATGAATTTGACCAATTTTTACATTTTGTACTCCTTAATAAAGAAGTCCTGATTCTGAGCCGGCTGTATATCTGCAATTCCTGCCAGAACACCTCTGTGTTTTGATAAAGTGCAAAATATTGACTTTCCCTAGCAGGAATAAAATCAATAATTTGCAGGACATTTAACATGTGAAGATAGCATTCCACTTATTCACAAATTTTAGTGAGGCCCCTTTCCAGTGTTTTATATGGTAAAATATGTATTACCGCTTCTTTTATTTTAATACTTTAAACAGCTGTGACATTTATTGCAGTGCACACTCTGTAAAATCATCTATCTGCTTTTTACGCTAACGATTTGGCATGAATGTGTGTGGAAATAAAGAGAAGAAATCAGTAACAATTTCCTTTATGTATCACATTGACCATCCATTACAAGGAAATATGTTTTCCCATAGGGAACCTGCAAACAGAATTTTCCACGCTGTTACGTCAGTGTCACTGCTATAGATTCTATGAAGTATGGCATGTAAAAGAGTTTCATTTGTTATTACTGAAAAAACTTAAGGTGGCCATACACGATAAGTTCCGCTCATTTGGGAGGTTGCCAAAGAGCGGATTTTAACCCAATATGCTCTCCAAAAGCAGGGCGATATTGGGCTAATCCAACTGTTTGGCCCTAGGGCCAAACAATCCGATTATAACAAAGGAAATGGGCGCTGACGGGTCGTAGGACCGACACAGGGAAAATCAAACCTGCCCGATCGATATAAGGCTGATTTTTGGCCTGAGACCCGTCGGAATCCCCCACACATGGGCAAATAAGTTGCCGAATCAGTCTAAAGGGCCGTTATTGGCAGCTTTAATCTGCCAGTTCATGGCTACCTTTAGTTACCTGCTTCCCATAGCTTGTTTTGTATATGTAGGAAAATATGAGTAACTTAAAGTGCATGTAAAGGCAAAAAAAAAGAAAATCCAATTTTAACTTTATTTAATTAAAAATAAACCTATCTTCATTATACTTTAATTAAAAAATGTGTATCAGGTTTTTTTTTACCTGACTGTACGCAGTGAAATTCTCCCTTCATTTACTGCTGTGGATAGGAATTGTCAGACGGTCCCTAACTGCTCTGCAGGGAAACAATCACACTTATGAACAGCAGGGGTAGCCCCCGCCTTACTTCCCAGCCATTGCAGAACTCAAGCAGCTTTGTTTGTTTCCCTGTAGAGCAGTCCCTGACTGTATTGGATTTTATTTTTGCCTTTACATCCCATTTACTGTTTCCAACTCCAGCTGCAGGAACAAAGATCATGCAGCCAGATTTAAACAGATAAACTGGGATTCTATTTGGTGGAATAATTAGCTGCAGCCAATGGTTCTGCAGAGTTGGAGAACGTTTGTATTAAACAATACAAAAATCCACATTAGATTACCGTATATACTCGAGTATAAGCCGACCCAAGTATAATCCGATAAATTGGGGCCCCAAAAAAAATAAAACTTCGCCTCCTTTCGTGACTTCGGGTCTTTGCGCCGCTTCAGGACTTGGGCTTCGGCTTTTTTCATGACTTCGGGTCTTTTCGGCGCTTCGTGACTTCGGGTCTTTTCAGCGCTTCGGGACTTCGGCTTTTTTCGTGACTTCGGGTCTTTTCGGCGCATCGGCTTTGGCTTTTCGGCACTTCCGCATTCGGCAACGCAGAGGGAGGACGTACGGCTCGGGAGCTCGTAAGGGGGGCCCGGATCTTCAAAAAATGCAGCGCTGCCGGGCCCTCCTTCATGCCCGGGCCCGGTACGCTTGTCCCCCCAGTCCCCCCCTGATGGCGGCCCTGGTGACAGAGAATTGCCAAACGGATTACTGTGTGCATTGTCCCACTGTCCAACAACCATGTGCAGAGGGTGCTGTTTGATATTGCCATCACTGTTAATCTTTCGTATAACCAACAGAGGGCGCTGTGTGATTTTGCCATCACTGTTAATCCTTCATATAACCAACAGAGGGCGCTGTGTGATATTGCAGTCACTGTTAATCTTTCATATAACCAACAGAGGGCGCACTGTTATTCTTTCATATAACCAACAGACGGCGCTGTGTGATATTGCAGTCACTGTTATTCTTTCATATAACCAACAGAGGGCGCACTGTTATTCTTTCATATAACTAACAGAGGGCGCTATGTGATATTGCAGTCTCTCCCCAAGCAAACTGTTGGTATAGGAATGATTAAAAGTGACTGCAATCTCAGCTGCTGCCCACTGACTCGAGTATAAGCCGAGGTAGACTTTTTCAGCACATTTTGGATGCTGAAAAACTCGGGTATATACGGTACATGACAACACAGGACCCAGTGCAGTCTGCATATTCTGATTATTAATCAGTCTTGCTGTATCGGATTAAGCCAGATATTATTCGACTTGTGCTGTTTTGATAATTTATGATGATCCCTAAGCAGCCCAGACCACACTGAGCATGTGCAGAATCTTGGTCTTGCAAAGATGTTTAACAAAGTAACAAAATGGTGACCCCCTGTGGCCAACTTTGAAAGCATAAATCATTTGTTTGATTAGGCTTGTGGTGCAGTACGTTCATGTTTATGTTTAGTATACAAAATACAGCATTTCTAGCCTTATTCTATGTTAGACTTTACTTCCCCTATAAACAGAAAGTTCTTAAAAGCAGAATACAGTATGTGAATACAATAAAAAAGTGACCTTCAAGTAGTCAGATTCTTCTGGCTCTAAGGGGTGTAGAAATAGAAAATTAAGCACAAAAAAATTAATGAGCTGATGCAGAGCTGGATTCTGGCTTAGTTCCCTAAAAGCGATCCTGTAAAAATGTAACTGTGTTTATTTTTCCATGAACAAACACAGAATTTTTAGAAATATAAATGTACATATTTAACTACTTTGACTCCTGCCCATAAAAAATAAACTTTAACCGCGCTGTAGTATAGGGCAAGTGTGAACCGCAAAGGGGGTAAAAGTTAATAAATATAACTTAAAGACTATCAGTTAATAAATATAGTGAGTATAAAGTGGCCAGAGGAATGCAGTGCATGTTACAAAGTATTAAATGACTGAAGTCATTACCTCTTGTGGCAGTAAGTCAAAATAATTGCTACTAGTGTGACTTCGCTGTCACTATGAAAGCTCCATGGCTGCGTCATTAATAGACATCCATGTTCAAAAAGACATGCACATGTCAAGTGTTAAATACAAGGGATTCAGGAGTGCCTAACAGATTATCACCTCCCTTCTGCCATGATATGAATAAACACAGATGGCCCTAAAACACTGGAGTCAAGAGAAAATAGTTGGGGCATTTGGTACTGTATTGCTGTGCTAATTTGGGAAACCGGAATACGATAATTATGTGTGCTTTGCACCTCTTAGTACTGTGATTGCATCCATGTATGTGCACTGTTCATCCTTTTCTGTGGTATGTTCAATAAGAGGGCAAGTAAGAGTAATGGCAACTGAAGCATTTATTTCCACTATAATATCCAAGAGAGCTTTCCATGAAAATTTAAATGTTATGTGTGAAATAGAGTATCCTTCTCAGGATTCCCAGCATATGAATATCAGCTTGAAGGCACTATATTGTATATTTATAATATATGTACATGCCTGTGCTGTAAATGTGTAAATGAGGTTTTACAGCAGCATAGTTATGCAAACAAGATGGGATTAACTATTTATACAGTACTGTGTACATTTTCTAGAAACCAATTTGTTCACTTTAACGAATAATATACTTCTGCCATTTTTAGAAGTAACATCAGAGTTCAGCGGCCTGTAGCCTTGTGACTAGTGATGGGCGAATAAATTAGACAGGCGCAAATTCACAGCGAATTTCCATGTTTCGCTGCCGGCGAATAAATTTGCAAAACTGAAGCGATTTTGAATGCATGTTGGAAAAGTTGCTTGCATCAAAACAGTCGTGCGTCAATATTATTCGAATGCCCATTGGCTTTAACACCAGCGGCAAAATTGACGCAGGCGGCAAAATTTTCACCGTTTTGCGAATTTCGCTGCAAATTTGCTAATTTTCCGCGAAACGGGACAAATTTGCCCATCACTACTTGTGACTTATATGACCACAGCTCTATAAACTATAGTAGGGGGAGCATTAGGCACTATAGAACTTACTGTAAATTATGACCTTATAAAAATCTTACCTATGATTTACAACATAAAGGCAAAGAGACTGAAATATCTAATGGTAAAGAGCTTGTGTGTTCTCACCATGGGGTAAATTTATCAAAGAGTGAAGTTCCGCCACTAGAGTGAAATTCCGCAGCTCTCAATTCATTTCTATGGGATTTTGAAAGGCGTATTTATCAATGGGTGAAGTGAAAGTTCACCCTTTGATAAATACGCCTATAAAAATCCCATAGAAATTAATGGAGAGTGGCGGAATTTCACTTTATTGGCGGAACTTCACTATTAACCTCACTCTTTGATAAATATACCCCCTAGTGTATATGGGTTTCCTTTGATAATTATAGTATCCTTCTAAATTTAAAAAAAAAAAAACATACAAACTGTTTAATTGGTTTCCTAAGAAATATGTAGCCTAGCGTGCCTGTTGTGTAAATGTTACAAAGACCTTAGAAGGTTATTAATATTGGATCACAACAATGTGACTGATTGGCATGCAGCATTAGCTCATAATATGGGACTTAATAGCATGAAGTATTGGCATGGAGATTGAGGCTTCTCAGAAGAGTAACTCGTTTTACATGATATCTGATTATTACTACAGGTAAGGGATCCATTATCTAGAAACCTGTTATCCAGAAAGCTCAGAATTACAGAAAGGCCGTCTCCCATAAACTTAATTTTATCCAAATAATCAACATTTTTAAAGGTTATTTCCTTTTCTCTGTAATAATAAAACAGTACCTTGTACTAAGATATTATTAATCCTTATTGGAAGCAAAACCAGCCTACTGGGTTTATTTAATATTTACATGATACTAGAAACGCTCTCTGTTTGTTTAGGATAGCAGCTGCCATATTAGCTTGGCATGATATCACTTCCTGCCTCAGTCTCCCTGCTCACTCATAACTCTGGGCTCAGATTACAGCAGGGAGGGGGGAAAGGGAGGGAGAGAGAGAGAGGAGCAAACTGAGCATGCTTAAGCCCTAGCCCTGGAGGTTTATGCTGAAAACAGGAAGTCCAATACAGAAGAATAAATACTTGTGTTTCTTTTAACAGAGGACTCAGAGCAGCATTACTTTGAGGGTTTACTGGTATATTTATATAGACCTTTCTGATAAAGTTTACTTAACTTTAGCCTTTCCTCCTCCTTTAAAAGTGAAGCACCCCTTTAATACAGTAATATAATAATAATAATTACTTAAAATATTTATAATTGTTTCCCAATGCTAAAATATACTAGTAATAATTTTAAAATGGGAAATAATTACAATTATTTCTAATAGTAGCACTCTGTTTTCGAGAAAATAGTGGATTTGATGCATTCCATGTTCATTTTTTGATGTGCAAACAGCATGGAGGTAAATATGTTAGAATGGTATTACATCTAGAGGAGTATCTTTCTTTAGTATTTTATATAATATCTTTTTTTTAGCAAAATGAATATGTTCAAGAATACAGCTGGTTATACTAAGTTCTAAGTTGACTAGTTATAGGCATAGCTTTGCTCTGTAATGTAAAACAAAATAATGCATTGAGGCCTGTTTATCATTACTGCTTTTCTAGACTCCAAAGGAAGGCTAAATAAATACAAAGAATGTATTTTTTTCCATCGGGAATCTGTGGTAGGTTTAAGTTTCATGAACATCCTCAATCTTACTCGTAATGATGCCACAAACTTGCTTCTGTTCATTTCTGTGAGACATCCAGGAGAGGAGCCTCAAAATAGGCATGAGGTAATGTCACCACCGTACCAAGAAATGGCAGTGTAGACAACACCGGCCTATCCGATTGCAGCAAATGAAGAATTAGGAATCTCTGGAAGAGCTCAACTAATTGAAGAAAGTCTGTGTTTTCAAAAGGAAACACTGTCTGAATATAAAGAAAATAAAAATATAAGTATACTGTTGTTTTCCAAGGGAAAGTGTCACTACTTATTATTGAAAAGCAAGTACTTTGTGAGTTAAAGAGCATTATTTTCCACTGCATGTACATAGTTACAGATATTTATAGAAAGTCTGATACATGGCCTGTCCCCTCAAGACGTATGTGGTTATTATTAAACATGAATCATTTATAATGTACATCTACATGATCCAACAGAAACAACTCCCACAAAGATGACCAGTAACATTCACATATTATTATTCTGTATAGTACAGGTCAGGCCCGGACTGGCAATCTGTGGGTTCTGGCAAATGCCAGAGGGGCTGCTATAAGGTCCCATAGAAAGTCAGTATTTAGTGGGCTGGGGGAGGCTGTTTGGGCCTATATGTGAGCTGATTGGGCCTCTGTGTACCTGAAATGCCAGGGCCTATTCTAATTCTCAGTCCGGACCTGGTACAGGTATGGGATCTGTTATCCGGAAACCCGTTATCCAGAACATTCTGAATCACTGAAAAGCCATCTCCCATAGACGCCATTTTATCCAAATATTCCAATGTTTAAAAAATTATTTCCTTTCCTTTGTAATAATAAAACAGTAGCTTGTACTTGATCGAAACTAAGATATAATTAATCCTTATTGGAAGCAAAACCAGCCTGTTGGGTTTATTTAATGTTTACATGATTTTCTAGCAGACTTAGGGGCAAATTTACTTACATCCGAAGACATATTGTCAGTTTCCCAGCTGCCCCAGTCATGTGACTTGTGCTCTGATAAACTTCATTCATTCTTTACTGCTGTACTGCAAGTTGGAGTGATATCACCCCTCCCTTTCCTCCCCAGCAGCCCATCAACAGAACAATGGGAAAGTAACCAGATAGCAGCTCCCTGACACAAGATAACAGCTCCCTGGTAGAGCTAAGAACAGCACTCAATAGTAAAATCCAGGTCTCACTGCGACACATTCAGTTACATTGAGTAGGAGAAACAACAGCCTGCCAGAACGCAGTTCCATACTAAAGTTCTGTAAGCACATGACCAGACAAAATAACCTGAGATGGCTGCCTACACACCAATATTACAACTTAAAAAAATACTTGCTGGTTCAGGAATTAAATTTTATATTGTAGAGTGTATTTGCAGTGTAAACAGTGTAATTTAGAAATAAAAACGATATCATAAAAATCATGACAGAATCCCTTTAAGAACAAACCTACCCTATCTCCTACGTAACCAGGGGACTGCCTGTACTTTCTTTAGACACTGTACAGTAAATCCTTCTGCATTCATACTGAAGCTCTCTAATTAGCTCTATACCTATTGACATCATAAATTATTTTGGTCTGTCTAAGAAGCATCAAGCAGCAGCCAGTGAACAGAAGCCTGTATTCTAATATATCACAGACACAGCAGAAATAGAGAGGGAGGGTGCAATTTTGTCATTTGGAAAAGTTGAATGGCTAGATTGGTATGATGTTTTGAAGACAGAAAACATTCACATATCACTGAAATGAATCAGAAATAATATATTTGGATATGTGCACATTGTAGCTCTAAATGACTGGCAGTTGCCATACTGCTGATCCCTGAGGCAGTACATGTAGTTTATAACATTGAAGTTCATGGGCTTCCAGAAGTGAAATGCCTTGAGTACCTTGTCTGTTGTCTAGCTGTTACTGATAGCTTTTCAAATGATAGTGGAAGTCCACCAGTCATGAACTTGGCCATTATGAGCACATAACTAAGCAACTGTACATTTTCAGTGAATGTGACAGTTGCATACGATTACAACACATATATGAAGGAAAGAGAAAAAGTAAAATGCATGTATTTTTTGAGAAGCCATGGGCCATATCCAAAAAATTTTGTATTGTTTATTATGAATAAGTTCCTCATTCTCTGTAGTGATGTTCAGTCACTTTAGAAGGTAAAAATATACTAGTGCTAGTGTAGGGTTGGTATCCCAGTGTGATCTGCCAGTACAGGGACTCAAGGCTCACAGTAGAAGGCAATCCCTTTGAGAAGACCTTGTAAATTTTGTACACTGGGGCTGATACCTGTGTGAGCACTGCTGCAATCTATAATAAATATTCAGTCTGGCCGGCCAATAGATCATCAGTCTGTTGTAAGAACCACTTATCCCTCCATACCAACTGCAAGGGTCCGTCTTTGATGAAAGAGCACTGGTCTTTAATATTTGAATAATAAAATGCTCAACAGTTTTCTTGTAACCTGCAAGGATTGGGACAGACACTTAACCGAAATTACACATATCCGGGCTACCACTTTCCTCACTAACACTTCTAACTCAACTCTGGCTGACTAATCCACTTCTTCAAATGAAAGCACTTTTAATCGTTTTTTAGTTTGAATCCAATAACTTGAATAAAAGCCTTAAGGTTAAATGCAAAGGGAAAAAAGTCTGGCAATCTGCTATGGGTTTTTTTCCCCTGCATGGTAGTTTTTATCTCAGATATTCAACATAGTTGGAGCTAAAGCAATTAACCACAAAATGTTGTTCATGTTACTAGGTGCAACCTTTGCAAGAAGGTTGGTGCAAAATATATACCTGTTAGTGAATTGTGTGCTATTTGCATCCATGTTATTATGGGTGCCACGGGGATGGGGCCTGTTTGTTTTCTCTTGCACCCTTCAAGAGGTGCAAGTGTTTTCTACATGGCTGAATAACAGTACGTGAGAGATTATTATGGTTTACATACACCAAGAGAAATTGGTTGCCAACTAAGGTATTCTGATCATAGTTTGGACACATTCATAGAACAGACTTGAAAATCCCATTGGCTGAGAAGCTAATAAGGTTGTGGATGCAGTCTGCACCCGACAGCGCTGCAAAGACCCTTTGTGTTAAATGATTGTTGATCCATTTGGTAAACATCTACTGTAGATCAGCTTGATTTGACAGTTTAACATGGAAGGCCAAAAGGACAGGGATCTGTTTGGTGACCTTTTCAAATGTTTATGGCTGATTTTTTTTTTTCCCCAAAATGATTTTTTATTTGAGCATTAATTGTATAAAATCATACCGTCTCCATATTAGAGAAAATAGCATATTTACATTATTACAGACATTTTCAGTACATCAGAACAGTGAAGGCAATATGGCGTAAACGTTATAATCTTTATATCGTGTTGATTTTGTTACCATTATTGCTCAATCTTCCCAAGGTAATCCAGAAGATGGGATGTTTTGCAATTCCTTTTGAATATGTAATTATTAACCATAAAACAAAATTACAAAAAAAGAGAAAATAGATGTCAATGGTTGTAAAAAGAGTAATGATCATATCGAACACTCTCTGTCTTTATAGAGTTTTTTAATATCATCAGCAAGACTTAATTTGGAAGGCCTTTTTATTTGTTACTGTGCACACAAATGATCCCATTTACAAGGTTTTCGTTGGGTCACCCCTCATGATCCTTAGTATATACCAATCCGTAGATTGGAAACATATGTGAATTTTGGTTTTCACTGTCTGTGATATTATGCCAATAAAAGGTGTTCGCCTAATTTAACGTTAGTACGGTTTTGTTCCACTAGTAAAATAATGCATCAGATACGAAAAAAAAAGTATTTCCAAAGGCAGGGTTCTGGATATTCAGGGAAGGTCCTGTTTTTTCATTCTCTAACTACTAATTCACCAGAGCAATGGTCTCTATACAGGCTTGCAACTAAATGGTCAGAGAGAACTCTATTAATAGGGTAGTGCTCTTCTCAGCTATAAAAGGCTATGTGAGCCGTTGACAGTCCCTTACAATAGGCAGGGATACGTTATGTAATGCGCAACCTCTGCCAGTCTAGCATTCCTGCCTTTCATTATAAACCTTCTAAAGCTTCATCCTAGGATATGTGGAAGCTATTTGCATGGGCTATAATAAATTTATTTGTGCCCATGCATGGAACACAAGTCATGTCATGCTGGTGCCAAAGCTAAATGTTAATTAGGGAAAGAATATGAAGAGAAGCTTGGCTCAATAATCCACTGTACAATTAAATCAGGAAGCATAGAGAATCTTGGCTCTTAGTATGTACAGTTCCCAACTTGCTAATAACGGTGCCTAAGTTACATTATACTCATATGAAGTTTTTTGAAACAGGAACGTTAACCCCTTGTATAAACGTGGTTGACTGCGCTGCTGCGTCAGACGTCCTGTTGATTAAACGCTGGATTACTTTAAGTGGAAGTGTTACCCGTTTTTGGTTTATATTACAAGGAGTCATAAAGTTTATATAGCCCGGTAGTTGGTTTTCTAACAGTTTAGCAGCATTCAGGATGAACCATGATTAAATTGACTTAATTTTTGTAAAGCAAGAGTGCCCTCTGGTGTACTACTATATATTACACATTTTTACATGCCTTCCTGATTTACACAAGAACATTGATACCGATACCATGTAAATTACTGAGAATTTTTTTTAATAGAATTATCCCTGGAGCAAGCTGTGTGTATGCCTGTGTGTAATAGTTATATGGATCTGATTTACCAACAGATGTGGCAGCACTAGCACCCACATTAGAAATTATTAATTGTCCAGACTATTTTAAAATATTGTTTTATGAAGGTGAACTTTCCTCCAGCAAAGTTTAGATTTACAGGAAATGTATTTATGGACTCTACAAGGGGAACACAAACCTTCTCCCTTGCATTTCTGCCTAGCTCTTCAAAGTAGGAACAGTTCAGTGTAAAAATAAAAACTGGGTAAATAGATAGGCTGTGCAAAATAAAAAAATGTTTCTAATATAGTTAGTTAGCCAAAAATGTAATGTACAAAGGCTGGAGTCAGGGGCGCCATTAGAAATCACAGGGCCCCGTACAACAACATTTTTGGGCCCCCCCGCCCCACCCCAGATCCCGCCCACTCCACACCACAGTTAAAACACCACACAGACATGAGCGCTAAAAAAGGTAACATACACAAGTTATAAAAAGGTCAAAAACATTTTGCCACTTTCAGGACTTGGGTTTTTTTCGACGATTTCGGGACTTCGGGTCTTTTCTCCACTTTAGGGATTTCGGGTCTTTTTGCCACTTTCGGGACTTTTGGTCTTTTCCCAACTTTCAGGAGTTCGGGTCTTTTCGACGCTTTCGGGTCTTTTTGCTGCTTTTGGGACTTCGGGTTTTTTCGGCACTTTCGGGACTTTGGGTCTTTTCGGCACTTTCGGGACTTCAAGTCTTTTCGACACTTTCGGGACTTTGGGTCTTTTCGCCACTTTCAGGACTTTGGGTCTTTTCGCCACTTTCGGGACTTCGGGTCTTTTCGCTGCTTTCGGGACTTCAGCTATTTGGCTTTTCATAGTAACATAGTAAGTTAGGTTGAAAAAAGACACAAGTCCATCAAGTTCAACCTATTAACTTTTTTAACCTGCCAAACTGCTAGTTGGTATAAGTCACTGTTTCAAATGCTGTACTCAATAGGCCTGTCCTAAATAAGCTTATTCCAGGGAGATAACATTGTACACCCATGCAAAGCAGGAATATCCCACCTGCAGCCCTCAGCTACATCAGCGGGATTCTGGGGGGCTGCACTTGAGCAGCAGGGAGAATGCAGACATCCCTGATGTATACAGTGACATAATGTAGAGCAGCTACAAGAGTCCTCTGCACTCAACCCATTATCAATATATTTAAGACAGAGACATTTTGTGCATACTGCTACTGAAAAATGCCTTACCCTTTAAACAACACAGGGATTGTTTGTCCATATATTGCAATATATTTAAGCTGGCCAACTACGTCAAAGTCATCCCATATCTGGCCAGTCCTACGCTTAATTTTCATCTGATTCATTAAGAATTCAATTGCTTGATTATACATTATATGTCTTAAATATATTGATAATGGGTTGAGTGCAGAGGACTCTTGTAGTTGACTATATGTATTTTGTGGTCACAGCCTCATTGCACCCCCGCCTAATGGTTTTAAAAAATAGTGGTGAGCACAACTTTCCCTTGTTTGTTATAATGTAGAGCAGCACAAGGGTCTGATTGAGCAGGGACAAAGCCAATGGCCACTTTACCCTACCCTAAGATTACCGGCAGTGAAGACAGCTGCATTTAGCATTATGCTCTTTACATTATAAAGTGACTTGTTCTCTGTCTTTCTGATTAGGAGGGTGCGCTCTGACAGTTTAGTAGAGAGGAAAGGGAAATGTTAAAAATCCAACTCTCACCATCATAACAGGGACACCTAGTGGCAACTGCTGGCAAACAGACTCAATCCACAGACAAGCACCTGGTCCAGCTACAGCCGGTTACACAGCCTCACATATGACAATATGACAATTACCTGTGCCTCCTCACCGGGCAACTTGCGTATTCCATTCCCCAGTTGATTGCAGGGTTCTCCCTATCTCCCAGGCCTAGCTGGTTTCCTTCTCCGGTTTCTCTCAATCCCCACTGTGTACCCCAAGACTACAAGCAGCCGCCATCCCGCGCACTGTTTCCTAATTGGTTCAAGGCCACCCAATCCAAGGTAAAACCCCTTCATGTAAAACGTAAGCCATTCAGTCGTTGCGCAGTTTGGGAGAGAGAATTCAGCTCTGATTGGACAGAACTTACGTCAATCAGTAAGGGACGGAAGAGGCGATGGCTTCGGGGCAGTAAAGGGGGGCCTGGCTATTTCAAAAAGTGCAGCATAGCCGGGCCCCCCTACAGGCCTGGGCCCGTTACAAGAGTGCCCCCTGATGGTGGCCCTGGCTGGAGTGAGTGGATGTCTAACATAATAATCCTTTGGCTAATGCGGGATAAGCAATGCTGAAGGTTTGGGAATGAGGAATACTGATTGATCTATACCAATTCCCTCCCATTGACCCAATCAATCAAATCAATCAGCTAACTGGATTTATTTCTAAAAATTACATCAAAGCTTGAATGTTTGGAGTAATAACCCTAAGAAAAAACACATACAAGTTGGGTGAGCATGCTTTTTTTTTAGCTTGTCTTCTAATGGCTGACCCACTAGAACTAAAGGAGCTACTATGAAGAACTGAAATATGGGATAAGCTTATTAAATAAGAGAGAAGGCTGTCATAGAAAGTTATATAGCCATAAATATAATTATTCTGTTATAGTTTTTAAACTCTGAAGAAACACGTTACTCTCACTGCTGCTATAATGACAACTGTTCTATATGTAGAATGTCCTCAACAGCTACAAGCAAAGCCCATGTAATAAGTGGTCTTAAGCACTATGTTTAAATTTACTGTAAAATGCTCCATGTACTAAGCGTTCTACAGGAACAAAAAATGCTCAGGATGAAGTCTAATTACCAGCATATACAATTATGGAGATTATAGAATCTAGAGTTGAATGATCACACAATGACTCTAAATATATAGACCTCTTGTTTCCTGTGTATACAAACCGTTCAAGCTAAATGTCTCACTTGAATGAATAATAGAATAGGTCACACTATATACCATGTAAGAAGACATCAGACCATATGCCTATTTCCCTAGGACTGAACTAAAGTCAGAAAGAGCAAGTGATCCAGTGATTCACTATATTTGTCCTTCTGAAGTGATTTATGTTCTGCTTACATTAAACTATAAACTCTCTGTTATAAATGTCAACCAGGGACTATGTATTTCCATTAAGCTAAAATCATTATCGTCTGCAGAACCATTTCCTGACACAGGCCAAGCTTTTGTTTGTCTTTTGAAGTGGAGAAATATGGAACAGTCAGGTAACCACAGTTTGTGTTTTTGGTCTATTTTGTAGTTAGGGGCCACTGCCAACTATTTGTAGGAGGAAGGCCGAATACCATTTTAAGTCTGTTGCAGCAGTCCATCAGTACAAAAGCACTAATCTTCAGGAGAACAAAGACCTTTAGTTACAGTTTTGCTCTACCAAAATGATACTGGACTATAACTCCCAACATACTATAACATAATATCAAGGGCTAAAGCATTCAAATTCTTCATCAGCATCATGGCTCTATAAAACTTATATTTATCTTTCCAGGGCCACAAGTCAATTTCAATCCATCAGTGAGCGCTCTCTTTTCTGTGTGCTCTAATTCTCTTCTCACATAATAAATGCTGGATTCCTTAAACATTTTTCTTCGAACTACAAATAACTCAACAGCTTTATACATGCCCTTCTCTTGTTTGATTGCTGCTTAACAGAAGTGACCAACGTGCATGGTAATTTTACAATGTAAGTGAAATAACTGACATATCATTAGGAAGTATTCTTACTTGTAAAACCCTTTGCCTCTCTATTTAAGTTTGGATGTCTATTTGAGCGGGGGGGGGGGGGGGGCAGAAGGCATAACGGAAGGTTTTATCGTCTCTACAAGAAACACTTCTTATAACAACCTTGATTTCAGTTATCTGGAATGTGCACTCTTTACTCTGTATACCACCACCATTATTGAGCAACCCCTGCTTACTCATAGGTAAACGGTCTTAAGAAGTAATTCAATTACATGCTTTCATTTACATTCCTCTATCTTTATAATTCCATGCAGTATCTCTGTATAATGGGATGCAGTGGACCTTGGACACTGGATGGCAAAACAGTTTTTTGCACATTGAAAACTGAGCTGCATGTAGGAGAAATATCGCAGGTCTTTGCACTCCAAAACAGAATTGTGGCCACCCTATAAATATAGTGTTGCCTGCGTTTCACAGGCCTATAATCAAGAGGGGTTAGGGAGCACCACAAACTCAATTGGGTCCTCCTGCAGTTGCAAGGTCTGCGTCGTCTATAGTCTTGCCATGGCATGCCGGCAGGCATATGGCGCAACAGAGCCCTGTATCTATAACCTGCCCCATAGACAGCGCTGCCTTATGCACACCAACACTATGCTCTGCATCTCAAGACCTGAACAGAAGTGCAAAAATGAATGAACTCTAAGGGGTGAAATTTTGCACCCCTTACAGTTCTTGCACTTCTTAGGCATATTAGGATATGTACTGTGTTCAGAACAGGGTGATTAATGGTATGATGGCCGGCTAATATGGACCAATATCCACTTCTATTGGTATCCATGTCCATTGATACTGGTTGGTTCAGGCATAGTGAATCTGCAGAAGTGGGTCATACGCTCTCTGTCCTTTCGGAGTAGAAAAGTGTTATGAAGTGCAGAATAATGGGCAGAGAGAAGGTTGTTCTAAATTTGCATGTATAAATTTATAAAAGAAGTAATAGGGGCCATGTTTTTGCCTACATATCAGGCAGTTTAGCCAGCATGTGACTGTATCACAAGAACAGAAAGCAGCACCAAACAAGGATGTGTTGCCTCGGGAAACTCCTGCGTCTCTTGTCATGAGACTTATGTACAGTTAGAATTATTCAATGTATGTTCAGTTGTATATCAGTTGTACATACTGTTGTGTCCTGAATGCAGATATCCTTTAACATTTAGCTACTGTATTTTAATCATAAAGTGCTATGGTTGGTAGAATAAAGAAGTATATAAGCAACAGATCTAGCTCAATCTATTTTGTGCTGTGTCCTGCAGTATACCTTAGAAGGATTCTGGGAGATGTAGTTCTGCCACATATTATGTGAGAGAGGTTGCCTAATGAAGACTTACCTACCTTTCAGTATGGCAAAAAATGGAATTAAATGCATTACTCTGTAACAGGAGGCTTGCCAAAGGTCTCAAAACCTCTTTCATTTAATTCGACTGACCACTTAATAACATATACTATAAAAGAAAAGAGTAGAGCGGGGGCTGATTGGCACGTTTCTTTTCTAAAAAACACTGTGAAATCAACATGGTTCCTAAACGCTTCCAGAAACCTGCATATTTGTTACAATTCAGTCATGCACGTTCTACTCTGAATCAGCCACTTCATCTGGAACATTTTCCAAGTCAAATACTATTTTGACAGGTAATTAGTTACAAAGTTAAACTTTCTCACACTGTCTGCCAAAGAACCACATTACAAATCAAGCCACGGGTTTCTTTTCATCCATTAAAGGAATAGTGCCGTGAATGTTCCCTAGACCATTTATTATCTACGGTGATGTTCCGGCATGCGAATATGATACAACAGGTGCAAAGGGCAAGCCCTATAAAAACACTTAGGTGGTTGGGTTACTTGCAGGTAATGACACTGTATTCCCTCTCTCCATATCCATAGTAGCTGTCATACACTTTAGTGCAGATGCAGGTCTCCATGATATATAGGAGTTGTCTTAGAGGTTAAGTTAGCTTTTAACGTGGACTCTCATGTTAGAGATGTTGGTTTAATTCCCTGTGGCAACTCCTTGTGACCCTGGACAAGTCACTTAATCTTCAGGTGCTGCAGCATTGTATTCATGGGACAGAAACAGGTATATTCTGGAGGCCATTCTGTGCTGGGCAGAGATAAAGTGTCAAAAAACATGATGGTTTTCATCTGTTATTTGCACTTTGGACCCTGTCCTGCACTTGGTAAATGAGCCCTTTTGGCTTTGTGGTTTAGCCATTCAATATTAGAAAAACCAAAGAACATTTTATGCTTCTGGTGATTGTTGTATGAACAAAGCACAGAGAGCTGTAGCCAGATCATGCAGCAGTTTCATGTATCTATTGGCCAGTTGGCTTCAAAACCTTAAGAAAAATGTTTCCAAGCATTAATGGTTTAAATTCCAGCATACATGTAGAGACACGGAGCACCACAGGATGGAGGAGAGAATTTTATAATAAAAATGTCAACATTTATTTATCCATTAAAATCGGCACAGAATAGTTGGAACCATAGGCTTGACGTGTTTTGTGGCTGTCCAGCCATTTTCTCAAAAGAGAAAATTAAATCAAATTCCGGCATCCTTTAACATTTAATAATATGGTGACATATGATAAACGTTGCAGTCAAACAATATTTAGGTGGAGTAACACTGCTATGGGAGGTATATTTTACCATAAAGAAGGATTAAGAATGTTGATGCAAAAAATCAAATGTATTTTCAATCGGTTTGCTTTTTCTAACATATGCAGGGTAATATAATAAAAGTTGCACCAGGTTTAGTAATCAGATATTTGGATTCAAACGAATAAACCAATAAGATATTTGCTTTTAAACAAGTTACCAGCAAATGGCACCATCCAATTAGTTGCTATGGGTTACTGCACCAGGGCAAATATAGAGTTTTTGTATTACATGAGCCTATTATTACATTACCCTTAAAGTGTGCATGAAATTGCACTAGCAAATTGTAACTTGAAATGCGTCTGGAAAATATGACTTGAGGTAAATATGACTATATTGAAATATGAATTTCCTTTACATGACGTGGCTGCTTGGCAGCGTTCTGATAATAAGCTTGTAACAAAGAAATCCTGTTTTGGAAAATGTATGCACTTACTTAGGACCCCAGAGCTTCAAAAACCTAGGACCCTGAAAGGCAACATTGCTAACCACTGCATTGTATCTTTTAGATAATACTGAGATGCTTGGGTTAGCCTGAGTAGGTATGATTATTGTTTAGAATGCTTAATTTGGAATCCTATGGGGCACCGAAGAGTCAGTTTAAGAGAAAGTCTATAAAAAGTGATTCAAAATCTTTGTTGAACCATGCATGGTTGTATTGTAGCATTACCGAAAACATATATATTGCTAACATTTAAAAAAAAAATCTGAATAACACTTGAGACTGGTGGAAGTGGATCTATCTGTTCATAAAGATCATTTGCATTCTTACAAGGGCCTCACTGTATATTCTAGTTACTTTTTATATTTGGGCACTAGGTGCCACTACAGAGCTAATGCAAATGCTGGAGACTAAAAAGACAGGACAAAATGTTGGTGTCAATAAAAATATATTATGTGAGAGTGTTTATATTTATGAATACATAGTTACAAATTGTGGGCTGAGCAATTTAAATGGATCCATTTGTGATCCCTTTCCTCTGAGCCTGCCCCATTAAATGTGCATGTTTAAGTTGTACACTGAGCTCTCCAAAAGAGGTGCCCCAAACCTCATTACAGGAGCAAGAAGATTCTAAAAAGACAGGTATTGTGAGAGTCATGCACATCATGGTGTTATTTAACATAGTGAGATTGCTCTGCGCATTTTGTTTGCTAACACTGCACAGTCATCAAACAACCCGAATAAATATTTATAATGCATAACTATTGACACATACAGTATGCAGGTGCACAGAGAGGAGGCAGGATGCTTTCAGGCTGATCATTATCAGGGTCAATGGCCTTTAAGAAATGGGAAGACAATCAAGCAGTGCATAGCCTGAAAAACGTGGAGTCTGCAGTGTCTTCCTGAATAAAAATGCCATTTCTTTTACTGAAGTGCCCACCTTGTATCCTTCTATAATCAAGCAGCGTTGCTTTAAGGATCCATCCCTGATATTGCTAAACTACAGGTCTTTATATGCTTTTACCCTTCACAGTTTGATAATACTTCCAGTTTAAAGCAAGCTGGCTTAACAAGACATTTCACTAACAGACAGATTTATCAAAATTCCCCTTAGGGCATCTCCCATGTGAGAAATAGTATAAAACATTGCCACTGTTTATTCCTTTGAAAGTATTTTTTTTTTTAAAGGGTACAAACACCACAGAAACTTTGTCTCAAGGTTCTGACAGTAGAATGACACATATTTCTAATTCTGGGGACACCTATGTAAGGAGATACACATAAAAACATAAATAAATAATTATAATAATTATATTTTGTGTACAATTGTACATTTTGTTTTGGGCACCTTTTACACAGTTTAAGGTTTTTTCTTCATTAAACACCATACCTTAGGATTAGTTTGAAAATGTTTGCTCAGCTATAGAAAGAATATGGTACTTTCCATTCATATGTATAAAATTTAAAAAAAAAAGAGCAGGAATTACCTCTGCGTACAGCTACATTCTCATTCCATGCTGTCTATGCAACATCAAAAACATAAAACTATATAAATATAATTACACAGAGTATAAATTTTCCATTTAAGGTCTCTAAGGCTGCCTTTTCCCCCCTGGAGATGATAACTGATTCCACAAGGCTTGTGAGATCACTTTGGAATGTGATGGCTTAAATTTGTATAATTGCTTTATATGAAGGTAAATCGGTCACAGATTCCGGTACTCAACTGAACAGGACCAAGCGAGGAAAGTACAGTTCAGTTTGGATTCTTGTCTTTTCCATGGTGGCATTTAGCCGCTGAACTTTGCTTCCTGTCACTTGGCAAATGGACTCAGCAATCACTTGATGAAAACATCCATTTATATTTCTGCGTATGGACAGGCTAGAATTTAACCAGACATGTACACTAAGGGCCCAGCTGTATGAAGGAGGTTTTGCAACAGCTTTACTCTGTTAGACCTCAAATCTTTTAAATACTTTTATTAAATTGCGCAATACTGTTGGAGACCTATCAAAATAGCAAAATGCTGCTTTTAGACTCACAATATGAAACAGCAATGAAGTCAGGAAATACTTCTGTTTTCTATAAACTCTTCTCAGCTAGAAAAGCTTTGCAAAGCTTCACAATGGTTATATTTATTTATTTTTGCATTCCAAACAAAACGAAGTAACAAAATCTTTATGTTATAAACAGCTGTTTCAACCGTGGGGTGGGAGAGGGGGGGGGGTTAAAGTTGTAAAAGGGGCTCGAGGAACACAGAAAAGCATACCAATGGGCTACTAAAACCCTCAGAAAATCACATATCACAATTGTGTGCCAAGGAAGGAAGGAAGAGAGGAAAGTAAAACCTCATATTTATTTATTCTATAACCATGGGAAGGTCAATTGTCACACAGTCTCAGAGGAAAGGCAGATAGTGGATGAAGATTTGGCATTTCTTCAGCAATGGGCAAACGGAGCATGTGCTCAAAAGATAGCCTAACAAGATAGGTTAAATCAGACCTATGATGCAGAAAAGTCAATGAAGGAACCAGTGCTTATCTGCAACCAGAAATGAGGCTAAAACTATAAGGGTAAGGACACGGGCAGATTAGTCGCCCCAACGACAAATCGCCTCTTCTTTGGGGCGACAATTTCCCCAAACTGCCTTCCCCTACCTTCCGGCTGGCTATAATGAAAAATCGCCAGCTGGATGGCACTCGCGGCACTTCGTTTTCTGAAGTTGCCCAAAGTTTCCTTGTGAGCCAACTTCGGGTAACTTCAGAAAATTATCTGCTAGTCTACCTATAAGAGATACTTCTTTTTGTCTGGAGGTAAAAAAAAAATGAATGAACACTGCCACAAGGGCGGTTGTTGTTGACACTATTAAAGGTACTCGTTCCTTGCAATTGTTGCGTCAAATGCCATAGTGTCCTTTCTCTCTTCTGTGTGATGGTAATTCTAGGGTTCCCACGGTGGGTTGCATCAATAGGAGCAATAGGCTTACACAAAAAAAACACAAAAGTCATTTTAATGCCGATCACTGGAATTGGAATCTCTAAATGCACATGCAATTTGCTTTGTTTTGGTGAATCAGGCACAATTGCAGTAGATGCAACTGAGAGAGTGGCTGCGATGGCTTTCTTGCAAAAACGCTGCATTGTGGGTAAAAATATTTTTCTGAAATTGCACTTTGTACACTTTGCATCACTTTGCTTGCTGAAAAAACACACAGCGGTTTGCCCCATTATATTAAGCACTTTCACATAGCTCTTCTTTGATAAATGACCACGTTAGATGTCAAAATATGAATGTCAGCAAATGTATAAATCATTGCACAAACTCATTTATCATGAAGACTTACCCTTAACTGAAAACATCTCTTGCTTTCATTTATTTTGCTTTAAAGTGTAGGCCTGAGAGATGTCAGAGGTTAAGCAAAAATCCCACAGCAGATTGTAACCGAGCCAAACAAGGAAATCTCTTGCAGTTCTGTGCTACGGCTTGTCTGATATTTCCTTTAATCCCATATGTTTGTTAGCACATAATAGGCATTAACTAATTAGGTGACTTACAGAGGTACCAGTGAAGCAAATTTAAAAATTGTCAAATTGTTATGGAGCGAATAATAATAAGGAATATAGGGACATACAGTAAAGCTTCTACCTGATTGTTGCTCCATTCATATGTTGCTGGAGTATAAAGTACAGTGCTCTACTATACTACGACATATTATCAAGGGTTAAAATCATTATTATCATTATTAAGGGTTAAATCATGCTGGGAGATGTAGCACCGCAAAATAACCTGTGAATTTTAAATTATAACCAGAATTTTTATAAAAATCTCCTAAACCAGGGCAGTCCACCCATAATAAAATGGATGCAACTAGCACACAATTCACTTACATGTATATATTTTGCACCAACCTTCTTGCAAAGGTTGCACCTAACAACCTTTTGTGGTTAATTGCTTAATGAATATCTGAGATAAAAACTACCATGCAGGAAAAAAAACCCAACTATAGTGGATGGACAATGAAAGGTTATTTAAAAAAATGTCTTCCCTGGAAAAGCTGAAAATCTGAGCTCCGATCCATTTTACTTATCTATTTCCAGGCATTCCTATAGTGATGAGCGTCATTTTTGCCAGGCATGGATTCAATGCAAAATGCCATGTTTCACTACAGCAAAATTTTGGTGCAAAAGAATGCGGTGCCCTCTGACTTCAAAGTATTTTGTAGCAGACTGAGGGGCAAATTTACTAACCTCCGAAAATTCGCCAGCTTTGCTCACATCGCAACACATCGCCAGGCGTAGATTCAAGTAACGCTCTTTTGCCGGAGCGAAATGTCGTCTGGCGTAAGAGTGCGAAGTAGAGCTAGAGTCTACCTCCTTCGCTAGCGAAGTTACGCCTGCACCCGTTAGTAAATCGGCGAAGTCCTGAAATGGCATCACGCTGGCGATTTTTCGCCAGCATTAGTCACTTCCCCCTTTAGTAAATTTGCCCCTAATTGTGAAAGAAGATTCACTAATGAAAATCCTGCCTGCTATGTGTGCACCTAACTGTCTGGTTTGTTGTTGAAGGTATATAAGGGAGTATAACCTTTACAAAAAAACTCTCCTAGATCTACATATTAGACATCCCACACATAAGAACAAGAAACTTTCCATAGCCGTACTACTCTACCTAAATGTTGTTAAACAACGTCTTCCATTCTACAGAATTTTATCTAGGGTTGGTTCACAGTTAAAAAGTTAACTTTTAGTATGTTATAGAATAGCCCTTATAAGCTGCCGTCAGACCGATTTGGCAACTTATTGGCCCCTGTGTGGGGCCATTCGACGGGCTTCCCCAATCGATATCTGTCCGAAAGTCGGCAGATCTCAATCGGGCAGGTTAAAAAATCCCGTCGGATCACGCCCACATCTGTGCGTCTATGCGGTCCCGCAATCCGACCGCTCATATCGGATCCATTATGATCCGATCGTTGGGTCCTAGGGACCACGATCGATCAGCCCGGTATCGCCCAATGTGGGCATATTAGGGGAGAGATACGCTCACCAAACGAGTGGATCTCTACGTCTATGGCCACCTTAAGGCTACAAATTTATAGCTTTTTTATTAATCAGCTTTCTATTCAGACCCTCTCATATTCATATTTCAGTCTCTCAACCAAATCAATGTTTGGTTGCTAGGGCAATTTGGGCCCTAGCAACTAGAGTGTCAAAATTAAATTGAGAGCTGCTGAATTAAAAGCCAAATAAGTAAATAAACACAAATAATCAAAAATGCAATTGCAATTTTTCTCAGAATATCACTCTCTACAAACCTGAACAACCCCTCTAAATCCATGGTTGCCCAGCAACATCAGAGACCGATTCTTACACAATAAGTTATAAGTGAAGGTTTTCCTGATTTAAAGTCCTAAGCAAAACAATTCTATCATTTTTCTCATATAACTGATCTTTGATAAATGTTACATGACATCCCCATTGATATGATGATATCCAGATCTTCCTTACTAGGAAACCCTGAAAATGGATCAGTCAGCAAAATAGAAAATAATTTAGCAGGATAACAAAGCCAAACATAAAGGTCATTTGGTTACAGCCCGACGCAAATTATACTGTAAAAATAAAATTACTGCTCCAACCCATTTGTCAGTATAAAATGTAAGGGTTGCAAAAATGTCCTTAATGTAATGAGTTGTCTTAGTAAGCGGAGTACAAATAGTTTTCGCCAGGTGGTGGTTTCAGACACTCCTTTGTGCAAGTTGGTTACTTTAATCTCTGGGTGAGTAACAGTTTATACCTGGGTCAGGAGTCCATTAAAAGACAATTATAGCCAAAAAAGGAAAACCATCTAATCTGACTGATGTGTGTGTACATGTGTTTTTGTGTCCTTAGGCACAACTACTAAGAGAGAACTTTACTCAATTATGGACCTGGGCAAAAGGGAGGCCCAGATGTCTGTTTCCTCTATAGTTAACAAGAAACCCACCCCCTTCCAGAGCCGCAGAGACACTGGGCTGAGAGTGGGCGGGGTCCA
This sequence comes from Xenopus laevis, assembly GCF_017654675.1. Lineage (NCBI taxonomy): Eukaryota > Metazoa > Chordata > Amphibia > Anura > Pipidae > Xenopus > Xenopus laevis. The sequence continues at coordinate 74,763,108 of NC_054371.1, read as the reverse complement.
GGCAGAGAGTGGGCGGGGTCCAGGCAGAGAGTGGGCGGAGGTGGAAAGTGGGGAGGGCGGATGGGGATCGGAGTGTGTTGGGCCCCTCTGAAGATTTTTTTGTTTTACTCTATTTACGCCACTGTTCCCAAGTGATGTCTGGTACTTGCTTCGATCACCTTGCTTTACACATGCTTCAGAGGGTAAGAATTATGCAGGAATATAGAGAAATATAGGTACAATTTTTATTTAAAGGGAAACATCTGCTCTACTGACACAGATACAGCCTAAACATTACGAACCATAAATCCAAACTTCATATACCTATACACGACATTCCTTCAGAACCACAACTGGAAGGTTTCATTCGCACTCACTAAAGGAATCTTGGGAGAAGACATGCAATTTATTTAATACGATTTAATTTATGATTTTTATTTAATGTGATTTAATAAGGAGCATCACATTTTTGAGTTCTAATTTACTAACCCTAACCTGAGAGACACAAAACAAGATTTCTCTCCTGTATTAATGTACTCCTTCCGTATACATACTAACACTATACTAATAAAGATATACATACATACCTTTAGAAGTGCTTATAGGGGATGCTGCAGGAGAATAAGCTGACCTGTTTCCACAAGATTCAACCTGCGCAATCTTTATCTATTAGATAAATAGACTGTACTGACATGAATGAACCCATCTTATTTCGCAACGTTTTTGATGAGCAGCGAAAAACATATACACATAACAGAAAAATTAACTGAACAAATGAAAATATTGTTTTTTTAGTTTTCCTGCCAGAATTATTGCCCACTTAAAGGGGTTGTTCACCTTTAAATTAACTTTAATATGACGTAGAGAGTGATAGTCTAAGAAAAATTGCAATTGGTTTTCATTTTTTATTATTTGTTTTTGAGTTATTAAGCTTTTTATTCCACGGCTCTCCGGTTTGCAATTGCGGCAATCTGATTGCTAGGGTCCAAATTACCCTAGCAACCATGCATTGATTTGAATGAGAGACTGGAATATGAATAGGAGAGGGACTGAATAATAAGATGAGTAACAAAAAGTAGCAATAACATTTAGGGGCAGATTTATCAAAGGTCGAAGTGAAGGTTCGAAGTTAAAAACGTCGAATTTCGAAGTAATTTTTGGGTCCTTCAACCATCGAATAGTCCAACTTTGATTCGAAGTTGAAAAAAACTTCGAAATTCGAATATCGAAATTTATCATGTACTGTCTCTTTAAAACTTCGACTTCGACCATTCGCCACCTAAAAGCTGCCGAAGTGCTGTTTTAGCCTATGGGGGACCTCCTAGAACATGTATGGATGCAATTGGAGGAGTTTGGGAGATGGAAGGTCAAAGTTGAAAAAACTTTGAATCGAAGTAGATCGAAGGCGCTATTCCTTCGATTTTACAATTTGAAGTAGGCTGAATATGGACCACTTCGACCCCCAAAAAACTTCAACCTCAATTCGGTTGGTCTTTTTGAATTTGAGTTTCGAAGTTTTTTCAATTTGAAACTCGACCCTTGATAAATATGCCCCTAAATGTAGCCTTACAGAATAATGATCTTTAAATGGGGTCAGCTACCCCCATTTGAAAGCTGGAAAGTTTTAGAAGAAGAAGGCAAATAATTGAAAAACTATTAACAATAAATAATAAAAACCAATGGAAAAGTTGCTTAGAAATAGCCATTGTATAACATACTAGAAGTTAACTGAAAGGTGAACCACCCGATTAGATAGGCAATGCAATTTTGTTTCCCACAGAGTAACCTTGAAATGACAGGTAGGTGCTACGTCATTGGCAGGCTGTTACTATGTTGTTGGCAGGGACCATTTTACCTTTAAATTAAATTTTAGCTCTCGCGACCTTCAGAACTGGTCCAAGCCACTTTTCTCTTGGATAGGTAGAATAAACGTACTGAAGATGAATGTCCTCCCGCGTTTTTTGTACCTATCCCAAACAATTCCATACCCCCCCCCCAAATTGCTGTTTCGGAATTTGAATAGCATCACTAGTAAATTTGTCTGGGCGAACAAGAACCCTAGAATCGCCCGTCAAAAGCTCTCAGCGAGCAAAAAACAGGGAGGACTGGGTCTCCCCAATTGGGTTAACTATCATAAGGCTGCTGTCTTAACCAGATGTCTGGATTGGTCCTTTCATAGACAGTCCAAATTGTGGACTAGAATTGAGCAAGATTCCATGGTCACACCCTTGTGGGCTAGCCTATGGATGCCACACTCTCAAAGAGTATTCAGAGATAAAACCGATCTAAAGCTAAGGTACACTCTGGACACCTGGGACGGCCTGGTCAAGACTGGTAAATGGATTAATACCCCCCCTTTACATACCCCAGTTTTTGGTAACTCTGCATTCGCCCCTGGTCTAGATCTAGATTATTATAAAGGCTGGAAGCGACAATTGCATTCGGGGGCCAGCTTTTTTTATGTCGGGAATCGATTGAAACATATAGAAGAACTCATTCCTACTCAAGATATTTCTGATTTGGATAGGTTCAAGTACCGCCAGATTAGGCACTTTATTACTTCGATATTTCCTTTGCACATTCCACGTCCCGAGCCTACTGCAATAGAACTTGCCTGGGTGAAAGACAAGGCCCCTCCGAAAGCGATTTCCTTTTTCTATCAGATTATGTCTGAATTATCCCGGCGCCCGGCTCTTTACTTTAAATCTAAATGGGAATCTGACCTGGCCCTTGAGATACCTATGGACTCTTGGGACAAAATTACTCAGCTAATGCACACCTCCTCTACCTGTACGAAACTGCAGGAACTTAATTATAAGATATATACTAAATGGTACAAATACCCTACTAAGTTGGCTTTGATTTATGGGACAGCCTCGCCTCTCTGCTGGAGGTGCAAGGTCAATCAGGGCTCTTTATTGCATATATTTTGGAGCTGCCCCGTTCTGAAGCCATTCTGGATAGCCGTGAGGAATGCCATTTTAGAGATTACCGGGACTGACATTGAGGACGATCCCCTCGTAGCTTTACTACACAATACACATCTTTCCTGGTCTACTTACAAAAAATCTTTGACACCAATATTACTAGATTCCGCCAAGGCGCTAATTCCACTACACTGGAAACGGACTGACCCTCCAGTTATAAGAGACTGGTGTAACAAGGTGATGGAAGTCTATAGATTTGAGCTGCTGAGACCTACCTCGGAAAGAGAAACGAGGAATTTCACGAAAAAATGGTTTTATTGGACCCAATTCGTACATTCTGACCAGTACCTGCGGCTTTTCCAAACCTGAAGTCAGAGTAGGCTAAGGTGACTTTTTCGGGCCGTTGAATGTTTACTTTTATTTATATGGGATTTCTCTCACTAGCTTTTTCCCCCGGGCTTCGGCTGCGCTGACTCAGGTAATGGTCTTGTTGTTGCTAAGGGACATTTACTGATTTTTCCGTGAATAATCCTGGACAATTCTCTTTCTCTTTTCCCCTTTCCCATTCTTTCCCTTCTGATCTTTTTCTCTTTTCTTGACTTCTTCTATCCTTTCCGTTTTACTTGTTTGTTTTTTTTTGCTACAATAGCTTTTGATATACAAAAATACATATTGGTTTCCACCCCACTGACTTCTGTCTACACTGTCACATATGTACTCATTTGATATTACCCAGACGTTTCTCGTTTGGAGAGTCGATTGTTGAATTTAGGATTGTCTTAGATAGCATTGTGTCGACCACTCCGAGCTCATTCTCCATTTGCTCTAGCTGTTGTCACGTCATTGTGGTAGCTCGGAAACTGGTTTGACTGTAGACATGCTACTATGTTCTCTTATGTACTGCTGTGACCTGTTGCTTGCATTATGTCTTTTAATCTGTACTGTGGAGTGTGTGTAACCAATAAAAAATTTTATTTTGAAAAAAAAAAAAAATTAAATTTTAGTATAGAATGGCTAATTCTAAGCCTTCATTTTTTTATAGTTTTTGAATATTTTGCCTTTTTCTTCTGATTTATCCAGCTTTCAAATGCGGTCACTGACCACATCTAAAAAACAAATGCTCTTTAAGGCTACAAATCTTTTGGTATCGCTACTTATAATTACTCATCTTACTATTCAGGCCCTCTCCTATTCATATTCCAGTCTCTTATTGAAATCAGGGCATGGTTGCTAGGGTCATTTGGCCTAACAACCAGATTTCTGAAATTTTAAACTAGAGAGCTGCTGAATAAAAATCTAAATAACTCAAAAACCACAAATAATAATAAAAAAATGAAAAACAACTGCAAATTGTCTGTAAATATCACTCTCTACATCATACTAAAAGTTAATTTAAAGGTGATCAACTGCTTTAAATTAACATTGGATGGACACATAATTCGCATTACACCAAATTACTGCATATTATTCTCCACGGCTATTGCTATAAAAATCCAATTGTGTCTTTAAGTGACTATTAGCTCTTACAGACGAGCATTTGAAGCTGCGCTCCCCTGCGTTCTGTTTTTATGCGTTCAGCCGCAGGGGAGCGCAGGAGTAGACACATTCAGTTTTTTTCAATGGGGCTGTACTCACACAGGCGCATGTAGGCACCGAACGCAGGAAAAATGCAGCATGTTGCGTCTCAACCTGCGTCTCAATGCAGCATGTTGCGTCTCAACCTGGATTATTTGGATAAAATGGAGGCTATGGGAGATGTCCTTTACGTAATTTAGAGCTTTCTGGATAATGGGTTTCCAGATGGCGTACCCCATAGCTGTACCTGGATATAAGCCAGGATCTTCGGGCCACCATACACATACCAATAATCAGAGTCTGTTTTATCAGACAGAGAAGTGGTCTATGAGGCCCTGGCTTTAGGTTTATTTAAGTATGTTCTATTACAGAAATAAAAAGGAATTAAGCAACACATTTGTATCCAATGTTTTATCTACTTAACAAATATGACCCTCAATAAAATATTAAAATAAAATGTTTCCCTGCATAACCCCCACTACGTAAGTTTACAATGAAACAAGATTCAAGCATATAAAAATATTTCTGGTGCAAACATTTGCAAAGCAATAAAAGATATATACACAAAGATCCCTGAGATCCTTCGAAAATGAAAGCTAATATAAACATGTGATGCACACTCAATGTGACACCTAAGTCAATTTGTTGCTTGAACTCTAATAACACTGACATATTGCCATACATGGCTGTGCTGGAATGTTTACACAATAAGACATACATTTATTCCTTCTAAATGGTTGCTGGCTCCTCCAGATTGGAAACAGCATACTAGTAAGAGCAATGACTGCGCAGGAGGCTTCCTGGGGTTTACATTGAGATTCTTCTATATAATATATCAAGTATTGTTTATGGTAATTGGACATTTTCAGCTGTGTTTTGTCCTTTATGGCTAAACCTCTTTGGTGTTTTTGATGGAAACAATTAGGCCAAATATCAGAGGAAAGCAATTCAACTGTCTTCAGGGTAAGCACCACAAATGTCCTTTCTCTTCTTTACACAAAGTCAGGTCTGCCCATTTTGATTTTTTTTTATTCTACAGTTTATGTTTAATACATTACACAGCTCACATTGTTTAATGACACTTTAATCCATCAAGGGAAAGTAGTAAAGTCACTAATGAATGTGTGAAAGACAGCAAATGCGTGGTCATTTAGGGAGAAAATTGTCTCAGTGGTTATTCCTGGGCTTAGGCTCAGAGAGGCTTTGGTACAAATGGTGTTTTAATGAGATGTCCCAAAGGGGCCTATTTGCAATGCTTCAAAGTTTTCACCTATCTGTAAAGAGAAATATTTTCACTTGCAAATAGTGATGGGCGAATTTGGGGCGTTTCGCCCAAAAATTTGCGAATTTCCCGCATAATTTGCGAAATGGTGAGAAATTTGTGAAACAACGCCAGCGTCCATTTTTTTTGACGCCAGTGAATTTTCGCAGTGGTTTTACGAATTTATTCGCCAACAGCAAATCGCGGGAATTCGCCATGAGATCGCGCCTGGCGAATAAATTCGCCCATCACTACTTGTGAAGGCTCCACCACACTTCACGCCACTTCATCAGGCATAGATTCGTTACCACTATGCTATTTCGCTAAAATGTGAAGTTACATCTCTGTAGTCAAATGCTGACGAAGTATAGCTATCGTTAATTCGGCAGTGCAAAAATTTCATACTGAACTTCTACTAGCGTTCTTTTCTGCCTTGCACTTAGGTCAGTTTGAATAGGATGGCTACAAATAAGTCACATATATATATATTTATTAGAGATGTTGGGGCAAATGAATTGGCCACTTATTATAACAAATGTCTAAGGAAGCAAAATAAAGACAAAAGAGATCCTCTTATGCCCTACACATGAGCCCACCCTAAAACAAATGTGGCATGCCCCTCAAATGGTTAAAAAAATGTTAACACAAACATATTTAATAGTTGGAGTTGCGAATAAGTGAGCAAAGGGGAGGGAATTAGTGAGTGAGAGACTGGCACAGAGGTGAACATACAGTGCTAGAGTGTATTGGCTAGCAGGGGCACCAATACAGCTTGCCATGGCACACCTCAATGGCTCCACATAATAATCCACTTGAAATACAAAAAGTTGAACAGCACTAATCTAAATTACCGGATCCACAGTATTCTTCAGTGTGATACTTTTCAGTGCCCTTTGCAAACCTAGCCACTTGTACTGATGTTTATTATAGGCCAAAACTAACGGTACTGTATAATCAATACAAAAATTGAATTACCTGAAGGGCTGCATTCTTTCGTTAATCTGGCATACATCTGCACTTCATTTGTTGCAGTACGTGCCAAGTCTTATGTTACTTTGATTTCCTACATGATGAGAGAGACGATTCATACTCTCATTTTCTCTTTCGCAAGTATTTTCTTTCCCTCATGATATTTCCCCTCTGTCTGGAATCAATTCCTATTAAGTCACAACTCAACGCTTTCATTGTCACTAATGGCCTGATCTCAGGGAGGGGTATGCATTAAGGTGAAATATGTCTCTTCAGTAAGAACGGCCACTCAGAGTCCTATATTTCAAAATCTATTTTGCGGGATTTCTGACACTATAATGAATGTAATAATGTGGTAACATGATAAAAACAATGTCCATTTCCAAATGGCAGGGAGTTGTTTCTCTGTATATGGACAATATGATGTCATGCATCTGATATGTCCCCCCACCTCTATTAAACGCTCATTATCAGGATAACGTTTGATATTTCCTGACAGGTTAACAGTTAAAATATAAGCTGTTAGTAAAAGATGAAGGTTCTACGTAATTTGCAGTGAAGTAGAAACACTTAACTACTGCAGCCAAAACAATAAATTATTGATGTATTTATCATACTAAAAGGTGGAGCTGCCTGCGTCCCAATAGTAATGGGGCCTGGAGCTCTGGGAATGCCATGGCACACAACCATGTTCCCTGTGAGTTCTGTTGTTTTAGGTGAGTCTTTGATGAAGTCATCAGACAAAATGTGTCAGGCTGTGACATCATCTGTTGCACCACACTAGAAAACATGCTACAGAATGGAGAAGCTGTGGCACTATTGAAACACTCTCTGTGTTGTAAAATTAATCCGGGCAGACATTCTTGAGTAGTGATGAGCAAATTTATTCGCCAGGCATGGATTCACAGCGACTGTGCACGCTTTGCTGCCTGCAAATGTTTTTATGAAACTAGGGATGCACCGAATCCACTATTTTGGATTCGGCCGAACCACCGAATCCTTCGTGAAAGATTCGGCCGAATACCGAACCGAATCCGAACCCTAATTTGCATATGCAAATCAGGGATGGGAATTTCCCTCCCCACCCCTAATTTACATATGCAAATTAGGATTCGGATTTGGTTTGGCCGGGAAGAATTAAGCCGAATCCGAATCCTGCTGGAAAGGCCGAATCCTGCCCGAATTCCGAACCGAATCCTGGATTCGTGCATCCCTTCATGAAACTGATGCTAAAATTCTGAAAATTTTGAAGCGACTAAAAAAAGTTTGTTGCGCGTCAAAATTGCACGTCATTCGGATGCCCATTGACTTTAATGCATTTGGACAAAATAGTCGCGCGTATTAAAATTGCCACTCGCGTCAAAGTTATTTTGACGCCCATTGACTTCAATGAGTTTCGCAAATTTTTCCGGACAGATTCGTCCATCCCTATTCTTGAGAGAAGGTGCATCATATGTTATTGTTAGTTTTGTAAGTACTGCACCATTGTTATCTTTGTCTCCTGAGCTTTGAGTGCTGATATTTGTTGCACAGGTATGGGATCTGTTACCCAAATGCCCATTATCCAGAAAGCTCTGAATTACAGCAAGGCCATCTCCCATAGAATTCATTGTAAGCAAAAAAATTTAAAACATGATTTCCTTTTTCTCTGTAATAATAAAACAATATCTTGTACTTGTTACCAACTAAGATAAGATTAATCTTTATTGGAGGCAAAATTACCCCATGGGGGTTATTTAATCTTTGAATGAAGGTATGGTGATCCAAATGACAGAAATACCCCTTATCTGGAAAACCCCAGGTCCCCAACATTCTGTACAACAGGTCCCCTACCTATACATTGCTCAAAGGGGAACTGCACCAGGTTGGATAGAGGTAGGTTTCAAAAATGGTAGGCAATAACTGGGGGTTGATAGAAATCTTATATTTATTATGTTATCCAATGATCAATAAAGTGATCTTCATTGCTTTGCTTTAAGATATCATAGGGAATTCTTTAAATTCTACCTATAACACCTAAATTGGAAACATTTTTTTGAGAAGGTGGGCTTTGTTTCTAGAAGTCACAATTCAGTTGTTTCTTCTGACACTGGTAGATTTAATTGATGACAGAAATAAAGTATACAGTCATTTTGACATTATACAACTACAGTATGTATGGGATCTGTTATCTTGAAACCCGTTATCCTGAAAGCTCCATCTCCCGAAGACTCCATTTTAATCAGATAATTTAATTGTTTAAAAATGTAATAAAAACAGTACCTTGTACTTGATCCTAAATAAGGTATAATTATTACATATTGAAAACAAAACAATCCTATTGGGTTTATTTAATAGTTCAATTATTTTTTAATAAACTTAGGGGCAGATTTATCAAGGGTCAAAGTGAAAATTCGAATTTAAGAATTCGATTTTCCAGCTATTCTTAGCGTACTTCAGCTATCGTCTAGTCCAAAATGCGATTCAAATTTGAAAAAAATTTGACTATTCGAATATCTAAATTTATCATGTACTGTCTCTTTAAAACTTCGACTGCGACCATTCGCCATCTAAAACCTGCCGAACTGCTGTTTTAGCTATGGGGGACCTCCTAGAACCTATTTGGAGTCATTTTGGTGGACCCAAAGTTTTTTGGGGCAAATCCTTTGATTCGAATTTGATCTAAGATGTTCATCATTCAAATAGAACGATTCGGATAAAGCCTATTCACCCGAAGTTTAAATATTCGATTTTTAATACATTTTTAAAATAAATTTCGTTTGGTCTTTTTTTATTCAAATTTTGAGTTGGTGGGAGCTTAAAATAACTCCCATCAACTTGAAATTCGACCCTTGATAAATCTGTCTGGCTTTTATCACTATGCCTGTCCAAATATTTGTGGAGACAAAGATTTCTTTAAATCAAATTCCAATGTTCAATTACAGTAAGTGCAAAAAAACAAACCCTTCTCAACACCATAAACATATGGCAAAGGGGAATGGAGTGAGCAGTTAAAAATGAACAAATGTGTTAGAAAATGCAGATGTGAAATATTGCAGTTTGATGTTAAGTAAACAATTGACAGTTAACTATTAGCTAACCTTTCAAGGTTGTATTAGAAGAACTTACAGTTGCAAATGAGATATAAAAAAGTAATAAAATTAATCCATATATTTAGGTCTGGTCACAAACTTTCATACTTATTAGCCAACACTGTAAACTCTATTTTGTAAACTCTCTGTTTTGAAGTACTCAATCTGCAAAACAAATTCTATTATGTTTATGGAAAAATCAATAAAAATGATTGAAAACTCTATGTAGAGTTCCGTTAAAGCAGGGGATCCCTGCTGGTCGGGAGGGGCATTGCTGAATGTTAAGTAATACTTTTCACACAAAGGTCCAATTTTTCAGTTTTCTTTTCTTAATGGATATTGACATCAACATTATTTTATTTTTCACGAAACAATTTATTAATTAGCCAGTAATTTAAGTAGTTACTTATCAAAGTGCATTAAAGAACACCACAACACAGTCTAAGACCCAAAGCAATAAACCACAGAAAGTGGTCAATGGAGAAAACCTAACTGTTATTGTAGGGACCCATCGGGTTAATGTTCCCCTATGGCTTCAAATCCCTACACTTCCTGATCTCACTAGTGCTGGGCAGATGCCCATGTAGCTAGTTGTAATTTGCATATGACAGTTTTTTGCCAAGAGGTGCTGTGACCACATACTGTCACACTTTGGTATAGTGAATGAGAAATGTGGTGTTTATACAAATGGCCAACAATGCTGTCTACAGTCTTCAGCAGAGAAGGTAATCCAAAGGAGTTAATATCAGACAACGGACCCCAGTTTGTCTCATCTGAGTTTGAATCCTTTCTGAGAGAGAGGAATATTGTACATAGGAAATCTTCAGTGTATTACCCACAAGCAAATAGAGTATGCAAATCGAGCGATTCAATAGAAGTCTGAAAGAAGCATTACAGACAGCAAATCTTACTGGGAAATCTTGGAAAGTATTTACAACAGAGTTCCTACATAACTACAGAGCAACGGGCCATGCAACAACCCAATCATCTCCAGCTGAATTATTACATGGCAGACAGATGCACACTAAGTTACATGTTGCAGACATCAAACTTCCATAAAATACTGTGCCTACAAAATCATCTTTTGCTGACATTGTAAAACAAGCCAAATGCAAGGCTTATACTGACAGAAAACGTGTTGCCAGTACACTTTCAGCCTGGATCTTTAGTCAGAATTAAGAAACCAGGAATACTGAAACAAGGACATCTAAATTTACTACACCACTTGAAGTGAGACACCAGTGAGACACATATGAACTGTCTGATGGACGCATATGGAATGCAAGTCGTCTTGCTCCTGTTAGATATGACTTTGGAGAAGCTCCATTTGATGAAGGACATTTTCCTACTCCTGATGTCAACTGCAATAGGCCTGAAGAAAGTGAACATATAAGGCATACTGAGAGAATCAGAAAACTACCTGCATGGACCAAGGATCCATGATGTGATGTGAAGAATGTATAATATTGTTTTAAAATGCATACTGTTTAATTGTTGCTGTTTATTATAGTTGTCCAAATGCTTTCCTACTATAGGGGGAATATATGGTGTTTATACAAATGGCCTGTAGATGTCACTGTGCTCAAGACCTACACTGTGCATACTTTCTATACAGCTTGTGGAGTTAGAGTTGCTTACTGTTGTGTAATGGCTGCATGAGCCTGCTAATATAGCATCCTCAGCTACCAAAACATAACAAGGGCTGGATCTTTCTCTTTGGCTTCTGGATGCTGATCCAGCTGGATGTTTCCAGGGAGGCTGGGTACAACAAGGCCCAGTAAAGCCAGTTTGCCCTAGAGGGACCTGAACCTCTAGTGCGGAAGTCGGGGAGCAGGGAACCCGTGAATGAGGCTAGTGAGTGGCAGGAATATAATGTTATAGACTCTCTAGCAGAGTCAGACAGTGAGGGACGATAGAAAGAGCAGCTTTGTGCTCCATCAAGAAGGTGTAGCAGGGAGTAGCTTCCCAGGCTGTACAATTGCCTACAGTGAAGGGACCACAGTGGATAGGGTGTCAGGCTTTAGGTTCTCCTCCTCCCTGACCACTCTACTGGGTGAGATCCAGACCACGTGTGAGGTATTTCTGCCTGGAGGTATGCTGTACTGCCTTGACTACATCCTCTGGGAATACACCTGCTTCTACTTCTTAAATACTGTCTGAGCTGAGTGCCTATATATATTCTGCAAATGCCTGTTTATTGATGTAAGTAACCTGTGGGTCATCTGTCTCTGACAAATAATGATCAGGCTGGCATCAACCAACAAAACTGAAACTAGGACCTGAGCACTAGAAGGCGTCATGGGGCTATATTAGAGGACTACTTGGAAGCAATCTCACGGTCAAAAGTATTTAAAATTACTTTAGGTATATCTCTCCAATGAAAAATGTAAACAACAAAGCAAAATGTAGCAAAGTGGTAACCTCTGCAGTCTGCTTGTAAATGCAAAGAATTTGTTAGGCAATATGAGAAAGAGTAAGCAACTTATTTGGAGACTTGAGACTACTGGTGTGAAGGGATGGAAGTCACTTTTGACATGCTTTGAGTTTCTTTGAGTTGATTTTGGTTGTTCACTGCCTGTGTACAAACCTGGAAATACAATGTTGAAACATGTTAAATTACATTTTATAACATATCAGTTTTTCTTAGGGGTGTTTGATTGAGTCACAACTGCCTTTTCCGGCTTCAGCCTTGTGAAACCCAAACAATAATCTGGCCCATAACAACCTCTGATGTCAAAACTCCACCCACATGAGGCACAAACATGCCCTCAAATGTCATATCCTCACCCCCACATATCACTGCTCCACCCCAATACCAACATCCCACCCCCTTGTTTGGTTTTTGTGGAAGTCGCAGGTAACAACCCTAAGTGTGGCATTTGTCATTATGCATTAGTAGCATGCTAGGGAAGTTGTTGCCTCTAGGGAATGAGAAAAATACAATTGAAAAATAAAGATACATGAATGTATTGTATAGTGTGTCTGCACTGCTTTCATTTCATATGTATAAACTCTAATGGGTAAACCTTGATAGCTGCCTACCATACTCAAGTATTTCAATTTGTTTCTGCAAAACTCGATTCCCTAGTGGTAGGTAAAGGTGACCTTTACATTTATGTCATGATAGGCCTGTGCCAATAGAACTACAGCATTTAAATAGGAAGGGGGATACATTTATTTAGGATGTGTTTCCTGATCACTAAAGACTTATTTTAGCAAATCAGTTTTTTAAAAATAGAAGCAGCATTGCGCGGGCTGTCAGTGTAGAGAAGAAAGAGCAGAATTTATCTTAACTGCTTTGTTAGTCAGGTTAGCAACAGCAATTCCCAGTATTTACACAAAGTGTATCAGCCAAGTTATAAATCTACAACGGCATGAACTAAAATGGAGATATAGAGTCCTAAGTAGGAGGTGCATTACCCACTCATAAGAAGAATGATCGAGTGTTTCCTAAGCCAGTATGTTACTTGACATTTAGATTCTGCCTAAGGATCTTTGTAACTGAAGACGAGAGGTCTTTGTCATCAAAGATTCAGGACAGGGTTAGGAAACCAGAGTAGAGCTACAACTCCCAGCATCCCACTTCAGTTCACATGGAAGAGGTGTTAGGAACAGCTAAGATGTTAAAAGCCACAATGCGTCTGTCATCTGGTATATTTTTATACTACAGGTGAAAATTATAATCCATGTATGAATGAATCCCCCAATTGTTGTTGTCATTATACAACCATTACATGTATTTACAATAGGCCAAATATTGCACAGCATCCTCCATTTAATGTCAGAAATATATAAAGAATATATCAACTCAGATTCATACGCAGGTATATTGGTAGAAAGGAGACATATGGTACTGACCTCTGTTAGACCGTGTTAACAAAATTCTTGCAGAAGAATCCTGGTATTCTGTACTAAAGCTGCACCTATTATTTTATTTCTCTATTTATTTAGCATCAACATATTTCACAGTGCTTTGCAGCTATAACACATCAGTCCCTGCTCTGTTAAAGCTTAAAATCTATAACCCTAGATAAAGTAAATTACCTCAATAAACTCCTTGCAGATAGTACCCTGGCTGGAATCGAACTTAGGACCCCCTGTGTTTCTAGGCAGCAGTGCAAACTAGTGATGTGCAGCCAGCCCGATACCCGGGGGACCCGCAGGTCGGACGGGTTCAAGCCGACCTCACACTCCCCTTTCCGGGTCGCAGGCGGGTCCAGGTTGAGTTCTTCTGCCTTTACAAAGCCGGCTTCCGACTTCCGGGTTCAACTTTTATAGATGCGCGCCTGCTCTCCCCGCCCTTTTTGTGATGTCATCGGTGTGCAAACCAATCAGATATTGCTGTACTGTCTTCTCATCTATTCATAGTTTATCATATTTTACCAAATGATATCATGGTTGGCTTAACCAAATTCAGCATTTTGCATCTCAATTTCCACCAATGACATATATGACTTTAAGTTGCCCCAGAATTTGAATGGAGCACAAAATATTAGACCCTTCACTACAGAAGGAAAAACACAAGCCACTGCACATACCCACAGGTGTTAAAGAATATAGGAGGTGATCTTGGTTGATTCATTGTGATTTGGGACAAGAAGGATTAAGGCCGAACAAAGGAGTGATAGAGCGATATTCGGAGACTATTTGGAATTGGTTTTCCACGTTTTATTATTTGTGTTTTTTGAGTTATTTAGGTTTTTATTATGGATGCACTGAATCCACTATTTTGTATTCGGGCGAATTCCCAAATCCTTTGTGAAAGATTCGTCCGAATGCCAAACTGAATCCTAATTTAAATATGCAAATTAGGGTCAGGAAAGGAAAAAGTAGGAAAACATTTTTTACTTCCTTGTTTTGTGACGAAAAGTCATGTGATTGCCCTTCTCACCCCTAATTTACATGCACAAATTAGGATTTACATATGCAAATTAGGGGCAGAAAATGGAAAGAGTGGGAAAACATTTTTTACTTCCTTGTTTTGTAATGAAAAGTCACGTGATTTCCCTTCCCACCACTAATTTACATATGCAAATTAGGTTTCGGATATGGTTTAGCCAGGCACAAGGATTAGTGATGAGGAATTTATTCACCAGGCGTTTCGCCATCGGCAAATACATTTGCAAAATTGCTGCTTTTGATAGCCGGCGACAATTCCGACGCTGGCGACTATTTCTCGTGTTTCGTAGGACAAATTCACCCATCCCTAACAAGGATCCCAATCCTGCTAAAAAGACAGAATCCTGGCGAATTCCAAAATGAATCCTGGATTCCGTGCTACTTTTTATTCAGAAGCTCTCCAGTTTGCAATTTCAGAAATTCGGTTGCTAGGATGCAAATTATGCTGCAACTGTGACCTGAATGACACCAATTTCAGAAGATATGAAAACAGAGAGAGAAATAATTATACATGCATCTCTATATTTCCATTTAACAAACAGATAGGGATAACAGAACAAAAAGGATTAAATGGCTTTTATAAGTTTCGTTTTCATCCCTTGAGTTTTGGGTGCCTTTGATACATATATTTTACTGAATTTAATTGTGTTGTTGGGCAGTGTAATACAAGCTGCAAAGACTGTCCCAGTTCTAGTAATCCACAGACTCAAAAGGTAAAATGTACTGGTCACCTGTTTGACAGGCAACATCTGATTGTTGTACAAGTTGGTCCTTTGTGATTTGTTTTATGTCACTTATTACTTGAGGTTTTAGAAATACTTGCCTACTAATTTTTCATGTTTACATTCTGTGTTTCAGTGTTATTGCTTGTGTATCGTGTCTCTAATGAAACAATACTTTTGAAGCACATGGGATATTCATTAATAACGTGAAAACATCTGCATTTATAGTTAGAAATACTTTTTTAAGGTCTTTCTGGGAAAAACTCTTTTGGGATCTGCTCTTCATAAATGTCCAGCACATGCAGGCTTTGGGATAATCTTTATCACCTCATTCCTTCTGTCCTTTGCTGTGTGCATTTTTCCAATCTTAAAATCTATGGACCTGGCACTTTTAAAAACAACATTTCTATAGCTGTGTAATACGTTGGTAAAAATCCCTTGCAAGGATGCAAACAAAAGATTTTAACATTCATTAACATGTGTACTATGGCCCACTACCAAGTGAAATATGTCTATAGTGCCAAAAAAGGAGATAAATCTCAGCAGCGTCTCTCTTCCATAACTCCTTTAGGGCAAAAAGGGCATGTTCTTGTAAGCTTGTCAGGACTTTAAAGTCTTCGCAGAGTGAAATAAACAAAGCTACATACATCTGGATGAAAGCTGATATACGATCAAGGATATCGAAACAGTTTACTGACTTCGCTCTGTTTTACCCATATTTAGGGTGTTTTTCAGACCTTTGTAAACAAAGGCGATAACACTGGCATAGGTCTAAAAATAAAATAAGCAGGAAGTGTGCTTCTGGGTTATACACTTGGGGCTGTATGGAGAAATATGTTATTGTGTAGCCGTGCATGAATTACTGTATATTTCTTAATATCTCTGCTTCCATAGCAGGGTTTAGATACTGAAAATATGTAATTATTATAGGGATGTAATTATTTTTTTTGCAGTATAATGATTTAATCAAATCATTATTTTTCAGCAGATTTGAAAACCCTTCCATTCTTTAAAGTATTTGACAGTTGAATCATTTATGAATGCAAGTGCAAGTTAAAAGTGCTAGTTTGGATGAAAAATTGGGTGCACTATTTACAAGGTACTTGCATCTATAAATGCTCCTAGCACAGTGAACAAGCCAATGCATGGACACTATGGAACCCTGGAGCTACCACTATCCTGGAAGTGATGGTAATTGCGGCTTTCCCTGTGGGTTTTCTCAACTTTGAACAGCAAATTTAGGGTCTGTGACCTACAGTAGATCTGGCCGGAGACGGAGACACTACCTGAAAATCAAAGGTGAAAGCAGGCGGTATATGGTGCCCTATTTATGTGCTGGATTTCAGTTTGCTATTCTGACAAATCTTTTTTTGAGGATCTGGTTTTTGCCCAAATCTAAAATTGATGTTATTTTTTTCCATTAAAACAAAAGTACCCGATAGGTATGTGAAACCCATTAGGAAGGCATACAATTTTAAGTCAGGTCCATATCACCAACAAAGCTTTCAGCACTATAATTAGGCAACATCCAGTGAGACTGAGTTGAGTTATGGAAGACAGTAAAGGCAGTAAATGGGATAGGGCTGACATGGATATGAAACAAGTCTGAACCATTTCAGTAAAATTGGAACAGACAGGCTAAATAGATATCTCTCATCACTTTTCATGCTTTGTATTTCTGTGTGTGTGTTGTGTGTCTACATCTGTGTATCTGGTAGTCTATCCTCCTATAGGAGCATTTCACAGATACCAGAATGTGTAATTAGTAAAGATGATTAATATTCTTCTGTGCAGTTCTATGGATCTAACGTGGGGCCTTCTACTGGGAAATAAGCTATCTACTGTAGGATCTTAAAAGCCAATCAATCATTTGGCCACTCGAAGTAGGGATTTCAGAGGCAAGTAAAGTATGTATTTAGTTCAGCTGCTTGTACTAAATTATTTCAGTACATAACCATATTTCCCAGTAATTGATGAGACACTAGTTTTTATTAGATCGTAGTTGGTAGTGATGGGTGAATCTGTCCCGTTTTGCCGAAAAATTCACGAAACTCCGATGGGAATCAAAATACTTTTGACGTGCGACAATTTTGACACGAGCGACAATCTTTATAGGTGCGACTCTTTTGTCCAAATTAAAGTGAATGGGTATCCTAATAACTTTGACGCGCAACAATTTTTATACGTGCAACAATTTTTTTTGTTGCAACGAATTTGCCGAAAATCCATGCCTGACGAAAAATTTCGTCCAGAAAGGATGAGCAACAGGCAGGCAATGACAGGCAAACATGACACCAAGAAAGAGAAGGGGTTAATATACCTAAAGTCCATGTACAGGTAAATAGAGTACCATGCAATTGACCTCTGGTCAATACCAGAGGCTCATGATCAACAATATAATAGTATACTTACAGAAATATTGTAAAGACATGGAAAATAACAGAGCCAGTTGTTTAACAATAGCAATAGATTGCCTTTTAACTACTTAGCATGGTTTCTAAGATACACAAACCAGCAAGCAATGGGTGAATGTTGCTTTAATACTTTCTATTAAAATTCTAACATCATTATAGGAAAGGATGATCTCATGGAAAGTAGAATAATGCAAATAAAACAAGGAGCCTATTGCGAAGCATCTGTACATAGGCACCATATGTCACTCCAGTTATGCAAAGCTAGAAATATGGTTTATATTTAGTATAAACTCTGTCATCCACCAGTTTTTGTTCAGCCTTTGTTGTCCTTATTGCTCAAACCAACAATAAAAGGACGATTTCCTAATTAGGACACAGTGGAGTTACTGGCAAGCACAGAAACAACAGATTACAGTCTATAACTGGAACCTTCTACTCTCATGTCTATATAACTAGAACCAAATGCTAGCAATCAAAACAACTAAAGACACGGTAGCGACTCATTTCTACTTGCACAGCATTATAACATTGCCCTGCAAATGAAAATGTTTTTTCTGCTCCAATGAGGATGGCTAGGCATGTCGGGAATTATATTTCAAAAGCAGTCTCAAAGATGTTGTTGTTGTACATTAGTCTGGTGCATTTACAGCTTGTTGCATCTGATGGACAAGGGAGGAATTCAATTGTAGTTTAGAAACCAGTAAAGAAGACACCAGATTCAAATTTGCATCTGAAAGGGGTTGTTTACCCTTAAGTTAACTGTTAGTATGATGTAGAGAGGGATATTCCGAGACAGTTTACAATAGGTTTTCATTTTTTTATTAATTCAGGTTTTTGAGTTATTTAGCTTTTTATTCAGCAGCTCTCAAGTTTGCAGTCACCAATATGGTTGCTAGGGTCCAAATTACCCTAGCAACCATGAATTGATTTGAATAAGAGAGGAGTAATAAAAAGTAGCAATAACAATACATTTGTAGCCTTACAGAGCATTTATTTTTAGTGACCCCCATTTGAAAGCTGGAACGAGTCAGAAGAAAAAGGCCAATAATTAAAAATCCATAAAAAAATAAATAATGACGACCAATTGAAAAGCTGCTTAGAATTAGCCATTCTAACATGAAAAGACAAGTGTAATCTATGCTATGTGACAGCCTGTGGTTTATGTCACACAGAGAGCTTGTGTCTCTCAGGAATGCAGTCATGTGGGTAACTGGTTGAATGACTTTCCATTCTCTAACCACAGATGACCCTCTCCCTCAGCTGGGTCCTTGCAATGTGTTTGGAGGAATGGTGAAGCTGAACTACAGCTTTTTCTGCTGTGATGAAGAAATAAAGGAGGCCAGTGGTTCTTAACCATGATATAGATGTTTATTCAACATAAATGTGACGCTCATTTCGCACAACAGATCCACAATGAGGCAATATGATCACATAGAGATTAAGTATAAGAGGCAAACAGGCACCGGTACCACTAAACAGTTGGGAAGTTTAAAGGTTTAAGGTCACCAATAAAGGTCACTTTAGGCAAAATATCACCTGGAAGTGCTACCTCTAATATATCAACAACACTCACTGGAGCCAAGTGCTGCTATCTTACACCCCTAGTGTATACAGTGACAGAAGCTGTAACTTCCAGGTATGTGATACATTATCCAGAAACCCATTATCCATAAAGTTCCAAAGTAGGGGAATTTTTTTTTAATTATTTTCTTTTTTTCTGTAATAATAAAACAGTACCTTGTACTTGATCCCAACTAAGATATAATTGATGCTCATTGGAGGCAAAACAATTCCACTGAGTTTATTTAATGTTTAAATTCTTTTTTAGTAGACTTAAGGTATGAAGATCCAAATTATGGAAAGTTCCCTTATCCAAAGAACCCAAGGTCTTGAGTATTCTGCATAACAGGTCACATACCTGTGTTATCTCGTTCACATTATCCTTGCTCCTTGACTTTATAAAGGGGTTATTTTCCTTAGTGCCCAATTTATTTACTAGGACCATCTGCTTACCAGGCTCCCCAGAAGCATCCACCTTTGGTAACCGGTAAAGTACAAAGAGGAAGGGTCATGTGACTTAGATAGAACATGAGCTGTTTGGGACTGAATAGAAGAGCTTAGCATTGTCATGGCCTAGCCAGCAGTAACATGACCCTACAGAAAGTCTCATAGACATTTAGGAAACCCAAGGGGTTAACTTGCTCTACTAACTCAGGAAGTCATGATTTTTATTCCCTCTCATTAACACTTGCCAAGCACAATGGTGCCCTCTACTCCCTTTCCTCCCCTCTAACTATCTAATCAGAAAATACCTCCCACAGACCAAAATAAGAACATAAGTACAAACCAATCTATATGAACATTAACATACAGAACTACATCATATCAAACATAATAATCTTTTACCAGAATATTTTTACCACCCTTTCCAAGCTAGTACTGGTTAGAAATTGGTATCACTGCTTGTCAAAGGCAATGGCTCCACAGTAGAAAATAACACTCATTTTAAAAGTGATCAACCTATGGGCCCTTTCATCTTTTTTAGAAAATGATCAAAATTAAAAATGCTTTTCTCACCATAAAACAGTGGTTCCAGAACTGTGGGGCTATTCCCCCTCATGGGGACCCAGAGCAGTAGGGCACAGGTAGGGTTGCCACTTATACAGTATTTTACTGGTTGTGAAACTCCTCGGTGACTTATAATAGGCTTATATTTTACTAGAGGGGGTACTTTATTCATTATATATAGCGCTACTTATGCATACAGCACTGTACAGTAGAACAATAAAACAAACAGTGGCCATTACAATAATAAATACAAAGTGCAGTTGCTTTAAAGATGAAAAGCTACAAGTCAAAAAGTAAAAAAAAAATAAAGGTCCCTGCCCCATCGAGCTTACAATCTAAATGAAAAGGTAATTTACAGACACAAATAGGAGGGTATTAAGCTCTGCAGGTTACAATGGGTGACACTGCAATATAAGTGCCAATTCCCAGTTCAGCTGTTATGTAAGTGCTCCAAGCAGTAGTCTTTGAGTCTAGTTCTAAAGAGGTTGCGGGAGGATTCTCCCCAGAGGAATTCTGGGATGGCAAGACAGAGAGATTTAAGGTGGGAAACAAAAGTGGTAATTTGGGGTACAACCAAGCTGTTGCTCTGAGAGGAGTGCAGGAGTCAGGCAAGAACGTATGGAGATACATAGGTGCATAGGGTGCAGAGAAATGAAGGTAATGAGAAGGAGTTTATAAAGACTTTAGCATGGGAGGGGCCTGAACCCTTTAAATGAAATTATTTAAAACAGACTGTAGTAGGGAGAGATGGGAGTTAGAAAGGCCAGTTAGTAGCAGCCTAGTTGGATATACGATGAGAATATGCATGAATGTCTTATCTTTTACTTTTAAAATAAAGGGTTGGATTTTGTCAATATTGTGTAAGAAAAATTGAGAAGTTTTTATGCTTTAAAGAACAACTGAAGTGAGGGTCAGAGCTCCAGATAGCCTGAATGCCTGTACCACAACTCCCAGCAACCCAGTTCAGACCGCCAATGCTAGTTTAAATAATTATTGCACTTATGATCCCACACCATTATTTAAAATATAACTTTTATTAAAGCGGTTTAAAAATAGAACACACAAAGCATGAACGTTATGCCACAACCAACAGACCCACTGCGTATAATAGCGCAGTGCTGGACCGTGTTCATAAAACCACAAAACTAAAAACTGCACAGGTGGATGTGTGATGGTACTATAAGCAGTACATCAGCGTAACCATTCATTGTAGAGAGCCCTTCAAGTGAGGTAAGTATGACGCTAAGTTCCCCTTCCATTCCCATGCGGTGAACCTGCCTGCGTACGTTTGGAGCGGTTGGAGCTATTCTCACCACCGTCCACCTATACTGCCCTACGCGTTTCGCCACATCAGCGGCTTCTTCAGGGGCATAGGTCGTGGCCTTTCGGTTTAAATATGTCAGTCCGGCATCGTCGTTTACAGCTGCTCCGCTCCTATTACATCACTTCTGGAAGAAACTACCTTATGCGGTTCAGCTTGGCTTCTGCTGAAATGCGCATGTCTGGCTATCGCTTATGTGCCTAGACTTATGTATCCAAATCAGTCGCAAAGGGAATTGATACAGTTTAACTAATAATCATGTATACTGTTTCCATTTAAACTTAGTATCAATTTGTTGTCTTGTGCATCTAATCGCAACTTAGTTTCTTATTCAAAGTATTAACGGCTTTTACTATACAAGTTTCTACTGGAGCTATTCTTACGCACAGAAAATAATTTTATTTGTTTTTAATGATGATATTTCCCAAATTATTAAAGGAATGGAGAGAAAGTGAATCCTTTGTTGCGGCCATTTGGGGGTTTGCTATTCATGGCATAGATCCACCTGGCCTCTGCTTGCAGCAATTTTTTATTTACATCACCCACCCTCGTGGTTTGTTTCAATTGTTTCACTTCGATGAATCTCATTGCTTTGGTATTACCATGATGACATTCATTGATGTGGACCGATATGGATGTATTACGTTTATGCTTTACATTACGTAGGGCAGCATAGGTGGATGGTGGTGAGAATAGCTCCGACCGCTCCCAACGTAGGCAGGCAGGTTCGCCGCACGGGAATGGAAGGGAGGGTGGTATTTTTTATTTTGTTCAGTTTTACTTTTATGATCTTTTGTTAGATCTTTATTGCTTTTGGTTTGTCCATGAAGAGCATCATTTGCTACAGTATCTTTGTGCTTTTACATGTAATTTTTTGGAATTTTTATGTACTGCTTCATTATTGACTTGTTTATGAATAATAATAAAGACGTTGTAAATGGAAAAAGTGACAAGATTTGACAGTTATGCTAATATGGTCAGAGAAGGAGAGAGAGGAGTCAAAGATTTACCCCAGACAATGTGCAGAGTTGACAGGGGTAATGAGAATGCCATCAATAGAGATAGTTAAGGGGGTAGCAGGACCAGGTTTACATGGAAATATGATCAGTCCAGTTTTTGTTAGGTTGAGATTGACATGGTGTTTATCCAGTTAGAGTTTGCTAGGAGGCAATAAAGAGATTTGAGTCTCAGACTCTGCTGTAAATGGACAGGTTGATATAGATATATATTTTGATAATATTAGCATACAGATGATATTTAAGGCCAAATGAGTGGGTGACAGAGACAGAGAGTTTAGGGAGAATAACAATTGGCCAAGTAGTTAATCCATAGAAACTCTTGAAAGAAAGTTGCTGAGAAGAAAGCCTGGTATCCACCAGTCTAAAACTGCTAATATCTCTGCTAAAAACTGTAAATCACAATAGCATCCAGAGTACCACCAAGTTTATATTCATTTTATATTTGATCATTGATCCCCTTTAAAAGCAAGCTGAGTATAATGACACAGGAAAGAATTTTCTGATATATGATTACACAAAATGTAGTTCAGAACACTGTAAACTTGAGATAAAGATGGAACAGATTAGGGACACATAGATTATTAATGGTGCCATTAGCACAATCACCAGTAGGTTAATCACATTAGGAAGTCACAGAAATGAAGCTATATTAAAGAAAACAAGTTCCTCAGTATCAGTTCAGCATTGGCAGAAATGTGTGGGCTGTACTGAATAAAAAGCTAAATATTATTTTTTGTGTCTGGTTTCCTCTGTAAATGTTCAGTTAAACATATAGGCATACAATATTCTCCCTACCATATTTTTTGCATATTTGTATTTTTAATAAGGGTTGGAGTTTTCAGCCTGCTTCCCTTGACTATGTATCAACTATTTATCCGTAGGGATGTGTTGAATAACAAATATTCCATAAAAAAATTGTCAGAATCTCAATCTGAAGCTGAACCCTAGTTTGCGTATTCAAATTTCCTAAATCTGGAAAAAGCTAAATCTAAAGTCATGTGATTAGTAGTAGTAGATTAGTGATGGGCGAATTTATTCGCCAGGCGCAAATTTGCGGCGAATTTTCGCGATTCACATCCAGCGAATAAATTCGCGAAACGCCCGCGAAAATTTGCGGGAAAAATTCGTCAAAAACGGGCGCCGGCGTCAGAAACGTGCGCCGTTTTGTGAATTTTTCGCCGTTTCGCGAATTTCTCGCGAAATTCGCAAATTTTCCGGCGAAGCGAAACGGCGCAAATTCGCCCATCACTACATGTGATTTTAAGGCTTCAGATTTGGTTCATAGTTGGTCTCAACTTGAGCAGAATTAGGAATTCTGTGCATCCCTATTTATTGCAGAAACTATAACCGTACATTATAGAATAGTTGCTTGCCCCTCTTACAGCAGAAGATTATATTGACCACATTCAGAATATAATGGCCATTAAGGGCTCTATCTATAATAGTGCATATGACATACCAAATGCCTACAAAACTGCCCTTTGTGGCTGTGGGGTCCCAATTAATTGTAATGCAACCTTCAGCTCACTTGTGTTAAACTAAAGTCACTGTATCCATCGATGGCAAAAGACTGCAGATTGAATAGTCCTGATGGGATACATAATGGGTCAGGCTCTGCCCATCTAAATTTCCTCGCATTTCTGCCCTCAAAAATGGAATACACCTGCCCTAAAATAGAGACAATGGAGAGAGCTGGGTTGGAGGAGATTTTAGACTAGCCGTTGGGGGAGGGGGATGTGCACTAAGGGATTCTGTGGCTAGATGAGGTTAGATTCCAGGTTAGATTCAGAGGTAATGGGCATATCAATGGAAAATGGGTGAGTAGATTTGGTTGGGGATACTGTTAAGGACAGGGAGGTATTTACAAAATTCTCACGCTGGTACCAGTATTAAATGTATGTTTTCAAATGCAAGAAGTATGACTGGTAAAATGGGAAAGCTGGAGGGAAAATATGATGTGATTTGTGTTGCCGAAACATTGCTGAATGAGTTACATGACTGGGCAGTTGATATCAGTGGCTATATTTTGTTTCAGAGGGACAGAGGCAATAGAAAAGGAGGAGGAGTATGTCAGTTTGTTAGGCAGGATTTAAAAGCTACTATAAAGGAGGAGGTGATGAAAGAAATTGAGGGGCTGAAGCCTTATGGATGGAGCTCTTTACTGATTGTAAAGAGTTCAGAAAAGTAATTGTAGGAGTATGCTACAGACCCCCTAATGTAAGTGAGCAGGCTAAGCTCCTAATGCAAATAGAAAACGCTGCTAGTTTGGGGAAAGTAATGATACTGGGGAATTTTAATTACGCAGATATTGTCTGGAGCAACAGTACTGCTAGGACAACGAACAAGTTTATAACTTGCTTAACTTGTTGCATGACAAATGTACAGCACAGGTTGTTGAAGAGCCAACTGGAAACCATGCTATACTTCATCTAGTTATCTCTGATGACTCAGAACTTATAGCAAATGTGCAAATGATTGAACCCCAGGGTAATAGTGACCATAATGTCATCTCATTTAATGTCTGGTGCAAAAAACAAATATATACACTGGGTCAACAAAAACCCCTGCATTTCAGAAAAGCAAAGTTTAGCTCCTTAAAGGGGACCCGTCACCCAAAAAAAAAAATTCCAAATCCTATTTTATGACATTAGTCAAGCAAAATGAACTTAAATTACACTATATAAATTATTTGAATCTTGTTTCCTTCAGTCTGGGATTCATAATTATAGCAAGCAGGAAGCAGCCATTTTGTGGACACTGTTATTAAGACAAGCCTTGCATCATCTCAGAATCTTGTTTGTGCACCAGAATGGGGGTCCTGATGTCCATTTCCTTGCCCTGGCTACACAATTAAACGGTAAAGAGAACGGGGGAATGTGTGGAGAGCAGTGATATCTAGGGAGTGCTGAATGGAAAGTGAAAGTAATTGTCTGCCCTGCCTCTATGCCACTGGCATAGAGGAGGGGCAGATAATATTTGATTGACAGCCGAGATTTTTAAATGAGCTTACAACAGCTATGAATGCTTTAATAAAAAATAGAAACTGGTTTTCATGTTTAATTTGTAAAGGACTTTTTTTATACAGATTTTTGTGTCTGGGTGACAGGTCCACTTTAAAGGACATGTAAAGTATTTTTGTGGTGCCAGTCTGTGTGCATAGAGCACCTTACGCTGACCCCAACCGCATCATTTTCGCACCCCCATTCGGATCCTACGTCCTGCACCGTCGCTTTGTGTGTAACTGTATTAAACTTTTCACCCGGCGGCCATTTTCCCTGCCCGGCGTCATCGCTTCTGGCTTCCTCTTCTAAATGCGCATGTGCACATAGTCCCTTCTGCACCAAAACTTGATGAAGCAAGCTTCAGCTGTACTGAAGCAGAGAAAGGGCGCATGCTCCCGACGCCAAAACGGCAAGGAGAATTCTGAAGGGAGGGGGGAGAGGGAGCAAGCCAGCTGCCGATATGCAGACAGATCAAGGGAACAGAGCAGCCGCTCTATTAACTTCTCAGTGACCGCAGAGGCAGGTATTTAAAGATCACAGTGGGGCTTTTTACAGATAAGATTTTTGGCTGGGGGGCTAACATGTCCTTTAAGGGCTGCCCTACAGAACATAGATTGGGGCATTATGTGTTCTGCTAAAAATACAAAACAGAAATGGTTTTCATTTAAAATGATATTAAATCGTTACTGTTCTCAATGTATTCCCTTAAGAATAAGTGGAGACAGAAGCTGCATTAAATAAATATAAAAACTATAATAAATGTCATAAAACAGCAAACCGGAAAGCAAAGATAGAAAATGAGGATCATTTTTCAAGTATACTAATAGTAAAAAGATGCAGGTTGAAAGTGTGATTCCCTTAAATAATGGTACTAGTATGGTTGTAACAGATACTGAAAAGGCAAGTGTGCCCTTGTGTCAGTGTATACAATAAAGGAGTCAGAGTTCCCAGACCCACCTCATAGCTGTACTAAAAATTAATGTGAGCAAAGCGCCAGGGCCATATGGAATACACCCATAGGTACTAAGAGAGCTTAGTTCAGTTTTAGACTGGCCTCTATTTCTGATTTTCTCTCTTTCATCTACTGTACCTTTGAATTGGAGGAAAGCTGATGAATTTCTATATTTAAAAAGGAATTACGATCTCAGCCTAGCAATTATAGACCATTAAATGTGACATCAGTGGAGGGCAAATTCTTAAAGGCTTAAGGAATCACATTCAAGACTTTGTACTGGTAAATGGCATTATGAGCAGTAATCAGCATGGCTTTATTAAGTATATGTCATGTTTATTAATGACCTGGAGGTGGGCATTGAAAGTACTGTTTCTATTTTTGCAGATGATACTAAATTGTGCAGAACTATAGGTTCCATGCAGGATGCTGCCACTTTGCAGAGTGATTTGTCTAAATTGGAAAACTGGGCAGCAAACTGGAAAATGAGGTTCAATGTTGATAAATGCAAGGTTATGCACTTTGGCAAAAATAATATAAATGCAAGTTATACACTAAATGGCAGTGTGTTGGGAGTTTCCTTAAATGAGAAGGATCTAGGGGTCTTTGTAGATAACAAGTTGTCTAATTCTGGGCAGTGTCATTCTGTGGCTACTAAAGCAAATAAAGTTTTGGACTCCAGTCCTTGAGAGGGATATGAATGAGCTGGAGAGAGTGCAGAGACGTGCAACTAAACTGGTTAGAGGGATGGAAGACTTAAATTATGAGGGTAGACTGTCAAGGTTGCGGTTGTTTTCTCTGGAAAAAAGGTGCTTGCAAGGGGACATGATTACACTTTACAAGTACATTAGAGGACATTATAGACAAATAGCAGGGGACCTTTTTACCCATAAAGAGGATTACCGTACCAGAGGCCACCCCTTTAGACTAGAAGAAAAGAACTTTCATTTGAAGCAACGTAGGGGGTTCTTCACAGTCAGGACAGTGAGGTTGTGGAATGCACTGCCGGGTGATGTTGTGATGGCTGATTCAGTTAATGCCTTTAAGAATGGCTTGGATGATTTTTTGGACAGACATAATATCAAAGGCTATTGTGATACTAAGCTCTATAGTTAGTATAGGTATGGGTATATAGAAGTTTATTAAAAGTAGGGAGGGGTGTATGTATGGATGCTGGGTTTTCATTTGGAGGGGTTGAACTTGATGGACTTTTTCTTTTTTCAACCCAATTTAACTATGTAACTATGTCAGACAAATTTAGTTGACCAAGTAAGATGCTGGACAGCAGGGTGGAGTAGATGTGATCTATTTGGATTTTGACAAAGCGTTTTATACAGCGCCCCACAAAGGACTGCTTTCTAAACTAAGTGTTCTTGGGCTTAATGAAGACAATTGCACATGAATAGGAAAATGGCTACAGGATTGGGTACAGAGGGTGGCGGTTAATGGTACATTCTCTACTTGGAGTAAGGTTCCTAGTTGGGTCCCTCATGGCTCTGCACTAGGCAAGTCCATAATGGAAAAGGACCTTGGAGTCCTTGTAGATAATGAGGAGGAGGGGGTAAAGCCCCATCTAGAATATGCCGTACAGTTTTGGTCTCCAGTGCTCAAATGGGACACAATCTTAAAAAAGGTATGGAAAATCTCAGTTATGAGGAAAGACTGGCCAAGTTGGGGTTGTTCACACTGGAGAAGAGGCGCTTGAGGGGTGATAATGTATAAATGTATAAGGGGATTGTAAAATAATCTCTCTAATGCTTTATTTACCAGTAGGGCCTTCCAGCTGACAAGAGGGCACCCATTCTGATTAGAAGAAAGGAGGTTACGTCTAAATATTCAGAAGGGGTTTTTTCACAGTGAAAGCTGTAAAGATGTGGAATTCTCTTGCTGAATCAGTCCTACTTGCTGATACATTATATAGCTTTAAGAAGGGGTTGGGTGGCTTCTATTGCAAGTGAAGGAATACAAAGGTATGGAAGATAGCTCAAAGAACAAGTTGATCCAGGGACTGGTCCGACTGCCATCTTGGACAGGAATCAATTTTTCCCCTTGCATCCAATCACACTAGTTCACAAAAGTCCATCCTCCCTCTTGTAATGATTAGCACGCAACTGTACCTACTGACACTGGAGCAACCATCACCATAGACTTGACAGAGACTCCAGAGATACTGCAGCGGGTTGCATCAAGATGTGAGCCCAGTGAATCAGATGCCAATGCCTTTTTAAATGCATGCTGCAGAACTAACACAGCCTTTGTGATGAAAATACTAGATGTAACTTGCACTTGATTCGCATCATAATGCAGGCACTTTGGGTCTGTTTGATGCATCAGGAACAATTGTTACAGATGCATCTTCAATTGTGGCCAAAAATAACACTAGAATTATGGGGAGCCCCTGCATTCCAGGTAATCTGAAATTGCATTATGCATACTGCGTAAATGATCCATCATCTTGCCTTTTTATATACAGTGAAAACTTGTACATTATCCTAGCATTGAAGCCATGTCTAAATAAAATGTAAATCCATGGAGCACTGCCATTCTCACTGTTTATACATATTGGTTCTCAGGGGTCTGGCAGTGGTAGTTGTGAGTTCCTGAGCAGTCAACTGTATCCACACTCATCTAACAACAGCTCTGGAGCTGAACATATTACAGTCCCTATATATGTAAATATTAATATATATATATATATATATATATATATATATATATATATATATATATATATATATATATATATATATATAGATATATTTTTATTTTTTTTATTTTTTTTTTGACTATTTTTCAAATAAAACAAACCTAGCCTCAGAATCCAAACCCATGCATGTGGTAGGCATGATGCCAAATAAAAAGATCATGTTCTGTAAAATAAATTGGTTGCATTGTTATTATGTCAGTACATTGCAAACAAAGTACATTGCTCCCCAAGAGAACTAACCACATGCCAAAGTCATTATACACAATCCAATGGTATATCAGATAGCAGAATTTATTTAATGTTTACCATTGTCATTGTAACTAATCCATAAATTTCTGAATACCATAAAGTTTCCCTTTTGCAACACAGTTTTACGAAAGGGAAATGCCTGGAGTTTAACTTGAGAATAGCTTGTATAAATCAAGGTAAATGGTTTTAAAGACTAAAATGTACATCCCAGTAGAGCAAGCCACAGGGAAGTCCTGTAGAGAAGAGCTGAAATGGAGAGCATAGGCAGGCAATAGAAGAATATTGCAAAATATATCGTGTATTTAGTTGTCTTGGTGTAATCTCCATAGGTTTGTCATTAACAATATAACATTTTCCATTGACGTTAATGTTCCGTGAGTCGCTGTACAAGTTATAATTGATAATGGAATATATGGAATACACTGCATATGGGGAATAGTGAAGAATTACATCTGTGGAACTAGTTTCAGGGAATAATAAGATTTCATTTGGATGCATATTATAAAGTTACTCCATCCTGGGACACCCATGGTCAAGCATTTTAATGTGACTGGTAGTTCTCATATACATATAGGAATCCTAGGTAATGCTCCTATGTAATTTACATAAAACAGCTGACAGTACCAGGGCACAATATATCCAATAGGCCCTAATAGGAAGCCAGCAACAATATAACTACTAATTTCATCGACTTAGGTGTAAAACCAAATTAATTAGCTAAATCTGTTTGTTGCCTATATTGATGGCACAGAAAGGGTTAACCCATTTACTATTATTCTTTATTTATATAGTAAGAGGATTTTCTGCAGCAATTTACAGAGATTATACTGTATATGATTTACATCAGTCCCTGCCCTATTAAAGCTTACAATCTTACAGTCTAAGGTCTTAGTCAAATACAATATTGCACTATTGGGTGTTAGGGTGCAATTTGCCTTTGCCAGATTTTCATTTAGGATACAGCATTTTCTTTGAAAAAGCTGTGTTTCCCCCAAACACTAAAGGACGAAGTGGCTAACGCTGGCGACAATTCGGCAGTGTTACCGTTTCAGGCACTTCGCCGATTTACTAATGGACGCAGGTGTAACTTCACTAGTGAAAGAGACAGACACTAGCACTCATTCACATTCTATCGCCAGGCAAATTTTCGATCTGCGAATGGACGTTACTCAGCAAATTCACTAATATGCGGATTTTACTGAACGGTACCTCTTTCACCAGACTTGCCTTCGTAAGCACAGACCAGGCAAAGTGCACTGGAGTGCATAGATCTTCCTCAATCTTCTGTTACTTACATCATATTTTTAGTGGAAAAAGTCCCAAAAAACAAGGAGACCTCTAACGAAGTTTCACTAGGCATAATTGAATGCAAACGCATTGTCGCTTTGATTAACGAAGTAACGCTAGCAAAAAATTCGCCAGCATTCGGCGCCGTGGACGAAACTTTGCATTGTAGTAAATTAGCATTGTCTGAGCAAATTTTCACCTGGGGAAGTGTAGCTATGGGTGCAAAGCCGTCGCTGGCGAATTTTGCAGGTTAGTAAATTTCCCCCTATGTGCCTCTGTACTACTGGAGCAGTGTAGTTGAATGGAAGAAAGTATAGTATTTGTAGAGTAGAGTATTTGTTACTGAGACCTGGAAAAGCTAATATAGTTCAACAACTTTGAATCCATCTGTATGGCTTACCTTGATCTCTGTCTGTGCAGCAAACATCTGTGACTACTCATTCACATGCCAGAGGTGTTTATGAGTGGACTTTTCACCTCATTTGTCAGCATGGATATCATAAGTCTGTGATCCCAAGCAGTTGGCTGGCCCTGCTTGCAAGGATGAAGAGAATAGTTTGCCTACTCTTCATAACTAAAAACAATGGCTGATTTTAAAGACATTAGGACATACTATGGGGGACAGAGAAGGCAGGGCCAGATTTACATAGTGGGCGCCCCTAGGCCCACTGCTGTTCGTCTCTCCTGTCCCCTCCCCTTTATTCATGCAAATTTTCATCATCTAGGCCAGAGCAATGGGGATTGGCACATGGGAAATTTAAAAAATGATTGTATCTCCAGCGCATCCCCTGTGTTTTTGAACCAATGTGGATGGATTGGCCAGCCTGCCGCCCCCCTAAAATCCTGCCACCCTAGGCCCGGGCCTAGGTGGCCTTTCCACAAATCTGGGCCTGAGAGAAGGTTCAGCTACATGGGAAAAACACTATTTCTTGGGCCACCACTACTTCACATCCATTTAGAATGAGAAATACATTAGCTATGGCAGATGATCAGAGATCGCAGAAGTCACTTGTGCTTATTAGAGATCCTTGTCTAACAGCACTAGAATTTGCCATTGCTTTCCATTCATAAAAATGGTTAGTGTCAGATTGGGGTTCCAGGGGTCCACCAAAGGATATTACACCACAGGCCAACTCTCTAAATATTTTCCCTCCTGTTTTTACATACCTGGTTCACCTTTAAGTTAATGTTTAGTAAGGTATAGATTCTGATATTTATATATATATAATAGCCAATTCTGTATTCAAAGGCATATGTTTGTAGTGTAATTAAACATGTATTATTTATATATGTAAGGTCATTAGTTATTGCTCCTTCTCTATCACTCATTGCCAACACGCTACATTTTCAAGGAAAATATGATTGTTGATTATTTATGTCACCTACTGCCATATGAGCAAAATATATTGCTCCTCTCACTGATATATTTTATTACAGTTTATTTACAAAGACCCTACTTTTTCCAAGCTATAAAATATGTTGCGGAGAATGTGACAAACAAAAACAAACCAATTACAAGCGATTGAGAAAGGGAAAATAAACATATGACTTGAGGTCACAGTGGCATGCCTTGGAGTGCTTATAATATAGGAAATTTCTCTAACTCATAGTTAATCAGATTAACTTGTTCTGTTCAGAATAAATGGTTAATTATTTAATTATTTAAGGTGGTCATATACAGGCCAGTTAGGCACGGTATCTGACCAATCGTGGCTGCCTTTTCATTGTTCCACTCATTCAGTCCGACAACCTGAACACTGGGAACAACAGGAAGTGAAGAGGAGCGGCTGCACCTGATTTCAGCAAGATTATTGAACATGGCCGACAGATGAACTGGCAGAAATCCATAGCACATGGATATTGGGCACAAAAAATTGTACTTTAATGTAGTTTTTATCTGTATAGCCATCTTTAACAGATGAAACAATACTCTGCTTGCAGCTTCAACAACCTAATCAAATCCTCCATTTACAGGAGAAAAATCATTTTTGCCAAATTCATATTTAAATCTTTGCTTTCTGAACGTAGACATAAATCGAACATAACTGTGCTGAAAACCGAGGAAACTTCGTGTGACTTTGGAAAACAAAGCGCCACGTGTGCCTTCCGCCAGGCGATTTTCATTTTAACCGGCGGAGGGCAGGGGGAAGGCAGTTCAGGGAGATTGTCGCCACGAAGAAGAGGAGATTTGTCGCTGGTGAAATCTAATCTCCCCGAATCTGCTCGTTTGGCCAGACCCTTAGGGCTATTCCACACGGGGAGATAGCGACGCGTTTGCGGTCGCGGCGACAAAGCGTCTCGTGTGGTTAGCACAGGCGTTTTTACATAGGCGCCCATACAAAACTGTCGCCTGCGCCTGTCGCAGCGACTGTCGCGGCGCTTTGTCGCCGCGACCGCAAACGCGTCGCTATCTCCCCGTGTGGACTAGCCCTTAAAGTTAATTTAAGGGTGAACAATCCCTTTAGGCATTAGCATGTAACACCACAGTAATTTATGTCCCAGCAAGAATAAGTTCACATCTTTGGCACATAAATTGCGCATAGATTAAGTGAAGTGGGAATTCCTCTGCTACAGTTATAATAACAATGTTTTACAGCGTTCAAGAACACTTAGCTACACAGAATGCGGTTTATTTTTCTTTTAGAATCTAGTTCAGTAAAAAAATGGCATGGTAAATATTTGCAAAACAATTAGTTAAAAAAAAAAAACACAATCCACACAGTATTTTAAGGGACGTGCTTGTATTCTGTACATCATATTAATTTAAGTGTGCAAGATCTCTCCAAACTGAAAAGGGAAAGCAATAACAAATATAAATCGTCAAATACGATGATTTAGTGTAGAATGGAAATGTTTGTGACCCTTTAGGGCAGAGACACACGCTCAGATTCAGGGAGATTAGTTGCCTGGCGACAAATATCCTCTTCTTTGGGGTGACTTATCTCCCCGAACTGCCTTCCCCTGCCTACCCGCCGGCGGGATGGCACTCGGATCGCTTCATTTTCAGAAGTTGCCTGAAGTTTCCTTGTGAGGCAACTTCACGTGACTTCAGAAAACAAAGTGCTCCAAGTGCCATCCCAACGGCAATTTACTTTCTAGTCTGCGGGAAGGCAGTTCAGGGAGATTAGTCGCCCAGAAGAAGAGGAGATTTGTTGCCGGGCAACTAATCTCCCCGAATCTGAGCATGTGAAGACACACAGAGCTACTAGTAGCAGCTACTTGTCACAGCTACAAAACACCAGAACATACCCTGCTGAGATTTGCTTCTGCTAAAACACACGTACCCCCATATGTAATATAATGAGCTAAGTTTGCTCAAGAGCAGTAACCCATAGCAACCAATAAGATGTTTGGATTTCAACAAGTGACCAGTAAATTCTACCTGCTGATTGGTTGCTATAAGTTAATGCCCCTGAGCAAAGTTAGTGCTTTTAATTACATAACCTCCGTAGTGTCCTAGTAAAGCCAATTATCACTATTGTCTATTTTGTAGTCATGCCAAGTAGCTGCACCCTAATGTTAACAACAGGTGCATGAATTTGGGGAAAGGTTTCTTTAGGGCTAGGCCACACGGGAAGATTTCTGGGAGATTAGTCACCTGGCGACTAATCGCCGCGTCTAATCTCCCTGAATGGCTTGCTGGTATCTTGCACCCACTAGCACTAAAGTCGTCTGCGCCTATTCACACGCGGCGACACATTTTTTCAAAGTTGCTCAAAGTCAAAATTTCGAGCAAC
Organism: Xenopus laevis; assembly: GCF_017654675.1. Taxonomy (NCBI): domain Eukaryota; kingdom Metazoa; phylum Chordata; class Amphibia; order Anura; family Pipidae; genus Xenopus; species Xenopus laevis. The sequence continues at coordinate 74,728,449 of NC_054371.1, read as the reverse complement.
TTTGAAAAACGTATTGCCGCGTGTGAATAGGCGCAGGCGACTTTAGGGCTAGCGGGTGCGAGATACCAGCAAGCCATTCAGGGAGATTAGTTGCCTCAAAGACGTGGCGATTAGTCGCCAGGAGACCAATCTCCCTGAATCTTCCCGTGTGGCCCTAGCCTTAGGCCTTCAGCTGTCCTTTCATCAGGAAACTCCTAATTAACCATGGACTTAGAGTCAGACTCATAACACACTAAGGAAACCAGACCATGCAATCCCTATTCTTACACTGGGGAGTTTTTTTATGGTTGATCACCTACTGCTAGTTTTAGCTGATGGCATTACCTTGCTCATTTAGCTTTTCATTGGAGACAGTGTAGATCACACTCCATACATCAGAAAACAAGTCATAAAAGTGTTTTGTTCACAGGGTACACCACCGTGGAATATAAGGCATTGTAGGTAAAATCCTATCATGAAAAAGTAACCATTGGCTTGTTTATCTTCAATAGACACAATACACTCTAAAAGCAGAACAGTTAGTATGTGACAGCGGAGCACATTTCAGGGCTGAGGGTGATTAATACATAATACATGTAGCACTTTTTAATAATACAATATAGTGGCTCTCGCTTATAGGCCAGAAATTCACATCAGTGTGAGTGTGTCTGAGCCTACAGTTACATTCATTTGCAAACTGACACATTTATAAGTTATCAGTTTAGCAGAAAGTATATGACTTTCAAACACATTAATTTCCTATGTGTTATTAGTTTACAGTAACAGATCATAAGCGCTATGTTCTAATGCCCATTCAAATTCTGATCCTGTATTGTTTGCGGGGGTGGAAGGATTCAGAATTTTTATTTTACATGCTGCAATGAATTGTTCAAACACAGAAAAGAAATTATAAAATGCTAACATATCGCCGGAATGGTTCATGTTCTCAGCTTGTTGGTCTATAACACAAATTTCTATTGTTATAAAGCACTTTTAGGGGAAAATTTACTAAAGGGAGAAGTGACTAACGCTGGCGAAAATTCGCCAGCATGACGTAATTTCGGTACTTCGCCGATTTACTAACAGTCGCTGGCGTAACTTCGCTAGTGAATTCGCTTGGCGAATTTGCGCTCTGGCGAATGGACATAACTACACAAATTTACTAAGATGTGGATTTTACTGAACATTACCTCTTGTGCCAGACTTGCCTTTGCAACCTTAGACCAGGCGAAGTGCAATACAGTAGATAGGAGTTCCTCAAAATTTAGCTTTTTAGTCCCAAAAAACGCTGGAGTCTTTTCCTTTTTTCAGGGTGATAGGCTGCAAATTTTTTTGGGGGTAATGGCACATAAACTATACAGTGGGCCCATGTGTAGGGCAATATAACAACTCTATTTTCTTTTATTAAGGTTGCTCGGGCTTGTGTAGTGTAATGTATTTGCTGCAACATATACGTCCATTCAACTTTAACTTCCCGCCGTATGCAAATTAGGCAACTGTAGCGCAACTTCGCTTTGCTTGGTGCAGTAACGCTAGTGCAACTTCGCAAGCGTTTGGTGCCCTGGACACAATTTCGAATTTTAGTAAATTAGCATTGTCCTGCTGAATCAAAACCTGGCGAAGTGTTGCGCTGTTAGCCGTCGCTGGCGAATTTTTGGAGGTTAGTAAATTTGCCCCTTAGAAAGCAGTGACCTAAATGGAAAGCACTGTGGGTGTGATTAGACACACAGTGCACTATTCTAAGCTGCACATCTTAAATGTGGACCTGCAGAGTTTGCTTCTGTTTCTAAAATATGCAGTAAATCACAATGATGATCATTAGTTTGTTAAACACCATTATGAATTTTGGTAAAACCTATGCAAAAATTACCACAGCAGAGCTAACTGATCTTCGCTAATTAACATTGCCCCTTTATACTTTAAGCTTTTTTTTCCATTTTCGCTCCAGAGTTATCAGCGCTTATTAGTGTTCGGCTGCTCCAGTGACTCATAGGAATACAATCTGCAGTTTGTAGCCAGTGTTACACAGACAGGGAATAAAGAGAAACAACTTCCTTTTATGGAAGTCAGGCTTGATTTTAAGCGATAAACCTTCCCTTTCACTTCTGTTTAGGGCAGCCACGGTGCATCTGTACCCAGTAACCTACACTGTTTATATGCCTGGACATTTTAGTTCTCTGTGTAGTTGATATTAATTGTCAAGTACTGTTTTAGTACAGGGTGGAGTGGGTATATAATCTGGGCCCCAAGCCACACAGAAAGAACCTTTAAAAGAACTGCTTTGTACTACAGCTACAGTCAACAGTATTTCCCCCTCTGCACACACAAATATATTACTGTATAGACATATAAAACACAAATGCAATGAATATCTTGTAAATGATATCCTTATAATGACTAGTGGTGTCATCAGTTATAAACGGTGAGTAGTGATGTCATTTTTGTCACATTACTCACTAAAACTTGTGTTTTATAATAAATAAAGTACCCCTTGTTGGAAAAAATGAGGATATTAGAAGTAACCTCTTGCTTTATATGGTCATGGAACTCCTCAGTGACTTACTGTATTATATCCTTTTATTTTACAACAGGGGGTACTTCATTCACTATATATTCGAATACACTAGGCACAAAAGGTGTTTTCTCTCCGGTGTATTTTTAGCTGATGGACAATCAACTGAAACTCTGCTACCTCTTATTCACTTGAAAAGGACACATCTGACAGTACCAGCAGTGGTTCCTTTCAGTCTAAAGATGCTGCTGCTTTGGCCACTTTTATTTCTGTTGAAACATGACAGAGAAAATCCAAGCCTAAAAAAAACACATTTCCCTAGACAAAAGATTCCACTTCTTCATACAAACAATGGGCGACAATGCAGAGGTGAATGCAAAACAGATATATATTATATTGCGTAGCTTTTATTATGTATATATTAAAGAGTCCATTTACTAACAATCGAATTTTGATTTTTTTTCCTATGAATTCATTGTTTTCTCCATGAAATACCACTGATATAAAACTTAGCCAGGTAAAAGTTATCAAGGTCCTATAGAAGTCAATGGGAGTGGACCTCTCTAAATCAATTCGGATGTTTAGAGGTTTTCGTATTTTTTTTCTACTAGGAATTGCCCAAAAAATTTGAATTTTTAGAGGTTTTTAAGGTACAGGTATAAGAACCGTTATCCAGCAATCCGTTATCCAGAAAGTTCCAAATTACGGAATGAAGTATCCCAATCAAACAATCCAAATTTTAAAAAAATATTTTCCTTTTCTCTAATAATAAAACAGTAGCTTGTACTTGATCCCAACTAAGATATAATTAATCCTTATTGAAAGCAAAACCAGTCTATTGGGTTTATTTTATGCTTACATGATTTTTTAGCAGAATTAAGTCATGAAGATCCAAATTATGGAAAGACCCATTATCCAGAAAACCCCAGGTCCTGAGCATTCTGGATAACAGGTCCCATACCTGTTTTGTAAAGTTAAGCTTCATTTTCCATTTGTACTTTTTTAATTCGGATTTTGTAAATAATTTCACGACATTTGTTATTTTAGAGTTGGTGAGTTTAGTCGTGGCTTCAAAAACAATTAAACCATGAAAATTAGACTGTTGATAAACAGGCCCCTAAGTATAAAGAAATGTCAAAACGGAACCAATATTTTTATTAACTACTACTGATTTAATCTGAATGTGTATATCTTCAAAAAAAAGTGCTTTATGTATTAATGCAACAAGCTATAGACATTTTGTCTATGGGACATGGATCCACAGATTGCTTCAGACTACAATGGAAAGAGGAGTGATTAGACCTCAACCAGGTGGTTCAGGAGGGGCCTGGGGGCAATTTAATAGGGCAAATATTAAAAAAGATGTTTTCTCTTTCCTTAGAGACTCAAAGCCTTGATAGTAAGCACAGGGCAGAGTGAAAAAGTGAGAGTATAGTATACATTTTTGGCACTTTGAACCTTCCACTATGGTTTGCGACTGAAGATGCAGCGCTTTGTGTACAGAATTGAGTTAAAAGAGCTGTACCTTCTTATACTGAGATGCATTTATTAACATGTATTTATTGCACATTCTGCAGTGCTGTACAATAAATAAGTGTATAAACTGAACATACAAGAAGAACCAATAACCAATACAAGACATAACGGATAGGTAGCATGTTGGCGCCCCTTTGGATAAAACTCTTGTCAGTCAATAATAATAATAAGCATGCTAGGTGCCGGAGATCACTGTAATTACAGCCTATGCCAGTTATTAAGTACAGGGCTGTCAATGGCACCTCTGAGATTTGCGGTCTGTGCTCCATTACAGAATTCAGCAAATCCCACAGAAGTGTCCTAATGGGTATGGGTACAATGTTGTATCTCTTAAGACTCCAGCACTTGGATCCACTGAATTAGTGAATTTGGCCCTTGCTGTATCAGAAATGGAATTCATGTACAGTATTTCAGAGCAGACCAGAGCAGAAAATGCCATACATCTTATAATTGTTTCATTTCTTGAATGATTTTGGGACATGCAAAAATAGAAGTCATGCGTTATTTAATTTCTTGGCCCTGCTATAGTTTTTATTCTCTGAAATCGGTAGTATTTTCCATGATTAATTCTTAAGCTAACATTTTTATATACTGTGCAGGGCAGTTTATATTAGAGATTGCTAAATTATGTGCCATTTTAGCTTTAGACCGCGAGATTTGTTTAGGAAAGATTTGTGTAAAGAATGACATCAGTTCATGCTATAAAACTGGCTGATGTAACCGGGTTATAGTACCATGAATGTCATCACATTTACAAAGGGATTAATCCATGAGCTATTCAGTCAGCAGCAAATTTGTGGATTTACCAGACATTTATCCATTGTGTTTAGGGATGCACCGAATCCACTATTTTGGATTCGGCCGAACAACTGAATCCTTCGTGAAAGATTCGGCCGAATACCGAACCGGTGGGACTTCCTTGTTTTGTGACAAAAAGTCACGTGATTTCCCTCCCACCCCTAATTTGCATATGCAAATTAAGATTTGGATTCAGTTCGGCCGGGCAGAAGGAATCGGCTGAATCTGAATCCTGCTGAAAAAGGCAGAATCCTGGCCGAAACCTGAACCGAATCCTGGATTTGGTGCATTCCTAATTATGATGAATAGGCTTCTTAGTTGTACAGGTACGGGGTCCGTTATCCGGAAACCTGTTATCAAGTAAGCTTGGAATTACAGAAAGGCCGTCTACCACAGACTCCATTATAATTAAATAATCAAAATTTAAAAAAATTATTTCTTTTTTCTTTGTAATAATAAAACAGTACCTTGTACTTGATCCACACTATATATAAATATATATATATATATATATATATATATATATATATATCACCCCGACGAAGATTCCTGTGTGGAATCGAAACATTGGTCCACCTAATAAACCTACATGAACCGAATTGTTTGTCTAAGCCTGATTGAATATGGAGTGCCATCATCGATATATCGATATATATATATATACACACACACACGTGCGAGATCCGCTATCCATACACCCGTTATCCAGAATGCTCCAAATTACAAAAATGCCTCCATAGCATCCATTTTATCCAAATAATCCAATTTTTAAAATAATATTTCCCTTTTCTCTGTAATAACACAGTACCTTGATTTGATTGATCCAAATTAAGATATAATTAATCGTTATTGGAAGCAAAACTGACTATTTGGTTTATTCATGGGGTTATTTAGCAAAGGCCAAATTTTAGAGTTTATGGTTTCTAATTTAAAAAAAAAAAAAACTCAAATAGAAAAAAATCAAATCCAGTTTTCAGGCAAGATCCTTCAAAAAACTCAAGGTTATTAACATCTTCAAATGGTTCAAAGGACCACTGCCATTGACTCCTACATGACCTTGACAAGTTTTAGATCCTTAATAAATAACCCCCTTAATGTTTACATGATTTTCTAGTTGACTTAAGGTATCAAGATCCAAATTACAGAAAGATCCATTATCAGCATTCTGATCATAGGTCCCATACCTGTAAATAATTAAAAAAAAAAAAGACCAGCAAATCTGGGAGTCTACAGTGTTATTTAAATTGTATGTGCAAACTGATGTGACGTTTGTACATAGACCCATTATTAACCCATATACTGTAGTTTATTTTATATTCAGGCATACTTCTGAGACATCAGATCTGAGTTCATTCCTTTACATCAATCTCCTTGAGTGTTTAAACTGAAGGCAAAGGGGAAGGGGGAAGCAAAACTGCACTGTCTACTGCTGAAGTTCTGGTTAAAAAATTGTTACTGCCTATGGCACAGTTCCACATAGCAGAAATGACACTGTTTATATTAGTTCCAGCTGGGATAGCCACATTAAATATTGCTTCCAATTGCTTTTTTAAAGAAATTATAGAGTGCTGAAAATTTTACGACTTCGAGATTTCTATGGTGTTATTTCTACTAATATTATTTAACAATCTTAAAGCACTACTGACAGGTTATTATGAAGATCAACTGGAACGTGTCAGGATTTCTAGGAAATAATGGTGACTAAGATCCATAGACTCCAGATTATAAAAGGATTGTACTGCTCCCAGGCCAGTATGAGCAAAAAACCCCAGACATTTCTGCTGCAACTCGTGATTGTAGATAATGCTGGACAGAGCTACCCGAATGCACACATTCTTTGTCATATCATATAAAATATCTTTGTAGGGTAAAACAGTACTTTCCAAGCATTACCTTCAAACTTTCAAATGTTACAGGATCTTAAAAGCTACAAAAATATTTAGATTATTCCTGAATGTACCCTTCTCATATATTTAATGAAAGTGTTTTATCTTAATCGAGAGCCTTTGATGGTATGAAAGAGTCATGCTATTGGCTTCATGTTGGAATGCTGCATTCAAACCCCCAGACATCCTCACTGATTTATTTCAAAGCTAGTTTCTTAAGGGCTCTTACAGACGAGCATTTTTACCTGCGCTCCCCTGCATTCCGTTTTTCTGCTTATAGCCGCAGGGGAGTGCAGGAATAGACGCATTACATTTTTTAAAATGGGGCTGTACTCACACAGACGCGTGTAGGTGCCGAACGCAGGAAAAATGCAGCATGCTGCGTCTCAACCTGTGTTCGGCGCCTACACGCGCCTGTGTGAGTACAGCCCCATTGGAAAAAATGTAACGCGTCTATTCCTGCACTCCCCTGCGGCTGAGCGCAGAAAAACAGAACACAGGGGAGCGCAGGTAAAAACGCTCGTCTGTAAGAGCCCTTAAGAAACTAGCGTTGAAATAAATCAGTGAGGAAGTTTAACAAGTAACAAATTAGGAGACAGGCACATCTCATGGGCTTCGGGACTGTATTGCATTTGCAGTGTATGTTGGTAAAAAAAATCCCTATCTAACTTAACAAATTAGGTGTATGTAAGTGCATTTCCATGATGAAAAAAGTCCCCATTGCCAGTAAAATAATAAATTCTTCATACAGCCTGAAAGCAATAAATCATTGCACCCAGAAAATTATTAAACTGCCATTTCTTTGCCATAAATAATAAATTGCAGATATTCGAAAAGCAGCACAATTACAGTTTTTTTATTACAGTAATGTCAATGTGTCATTAAATAGCACATTTTGGGATTACAGTATGACTTTGCACTGCTCAATCACTTTAAATTAACCATGAAATGCTAACATTTAAGTATACAAAGCAATGTGTGTCTGGCGGCATCAAATGAGCTAATAAACATCTTAATCTGCCTCATCTGGTAATAGTTTTTGAGTCCAGACTAAATATTGTCAAAATTGAAGTCGCATTAACTTAGCACTGTACTGCTAACTAAGGCTTGTGGCACATGGGGGATTTCCAACTGGTTGAAAAGCCCCCGAAATTGCCCCAGCCACCTCCCTTTAACTTGAATGGGAAACACCTGCCAGTACTGCTAATTGTCAGCCCTTAATGGCTGAGCATTTTCACATTTCATTATATCACAATTACATTACTGGGTACAAGGATTAGCAGAGGTGGTTATTTATCCTGCTGAACTGGCTTACTACTTTTTAAGTATTTATTATTAAGTTCATTAACCTGGAAAGCCTGGATTTGCCCTTATCTTTGTAACATGTTAAATGAAGCTAAACACCACTGTATCCAGCTCTCTGAGATTAAAGGGGAACTCTACAAAAACATAACGTAAGCTTTTTGAAAAGAAACATAATTTCAAGCAACTTTGCAATATACATCAATTAAAAAAAATGCAGACTTTTCATGATTTTTAATGGTTTCTGACAGTTCCCTAAGCCTAGCCCCCTGCTCTTCTGACGATCTTTCTGACTACTTTGCTGAGCTGGCTGACTACTGTTACTTTATATCAACAGCCAACTATCCTTAGACTGCATCCTCCAAACCCCACAATTCCCTGCACATATTCAATAAGGAATGGAACATCACAGTGCAATGCATTGTGGGTTATGTAGTTCCTGCATGCTGTCTGTAAACTGTGGAGAGGTTTGTAACATCAGTGTTTAGTCCCTCCTTCCCTGCCAGGATTTCAAATGATGCAGAAAGAGAAGAATTGTTAAACAGCTGGATTTCAGCATAGAAAATGGCATTTATTCAGACTTTTTGAAGAAACAGGTAACTGTGATGGATATATTAGGGGTTTCTGTGTTATGTGGGCCTCTTTATCAAATTTTGGTTTGGAAGCCAGAGTTCCCTTTTAAGTAAAACTAAACAGGTTATAAAATACAACAGCAATTAAAAAACACTTGACCTACAGTATCTTATTAGAGATCTGCTGTGTACCTTAAAATCGTATTTAATACTCCGATTATTGAATTATAAAAATATCAAATTAAAAAATGCCTAGTCAAAGCAATTATAATTGTTGTCAAGCAATATTAAATTCCCTCTGTGCATTACATTAAGAAATGGAATCATAACATTCCAATGGCTCAGGTTGGTTCCAATTAAAGCAACAGTTTCTTAAATTCCATAGCCGCTTGTAAGATCATGTTTCAGAGACAAGATTCAATTCCTTAATTCTAACCTTTTTTGGAAGAGAATCATTGCTGTAACATCAGTATTTACCAATCCCTTTCTGCAGTCCTGGTTTTCACAGCATAGTAATGGACAGACAGTTGCTGATTTCTATAGCAATAATACACTTTGGAATAGCTTTAAAATAATTTACTATTCATTATTTGAAGCTTTTAAATTATTTAGCTTTTTTAGCAAAATCATTTTTAAAGCCCACCAATTTTGAATTTTGATAGCTGTCTGGTTGCTAGGATCCAATTTAACCTAGCAACCAGGCAGTGGTTTGAAAGAGAGACAGGAATATGTATAGAAGAGGGCCTAAATAAAAAGATAAGTAAGGAAAAGTAAAGATAATAAAACTGTAGGCTCACAGAACAATAGGTCAGAAGATGAATGCAAATCATTAAAAAAAATAAACTTTACAAAAAAATAAAGACCAATTGAAAAGTTGCAAAGAACAGTTTATTCGACATTATATCATCAGGGGGTTATTTATCAAAGCTCACAACTAGAATGTTTTCTAATTTAAGAAAAAAACTGGAATGGAAAAAAACAGAATTAGTGAATTCGGTGTTAAAAACATGAAAACTCGAATTAATCAGACCCACCGAAAAATACACCAACATCCTGAAGGCTATTAACACCTTGAAATGGTTCAAGGGACAAGTTTTAGCTGGAGTATTTTCTGGAGTATTCAAGCTATTTCCAGCTTCGGGGTATAATCAATCTCGAAAAATGTGATTTCTTCCCTGAAAATTCAAGTTTTTGACTAAAAACTACCCTTGAAAAACTCGAATTTTTCAGGAAAACATAACTCGACCTTTGATTAATCTGCCCCTAAAAGTTAACATGAAGGTGAACCACCCCTTTAAGAAATGTATAAACTAATGTTTAGAGAGTTTGTGTCTCCCAGGCCCTTACCAAATTGCTCCTAGGTAACAAGAGAAGGTAAACAATATACAAAGTCAAATCAAAAAATGATTGTTACTGATTGAACTAAAAAAAATTTGAATTGAAAAAGATTTTAGAAGGTGAACGATTCCTTTAATATAGCCAGGAGGAAGAATATATTAGTTCATGTCTGATAGTCCTGTTCTTCCTTTACTGGCAAAATCCATGGAAAAAGTGTTGGACAGCAATCACACTCATAAGATAATCATCTCATGGGAAAGCTAGGAGAGATACAGTATGTAATGCAGAGGAGTACACAAATAATTGCCAGGGTTAGCTTATGACCATGATGATGGATAATTTCCCCCTCTTTGACTTTTTCCTGGCCACTCTTGGGGTACCAATATAACATCATTGATGAACCTCGCTAGTAATTCTTGTGTTAGTAAAGTAGTCCAAAATATGAAGCTATTTATGTTTATTTACAAAGCTGGTAACAGGTGATAGGTTCATACAAAAGAAAAGCTTGTTGATAATTATACTATTATTATGTTTCCTGTGTAACTGGTTATTAGTTAGATTGCCTACAGTGCATTAAAAGACAAATGGAAATGAGGATGAAGAGGATGAAGTGTAGGCGCCGAACGCAGGTTGAGACGCAACATGCTGCATTTTTCCTGCGTTCGGCGCCTACACGCGCCTGTGTGAGTACAGCCCCATTTGAAATAATGAAATGCGTCTATTCCTGCACTCCCCTGCGGCTGAATGCCGAAAAACGGAACGCAGGGGAGCGCAGGTAAAAACACGCGTGAGTAAGAGCCCTTAAAGGTATCAATTAATGTAATTATGAATTATTTCCTGATATGGCCCTCTCGTATTTATTTATGTTATCATTGTTGTTATAATTAATTTAGTAAAATTGTAGATATGTGTTCAGATGTCACTATTCTGATATCTTTAGCAGTTTGTAAATTGTTGGAGGGAATATTAAAGGGATTGTTCACCTTTGAGTAAACTTTGAGTAAACCCAAGAGTTATGTGTGGTTGAGAGTCCCGTTTTCGTGACATCAACTTACTCTAGAGACCATGCAGTGATTTGAATAAGAGATTGGAATATGAATAGAAGAGGACCTGAATAGAAAGACGTAGTAAAAAGTAACAATAAAGATACTTTTAGCTCTACAGAGCATTTGTTTTTCAGATGGTGTCCCCATTTGAAAACTGGAAAGAATCAGAAGAAAAAGGCAAATAATTAAAAAAAATGTAAAAATAAATAAATAATGAAGATCAGTTGAAAAGTTGCTTAGATATGGCCATTCTATAACATACTAAAGGTTAACGCAAAGGTGAACCACCCCTTTAACATTTAATAAAGAGGCATCAGTATTATGACTGTGTGTTTGTATACATGGTTTGTTTCTAGCGGTTCTTGCTTGGTGATATTGCAAATAGTATTTATAGGAACATTTATTATTTTGGAAGGTATACACAAAAACTGCAACATACTGGAAAATAAAAGCTGAATTAACTCATTAAATAGCAACACCATAAGAAATCTGGCAAAGACATAAATGCACAACAATAATCAATCTTTCATATTTATTCCATGAGTGTTGTTGTTGTTGGAACTGGATGCTAGCAAAACTTTTTAATGTCTGTCTGTTCAGACCAATAATGTATCAGGAAACCTTGATTGCTCCTTATAGTTCTACTCTCCATATTATACCATCATTTTTTCTTTTTTTAGATTACATGTCAAAATGTTTATTTTATTAACACATTCCAGGTTTGGGGGTTTCCCTCCTCATATTGAAGTATGTCATGCCGTGGAGTTAATTGCAAGGAAATACAGAAGGTATTCAAATACCTCATACTTCATACAAAGCACCGATTTAACAGGGTTTAACCCTCACTCAAGGAATTATGGACAGAGATATGCAAATGAGGATATGGGGGTTATTTATTAAAATCCTAATGTTAAACTAGCAAAAAGTTTTAGTTTTTTTCACTAGAAAATTAACATTTTTAGAGGAAAAAAACTTAAATTTTTCAAGATTTGTTATACTCCAATGCTGCAAAAAGCTTGAATCCTAAAATCCGCCATCTCAGACCTGTCGAGGTCCTGTATAAGTCAATAGGACACGCACCTATCTCAATTTGAAGTATTCGTGCTGGGTTTAGCCTGAAAATCCGTCTTTTCGGGTTAACGGGCAAAAATTAGCCTGAAATTTGGCAAAAAGCATGAATAATTCAAGCTATTTGGGTTTTCATTCGAGTGATATTTTTGGCAATCCGTTTGAATCAAGTTTTTTTATTAATAAATAAGCTTAAAATGGGCATGGGAGTTTGGTCTGTTTTTTTTTTTTTTTTTTATAAAATATGAGATAAATTCAGATTTCAGTAAATAACCAGCTATGTCTCGTGGATAACTGTGCATCCAGAACCGCTGGTTCATTAGCACAAATACAGCCTAATAATTCTGTGCCATATATCAAAACTAAGGGGACAATAAGTCAACTTAGTCTTGGACATGAGCAGGCACTTGTTTCACTTGAACTTACTCTGGTTGGGTGAAAAGGGTCAAAGGAGCCAAAAATCCCTTCTTAATGCAAGAGATGCTATGAAAACCCTTCTGAAAGAGGAGGCATTCGTGTGCTACACACATACTATTACCAAAGAATGACAATATTATTGAGTTACAAACATCCATTAGATGGTTCTAAATACCACTCTGCAGCAATATCATTGCATTTTATAATATTTATTCATAAAATGAACTTTAAAGGTCTCCCAATTCACAGACTACCCCACAGAATGTGTGAGGTTAAAACACTAATGTGACTAGCAATAAGCTCCCTAAAAAAGAGCCCCCCCACACACAATTAAGCATTCATACAAAATCTGACATAGTGCTCCTTTTGTGTACACGGCACAAAGTGAAAATGGGCACCAAAAAGGTTAAATCATAAAAAGAACTAAAGAACTATTAAAGAAAATTCAAAACTTTTAAACATCAAAGAAAAACATGCACCGACATAGTATCCCTGAACTTGGAAGGGCACACTTTTCTTTCAAGAGATCACAGTTGATGCCAGTGCCTGTTCATGTCCAAGACTGACAATTTTCTCTTATTGTCCCTTATTCCCTAATTTTTGACTTAATAAGTGGTGTTTTTGTTTAGACTTTCATGGCAACATCAGCTTTGCCAGTATTTTTCCAGAAACATAAGGAACTTATGCAGGGGTGCTTCGCCAATGAGGCGAGTTGAGGCTGTCGCCTTAGGCGGCAGCACCCCACTAGGTACCAGGGGCAGCAAAATTGCTGTTCCTGGTACTTTAAGAGCGAATTTCCGGGGGAGGGGGGCAGCAGCATGTACTTTCTGACATAGAAGCTGCTGCATAAAAAGCTCCGGCCACAACATTCAACATTGTTTCCCCGTTACTGATTTAAAGGAGAAGGAAAGGTTAAAACTAAGTAAGCCTTATCAGAAAGGTCCATCTAAATACACCAGTAAACCCCCAAAGTAGTGCTGCTCTGAGTCCCCTGTCAAAAGAAACACTGCATTTCTTTCCTTCTATTGTGTACACATGGGCTTCTGTATCAGACTTCCTGCCTTCAGCTTAAACCTCATTGCCCTGGGCGTGAGCATGCTCAGTTTGCTCCTCTTCCCCCCCCCTCCCTTCTCTACTGTAAGCTGAGCCCAGAGCAGGGAGAGACTCAGGCAGGAAGTGATGTCACACCCTGTTAATACTGCAGCTCCTATCCTAAACAAACAGAGAGTTGCTAGAGCTTTTTACTCAGGTATGGTAAAACATTCTACAGAATAAATATAGCATTCTAGCTTGCACTATTGCAGCTAATCTATTGGCAATAAAATGCCTCTGTAGCTTTCCTTCTCCTTTATTAGTTTTGCATGTACCTGTATGTAATTGCTGCAATTATTTGCTTTCCTTCCAGACACATGATCTATATATATTTGTACTGCATGCAACACTTTCCTACAGCCAATAAACATAGCAAGGTATTTCCTTAAAGGAACAGTAACACCAAAAAAAGAAATTGTTTTAAAGTACCTAATGAAAATATCATGTACTGTTGCCCTGCACTGGTAAAACTGATGTTTTTGATTCAGACTACTATAATTTATATAGACAAGCTGTTGTGTAGCAATGGTGGAAATTGAAAAAGACTACAGTATATGGCACAGGTTAAATTGTGGATAACAGATAGCACCATTATGTTCTACAGAGCGTATCTACTATCTGCTGTGTAACCTGAGCCTTTTCTCCTTTGAATGGCTGCCCCCATTGCTAGACATCAGCTTATCCAATTTCCACCATTTCTATACAGCTTGTCTATATAAACAATAGTAGTGTTTCTGAAACAAACAACAGTTTTACCAGTGTAGGGCAACACTGCAATATATTTATATTACCTAAAACACTTTCATTTTTTGATGTTTCTGTTCTTTTAAAAAGGCAGCATGTTAGATTGTAAACATAACAGCTCAATCACTGAAGTATGTATGCAGACTTAAAGGGGTTGTTAACCTTTAAATTAACTTTTAGTATGATGTACAGAGTAATATTCTGAGACTATTTGCAATAGTTTTTCATTTTTTATTTGTGGTTTTTGAGTTATTTGGCTGTTTATTCAGCAGCTCTCCAGTTTGAAATTTCAGCAGTTTGCTAGGGTCCAAATTACCCTAGCAACCATGCATTGATTTGAATAAGAGACTAGAATATGAATAGGAGAGAGCATGAATAGAAAGATAAGTAATAAAAAGTAGCAATAACAGAGTAATTGTTTTTAGATGGGGTCATTGACCCCCATTTGAAGGTGGTAAATAATTCAAAAACTATGAACAAGAAAAAAATGAAGACCAATTGAAATGTTTCTTAAAATTGGCCATTCTAGAACACACTAGAATCAAAGTATCAAAGTAAATGGTTATAGAAGCATTGTTAATTGGCTAGGATTCAATTCTAACTCTTCAGCTACAGTACCTGGTCATTATTGTTTTAATATTTGGTTACAGTGGTAGACATTTGCAGCTGTACTACTGTGCACCTCCTTTCTTGTAGCTGCACAAATTTCTCAGAAATTGAAGTGAGTAATAATTGTTACACTGTTCCATACATTATTCTCAGCTATTTATCAAGCACGGAAGTTTCTTAGTCAATGAAAGAAACAAGCTGTATGGATTAATCTTCGGCTATTTATCTAAGTGATTTGTCACCTTGTCACTTCATGGCCTGGATTATGTTACCTATGTAGAAGTGTATTTATTTGTACAATATAACACCAATGATAGTGATACTTTATAAACCAAATAAAAACGATATACATTTTCAGTTGAGGTCTAATGGAAAATTTGGATTGCAAATAATATGCAGCTGGTAAAGTTATTTATATATTGCATAATGAGTTACGGTATATGACGTTTTCCTACATTTATAAATCCTGAAAATAATGTCTTTGTTGATTTTACTGGATTATCCAGTGCTGAATATCCTCCTACGTGAGAAAAAGCCTTATGAATCATACTTTATTGTAACAGGCTGAGGTATGGATTCTGTGTTGGTTAAGTGCTTATAATTTAACACAAACGCTCTTACATGATATAGTATTCTTAGTTTCTATGGTACAGTATTTTTCATTTGCAAGGCTGAGGTTTTCATTTGCAAGGCTTAAAAATACGAGTTTCAAGATAATAAATATATATATACAGTATATATATATAAATAATCTTTTTAACTATATAACTTTTGATTAAAACCTGACAAAAATGATAGCGAATACTCAAAATTCAGCTTTATCTGTGTTGTTAAACCAGTGGTTGTGGATGCATAGTTGGGCACTGGGACATAAAGGGCTAAGTGGCTGCCGCTGGCGATTACTCCGCAAATTCTCTAAAGTCTGAATTTTACTCTTTAGCAAAAGTTTCTTGGCTACATAGACGCAACTTTGCATTTTAGTGAATTAGCATAGTGGTATACCTGAAAAATTCAAGCAATTCGGGTTTTTACTTGATTTTATTGAGTTTATCGGCAATCCGATTAAATTAAGTTAAGTAGATAAAGTTTTTTTTTTAATAAATAAGCTAACATCAGGCATGGGAGTTTTGTTGTGGTTTTTTTTAAATAAAATATGAAAATTCAGATTTTAGTAAATAACCAAATATGTCTCTGTGGATAACTGTGCATCCAGAACCGCTGGTTCATTAGCACAAATACAGCCTAATAATTCTGAGCCATATATCCAAACTAAGGGACAATAAGTCAATTTATTGACAAAGTGGAGCGATGTTGGACGGAGCCTTCACAGGTGAAAATTCGCCATTTAGTGAATTGCCCCAAAGGAGGTATTTGCATGTCTCCATCGATAATTCCATTAAAAAACTAATTTTTGGATTCAAGGCAATGCTATGTGTCAAAATACTGATTGCTTTTTCATTTAACTTACCATTTCATGAATAGTGAAGAACTCCTTGCCTCCTTTTATCCTTTCTCACCCTAATCTTGATGGTTTTCTGTAATGTTTACTGATTTCCTAAAGCCCCTAAGCATGGTTATCATTCACAGATTAGAGCACATGGAGCATGTACAGAGCCACTGGCACACAAAACTTGTCCTAACAAAATCAAAAGATAGAGAGCTGCTGTGGGCAACCTTGAAAGCATGGATCAGTACCTCTTGGCTAGTAAATACACATTATATTCAGTATATAAAATACAGCAATTCTGTATAGTGTATTCTTTTTCAGACTTTAGTTCACCTTTAACCCTAGACTTTTGGTGAAACAAAGGCTACATTCATATCTATGTATCCAGGGGAAGGGTCTTAAAAGAAGTAGAGGAATAACACTAGATCAGATGTGTGATCCTCAATGTATTGACTATTATTTTAAAAATAGTTCTATGTTTATATTAAATATGTACAAAATATAATACAAGAAATAGTTTATCTTAAACTGAATACCTAACTGGCCCTCTAGTAGCATGCTCAAACTTGAGCAAAATACCCCCAAAAATTGAATCTGAATGCTGCATTCAGTTTTCCAGTGGTTTAAAGTAATAAGGCTTTGAGAACCTGAACAATGAGGATTTTCGGACAAATCCTAAATTAAATCATGGATTTTTCAGGATCTCATGTTAAAGTGGTTCCTCGCAATGGTACATCCACCTGTATTGGCCTTAAGGGGTGAAATTTCACTCCCCTAAGAGCCTGCACCATTGATAAATGAGGCTGACTGTGTCCACTTAAAAAAGTCATTTACTTAAAAGAAATGTTTTTTTTGCCTAATAAAAGAAAATATAATTTGAGAAAACTATCCAATATACATTCATTACAAAATTTCTATGGTTTTTAAGTTATTTTTTAAGTTATTTGTATATGTAATGCTATTGAAAGCTGTGTTTGTCCCTTACTATTCTCTGCGCTGGTGGCTCAGGGTTGCTGGGGAACTAAGACTTTTGCAACATTTTTTAAAAAAATTACAACCAGGAGTTTGGCGAATGCTGCTTTCTAAAGCAATCGTTTTTCAACAACTTTAAAAGTTGCTCTATAAATGTATATTGGAAAGTTGCTTAGAATTATATTTTCTTTTATTAGGGAATTTTTTATTCCTGGGTTGACTTTCCCTTTTAATTGATGAACCAGGAGAGGCAAACTACAATTATTAACGCCCCACATACACACATACATAATTATATTTTCATTTAATTTAGTAATAACTCTTTAATTATTGGACAATTCATAAACCCTGCTGTGCACTGACTAAGCTGGTGTCGATAAACCCCTGCCTGCCTTTGTACATTGTGTGATGTTAAATTACTGAAAGGCCACTGGGGTATAGTTGAGTGATGGCTGGGAGAGTAGAAAGTAAAATGAGGTTAATAATAAGGAGCATAGGACCTACAGATGCATGACTACTGCAGAGGTTAAGGTCTTATGTAATGTAATGGTTTAAGTTTTAGGCTGAAAAATATTGCATCAAATAAATGTAACTATACCATAATTAAACTGATCCAGAGGTAGAAATATAAACTGTTGACTCTGCTTTAAATGTGTCTTATGTTTATTGAATGAAGCCTACAACTTTCCCACAAAATTCAGCTATTGTAGGAAGATCCTGGCAGCTAAATATGCCTCCCCAGCTAAACCATGTATACAGTGATCTGAGACACAAGCTTGGTCCACATAACCCACAAGTAATAAGTGAATCTGGGACCTACCTTGTACCTCCTTTATAACACAAACAAAATATATCTTCCTGACGGGTACTGACATTGAGGTAATATATTTAATACTGTGATAACATGCCAGAATAATGAATATAATATAAACATGGATCTCACAGAAACGAAATATCATTCTCTAAATTACATCTGTTATCAGTTACCTTTAGGGGAAAGTTCTACTGTTGGAAAAAGTTACTGACACCAGGATTACCAAGGGGATTTGCAGTAAAACAATAATTTATTGAAAATAGTGTATGGTTCTATAAAGGTGTGTAAAAATAGGGATCATTGGTTCCTACAGGTATGTACACACAAACAAAGACTTCATGTGAATTGAGAACAATGCCTTGGTAATTATAAAGATCCATCTAGGGAAAGCCACCCTTGTTGCATCATGGGCTGTAATCGGGCTTAAAGGCAGCTTAAAGGCAGCTTTACATATGCTTTAGTCTGGTCCTGCCTATAATTATGGCTTTAATGGCTATCTGAATGTAAAGTCTAGATGACTAATGTCAGTTAAGACAAAGAGTGAAGACAGAAGAAAGAAAGAATAACAAAATGTGTATTCCAATTAATCCAAAAAAATTCATACTGGATTTGTATATTTTTCTTTTTGGTTAAAGACAATGAATCACTGATGTTATCTTAAGGGAATAACAGCCACTTCAGCAATTTAATCGCTTACAAGATGTTTCATGTCCATATTGGTTTATATTTTCTATGCTTGTTTTTCCTACATTTTTGGTGAGCCTATTCCATAAAAATGGAAATTTAAGGAGAAATATTGGGTTCTCTTCTGAGAATTTCTTCAGCCTAAAATTTCTTCTGTTATCCAGAATGCTCTGAACCTGGGTTTTTCTGGATAAAGGGTCTTTCCATAATTCTAGTTTTTTTCACTAGAAAACTCAAATTTATAGAGGGATAAAATTTGAATTTTTAGAGATTTATTATACTCCAATGCTGCAAAAAGACTGAATCCAAAAATCCAACGTCTCAGACCTGTCGAGGTCCTGTATCAATGGGAGAAGCATCTATCTCATTTTGAAGTTATGGTGGTCTGTACTGGGTTTAGCACGAAAATCCAACTTTTTCCGGCAAAAACTCAAAGAATTTGAGCAATTTGGGAAAAGAAGCCCAAATAAATCCGAGCAATTCAGGAAAAAGCCTGAAAAGTTTGAGCAATGCGGATTTTCACATGATTTAATTGAGTTTTTCCACAATCTGATCAAGTTGATTTTTTTATGAAACATGGGAGTTTGGTCAAGGTTTTTTTTACATAAAATATGAAATAAATTTGGATTTCAGTAAATAACCCCCTATATAAATCCACTAGGATTGTTTTGCCTCCAGTAAGGATTAATTAAATCTTAGTTGGGATCAAGTACAAGGTATTGTTTTTTTTTTTATTATTATAGAGAAAAAAGAAAATCAATTTTTTGATCAGAATTGAGTCTATGGGGCAAATTTACTTACCTTCGAAGTTGTGCCAGCGTTGGCTTGGCCACACTTCGCCACATTTCATAGATTCGCCTGGGCTGCGCAAATTCACGAAGTTGCGCACAAGTTACCGATCGTTTGCAAAGTTGCGCTAGCAATGTTATGATCAGCGGTTCGAAGTTATGCTAGCGATGGCAAATTTGCATACGGCGTGCAGTTAAAGTACAATGCCCGTATTACACTACATAAGGCCAGGGAACCTTAATAAATGTGTTCTAATGCCTTACACATGTGCCCACAGTATAGTTTAGGTGCCATATGTTATCAAATGTAGGGGGGAAGGAAGGTACCCTAAAAAAAGATTTCAATCTTTTTTAGCCTTTCACCCTATAAAAGGTAAAAAACACCAGAGTTTTTTTGGGACTTAGAAAAAATGTTAACTTTTTTTGGACCATCCCTATCTACTCTATTGCACTTCGCCTGGTCTGAGGTGGCAAAGTAAAGTCTGGCGCTTGAGGTAACGTTCACAAAAATTTGTGAATTAGCGTAATTACGTCGCTTCGTCAGAGCGCAACTTCAATAGCAGCGATAGAATAGGTCCACTTCACTAGCAAATTGACGCCAGCACCCGTTAGTAAATAGGCAAGTGGCAAAATGACGTCACGCTGGCGAATTTTCGCTAGCGTTAGCCACTTCGCCTTTATTAAATTTGCCCCCATGAGAGATGGCCTTCCCGTGATTCATAACTTATTGGATAACGGGTTTCCAGACAAGGTATCCCATGCCTGTAGTAAAAAATTCCATCTGTGCAACTCCCTCCATTAGGCTAATGCTAAAAGTGGCTAATTCTTGGCCTGTGTAAAAATCCAGGATGAGAATCAGCCCTTACTCTAGCATCAGCCTTCTTCCTTGAATACACCTGAAACTACTGAGTCTGCCCAGGTGCAGGCCCACACTGGGAATTTTGGTAGCAAAACATGTGAGTAAGCATTTTAGTGCAAAAATCCACCGGCTGTGTCTGCACTCAGCCCACTGCAGTTGAAGAAAGCAAGGAAGAAGTCTCGTAAAAGTGTAAGGGCTGATAAATGCCGGCTGAGAATCACCTCTGTGTGGCATTAGCCTTATCAGTCCCTCTAGATCTTAACCAGTTCTGCCCCCTGTACCACAATATATTGTCCAAAATTCTCTCCACATTCTGCTTCTGCTCTCATCTGCCAACATACGGTGCAACCCTGTATCCTGATAATGAGATACATAATTAAAATTGAGCTGTGCAGCAAATGTACTACTTGCATAGCGACAGATGAATGAGAAGTTATAGCATTTCTTTTTGATTAAGAACAGATGGAAGTATAGCTGATATAATTGAAATACAGGGGAGAAAAAGGTATATTGTGAGTTATAGAGCTGAAGGCAAAATACTAATTATAATTAAGGGTTACTTCTGTCTATCTTTCGCTAAAAACACGATTTTATGTTCCTTCATTTTATGCTTCCCCAGATTTTACTTTTTTTTAACAGTCCCTTCATGCTCTAATGCATTTCAATGGGAGCATTTCCCAGATTTTGAGTCAGTTTTCCTGTATTTTACATCATCATTGTTCATTAAAACCCTGTTTATCCCCTGTGAATATTACTTTTCCCACTTTTTTCCCATTTTAAGACTTTTTTTTTGCAGTTTATGCCATTTTTACAGGAAACCTTCATTTCTCATGCCTCATTTTACGTTTTCTTGGATTTCATGTTTATTTCCTGGTCCCCCAGAAAACATAAAATTAGGGTTTGACTATATAGATACGAGGAACAGATTAAATTAGTTGCATATTTATTGCCATCCTGGTTGTTATTCTATGAATAGTGAAATTATTATTCAGACTATTATTATTCAAATATATTTAAAATATTCATGGAAACGAATTGGTAGCGAGAATTACTTGCTGTTTACACAGTGTAAATTATAAATAAAACCTATATCATAAAAATCATGACAGAATCCCTTTCATTTATCAATATTTAGTGATGGGCAAATGTATTCGCTAGGCATGGATTTGCAGCGAATTTCCAGATTTCGCAGATGGCAATGTTTTCGCAAAACTGCTGCAATAATTCACCGTTGGAAAATTTGCTGCGACAAAATAGTCGCACGTCAAAATTATTTGGACGCCTATTGACTTTAATGCATTTGGACAAAAGAGTTGTGCGTGTAAAAATTGTCACTCGTGTGAAAATTGTCAAGCGTCAAAATAATTTTGATGCCCATTGACTTCAATTCGTTTTGCGAATTTTTTAGAGCCAGTAATGTTTCAGAAAAATTACCAAATAGTGATGGGAGAATTTGTGCCGTTTTGCTTCACCGAAACATTTGTGAATTTCCCGTAAAAATCACGAAACAGCGAAAAATTCGTAAAACAGCGCCGGCATCTCATTTTTGATGCCAGCAAATTTTCGCTGAGGTTTCGTGAATTTATTATAAATTCGCCCATCACTATTACCAAGCATTACACAATGGTTTCACAATGTTTTTATAAAGACAGCTCAGCATAGCTAATGTGGCAGACAGCACATCTATCATGAAATATTTGGTTAAGCGGTATTAAGGAGCTGAGTGAATACTGTATGACATACAGCACTCGCAGAGCCAGGTAAATGCTCAAATGTAGCTAAGTAAATAATCCTAGAATATCATCAGCTAAACACATACTTCTGTTTCCTGCTCAATACAAGAAGAATGAGGTAATTCCCTATATACCCATCTGCCCTCTACAGAGCCCATAAACAAACTGCAGATGTCAGGATGAAATCTCCTATACTTGCTGTTCAGAAGCATACTAAATTAGCTGTTAGATAGTACAGCATGCACAGAAAGCTGGAAAGTAATGCAGGTTAACTCTTTCCCAAATAGTTGCCTTTGATCCTGCTGCATGTGCAGCCAGACAACATGCAGTGCCACATGGATCAAAGAGCAACCCAGAAACGTAGGGGCTATTTATCAAAGGTCGATTTTAGAGCTATTTGAGCTTTTTTTAGACATTGACTGAACAATTCAAATGGTTTCTAATTTAAGATAAAACTTGAATGTAAAACAGTGAAGTTGGATGTGAAACAATCAGTGAAGTCAGGGTTTACAACCAGAAAACTGAAATTTATAGAGTTTTCTGTGAAAAAAAAAAAACTTGAATCTCTCGAATGGACCGAGTTTTTGAGTGAAACCCACCAAAAAAATCACATTGTGAAGGCTATTAACATCTTCAAATGATTCAAGGGACCTCTGCCATTGACTTGTACATGACCTCGGCAGGTCATCTTCAGATAACACAAAAAAAAGATTTTTGACTCAAAAATACCCTTTCATGGAAAACACAACTCGTACCTTAATAAATCTGCCTCGTAGACTCTATGGTGCTGGCAGTCAATTATTTGAGAACCAGAGGTGCTCCACCAATGAGGCGAGTTGAGACACTTGCCTCAGACGGTAGCGCCCCCTGGTTGTCAGGGGCAGAAAAAATGCTGCTCCTGGTAACTAAGAGCCGAATTTCCGTTTCTCAACCTGGAAATTCGGCTCTTCTAGTGCAGAGAGCGCAATTGCAACTGGACAGCCCAAGACCCCCTCCGGAATGATGTGGACCACCCCCGACCCCTCTCTGTCGCTGAAAGGTGAGTTCCGTGGAGAGGGGTGGGGGGTGGCAAACTGAAGGCCGCCTAAGTCGGCAAAATGTACAGGATCGCCCCTGTTGAGAACTACCGTCTTACATTCTACAATCTGAGGCAGGTGACTGGTTAATGGGCGCCAGGCTGATTTTGCTTCATAACAATGCATGATATGGCTCCTATACTAGATAACCCATTTGACAATTATATAAAATGAACCTAGAAATTCTGAACTCATCACATTTAACCAGTATGCGATCAGTGCGACCCACCAATTATCTTAGTTACAAGATTCCTTCAGAGGATCTGTTGATCTTAGTATACAGTGCTAAAGACAATTATAAAATCTCATGTGTCCCTGATCCCATTCCAAGACACAAGCTACAGAATGACTCCCTGCAGAAAAGTATTTCTTGGTTCATATTTCAACAAAGGATTAATTGTTTATAACAGGAGGTTCTGAACGCTCATCACCATAAGCAGAGGAGTGCACGGATCTGGCAGACCATTTATAAAGTTTGTTATGCATAGATGGAGGGTTTGCTCATACTGTTGTTTTATCTGCAGCAAATGATGTTGTGTGAACCCTGAGATAAACTGAACTCTGAGCATTATAGAGTCTTTCTGGTTTCCTGAAATCAAAGCAAATGGAAACAATTAAAAATAAGTATCCCCTTTCCATGTATTAACTGTTATTAGTTAAATAATGAGTTATGGAAAATTAGCTGCAAGGAAGTAAATAAAGAGGCTTATATCCTCTTAGGACTAAACTAAAATAAGTTGCCCTATTTTCTCCTTCTGTTTCAAAAACAAATCATTCCAAAATGTTGAATCCAGGGGCATAACTACAGAGGGAGCAAACCCTGTGGCTGCAGGGGGGGGGGCAAGGAGGCATAGGGGACAAAGGGGTGGTATGTTATAGAATGGCACATTCTAAGTAACTTTTCAGTTTGTTCATTGTTTATTTTTTATAGTTTTTAATTACCTGCCATCTTCTTTCCAGCTTTCATATGGGGGTCTAAAACGAATGCTCTGTAAGTTTACAAATGTATTGTTATTGCTACTTTTTATTACTCAACTGTCTATTCAGGCCCTCTCCTATTCATATTCCAGTCTCTTATTCAATTCAGTGCATGGTTGCTAGGGTAATTTGGACCCTAGCGACCAGATAGCTGAAACTGCAAACTGGAGAGGTGCTGAATAAAAAAGCTAAATAATACAAAAACCACAAATAATAAAAAAAAGAAAACCAATTGCAAATTGTCTCAGAACATCACTCTCAACGTCGTACTAAAAGTTAACTCAAAGGTGAACAACTCTTTTAATATGTGAGCCACTCATAAATCCAGCACACGCACCCTATGCTGTGTGTGTACCCCTATGGCTGATTCGGTGGATTCAGTGCATTGATTTATTTCGTTATCAGTAGACCTTAAGGCTGCATAGGCTTACCTATATAAAATTTAAATGATCTATGAACTGGTCATCACTAGCAAAGAAAAAGTTGGACAGACCTGCCCTAAAGAATCCCCCTAATGTTCATTATTCAATATAGTCTGTTCTTTCATGCCAAATAATTTGAATTATTTTCCATGTTGCTCTGTTCTAGAATCACATCTTAGTCTGCTTAGTTTTAATGTTGTCTGTGGTTTATTATCTTCTGTCTTCCCACTGTATTGCATAATGACTTGGAGCTATAAAAACCAAAAGTATTCTCTAAAGTTTTTTGAGGAAATTGTGATTGGAAATCCGTGTGGTTTGTTAAGTGCCAAGTAAGGAAAAAAAGCAAGCCGGCACCTGTTATAAAGCCACAGTTACAAAGAATGGAAGACAGAATGAAAGAAGCAAGCATTTTGGCAGTGATTTCCATCAATATATAACAGCAACAAAATAAACACAACAAAGAATAATTGCTCTCCTACTATGAAGCAGAATTTTTTTTACTAGAGTTTAGGTCATAGGACTACAAAGTATGTGGCATTCCCACTAGGTGGCAGAATTTCCATCTCAGTGCAATATAGCTCAATAAAGGTTTGAAATCTATACCAAATGTACCAATAACAAAACACAGCAATATTTTCCTGTGTCCCATTTCCATGTGAATACATTACAGAATATAAATTCCCGGACATCTGCAAGTTCAGTCGTTTTTTAAATTCTCTTCAGTCAGATAAGAAGTCAACACATAAATAAAACATCTTAAAGTACACACTAAAAGGTGAACATACAATATATATATACATTAATGTACAGGACTGATTTCTACAATATGAAGAATCACTTTCCTGAATCTCATTTTATTCATCTCAAACTGGGGAACTTCAGGGTCTGCAGCTGCCTAAGGCAACAGGGGGTGGTTTATTGTCACCCCTGGTTATTTGCCACCTAATGGAAGGTCCTCAGCTTGCCTCTTGGCTAAAACCTGATATTAATGGGGTACTTCATGTCATAATTATTAACTTGGAGCAGACAGTAAGACCATTTGCAGTTAGCCTTAATTTTTTTATCATTTTTTTTTTTTTGTTATTTACAGGTTTTTTTCTGTAGTTCACGTGATTCAGATTTTGCCTGCTACCTGTTGCTAGGGCTTAATTATCCTAACAACCAGGCAGCAGATTGGAAGCCACTATACAGTATAACTAGCAGAATGCCTGAGTAGAGAGATAAGCAATACAGTTAGGATTAAGAATAAAACTAATATTATAGTCAGTCTGTTTTTCCCTCCTCAAGTTAATGACCCTCTGACACTCAAATAGAATTTCTGTTCTCTGGCTGGAAAGATGCAGAACGGGAAGGCTAATAATTCAAAACCAAACAAAAAAAAACATGAATGCCATTAAAAAATTAGCTTGGAACAGATCTATTTAGAACAAATTCAAAATTAAATGTAAAGGTGAAAGTTTTTAACGTTATATATATCCAACCAAATTTCTATTTTTTTGGACAGAGTTGACATCATCCTCCGTGCTGTGCTCTTATTACAGCTAAGAGACCTCTGATTTAGCTTTCTCTTCAGGGATACTTCCTAACGCTGTCACTAAAATGCAGATGTTTGAATGTTTACATTATACTCCTATATCCCAGAGAGGCCAGCGATCCACTCTCACTTCAGACATTATTAAAAGAGGTATTGTGTGCAGCATACATAGAATATGTCTTACAGTTATCATAAAACAATTCTACTTGTAATTGCAGCCTTAGTGCACAGCATTTTGCCTTTATTTAACCCTTTTGTAGCAGTATACAACTGAGAAAAGTGTTTCTGCAATCTTTTTCTTATCAAGTTTGTTCAGGTTCCTTTTTGCTTTTAAATAACATTTTCAGTCTCAGCTATGACGTATAACATTTTTGCATGATAGTCCAGTCACATTAAACAGAAGTGTTTCCGGAGAA
This sequence comes from Xenopus laevis, assembly GCF_017654675.1. NCBI lineage: Eukaryota > Metazoa > Chordata > Amphibia > Anura > Pipidae > Xenopus > Xenopus laevis. The sequence goes on along the minus strand of NC_054371.1, from coordinate 74,701,827 downwards.
TCATTCCATAACTGACAATGTTATCAACAACATGTGTTCCATGCTATTACCCTTACAGCTACAGGCACTATACAGGCAATGTTGGTCAATGAATGCTACCTCACTTCTTAGGCTTTAAGAAATAAGCACATACCTTGGAAACTTGTAGAGGTTCATGATCTTCTGTGCCACCCTGTAGCCTAAACCCCCACGGAGCTCCTCCACTCATGGTAATGCACATATAATCCCCTGTGCCCATTTTACTTGCTTGAATAGTTACAGATTCCTTGGTTTTAGAATTCAGTTCTAGCAGACAGTCTGATTGAAAGGCAAGCAGCTTAGCTGGGAAACAGTGCACCTCACTGATACTTAGTGCACATTAAAATGTGGTCATTCAGAAGAATGCAATAACATACAGCAAGCTCCAGGGAGCAGCCCACTCCATCGTCACATTAATATGTCCAGCCCACCCATGGGAAAGAAGCACTTTTTTTAACTCAAGTACTCACTGAAACTTGTACTCTTTTACTGCAAAAATATCAAAATAAAATGAGAATTTAGTTTTATACTCTCTGCAATATCTTGTTAATGTTAAATAAAATGAGACTCCTTGCACATTGGGAATTGTAAGCAGTGTTGATTTTATATCAATAATAAAGAACTGTTTTTTTTATTAATTATACAGTATGTGTCCCCTTTTATAGCTGTAACCCCAGTTACATTTGACCCTCTCTCCACAGGATGGGCCTTTGCTACGTGAAAGGATGAAGGGGAGATGTAGTTCCACTACAACTCACTGATGTCGTGGGACAAAATAAAAGAAACTGAACACTAGAAGGTTCTGGAACATAACATATAACATCAGGCTTTATTCATTTAAAGCGCAGCCAGGGATATCATAATCACAATCCTTGAGGTATTCACATACATGTTAGGTAACATCACATCAAATTCAGAGATAGCACCTTGTGACATTCCTGTGGAGGATAGTGTAACACATGGATAGATGCACCCTCAGGATCTCTGTACCATGACCTGGATGCCCACATGTTGGAGCAACGAAATCACTAAACCTAAATCTCTATTCAGCTTTGTCCCCTATACTACAGGCAAGGATGCCCGAGGGGAGAGCTACCACCTTGCTATCCCTCATAGTTGGAGCACAGGCTGCTCACTAGTTCTATCTGCCTGACTTTCCTAAAAAGACCTATTACAGAGAACTACCTTGTTCTGACTACACTTCATTCATGGGGTCCCTGTATCCCTGAGTAAACCAAGGGCCTGACCACCCTTTGGGCATTTCCTTGCTGGGACCTAAGTCCCAGGCTCCCAGTAACATCTACCCTGCAAAGAGCATGGGGAATGTGGAGAAATTGCTGAGGTCAAAATAAGTTGTTTGTTCCCAGCCACAACTGATGCTTATTCATGAGTAAGCAATCATGGGGTCCAAACTCTATATTTATCCAATTGATGGCATAGACATATTTGTCTTTTAGTTAATTAATAGGGATGAAATATTCTTGAGACAGTTGCTGTCTACCTATCTAGTCTCAAACACTGGGAGATGTTACTTTACTGGCAATGTGGTATCTTTCATCAAATCAAGATCTAACTGAAGGGTCCATTACGTAGATACTATTCTTTTAACTATTCTGTCTTAGTTTCAAGGGGTTGCACTGTTTACTGCTTGCTACTTCATAGTGTTGCTCCATTGTAATTGCTTTCGGCCACATCACCCCTGAATTACCTGAGTAAAGCTCCAAAGTAGCTATATTATTTACAGAACCTACTTACACTGTCACTTGAAATTTCAGCTTACCTATTTTTGAGCCAGGTTTTTTATTGTGGGGCTATTGTAACTCCATGGAAATAAAGACTTATGTATAAATAAAGCTTATGTATAAATAAAGGCTTATGTATAAATAAAAGCTATAGGATGAAATATTTTACACAAGGAGACTAGAAGTACAATTAGTACACTTCCCTCTTATGTATCTTCCTGAATTCCTCAGGTATTATATTTAAGTATACAAGATATTTATTTTATGTGCCTGGCATTTTAAGGTTTTGTGTTGCTAGGGAAGATAAGTCAGCAAGAAATGCTAAAGGGCAAAGTGTAAGCTCCCTTGAGAAAAGTGCTTAAAGGGGGTGGTTCACCTTTAAGTAAACTTTTAGTATGGTATAGAATGGGCAATTATGACCAACTTTTCCGTTGGTTTTCATTATTTATTTTTCATAGTTTATTAATAATGTGCCTTTTTCTTCTGACTCTTTCTAGTTTTTAGATGGGTGTCACTGACCCCATCTAAAAAGCAAATGCTCTGTAATGCTACAGACTTATTATAACTGCTACTTTTTATTGCTCATCTTTCTAGTAGGGTCCTGTTCTATTCATATTCAAGTTTCTTATTCAAATACATGCATGGCTGCTAGGGTAATTTGGACCCTAGCTATCAGATTGTTTATAATGAGCTGCTGAATACAAAGAAAAAATACCTCAAAAACCTTAAATAATAAAAAATGAAAACCAATATATAATAACAAAGTAGATATAGTGCTTTGTACATTAGCCAGATTATAGGATGGATGCTGGATCTTGACTCATGGGAGCATTTAGCAAATCCTGGTCAAATTTGCACTTGGCAGTAACCCACAGCAACCAATCAAATGCTTGGTTTTATTATTCTACCTGCAGCTGGGTGAAAAAAATATAATCACTAATTGGTTGCGATGGGTTACTGCCCAAGACCAAACTTGCCAACTGGTGATAAATGAGGATCTTCAATTGGCCATTTTGCTGCAAGATATATTTTGGCTGTTCCAGTAGCAAAAAGGAAGCACACCTTGCAGGTGTGGGGGCTCAAGTCTGCTCCTCTATAGAGGGGGGGGCAACAAGTACAACTACTACGCACATAAAAATGACCTAAGATTTTGTACAAATCGGGTGCAACCTGAAATTTTACACACGGTAGGTGGAAGTGGGCCCTGAAATGTTTTTTTGCCGAAGAAAGGTGGTCCCAGACTGGAAAAGGTATGCCACTGGACTGTTCAATAAACCTCTTACTGTTTTTGGCTGACTGGTGCCCCCATATTAAATCTAACCAAATTTCTTAAGAAACCTTTTTCACACTGTTGGTGTTACATAAGCTATGCAGTATGTTTATTTACAATTATGGAGGTTCATGCAGATAAAATAAACAGTATATTATGCCACTGTTATGGCTTTAGTTCCTTTTTTTATTTTTACCAAGTTAAACATTGCAGCTGTCCTCATTGCAACTGTCCTACAGACCCATACTGCAAAAGCTATCTTTTCTAGCATAATGCCTTCTCCATCCATCCACTGAGCATTTTCTACTCTTCTGAGCAATATCTCCTTGAAGTAGAACGGCATGACTCTTCATTTTTATCTACAGAACAGCTGTCATGTGATTTGCAGACAGGGCCCACCATCTTCCACAAACTGGCAAACCATAAGAGGAGAAGAGGCACTATCATTCACGTGCTATCATTACAAAGATAATCACAGCAAGGCCCACTCCAACTACATGAAAGCAAGAGAAGAGATATGATCCGCTGGAGCAACATGCAGCAAATTATCCCTGCGCTTGTAAAGAAGAGGAATGTTCACTTGCTGTTAAGCTACAGGATTTCAAAGATCATTTATTTTATATATATATATATATATATATATATATATATATATATATATATATATATATATATATATATATATATTAAACACAAGCAAAGCAAAACAAAATAAAATAAGCAGGATATGAATGCCTATTTTGCTTATTTTTGCAAAGTTCTAGCAAAAATGGGTGCAAATTTATGATTTATGCCCATATAAATGTCATACATAAACCACTCTATAGGGGGAATTTACAAAAGTGTCGGTAAAATAAGTAGCCCAGAAGTGGTGGTCAACAAATTTGTGAAATGTCGTACGAACGGCAAATTCACTAAGGCAGGTGTTACCATCTCTGAATGTCTCGTAAGTCCGACAATTTTCTAAAATGTCGTATATCTTTTGTCGGACAGACGAAATTTTATCGAGCGTTTTCAAAAGACAATTTGACCGACATTTTCATTTTGGAGAGCCTAATGTGTCAGAAAAATTGTCGGCCAAACAAATGAGTTTACGAGCAATTTATAAAAAAAAGTGTAGTACACGTCGGAAAATTGGCGGGTAAATGCTCTGTGAATTTTTTGGCTATTACTACGACACTTTCTACAACATTTAAAAGACATTTTTTAATTCCAGACACTTTTGTGAATTCCTCACTATGACCTTGCTCCGAGTGCCAGTGAAGCACAGGATGCAATGTAATTTGCACATGAACTGACCATGAGTGACAAACTTAAGGCATGTAAAGAGAATGCCCAAAGAGAACCATGTAATGCCCATATGGACTCACAATTTGCAAAAGGCTGGACATTTTATACCAATACTAGTGCCTATACTAGCAGTTGCAACAAAAAATGCTACATTATAGTTTAATAAATAGTATGGTTAATTGCACTACATGATGCACTTTCCCCACTGTTGCTAAACGAGGCTTAACATAGATTGTTAACTTTGTTGTACATTAAAGGGTTTGTTGACCTTTACATTAACTGTTGTTGTGATGTAGAGCAGGGGTCCCCAAGCGCGGGGCCGCGGACAGTCTTCAACTGGGCCGCCGAATTGGACGCCGGCACTCCAGAATTGGACGCCAGAACCATTTTCATAAATTAATTATGTTAGTTATACAGGTATGTAACCTGTTATACAGAATGCTTGGGACCTAGGGACTTCCGGGAAAAGGATTTTTCCGTAATTTGGATCTTCATAACTTTAATCTACTAGAACATCATGAAAACATTAATAAAAACAATAGATTGGTTTTGATTCCAATAATGATTCATTATATCTTAGTTTGAATCAAGTACAAGGTACTATTTTATTATAGAAAAAACAAAATAATTTTTTAAAATTTGAATAAAATGGAGTCTATGGGAGACTATGTAATGCGGATCTTTCTGGATAATGGGTTTACGGATAACGGATTCCATACCTGTATATATCTAGGGCTAAACGAAAAGGGTAAACATCAAATACAAGGACAAACATAGCGATCACCCCCAGGAGCCACCAAATTAACCAGTTTCTATCTTCAGTTTGAGAAATCATCAATAAGCATTGATTTTCTTGGATGGGAGAGATTTTTTTTAGATTATAAAAGATTTTGTTAATAATCTTGATATTATTGTGATTATGAATACTTAGACTGTCTGAGTACTTTAACCATATTCTGTCAATCTTGCACTTCCTAATTCATTTATTTGACTTGAAAATCTTAATAAACACAGTTTAAAAAAAAAAGGGAGAAAAGGGTATGCACGGTGAGCATGGGCATCTGCAGAAAAATTTTCAGTGGGGTGGGGGGCAAAGTCATCAAGTAAAAAGAACCTGTTTTTCTAAAGCTGGGCATAGACGCAAAGATCTGATCATACAAATCGAGGATTCGTACGATTTGTGGACCGTGTGTGGAGAGTCAGTCATTTTTCGTCCGGCGGAGATCGGTCATTTGGTTGATTGGACAGGTTAAAATATTTCTGGCGGCTACCGATAATAACTCTGCATGTATTGCTGATCGTATGATTTTCAGCAAATTTCTTTGTCCTTTTTATTTCCTAAATGTTGGGAGGGATGTAATCAGCATATTAGCCCAAGAGGTGCCAGTATAATTGCTACAGAAAATGGATATTCTGCATATTATCCCAAAACGAGACAGTATAATTACAATTGAGAATAAATAATCTGCATATTAATCCAAAATATGACAGAATAATTACTATAGATGATGGATAATCTGCATATTAACCCCAGGTATGCCAGTATAATTACTACAGGAAATTGATAATCAGCATATAATACACAAAAGTCATGAATATTTTGTAAATTATATCCTTATAAACAGTGAGTACTGATGTCATCAGTTATATACGGTGAGTAGTGATGTCATTTCTGTCACAAGACTCACTCAAACTTGTGTATTATAATAAATAAAGTACCCCCTGTTGCAAAATATAAGGATATTAGAAGTTACTTTGGAGTTCCATGACCTGTATAAAAACACTCAACCTCGGTAACTTATAATATCCTTATAATTTACAAGAGAGGATACTTTAGTCACTATACTAAACACAGACGTACTAGTATAATGACTGCAGAAATGCCTAATGAGCACTACGTTAAGTTAGGCACGCCAGTAAGATGAGTTAGAGCAGATAGATAGAGCATTCCCTCACCTACACTTGTGCAAGCAGAATACCAACACCAAAGTTCTTCTTTCCTGCTGCTCCCACACTACTCTCTCTCTCTTTGCTCCCAAAAGGGTTGTGCCTAACAACAGCAAGCACAAATATGGTGGAACTAGGTGCATTTTGTGGAAAAAAATTGCTCTCCTAGATATTACAGAGATACAGATAATGACCAGTATTTTTTTTAACTTTAGGTTTGGATTCTCCTTTAAGGATATTATTTACAGGATATTCATGTTTATTAAAAGGATATATCTCACAAAGCTCTTGCATATTATATAATAAAATGTTGTATCCTGCAGCTGTAGCAGTCATAACTTCCTTGGTGTCTTCCAACACACTTACATCTATCATTGGAGTTACATCAATAGAAACCTAATTCAACCCCATAGTTGACTAGCAATACATCATTACCCACGCTACAGGGTTCATTCGTGTTTGTACATTTTCCAGGTCCGGACTGAGAATTAAAATAGGCCCTGGCATTTCAGTTACACAGAGGCCCAATCAGCGCCGATTCTAAGTAAAACGCCACCTGAGGCGGCTCCTGCAATGCCGCCCCCCCCTCGCCGGCTTACCTGTCGGGAGGGGAGGTAGGAACACTAATGTGGAGAGTGCAATTGCGCTCTCTCGCATTAGTAAAGCTGAATTTCCAGTTTAAAAAACTTAAATTCGCCTCTTATAAAGGCTTTTTACTGCTCCTGGTAACCTCTCCGGCGTGCTGCCTGAGGCGAGTTTCTCAGCTCAGCCCACACAGAGGCGCATACAGCCCCCACCAGCCCACTAAATAGTGACTTTCTATGGCATCTTATAGCAGCCTCTCTGGCATTTGCTAGAACCCACAGATTGTCAGTCCAGGCCTGACAGTTTTGACGCAGTTTCAATTACAGCAAAGCCCCAGCCACTACCACCATTGAAGGGCTGAGGTGGCAACTCTGGGTAATAATGATAGCATACCTCCCAACTGTCCCTTTTTCGGAGGGACAGTCCCTCTTTTGACAGCTCAACCCGCAGTTCCTCATTTGTACTGGAAAGTCCCTCTTTTCTCTGCACTGAACAGCCAGAAAAAGAAACAAAGTTTCTCACTTAATTGGCTTTTAGCAAAGAGTCCAGAACAGCTAACAGCTGCAAATAAGATACTTTGTAACCATTTTGAGACACAAAAACACAGTTTAGATAAGGAGAAATATTTTCAAACTTTCATAACCTGCCAAATTTTGTAAAACAAACATGGTAATTAGGGGGTGTGGCCACAGAAAGGGGTATAGTCAAAAAATTGGTGCACTACGTGCAGAAAAAAATTTATTGTCCCTCTTTTTACTTCCAAAATGTTGGGAGGTATGTATAGCCGCAACAGTACACTTAAAAAAACATATATATATATTTATTTGGAACAAAATCCATGGAGCCACCCCAGATTCATTTGGACACAAGTCATCTCTTCTGAGCACACCTGTCAGCTTTCAGTTTGCGTTTCACTAATCATTGAACATCCCACGGCCCCTGTTGACGTGGAGCGCGCCCCCCAGCAACGCGGGGACGCAAAAGATCAACAGCGCGCGCTCCCGCCAGGTAGTGAGGAAGCGGCCGCGCGCGCTACTTTCCAGCTGTGTGGCTGTCTGACGTGGCAGCAGAGAATCCTTCCCTCCGCCTTCCCCGTAAGCTGCCGGTACTCTAAGGAGTTAGGACAGGAGCGGGCTGACAGGTAACGTATGAGATCCGTCCAACATATTAATTGTGCGAATGAACAGACCTGCACGGGACGTGTAACTTATAATTCATACCTGCTCTGTGTGCTACAGCCAGGGACCGACGTGTCACAGGTGAACGGGACTTCCTCACAGGGACCATAACAGGACAGGACTTTAGTGATAACTATTCCGTGCCAGAGGCAACGCTGAGTAGAACAGGCAGGGAAATAGGGGGGATAGTGCTCTGTGACAGAATGGAGAGAATATACAGTACAGGAACGACTTAGTAGACGTGTCCTTGTAGTGAAGAGTCATCATACAGTAGGTATCCATGACTGTGCTCTCATAGACTTAAATGTGCAACTCTGCGTATTGCAGGGGATCATGGGAGTTGTAGTTAAAGGAAAGTTAGAAGGCCACTGGTATTGTTGCGTCAGTGCTGTGTAAAATAGACGTGTATCTGTCGAATGGACATATCCTTATGTCTTTGGCAAGTTCTCTGCTACAGATGGCCTGTGCTTTGTTTATGACTTGTTAAACAGAGCAGAATATTGAGGAATTGCACAAACCGTTGTAACATAGAATGTAAATTCTCTGCTCTCCCCAACCTGTATGATGAGGCCCTGACACTCATTCTATAATGCCACTTCTTCCTATAATCATGTCTTTTGTCTTTACAAATAATGATTTTTTTTCTTGCGAAGTTAGTATCACCAGTACATTGTACAAAAAACTGTATTAATTGAGTGCATATTGCAAAACGATACACACACTGTCTTTCTCCAGCTGTTGCAGAATAACAGTTCCTAGCATCACCCTCCCTGGGTGCCAAAGGTTTATTATTTCTGATATATGGTAACATTCCACTTCCAAATGAGCTCAGTAAGTGGTAGTGAGTGCCATGGAAGACTTGACACTTTACAGTGAAAGAGAAACAAGGTCAGCATATTGGCTCTCAAGGGCTATCTACATTAATGATATAACAAACATATAATATCGTCAGAGATCTCTGTAGAATGTTGATTGTGCGAGCTATTAATATATCTGGAAACCTATTACCCAGAAAACTCTGAAATATATGGGATCCGTTATCCGGAAACCCATTATCCAGAAAGCCCCGAATTACGGAAAGGCTGTCTCCCATAGACTCCATTTTAGCCAATTGATCCAAATTTTCAAAAATGATTTCCTTTTTCCCTGTAATAATAAAACAGTACCTTGTACTTGATCCCAACCAAGATATGATTAATCCTTATTGGAAGAAAAACCAGGCTATTGGGTTTATTTAATGTTTACATTATTTTCTAGTAGACTTATGGTATGAAGAAATAAATTACGAAAAAACACTTATTATCTGGAAAACCCATGGTCCCAAGCATTATGGATAACAGGTCACACACCTGGCTGTACTGCTGTTTCCCCTATTTAAAAGCCCCATTTACTGAGGGAATCTAATATGTAAGCCTTACAGAGCATTTGTTTTTTAGATGTGACCCCCCCCCATTTGAAAGCTGTAAAGAGTCAGAAGAAGGCAGATAATTTAAAAAAAACTATAAAAAAATGAAGACCAATGGAAAAGTTCCTCAGAATTTGCCATTCTAAAACATACTAAATGTTAATTTAAAGGTGAACTACCCCTTTAAAAGGAGCATTGGTCCAATCACTTGGCGGTGTCTAATATAATGGCCCAGAGAATGGGTTCAATTCTACATTTTTTAAAAACAAATCTGTGTGTGTGTTGACTATTGGCAAACAATCATATTGTTATAATATTTAAATGTTTTTTTGTAGACATAAGGCATTTCTAAATGATAGAAATACCCAATATCTGGGTCAGCTAAGGTCCCAAGCATTCCAAATAATAGATCCCATACTTGTATGACTATATTAGAGCAAAATATCAGGAATTTGTTATCTCCCTTTTATTGCTGTTTCCTTATTATTGTTTCTCACTCATCCTTTCCCTACTAACCACTGGTTCTCTTATCCTACCTTGGTCCTACCCTTTCAGTTTCTTTCTGTACCCTTCAACAGGTTTAATAAGAATGCCATCAGTTGTAATAGTGAAGGGCAAGGTTTAGGTGGAAAGATTATTTTACACTCTCCATACATGTTCTTTTTAAAGGGGTGGTTCACCTTTAAGTTAACGGTTAGTATGCTATAGAATGGCCAACTTTTCAAATGGTCTTCAATATTTATTTTTTATAATTTTTTTTAACTATTTGCCTTCTTCTTCTGACTCTCTCCAGCTTTCAAATGGGGGTCACTGACCCTTCTAAAAACAAATGCTCTGTAAGGCTACAAATGTATGTTATTGCTACTTTTTATGACTCATCTTTCTATTCATATTACAGTATCTTGTTCAAATCAGTGCATGGTTGCTAGGTTAATTTGGACCATAGTAACCAGATTGCTGAAATAGCAATAGTACGCTCTACATCATACTAAAATTTTTCTGAAAGGTAAACAATTCCCTAAACTGAGTGCCTAATGGATTACTACTAGAACTCCCATACCTTACCCAGGGAGATGGGTTATAATATCTGAAAACATCAGGAGTTGGTACACAATCAATTGTTGTAAAGTATCAGCCTCAGTCCCCCATGTAAAGAACATTTATTACTTGGTCAGCTTTTTGGGGTTTAGTGCTCTGTCACTGAAATGGTGGCTTTCAAATTATCACAAATTATTTTAAATTAACATTCAGTAATGTCTGTACAGGTATAAGATTTTTTATCTGGAAACCCATTATCCAGAAGGTTCTGAATTACGGAAAGAAGGTCTCCCGTATCCAAATAATGAAAAGTTTTAAAAATGATTTCCTTTTTCTCTGTAATAATAATACAGTACATTGTGCTTGATCAAAACTAAGATATCACTAAAATATTATTCATCTTTATTGGAAGCAAAATCAGCCTATTGTGTTTATGATTTTCTAGTAGAATTAAGGTATGAAGATCCAAATTACGGAAAGATCCGTTATCTGGAAAACACCAGCTCCCGAGCATTCTGAATAACAAAACTATCCTATTGGGTTGAATTCATTTTGAATTAATTTTTAAATGAAGTAAAACAAGCTGCTGTGTAGCAATATCAGAAACTGAAAAAAGGCTATGTGACAGGTTAAATAGATAACAGATAACACCATTATATTCTACAGAGTTTATCTGCTATCTGTTGTGTGACCTGAGTCTTTTCTCCTGAATGGCTGCCCCCGTTGCTACACAGCAGCTTATTTATATAAACAATAGTTGTGTTTCTGAAGCAAGCACATCAGTTTTACCAGTGCAGGGCAACACTGCATTATATTTTTATTACTTTAAAACACTTTAGATTTTTGATGTCATTGTTTCTGTGGGTTTCATGGAATTCACTGTAGAAACAGGTAGCTTCCTGCAAGAGTTGATTCCAACATCAGTAGATTTGAAGGTTTTCAAACAGATCACTAGGGATGTAGCGAACTGTTCGCCGGCGAACATCGCGCGACATTCGCATTTTGAGTTCGCGTTCGATTCGAATACAAATCGTTCGACCATTCGAATTCCTTCGACCGCTAAAAATCGAACGATTTCCATTCGTTCGAACGATTGTAAGCATTCGATCGAATGAAAAGCATTCGATCGAATGCTTCGATCGTTCGATTCGAATGAAAATCGTTCAATCGAACGATTAAAATCCTTCGATCGTTCGAATCGAACGATTTTAGCGGGTGTTCGAAGTTCGCGAACTGTTTGCGAACGTTCGCATTTTTTGCCGGTGTTCGCGAACGGCGTTCGCGAACACCAAATCGGCAGTTCGCTACATCCCTACAGATCACTGCCCAAAACAAAGGTCCGAGCAGATTTTCTAATTTCTTTATGGCTGAAACTACTCTGGGTGATAAAATGTGCAAGTCAGTTGAAGATCTCATTGGGCTTACGTATGAAATAATTGACCCAGAAGAGCAAGGGCAACCACTTTGTTTTTGCCAAAGCTTTTTCTCCATTCAATTGAAATTGTACACTGTGGAGCAAATTCACTAAGCAGCGAAAATGTGCTAGCGACGCCTTCGCAGCACTTCGCCAGGCGCTTTTTCGCCAGGGCGCCGCTAATTCACTAAAATCCGAAGTTGCGCTCAGGGAGGCGAACGGTAGCGAATTTTAATCTTTAATTCGTCAAGCAAAGCGAAGTTACATTAGCGATGCCTTATTTGCATACGGTGCCAAGTTAAAGTTGAATGGACTTATATGTAGAAGCAAATACATTACACTACACAAGCCTGCGAAACCTTCATAAAATAAAATAGAGTTGTTATTTTGCCCTACACATGTGCTCACTGTATAGTTTAGGTGCCATATGTTAGGAAATGTAGGGGGTAAGGAGGGTACCCCCCAAAAAATGTACGATCTTTTTCAGCCTATCACCCTTAAAAAAGGAAACTTAGACTTAAACTGGGACTTAGAAAAAATTTCAACTATTTTTGAAGCAATCCCTATCTACTCTATTGCACTTCGCCTGGTCTGAGGTGGCGAAAGCAAGTCTGGAGCAAGAGGGTAACGTTCAGTAAAATGCACAAGTTAGTGAATTAGCGTAGTTACGTCCCATTCACCATAGCGCAACTTCGCCTGGCGTAAGGGTGCAAAGTAGCACTAGAATAGGTCTACTTCGCTAGGGAATTTACGCCAGCGCCCGTTAGTGAATTGGCGAAGTTACGAAATGACGTCACGCTGGCGAATTTGCACCAGCGTTAGTGACTTCGCCCTTTAGTGAATCTGTCTCAGTAGACAGAGTATGCGTAGAATAGCTCTGTACAACTGTATCTTTCAAATCCCCCCTCTCCATCTAGTGAACTTCTTACTGTGGGCTGGGCTGCCATCATTTTCAAGCAACATATGTACAAGAGCAGATTAGAGGGGATTCATCAAAGTGTGAAAATAGAGTTTATCACAGTTCACTTACATACAAGTTTAACAGCTACCTATACACATTTTAAGGGTATATTTGTCATTTTTTATACACTTATTTTAGGGGCATATTTATCAGAGGGTAAACCTTCACCATCACCCCTACAAAATACTATACAAAAAGTTGCCTATTTATCAAGAATCAAATTGCTGTTTTTTTTTGTTTTGAGAAAAACTTGACAAAAACCACATATATGGAAAAAAAAAAGTATTTTTTGAAATCTCTAGTTGGAATTTATTAAAATAAAAACTTGGCAAGTAAAAGCTGGCAAGGTTGTATAGAAGTCGATGGGAAATTTTATCTAACAACTTTATTTTTCCTAGTATTTAAAATATTTAATTTTTCATCCTCATTGAAAATTAACAGAACAATGTGGATCCCACTGACTTTTTTTCCGTGAAGAAGCTTGCTCAGGAATATTTTGACATATCCTTAAACAATATCCTTAAATAAGCAAGCATTTGAGAAAAATAGTTACACAAGTTTTATCAATGTTTTTTCCTGCGTCCGTGTTTCCACGTACTTGAATTTTGATTAATCTGCCTCTAAATCTAGTGACGTTTTTTGAACGCTAATTTCACCTCTGATAAGTATAACCAAGTATATTACTTTACAGTTTTATCTTAATATCTGCTAAAATGCATATTTTACACAAAAAATTGTGTTTTTTTTAATTCAAAAATATGATTTTTGACAAAAATAGATTTTTGACAAAAAAAAACATTGAAACCCAGTGCAGACCACAATATATTCAAATTGGAAAAGGGACATCTGTCATTGACTTCTACAGGACCTATACAGGTTTGAGATGGAGTATTTTTAGATTTTTTTTAGATTTGGATTTTTAGCAGCTTCGGGATATACTGTATGTATGTATATATATATATATATATATATATATATATATATATATATATATATATATATATATATATATATATATAGGTGCATGTGTGATGTTTCGACTGGACACCCAGCCTTCTTTAACTTTGAAGAAGGTCTTTGTCCGGCGGAAACATCAGTTTTTTTTATAATAAATGTATGCTCACTTGAGTCCTGTGAGTGCAATATCTCCTCTGTTGCTATATCTATCTATCTATCTATCTATCTATCTATCTATCTATCTATATCATATATCTATCTATAGCACTCCCCAGTTTACATACGAGGTATGTTGATAAGTTGAATTTGTATGTAAGTTGGAACAGGCACACTTACCTAATAAATGCAGCTTAGACAGATGTTTGTCTTAAAATAGTATTTAATTTTTACCTTTCTGTGCTCCACAGTAAACAACACAAGCCAGAGGGGGTTAGGGTGGACGGTTTATTAAATCTAAATGCTAATAAAGGCCAAGCAAACCACGCTGTAGGAAGGTTGCACACCTCAAAGATATACGAGTACCCAGGTGCTCAAGCAATAAAAATAGAAGGTATAGAGTGAAAGCACTCACAGGAATTTCACAAAAAGAAATAATGGTGAAAAAAGGTGGTTTATTGAACCAACGTTTTGGCCCCTCATAGGAGCCTTTATCATATATATATATATATATATATATATATATATATATATATATATATATATACATACTGTATATGTATTAGGAATGCACCGAATTCAGGATTCGGTTCGGGATTCGGCCTTTTTCAGCAGGATTCAGATTCGTCCAAATCCTTCTGCCCGGCCGAACCGAATCCTAATTTGCATATGCAAATTAGGGGCGGGAGGGAAATCGCGTGACTTTTTGGCACAAAACAAGGGAGTAAAAAATGTTTCCCCTTCCCACCCATAATTTGCATATGCAAATTAGGATTTGCATTCGGTTCGGTATTCGGCCGAATCTTTCACGGAGGAATCGGGGGTTCGGCCGAATCCAAAATAGTGGATTCGGTGCATCCCTAATATGTATATATATATATATATATATATATATATATATATATATATATGGAGAGAGAGAGAGAGATTCCCCTGAGTTCAGCTATCTTTGATTTCCTCTATATATTTTCATTATGATGTTTTCACCTAATACTGTTTGGTGCTGGGAAGTTGCATTTGTCACATCAGTTTAGTGTAGTGTAGTGTGGAATCATCACCACCTAAGATTAGTGTCCTGTCACCTTGACAGGAGCAGTTGTTTTAGCAGCAGGCATAATGCTGACTCTGGTTATACCTGGAAAGCAAACACAACTGCTTCTTTCACTGTCACCGTTCAAAGCTCATGCTATTGCCACGTCTCTCTCTAAAGTACATACAGTGACCTCCTCTTTCTCCAGAGTGTTATTGATAAACATTTTATAATGTACAGTTTAGATACAGTACATGATTTTGTGTTTACAGCATGACAGGCAGTATGTTGTCATGAATCTGCAGCTAAAGCCCCACGGAATTTAATTGATCTCTATTATCCATCACAGTACAGTTATAGTTGTATAAAACAGACCAAGAAAAAAACGGTGTAAATTCCGGGGAATGTATTATATATAATATATAGGTGGGACCACAAAACAACAATGTAACATGAGGGAAAACTTAAAATCAAGGGATGTAAAATTGAGGTTTCACTGTACTTCTTAAAAGGCTATGAGAAGAAATTCCAGCAGGCCATTTTGATTGATGCTTTGTCTGTGCTAATGTACAATACACAGTGGTGATCAAGGGGCCCATTCACTAAGTTCGAGTGAAGGAATAGAGGAAAAATAGTTTGATTTTCGAATGTTTTTTTTGGCTACTTCGACCATCGAATGGGCTACTTCGACCTTCGACAACGACTTCGTATCGAACAATTCAAACTAAAAATCGTTCGACTATTGTACTGTCTCTTTAAGAAAAAACTTCGACCCCTTAGTTCACCACCTAAAAGCTACCGAAGTCAATGTTAGCCTATGGGGAAGGTCCCCATAGGCTTTCCAAGTTTTTTCTAATCGAAGGATAATCCTTAGATCGATCGATTAAAATCCTTTGTATCGTTCGATTAGAAGGATTTAATCGTTCGATCGAACGATTATTCCTTCGATCGAACGAATTGCGCAAAATCCCTCGACTTCGATATTTGAAGGATTTTAATTCGCCAGTCGAACATCGGGGGTTAATTAACCCTCCATATTCCACCCTTAATACATCTGCCCCCAAATGTTGCCCGAATGCACTGTCCACATTTGTCCACAATAACAAAACTGTACCTTAAAAACACAGTTACTCCTGTTGGTATACCTCAGATCCGGTTAGATTAGGACCAACTCCCAGCAAATCCTGGTAGAGCACATGTTACATACACTCTTCTTCCTCAGGTGGGCCCTCACTTAACTTTTGGAGGAACAGTTACCATACTGTATCTCCACCAATAAACAAAATCTTCAATGAATTTGGGTGCCATTGGTTCCTAAAAAAAAAACCCACAGATAAACTATTGAATAGATGCATACACATTGGAAATGGTGTTATCTTTGATTTAACAAGTTCCAATCAGTAAATGCTTCAAATACTTTCTCAATCAGTTGTTAGCCACACAATATCACATGTAGCATTGGCTGCTTTGGCGCTAGGGGAAGCTCAATGTAGTCCCACACGCCAAGGATTTCTCTATCCCTGAACCTACCCTCTTGAATCCCTATACTGTACTAGCATTGACATTGTAGGATAGTAACCCTTATTAGCTTACTCTTTGGAGCCTCTGATTTCACTACTAGCTACCCGTAAAGGACAAGGAAAGGGTACTAACAAGTGAACTTCTGTTAAAAGACCTACCCACAATGAGCCATGCATCCTTGTCATTCCCCTCTGCAATAAGCTGTGTGTCCTTTCAAGCACGTGTCCAGAGAAATGAACGTTCTTGGTGCATTTAGCCCCATCTTTAGCCTCCACTTTGCTTACATGGAACATGGCGTAGGCAAGTTACAAGACATTGAGAAAAGTGGACACTGCAAAGGACACAACATTCTGAAGAAATTGAGTCAGCCATTAGGTTCACCAGGGGGCCATCTATTCGTTAAACACAAAAGCATAAAAAGGCTTTCCTACAGTAGATATTTTATAGAAATTCAGAATGATTTCTGTCTATTGCTTTATGGCTTTCTAAAAACAGTAGAACCCCACTTTTACATTTCTCAAGGGGCCAAGTAAAACAAATGTAAAACCATAAAATCCGTGAAACACTAACGGAGCATGGAACTGAAAATAAACTGGGAATAATCCGGTAAACCTTAAATTTGGGGTTCTGCTGTATACAAAAGCAAATAACCTCTATAATGAAAATGATGAATTGAAAAATTCCAATTTTGGCATCAAAACAGATTTGCGATTGAGTACAAATGCTACTTGGTATAGTAAAGTATGCTATCTTGTCTCTCCACCAGAATACATCAACTGAACAGTCTCTGTTGCTAATGAGCAAATCATTAAAATGAGTCAACAAGGCTATGTTGCACCACCTCCTTTCTCTCAACCTCAGCCTGGATTGAGTGGATATCCCCCTGGTTATGGACCACCCATGATGAGCCCTTCCTATGCAAACTATGGAGGCACAAGTCCTACTACTCCATCCCAGCCAGGTTGGTATTGTTCATGGTACAGTAATATTTATGGCTTAGTGAGTCAGTGATTAGCTTTTTTCAGTCAGCTTTAGGGTAAACACTGAAAGCAATCATCTGATTGGTTGCTATGGGTTTCTGCCTGGAGCAAATTTGCCCAGTGTTTATAAATGAGCCCCATTGTGTAGGCCCTAGCTATATACAGGTGGAGGGGTACATAAAACAGATAATTTAATAATTGTTTTTTTGACCAACCACTAGGAAAAAGTTCCCTTCTTCAAACACAAAGAACATTGGGGGTCATTTATCAACACTGGGCAAATTTGCCCATGGGCAGTAACCCATGGCAACCAATCAAATTGCTGTATTCATTGTTTTACTTGCAGCTGGCTTTAAAAAGCTAATCACATTGCTATAGGTAACTGCCCATGGGCAAATTTGCCCAGTATTGATAAATGAGCCCCATTGTGTCATTAGGGTACCCTTAGGGGCCCAGAACTACACCAGCCCTTTAAGTATCCCTCTAAACATGAGCTTCATGTCACTACTTGTCACTTTCTGACACTGTTTTCAGCTTTCTGCACTTATGTAGACTGTTTGAACTGGCATTCACATATGCATATTCAGCAATAACAGTCAAAGCATGATAAAAAGTAATTTGATTATTTTATTTTATTATTTAGCTATGCTGAAATCTACCATGCCATTTGGATCTCAACCTTCTTTGAACTCTCCAGTGTCTGCTCCAAATAATTCACAGAACGGCCCACATTTCTCTGGAAATGTAATGCCAAGGTACTGTAAGAACAGGAAATAGAAATATATATTTTACATAAATATAAAGAGCAGTGTTGTGGGTTTAATTCTAGTGAAGGGTCCTGTGTGATGTCCTAGGTAAATGTAAAAAAAATATTGCTAGTTTGTATCTAGTAGCAGGTGTTTAACATCACAACATGCACAAAAACTTTTTGCACTTTACAGTTGTTTTTTCAGTATACAATATGCAGATACGAGGTGATCTTGAACAGATTTGAATTCAAGCAAATAATCGAAATTCGGGAATAGGAATTCAAATTCACCTAAAACCTGCTAAGATTCTGTAAGTCAGGGGGAAGTGAGTCTTCAGTATTCAAGCAAATTTATTCTTGAGGTTTTTTTTTCAAGTTTATTAAGACAATCGAGATTTCACAGCCTCATTGAAAATGAAAGGAACAATGTGATTTTCATTTGCTGAAAAAACAATTGCAGAAAAAATGTTTTGCGTTTTGTCTTGATTTTTTTTTGCAATCTTGAAAATAATAAATGCCACCTTTAGGGGCCCATTTATCTCACCTAAATTTTTTTGGTTGAGGTTTATAAGGGGAAAACTCAAATCTTTTGAGTAAAAATAAAAACTCGAATTCTTAGAGATGTATATCATCCCACAGCTGCTAAAGATCTGAATCCGAATATACTCCTTCTCAAACCTGTCTAGGTCACGTAGAAATCAATGACAGATGTTCCTGAAGTTGTTTCTTGTCGTTTTATCTGCACTGGATATTTGGATAAAGTCAGGGTTTTGTCTGATAATCTATCAAAATGCAGTGGAAATACGATAAAGTTGAGTTTTCAGAGCTCCGATTGTAGAATACAAATTGTTGCTCCAATTTTTGCGAGAAATATTAGTGATAAATTAGTTCAATTCGTGGAAGGGAGTTTGGTCAACTTTGTTTTCATAAAAAACTCAGATTAATTCAAGTTTTAGTAAATAACCCCCTGTTTATTATGTTCTGTGTACAGAACATAATGAGTAGATTTCTTTCTTTTTTTTAGAGTTCAAGGACCTCCAGCACCTAACAACACACCCTCTCCATACACACCATATGGTCAGCCTCCTCCACAGACAAACAGTGCTGTGCAGACACCTGTGCATCAAGTCACTAACCAACTCAACAACATGCAAATTGGCAATTATGGTAAATAGAGAATGGTTAGACAAGAAAATATACTCCTTAGTCATGAAAAACATTTAATGCATTGTAATATTCACTCATGTTGTAGGTCCTCCATCTTCAAATAATTCTCAGATACCACCTGGACCAGCCATGCCAGCAACTTACCCTAGTCAGACTCGACTAATGCCTCCTGTACCTCCTGCACCACATCTTCTACCACCCCTATCAAATAACCAAAATGGCTTACCTTCAGAACCCTATTTACAGACAGGACCCATGCAAGAAGGAATCACTGGCCATCATCATTTCCTGTCACAAAATCAGGCACAGCCTCAGGTTGGATACCCACCACCAAACTGTAAGAAAATAACATAATGTTTGTTTTGTCTTGGATTACAAATCCCTTTTTTCAAATTATGGTATTTTTATAGTTTTTTTTCAAAGGGAAACTAAAGTCTAAAATAGAATAATGCTAGAAATGCTGTATTTTGTATACTAAACATAAACATGAACTTACTGCACCAGACGCCAAATTAAACAAATGATTTATGCTTTCAAGATTATCCACAGGGGGTCACCATCTTGTAACTTTGTTAAACATCTTTGCAAGACCATGCACATGCTCAGTGTGGTCTGGGCTGCTGTTGGGAGGATAAGCTTAGGGATCGTCATAAATTATCAAAACAGCACAAGTCAAATAATATCTGCCAGAAGCCAATACAGCAAGACTGATCAGAATATGCAGACTGCACTGGGTCCTGTGTTGTCATGTAATCTAATGTGGATTTTATAGTTTTTGTATTGTTTAATATAAACTTTTTCCAACTCTCCAGAACCAGTGGCTGCAGCAAATATATCCTCCAAATAGAATCCCAATCTGTTTAAATATGGTTCCATGATCTTTGTCCCTGCAGCTGGAGTTGGAAACATTAAAGAGGATGTAAAGACAAAAATAAAATTCCATTTTTACTTTATTAACCGAAAAAGAAACCTATCCCCAATATACTTCAATTAAAAAATCTGTACAATTTTTATAAGAAACCTGACTGTATGCAGTGAAATCCCCCTTCATTTGCTTGCTCTCACTGCTGCAGTTATGAATCTCTACATGATCGCAGGCTGTTCTACAGGGAAACAAACAAAGCTGCTCAAGTTCTGGGAAGTCCCTTCCCCCTGCTGCCTGCCGTTTGAAAGTATGATCTTTCCCTGCAGAGCAATTAGGGACCATCTGAAGTTTCCTATCCACATTAGTCAGCAAAAGTAAATAAAGGGAGAATTTCACTGCATACAGTCAGGTTTCTTATTAAAACGGTAGACAATTTTTAATGGAAGTTTATTTGGGATACGTTTCTTTTTCATTAAAGAAAGTAAATATGGGATTTTATTTTTTTGCCTTTACATCCCCTTTAATTCCCTTAAGTAAAAGTAGGTACTGTATACTAAGAGTAGCAGCTATTTTTTAAAATACAAATTGTATAAAAAATACACATAATCAGAAATCTGTAACCTATATATTGTAGTCAAACACCTGTATTCACATTAATATTTAACTAGTACATCTACGTTAACAGTGAAAACGGTAAACCTATTAGTAATGGTATTATCTTGTTTGGACTATGTCACACAGCTTGATTAGTAGCTTTTACATTAAGCTGGCTAGAAATAAGTTCTGGCCCTCTAGTTAACAATGACATCAATCCCTACGTAGCTACAAATTGCAGGTACAAATTACCCAGTGTGAAATAGACAGTCCTCTTATATATATGAAATGTATCAGTTCATTTTAGTAACTGTCTTTTTATTAGTGCTGCTGCTTGCATTACAGCAAACAACTATGGAGGTCAGTTACCTGGACAAACTATGTCTTACCCTGGTGCATATCCTGGAAATCAGCCACAGATATCAGGACCAGCTCAAAGAAAAACCGATCCAGACTCTATTCCTAGCCCTGTAAGTTGTTAAGTAAATACTGTATATCTATATTTTTGAAGTATAACACATTGAGCAATTCTGAACATCAGTTGTTTTGGAGTCAGTCACAAGACAGCTTATTTCTATCATTGAATCTTTGTATATTATGCATGGGTAGGGATAAAAATGTTCCACTTGTAGTAAAATGAACAGGTGAAATCCTTAAAACAAAACATAATTATAGGCGTAGTTTTTGGGAGAGTGTTATTAAACTGTTTAAACCCCTATATTTTCATTTATTTTGGAGCCACCCTGACCCACTTTATCTTCTATATTAAATTGGGGATTTATTTGCCCTTCAAATTGTAAGGTCATTGTGTTGCATATGGGTAAAAAAACCATAGGAAATTGGGCTGATATTTGTGCGCTAAACTAATTTAGGAAGCCATCCTGTTTATGTTTTCTATATCCCCATTATCTAGTGAAAGTAAAATTCTGAGATATGTAAAATCAGGGAAATGTGTTAAAGTAACTTTTTCTTCAAGTACTGAAAGGAGATAAGCACAGGAGTCAATTTTATTTTGGGATACAATAGTTACTGTGTTAATAAAGTTTAAACATTTGCAGCGTTAATGTTACACTATGGGGGGCATGAGCAAGGCCTTTCTGTCAGACATATATACAACCTAAAGCAATAAGTGATTGGTGCAGGACTGTATAAGGAGCAGACTAAATGGAATTGACCATTTACAGGCAGAACCATGTCAAAATATACATCTGGTTAGTATTTAAAACCTCTATTTCACAAATAATAACATTCATAGAGGAAAAAAAAGCAGTTTTTGGGAACATCAGGACAAAATTTGATGTAAAATCTGGGAAAACATTACTTAAAATCAGGGGAAATGCACCCATTGAAATGCATTATAAATTGGTGGGACCACAAATAAAAAAAGTAAAATGTGGGAAAACTTAAAATCAGGGTACTTAAAATCGAGGTTTCACCGTATTTTCACCAAACAAAGAGCACTGCTTGTTAATTGGTTGCTATGACTTGGACCATGACAAAACATAAGCCATTCTTATTGGTAGGATTATAATTCAGTGTTGAGTATTGTGGCAAATTGGTTTAACTTTTAAGCCAAAACATCAATTTACCACATAACAATACAGCAAGCTTTTTTGGCCTGGGAAGTAAATTTTTTTGGTCTGGGAAGTAAATTTTAAAATTCGCATGCAGTAAGAAGTCAGACAAATTTAGCCAGTTTTTTCTATCTTCATTTGTTTTAAATTGTTTTCTGTAATGACTAGTTATTGTTGTAAATAGCTCACTCTTTTATTCAACAGATACAGGTGATTGACAGTGATAAAATAAACAGGGCAGGACAGGTCTATACTACGAATGTCCGAGGGCAAGTCCCTCCTCTTGTCACCACAGACTGCACAATTCAAGATCAAGGTAACTGCCTTTGTGTTAATTTTACCTGTTTAGAAAGATCTGATCTCACATTGCAGAATGGCTCTAAAGTATCATTTAATCTAAACTGTCAGATAAAGACTGGCATTCATTTTAGTTAATTATTTCGAAAAAAAATGTTCCTGATCCTGCATATTATTTCATAATTCAATTCTCTGAATCTTCCAGGAAATGCAAGTCCACGCTACATTAGATGCACAACATATTGCTTTCCTACCTCCTCTGATATGGCTAAACAGTCTCAGATTCCCCTTGCAGTTGTCATCAAGCCGCTAGCTGTGGTTCCCCAAAATGAGGTAAGAGCCACCTCAACAAATTATTGATTACAGATGGAACCATGTGAGCTCACCAACAAGCTATGTGTAATGTAATAACAGTTCAGAGGTTTTAACAAATCAGATGTTTTTATTCAGTCGTACAAAGTTTTTGTTTCTTTAAAAGGGATATTATCATCCCCCAGCAGTGGTGTAACTGAAGGGAAACAGAACAGCGAGCAAGGTGGGCCCACAGACAGACAGTGCAGATCCAGTAAGGACCCTGTCCTTCCACCCTTCCCCACTCCTGCATTTTTGTCCTGCATTTCCTGTTCCAGAAGCCCCCATTTACACCTACAGTAGGTGGAACAAAAAACAGCAGATGAGAGTAGTCTGGGGTGAGACAAAGTTTAACAACAGAAGAGATATGAAAAGTTTTAAAGAAACCTAGAAAATAGAAGAAGAGGGGAGAGGAAAATAGGGGGATAGAGAATATAGAAGGGCAGAAACGGAAAAAGGAATGGGGATTCAAAAAGGTAGAGAAGAGGGGAGAGTTGTTACAGAAGGGTGAATCAGAAGGTGCTGTAGGTTTGATAAAAGGGGTTATGTGGAAAAAGGAGGAAAGCATTTAAAGGATGAAATCCTAAAAAGAAGACTTTTATAACTGATGAGATCAATATTACATTTCAGTTATGGAAATAATATAATGTTGTCTATCGTGTATGATTCTTTATATCCAATTTACATTGTTCAACTACACTCGTAGTATAAATAACCAAAATCATTTATACATATACAAATAGATGCTCAAAACACCACGGGGCAGATTTACCAAAGGGCGAAGTGGCTATTCACTAGCGTTACCGCCCGCAGGGACACACTCTATCGCCAGGTGACATTTCGCTCTGGCGAATGGACGTTACTCTGCAAATTAACTGAAGTGTGGATTTTACTGAATGTTATCTTTTGCCAGAGTTGCCTTCGCCGCCTCAGACCAGGCGAAGTGCATTAATGTAGCTAGATCATCCTCAATTTTCTGTCACTTACATTATATTCTCTGAGCAGAAAATGCATTAAAGTACCAAAACGCTGGCGACTTTTCCTTTTTTCAGCCTGATTGCCTGCAAAAGACCCAAATTAAACTTTTTTTGGGTAACTGGTTTTCCCCATACATTTGTAGACATATGGAACATTCATTTTACAGTGGGTACATGTGTAATAACTTTGTCTTTATTAAGGTTCCCAGGATGTGTTTTAAAAAGTGTAATTTGTAAGTATATGCACCAACATTTAACATAAAGACGTTCAAACAACTTTAAATTTGCCGCCCTATGAAAATTGACCTGAGCCTAAGATCCCTAGCGAAGTTTCGCTAGGCACAAATGAATGCATTGCAGAATTAACGCTAGCGAAAAGTCGCGACAGTTCGGCACCCACGAAAAAACTCTGAATATTAGTGAATTAGTGTAGTCTGAGCAAATTTTCAAGTGTTGCACTGGGTGCGAAGTGGACGCTGGCGAATTTTCGCCAGTTAGTAAATCTGCCCCCACAAATGCTTTCAAGTGCAATTATTAAGTTCCAGAATGAAACCACACAGTGCAAAAATTATGATTGTCCATCAGGGTGGTAAATTGAACCTTTCATCACTAACTACTACTACTACTACTAACTATAATGCAGAATAGACAATAGTGCTATAAACAGAAATAAGGACACCCTAAGGGTTTTGTTTTTTGTAAATTCCATATATATATATGTTTAAGACTGTAACCGTAAAAATTAAGCAACAATTGACCTAGCAACTATCTGAGCCCTTGAGTCTTGTTTTATTTGGCTGTGCTGACATGCCTTGATGCATTTTCCCATAAAGCAAACCCCGGGTGTTATCTTCCTGCAACCACAGCCTATTGAGTTATGGATGCGACAAGAGGATTGTTTTGTAGAACAAAGATGTAGGACAGTGAAGACTTATCGTACATGTCACCATGAGTACCTCTCAGTTATTCTCACATGAATGGAAGATAAGCTTGCATGGTATAGCTGTATTTTCTTGGTTAAAAAAAACACAAGGCATATTTTATTTGCTAAGCCATTATGTGAAGATGAGTCACTCCTCAAAATACATACAGCAAATCAGCATTCTAAATTCATTAAATTATTCAGACGTATTAGGTTGGGTTTGTTTGTGTTGATTACTGTAAAATGATCAACACATAATACTGACTGTTTTGTTACTAGTACAGGTATGGGATCTGTTATTCGGAAACCCGTTATCCAGAAAGTTCCGAATTATGGAAAAGCCGTCATCCATAATCCACATTTTTAAAAATGATTTCCTATTTCTCTGTCGTCCTAAAAGAGTTCCTTGTACTTGATCCAAACTAAGATATAATTAATCCTTGTTGAAGCCATAACCAGCCTATTGACTTTTTTTTTAATGTTTAAATGATTTTCTAGTAGTCTTAAGTATAAAGATCCTAATTATGGAAAGATCCGTTATCTGGAAATCCCCAGGTCCCAGGCATTTTGGATAACATGTCCCATACCGTATTTAACTGGTGGAGTACCATTTGTTCATGCACCAATTTATGACAATATGTTGTTTAGTAATGCAGCTAGAACGCCACTTACTGGAAAAAGAAAGCATTGCAAACAGCAAGTCTTGTTTCACCTTTCACTCTCTCTCTAACACAGCAACCCAGGCTAAACTCCAGACTAGAATCCAATTATCTACAACAATTTATATGTGGCAAATATTATGCACATTTTAACCCATAAAGTCTTATTTATGATCGCAAACACAAATGGAAATTGTGAAATTAATGTTATGGGTTATACTGTATAAGAAATGTATATGTCAATAAGTTTGTTAGTAACTATTATTAAAGTATGCGTTACATATGTAATGGTGATGCATTGCAACAAATGTTGCTAAGGGGCCCACCAAAAGGCCCCCAAAAGAGTAACTAATTTGTGCATGAGTGCTAAGTGATAATCATATTGATCACTGCGCATGCCCTCATGGTATCCCCATGCTGAGTACCCACAATCATTTTTAATACAGTCACATTTAGGGGCAGATTTATCAAGGGTTAAAGTGAAAATTAGAATTTTCGAATTTGGATTTCAAATTTGAATTTTCGAGTTTTTGTAGCGGAAATCGACTAGTGAATAGTTTAGATTTCGATTAGAGTTTTTAAAAAAATTCAAATTAGATTTTCGAAATTTATAGTGTACTGGCCCTTTAAGTATTTGACTATTCACCACCTTAAACCTGCCAAATTGCTGTTTTATCCTATGGGGGACGTCCTGGGATAAATTTGGGGTTGTTTGCAGCCTTCCTGGAAATCGAGGAGAAAAAACTTGAAATGAATTTGATTCAAATTCGTTTTGAATGCGATTTAAGTTTGCGGTCGATCCCATTCACCGGGTTTGAAAATTTTGATTGGTCGTTTAATTCGGATTTCGAGTTCATGGGAGTTTATGGGACTTTTTACAAACTCCCATGAACTCTTTTACATTAGATTAATGTAATTCCTATCCTACCCAATGATGTCTTTGCAAGGGCTCTTCATACCCATTACTTTATATCTTTGTTTATTTCCTTAAAGGGGACTCGGAGCATTTTTAAAATGTAACTTAATTTTCTATTTTTAGTGGTTTATGTAGTACTAGCAAGGTGTAGACATTTTAGACTGCTAATACCTGTCTTTCAGCTCAGCAGCTTTCTTTAAAGGTCAGAGTATCAGTGACCCAAACAGTCTATGCCCTTTTTATGCATTTTCTGTATCCAGTTAACCCTAGAGTTGCTGAGTTGAGCCAAAAGCATTCTATTAGCAGTCTAAAAATATAAATTCCTCTGAAACTGCTGCCAATAGAAATTGAATGTAAATTGCAAAAATGCACAATTAAGTTCCATAATTTAGGGTTTTTTTTACTAAAACTCTAATTTATCTAATATTTTTATTTAACAAAACTCAACCAACTCAATCAACTTGAAAAAGTCGGGTCAGGAAAAAACCCAAATTGTACAATTTTTTTGGATTTAATGGCCGAATTGCTAAATTTTTTGGGGTAATTGCCCAAAAACTCATAATTTTTCGGATTATCAGACAAAACCCAGAGCAGACCGCAATATCTTCATATAGTAAAAGGGACAAAGAACCCCAACCAGAAAAAATTGTGGATTAGTAAATCACCCCCTAAATTTGCATCAGTTCATTTTTTGGTATTTGATCCCTGTAATCCCTTTATTCATATTCGTTGATATATAGCAGCATTTACTATTCCAATAATCAGAGAGGAACTTGTACCTTTACTGTAAAGTCGCTTTTGATTATTACACAAACTGATTTTCCACATATGTTAGATATTTACATTGGTCCTGCACTATAGACGTAACAAGCCAAATGAATGTAGCACAAGGGATGCTATTGAATGGGAGAGCTTGTTTTGCTGCAGATTTGTTTCCAAATAAAAATCTGCTGGTGGATACTCTTACTCAAAATCTGTGTAAAGATTAATTTCATCATACATTAAGTTAAGGTCTTCGGGCTTTTCTTTTAGGGTATTCTGTGTGATGTTTTCTGTTGTTTTACCAGATCTTAGCTCAGCTTGCACTGATTAAAGTATAAAGCAGTTCTTTATTTTATTTTACTGGTACAACTTTGCTTTAATTAGGAAGAGGAAATTAAGCTTAATATAAACCTGAGGGTATAAGTTATTTAACTGGAACCTTCCATTGCACTGGCAATTTAGTTTTCTTTAATTCTATGTAATTCATTGCCTCGATGTAAATGCCATTTAGTAAGTAGATGTGTGTTTAATTGATATTTGTAATGCACTTTATTTATTTTGTTTTCACATTCCTTCTGTTGTAGAAAATGTGGTGGTACCCTGTGTTTTTTCTCATCATTAAGCAAGAATGAACAGATATATCTGATTCCATAGATGTGAACTCCATGATACTCATAAAACCCCATTTCCCAACCCCCCTAGGCTCACAGTGTTATGCAACTTCTTTCCACCACCTTGTTCCATTATGAAATTATAGATTATGGTACTCCACAGTAGTAGGTCCATCACTTCATGAGTATCAGAGTTTTCACTTTAAAGAATCAGGTAGGAAAAAAGGCATTTATATATATTTTAGGATGTTCAAATAGTGTTTATGCAACTTTTTTTTCCATAATCATAACAATGTAGTAAACAATGCCTTCCTCCCTATAGGCAAAATAAAGTATATATGTGTGCATATTGTCCATTTTAAAGACACAAAAGCACCAGGAAGCACAGGTATCAAGATTTATGATCCGGCAAGTGCTACAAATAAAAACACCAATATATATATTTTATACATTTTTATATATTTTATATATATCTGGGATTTCAAACCTTTAGTACTGTATGTCATTCTTTTTCTCATGAAAAGAACTTGAACTATTTAGATATGTAAAGATTGATTTGGCTTATCAGTTGTTTGTTTTCAGTTCCTGCCAATTGTGGATAAGAGCAGAACCAAAAATTGCGCTGTAATTCAATACTTGCAAGCAATAATTTAAAAAAATGGCAATAACGGTAAGAGTGTGCTTAAAGTTCTGCTAGTGTCAGATATTTTACAAGTGCTGTAGGTCAATTTGTTGAGCAAGGCAATTAAGACTTTGTTGAATAGAACAGCAGTGCCTTACTTTGGCTTCTGAAAATCTTAGTTTGGATGCACAATTTCTTTAGATCTTAGGGCAATATACTCAAACACAAAGGAAATTTAGAGTTCCTTAAAAGAGGAGTCTTTATTTCAAACTGAACTTACTAGAAAACTGTGCAACTGATATATTAAAGGAGAAGGAAAGTCGTTTCACACTTGGAGGTGCCAAATGTTAGGCACCCCCTAGTGAATGTATTTACTTACCTGAAACCCCGGACCGGTGCTCCTATCAGCAGAAAACTGCACCGGCCCAGGGTTATACCAGTGAGCACCAAGGAGCGATCCTCTTCCATCTTCCGCTTTCTTTGCGCGCATGCACAGTAGAACGAAAAGCCAACTTTAACTAAAAAGCCACTATTTCATTCTACTGCGCATGCATCTCCCCCGGGAAATTTGAAGAAAGAAGCAGCCGGAAGAGAATCGCTCCGTCCTCTAGGGTCTTTTTTTTAGGGTCTGTTTTCTTCTTTATTATGGCCAGCAAATTCCAAGGTGTGCTGTAAAACAGGATTCTACTTTAAGTGGAGCCAATAGCCATAGAGTAGTTAGAGGCAATCATGCATGAATGTGTAAGAGGAGACAGCTATACTTTCCTCC
Organism: Xenopus laevis; assembly: GCF_017654675.1. Classification (NCBI taxonomy): domain Eukaryota; kingdom Metazoa; phylum Chordata; class Amphibia; order Anura; family Pipidae; genus Xenopus; species Xenopus laevis. The sequence continues at coordinate 74,672,501 of NC_054371.1, read as the reverse complement.
CACTCTGCACCTGAGGAGTTTGCTATATAGAGAGAGGGAGTGTAGAATGAAGTGGAATAGAGAGTTGGACAAATTATCCACACATTCCGCCCAGTTAAGCATCCATGTTACAGCCAATGCAACAAAACATTCAAAACAAGAAACCTTTTTTTTCCTAATAATAATTAAAACAATATTAAAGTACAGCATTCACCTGGTTAGCTATTGCTCTGTGCAGATTATTCTTCATATATCTGTCATAGCACTGAGGTATCAATAAAGGTATTAATGATGCTTTCAGACATTTGCTAACATTTCCACTACATTAAGGGGGTTATTTATCAAAGGTCGAATTTCGAATTTATGTGAATTTTATTTTACTCTTATAAATTTGAATGTACTCACAATTTGAATAGGAGGTTATTTATGAAAAAACTCGAATTTGATGGAATTGTCCCGACCCAAAAATTCGATTTGAATTGAGTTTTCCTCCAAAAAAAAAAAACTTGAATATCAGGAAGGCAATTATCATATTAAAATGGTTCAATGGACCTCGGCAGGTTTTAGGTGGCGAATATTCAAATTAGAACTGTTTCTATGGTCGAGGTGTACTAAATCTCGAATTTACATTGGAGCTTTTAAATTTGAATGTGTGAGTTTTGACACAAACATTTTTTTGAAAATTCAAATTTACCATTCCAACATTAATAAATCAGCCCCTAAGCTGCTGCTTCTGAAATGCTTATTATATTACAATTTTGTTTAGAAGCCTCTGCATTACTGGCTATGATAACTTACAATACAAAAAGATCCTTATGGTTGTAAGTGCTACCAGATTACAGCCACACATGAAATCTTTAACTCAGGAAACTCTTTCTGTATGCTATCGTTTAATTATTTAAACAAAACCGGATGGCATTCACTACAATGGTGGACAGCATTTGACCTGCATTATGTATATCCATTTTAAAATATGCATTAATGTGTTCACAACTGTTTTGTGCTTTGACTTAACATTTTATCAGGAATCACTTTGGATAGATTTGAGAAATCCATGCTCTCGGGCAAATCTCTCATGGGTATTCTCATTCTTGCTGAGATGATAATGTTTTAAAGAAAGCTGGCTAAAAAGAAACATTTTATTGCTTCCATATATTGACATGTATTCATACTGATTTGTAACTGATGCAGGATTCGATTTCTAACTGTTTATATTTGTATTATCAAGTTGTGGTATGCTGAGCTAGAAATCTAATTTAGCAAATACATGGGTACGATATTTGAGTACCTCTTTGAGCACTTAAGAATATAGAAAGCACTCTCACTCAATGCTGTAATGCCTGTTAATAGGTTTAATAACAGTAAAGGTTGTAAAATGAGAGCAGGAATTGACAGAAACCAGGTGAATAGAAAACAAAATACAAATGTAAGTGAAAATTATACAAAGAGATGTTCAGATAAAGGATGGAAAAAAAGACAAAGCATAGACATTACCTATCGTAAGTCAGAACAAAATGGCAAAAAATATAGATCTACCAACTTTATTCAGAAAAATTTCACAGTCTATCAAAATATGGAATTTTCAGTTTACACTTTTGTCTGTTTGACACTTAAGAACTTTAAGATAGTATGGTCACTACACCATGAATGTGATATATTTGTATCAAAATTGAGGCATTCATATTTCCCAAAGCAAAGTTAACTTTTAGAAACTTAGGGGGTTATTTACTAAAACTCAGATTTATCTCATATTTTTATTAAACCAAGCTCGACCAAACTCGATTTTACCATATTTATCAATAAAATAACTTTAAAAAGTCGGGCCGGAAAAAAAATAGATAAAATTGAGTGAAACCCCTGAATTTTTCGGATTATTGGATGAAACCTAGTCTTCAAATTGTAAAAGGGACATCTCCCATTAATTTATACATGACCTCAGCAGGTAGATGGCGGATTTTCGGTTTGTGATTTTTTTGCAGCTACAGGGTATAATAAATCTCGAAAAATTTTAGTTTTTGTCCAAAAAAAATCGGCCAGAAAAAAAGTTTAGTAAATAACCCCATTAGATAAGTCCTTCCAGATGTAGACATAACTTTAGATAGTCTGACTACAGTAGCACACGTTGTTAAAAGTTTTACATTATGGACATATGGGGAAAAATATTACCGATGATGTTACCGATGATGTTGCCAATAGCAAATTGGGTAGAATTGAAAATTCTAATTCAAATTTTCACATTTTTTTAAGGTCAGAACTGTGAAATTTGACTAGGGAGTTATCCAAATTCTATTTGAGTTTTTTTTTTAAAAATTCAAATTCAGTTTTCGAGATTTATGATACTCTGGCCCTTTAAGAATTCAAATTTGTCTATTCGCCACGCAAAACCTGCTAAATTGCTGTTTAAGTCAATGGGAGAGGTCCAGGGATCAATTTGGAGATGTTTGCAGTCATTCTGACATTTCAAATGAAATTCACATGAATTTGAAATCTGATTGATAAATGTGCCTCCAACTGCTGAGTTCCGTTTGAACCATAGCATGAGGAGTCTGGGCTGTATCCTTTCACAAGAACATTACATAGCCTGGTTACTACTGAATAATAATCAGTAAAGTGTCAGTAAACAATTTAAAAACCAATATATATTTTTTTAATCTTGAGACCATGCTTGCCACCATACAACTGTACATTTTCTCTGTATAGATATATGTAGATTATGCAGTTGTTGTAATTGTATTATAATATTCATTTGTCTTCTAGACGCCTGTTTATCTTGTGAACCATGGAGAGGCTGGGCCAATCCGATGTAACCGGTGCAAAGCTTATATGTGCCCATTTATGCAGTTCATAGAAGGAGGAAGAAGATATCATTGTGGATTTTGTAGCTGTGTCAATGAGGGTATAGTAAACACATACAAATATATTTCTTATTTTTCTGCAGTATTATGCTTTATATATGATTTTTAATAGATGGCTTTGGAATTATTTCAAGTTTTTATTTACGTTGCATAGAATAGTGGTTTAGTCAATGCGTCAAAAACTGCCTTTAAAGCCTATATTAATGATTCTCTTAGTACACATTTTGTAGACAGAAAATATTCCTAGAATCTCAGTAGTGCTCTCTAGTTATGGGGAACTGGCATTACACATAAAAACAATCGTGCTCTCTAGTTAAAGGGGTTGTTCACCTTCCAAACACTTTTTTCAGTTCAATTGTTTTCCAATTGTTCACCAGAAATAAAGACTTTTTTCAATTACTTTCCGTTTTTCATTTTTTACCGTTTTTCCAAAATCTAAGTTTAAAGTTTAATGTCCCTATCTCTGGTGTTTCAGTCTGGCAGCTCAGTAATTCAGGCGTAGACCCCTACAGTTTTGCAACATTTAGTTGATACATTTTTTAGCAGCATTTCTGCAGTGCTAGCAACTATTCTATCAATTCTAACTGCTACCTTTAATGAAACCTAGAGAGTATGTTCAGCAAGAAATGTATCAACTAAATATATCAATTTAGAACAGTTTACAAGGTCGGCGACCCCCTCCCAGAGCTGCTTTAGAAGGTGAAAAATTACACTTTACACTTTAGTATTAGAAAAACAGTCACACATAGAAAATAATAAGTAACTGGAAAAAGTCTTTATTTCTGGTAAATTATCTGAACCCAACTGAACTGAAAAAAGTGTTGGAAGGTGAACAACCCCTTTAAGGGAAACTGGCTTTACACATAAAAACAGTAGTGCTCTCTAGTTAAGGTAAACTGGCATTACTTCTGTTTTTTCCAGCACATTTTCCCTGTCACAGCAGTTTGGCTGAAAGCAAGATTATTTTAGGGAAATAGGAGCCCACAGGATTTTCCACTAAAGTCAATGAGAAGTTATCCAAGGCTAGTAGTGGGCATTACAGGTCCCATACCTAGTGGGATACCGGCACATTCCCATTCGGTTCCCTAGAGTGTTAAGTTTTGGTCCTACAACTCTAAATTAAAGAAATGAAGTTGAAATTCCTTGTTTTTACCCCCTCTCTTTGTCTCTCACAGGGGAGGAAAGGATGAAAGACTAAAAACACCAGTAAAAATAAACCCTCTAAAATATTGTTTAACTGTTCCTTAATAATACAAATTATTATAGTAATACATTTGACAGTACTATTAACACAAGCATTTCCTATTTGAGCTGGATGTGTTATAGCATTCAGTGTTACCAACCAGTAGAACTCAACTCCTCTCCTGCAGCTATTTCCTTTTATTAATTAATTTGTTTATTTTTTCTAGGGGGATATAGTTTTTGTCATTCAAGGTAAAATAATGGTGAAATAAAGATGTTTTTTCACAATATGAATTTCATTTTTTTTTTTTACATTTTGCCATGGACCGGCAGTTTTGTAGATTTTTTGTAGATTTCAGCTTTACTGCCCAATGCATTTGTTACCTCCAGCTCAACTGTTGAGTGATCCCATGAGAATGCAGGAACTGAGTTCCAAATAACACATAAATAATAGTGATTTTTAATTTACTGACCTGTAGAAGCAGCACAGTTTTGCATTCCTAAAGATCTTCATTATCACCACTCTGGCCTTATTTAGTTCTCAGCATGCACATCATGTACTAGTTCTACAGCAGAATTAATACTATCAGCCTTTATATGCCTATGGTTAAGTTCCTGATATAAGCAAGTTTATTGTAATGGATACCGTATATACCCTACGGTAATTCAGAAAGGCACTGACTGCATTATGTAGCCTTCTAGCACAGGATTTCTTCCATACATATCCCCTGCTGTGCTTCATATGTAAATCATATGACTGCTCTCCCGTGACGTCCTTTTTTTAAATATATTTTATCAATGTCAAATGTGACAACACATTGATTAAACAAACTAGGATTTACAGTGATGTTTTTGCCATGTTACATTAGCCCTGTTTTGGGGATCACTCGGCAGTAAACTATTTGCTTATTAAAATAATCCTAAAACTATTTACATTTTCTTAATTTAAAAAAAGCCACTGTTTCTTGCCAAGAAAAGAAAGGTTATTCTTTGCAACAGCCCCTCGGAGCTAATGCCATATATCCAAGTTAAAACACTTTTTAGGGAAAGAACAAACAGGGAAATCCAAATGAATTCTAATGTGTAGCAAGACTTGTTCTGACAAAAAAAACTTGGGATTCATCCAAAATAGCAGAAACACTCGCTTGTGAGTCACATAAAGTGATTCTTGAACAAATATGGCATGGTATCTTCACTGAAAATGCGCCTGTCACAGCAAGATTAATGGATGTTGTAACCATGAAATGCATGGGCACATGCACCTTATTTAAACAAGGATTTCATTTCAAATTTCCATATTCCCACCCCTTGTGATTTTTTTATTACCTGGAAATATCAAGGAAGACAAATTGTGTTCATTATAGAATAGCAACTCTTTCTATGAAGGATTGGGACTATAGATAGCTTTTACAACAATGTCATATACCGTTAACTGAGAATTGACGACAAAAATATTTTTGTTTTTTCAGGTGGTTTTATAAACTTTTCCAAATGAAAAGAAATTTGATGTTTTTTAATAAAACATGCCCACAATAACAATCCTGTTCAGCTATAGAGCTCTCTCTCACTCATGGTCATAGGGGCAAATTTACTAAAGGATGAAGTGACTAACGTGGGCGAAAATTTACTAACGGTCGCTGGCGTAACTTCGCTAGCGAAGGAGATAGACTCTAGCAGTACTTCGCTCCCTAACACCTGGCGAATGGACGTAACTACGCAAATTCACTAAGATGCGGATTTTACTGAACGTTACCTCTTGTGCCAGACTTGCCTTCACCACCTCAGACCAGACAAAGTGCAATAGAGTAGATAGGACTTCCTAAAAAAAATAGTTGTAAAGTACCAAAAAACGCTGGCTTCTTTTCCTTTTTCAGGGTGATAGGCTGAAAAAAAGTGTACTTTTTTTGGAGGTAACCCGCTATCCCCCTACACTTCCTAACATGTGGCACATAAATTATACACTGGGCTCATGTGTAGGGCAATATAACAACTTTATTTTATTTTATTAAGGTTCCCGGGCTTGTGTAGTGTAATGTATTTGCTGCAACATATACGTCTATTGAGCACCATAGACTGGGAGCAATACAAATAGATAGACCTAGGGGCAAATTCACCAAAGAACGAATTCTCACCAGCTCCACCGCACTTTGTGCCTTTTCACAACGCTTAAATTCGTTAGCACTACACTAACTCACTAAAATGCAGAGTTGCATCTCAGCAGCTGAATGGTAATGATGTTTCGCTAGCGTTAATTCGCCAGCGCAAGCATTTCTCGTCGATCTTTCATTAGGGTTCAGTTCTGCCTAGAGAAACTTCTTTAGTACTCTTACGCTTAGGTTAATTTGAATAGGACGGATACATATAGGTCATATGGACGTCTTTATTAGAGATGTTGGTTAAAGTGCTTGAAGTGGCCCCTTATTATTACAAATTTCCAAGGAAACAAAATATAGACTAAAGAGTTCCTCTAATGCCCTAGACATGAGCCCACCCTAAAACAAATGTGGCATGCTCCAAACATTGGTTAAAAAATTGTTAACACAAAAATCTTTAATAGACTTTTGAAGACAATCCCGCTTTAAAAAATGAAAAAACTTATTTTTTTACAACTTTTCTGACTTTCCAGTACACAGGATATAATGTCACTGACATTAGATTGAGGAGGATGAAGCTTCGTCTTATCAGTTCGCCTGGTCTAAGCTGGCAAAGGAAACTCTGTCGAAAGAGATAACGTTCTGTAAAATTTAAATTTCAATGATTTTGTGGAGTAACGATTATTCACCTGAGCGGAAATTCAACTGGCAATAGAGCACGAAACTGGGAGCATGCCGCCCAGCTGCTTTGCAATGGATTTGGAAGCACTGGGAACATGTCGGAGATTTGCTAGACCTATAAAGCTTCCACACTCCAATCCCTTTCCGAAGACTTGTGCATGTATGCGTGCGCATACGAGTTCAGAGCCCTGTCCAGATTTGATTGGCGGATCTGCCTCTGGAGACGCTGACAATGGCTAAACTTTCATTTGAAAAAAGTGTAGAACTCGCCTTTGTCCCTAACTTTTCTTACCCAGAGGCTTTTGTCCCTTTTCTTGTTTTAGGATCTACTTTTTTGTTCTGTTGATATAATTAATTCCTGTTTATATTTCTATAGTGCCAACATTTTACTTTCAACATCTGGACCATATTGGCAGACGAGTTGACCATTATGAAAGACCAGAGCTATCTCTCGGATCTTATGAATATGTTGCTACACTGGATTATTGCAGAGTATGTCAATTAAGGTTTTTCATATTGTGTTGATTTCAAGCAATGACGTTTTCAGCCCTGTGCTTAGCTATAAGATAATGACATTAGGTCACAGCAAGTTTGCATTATTTGGCAATTGGTAATATAATAAGACAAAACAAGAAATAATCTATAAAACAGCAAATGCATTAATTTTGTTACAGCATACATACATTAATACTTTAAATACTTGCAGTTATCCTTTTTTACATTTTAGTCTTTCTTTTTTGTGAGAGAAGTTACCCCAGTGCGCACATTTTTAAATCTATCACTATGTTTATTTAACACTGATTTTTTAATTTGTCCTAGAAAAACAAGACTCCAAATCCACCAGCATTCATCTTCATGATAGATGTTTCCTACAATAATATAAAGAACGGTGTCGTTCGCTTAATATGCGAAGAGCTAAAAGTTCTGTTGGAGAATCTTCCAAGGTAGACTTCATGTAATTTAATTTACAGATATTTCATGCTGTTAATATACATGTATTTAATTTATTTCTATTTTCCTTTGTGAAGAGAGTGGTATTCTGAGCCGGATTTCAATTGTTATTTTTAATTATATATATTTTCTGTGTGTAAAGATGGAGTTTTAACTGCTATGATTGTAATCACTTACCTGACACCCATGGCCAGTGATCCTGGTAGCAGAAAATGACACCAACCTAGGGAACTTCTGTGTCAGGAGCATGGAGTAATCCTCTTCCTGCTTCTTCTTTGTACATAAGTCTGCATTAGAGTAAAACGTCATCTTTTTCACTCTACTGTGAATGCGTCAACCCGGGATTTGAAGAAAGAAGTAGCGGAAGAGGATCTCTCCTTGGCACTCATAAAGAAATACCCTCAGCTGGTGCAGTTTTCTGGTAACAGGAGCACCAGGCACAATCACTAGGGGGTGCTTAACATTTAGCACCCCAAGTGATCTAGGCTTTCCTTCTTCTTTAATTAGCCTAACAACCAGGCAGCATTTTGAAAGTTAAAATGGAGATGATGAGCAGATGGACAGATTGGAAATGTAAGCCGAAATATGCATAACAATAAAACTGAAGCCTTGCAATCAATCTGTTTTTTTCCTGGAGACAGCGACCATGACAACCAAATAGCATTTACTCTAAGTTACTCAGAATAGGGGCATCTATAACATAACAAAAGTTTATTTAAAGTGTGATTTAATTAATGCTCTTTTCCCTTTCCTTTCCAGCTTGCAGCAGAACCCATTACAAACTAGTGCAAACTAGTTTAATAATTCATATACCTGACATACTATTTGTATATATGCTATAAAGAATTAAGTATTATTTAGTTTATTACTTAAAAAACCATTTAAACACATTCATTTACTATAATACCGTATTTATATGACAATTCTTACAAATTAGCCAGCATAGCAACAAATGTTTAGAAATGTAAGTGCATAATGAGGTGTCCTGGAACAGATGAACTAAACAGAGAAATAACAATTCTAGTAATGTATGAAAGTAATTTGGCAACAGATGATTCAAATATCATGGACAGTTTACATTTTCATCAGTTTGCACTTTCTTGCTAATCTACAGATTCTACCCTCAATGATGCTTCTTAGCAAAAGTCACTGAGACAAATTCTGAGAATTGTTTCTGAAAAAAAGCCTGTGACAAGCAGGATGGTTGTGGTACTCATATAATAAGACCTTTAAAATGCTAACATCATGGGGGATAATCATGTAAACAGGACCTAAGTGATGGGGCAACACAACTTCTGTTGTGTCAAACTCATTTACCATTAAACCATAAAGTTTTAAAACCATAGTTCCCACTTGCTTTGCTATAGGTACAGAATATTAAGGAAACAGATATGCCATAATACATGCTTCAGCCTTTCAGAATTTGTACCAGAATGCTAACTGTTTTGTATTTCCATCCCAAATAAAACTGTTCAACTATAATAAATGCATTTTTGCTATGGGGAATATTGAGGGGGGACTGATTCTGTTGTTAAACAACTCAAATTCTACTGACACTAAAAACTATTCTCTGAAATATTAATGTACATTAAGGGGGTTATTTATCAAAACACAATTTTTATGATTATTTTATTAAAAAATGTCCGACCAAACTAGAATCTACAATTTGACCTTATTTATTTTTTAAAAAGCTAGACTTAATCGGATTGGAGTAAAAACTTGATAAAATCGAGTGAAAATCTGAATCGTACATTTTTTTTTAAAAAAAAATCCGGAATTGCTCAATGTTTTCAGGCTTTTTCCCAAAAAGCCTGAAATTTTCAGATTTTTGGCGAAAAAGCCCAAAATAGACGGATTTTCAGGCTAAATCCAGCGCAGACCACAGAAACTTCCAAACAGGATAGGGACCTCTCCTACTGACTTTTATACAACCTCTGCAGATCTGATATGGCGATTTTTTGATTCTGACTATTTGCAGCCTGGGGGTATAATAAACCTCAAATAATTCTTTTTTTTTTCCACAAAAAATTTGAGTTTTTGCCCTAAATAGCTCGTCCCGAAAAATGTGACTTTTATTAAATAACCCCCTGAAAGTTACCTGTAGGTCATGTTGATGTTTTTTTGCTGATAGGGCAGCTTTTGTAAGTAATTGTTACTTGAAGTTAAGTCTGACTGTGTACTCCTTTTAATCACTGAATTCTATACCTCTCCATCAACCTCTATACACATACATATATATATACTAGTTTGTCTATGTAGTGCCCCTTGGTGCATCAGTTTTATTTGAAATATCACCACATTAAAACCAAACAAATCAGAACTACAATTCATGTATTTTTATTGTCTTCTATATATATATAGATTTACTATATTTACTTTACTATATACTATATTTCCAAAACAAACTATAGACTTGAGCTCAGCAAAATGAACTGGTCACCAAGTTTATTTCTTATTACAGAACTATCTATGTTGTTCTAAGTGAGCGTAATGTGCATTGAGAGGTTTAATCAGAGTAAATTATTATGAGCCCCTACTTGAAATCTAAAATAGATTATGGAAAAGGGCTGAACTGAAACAGAAGCAGGGGAGAGGGTTTAACTCATTCCCCTCAGCAAAATGAGAGATTTGAAAGATTTAGACCTCTCAAGTTGATGTATATTTCTTCAGGGATGTCTTGGTTTATGTGAGCAAGATCGACCAGATGTTATCTTCCACGGAATTAAAGTCATATGCGTTTCACATTCCAGCTTTGTGATGACTCTATTTGTTTCACACTCTTTCCCTTACAATCCCAAATCTGTTTGGGCACTTGCAAATTCCTTTTGAAAAAGTATTTGACAAAGTAAGCCTTTTTATGTTACTGCTGACAAAAAACTAATTACATACTATATTTTATGGGGGTTATTTATCAAGCTCCGAATTTATCTCAGTATTTCTAAGATAAAAATCGGAGCAACTCCGAATTCCCGAACGGACCTTATATCATTCAAAAGAATAGGTTCGGGCAAACTTCGGAACTTTGCCTGAAAAGTCAAATTTTTCAGAGTTTTCTGACTCTTTGGCCCAAAGTCTCCAAAATCATCTGACTAATACAGGACCCAGAGAGCTTTGAGGTGCTGGGATTTCAGATTCAGAGGTTTCATACCATCAGACTTTAATAAATCCCGAAATTCTGATTATTTTTAAGGTCAGAAAAATCCGAATTTTTTGGATTTCGGGTATTCAGAACTTAATAAATCCCTCCCTATATGTACATAGGCCATACCAATTTCAATTTCTATGCTGTTAGCATTCTTAGATATATTTATAAAAGCCATTACACGTAGAATAAAATGGAATTCTAACATGGGTACGTAGATGTATTTGGACATATCTGTTCATTTGTATTTTTTTTCTATACATTATCAGAATTACCCGAAATTTGAATATCATACCACTCTACTTAGGCCATTTGTGTTAATGCATCAATGTTTCTCAGACTTACCTATAACAAATGTTTTTTCTATTTGCCAACAGAGAGGAGAATTCAGAATCATCAGCAATCAGGGTTGGATTTGTCACATATAACAAGGTTCTACACTTTTACAATGTCAACAGTAACCTGGCCCAGCCTCAGATGATGGTGGTTACAGACACAGCTGAGGTTTTTCTTCCTCTGTTGGATGGATTTCTAGTCAACTTTAAGGAATCAAAATCAGTGATTAACAAGTAATGTTATTTCAATCGAATCGCCTTTTTTTACATGCTAAAATGTTTTTTCTTTAAGTAAATAAACAAAATGTATTTTCTTTAAGTAAATAAGTGATGCAGAAGAGTAACAAAATATTGCTGAAATAGAAAACACCGGCCTATGACTATACAGTATGTCCATGCTAGGTCATGTAAATAGTATTTTAATGAAAACTTTTGGGAGCATCCAGATATAAAACATGGATGTAGCTCTTACCAGTGACTATTCGGGAGGGTAGATTTCATCACCCATGAAAATTACATGTATTATGCTTTAAATTTTTTTCTTTTGCATAACAGTGTTCCCGTTGCTGTTAAATTACAGCTCACAGAATGCTGTAAGGTCATCCATTAGACATTTCTAGTAATAAATGCTACAAAGTTTTCCTTAGGTCTAGTTAATTCATAGCAGCCACTATTAACTGGTCACTTCATTGATAGGAATCATATGATTGTTTGCTATACATTTGGATTTGGAGCAAATATTTGAACATTTATTACATTATCCAAAATTTCTATTTCTATGGAGTTGTAATCTCTGAACTGTCACATTCACTACATCCCAGTGTTCTCTAACTTCAGACTTTTTATGTTGTTAGATCACTGAATTTTGTGCTTTACATTCCTCTTGCTTTGTTGGCTAATCTATAATTTTTCCAATTCTCATTATAAAGATTACAAGTAGAATGTTTGTCCTTTAACCAAAAATCAGCAACTGAATTGTGACAGACTAGCCATTGCTGAATAATACATTCAAATATTGGTTGTTACATGTAGCTTTTTTGATATGTTACTTACAAATCTACAAATACCCTAGATAAAGTGAAGGACATTTAGTCCTTTTAAAGGTATTTCACCTTTAAATCTATTTTTAGTATGATTTAGAGAGTGATGTTCTGAGACACAACTGTTTTTAAATCACTTAACTTTTTTTCAGCAACTATCTAGTTGCTAGGGTACAATTTATTCTAGCAACCAGGGAGATGTTTGAATGAGAGACTGAGAATAAGAATAGGAGAGAGCCTGGATAAAAAAAAGTAATAAATAATAATAATAATAAAAGGAATAAATAATAAAAGTAATAAAAAGTAACAATAACATTGTAGCCTCACAGAGCAATAGATTTTTGTCTGCTGGGGTCAATAAAAAATTAAGATCCTTTGAAAAACTGATAAGAATAGGACATTATTTAACATACATAGGGGTCCATTTATTAAACCTCAGATTTATCTGGTCAAGGGGAAAACTTGAATTTTTTGTGGGGTGAAAAACTTGAACTGTTAGAGATTTATTATACCCCAAAGCTGTAAAAAATCTGAACTAGAAAATACACCATCTCAAATCTGTCGAGGTCATGTAGAAGTCAATAGCAATGTCCCTGAAGTTGTTTCTTGACATTGTGATCTGCACTGAATACCCCGATAAAGTCAGGTTTTCACAGCGAAAATTCGATTTGGTCAAATTGTTGATGAATGAGTTCAATTCATGGAAGGGAGTTTGGTCGGAGATTAGTTTCATAAGAAAAAAATTGATTAATTCGAGTTTTTTTAAATAAACCACTAAAAGTTAACTTAAAGTTGAACTACCCCTTTAGCTGGTTGCTCTAAAAGTTATTGCTGTTGGTTTACATGTTGTCCCATCCCTAAATTAATTCCATTCTCATGCAGTTTATTGAGTCAGATTCCCGAGATGTTTGCTGATACTAATGAAAGTGAAACGGTCTTTGCTCCTGTTATCCAGGCTGGCATGGAGGCACTAAAGGTTAGAATTATATTATAGTATATCATTATGTTGCTGTGTTTGTTTCTAATATATTTAATAGATGGAATAATACATCTCTCTGGTGTTCTAGTGCTGATAAGAAATTAAGCTCTGTTATTAAACTGCATATGACATAGGAAGAAGATTTAGCAGGGATATGCATAAGTTCTTGCTTAATTTTGTACAGCCTATATTAGCTTGTATATTTAAATAGGCTGGACTCTAGTGGGGCTTAGTAAAGTAGAATATCTACAGTGTATGTGGGGTCCTCACTCTTTACTTAGTTCATTATCATCCTCATCATCAATTATTTATATAGTGCCAGCAAGCTACTCTCTGTATATTACAGTGTTATGAAATAAAAAGTATGTAAAATTTAACAATATTACTATGGTTATTGTGGCCCTGACATGTTGAGCTTTCATTTTCTTTTAAATCAAAACAGGCATCGGAATGTGCGGGCAAGCTTTTTATCTTTCAGTCATCGCTACCAACTGCAGAGGCACCTGGGAAGTTAAGGAACAGAGACGACAGGAAGTTAATAAATACTGAGAAAGAAAAGGTACCGACCAAGAGCAGAACTGTGTAATAAAACATCTGTTAATTTAAACAACTGTTATGTTTCTCTGATATTTGACACATTTGGAAAAGAAATGTGTAGCTAAAATATACATTATTGTAAGAGAACAGTAAAATCAGCATCTTGACATACCAGTACAGTATCTACAATGGTTCTATATCTGTAAATTGGAACATTAAACAGTAATTTTATATGTGTGAGTCTTACAATATGTTGATGGCTGAATCAGAGAATTGAATTGGTAGCTTGGTAATCATCCTGGTATACCCATTGGTTTATTTACATTAGTTCATCTGTGATCAGTCAGAGATATTCAAAATCCTGTACTGTAAAGGGTACCAGAGGGAAATTCTATTGGATCTTTGAATTAACTGATAATATCCTTAGAAGCATAAGATGATGAGTCACAAGAAACGAATGGTATTATGTAATAAAATAAACTATGTTTTTGTTTTCCCAGGTGCAGTTACCCAGAACAACCAATCAACTACTATTACTTAGTGGTCAGATGTTTAAAAGCAAACATCTTATTGGTTGCTATGGTTAACTTAAAAAATGTAGTGTATTTTATTTCATATGGGCAGGGTTATGTTATGTAGAGGGGGTGCATAGAAAATGACATTCCCTAACTGTTTGAAGACATGAACTATATGTCAGCTGAGAAAATAGGGCTGTGGTAAATCTTCCATTAACAGTTGCCTTGCACAAACCATGCTTAAAGAGATACTGACATCAGACATTTAATTGACATCTTGACATCTACCATAACATTGTCTTTGCATACTATTTATGATTTTGCCATTAAATTATTTGTCCAAAGTTTTTACGTTACCTTTTTGATCCCCATGTTTCTCTATGAGGAGGCTGTCATCAGGTCTGGACTGAGAATGGAAATAGGCCATAGCATTTCAGGTACACAGAGGCCCAAACAACCCCCAACAGCCCACTAAATACTGACTTTCTATGGCACCTTATAGCAGCCCCTCTGGCATTTGCCAGAACCCACAGTCCGGGCCTGGCTGCCATATTTGTGCAGCAGTAGTCAGCAGTAGTTACAAACAGGTTGAGAAGGAACGGTCATGTTGGCAAAACAGTCAGGCTTAGGAACTTAACTAACAATTACTTACAAAAGCAGACCTATCAGGGAAAAAATATCAACATGACCTATAGGTAATTTTTAATGTACATTAATATTTTTTCTTATTTTTTAGTGTCAGTATCACATTTTAGAATCTTTGGGTCAGAAATGAATACTCTTTTACTAACAAATTTGCTTAAAATGGAGGTTTTAAAAACAAAATATTAGACCTTATCACAAGGTCTGCCATAACTGTTTGTCTTGTTTCTTCATAGACTCTTTTCATGCCCCAGAGTAATCTTTATGAAAACCTGGCCAAGGAATGTGTGGCCAATGGATGCTGTATCGATCTTTTCCTTTTCCCAAACCAGCATGTGGATGTAGCCTCCATGGGAACTGTGACAATGCAAACAGGAGGCAGCCTTTACAAATACAGTCAATTTCAGGTAAGGGAATTACTGGAAACACTTGTTGCTTCTTTATGGAAGGCATAGGGTCCCATGTAAGATTTAAGGATAGCACTGCATAAGTGGCCTGATGTTGTCCTCATGCTATGGGATTTTCTACCTGCCCGATACATCTATGAAATTCTGGACAGATATCAATTGGGTAGACCATTATTTTACCCATTACATGCACCAATAGATGATCTGGAGGGGCTGAGTAAATAAAATCATTCTCAGTATGGCCAGTGTTATTGCATAGAGGATTAGTTGCATGTCAGTGCCATCTACTGGTGATAAGGCTTAATTTTCTGATTTTTTTCATCTTATATTTTTAGGTGCACACAGATGGTCAGCAATTTATAAGTGATCTTAGGAAAGATATTGAAAAAAGAATAGGATTTGATGCAATCATGAGAGTTCGCACAAGCACAGGTAAACTGTCAAAAGAATAAGCCATATGTACGATTGCACCTTACTTAAAAGCGTGTATCTTTTCCAAAAAAGCAATAGAATCATTATACTGTAGCTGCCTGAATAGTTTACATTTTCTTACCAGCTGAAATTCTGGTAAGATGAATCTGACCCAGTCTGGTGTCTTTGTAAAAAGTTAATACATACATGTCGTAGTTATATATTTTTGGGTCTCCTTAGGTTTCAGGGCTACAGATTTCTTTGGAGGAATCTACATGAGCAATACTTCTGATGTAGAAATGGCTGGTGTGGATTGTGACAAGACAGTCACTGTGGAGTTTAAGCATGATGATAAACTTAATGAGGACACTGGAGCATTAATTCAGGTATATTAATATTAAATATCTCATTGTATGTCACTTATAGTGAATAACTATTTGTAGAAACAGTTTTTATGCAAATTATGTTTGAATATGTTAGATAAATAAAGTCCCGTATTCACCTTTGTCAGAAAAGAAGTTTATAACTAAACAGAGTTCGTCATCCCTATTCTTCTTTAGGTAATAACATAAACAATAAGGTACTGTATTATGTAGATAGTCAGCGCAGTGTTGTCAGAAATTGTATGAATTATGTTTACTTTACCTTTTCCCATCAATGAGGCAATTGTATATAATAATTCTTTTACATTCTGAATATAAATTAGGGAAAAATGAGGCCCTCTGGGTCTGGCAGCCGTTAGTTGTACAGATGGTTGGGCCTACAAGGCATTTACAGCCTAAAGCTATTATGTAAGCTCCTTTTAAATATGTATGGGGATGTTTTAGATAAACCCAGACAGTATGGTAACAATTTAACATTTCAAGGAGACTGACATTGTATACACATTTAGAAAAACAAACCATATGGTACCTTGGACCTCAAAATCCAAGGTGCATCTGCACCGAAAGGTTGAAATAATTAAGCCATATTTTACTAAATGGAAAGTTCAAGAAAGTAACAGATTACTGCTGCCTATCCTTGTTTTTTTGCCAGACACATCAATAGTGTATAGCTGGAGAACTACAATGTCCCAGGTTGAACATTCAGAACTCTTTAAGCTTTTTACATAATCCATTCACTGGTGTTTAAAAAATATATATGAACACATTCGTTCATTTTTCAATATGCAAAAGGCAGCTTGTCCTATACATTTCCAAGAGGGGCAGTTTTCTCCTGTTGCTTTTGCTGAAGAGTAAATTAGATTTGCCCTGTGCTGGAGAGCAGAGAATGGCAATTGGGATAATCGTGAAGAAAAGGGCTGCTGTGTTTATGTTGTGTTGTCTCTTTAATTATGAGGCGGTGCTAGTTTATTGTCTCTGTTATAAATACTCTGTTTTTGATAACCACAAGCACAGCTGCAATTATCCTGTGGGCCTGCAAATATACTACACTACAAAGCCAACTAACCAGTTTATAGTTTTAGTTTAATCATTTACATAAAAGAAATATGTGCTTATATAAATTTTATCTGCAGGAGAATTACTGCTTTCTGATCTCAGCATGCTTCAACTGCACCATAGGAGTGGCATCAAACCTAAATTTAAATGTGACAGAAGTGCTGTGTGGGCATAAAACAAAACCTTGTTTTGAGCTGCAGCATCTCAAGTACATGAAGCTCATTTTGGAGCATTATTGATTGTTATAAAAGTCATGTAATGTCTGGCATTGTAGGACTCTAATACTATCTGCATTTTTAGTACTTTTAGTATAAAAGTAGTGGTTTTTGTGATGTAGGTGTTGTGTGTTGTTAAATAATTGTATATGTTTCATGCACTAGTGACACGGTTTGCTTTATTTTAGTGCGCATTACTGTACACAACCATCAGTGGCCAAAGACGTCTTCTTATCCATAACATCAGTCTCAGCTGTAGCTCTCAGATGGCAGATATCTACAAGAGTTGTGAAACAGATGTCCTCATAAACTTCTTTGCTAAATCAGGTGAGGCTCCCAAAAGGATTCACTGGCAATGCCTGCCATCATTCTGGTGGGTTAACCATGTAAATCTTTTTTTGTGTTGGTGTGTTTTAGAAATAAAGCCACTGCCATATGTGTATATTGAAACATTCAAGTTTCTTTTACTATAAAATATGAATTTTTAGTGGCAAAAAAACCTTGAATTTTTCAGAATTTATTAAACCCAGATGGTGTTGTCAATGGGGCAAATTTACTAAAGGCCGGTAAAAATTTGCCAGGGTGGCGTCATTTCGGAACTTCACCGATTTACTAATGGTCGCCCGTGTAACTTCGCTAGCGAAGGAGAAAGACTCTACTGGTAATTCGCTCCCTAAAGCCTGGTGAATTTGCGCTCTGGTGAATGGACGTAACTACGCAAATTCACTAAAATGCAGATTTTACTGAACTTACCTCTTGTGCCATACTTACCTTCGCCAACTCAGACCAGGCGAAGTGCAATAGAGTAGATAGGAGTTCCTTAAAAAATTAGTTAAGAAATTTTTAAGTCCCAAACAACGCTACCGTCTTTTCCTTTTTCAGGGTGATAGGCTGAAAAAGAGCGTATTTTTTTTTTGGGGTAACCGGTTTCCCCCCCTACATTTACTAACATATGGCACATAAACTATACACTGGGCTCATGTGTAGGGCAATATAACAACTTTATTTTATTAAAGTTTCCCATAGTGTAATGTATTTGCTGCAACATATACGTCCATTCAACTTCCCGCCGTATGCAAATTAGGCAATGCCAGTGCAACTTCGCTTCGCTTGGTGCAGTAACGCTAGCGCAACTTTGCCAGCGTTCGGCGCCATGGAAGCAACTTCGGATTTTAGTGAATTAGCGTTGTCCTGGCGAATCTACGCCTGGCGAAGTGTTGCTGGTGAATTTTTGGAGGTTAGTAAATTTGCCCCATTGGTGTGGTGGTCTAGTCTAGAAGATATCCTGATCTGTGCTGGGTTTCGTGCAATAATCTGAAGATTTAATGGTTTTCAGGCAAAAAAATCATACGATTAGATTTTATCCAGCACCAGAAATTTTTAAAAAAATTTATTTATAAATAAGGAGAAAAAAAACGTGCAGATTTGGTCGGAGTAGTTTTCAGATTTCGGATTTTGATATAATAACCCCTTTAGACTATGAAATGTGCATTAAAGACATTACCTACAAGCTTAACCCCACAACACATTCTATATTTTAAAATGATTTTAAAAGGACAAAAAGAAATAAAATGCTATAGCATGTCCCAACCCTGTCCAATGTACAGTAAGAGTCTTAAGAAGCATTCCGTACTCAATAATCCCCTGAAATGTAGAGATGCTTATCCACCTCATCCCAAATCCCAACAGCCTTGTTTTATTCTTGAATGACAAGCTTAAAATATTGTAGTGGTGTTAATATAGTGTTTGTAGTCTCGCCATGCAGAATAACGGCAACTACTTCACAAGGTTTATTTGGCAAGCTTTATGTGTGAGTGTGCAAGAATAATTCTGGGCCCTTATCAGAACATAAACATAATACTGCCATGCACGCTTTTTTATCAATTTGTATGCTACTCTAAACCAGACATGGTGTGGTATTTGTTTTGCTTTTAGAATGAGTGATATTTGCCCACATATCTCAGTTTATTCTCATTGCGTTCATGCACCAAACGTTCCATATGAAGGGAGTCTGCTGGGAGAGTTAGAGGCTTAAACAGTATGTATGTATAGTCCAAGAAGATGTGTTATTTTACATAAGGACACCGAGTTTGAAGGGGAGGGTTGCACACAGGGTTTATTATAGTGGGTTATATATTTTCCATCTTTGTTGCATATATTTGACTAGGACTACAAGATTGACACTAGGAGAGAATCAGGTCACAAAAGGGTGGTGCAATATGTATGTTTGATCTAGATTGTATGATGAATTTAATGACACACTTGTGGGTTATATTAGATTTATTTATATCTATAGGAGATAACTATAGTGTATATTCACACATGTATATTTGGGAATTATATTGCGCTATATTTTGACACATAAAATAGATTGTGTGGAAGGAGTTAATGGCAACACATAACTAACATTGAGAGAGTGCTGAGAGATCCATTTAACTATTCAAGCCATTTAGAACTGGCAATTTGGTTAGCGATAACAAGTGTTTGCTGGACATGATTTAGGTACTAAAGAGCGATGTGATTATTTTTTCATAGCTTAGGGTTAGATTATTACTTTTAGAAAACGTCATCTCTATTGAAGCTGTTTGCCCCCCAGTATGTAGTTAAAAGGCATATTCTAATGTGTATGAGTTACTTTTAGAAAGGCCTCAAGGGGGCCGAAACGTCAGTCAGTATCTTGTATTGACTGAGTGCAGACTCTATTCGAAGTTTATATATATATATATATATATATATATATATAAAACAGTTTAAGCACAGAAGTAACAGTAGACAGAAGGTAGTTCGCACTCTCGGGTCTTAGGAGGTGAAACAAAGTGAAATTTAGCCTCCAGAAATAAAATGTTACTTTGCACATCACCTATATATTATAATACATGATTCACATTTTTCCCTTTAGCTTGTTTGTTGCTGAATAATAGTGTGTGTGTGTGTGTGTGCGTGTATGTATATGTGTGGATATTGCATTTTCAAATAAATGCAAGTAAAACTGTAGATTTAATCCAGGTCTGTCCAATCTATAGATTTCCTATGGCTGCTGTTGAAATACAGTGAGGATGGAAGTTGTAGTTTTCCAACAGCCAAGCTGTAACTTGGATACTCTTGTTTTAAACCCAACCACAAAGGTGTAATACGGAGAAAATGCCTTACTTTCCCATCCGCTTGCAATTCACCCTGCGGTATAAAAAGTACTGCAAACCCTTGCACAAAGGCCATTTTCATAGATGCAATTTACAGGAAAATGGACAGCAACAGTGATAAGGCCTGTAATGGGACTCTGAGGGCAGCAGAGATGTCTCCTTAGGCAGGCTTGTGAACATGATTACCAACAGAAAGCAGCTTATTATTTTTAAATGCTATTGTTTATTGTTCATGTTGGAACATATATTGTCTGCAAACCTGCCAGGATATTAGACTCAGCTGCTGAGATGGAATACAAATAAGGTAATAAACAGAATCTGAATAGCATTGTGCCATAATGATATTGCTGTCCTACAGTGATATTGTTTATAAAACCTGATTTGCTAAACTTAATATAAACCTTTTTAATATGCTATGTTGTTTCTCTGTAGCATACAAAGCAATTCTTCACCATCCTCTGAAGACAGTTCGTGATGTGCTGATTAGTCAGACGGCACACATGTTGGCATGCTACAGAAAGACTTGTGCCAGTCCTTCAGCTGTCAGTCAGGTGAGCAATTTCATTAGGGTGATATAAGGGCATTTCTTAAGAGTGTCTAAACATAAAGCATGAAACATGTCACATCCAAGTGCATTAGCAATAGACCCTTGTTTGACCCACTGCCACAGTCTGCCATCCCCATTATAAGTATATGGCCTGAGATGAACTCATGGCAGGCAATGAAGGTATATCAGGCTTAAATCAGGCCCTATATCTCTCTCTTCAATCGCACTCTCTAATATTTGCCATAGAAACAAACCTAAATCCAGCAAGCTGCTGTGTCTGTGACCGGTAGCTCAGTCCCAAAATCTATAGTTTGCCATTGACACTTACCATTCCCCCTGACACAGGTTCAGAAACATCTGCCAGTTTTTTGATTAAATGACACTTGCTAGTACTGAAAAACAATGAATTCCTTTTGTACATTATTGACATGCCAACTTTATTATGCCTGGAAAGTCATGCATTCATGCAGATGTTCCAGTAACAAAAAAAAAAAATCAACTCCGGAATGTCATCTTTTTCAGCTCATCCTTCCAGACTCCATGAAACTGCTCCCTGTATATATGAACTGCTTGTTAAAAAATGAGGTTCTGATTGGCAGTCCTGAGGTTCCCACTGATGAACGAGCATTTCAAAGACAGCTGGTTATGTGCATGGACGTGGCAAGCTCGCAATTGTTCTTCTACCCACAGCTTCTACCAATAGTAAGTGAGGTCAGGGACTCTTTGCAATAAACATCTGCTATACCTAGGAAAAATGTACAAACATCTGCTGCACCTAGGAAAAACACAGTATTACCATGTTAAATTAGACAATACAACATCAGCATACATTCCTTCCTTACTTAAGTGGCTGAAAAGTTTGGTTGCTACCTAAATTAGCATTGGACAAGATAGGGCTATGTTCCCTCTATTGGTTTTCTTTACTTGTAAAAAATAATCCCAAAGAGGCTTGAACAAATCAGTGTATTTTGCATAGTGTAGAGACTGCAGCAACAACCTGACATAGAACATAGAGTGATACCTGATGGCACTTGCTAGTATTTGAGTGGAGTCCCAATGTCCTGGCCAACCTTCACAAGCACCACCTAATTGCACTATAACACATTTATTAATGCTATGTGCAATGGCATGCTGGAAATGGCTCAGGGCTGCCATCCGGGGGTTACAGGGGGGGACAGTTGTCCCGGGCCTGCAGGATTTTGTGTCTAAGGGGGGGCCCGGCCATGCTTCACTTACTTGATTAGCCGGGCCCCCCTGCTTTCAGCGTGCTGCACAGCAGCTCTGTACAAGGAAGATTTTGTCCTATTAAGATCTGCTGTAACCTCATTGGTCCTTTAAGAATAAATCCCGGTAAATCTGCATTCGGATTGGATCCCCTTATTCAATCCCTGTACAGCGTTACCCGGACTTATTCTTAAAGGACCACGAGGGTACAGGAAATCTTAATAGGAGAAAAGCTTCCATGCACAGAGCTGCTGTGCAGCACGCTGACAGCAGGGTGGCCCGGCTAATCAAGTAAGTGAAGCATGGCCGGGCCCCCCCTTAGACACTAAACCTTGGCAAGCAATTTTTTTTTTACTTGCAGGAGGGCCCCTGATTACCAATGGCTTTTTATAACTTGTGTGGGGGGGGGCATGAATTTTTTTTTTACTTGCAGGGGGGGCCTGATGGCTTTTTAAAAAAAAACAATGGCTTTCTAAAATAAACTTTTATGGGGGGCCCTGGATGCAATTTTTTTTTTAACTTATAGGGGGGCCCTGATCACCAATTATTTTGTTTTTTAACTTGTAGGGGGGCCCTGACCACCAATTTTTTTAAAAAATTTTTATGGGGGTCTCTGGCACCACAGTTTTTTGGTAACTTATAAGGGGGCCTGACCATCAATAGCTTTTTATAATGTGTGTGTGTGGGGGGAGTTACCTTTTTTAACACTGACGTCTATGTGGTCTTTTAACTGTAGTGTGGAGTGGGCGGGATCTGGGGTGGGGCTTGGGGGCCGGGTGGGGCTTGGGGGCGGGGCCCAGGGGGCCCTGAACATTTTGTTGTACGGGGCCCCGTGATTTCTAATGGTGGCCCTGATGATGCTATCCCCACTCTAAAAAAGGCAATTTGCTTACAATACACATGATAGAGTCACTTCTGGTGCACCAATGATATTAATAACGGCATTAGAATATGATTAACTTGCTGCTTAAGTTGGTAGCAGCTAATAAAATGGCAAGCTAATGTCCTTGCTAATGCTGTGCACATTGGAAGAGACACCACCCCCCACTCTAAAAATGTTAGCCATAATTTATGCACTCATAAATGAGCCCCAGTGACAGGCGGCATCTGGATAGTGTCATTTGTGCAGCATCAAATTGCATCTTCATATTTATATTTATAAAATGCTACACCTCCTCAATTGTTCATATTGCTAAAACGAATGCTTCAGCTTAGCAGATACAGTAGGTGTGCATTGATATGTTAATATTTTCTTCTAAGGGCTATGATTATCAAGTGCTTGGAATTGTCTGGTCACAATAGAAATACTGTATGTGTGTTTTTGTTCCTTATCTAGCACACTATTGATTTAAAGAACGATTCCATCCCAACACCAGTACGCTGCTCTGAGGAACGTTTATCTGAGGGTGGGATATTTTTGCTGGCCAATGGTATAAATATGTTCCTGTGGCTGGGCATCAATTCCCCTCCAGAGTTCATCCAAGGGATTTTTAATGTGCCTTCCTTTGCACATATCACACCAGAAGCTGTAAGTATTTTTTCTAGTTTCTGTGAGGCCTTTTATTTTGCTGAAGTGTATATCAGAGTAATTATAGTCAGTGTTTTTAATTTATGGGAATCACACATCACACGTTCTTTCTATTTTAATATATTCTTTTTTATTTCCAGACTTCCCTTCCAACAGTGGACAGTCCCCATTCTAAAAAACTGAAGTCAATCATGGAAGCCATTCAGAAGAAATGCCAATACTCTATGAAGGTAACACATACATCACAACAGTGAATAAAATATCAGACTCTCAGAATAAAATGCATGAAACTGACCATTATGTGCTATGCTTTGTTACTTTGAGTGTTCATATTTACCATTAATATGACGTGGGAACAAAAGCTTTGCCTTATTGGGTAACTGTCAGGACCAGAACTATTACCATCTGGCAGTGCCAATGTATTCTGTTCTGGGAATATGCTGACATACTGGGATATTTAGAAGTGTCAGTCATATGCAGAACTGATCATGTTTGATTCTTGTTTCATAGTTTTATTATATCTTGGAGATACTGGAGATTTTTTTGTAGTTCACCTTCAAATTAACTTTTAGTATGACATAGACACTGATATTCTGAGACAATTTACAATTGGTTTTTTACTTTTTATTTGTTATGGTTTTTCATTTATGTAGATTTCTGTTCAGAAGCTCACCAGTTTGGTATTTCCACAGCTACAATATCTCTTGTTTACCTTAGTAATCAGGCAGTGGCTTGAATGGGAGACTGGAATATGAATAGAGGGGGCTTGAATAGAAAGATAAGGAGTAGTGGTGGCCATACACGGGCAGATAAAGCTGCCGATATCGGTCGTTTGGACCGATTTGACAGCTTATCTGCCCGTGTATGGGGGCTTCCGACGGGTCATCCCGATCGATATCTGGCCACGATATCGATCGGGAAGGTTGGATTTTTACCCGACCGACCCGTCGGAGCCGCTTGGCGCATCGTAATTCGATCGTTCGGCCATACGGCCGAGCGCTCGAATAACCCTCGATATAGCCACGCAGTTTAGTGGCATATCAGGGAAAGATCCGCTCGTTTGGCGATGTCGCCAAACGAGCGGATCTTTGAGTCTATGGCCACCTTAAAAAGTAACAATCATAATAAAATTGTAGCCTCAGAGAGCAATACGCTGGTGGGATCAGTGACCCCATCTGAAAACTGGAAAAATGTAGAACATCAAGGAAAATAATTCAATAACTATATATATAAAAAAAAAAAAGGAAGACCAACTGTTAGTTGCTACAAGGAAATAGCAATTGGGAATTTCTATAACATATTAAAAGTTAGGGGAACCTGCCTTTTAAGCAAGGGCTCCTCTTTCTGGCTTACAGTATATCATTTGAATCAATCCCTGCCCTAGTGGTGCTTATAATGTTACACACGGTGCAGTTTCAGGTAATTTTAATCTGCCTCCATGTTTTGTGGAAGGACACCTCAAGGGACCACACAGACACAGGGAAAACATACACATGCATTTATACTAAAGCCATCACTGAGGGATGGGGCCTAGCAGTATTTTTACAGAACTGGGACTGCACAGCATCATGTGTGTGATTTACCAGTCAGTGGTTTTAAACTATAAAAAACAGCATCACTTATTTTTGTTCTAATGTAGAAGCAGGTAGACTTACGGCCTGTCTGTTTATGTGAGGGAATATGCAACAACATGGGACTGTAAGGCACTGCATTTACTGTAGTTTGTATTGTACCTGTCCAGCCTGATGAGTATAGACATGTGGTCAAACTGCATATGATGTGATCACTCTGTCAGTGCAACAAACAATTGGAACTAGCAATAAGCCATCATTGTGTGGGATACAAATGATAAATTAACCAATAGTTTATAGCCATCTTATAGCTATTGGGGGGAACTGGGAGTTGTTGTTAAAGGGGTTGTTCACCTTCAAACAACTAGTTGTTTTCAGATAGATCACCAGAAATAACAACTTTTTCCAATTACTTTCTATTTTCTATGTGTGACCGTTTTTCTAATATTAAAGTGTAAAGTGTAATTTTCCACCTTCTAAAGCAGCTCTGGGATGGGGGGTCGCCGACCCTGTAAACTGTTGAATACATTTAGTTGATACATTTCTTATCTTTGTCCCTGCTGAGCAGAATCTCTGGGTTTCATTACAGGCAGCTGTTAGAATTGATACAATAGTTGCTAATACTCCAGAGATACTGCTGAGAAATGTATCAACTAAATGTTGCAAAATTGTAACAGTTCAGAGTCTGCGCCTGAATTACTGAGCTGCCAGACTCAAACACCAGAGACAGGAATATTCAACTTTAAACTTAGATTTTGGAAAAAATAAATAATGGAAAGTAAATGAAAAAAGTCATTATTTCTGGGGAACAATCTGAAAAAAACTGAACTGAAAAAAGTGTTTGGAAGGTGAACGTCCCCTTTAACAGCAGCTAGGCCGTATTGAGTTGCACATGGCAGTTATACAAAGTGAGAATATTGAAGAATAATCCCCTATGTTAATGTATTTCTCTTACAGCTTATCCTTGTGAAGCAGAAGGACAAGGCTGAGATGGGCTTCCGGCAGATGTTGGTAGAAGACAAAGGCCTTTTAGGGGGAGCTTCATACATGGATTTCCTCTGTTGTGTGCACAAAGAGATTCGTCAGCTTCTTACCTAACGGCTATGCAGAACCTTCCACAAACCAATACAGAGAACATAAGAAAATTCCTGCAATACCAAAGCCTGATCTGCACATCGTAGTCTGGTTTAGTTTATACATGCTTTAATTGAATGAGAAATAAGAGACTCAGGTAAACATTATACAAATGATTTTAGTTTGTAGATGAACAGGAGACTCCAATATGATCTTTTATTTCAGCCAGAACCCAGAACTGGTTCACTGTGAATATTCTTTGTAAAAAAAAAAGGACACAGACTTTGCACATGAATATTCCATCCTATCCATCCATATGTCATTGACCATTTCTGTATAGAGCAAATATGTATTTTTTAGGTATTGCATACAATTCACAAATTCAAAGAAATAAGTAAAAGGTGTGTCATATTTATACAGTAGCTGTATGTAAGATGCCTCTCATTAGAAGATACTATGTGCAACTGTTATAAAGTAATGAAGGCCTATATAATGGGCTGTCTGCTATACAGAAGATGAGAATATGGTGTATATATATATATATATATATATATATATATATATATATATATATATATATATATATATTTATATATATATGCTCATTAAACCAGTTATCTGGAAAAGGAAAAAAATATTTTGAATTTAAATTAGAAACAAACCCTAAAGTTAAAAATCCCCTACCCCCCTACCCTATAAAGACCCCCCTCCTCCCCCCAGCCTAAGTCTTACCCGGGGCAAATGCCCCTAACTTTTTACTTACCCCTCTGTACAGATTCTGTCCAGCAGAGTTCACGGGCGCCATCTTCAGCCACTTCGCGAATCTTTGGAATGAGACCGGCGGATTGGCGCATGCACAGTTGGAGCAATTCTCTGTTTCACGACAACTGCGCATGCGTCGAAATTCACGAAAATTGTGAAGCGCTGGTCTCATTCCGAAGATTACCGAATAGGCTGAAGATGGCACCCGTGAACTTCGCTGGACAGAGTCTGCAAGGAGGGATGTTCTAAACATATTTTTTATAAACATGCTCAGTAACCTGGGTACTATTTAATAATCTGTTTATGAATTTAAATTCAGATATAATCTCAGTAAATTCATTATGATGCCAGCCAGATAAATAATGAGTTAGATCTTACCATTAGGGTAACTAGAACTATGGGTCTGTGTTAATACAGAATGACCTGAGGTACAATGAATTGCTTGGGGGTGAGCATGCCATTGGTTGATCCCAAACACCTGCACAGTGGCTATGGGCGTCCTAAATTGTATTTAAAAAAATAATGAGCTTGTCTACGCTTTAATGTTCTACAATCCATTCAATGGCTGTCCTTTCCTGCGGCACATGAATATTGTTTGCCACGTTGGTGCTTTGAAGTGGAAATCTTACCCCATATCAACTGAGGTTTTTTTACTCTGTAAATTAAAATATTAATAAAAATATTCCTATTTAATAACCCTATTTAATTACTACTGACACAGTGTGACAAACAGCCTGCCGACATTTATTACCCTGTTCCGTAGTATTCAAGTTACATTCCTGACTCATGTTTCTGAAATGGCATTGAGTTGCAGTGACATCCCACACTACCAATGCCAGTGTAGTAAATTGCACATCTGCTATTAACCTTTCTGTGTGATACACAGCCCAGACAGAGGCTAATGTAGTATGGAACATTCACTCTCCCCCCCTGGAATAACCAGTTCCCTATGATTTGCTGAACATAGATATACCGGTAGTTAAATAAAGAGGATGTTAACGCTCATTGTAAACAGGGTATTTGGCTTTAGTTGGGCTTAGTTTAACAGTACTCTTAGTATATCTAGTCTAGTGGGTTTAACGTACAAGGGGTCAGGAGATTGGGAGATAAAGGGACTAAAGGTAAAATAAATGCACACAGAAATTATCCATGAATGAAAGACTGTAGTGTTATGTGTAGAAATGGATCTAAATGGACTTTGATGAGGACCTGCAGTTTTGGCTAATGTTCTCTGTTGTCTACATCTTAAATATCATTTCAATGTAAATATTAAAAAGCAGAGTTACAAAAAAAATCGAATTGGTCTTGGTTTCTATAAAGTAATGTTAGATGATCCCTTAGAGCAAGTTATTTCTGAGGGAGAGACACAATCACAAGAGGCCTCTAAAGAGCAGAAGTTGAGTTCATTAAAGGGGTGGCTCAAATTTTAAGTTATAAAGTGGCTTCAGTTGGTCTTCATTTCTTCATGTCTAAAGCTGGACATACACAGGGAGATGTCGCCAAAAAAGCGGATCTCTCCCCGATATGCCAACATTGAGGTGGGGGATATCGGGCTGATCGGGCCCAACGATCAGATCAAAATGGAGGTAATAAGGTTGGTCGGGGCCGCATCAATGCACAGATACGGCCATGATCCGACTGGATTTTTTTACCCTTCCCGATCAACATCTGCCCGACTTTTGCCCACATATTGATCGGGGGAAGCCCTTCTCAGGGCCCCACACACTGACCAATAATCTGCCGATTGCCTTAAGGCTACAAATGCATTTATTTTTTATTATTGCTACTTTTTATTTTTCATCTCACTATTGAGGCCCTCTTCCATTCATATTCCAGCATTTCATTCAAATCATGGTTGCTAGGGTAACTTAGACCCTATCAACCAAATTGCTGAAACCAGAGAGCTGCTAATAAAAAGCTAAAACCAATAATAATAAAAAATAAAATAAAAACCAATTGCAAATTGTCTCAGAATATCACTTACTACATAATACTAAGAGTTAATTCAAAAGTGTACCTTTGTCTCATAGCATATTTTCTTTTTCACTTGAGCGTTATTATTTATTTATTATTAACATGTATTTATATAGCGCCAACATATTGCGTAGCACTGGCGTTAATATATTTTATATTTTACCCCCATAATTCAACTGTTTGCAATTCCAACACATAATTACAGCATTTTGCAAGAAAAGCTCAAATTAAGAATGTTATCACTAATATTTGTTGGCAAGACAATTTTCCTCCAGTTGCTGAAAAAGCTTTGGGGCTTATGTAATAAATTAAGTTTGCTACTTGTCTAGCAACCCATAGCAACACATCAGCAGATAGCATTACTGGTCAGCTGTTTAAAAGCAAACATCTAAATTGGGGACCATGGGCTACTAGATGTGGGCAAACATTATACTTTTTATTACTTTACTCCATTCACTTATCTGGTGATGCAGGAGTTAACTTACACTTTGTAGTAAGTAGCCAAGAGGCACTGTAGCAATGTTGTGTTTTATTCTCTAGGAGGGGGTCCTATTACTTGAAAACTCCACTTTTGATAAATTCAAGTTGCAGGGCTGCACTGATTGCCTTTATATAAAATCAGAGAGAAAAGGAAGAACACCATTTTATAGTAAATGGACAGGAACACTTTAAGGTTGAATTGAATATAATAAGGCAGGAAACAGTCTGTGCTTAATGAAATAGAGATGAGGAGTGCTGCATCGGTCCAATAGCCTTTGGAACGGATAAAATGCAAGTTAGTGGGCACACTGGGCAAATGCCCTTTTTGATTATTTATTTATTTACATAGGGAACAACCCACAATTATATTTCTTTCACAATAGGAGTAATTTACTGTACATAAAGATATGTCCCCTAGAATACTATGGGGCGCCATTTGTCCCAAGTACCTTTTGCCTACAAAAAGACTTTTTTTTTCCAGCTGAAAATGTAAATGTGCTGCTTTATTGGCATGCTGCCTGTGAAATAGGCACAGGTTTAATGGGTGGTTAGAAATACAGATATGGAACCTGTTATCCAAAATGCTCAGGACCTTGGGTTTTCTGGATAATGGATCTCTCCGTCTATTATAAAATCATCTAAATGTTCAATAAACCCAATAGGCTGGTTTTGCTTCCAATTAGGATTAATTCTACTTTTGTTTGGTGAAAGTATAAGGTACTGTTTTATTATTATATAGAAAAAAGGAAATCATTTTTAAAAAATTGGATTATTTGGATAAAATTGAGTCTATGGGAGATGGTTTTTCTGAAATTCTGAGCATTTTGGATAATGGGTTTTTCCGGATAACAAATCCCATACCTGGACTATGCTGACATGCCCAATTGCAGGTTGAGATGTAGATTGCAAATTATTTCTTTATTTGAATGACATCCTTATCTTCCAATACATGGTCTTTCCCAGCCTTTTGAGGGGTGTGTTTCACAGATGATCCCCAAATCAGGGCAAATTCAAACTCTTTGTTAAGGTTCTTATGGATCAATCACAGGGGATTTAGGGTCAATCCACACATTAATAGTGTACATTTCCTCACAGATGGGAAGCCAGCAAACTCAATTTGAGCATCTCCCATCTTTGCAACATCAAATCCTTCTTCAGGTCTTACTCTGCTACCTCTTTTTGGAGCTCACATCTCATCAAACCCTGATGATGTTGCTTTATTTTTCTGTGTCTGAGCCATCTCGTCCTCTATCGCTGCAATCTTAAGGTCTTACACGGGCAGATACAGTATTTACAGAAAAAATCCATACATGGTAAAACAGATGTTACTACCAACAGGAGTCCAGGAGCTGCCATAAATAAATTCTTATGTGCATAACCTATAAAAAATATAAAGAAAATGGAGATAATATAATGTGAAACTAAACATCTAAATGCTACCATGTCCCTACAGTATAACCTCTATTGACATAACTTCTCCATTTCTGGACATGCCTATGTAGTGTTTTGCACTGAAGAGCTAAGCTGCTTACACTGAAGTCACAATCTGCACATATGAAGAAAGTGGGGGCAAATACATTGCGGTGGTTTGCTGGGTAGTGTGAGGATGGTGAGTTCTGGAAACATTGGGGGGTCGCATGACAACTGCATGCCCACAAATCTTCTCTCTCTCCTGGGCAGTAGATGTATGGGCCAGTCAATATGCTGTCTGTATTGGTTTTCTTCAGAATTGTTCAACCTGCAGAAGTTAAATGACAAAATCCAGCCTCCTCTGACAACTCAATGCTGTTGTAGGGTGCTGGGAGTTGTAATAACTAGTAGATCAGCAGGTATAATAAATATGGGCATGATAATGGGGCATGATATTGTCTTTGACTCCTCCAGCACTTATATTCCATCACCACCACCCTCCTTTCCTATTTCCCTCTTCCCTTCTACCCACCCTCCCTACCCTACTGTTTCCTTCACATGCTCTGGGAAGTTAATATCTGAAATTGTACTCTGTACATATAATCAGTTCTGGTGGGTTAGCACCAGGCAGAGGGGAGTCAGTAAATAGATGCCAGTATTAACAATTGTTACTCTATAACTTGGGTCCCCAGAAGCAGCAGCCCCAGTAGCCCCTCCCCCAGTCCGATTAGTAGTGCAACAAACTCTATGTATTACAATGTATAATTAATAATGCCAAATGTGGCACATGTAGTTTATAGAAATAAAAAAAATGCTATTTGCAGAAGAGAATTTTGCTTTTGCCATATTGTAGTTGGCTCCAATAAGCTTTCCATCTTCAACTTCATATTGGACTCTTAAGATTTGAAACTGCCAATTTCCTTGGAGGGAGGAGCTTATGTTATATGATTATTATTGATGTGAGGGCCGGCCTGATACCGAGGGTCGGGGCAGGTTCGGGCTGACCATGCACTCCTCTTCGCGGAACGCAGGAAAAATGCAACATGCTACATCCCAACCTGCGTTCGGCACTTACATGCATCTGTGTGAGTACAGCCGCATTGAAAAGAATTCAGCGTGTCTACTCCTGTGCTGCCCTGCGGCTGAACACATAAAACCGGATCGCAGGGGAGCGCAGTTTCAAACGCCCGTGAGTAAGGGCCCTTAATTGAGAACTAATCCACTTTGAAAAACTAAAAGCGCTTACCTATTCGTTGCCACTAGATGGCACGCTGCTGCCTCTAAAATGGAATGTTGAATATGTGGCCATTCCTGTTAATCTGGCATCATCTCTGAACGAAAAATGTTCATGATTTTTTTTGAGGGTAGTTTCCATCTTAAACTCAATAAGATAGTGCTGTATAATTAGAAGGTATGTTCTGGCCAGGGGAGTAGGGATTCACAGTAAAATTAATAGTAAAGGATAGAAAAAAAACTTAGATAATAAAGGCTTGTCTGTGTCATGTAACATGTATATTGTAATATTATGTATAAAGCATGGATATGTTTTCCATACAATATACTGCTTTTTTTACCTCCACCTCATTTAGGGGTACAGCATATATGCAAATATATTTGATGGTGCTTAGTAAATGTAGCAGACTGCTAATAGTAACACCCTTCAAAAAAAAGAATGAACTTTTTGTATAAATGAGCTCAGGGCAAAAGTGGCTGATGGGTTCTCCGCCAAGCTGCACAAACTAAAATAGAAATGGACATTTTGAGGGTATGAGTGCAATATGAAATTGCTAGAAACCTGAATATGAAACAGCAGCAAATTAAGCATACATTGCTGTCAACGTGATTGCACATTAAACTTTATATTCATATTAAATTGCCAATATAGCAGTAAGTTTTTTATTGTCATGCCAGTTAATGACTGCCCTATCTTACACTGTTCACATCCAATCAATAACGGAATCTTGCCACTTTCACCTACAGAATACTGTTTATCAAACACGATGCCTTCAAATTTAGAATTCACTCAATTATGCCACGTTTTGATTGCTGCAATTCATTACATATTTGCCTCCATACACTGCTACCATTCCAGTCCATAATGCAGTAATCCCCAACCATTGGCTCAGGAGCAACATGTTGCCGCCAACTTCTTGCATGTTGCTTCTAGTGGCCTTAAAGCAGGTTCTTATTTTTGAATTCCAGGCTTTGAGGCTATTTTTGGTTGCATAAAACCAGGTGCACTGCCAAATAGATACTTCTGTAGGCTGCCAGTCCAAATAGGGGCTGCCAAAAGCCAATCACCTTATTTTGCAGCTCCAGGAACATTTTCCTGCTTGTGTTGCTCCCCAACTCTTGGATCATATACTCAAACTGCTCTTCCTCTAACTAAATGTCCTTCCAATGATTTGTTCCTTATCCCCTCTTTCATTACATCATCAGATACAGGCATTCAGTTAATTCTTTGACATTCCCTATTGTGCCTTTAAATTAAATCAACTTTTTTAGAGAAGTTGAAACTGCCCACATATTTTAAAGGCTGGTAGTCCTAATAACACCATATTTGGGCTGTTAAGTCGACATATCCCTCTAGAGGGGCTAAGTTGGCAGCTTTTATTGACCCATGTATGGGCAGCTTTGCCAAAACCTAGCTAAAAATCCTTTTACTATACACTATAGCCTCTGAAAACTGTCAAGTGCAATACTTCTACATGTCTCTCTTTGTAGACTCCTGATCTTGCCCCAGCCCACACATCATACCTCTTCCCCTTTTAGATTGTAAGCTTTTAAACTATAGTCTGTTATTGTATGTAATCTGTACGTTTAATGTATTATATTGTACAGTGTTGTGTATAGGGATGCACCGAACCCATGATTCGGTTCTGGATTCGGCCTTTTTCAGCAGGATTCGGATTTGGCCGAATCCTTGTGCTTGGCCAAACGGAATCTGAATCCTAATTTGCATATGTAAACTAGAAACGAGTATGGAAATCACGTGACTTTTCGTAACAAAATAATTTTTTTTCCACATTTTCCTTTGTTGCCCCTAATTTTATATGCAAATTAGGATTTGGATTCAGTTTGGTATTTGGCCGAATCTTTCACCAAGGATTCGGGGATTTGGCCAAATCCCAAATAGTGGATTCGGTGCATCCCTAGTTGTATATATGTTGGCTCTTTCTTAATACTATAATAATAATAGGATGTATATGTGGGAGCATTTTATACAGCTATCCCCAGCTCCCAATTAAAAAGGAAATCCATTTAAATGATTTAGCTCTTTCCCTGTATACATCTCATGTAGATGTGCAGTGGGTAGGAGTGCTTGTAAATACAGGAGTGCTTGTAAATACAATTGCACCTGCTAGCTGTCTTGAAGTCAAAACAGGCCTTGTATAATATCAAAGTTGCAGGGTACTAACACTTTGGTGCAAGTGGAAGTGAACCCAATAGCTCTGTTAGAAATCACACACCTCTTCACTACAATGCAATGGATGCAAGTTGCCTAGAGGACCTTCAGATCTCATTTGATATGCAGAAAGTTGTGCAGACTGCACTCACGGATAAAAGGTAGACGTGCACGAGGCCTACAAATGAGCTAATGTATGTCAGCAAGAGAAAGATAGCATGGAAAGACAGCAACTGAAAATATGTTCTCTGTTTAGAGACCTGTTACGCTGTCAGCTATGTCCGCCATCATTTCTTTCATACAACGGAGCTCCTTGAGAAAGGCATGTGAGTGAATAGTGTCAAGGGGAGAGTGATATCACCACTTGCTTTACCTGTTAACTTACACAGCCTTGTCTTACTTTCATAGACACACATTCGAAAAAAAGGAGAAATGTACATTTTACACATTAAATGTGTGTAATCATTGCTGTAGATATGTTTGCACATCATTCCTCTGTGACTATCGGTTATCAGATCAGAGGAATATCACAAGAGACAATGTGTGTTTTGCATTGATTATAGAAGATCTGATGCTAATACACTCCCGTGTCACTTGGATACTTGTCAGGGAGCCTCTCCAGTACTTGCCCAGTGGTAGGTTTGGAGCACGATGGCAGCAATAGAAGGTCTAAGGGGCAATGCTCTACATCCCAACTGACTGGTCTCAAATATTTTTTTTCTATGCAGATGTAATTAATGTTGTACCTACAGTTTAAAACCATTTTATGCCTTTTAATGTAAAACTCCACGTATGTTTTAATTAAAAAACAAAAATATTTATTATACAGGTACAATCTTCAAGAAAAATTATATTTTATCCTTGAATTAATAGCAACCACATGAAGAAATGATAAAAGCTTAAAAAAAATTAAAATCCTGCCCTTGTAGTTGATAAGTAGGGATCAAAGACACCCCTATATAGTCCTCAACATACTCTGAAATTCCCTCTGTCACCCCTAAAACTGTTTCTGTTCTGTTCCATTCAATGCCCTTCTCTCCACGACCTGCGGATGGTCCACCTTGTTCTCCCCTTCTTGATGCCCCAAAGCCATGATCTGACTAGGTGGAGTTTTCAGACTTTCAATCTTCTCTGTGCATCCAGTAAGAGGAAATTCTGGTGTGTTAAAGTAGGAAGTGTATCTGAATCAAAGTTGCTGTTGCACGAGTAGGTTCACCAGTAAGTCAACCTTACAAAAAACAAAATAAACTAATTAGAGATGAAGAACACCAAGGTGGTTGAGCAGTAAGACTTTGTAGACCAACAGCAGCCAATTTGCCTACTATAGTGGAAGATATTTTGGATATATATATATATATATATATATATATATATATATATTGTGAATTCATGAATTGTTTGTTAGCAGCTGAAGTTCACAGACAGATGCTGGAAACATACCTTGCCCAACAGCTGGGTAGAGTTTTATAGAGGCCTAGCAGAGTACATGCCACACATGACTTCGATAACAGCACAGCCTCCCGAAAAGTGACTTCCAATCAAAAACTCTTCCATTAAGAATGTAAAGTTTTACAGTGGCAGCAATTAAAGTTACACAGATATAAAAACCAAGGGCATATAAATACTTCTGTATTTTGCATGGGAATAAACCCCAATACAGTACCAGCTGTTTTCCCAAAGAACTGTATGGGGCACAGTCTCTTCACAGCAGCCAGTAATTCTTGGTAATGACATGAAATAGTTTACTCTGAGTATATCGTCATATATTTTATAGGAGTCCCTAGAGCCTATGCAGGCTGTTCTTACACACACACACTGTGAAGTCTTCATGAAAGGGCAGATTCAGGGAACAGGCAAGAATGATTTAAGAGGAGTACAAATATGATGTTAGAAATTGCAACATTTGTACAAAGCACAGGGGAAAAAACACATGGTAGTGGATACACATTGCATTGTTAGAGCAAAAAAACATTACATTCATAGTATATTTAGGGGGTATTTATTAAAGTCTGAATGCAAAAAAATTCGAGTTTTTTTTAACTATAAAATCCTATTTTTTAGTGGAAAAAACCTAAAATTGACCTGCCGAGGTTGTAAGCCAATGGGAGAGGTCCCTATCCTTTTTGGAAGTTTCTGTGGTCTGTGCTGGAATTAGTCCAAAAATTTTACTTTTTTAGGCTTTTCGGACATAAATCTAAAAAATTCAGTATTTTCGGGAAAAAGACAAAAAAAACATAGTTATTCGGATAAAAATCGAAAAAAAACCCCGAACTATTCGAATTTTCACTCTACTTTCACAAATTTTTCCCCGATCTGAATAAAGCATGCTTTCTTATTAATAAATAAGGTCAAATTGTGGATTCTAGTTTGCTCAGACTTTTTTAAATAAAATAATCAGAACAATTCAGATTTTGATAAATAATCCCCTTCATGTATTGAACACAGAATATTTTACATTTGCACCAAGATGATACGAGAATGCAGCCTCATTCTAACTGAAGCCTTACCTGGTCTTATAGTCCTATCCCTTCCAAAGAGGTGTAACCATCTCCTTCCAAGGAAGAAATGCTCAACGATATGAAAAATCTCAACTGGCTTTTCAGTGTTTCCAATTTCAGGTTCCTCTGTGATGATGAGATCAATGTCAACATTTGCATGGATGATATCTCCATCTGTGCTGCCATGAACTGTTCCCTTGATACCCATAAGGCAGTGCTCCTGCAAATATATGTCCACAAACAGAAAAATGAAAAGCCCTTGTGTGATCATAATGTGATCATTGATATTTAACAGTAAAACAGGCAGCCTTTTCATGATTGTTTTATTGTACAAACAAGTTTTCTATGGGGAGATCTGAAAGAAGTCCAGTGTTATATTTACCGCACCCTCACCTTGTCCACTTTCCTGCACTGGTGGTGCTGGTTCACCGCGGGCCCGGCAAGGCCCCTCAACAAATTGCAGTATAATCACGGCTCCGCACACACTTCATAATCAGCAGGTTATTTATTGTTATTTTCACCACACATCAACGTTTCGGGGGGTTTTCACCACCCTTCATCAGGATCCTGATGAAGGGTGGTGAAAACCCCCCGAAACGTTGATGTGTGGTGAAAATAACAATAAATAACCTGCTGATTATGAAGTGTGTGCGGAGCCGTGATTATACTGCAATGAGATCTGAAAGAAATCATTATGTACTCAGAGCAGATCTTATCCATCAGTGTTTACTAATTCCTCAGGTTAATATTGTTTTTGAAGAGTCCTTACATTTATATGTGCATATATACTGTATCACATGTACCAGTGATACAAGGGAGAGCATAATGAAGGTGCAAATGAGATTTTTACTATTATAGTGATATGAAAAATGTAGATGCCTATTACAGGTATGGGACTTGTTATCCAGAATGCTTGGGACCTGGGGGTTTCTGGGTAACAGATACTGTTCTGGATACTTCCTCTGCACTCCAACACCCATCAAACTATCCTGAAATTGTAACCTCCTCTTCACTGCTCCCATCACCCTCTCTCAATCTAAGCACTCTGGGGCTCATTTATTAAAGCAGTGCAGATGCAAAAGATTGTCTGCGCCATCACGAGCGTGATCGCTAATATATTTGCGTGATATTGTGCATAACACAGAGCTTTTGCGATGGTTTTGTTTATGTGCTTTGCCCAAAAGATTGGGAATTTATGTCGCAAACTAAGCCATGGCTGTGAGGGGTGTGGCTGTGGGTGTGGCAACAATGCGCTTGCACTGCGGCCATCGCAGATTTGCGTCTGTATATGTGCAAAACTGCACCGGGCAACAGAACCACAATTTTTACAACTGCCCCTTCGTGCCGTACTGGGTTCTGGCAAATACAATGGGGCTGTTGTTGGTGGGGATGTTTGTTAACTCAAAGTTAACTCAAAGATGAACAACCCCTGTAAAGTGCAGATTAACCACACCTTCCCCCCAACATGTTTATATTGACCAAGGTTCCTTTCAGAGTATCAGGTAGGTTAAACACCTTTGCAACCAAACAAATATTAGCACAGAAACAAACGCAGATGCGTCTAAGTGAACGCAATATGCACAATATGTGACGCAACTAATTTAAGCAGCGCATACATACATGAGCACAACTAATCCCTACCTTTGCGGTATCTTCCTGTGCGCACAATTTATTATAAGCATCGCGACAGCTGACACAGTTTCACACGTCGCACCTGTCTGGGTCTACATTAGCGCACAAATCACACTGTTAAGGTATCGTGTGTTAAATTATTAAATACTCGCATGCGCTGGGCAAATGTCAGGCCACTGAGCCCCACTGTCTTGTATTGTTAAATCTCTTATTCCCTCTCAACCCATTAGCAATACAATGCTCGCACTGTCAAATATAGGTCACACCTTGTCTCACTTTCATTATTACTGTTACTTGCAGCTGGGGACATCTCCCCAAACCCTGGTCCCACTCACTCATTCCTCCCCTCCCCTATTCCCACTCTTAGACATTTGACAATGTTTACAGGATCTAAAACATTATGCACTTCTAATCCTGCAAACATTATTCACATAAAGCCATCACCCGCTCAGCCTTTCTCATGTGCCCTCTGGAATGCACGGTCAATCTGCAATAAACTCACAGCAGTCCATGATCTCTTTATATCCAAATCCCTTCACCTTCTGGCTATCACTGAAACATGGCCCTCTCCCACAGACACTGCTTCACCTGCTGCCCTCTGCTATGGAGGCTTCTCACTTAGTCACACCCCTAGACCAGATGGCAGTCATGGTGGTGGATTTCTTCTCTCCCCCAAATGTAGGTTTCAAAATCTAACCACACCAACCTCTCTCTCCTTCACTCCTTTTGAAGCCCACAGCATACGTTTGTTCTCTCCAATCTCTCTGTGTGTTGCTATCATATATCGCCCCACTGGTCCCTACTCTACTTTCTTGGATCACTTTGCTGCTTGGCTTCCATACTTTCTCTCCAGCAAGACACCCGTTCTCATTTTAGGTGACTTCAACATTCCCATTGACAACTCTGCTTCTCCTGCCACCTCTAAACTTCTTTCTCGAACAACTTCATTCGGTCTCTCTCAGTGGACCGTCTTACCTACTCACATCGAGGGTCATGCTCTTGATCTTATATTCTGCCACTTGTGCCGCCCATCCAACCTCACTAACTCTCCTTACCTCCTACCTGACCATCACCTGCTCTCCTTTCAGATAACACTTTCATCTGCACTATCACAACCATCTCTCTCTACCCACATGTACAGAAACCTTAACACCTTTGATCCACAATAATTATCAACAGTATCAGCACAATCCATCTCTCACATTAACAATCTTTCCTGTCCAAATAGGGCAGCTTCTCTCTACAACGATGCTCTTTCACCAGCCCTGGTACACTAGTGTAACTCGGTACCTCAGAAGATGTAGTAGATCAGCTGAACGACGGTGGAAAAAGTCATGGACTGATCCTGACTTCATCCACTCCAAATTATGCTCTCCTGCTACAATCAAGCTCTATCATTAGCTAAAGAACAATACTTCTCTTCTTGTCATATTTAACTCACTCCTATGCCCCCTCCACACCCTGCACCCATTACTGTAACTGCCCAAGATCTTGCTCATTTATTTAATGAAAAAATCAACCCCATTAGGCTGAGCATACCGTCTGACAACAATCTCAGACTCACGTGCAGTCCACTCACATCATCTTTGCACTCTTTCACCCCTGCAACACTAGATGAAGTTAACAAACTTCTAGCCAGCTCAAAACCCACAACCTGCTCCCTTGACCCCATACCCTCTCGCCTTCTCCACCCAATCTCTGATACACTCTCTCCTGCTCACTCTCTACTGGTACTTTTCCATCCTTATAGAAACAAGCACTAATCACTCCTATCCTCAAAAAACCTTCCCTTGATCCCAGCTCTCCCGTTAACTATAGTCCAGTTTCCCCTTTTACATTCTCATCCAAATTACTAGAAAGGCTTGTTTACAAATGTTTGATCCAGCATCTCACTCACCACTCTCTTCTTGACCCCCTGCATTCTGACTTCGACTGAAACTGCACTCACCAAAGTAACCAATGATCTTCTACTGGCAAAGACTAAAGCTCACTATTCCATGCTAATCCTTCTAGATCTCTCTGCAGCCTTTGACACAGTTGACCACACATTCCTCCTAGACGTTCTATACTCAGCTGGCATTCGTGACACTGCTCTTTCATGGTTTACATCTTATCTGTCTGACCGTTCCTTTAAAGTTGCCTTCTCTAACTCTACTTCTACTACATTCCCTCTCTCTGTCAGAGTTCCTCAAGGCTCTGTTCTAGGCCCTCTGCTGTTCTCGCTCTATACAACTTCACTAGGAAAACGTATTCAGTCGTTTGGACTTTAGTATCACCTTTATGCTGATGACACCCAACTCTACTTGTCTTCTCCTGATCTTTCGAATTCTGTCCTTTCCCAAGTTACAGACTGCCTCTCTGCTGTCTCCTCCTGGATGTAACAGCGCCACCTGAAACTGAATCTTTCAAAATCAGAACTCCAATATCTTCCCCTGTCTCTCAGATATCAGTCACAGTAAACAACACCACCTTTCATTCCACCACACAGGCACGTTGCCTAGGAGTTATCCTTGACTCACGTATGTCTTTTTCATCACACATTCAAACACTTGTAAAATCATGTTGTATTCAACTGCGCAACATTGCCCGAATACGACCATGTCTCAGTTCAGAATCAACTAAAACACTGATTCAGTCTCTCATCATCTCCCGCCTTGATTACTGCAACCTACTCCTCACATGTATTCCAACAAGTCATCTTTCACAACTCCAATCTGTTCTAAATGTGGCTGCTAGACTCATTCATCTATCTCACTGATCAAATAGCTGACAGCTGTTCCCATATGCATGGCCCTTCACTGGCTCCCAATTTCCTCCAGAATCAAATTCAAATTACTAACACTCACTTTCAAGGCCCTTAATAATGAAGCCCCTCCCTATATTTCATCTCTGATCTCCAAATACACTCCTTCACACAACCTTCGCTCTGCTTCTGACCTTCACCTCGCTTCTCCTCTCATCACTTCTGCTTTTCTCTGGAACTCTCTGCCTCGAGCTGTCAGACTTTTTCCTTCTTTCCAAACCTTAAAGCGCTCCTTAAAGACCAACCTGTTTAAAGAAGCGTATTCAATGTACCTTAATTAATCAATCATTGCTGTATCAAAATCACAAAATTGTTTCTAAAATCCTAATTTCTGAATTGTACCCTAACCTTGTAAACACTTATTTGTAGGACCCTCTAATTCCTATTGTACTCTGTAACCCTTGTTTGTTATCCTCTGTCTTCTAGAAAATCAAATAAAATTAAATAAACATTAAATAAAGCCAATAGGCTGGTTCTGCTTCCAATAAGGATTAATTATATTTTAGTTGGGATCAAGTACAAAGTACTGTTTTAAATAAAATTAAATAAACATTAAATAAAGCCAATAGGCTGGTTCTGCTTCCAATAAGGATTAATTATATCTTAGTTGGGATCAAGTACAAAGTACTGTTTTATTATTACAGAAAAAAGGAAAGCAATATCCAGATAAATTGGAGTTTACGGGAGATGGCCTTCCCTTAATTCTGAACTTTCTGGATAATGGGTTTCCAGATAACAGATCCTATACACATACCTCTTACTGATATGTATGTATTTCAAATTTCCCCTACATTTCTCTTACATCCCTAGAGACAGACAAGTAAATGGGACAGTATATACCTAAAACACTGTTAGTAAAAATTAGTAAAGGATTTGCATTCTGCCTATTCTTTTAATTAAATATAGATACGTATTTTCTTATTCTTGGCATTCTAAAAGTACTAATTTGAAAGTTGTTCAATAAACATCTTCCCCCTCGATTTATAAATTAAGCATAAATAAGAATAAGTTCCTTATTTAGCATTAAACAAGCACACCTCTCTCCCTTCTCTAAGCAGCAGCCTTATTATCAGATGGCTTCTTATTAGACACAATTAGTTTTAGCAGATCCTCCATTGCTCTGTGGAACCGGAAGTGACAGGAAGTGCTAAAGTGAAACTGATTTTATATTGTTGTTTTAGTGCCAGAAATAACAAAAACATACATTTCAGAATTAAAACAAAAGGCAAAAAGTATGTTTAGCACAAGCTCTATATGAGCTCTTATTGAAAACGGTTATATACTGTAACTTTAAGAGTATATGTCAAAAAGATTTGAAATACTTTGCAGAATAAATATATATAGTAGTGTTTTGAAATCTTTACAAAGTTTATGTTTTTTCAACATCATGCTTTCCCCTGTGGTCAGCACATGATCGGTGCAAACTTCTAACCTATGCAAAACCTATTTGGGGGAAGAAACAGGAAACCAGAGTTTTGTCTTAGAACTTGCACAATCACCTGATCTCAACCCGTAAGGTGATATCAATGTAAACGTTGGTGAATAAAACAATAATACGAAAAGAATGTTATAACCTTGTCAGTATATCGGCTATAAATTCTGATTAATGTAATGCTGCTACCTGGGTGAATAAAGCTATACATTTCTATCAAAACCCCTAACATTAGTGGTGTCCAAAAGTTTTTACACTAGTGTATATTACATCTATTATCTGGCTATCATAAATAACCCTTTTATTTTTTCATTATAGGGTTATGGAAAAATTGTATGCTTAATCACAAATGCTGAGAAAAACTTTAGAAACTTGGGAGTAACAATAGGTATGTATTAATGTGAAGAATGAACCTGTTCGGAAATGATCTGAGTGAGACTCGAATATCCTGATGAGCATTTCTGCCACCCCATGTGATGCAGCAAATTGCGAGAGATGTGTTGCACTTGGATGTGGTACAATGCATGTGAACAAGAAGCAGGTAGTGAAGCAGGTAGTGACAGCCAATGCTGATGGAA
This sequence comes from Xenopus laevis, assembly GCF_017654675.1. Taxonomy (NCBI): domain Eukaryota; kingdom Metazoa; phylum Chordata; class Amphibia; order Anura; family Pipidae; genus Xenopus; species Xenopus laevis. The sequence continues at coordinate 74,629,039 of NC_054371.1, read as the reverse complement.
TAGAATGTTGCATCTAAATTAAATCTGATTGCAGTGCCATGCAATGGTGGGGCCCATGGTGATATGGAATGGTGGGAGATCCCACACTACTGTGCGTAGGGTCACTGTATCATTTTAGGATGCAGAGTATGTACAAAACATCTCTCCCTCGAATGTATATTTCAGTCAACAACAGTATAACTTTGTCCTCTGGACGATTGCCTTTGGGTCCAGAGTGTTTGTTTTTTCAAGACTTGTTAGTTTTAATCCAACAAATGTCTTCTGATCTTCTAAAGCCCCATTTGCGCAAGCACTAGAGGTCATGTAAAAAACAAGATGTTTTCACAAATAAATATCTGTATTTTATTGAATGTTCATTACACTGTGCAGCCCTTTTGTTTTTATGGGGTTTACATTAAGCCACAATGAGACTTAAGATCACAGATTTCACTAAAGTGATACCTTAGATAGAATGTTCAATAGATTTTACGGAGCAACCAAGTTCATTTACCAGTGAGATATGGTGCTGTTTTCTGTGTAGTTCATAAACATTTTATTAACCCATATGTTATAGCTGCAGAAATAAGTCAAATCAACAGGACTGTGTTTTTTTTTTCTTCTTTCCTTGAAGACATTTCACCAGTCATCCAACTGGCTTTCTTGATTCAGAATAACTTGAAAAGAATGAATAACAAGTTACTCTGAATTGAAAAAGCCAGTTGGATGACTGGCAGTTGGGGGGGGGGTTCATTTTCATTCCAGTAGCACATACACAGGGGCCCATTTACTTAGTTTGAGTGAAGGAATAGAGGAATGGTCGAATATGGCTACTTCAACCATCGAATGGGCTACTTCGACCTTCGACTATGACCTTCGACTTCGAATCAAAAGATTCAAACTAAAAATCGTTCGACTATTCAACCATTTCATTGTTGAAGTACTGTCTCTTCAACCCCCTAGTTCCTGATGAGCTTTTTGAATTTCTGCCACCCCATGTGATGCAGCAAATTGCGAGAGTTGTGTTGAACTTGGATATGGTACAATGCATGTCAGCAAGCAATAGGCAGTGAGAGCCAATGCTGATGGAATAGAATGTTGCATTTAAATTAAATCTGATTGCAGTTCCATACAATGGTGGGGGATCTCACACTACTTTGCTTAGGGTCACTGTATCATTTTAGGATGCAGAGTATGAACAAAACATCTCTCCATTGAATGAGTGCGGCTACAAATGCCGTCATGGTCTCTACATATTTTCACAAAATGTAGATATTTTAGTCAACATAAAACAACAGGATAACCTCCTCTGGACGATTGCCTTTGGGTCCAGAATGTTTGTTTTTTCAAGACTGTCTTTATTAGTTTTAATCCAACCAATGTCTCCTGATCTTCTAAAGCCCCATTTGCGCAAGCACTAGAGGACATGGAAAGAATTAGATATTTTTACAAAGAAATATCTGTATTTTATTGAATGTTCATTCCACTGTGCAGCTCTTTTGTTTTTATGAGGTTTACATTACTTAAGATACCTTAGAATGTTCAATAGATTTTACAGAGCATCCAAGTTCATTTACCAGTGAAATATGGTGCTGTTTTCTGTGTGTTTCCTAAACTTTTTATTAACCCTCATGTTATATCTGTAGGAATAAGTCAAATTAACTGGACTTCCTCCTTCTTTCCTTGAAGACATTTCACCAGTCATCCAACTGGCTTTCTCAATTCAGAATAACTTGAAAAGAATGAATTCCAAGTTATTCTGAATTGAGAAAGCCAGTTGGATGACTGCTGAAACGTCTTCAAGGAAAGAAAAAAAAACACAGCAAGTCCAATTGATTTGACTTATTTCTACAGATATACCATGACCTGGATGAATGAGAATCTTCACAAACCACCCTCATGTTAGTGCCAACTGCAAATGGATGTATTAGATTCATACAGAAGCTCATGTAGTGAGGCTGTGATCCTATGAGCTACACTTAATGGATAAAAGGGGGCTGCAAGGAATAAAACATATTTAAAATCAATTAATATGCTCCCTCTGCCCAGATCCCACCACTTTTCGATTAATCTTGATTGCCTGGATGAGCTAACAAAACCTTAATGTCATGCCACTTGAAAGCACAAAAAGACTGAACTTAACCCATTTTTTAGATCCATTTTTGGATCATGCCAACATGCCAGTTAGGGGTTAGGTTCAGTTCAGTATTTGGGCCAATGTTTTGTGAAGGATTCAGTATCTAGACAGATTGAAAAATTATGGATTTGGTGCATCTTTCCCCCGTGCTTATTGCCAAGACACTGGTATACAATGACTCGTGGGTATTTGAAAACATCTTTGTTTCTAAACACATGGCAGGGTTTTTTTTAAAATATCTTAAATGTTCTTTAATTGGAGAAAATGTTACAATATAAAAATGTAAATATACATGTTAGAAAAATTAAAAAAAAAAAAAAATATATATATATATATATATATATATATTATTCAAAAGTCCCAACCCAGTATTTTAATAGTTTTATAGGCTTATCTTTGGTAACACGCTCTTACTCAGCATCATAGTATATAGGACTGCCAGTCAAGGGTCTTGTGACTTCATTTGACAGGTGGGGGATAAACTCCAAGAGATGGAGACAGGTGATGATAAACATACGTGTCCTATGGTTGCTACAGGTGTAAACGATACAGTGTCTTAAAGGTGTGAACAATGCATGGGATTACAAGTGTCAACAATGCTGGGCATTTACAGTCTGAATATGAAGTATGAACAATGAAGGGGTCAGTTAATCTCAGCTTTTTGACGTTTAAAGGTAAGCAATCAAAGCAACCAGACTTCAATGGAGGGCGGCGGGCCGGATGTGGCCTGCGAGTTGGACAGCACTGGTCTAAAAGAAGAGTATTATCACTTGGTAATGATTAGAGAAATGGTAGTCGGTTTCTACAATCTATAATCACTGTGGTTAGAGGGGCATTTATTCATAGGCATATAAGTAAGTGCCCCAGCAGGGATGAAACACATTAGGCCTTTTGTCTTTCATGTCCTAAGAAATGTTCTTGCACTTTTAACTATTTTTATTAGATGTTTTGGAAAACCCACACTGTTTTTCTCTCTGTTCTTAAATCCCAAAACATTAGTTGCAAGACTGCGTGCAATAAAATGATCTCTATATACTGTATTTCAATATGAGTAAGAGCTAACTATAACCTTCAAGCCAAATATACCTTAAAAGATGATGAGATTAAAGTAGTTGTTAATCCAATATAAAATCAAATCACAAATACATCCCATATGGAGATACTGCAAAGTTACGTGCATAACTGGGCACACAACCTGTTCCATTGCATTTACACACATCATATAACAAGTAATCTACTTAGATTTTGCTAAAGTATTTGATACAGTGCCACACAGAAGGTCTGGTTAAATTAAAGAATGTTGGCCTTGAACATAGTATTTGTTCCTGGATAGAGAACTGACTAAAACATTTTCTAATTGGACCAGTGTTGTTAGTGGAGTACCGCAGGGCTCTGCTCTTGGTCCTTTGCTTTTCAACTTGTTGACCTGGAGGTGGGCATTGAAAGTACTGTTTCTATTTTTGCAGATGATACTAAATTGTGCAGAACTATAGGTTCCATGCAGGGTGCTGCCACTTTTTCTGATTTGAAAAAAAGATGCTTGCTAGGGGACATGATTAGTCTTTACAAATACATAATAGGGCATTAAAATTCAGATAATGGAGGGATCTTTTTTCCCAATAAAGAGAATTGCTGCACCAGAGGTCACCCCTTCAGACTAGAGGAAAAGAACTTTCATTTGAAGCAACGTAGGTGGTTCTCACAGTCAGGACAGTGAGGTTGTGGAATGCACTGCCGGGTGATTGGCTGATTCTATTAATTCCTCTAAGAGTGAATTCGGTAATTTTTTGGACAAGCATAATATCATAGGCTATTGTGATACTTGAATCTATAAACCTAGTATAGATATTGGTACTGTATACATATTGTTCATATATGGGAGTGGATACATAGGTTGTTTTGTGCACTGGTTTCATTTGGAGGGGTTTAACTTGATGGATTTTGGTCCTTTTTCAATCCAGTTTAATTATGTAAGTCAAATTATAATAAATGAATAGGCATTTTAAACTTGTGTTCAGGACATTTAATCAGTTACAACCAAAACAAGGTATGCTCCAAGATACTTATTAGAAGTCTCACTGCTATATATGGTTGATTTGGGTGCTAAGCCCCAAACCCTTTGTTTAATAGAGCCACTCTTCTCCAACTCACATTCAATAAGTCAACAGTCAAGGTCACTTACTACGCTGCTTGGATGCCCTGGATGTAGGTCTCCAGACCGCAATGAGGGGAGACTCCACACGTCTAAAGCATAGCAGCAGCAATGGAACACGCACTCCAATACTTCATGGACGTGGTTAAAAAGAAAATCCTTTAGTTCACACTAATCCTGATGTGTTTAGCTTCTACATCATAGGTAATCATGCCTACACGACACAAAACATGCCAGGATTAGTGTAAAATAAAGATTTTTCCTTTTAACCACGTCCATGGAGTATCGGAGTGCGTGTTCAATTGCTGCTGCTATGCTGTAAATGTGTAGGGCCTTTTAATCCTCCTGTTTCATCCTGTTACCCTTGTTTCTTTGTTGTAAGACCCCAGTTTGTTGATGCTTTGAGGATGATTAATACTGTAATTAAATAGAACCCCTTATCTGAAAAATTCAAGCCGATCACATAATGAATCCTATATCTATACTGCAATTATGTAGTTATATGTACTTGTGAATGCACATTTATATTTGTTCCTCTATTCTATAACCCAATGCACCTGTAATTTAAACTTTTTCCCCACTAAATGCAAATAGCATATAAAATCTCTTACTTGGAAACAGCCAGCGCAGATATAATGTTTCTAGACGGTGCTATGAATCGGCTGTCACCCTTAATTAGTTTTTCTGATCCTCAATACAAACCAAGCATAACAGGCATTGCAATCTCCATTGTTGTGCAAATCTGGTGTTTAATTTGTACCTGACATAAAACATCCACCTGCATTTAAAAAAAATGCAATTTTTGATTTAATCCTGGACACGGGAAACAGCTGAGAAGCCCGCAGGTGGAATTGCACAACAAGGATTAATAGAAAAATACTTACCATTCTGCCGAAATCTAGGCCCTCTGCAGAAAGGAAAATAAACGCCCTGGAGCTTGCAATGCCTTCTATATCCAATTTCATGATCTAAATCAGAAGGGAAGGGGGGAACAGAATACAGAATACTGAAAAACGTACGTGTTTGGGGACCAGCGAATGACAGAACAATGTATAATATTTCATTCAGTAAAGAAACATTGAAATGATATTATAGCTCTAAAATCCCAGAGTGCATCCAATAAAACCCCAGACTCTTAAATCACAAGCCAAGCACAGAAGATGTGGGACTATAATATGCAACAGATGTCCATTAGCAAATAGGAATAGACATTGATGATGGCGAGACAGGAAACCCCCTCCACCCAAACATTTTCAAGGTTTAGTCCAATCTTACGTCAGGCATGCTCATTATAGTGCACCGAAGCTGCTACATTTTCCAAGTAAAAAGGGTTCAGCATCTTTTGGAAACAGGAAACAAGAATAACAAATAGGGTGAAAATGTTCTATAATAGGAAAAATCCTCAATGAATAGTGCTTAAGGGACATTTCCTCTTAAGCTCCGGGTGATTGGCTGATTCTATAGACGCGACGATTCTTCTTGCCGAACGACCGATTTTAGGGACGTCCGACTAATCCTTCGAAATTATCGTGCGGTTAGTGGGATTCGAACGATCGTACATCTTACGATTTTTCGGCCGGCGTCTGTCAGGAAATTGATCGGACAGGTCAAAAAATCTTTGTCGGTCCCAGTGCAATCTATCTATGTTTGCAGGGCCAAGCAGGCAGCTCCCCTTTGTTTTCCTGGCAAATTGGTCTTTTTAGTTGATGGTCAATTCGTACGATCGTTCTGAGAAGATCGTGGTCTCACGATCAGGATCTGATCTTTTAAAAATCTCAACATCTATGGCCAGCTTAAGGGAGTTATTTATCAAGGTCCGAATATTCAAACCTTGAATAATTCATAGTTTTTAGAGCAAAAAAAAAATAAATTTTTTGAGATTTATTAAAGTCTGATGGTCTAAAAACTCAGAATCCGAAACCTCGGCATCTAAAAGGCTCTTGAGGTCCTGTATCAGTCAATGGGGAAGGTCCCAGTGTCTGCGCTGATGTCTGTAATGCTATCTGATGATTTTGGTGTTTTGGAGCACAAAACTCCGAACAATTCTGAGTTTTCGGGGAAAGCTCCGAAGTTTGCCTGACCCTATTTTTTCAGGCTTTTTTTCTTCATAAGTAAGGTCTATTCAGGAATTCAGAGTTGCTCGAAGTTTGATATTAGAAATACTGAGATATATTCGGACCTTGATAAATAACCTCCTTAATATGTGTTAATGACTTTACTTTTAGAATTGTGCAATAGTGGCCTGCAAACAAATCTAATTCTTTGACAAGATTCAGGCAGGATTTTACCTCGATTCAGTATACAGTTCCCATAGGAGGATTTATTATGTATTCACATCTGTAATTCTCTATGAACAGTTTCTGGGAAAGCTGGACTACGTGGGATCACTAATGGGAAGATAAGCCAGCACCTCTTTGGGAAACTGGAGAATGCTTCAGGAATTGTATGCCTAGTGGACTTGACAGAGGGGTATTGTTTTCACCCACTACTATGTTACTATGAATGTTACAATTAAAGTGGACATTTTCCTATATGCTAAATGGCTGATTGGTAAAAACACACACACTAAGGGGCAGATTTATCGAAGTGAATTAGAGGGAATTTTCGAAGTAAAAAAATTCGAAATTCAAATTAATTTTTTGGATACTACGACTTCGAATTTACTTCGAATTCAGTTCGAAGTAAAAATAGTTTGAATATTTGACCATTCGATAATCGTTCGTTCGAATCATTCAAATTCCAAATTCGGTGAAAAATACTTCGACTTCGATATTCAAAGTCAAAGTATTTCAATTTGAGGGTCGAATTTCGAAGTATTTATCACTTTGAAACCCTTGGTAAATCTGCCACCTAAGGTGTAATCGATATACATTTATAATAACAAAAGCCATGAATATTCTCTTTTATATGGTTGTGAAACTCCTAGGTAATTTATAATCTCTTTATAATTTACAAGAGGGGGTACTTTATTCACTATATACATTCCATACAACATTAAGGGCCGATTCACTAACTTAAAGTGAAGGATTCGAAGTAAAAAAACGTCGAATTTCGAAGTGTTTTTTGGGCTACTTCGACCATCGAATGGGCTACTTCAAACTCTCTTTAAGAAAAAACTTCGACCCCCTAGTTCGCCATCTAAAAGCTACCAAACTCAATGTTATATAACAAAAACACTGAAGCTAGAGGGATACTTAAGTGTAAAAGCATCCACCCTATACTTCAAAGCAAACCAGTTCAGTGTCAAATCTTAACAATGTATCAAGTATTTAAAACGTAACATTTAATCTACTGATTAAAAAGTTGCAAAGCGCTCAAAACCACACACCCACTGCTGTTGAAAAATCACAGCAGTGCTGGACAACTGTCCATAAAAAAAAAACCACTTAGTTAAAAACTGCAAATGGTGGACCAATGAGGTAAGTATATGCTTGAATGCAGAACCCAGTTAAAGCCAAATGTGCATAAATCAAGGGGTAGCATCACCCGCTCCCACCCTTCCGTTTTCTGCCCCAAAGAGCTGACACTACCTAGCTACGTAGGGACAGGGTGGAAGCTAGACTTCTCACCGTCCACCAATGCCGCCCAACGCGTTTCGCCGATTAACTCGACTTCTTCAGGGGCATTAGTGGTGAGCGCTCCTCATCCAAAAGTTTAAATAGAGAGTCGTTCATCATTTACTCGCGTATCGCGAGATTTCGCATGTCGCCTATTTCCGGGTCTGTGACGTAGCGCAAAGGATAGATTGACAGGCCGCGCACTTCCGGATACTTGTGAAGACGCGGCACAAGAGGGCAGAACTAATGATGCGTCTGCCAAGTCTTGCCTCAATTTTCCTTATTGCGCATGCGATGACTGTAGGTGCCATAAACAGCGAAAATCTCTTCAAGGGGGATTATGTATAAAATAAAGAGAGGGAAAAGAAAAAGAAAGAAATAGAAAACAAAAGAAGAAAAAGAGAAGAAAAGAGAAAATAATGAAAGAGAGACCAAAATAATATATACAAATAAATAAAAAAATAGAAATAAAAATAGAAATAATAAAAATAAACCCAAAAGTGGGGGGGGGATGGGAGAAAATCCTCATGTGGAATCTTTTAATCTATGAATAGTCACAGCAAAGCGCTGTATAACAACGGAAATAGTCAAGAAGGAGCCCCCACGTAGAGCCATCCCTATTGAAAAAAGGGGGAAAGAAAAAGATGCCCTAGAAAAGCGTGTAGAGTATCCATATTAAGGGGAAGTATGTATGAAGGGTTCACATTAGTCCCATCAAAGTTATAAAAAAGGCTTAAAAGTGAACCCCTCGTTTAGGCCATTGGGGGCCCTGCTGTTCAGCCAGTAGATCCATTTCACCTCACATTGCAGAAGTTTCTTATCAATGTCCCCAATTCTCGTGGTATGTTGAAAATGTTCAACTGCAAAGAATTTCATGGTATTAGCATTGCCCTCATGTTTCTCGTTGATATGGACCGCTACTGAGGTATTTCGTTTGTTTCTAACATCACCTATATGTTCAAGAATTCTCCTCCTGAATTCCCGACAAGTTTTTCCCACATATAGTTTTGGACAAGGACACCTCATGATATAGACTACTCCTGATGTTTTGCAGTTCATGAAATGTGATAACTTGTATTCCTCTATGTCCATCCGACCCTTGACACTCAGAGTTTTTTCAATATAAGGACAAGCTAGACAATTACCACACTTATAACATCCTATCGTACGTTGTGATAACCACGAGGATTTGGTGGGAGTAGTGAGATGGCTGTGTACTAAATGATCCCTCAAATTCCTACTTCTCCTAAAAGTGATAGTGGGGCGTTCACCCACGTATTGTTTTAGGACACCGTCCTGTTCTAATATATGCCAGTGTTTAGTTATTATACGTGTAATGGCATCATGTTCAGTGCTATAATCACCAATTATTCTCACTTGATTATTGTTTCTTTCTTCATTGTTCTTGATACTATTAGTCAGTTTCTTCGAAACCAGCAGAGCATTTCTATCAGTGGCTAATGCTTTCTTGTAAGCCCTCTTTAGAGAATTGTGACTGTAGCCCCTAGCTTTAAATCTATCATAAAGTTTTTTAGCTTCAATTTTGAAGTCCATAATAGTATTGCATAGTCTCCTAACCCATAGATATTGCCCTGTAGGGATCCCCCTAATGGTGCTTTGTGGGTGTAAACTGTTAGCGTGTAAGAGGCTATTTGTAGCCGTTTCCTTACGATATACAGTGGTGTGGATATTTTGATTGATGCCTCTGTAAACACGTATATCTAAAAAGTTGATACTCTCCCTTTGGATTTCAGCAGTGACTTTGAGGTTAATATCATTATTATTGAGTATATTCACAAAGTCAAAAAAATTTTTTTTTCGTGCTTGACCAAATCAATAGTACATCATCGATGTAGCGCAACCATAACGTTATAAATTACGTATAATGGTGTAGTTCATCGTTAAAAACTCGATTATGCTCCCACCATCCTAAATATAGGTTGGCGTACGAGGGGGCGCATGTACTACCCATCGCAGTACCCCTTAGTTGTTGATAGTATTTATTGTTAAAGGTAAAGTAATTGTGTGTTAAAATGAATTCCAACAACTCTATAACTGTGAGTGAAATATTAAGCCAACGAGGCCAACAATTTAGTACCCACAATTCACTAGTTATAGAGTTGTTGGAATTCATTTTAACACACAATTACTTTACCTTTAACAATAAATACTATCAACAACTAAGGGGTACGAGGCCAACAATTTAGTACCCACAATTCACTAGTTATAGAGTTGTTGGAATTCATTTTAACACACACTACTTTACCTTTAACAATAAATACTATCAACAACTAAGGGGTACCGCGATGGGTAGTACATGTGCCCCCTCGTACGCCAACCTATATTTAGGATGGTGGGAGCATAATCGAGTTTTTAACGATGAACTACACCATTATACGTAATTTATAACGTTATGGTTGCGCTACATCGATGATGTACTATTGATTTGGTCAAGCACGCAAAAAGATTTTTTTGACTTTGTGAATATACTCAATAATAATGATATTAACCTCAAAGTCACTGCTGAAATCCAAAGGGAGAGTATCAACTTTTTAGATATACGTGTTTACAGAGGCATCAATCAAAATATCCACACCACTGTATATCGTAAGGAAACGGCTACAAATAGCCTCTTACACGCTAACAGTTTACACCCACAAAGCACCATTAGGGGGATCCTTACAGGGCAATATCTATGGGTTAGGAGACTATGCAATACTATTATGGACTTCAAAATTGAAGCTAAAAAACTTTATGATAGATTTAAAGCTAGGGGCTACAGTCACAATTCTCTAAAGAGGGCTTACAAGAAAGCATTAGCCACTGATAGAAATGCTCTGCTGGTTTCGAAGAAACTGACTAATAGTATCAAGAACAATGAAGAAAGAAACAATAATCAAGTGAGAATAATTGGTGATTATAGCACTGAACATGATGCCATTACACGTATAATAACTAAACACTGGCATATATTAGAACAGGACGGTATCCTAAAACAATACGTGGGTGAACGCCCCACTATCACTTTTAGGAGAAGTAGGAATTTGAGGGATCATTTAGTACACAGCCATCTCACTACTCCCACCAAATCCTCGTGGTTATCACAACGTACGATAGGATGTTATAAGTGTGGTAATTGTCTAGCTTGTCCTTATATTGAAAAAACTCTGAGTGTCAAGGGTCGGATGGACATAGAGGAATACAAGTTATCACATTTCATGAACTGCAAAACATCAGGAGTAGTCTATATCATAAGGTGTCCTTGTCCAAAACTATATGTGGGAAAAACTTGTCGGGAATTCAGGAGGAGAATTCTTGAACATATAGGTGATGTTAGAAACAAACGAAATACCTCAGTAGCGGTCCATATCAACGAGAAACATGAGGGCAATGCTAATACCATGAAATTCTTTGCAGTTGAACATTTTCAACATACCACGAGAATTGGGGACATTGATAAGAAACTTCTGCAATGTGAGGTGAAATGGATCTACTGGCTGAACAGCAGGGCCCCCAATGGCCTAAACGAGGGGTTCACTTTTAAGCCTTTTTTATAACTTTGATGGGACTAATGTGAACCCTTCATACATACTTCCCCTTAATATGGATACTCTACACGCTTTTCTAGGGCATCTTTTTCTTTCCCCCTTTTTTCAATAGGGATGGCTCTACGTGGGGGCTCCCTCTCGACTATTTCCGTTGTTATACAGCGCTTTGCTGTGACTATTCATAGATTAAAAGATTCCACATGAGGATTTTCTCCCATCCCCCCCCCCACTTTTGGGTTTATTTTATTATTTCTATTTTTATTTCTATTTTTTTATTTATTTGTATATATTATTTTGGTCTCTCTTTCATTATTTTCTCTTTTCTTCTTTTTTTTTCTTCTTTTGTTTTCTATTTCTTTCTTTTTCTTTTTCCCTCTCTTTTATTTTATACATAATCCCCCTTGAAGAGATTTTCGCTGTTTATGGCACCTACAGTCATCGCATGCGCAATAAGGAAAATTGAGGCAAGACTTGGCAGACGCATCATTAGTTCTGCCCTCTTGTGCCGCGTCTTCACAAGTATCCGGAAGTGCGCGGCCTGTCAATCTATCCTTTGCGCTACGTCACAGACCCGGAAATAGGCGACATGCGAAATCTCGCGATACGCGAGTAAATGATGAACGACTCTCTATTTAAACTTTTGGATGAGGAGCGCTCACCACTAATGCCCCTGAAGAAGCCGAGTTAATCGGCGAAACGCGTTGGGCGGCATTGGTGGACGGTGAGAAGTCTAGCTTCCACCCTGTCCCTACGTAGCTAGGTAGTGTCAGCTCTTTGGGGCAGAAAATGGAAGGGTGGGAGCGGGTGATGCTACCCCTTGATTTATGCACATTTGGCTTTAACTGGGTTTTGCATTCAAGCATATACTTACCTCATTGGTCCACCATTTGCAGTTTTTAACTAAGTGGTTTTTTTATGGACAGTTGTCCAGCACTGCTGTGATTTTTCAACAGCAGTGGGTGTGTGGTTTTGAGCGCTTTGCAACATTTTAATCAGTAGATTAAATGTTACGTTTTAAATACTTGATACATTGTTGAGATTTGACACTGAACTGGTTTGCTTTGAAGTATAGGGTGGATGCTTTTACACTTAAGTATCCCTCTAGCTTCAGTGTTTTTGTTATATAAGTTTATGCTTTTTCAAACCTGCGGTGTCCTTTAATGTAATTTAATTACCTATGGGCTCCTTGTTTTTCTGTGTTCAAACTCAATGTTAGCCTATGGGGAAGGTCCCCATAGGCTTTCCTAAGTTTTTTTGTTCGAAGGATATTCCTTCGATCGTTGGATTTAAATCCTTCGAATCGTTCGATTCGAAGAATTTAATCGTTTGATCGAAGGCTTATTCCTTCAATCGTTCGATCGCACTATTTGCGCTAAAATCCTTCGATATTCGGGGGCGTGGCCTGAACGCTGAAGGAGATGGCCGCCTGATCTCGCAGCTCCGCTGAAATACCCACCCTAAGCCTTCATTAGCACCCTATATGCTGTTACCCTCCCTCACCGTTGATTCCCGCAACTACCCTGAGCCCTCCGATACTTGCTATTCGCAGCCAGAAGCACTTCCATCCCGGCGGATCTCGGGGAAGGGTGTGGAACGCAGCGGCCATCTTCCAGTGCGGCTCACGTAGCCGGCTCCTGCATTGTGACGCGCGGACCGCCACTATACCCGCAATCCGGATCGGGCGGTGAGCGCAAACCTGCTGTTTATTCTTACTGCCGGTGTCCTGTGAACCGGTGTTCTGTGAACCGGCGACTGCGGCCCAAGCGCCCCGACCACGTGGATATCGTGGTATCTCCCCATGAGGCGGCTCATTAGGCCCTTGTACCTCCCCACGTTGCTGAGCACCGGGACCCTCCGGAAGTCAGCAGGGGAGTTGTTTCGCCTGCTATTACTTGCGTCCACAGCCTAGCACCCCTCAGTTGTGACACTACACCACATCCTGCACGTTATTGTCACCTTCCCAGCACCTGGCCATACAGACTTTCATTTGGATAACCCTCTCTCAAGGGTCACCTTGGACAGCTGAGGTGGAGACTACTAGGATGCAGTGCACATCTCCTAGCCACTTCGGTCTCCCCCTGCTGATGGGTCCAGACGAGTCTCATTGAGGTACCAACGGCTCTGCAATTCTTTTTAGCCTACTTACCGCTTTGACCAACGGTCATACAGACACACGTGGCCCGTGTATTCGATTGATCAGACCTGGAGCCATTTGTACGACAAGCTTAGGGAGGCTCACACCTGTTGTCCGCACCTACCTCCACTAAATCTCGATCATCTCATTTGGATCCTTCTTCTGGACTTCCTAAGAGTCACTCCCCCACCTACCATTGGCTCGATATGTCGAGCAGACGACAGCAACAGACAGCTAACCCTCCTGATGGAGCGTCTGATTTTTTCAGAAGCAAAGCTACTAAGCCTGCCAAAACTCCGAGCACACCCATGGACCCAGACTCTGACTCACCCTGCACTAAAAAAGATATAAATGAACTCAAAGCTCTCCTCCTGGGATTCAAGGAAGAGATCCAAAACGAAATACGAAACTCGCTTACGGATGTAAAATCTGACATTGCAACATTGGACAATAGAGTTCAAGTGCTGGAACAAGCTCAAGACTCTATCCAGGACTCCACATCTAACATGGAGACTCTGCTTCAGGATCTACAGACACAATTGCGAGACCTCCAGGATGCTCACGAGGACCTGGAGAATCGCACTAGACGAAACAACTTGCGCTTTCGAGATATTCCGGAAACGGTGCATTTGGACACTTTTTTACCGAAATTTTTTAAAGCTTTGCTGCCAGGAATCGACGACAAATACCATCTGCTGGATAGAGCCCATAGAGCCCTCCGTGCTAGACCACACCCGAATATGCCGCCCAGAGATGTGATTGTGCGGTTTCATTACTTTCAGACCAAGGAGGCTATCTTGAAGGCGTCCCGAACCGCGCACATGGAGCTTGATGGCGTGTTTCCGAAAATTTACGCTGACTTGGCTTCCTCAACATTGCAAAAACGGAAAGACCTAAAACCTCTGACTGAAGTGCTGAGACAAAAAGGCGTCCCTTACAGATGGGGGTTTCCTTTTAAACTCACGTACCAACACAATGGCCTTACATATACTGTCAAACACCCTAGCGAAATTGAGGAGGCATTGCCTTATCTTCAGGATCCTCCAATGGACTCCTCTGAGACGGAGCCGCAGGTTCCCCGGGAACAGGATACTCTAGCATGACCGGAGACTAAGTCCGCTTTGCAGTACGGTCGAAGATTTCTTGAGACGGCTATAGGAGGATGTTTTGTCCATTGCACCTAACCTTTGACTCGTTGCCGATTAGAGATGTCGCGAACTGTTCGCCGGCGAACTTGTTCGCGCGAACATCGGGTGTTCGCGCTCGCCGGAAGTTCGCGAACGTCGCGCGACGTTCGCCATTTTGGGTTCGCCATTGTTGGCGCTTTTTTTTGCCCTCTCACCCCAGACCAGCAGGTACATGGCAGCCAATCAGGAAGCTCTCCCCTGGACCACTCCCCTTCCCTATAAAAACCGAAGCCCTGCAGCGTTTTTTCACTCTGCCTGTGTGTGCTGAAGAGATAGTGTAGGGAGAGAGCTGCTGCCTGTTAGTGATTTCAGGGACAGTTGAAAGTTTGCTGGCTAGTAATCGTTTTGATACTGCTCTGTTATTGGAGGGACAGAAGTCTGCAGGGGTTTGAGGGACATTTTAGCTTAGGTAGCTTTGCTGGCTAGTAATCTACCTTCTACTGCAGTGCTCTGTATGTAGCTGCAGTGGGCAGCTGTCCTGCTTCTGATCTCATCTGCTGACTGCTGCAATAACAGTAGTCCTTGTAAGGACTGCTTTTATTTATTTTTTTGTTGTTTTACTACTACTACTACTACTACTACTATAAGAGCCCAGTGCTATTAGTCTAGCAGTGTTGGGGAGTGGGACTGGTGTGCTAATCTGCTGCTCCTAGTAGTTCAGCAGCACCAACTTTAATTTTTTTTTTTAATATTCATTTTTTTTTTATTTTACTTTTTTTATTTTACTACCGCTGTAGTAGTGTATAAGTTGACCTTTTAGGCATTATTTGCCCTGTAGGCATTATTTGCACACTGTTTTCTTCAACCCGCCATCGAGCTGTGTGACCTTGTTCCCATTCTGTCTAAATATCCATAATATTACCGTCTCCAGAAAAAACACCGGAGTCACTTTTTTCAAGCAGCATTCATATATTTTACGTAATCCGTATCCACCGCTGTAGTAGTGTATACGTTGGCCTTGTAGGCATTATTTGCACACTGTTTTCTTCAACCCGCCATCGAGCTGTGTGACCTTGTTCCCATTCTGTCTAAATATCCATAATATTACCGTCTCCAGAAAAAACACCGGAGTCACTTTTTTCAAGCAGCATTCATATATTTTACGTAATCCGTATCCACCGCTGTAGTAGTGTATACGTTGGCCTTGTAGGCATTATTTGCACACTGTTTTCTTCAACCCGCCATCGAGCTGTGTGACCTTGTTCCCATTCTGTCTAAATATCCATAATATTACCGTCTCCAGAAAAAACACCGGAGTCACTTTTTTTGGCAAAAAATGACTATTTTCAGCATTTATGTGGCATATTTTTTCTGGCAACTGTGCTTCAGTGGCTGCAACCAAAAAAACTGGGCAAACAATGTCTACAAGGTCAACGTATGGCGAAAAATGACTATTTTCAGCATTTATATGGCATATTTTTTCTGGCAACTGTGCTTCAGTGGCTGCGTCCAAAAAAACTGGGCAAACAATGTCTACAAGGTCAACGTATGGCGAAAAATGACTATTTTCAGCATTTATATGGCATATTTTTTCTGGCAACTGTGCTTCAGTGGCTGCGTCCAAAAAAACTGGGCAAACAATGCCTACAAGGTCAACGTATGGCAGTTGTTTAAAGAGAACAGTAGATTACTAGCCAGCAAAGCTACCTAAGCTAAAATGTCCCTCAAATCCCTGCAGACTTCTGTCCCTCCAATACAGAGCAGTATCAAGCAGATTACTAGCCAGCAAACTTACTATCATCTGTCCCTGAAATCACTAACAGCTCTCCCCCTACACTATCTCTTCCAAGCACACACAGGCAGATTTTTCAGATACATTTTTGCCCTTGATCCCCCTCTGGCATGCCACTGTCCAGGTCGTTGCACCCTTTAAACAACTTTAAAATCATTTTTCTGGCCAGAAATGTCTTTTCTAGATGTTAAAGTTCGCCTTCCCATTGAAGTCTATGGGGTTCGCGAACCGTTCGCGAACCGCTCGCATTTTTGCGCAAGTTCGCGAATATGTTCGCGAACTTTTTTTCCGACGTTCGCTACATCCCTATTGCCGATATCTGACTACAGCTACACCTAGATGGCCCATTTGCCACTTCCACTCATACATTGGGTTCAGATGAAAGCTGATCTCTGGGCCCTCGGACTCGGCAGGTGGGACACTGGGTACCCCCTCAGTTACTTGCTACCGGACTAATGTCTCTGACGATCTCTGCCTGAGCAGCCTAAAGTTCGTATACTATTGGTCCGTTCAGTTTTCTAGTTGGGCCTTGAAACAACTTTACCTACGGATTTCTGATGTTTCCATGCCTTAGTACATGCTGGACAATTGAGCTCCTACGACTATGAGGACCTGTTGATTCTTTTGTGGATATTCCCTAATTACAGCTGCCATGGCTCACACGTTTTTTTTTGTTTTTTTTGTTAGTGGTAAATTGAATCTCCTAATACTTAACACCATTTGTGTTAAATTATCTTGCCGCTTTGATATAGGGTATTGATAGCTTTATTATGGGGTGGGCAGCGCGGACTGGCTTCCCTTTTAGACTCCACTCCGTGACCCCACCTACAGAAGGTTTCCTAGAGAGGGGCATCAAACCTGTCCTCTCTATTCCTTTTTTTTTTATAATTTTTTATTTTTATTTTTAGGAACCTTCACCACTCTTCCCCTTTTCGGAAGATTAAACGTCGATTGACGTACTCTTGGTTTTTTTTTTTTTGGTTTTTTTTTGTTCTCTTCCTTCCGCAGTTTAATTGTCTGTCTCCCCCCTCCTCCTCCCCTTTCTGTCTTCTGACCTATCACTACATTTTTATTTCTGTTTTTCTTCCTTCCCCTTTCCTTTTTCTCTTACCTACTAGTTTTTCTCTACTGTTTTACCTAAGCGATTCCTTTGCCTCCTGTCTTCAACACTTCTCATTGAGTGTTTTCCCCTTCTTTATTTTTTCTTTATCACCAGCATATCATCGAAGTGACGTCTCGATCCCTCGACACTCTCCCGAGATGGCTGCACGGGTGCCCCCAGATCCCCGCTCATTTGACCTGAAGGTAGGCTCCCACAATGTCAATGGCCTCAATGTGCCCCAAAAACGCACTATGGCCTTCACTGAATATTCCAAATTAAAGCTTGATATCTTGCTGCTGCAGGAGACACATTTCAGTAGAACTTCATCACCCAAATACCTTTCCAAACACTACCCCCAGATTTACTTGGCAAATTCGACCTCGAAAACGAGAGGGGTAGCCATTCTTATCGCTAAACAAGTGAAATTTCAACTCCTACAGCAGTATGTAGACCCCGATGGCCGATTCATCATCTTAAAGGGACACCTCCAGAACCATCTGACTACACTTGCTTCAGTTTATGCCCCCAATAATTCAAAGCAGAAATTTTTCAGAATTTTTTTTAAAAAATTGTCAGAAATCTCGGAGGGCAGAGTCATTGTGGGGGGCGATTTTAACACGACTTTGAATAACAATCTAGATAGATCTCGGGACATCTTGGACACAAAGCTAACTGGCACAGGCGATAGAGACGCGAAACACCTTCTCACCCACCTGAAAGAGGAGGCTTTGGTGGACGCTTGGAGAGAAAAACATCCCATAGATAGAGACTATACATTCTACTCCTCTGTTCATGCCACCTATTCACGTATAGATTTCATCCTCACCAAACCTACGTTATTACACTATATACACACGGTTAAAATTCACGATATTACTTGGTCTGACCACGGTATGGTGGAAACGCTTTTCAAAAGATGGGACAAGATCAGGGGAGGGGGGAACTGGAGACTTAATGATTCCTTATTGCTGGATAGGGATATCTGTATGGAGATATCCACTTCCATTAAAGATTACTTCCACAATAATACTCCGGCGGATACTTCCCTCGCTATCAGATGGGACGCCCACAAAGCTGTAATTAGAGGAATCTTGATTAAACACGCTTCCCGAAAAAAGCGGTCCAAGGCAGAGAAGATTACACAGTTATCCCAAAAACTCCACGATGTAGCCACAGCACATAAAAAACTCCCCACCCCGGGAAAATACAGGGAAATACAAGAACTTAGGACGAACCTCATACAATTGCTTTCGGATACAGCTGCCTACACAATGCGTAGGACTAAATACCATTATTATGAATATGCAAACAAACCCCATACAATGTTAGCACGCAAGCTAAGAGCCCTCCACACTACGCAAACTATCCACGCCATTAGAACCCACTCAGGGACTGTGACGAGAGACACGACACAAATTCTCAATATGTTTAGTGCCTTCTATACGGAATTGTACTCCGCAGATAAGGCCCCACAAGCCCACCTGGCCCGAGACTCCGACTTCTTGTCTACATGGCACCCGCCCCAGCTCACTGCAGACGACCTGGATATGTTAGCTGCACCCATAGCAAAAGAGGAGATAGACCATGTGATAAAACTTTCGAAATCGAATAAAGCTCCAGGCCCAGACGGCTATACGGCAAGATATTACAAAAAATTTGTCACACTTTTAGGCCCACACCTGAAAGATCTCTTTCAGTCACTCCTCGATGGCTCCCCCTTGACAAAGCATATGCAATCGGCAACCATAACAATGATCTTAAAACCAGGAAAAGACCCCTGTAATTGTGACAGCTATAGGCCGATTTCGTTAATAAATACTGATATCAAGCTATTCGCTAAAATACTGGCCAACAGACTCGCTCCGCTACTTTCCAAGTTAGTTCACAGGGATCAAGTGGGGTTTATACCAGGGCGACAGGCAGCAGATGGCATACGCACGGTGATCGATCTAATAAGTATAGCGCATACGATTCCCACTTCCTCCCTTCTATTGTCTCTAGATGCACAGAAGGCATTCGACAGGGTAGATTGGAAATACATGTTTGCAGTCCTCGAAAAGTTGGAAATACCACAACCCTTCCTTACGGGGCTCAGGCAATTATATGACTCCCCTTCCGCACAGGTGCTTAGCATGGGCCTGTTGTCCACACCTATTGAGATCAAGGGAGGGACACGACAGGGCTGCCCCCTATCACCATTAATCTTTGCATTATCCCTAGAGCCTTTGGCCAATGCTATTAGACAAAACCCAGATATCAAAGGCTTCCCTATATCAACTGAGGAACATAAAATAAATTTATTTGCCGATGACATTCTCCTTACACTTACTTCTCCCCAAACTTCTCTGCCTAATCTACTACGTATCCTAGAACGCTTCCAACAGATTTCAGGATATAAAATCAATTCTACAAAGACACATGCTCTCCCCTTGACACTACCCGGACCCGAACTGAAGCTACTCCAACTTAACTTTGACTATAAATGGGAAAGCGACCATCTAGAATATTTGGGAATCAATCTCACTCCGTCTTACAAATCCTTATATAAAGCTAATTATCCAATGTTAATAGATAGGCTTACGAAGGATCTATCTGTCTGGTATACTTACTCCCTGTCTTGGTTTGGCAGGATCGCATCTGTGAAGATGACTCTATTGCCCAGACTTCTATATCTCTTCAGGGTTCTACCTATTAACTTTCCTGAAAAAACGGCTCTCTCGCTTCAAAAAGCTATCTCGGCCTTTGTCTGGGGAGGAAAGAGGCCCAGAATTAAGTCAGTGATTATGACCAAACCGAAAACAATAGGGGGCCTTGGAGTTCCACATATCTATCGATACTACTTGGCGAGTAGATTAGAATCCATGGTGCACATACACGCTCCTACGGAAGAATCTTGGAAGCTGATTGAAAACCACTTCTCTGCGCCCATGCAGCTGGCACACCTGTTTTGGATTCCTAGAGCACATAGAGACACCCCCAAGGGCCTCTTACCCTCCTCGCAACAAGCTCTGGATCTATGGGATTCCATAGCCCTTAAGATGAAATTGAGCACACATTTAACTAGATGTAGGACAATCTTTTGCAATAAGACCTTTCTCCCAGGATGCCACCCCCTAGATTTTAAGCCGTGGATAGATGTGAACATGGTCACTATAGCGGATTTCTGCCCAGATAAAATTACTCTCTCATTCCAACAGCTTAGGGAACAACATAACATTCCCCAGCCCCACTTTTTTCGCTATTTACAAATCCGACACTATGTGGAGACCGAAACCAAATTTCAGAACGCCCAACCTATGACATACTTTGAAAACATCTGTCTCAACCACAAATACCCGACACATCTGATATCCACACTTTACGGCCGCATATCATCAGATACCACTGACATACGTCAGCCTTACATGACTAAATGGGAAACAGATCTGGATCTCCCAATTACGGATAAGACATGGTTATATATATGGGAAACGGCCAAAAAAACGTCTATTTGTGCATGTTCCAGCGAAAGGGCATATAAAATCATCTATCGATGGTATTATACCCCAACACGCTTAAGTAAATTTAGTGGCAACCCGGAACATGCTACATGTTTTCGAGGATGTGGTGCCCAAGGTTCCTTCCTCCATACTTGGTGGACCTGTTTAATAGCCCAGGAATTCTGGAAGATGGTCGCCTCTCTGCTCTCCGAGATTCTACATAGCACTATCCCGGCTACCCCACATACCTTTCTATTGGGCATGAAAATTGAGAGCATTACTTCTAAATTGTCCCATAAATTAGCCACACACATCTTGACAGCAGCAAGATCCCTCCTAGCTTCTAATTGGAAGCGACCACAATTGCCTGGCTTACAATCACTGATAGCCAAGGTAAACTGGATCCGCGCGATGGAATCCATCAGACACATTCTCTTAGACAGGGCCTATGAGGGGGAGCTGGAGTGGTACCCGTGGACCCGATACTTGGAAGACGCCCAATTTGAGCCTCATTTACCTGAAGCTGGAACTATTTGAACACTGTGGGTAATATGATGTCATTCGGTAACTATACATTGTCGTTGGGATATCTGTCTCTCTTTCCACCTTTTCTTCACCCTTTCCTTCTTTTTTCTCTTCTAACACCTGTTTCTCCCCCCCCCTTACACGTTAGCTACGAGAATAGCATAACACTGAGCTATCTCGAACACGGCAGGTTTTCCTTTGCAAGAGCCTCTAAGGCCAATGCTGTTATCCAGTCCTACGCCTGTTAGATCACAGTCTGTGGTCGGACATTGAAAGTGTTATGTGAAGAATTGCTTACCGTATTGGGACATAAACAAGTCTGCCGCCGTGCTTATGTTGTACTTTATTGCATCCTTTTTGATTGTCATATTGAAAAACAATAAAAATTTTGAATAATAAAAAAAAAAAATCCTTCGATATTCGAAGTCGAAGGATTTTAATTCCCAGTCGAATATCGAGGGTTAATTAACCCTCGATATTCGACCCTTGGTGAATCGGCCCCTAAGTTTAATGCATAACTTTGAAGGGACAATGGGATTCATAACTTTGCCTTATGCAGAGTACAGGTACAAAGAAATTAAAAATATTACAATCATGAAAAAAAAAATCATTAAGGGGCCCATTTACTTAGCTCGAGTGAAGGAATATAGGAAAAAAAACGTTGAATTTTGAATGTTTTTTTGGGCTACTTCAACCATCGAACGGGCTACTTCGACCTTCGACTACGACTTCGAATTGAACGATTCGAACTAAAAATCGTTCGACTATTCGACCATTCGATAGTCGAAGTACTGTAAAAAATGAAAAGTCAATGTTAGCCTATGGGGAAGGTCCCCATAGGCTTTGCTAGCTTTTTTGGTCGAACAAAAATCGTTCGATCGATGGATTAAAATCCTTCGAATCGAACGATTCGAAGGATTTCATCGTTTAATCGATTTTTCGTTCGATCGTTCGATCAAACTAATAGCGCTAAATCCTTCGACTTCGATATTCAAAGTCGAAGGATTTAACTTCGACAGTCGAATATCGAGGGTTAATTAACCCTCGATATTCGACCTTAAGTAAATTTGCCCCTAAATGTATACATGGGGACCTGTGGTATTCCAGATAAGCGAGCTTTCCGTAATTTGCATCTTCATACCTTAAGGGGCAGATTTATCAAGGGTCGAATTTTGAAGTAATACTTAGAAATTCGACCCTCCAATTAAAATACTTCAACTTCGAATATCGAAGTCAAAGCATTTTTCACCGAATTTGGCAATCGAACAATCGAAGTAAAAACGTACGATCTAACGATTTTACTTCAATGTGTGAAGACTTAGAAAATGGTTGTAGAAGGTCTCCATAGGCTAACATAGCACTTTGGCAGGTTTAATTTGGCAAAGTATTGAAGTCAAATTTTTTTAAAGAGACAGTACTTCGATTATCAAATGGTCGAATATTCGAACGATTTTAATTCGAATCAAAGTAAATTCAAAGTCGTACTATCCTATTTGATGGTCGAAGTGTCCAAAAAATTACTTTGAATTTCGATTTTTTTTTTACTTCAAAAATTCCCTCGAATTCACTTCGACCCTAAAAAAAATCTGCCCCTAAGTCTAATAAAATTAATTAAAATTAAATTAATGGGGAACTCCGGCTTCCAAACCAAAATGAGATAAAGAGGCCCACATAGCACAACAAAACCCTAATATATCCATCACAGTTACGGTACCTGTTTCTTCAAAAAGTATCAATAAATGCCATTTCCAGCTGTTTAACAGTTCTGCTCTTTCTGCCTCATTTGAAATCCTGGCAGGGAAGGAGGGACTAAACACTGATGTTACAAATTGTAACAACTTCTCCACAGTTTACAGACAGCATGCAGGAACTACATAACCCACAATGCATTGCACTGATGTTCCTTTCCTTATTGATATCACATGTGCAGGGAATTGTGGGGTTTGGAGGATGCAGGCTAAGGACAGATGACTGTTGATACAAAGTAACAGTAGTCAGCCAGCTCAGCAAAGTAGTCAGATCAGCAGGAGAGCAGGGGGCTAGGCTTAGGGAACTGTCAGAAACCATTAAAAATCATGAAAAGTCTGCATATTTTTTAAAATAAAGTTATGTTTTTGTGAAGCTCCCCTTTAAATAGAATTATTTTGCCTCTGTTTAGGATTATTATACTTTAGCTGGAATCAAGTACAAGGCACCTTTTCATTACTACAGAGAAAAAGGAAATCATTTCTAAAAAATGTATTTACTTGATTATAAAGGAATCTATGGGAGACAGCCTTTTATATCTTTCTGGATAACAGGTTTCCAGATAACAGATCCTTACACCAGGCTAAGTTGTGCTATGGTGAAGGGACGTAACTACACTAACTTGCGCATTTTACTGAACGTTACATCTTGCGCCAGACTTGCCTTCGTCACCTCAGCCAGGCGAAGTGCAATAGAGTAGATAGGGCTTGCTTCAAAAAAAGTTGACATTTTTTCTAAGTCCCAAAAAATGCTGGCGTCTTTTACTTTTTTAAGCGTGATAGGCTGAAAAAGATCGTAAATTTTTTGGGGGTACCCTCTTTCCCCCCCTACATTTCCTAACATATGGCATCTAAACTATACAATGGGCACATTGATAGGGCAAAATAACAATTCTATTTTATTTTATGAAGCTTTCCCAGGCTTGTGTAGTGTAATGTATTTGCTGCTACATATACGTCCATTGTACTTTAACTTGGCGCCATATGCAAATTAGACTTTGCTAGTGTAACTTCGCTTTGCTTGACGAATTAACGCTAGCGCAACTACGCTACCTTTCACCTACCTGAGCGCAACTTCAGATTTTAGTGAATTAGCGGTTTTGTCGAAACTTCGCCTGGCGAAGGGCGGCGAAGCCAATGCTGGCGCAACTTCGAAGGTAAGTAAATTTGCCCCATAGGCTCCATTCTATCCAAATAATTAACATTTTTAAAAATTATTTGATTTTTCTCTGTAATAATACAACAAGGAAAAACAAGTCTGTTGGGTTTAATTAATGTTTTTAGTAGGTTACGAGAATTTGCAAAGAGAACAAATTGGAGTTTTTTTGCATTGTGAATTTTAATTTCCCATTACGAACAACTGCTGGAAGGTGGTGTAAACTTTTGGAGCAAATGTAACAAGTTTTTCATTAAGAAGTTTTACTACATACAATGTATAGTATCACAAATTATAAAATTCACACTCACTATCGTGTAAGGGGCAAAGTGTTTACAAAGGCAAAATTGTTCACTTTGCAAACATTTATTAGTGTTGCGAATGAATAGCGAGGGATTTTTGCATTAGCAAACTATATTACATTTCCCCTTAAGGTATAAAGATGGAAATTATGGAAAGATCAGTTATCCGGAAAACCCCAGGTCCCGAGCATTCTGAATAATAGGTCCCATACATGTACTACACTAATATAATATATGCAGCTTCAAATTCATAACAGAAGGCCTGTGGTTTTGAAGTCCTTCAGTTCTTAATTTTACAATTAAAAAATCTATATAGTGGCGGTAAATTATTTTTTTCGCCAGAAAATTCTCAAGGGGACAGGAAATATCCCATAACACCTTGTTTTACCCATCATTCTGTTCCTGTTGCCATTCCTGACAGGAGAAGAGAGAAGTGACAGGATAATCAAAGATGTTTTGGATTATTCTTTTGTCTGCTGCTACAGCAGCTTTTTCAGCTGAAAGACGATTTATTATGGCTAGGAGGGACCAAAGGCTTCGTCAGTCTAGATTAAACTACATTTATATGATGCACACAGATTTACTGGTAAAACTTGTTTATGAATTTTATTTATATGATTCTATTGGCAGGGGGTAAGTCTTGTGACTGTATTGAAATGTGGATTTATATTATGCATACATGTTTGATTGGGTGAAATCTGTTTACTGTGTTGTTGATAATATCTATAAAGTTTAGCAGTTGTGAAGATACATATATGACCATGAATCATTTCGTAACGTAGTTACATAGTTACCGAAAGTGATCACAATGACTTCTGAGCGCATCGCTGTTTAGTAAAGTTAGTCGCTGCTAATATTTTGGCGGAAAAATATTCGCATCGATAACATGCGGAAACATATCGAAATATACCGCGCTTTAGTAATAAATAACAACTTTTTCAGCATGCAAAGGTAAACCAAGGGTGACTAACATTAGTTTAGTACAGAAATAAAAGCTTTAATAGCAAAGAAAAAACAAAACAAAAACCACATCCAGAAAATAATTTGCTTCCACTGCTGCAGCGCACTACGGAAATGGCATCCCGCTATTAACCTTCAACATGGCAGGATGCAGAAATGTAATGATATATAAGTAGCAGAAGAGGTTGTCGCTGTAATGTTAAAAATCTATAATTGAGGCAAACAGGTTTGATTGCTGCTTTAGAAAAAAAAAATCAATTGCAGCTTAAATAGAACAAATGTAGGGTCAACAAGACTCTTGTAGGTCACAGCAAGGGGCCTTTTGAAGATCAAACCATTAATGTAACTCTTGAAACCGTTTTGAATAAAATCAGACCTTTACATGCGAGATTATACCGGGCCTTCCAAAAGTATTAAGAGTCTTCACCAAGTCTTTCATTTTCCCGAAGAATGACTGAAATGTTGTTCTTTGTGATATTTTTTATCTCAAAACACTAAAAAGCTGATATTTTGTTATTGTGGCAAACCACAAGAAGTTTTGGTAAAACTGAAATACGCTGTTTTCATAAGCATTCAAGTATTTTAGCAATAATAAATTTAAGTATCAACTTTGCAAATGGTTCTGGAATGATTTGGGTCCATTCCAGATAAGTCTGCCCCACATTTTCAAGTTAGCAGACTGCACCTCAATTGTGACAACAGTGCCAACGATTCTCAGTTAACATTCTCCATAGTTTCATTGGGCTTGATATTCATTGGCCTGCTGAAAGGTGAACATTTGCTCAGGATGGAGATTTTTTTTAGCAGATGCAGAAGACGCAGCAGAAGCTGGTTCTCTGGCTGGATTTCCCTGTTTAACAAGATGCTGATGAAAAACAATACCACAGCATGATACTACCATATTTTTATTTCTGTGGTTTTTATGGCGTTGGAAGTGTTCTATTTACAACACACATAATGCTCTGAACTTTGTCCAAAAAGTTACTTCTTGGTCCTTCATTCCAACTGGGACATTCTCATGCTGTTTACTCTGGACAAACTCAGGGTTTGTTTTGAGTCATGTTACTCAACATTTATTTATTGTTGATCAGCGCACTATTATTCAATTCTCAGCTGCCAATAACTAAAGCAAAACATGTATTTATTTTTTTTAAATTCTTGGAAGGTTCTTTTATTTCAGTGCTCTCCTTTAAATTGGCAGCCTACATAATGATAATAATTTTTTTACTTTTGCACACATGAATCTTTGGCAAAACAGGTATTGAATAATTTCAGTTTATTTATACAGGACTCAACTGAGGTCCTAAAATAAGCACCAGCCCAGTTTTCATAAACTTCCCAGTGCTCCCACTACCATCAACAGGAAATTACCAAGTTTTGATCACTGAGCAGCTTCACTTAAAAACACCTAATGTGCCACTGACCCTGTGTCTTTTGTACCATGAAATAAGATGCAAATGTTATTGGCTGAGCATCTTTACTCAAATCAGCATGATCACTATATTGTGAATATTTGTATCACATTTACAAAATGAGTTGCACTGAGGGATATCTACTTCTAGGAGTATTAATATAATGCATGGGAGTTCTTATTACTGCTGATGAATGGCACATGGGTGGAGTGTTGAATATAGCAATTCACTGATCTTTCATGACCATGGCCTCATATAGCTTCCCTGATCCATCTGGTGGATTTGGATGTGGGGTAGCCTTTTAGTACCCCCAAGTGCAGTATAAAGAGATAGGATGATGCCCGGATCTACTTTGTACAATCAAGGTAGAACTTTAGGGCCCGAACTGGGTTGAGTGAGTACAGAGCCACCTCTTGGGGTGCAAGGATAAGGATAGATCAGGGATACCAGGGATACCAATCCCTGTAACAATGCCAGACCCTGTGGTAGGTCATTGATGATAATGGTTTCCTTGCTGCAACCATAGTACAAATGACCATAGAAGAGAAACCTTTGTGCTTGAGTACTAGGGTCTCAAGAACCTTGCCATCAAATTGAGCAACCCTGGATTGGGGTGGATTATGTGACCCTGAGCAAGGATGTCTGGACAAAGAGGCAGCGGCCGCGGATTGTCCCTGCTTAGGTTGATCAGCTTGGAAAAGCACCTTTCTATTGCATGCATATACAGTATGGATCTGGAGCAATTACCTTCTTTAAAAAAATGCCTTTCTCCATTCTTACTGCATATACAGATAATTTGTAACTGTAAAGTGCACTTGCAGACAGTAACTGATATGAATGGTTATGTGTGGAAGAATCCTAAACCATATGTTCCCAAATTGTGGGGAAATTCTGCCTGTGGGCGTCTTGCCAACATATCTAACTTCTATAAACACTGGAAACTGTAACATTTAATACACATTTAATACAATAGCTTTATGCTTTTCTTTATAATTAACCTCCATTCCCTCATTCTTCTCACAGAAGATTTTCTGCTACAAACTCCGATCTAACCCGCTTGGGTGTTTTGCGTTTATTTACTATAAAATTTTCCCGAAACTTTGCTTTGCAGGAAAAAAAATCTGATTTTCACGATTTTTCTGATTTTTCATACGATTTTCACAATTTTTTCAGATTTTTCACCCAAAAACTCAGATTTTTGCCCGAAAACTTCGGGGTATTGCATGATACCCAGCGCACATCAAAAAATCATTGTGACTTCTCCCATTGACTTATATGCAACCTCGACAGGTCTGAGATGCCGGATTTTCAGATACTGACTTTCCATCCTCGGGGTTTAATAAATTCCGAAAAATTTGTGATTTTTTTGAAAGTCTGATTTTATAAAAAAAAAATCACAAATCTTTCATGATTTTTGCATTTGGAGTTTAGGAAATAACACCCTTAGTATAATGTAGAGAGTGATATTCTGAGACAATTTGCAATTGGTATTCACTTTTTATTATTTGTGTTTTTTTAATTATTTAGCTTTTTGTTCAGCAGCTGTTCAGTTTGGAGTTTCATCAGCTATCTGGTTGCTAGGGTCCAAATTATCCTAGCAACTAGGATAGGCAAAAAAAGTGCTTTTTGAATGAGACACTGGACAATAAATAGAAAGATAAGTAATAAAAAGTAACAGTAACAATACGATTGTAGCCTAACTACATTGGCATTAGCTGTCTATCCTGCCTTTTTTTTTTTTTTGAGCAGGGTTTGGTGTTAATTTTGGGTGATACTAGCCCTTAAGTTATATTTGACTTATCTTACCATACCATGCTGGACAGAGTATATGATGGGATCAGATATTACAATGGTAGGACTAGGAATCTATTCACATATAGCTTAGCCTTATAACTATCTGCCTGGAATACATGTAAGAACGCTGTACTTGTGTCACAGCAACAGCAGGGTTTAAAATGCAAGTAGACTAACTGGTACACCATTACTGATCTACCACTGTCCCAGACAGAGTTAAAAAAATAAGCATGTTCCTGTGTCCCTTCATAACCTCAAGGAATAATAAAAAAAAAACTCTTGGGGGCCCATTTGCTTAGTTCAAATGAAGGAATAGAGGGAAAAATAGTTTGAATTTAGTTTTTTTGGCTACTTCGACCATCGAATGGGCTACTTCGACCTTCGACTACGACCTTCGAATCGAACGATTCAAACTAAAAATCGTTCGACTATTCGACCATATGATAGTCGAAGTACTGTCTCTTTAAAAAATTCTTCGACCCCCTAGTTCGCCACCTAAAACCTACCAAGGCCCTCATAGGCTTCCTAACAATTTACTGATCGAAGGAAAATCCTTCAGTCGATGGATTGAAATCCTTCGAATCGTTCGATTCAAAGGATTTAATCATTCGATCGAACGATTATTCCTTCGATCGGTCGATCGTAGGAATAGCGCAAAATCAGTCGACTTCGATATTAATTAACCCTCGATATTCGACCCTAGGTAAATCTGCCCCTTGAAGTTCATGGGAAATCTGGCCATTATATGAGCAATAATAAGTTACCTTACTAAAAAAAGAGTAACTGTGTAATATGTGCAGTGTGATATATAATAATGACAAATAAGGGCAGATTTATCAAGGGTCGAATTTCGAGTTTAACTCCCATAAACTCGAAAATAGGAAAAAAATTACCAATTGCAATCTATTTTAAAAAAAAAAAAAGATTTTTTAAAAAACGGGTGAATTGGATCGAGCTGCAAATTCGAATTGAATTCGATCAATTTGAGTTTTTTCACCCCCAAAGTAAAATTACTTTTCAAAAGTCCACCAAACGACTCCATATTGATTGTAGGAGGTCCCACATAGCCTAAAACACCAATCCGGCAGGTTTTAGATTGCGGATAGTTGAATTCCAATTCTTAAAGGGACAGTACATGATAAATTTCGAAATTCAAATCGAATTTGGACTATTCCCTAGTTGAATTACACTAAAATAAACTCGAAATTCAAAGTTAAAAATTGAAATTTTCAATTTGACTCTTGATAAATCTGCCCCATAATGTACATTAATAATTGTTACTGTAATCACAGACTTCCTATTCTGATCATATTCTAGAACCAAAAATACTTTGTGCTAAATTAATCATGGTCTTGGAAACACTCAAGCCTTGTTCACCTAACTCTGTGACTAAATAGACAAGGGATCTTTATTATTAATTTTTATAGTTTTTGAATTATTTGCTTTCCTCTTCAACATCTTTCCAGGTTTCAAATGCAGCTAAAAAAAATATTGCTCTGTCAGCTTAAAATGTTAATAGCATTGTTTCTTTTTACAACCTATCTTTCTATTCAAGAAATTTCAGAAATTTCAGAAACTCATTCAAACCACTGCCTGGTTGCTAAGGTAAACAAGACTCTAGCAACCAGACAGTTGCTGAAATTGCAAACTGGAGAGCTGCTGAACAAAAACCTAAATAACTGAAAAACCAAAAATATTAAAAAATGGAGACCAATTGCAGGTTGTCTCAGAATGTCATTGTCTACATCATACTAAAAGTTAATTTAAAGGTGAACAATAATGATGGGAGAATTTATTCGGCAGGCATGGATTTGCGGCAAATTTCCGAACTTCGCAGACTACGAATGTTTTAGGGAAACTGCTGTGAAAATTTGCTGTCGAAAAATTTGCTGTGACAAAAAAAACGTTGCACGTCAGAATCGTTGCACGTCAAAATAATGCAGACGCCCATTGACAAAAGAGTTGCGCATTATATTTTAATTACTTATATTAGATATGCATGTAAAAATTGTTCTGCACATAAAAATTGTTGCGCGTCAAAATTATTTGGACGCCCATTGACTACTGCATTTGGACAAAAGAGTTGCGCATATTAAAATTGTCGCTCGCTTCAAAATTGTTGCTTGTCAAAATTATTTTGATGTCAGTTGACTTCAATACATTTTGCAAACTTTTTGCCATTTCGTGAATTTTTTTGGAGTTTTGCAAATTTTTCAGCGAAGCGGGACAGATTCGCTCACAACTAGAAAACAGCCCATTTAAGAAAAATTACACATGATGCTAAACCAAGAATCGTTATAGCCATTTAGAAACATTGAATACACCAGATTTGTCAATGCAGTGCTATTGCACTTCATTGGACACTGGAAGTTAGCACATTTCCTAGTAAGGAAGTGTGTGCAGACAAATCTTTTTTTTTTTTTTTTAAATGTGTGTAATGATGTGCTATTACCCTACTGATATATGAGCTTGTGGAAACTCTAATAACCCCTCTGAAGAGCCATGGTAAACATGTTTTTGTTTAACAAGTAATAACTGTGGTGCAGAGGATGTGCTGAGGGCAGTTGGTAATTATTTTAGCAGAGTTTATAGAAGGGATTGGTAATTTATACACCTACCGAATGTGTATATATAGACATTAGTAATAATATAATGAGTTTGTTCCCTGTGGACTCTATTAAATGCTCAAGACTCAGTGGTGATACAAATGTAACTGTGGTAGAGAGTTAAAGGAGAACAAAGGTGGCCATGGACGCACAGATAATATCGTACAAAACAAATTTTCGTCCGATATTCGGTGCTGGACGGAAAATTTGGATCGGGTGCCTTTGAAGGGACCTAAACATCGGCCATTGTTAGTGCTGAATCGTCAAACACAGGTAGAATTCTATTGTTTCTTCCCGTATTTCTACCTGTATATCTGACGATTCAGCTCTACACGTGTGTATTGAAACAAACGATCTTTCTTGGAAAGATATTTTCCAAGAAAGATCGTAATTGTTACGTCTATGGCCACCTTAAAGCTCAGAAAAGTTGTTTTGGGTCTGAATTTACAGTATATAGTATATAGACAATATAAAATTCATGATATAAAACTTCTGTTGGTAATTCTGATCGTTATCGTTATGTGGGATTCTGCCTAATAAGATCCAAACTAGGGAAGCACCAAATCCAGGATTTGGTTTGAGATTCTGCCAAGATTCAGACTTTTTCAGCAGGATTCGTATTTGGCTTAATCCAAGTGCCTGGCCAAACCTAATCTGAATCCAAAAACTCACATGAATTTTCATCACACAAACATGAAAATCAAAAAATTTTAACCGAGTGTTTACACGTGGTTCTCTTTCCCCCTATTTTCCCTAATTTATATATGCCAATTAGGATTTGGATTCGGTTCAGTATTCAGCCAAATCTTCCACAAAGGATTCGGCCGAATCCTAAAATAGTGGGTTTGAGGCATCAGTTATTACAGTTAAGGCTGCTGAACCTCCGGCCTTTTTTTACAATAAGCTAAGTCATATGCAGCAGTTCTATCCATATTCGTTTTAGGTTTCATTTCTTCTGTAGTGCCAAATCATGAAAGCCATTAACCAATTGAGGAGCTCTATTTTAAGGGGTTGTTTACCTGTTCACCTTTAAAATAATTTTTAGTATGATGTAAAGAGTGCTATTTCAGCAATCTGTTTACTAAGGTTAAAATTACCCTAGCAACCATGCATTGATATGAATAAGTGACTGGAATATGAATAGGTGAGGCCTAAATAGAAGGATGAGTAATAAAAAGGAGCAATAACTATACATGCATAGGATTACTGAGCATTTCTTTTTAGATTGAGTCATTTGAAAACTGGAAATAGTCAGGCAAATAAATAAAAATCTATAAATTATAAAAAATTAAGAACCGTTAAAAGTTGCTTAGAATTGACCATTCTATAAAATACTAAAAGCTAACTTAAAGGTGAACCACCTGTTTAAGTTTATCTCCTACCAGGAGCTTTATGGCTGGACAATGGGCCAGACTGTAAAGCAAGTTGGTCTCAAGCAGGTCTGGACTAAGAACCAAAATAGACCCTGATATTTCAGGTACACAGGGGCCCAAACAGCCTCCCACAGTCCAATAAATAGTGACTGTCTAGGGCAACTACTGTATTTAGCAGCATCACAGTTGTTAGATCGTAAGCTCTTGAACACATTCAGGCAGTGGAAACTATCACACTTTGAGATAAATTCAGTTCAGTCCCTCTTAGAAAGAATAGTACAGTCTGTCTTGGTGATTGATTCTCCTTAGCACTAGGGGTCCCACAGGGAATCTTGCTCTTTGGCACTTTCCCTGCTCCTGAGCTCACCCACTCACCCAGCTCCTATCTGGAGCACCACAAGTAGTAACTCTACTACTCTCCTTGTTGGAGCGAGAAAGCTGCCCACTAAATACCCTGCCTCTAACTTTCACGCCTAGAACTCCTATAACTAAATAGAACTGTCCCTAACCAGGGCCTGTCCCTGGCTCAGACCCAATCCTGCACCCACCTCCCCACAATATGGCATCCACTGCCACCTACTCGGTAACAAAGAACCAGATCAGATTACTGATAACATTCATAAAAGGCATTCTTCCTAGGGTCACTAAGAACCACTTAAGGTGTCCAAACTACAGGGGGAACTGCCCATGAAGATTCCTAATCCTCAGGGTCTCTACATAAGCCCAGTATAGGAAAACACCATAAACTTCATCACAAACTGCTGTCACAGGAACTCCTGAGTCTGCAGGAGGAAAAGAAACTTATTGGAGTAGATTTTTGAATATTCAACAATATCTGTGAGAGTATATACCATATTGTGCTAATTTGCAGGAAAAGAATTCAGACTCTTCGTTTTTCCTTTCAATATAAAATCCATTAACACACATTAACTTAATTTAAATGTCTTGCATACCTAGTCTGAGTTTTGTTTTATAGCTAGATATCAGATGAAAAGCTATTTATTACTTTGAAAAGCCATGGAACTAAGTGATGTTTCCCCAAGGATAATAGTTCCTGTGATTATTCAGCAGAGTTTAATATCTGTAGAGTGCAAGGAAGACTTTGAATTAAGTGGGAAGGAATGACTTTGGTGCATGGCCAATGTGAAAGCGGTTAGTTTGTACAAAGAGCTCCATATCCTGAAAACAGATCATACACTGGACCAGAATAATAAACAGTTCTGTACTCCTGATTTATGATTGATGCTTTCTAAGGAAAATAATAAAGCAACCCTGTATTAGTCTTCTGTGTTCTAGGGCGGGGGTTGCAGTTGCAGAGGAAAACTATGTATAGCTATGGTGCAACTTGCTGGCACACAAAAATAAAGAGGTCATACACAAAAATAAGCTTATACGGGTATGTTATCTGGAAACCCATTATCCGAAAAGTTCTGAATTATGGGAAGGCCATCTCCATTAGACAATCAAATAATTAACAATTTTAAAAATGACTTCCTTTTTCTCTGTAATAATAAACAGTACTTTGTACTTGATTGATATAATCCTTATTGGGTTTATTTAATGTTTAAATGATTCTTTAGTTGATTTAAACTATGGGGATCCAAATCATTGGAAACTCCCTTATACAGGAAATCCCCAGGTCTTAATCATTCTGGATAACAGGTACCATACCTATACTATTTTCTATACTATAAAATAGTGTTATATGCTACTGTTTTATAATTTGATGTTTGTTTAATATTGTTGGTAACATTCAGATCCCTGCCATTTGCTTCACTTAATAAAAGGGATCTTATTGTTTAAACAACATTAACCTTATCGTGGTTAGTCTTGGGAAGGTACGGGGGGAGTTACCTATCCATACATATTGGTATTACCCAAGGGTGTGCTACTGTACATTTGGGGGATCATCCGGGATCCTCCACTCACATCACAGTCCCCAGTTGTACAGCACCTGCTCTTAGAATTGCAGATAGAGCCTCAGTCTGTGCTAGAACAGTGCCATGACCGTCAGACAGACCCCAGGTGGGTGTGCTACAGGTGCATTAAACCCCCCCCCAAGAGAGGGTGCCCCCCTCCCTGCATAGCCTACTACTTAAAAAAGTATTGCTGAAAGTTGCACAGACCTCTCCATGCAGAGTAGTGTAGTGGAGATCACAGGCGTCATCTTCTGTACCTTTGGATCCTCTTCTTCCCTTTGGCTATCTACAGAGCTTTCCTGAGCATAGATGCGAACAGCAAACTGGCTCCAACTGTGCATATGTAAAAAAGCTTAGTGAATGTATCCGAAGATACCAAAGATATATTGAAGTCCAGCAACACCAGGATTCTTTTATGATTAAAACGTGTATTAAACAGTGCATATACAGGCAATGTGACGTTTTGGTTCCCCTTTGGTTCCCCTTTGAGGTTCCCCTCAAGGAAACTTTTTGGAGAAGCCGCACACCACACACTCCCAAAGGTTCTTATCCTGGTGCCCAGTGATAGAGGAATCGGCCGCCTCACAACAAGGGTAAGAAGAATTTCACCGGCACACAGGAGTTGCAGTAGCAGGGCAAGCCCTTGCAATTTTATTATGCAGTAGTGCAACGTTTCGGGGTCACGCCCCTTTGTCTCCTTTCTCAAGGCCCTGTTTAATCATAAAGGAATCCTGGTGTTGCTGCTTTGTAACTAAAAGTGTCTTTTTTTAAGAAAGTTACAGTTCAGTTGTGCAAGAATATTTATTTAGGGGGTTATATATTGAGAGTGCTGGGACTAACTTGTTTAGTATATATATATATATATATATATATATATATATATATATATATATATATATATTAATATAGGAATCGTTATAGATTAGATTGGATATTTATAATGTTCTCTTTCTTTAAATTCACAACAGAATACTGATAAAGCAGTTGTCGTTAGATGAAATTACCCTAGTGTCTACCTGCGGTATTGCAACTTTAAATTTATTTTAAAATGATCTAATACCTGTAACAGTTTAGTATTATGTTGCTAACCATCTGGCAATGAAAGGAACAGAACGACATTATTATCTCGGCAAAAATTTCAGCAGATAATTCACTTGAGTCTATTACAAATGCAATGTCCATAAGTGTAGGTTTCCCATTACTGTGCTGAAAAATGATCATATGTTTTGTATTGGCGTCTCTCCTCTAGTGCTTCTGGTATTCCATTTATTACCTTCCTTTAGATTATGTGTTAAATAAACATGTGCATTATAAGAAGACCTTTTTTTAATTAGGAGCATAATCTTGCAGGGTCATTTACCACCTGAATAAACAGTGACATAGGCAATTGTGAAGTTCTTTGGCAGTGAGTTCCTTGTGGCTTGGAATGTATTAATTGTTCCTACTAGACATTTCTTATTTTTCACACAAGTTTGGCTAAATTGTGAACATTAGACACAGGAGTCCATCTATTGGTTAACTCTCAGTGGAGCAAGTGAATGAAAGATGTATTTTCAAGGCCCTGAATTTAGGAGATGGCTTCCCATGATGTTTGACTGATGGTTTGAAAGATAAAAGCAAAGGACATGAGTGCTCTGGTCTAGGTTATACTCACTTAGGGGGGAATAACAGCACAAGCAGCTGTATCAGAAGGAATGCTGCTCTACCACAAAATCATGATGGAAATTGTATTATTTCATTGATACTGGAGTGATCTTTGTGGGTGATTATTCTTGAGATAGTGTCTAGGAAACAGATGGAACAACTTTTATATGACTCTAGCAGACAATAAAGTAGTAAAATTACCAGTAGAGGAAATAAGGACCCCAGAAATATGGCAATCACTCACTAATGGAATATCAGTTTCATCTTAGTTTTAATTATTTATATATCGAGGGTAGCTTTTTGCTGTGTTCAAAACAATCCAAACTTGACACTGGAAATTAAGAGATCCCTTGGTTGGATGCATGAATTACACAATCTACAAAATATGTATGGAGGAGCAAATAGCTCTGCTATAGATCTGCAATATGAGTTGAATCCCCAAAACATGCAAAGAAACTTTATTTTAATTTCCTGAGCATAATCTTGAAGTATTCCCAGCAGTTACAATTTTATAACATATAGTAACACTTCCTTCTCTATCAAGTCAACTGATTGGACATTTTTTCAAGGTGTCAGAAAAGTGTTGACACATTTATCAAAGCAGATCAATAAGAAAACATCTGATTGTTTTCCAGCTCTCACTTTTCTGTTCTATCTAGTGTTAGAGCTCAGTGGCATTGCTAAGCTCTTACACACCCCACGGAAGCAAGAACATTTCTTTCCATTGCAGAAAAGAGCTTGTTAAATCTAAAGAAATCAGTATTGTTGTAAATCAGAAATACCAAAACACCAATTTGTCTTACATTTTTAAAAATGAAAAGTAATTTTTCTCAGTGGAAATTCTTGCCTTTTTTCCATTCATATTTATTTGTTGCTTTCATTTTCTGAAATGTGAAAACACCTGAAAAAAATTGGGTCAGACTTTATTGACAAATGTAGACTTTATTGATTCTTCAGTAAATGAATCGACAGAAATATTTCCATTTAAACAAATGTTGGTGTGTCCCATTGGTTTGAACTTATTTTGGCAGAATAAACATTCTTGGAATGGTCTCTGCCTATGTTACTGTATAACCCCTGTGGGTGTCTATAACGTCCTGTTCTGCATGTATTTCCTTCTGGTACCTATTTTTAGATTAATGTAAAACACAGCAGGACATTAGTCACAATGCAAAAGAAGGCAGCAATGAATTAATAGATTAAATAGAGCACCTGTATTTCAGATGTTTTGTTTCAAAGGCACATCATTTTTAACAGTTAACACGTTACAGAACTAACCAATGTTTCGCTATAATACTATTTACTGGCAGCTGTTTGTACTTGGTTGTTCAACACACATTTTACCCTTAATTTTGACCTATGATGTAACACAGATGGGCATTTGCTTAATCACTCAAACTTAAATTAACTCTACTTTGTTTCTGTTTTTGCATTGGAGCTTGAAGAGATAAGTGTTAAAGGCAGTGTATTTAAAGCCACTTTAGTACCTGCGCTTGATGTTATATTTTATCTGAAATTAATTGATTTGCTCCAATCCAGCACATATAAATGAATTCCAGTCCAAACATGTTGCTTCCTTTGCAGAGGCCTGTACATCACTATTGTGTGCAGTATAGAAATAACAACACTGTATTTAATTGCATGGCACCTACAATAATGTATATGGCACAACTTAATAGCTTAACTATAGATAGGACAGACCTACACAATGCTCGCAAAAATATTTCACTGGGGGCCCCAGAATTTACACATGTTTCTTGCCTCACTGGCGCTTCAAGAGAAGGATGCAAGAAATCGCAATTTACATCATTATATAGGGGCCCTTTATCCCTATACTGTTCACTAATCCATTACATACAATAAATGGAAAAATATCACAAATCATAAAACAAAGAAATCATGAAAAGTTTAATACTTTGAAAACAACATTATTTAATGCTATACTTTCATTAAAACCTTTGGGATACTTAGTTTAAAATTCTTCCCTTTGGAAAAACCTCAATTCACCATCTCTTTTTTTAAAAATTGGAATTATAACTTTCTCTATAACCATAAATGACAGGTGATTGGTAGAGCAGGAAAGGGTAACCATAAAAAGTCTCTGCATACATGTTAATTTCTTTTCAGCAGCTGATGATCCACAGCTGCAGGTCCCCACACATCACCCCCCTTAGTAACACAGAATATATGTTTTTTTTTCAACTTGTATTGTCTACCTGTAGCAAAAACTGTATATCTCTTCCCTTGAGATAAATACTTAGGGGCCAATTCATTAACTTCGAGTGAAGGAATAGAAGAAAAAAACTTCGAATTTCGAAGTGTTTTTTTGGCTACTTCGACCATTGAATGGGCTACTTCGACCTTCGACTACGACTTTGACTTCGAATCGAAGGACTCGAACTAAAAATCGTTCGACTATTCGACCATTCGATAGTCGAAGTACTGTCTCTTTAAGAAAAAACTTTGACCCCCTAGTTCGCCACCTAAAA
This sequence comes from Xenopus laevis, assembly GCF_017654675.1. Classification (NCBI taxonomy): domain Eukaryota; kingdom Metazoa; phylum Chordata; class Amphibia; order Anura; family Pipidae; genus Xenopus; species Xenopus laevis. The sequence goes on along the minus strand of NC_054371.1, from coordinate 74,590,110 downwards.
GCTACCGAACCCAATGTTAGCCTATGGGCAAGGTCCCCATAGGCTTGCCTAACTTTTTTTGGTCGATCGTTGAATTAAAATCCTTTGAATCGTTCGATTCGAAGGATTTAATCGTTCGATCGAACGATTATTCCTTCGATCGGTCGATCAAACGATTATTCCTTTGATCGTTCGATCTAAGTATTTGCGCAAAATCCTTCGATATTCGAAGTCGAAGGATTTTCATTCCCAGTCGAATATCGAGGGTTAATTAACCCTCGATATTCGACCCTTGATGAATTTGCCCCTTACAGTTTTCACACTTGAAATCTTGTTTCTCCTCCCTGGGCAGCCAAGATCCTAATGCTCAGTGGCAACAATACATTCACTCCTGGCTTTGATTATTAGTGCTTTAGTTAGGATAAAAATTACATAGCGTCACACAAATTGGCCAGGAAACCTGAATTCTGGATTTAGGCTCTGATTACTCTGAAATGTAAAATGCAGTGAATGATGATCCAGTTCTGTATGATGGAAATGTGTTCTTCATTTTAAAAAGCATCATTTTTCCTACTTTCTCAGGAGCTAACAGTTGTTATTTCCTCATAATATAAAAATGATTGACTGCACAGCAATTAACTCAGTCGGTTTGGATAGAGAATTTATTAAAAACAACAGAAAGTGGTTTACATATCCTCAGTGAACCTTGGATAGATGCTTACCGACACCGGAGGAGAAATTAGGCAAAAGACTAATTCATCTTACTATATATTAAATTAACAATGGAGATTTTCTGGCAATGCTAACTGATTAATCTGTCATTGCAATTAGTGAAAGACATCACAGTGAAAGAAAAATAAGCCATGTTCCGTATGTTTTGAGAAAATCCAGACCAGGCCTTTCAAAATAAATAGGAAAATAGTAAGAAAGCAGGATATCTCAAAACTTGCTGTCCCAGCTGCTGCCCAGAGATGATTTACTCTATCTTAAACTCTTGGCTTTCAAATAAGGGAGTCACCATATGTGTCTATTATTTTGCCTTAAGCCTAAGCCCCTTATATCTTGAGTTTAAAGAGGTCCTACTTATGAAGTAGCAGATCGCTGTCTGTTATTCTTCCTTTCCTGCAAGTCTGCCATTTCACTGACTTCTTCGTCCTCTACTGAGAAAACAACCTGCCAGATATTAATACGAGATGCTGCTAGATGACAATAGTGTTCTGTTGGAACATTGGTCACATTTATGGACCCAAAGGGTTGAACACTAGTAAAAAGAGAGCCCCATAGCAGGCTTCAGCTGCAGCAGTAATCAGCTCTTTAGATTTTGATCCTTCCAGACATATCACTGTTTTGCAGAAGCTGTTTTCTCTGCCATAAATCATTATCATCCTGACTATAGCTCTACAGCTGTGCTACTAGATGTAGTTCAGCTACTGAGGTTGTACTCAGGTTATTTTAACTGTAAAAATGAATATGATAAATGGATTTGCATGTTACAAAAACACCTTAAGGAGTTGCAAGCACATTCTGTGGCGAAGAAGGGGTTATTTCCCAATTCTAAGTACAAAAAGAGGATGCAATGCTTCTGGTTTTTGCACTTTACACTCTGCAAAGGCAGAATTGCAGGGGGTTGCTAGAAGGGTAATGGCCATATTTGATTTTCAGTTTGTACAGACCAATTAACATGGTCTGTTAAATTAGTTTAGCTGCTGAATTTTCACCAGAACAAGCGCTGGTGATACCCTTTAACAGACAGGTCAGAAAATGCTGGTAATATGTAACAGACATGTATAACATATACGTATGTAACAGACAATTTTTTAGATAACCCTCTTCACTTGGTCACCCAGTAACTGCTCACTCTCCTACTCCCCATTATTTCCAGTCAAATGAATTTTACCCCTGCAATTCAAAAGACTTAAAACTTACTTAAAGGTTCCTCGGATACAGGCAACATAGGGTAGAGCTGGGGGCATAGTGGATGGCATGGACTTGGAAATAACAAGGTATGGTTGGGGAACTCAGGGGTTACACCTACTAACCCCATTATGCACCCTCTTCTACCTGTACCTAGAATCTGACCTCCACGTGAGTCTGTGCCAGCATGGTTTTATGCGTAATAGACAGACTAACAATTTCTTTTTTTTTGAGAAGGTGAGCAGGGACCTTGATTCTGGGATGGCAGTGGATGTGATTTACTTAGACTTTGCTATAGCATTCGATACAGTGTCGCACAGACGGTTACTGGTTAAATAAAGGAACATAGTATTTGTACCTGGATAGAGAACTGGCTAAAAGATAGACTACAAAGAGTGGTGGTAAATGGAACATTTTCTAATTGGACCAGTGTTGTTAGTGGAGTACCGCAGGGCTCTGTACTAGGTCCCTTGCTTTTCAACTTGTTTATTAATGACCTGGAGGTGGGCATTGAAAGTACTGTTTCTATTTTTGCAGATGATACTAAATTGTGCAGAACTATAGGTTCCATGCAGGATGCTGCCACTTTGCAGAGTGCTTTGTCTAAGTTGGAAAACTGGGCAGCAAACTGGAAAATGAGGTTCAATGTTGATAAATGCAAGGTTATGCACTTTGATAGAAATAATGTAAATGCAAGTTATACACTAAATGGCAGTGTGTTGGGTGTTTCCTTAACTGAGAAGGCTCTAGGGTTTTTTGTAGACATCAAGTTGTCTAATTCTGGGCAGTGTCATTCTGTGGCTACTAAAGCAAATAAAGTTCTGTCTTGCATAAAAAAGGGCATTAACTCATGGGATGAAAACATAATTATGCCTCTTTATATGTCCCTGGCAAAGCCTCATCTGGAGTATGCAGTGCAGTTTTGGACTCCAGTCCTTAAGAGGGATATAAATGAGCTGGAGAGAGTGCAGATATGTACAACTAAACTAGTTAGAGGGATGGAAGACTTAAATTATAGGTAGAGTGGGCTGTCAAGTTTGGGGTTATTTTCTCTGGAAAAAAGGCGCTTGCGAGGGGTCGATTACACTTTACAAGTATATTACAGGACATTATAGACAAATAGCAGGGGACCTTTTTACACATAAAGTGAATCACTGCACCAGAGGCCACTACTTCAGACTAGAGAAAAACAACTTTCATTTGAAGCAACGTAGGGGGTTCTTCACAGTGAGGACAGTGAGGTTGTGGAATGCACTGCCGGGTGATGTTGTGATGGCTGATTCAGTTAAAGCCTTTAAGAATGGCTTGGATGATTTAATGAACAAACATAATATCAGAGGCTATTGTGATACTAAATTATATAGTTAGTATAGATATGGGTATATATAATTTATGTGAAGGTATGGAGGGGTGTGTGTATGGATGCTGGGTTTCATTTGGAGGGGTTGAACTTGATGAACTTGTCTTTATTCAACCCAATTTAACTGTGTAACTACTATGTAACCCAACCTACCGCCCCCACATAGATATTACAATTATTGCTCCTTACAGCCCTAACACTTGCTTTTTCTTATGTTTATAACTTAATTTCCCCTATCTCTTTTCTACCACTGAGAACCATACTGGAATGTGACCCACCAGATAGTCCAGCCCAGCTGTAACTTGCACAAATGTAATTATAGGCTTTTTTATTTTTACCAAACTGCATGATGTTTATCTTTCACTTTGGCAATGCAATTTGTCTTTTGCTATAATTGAGATGCCAATTTCAGTATTTAATCTTTGGATATACCTTGTTGCTATTCCCATTTTTTCCTATACTTTTTTCCATGTTCCTATTTTAACCGGTTAAAACAAAGGTCCAGCTGGCTTTTTGTCTCTGTATTAGAAAGCAGAACAACAGATGGCGTCAGTAATCAAATAAATCAGTATGTGAGTAAATCAATCAAGATGTTAACATCAAAATGAAAAGATTTGTAGTAAAGAGAAATGAGCTAGTGTGAAGTGAGCGATATGGGCCAACTAATATATTCTGTATGTAAGTGCAGTCATTTATATTATTATATCCTGTAATTATGTACTAATTACTTGAGTTTCTATTCTGCTTTATCGTGCACTGATAGCACAGCATTACATATAGCTATAAGTTTGTTATTTTGCCATTTTTTTGTTGCTTGTTGTTGCAGTGAATTGAAAATCCTACGTTGTGATTTATTTCTATTTTTCCAAGCTTCTCAGCATTGCAAGGTCAAGAGCAAGAATTAACTGGTCAAGTCAAGCCTGGAAGAAAAATTAGTCTGGTGTTTTGTGTTTGAGTAAAATAAATTACAGAGGGTGCTAAGGTTTTATCGGAACATAGCATGCGTTTCACTGCTGTCCCAGCAAAAGAAAAGCTTCATATTTCCACTATATTTATAGTCTGTGTAAATACAAATATTTCAGCTGCCCTACCTTAGAGTGCTAGAACCCAAAACCACAACCACTGGCTGTTCATATAGTTCTGCTACCTCTCCATCACATTGGTCTTTAATGAGAAGAGGACCTGTTATCCAGAATGGCCGGGACCTGGGTTTTTTCAGATAACTGATTTTTCCGTAATTTGGATCTACATACCTTAAGTCTAGTAGAAAATCATGTAAACATGTAAATAAACCCAATAGGCTGATTTTGGTTCCAATGAGGATTAATTTTATCTTAGTTGGGATCAAGTACAAGCTACTGTTCTATTATTACAGAGAAAAAGGGAATTCTTTTTTACAATTTTGATTATTTGGATAAAATGGAGTCTCTGGGAGGTGGCTTTTACGTGATTCACAGCTTTCTGGATAACAGGTTTCCAGATAACGGATCCAAAATAAAGAGAGATAACATATGATACAAATAGAAAATAAAAAACAGTAATTTATTGTTAGACACAAGTGGTATTAAAACATTCTGAAATGCCAAATTCACCATTAATAATCTAGGTATTTGAACTAAGTAAAATACGTAAGTATAGAAAAGGTTCCTTGTTTGCATACTGTGCTCTGTTAAGAAACATCCCTCCCCCAGTTTTTTCTTTTTTCTTTTCATAGCACCGATATACTCCGTAGTGCTTTACAGAGACTATACATGATTCACATCAGCCCTTGTCCAGTGGAGCTCACAATCTTCAGTTACCACATATACTCAGCACAAGGGTGAGTTTCATCAGGAGTCACATAAGGAAACCCATTCAGACAAGGGGAAAGTGCTCTATGTAAATAAAAGTTATTGTAATATAATGGGGGCAATCTCGTTTAAAAGTTGGAAAGTCAGAAAGAGCCAATTGTAAGCTTTAGGCCCGTGTGATAATAACTATTATTCTCACAACTTCCATGTCAGTATATAAATACATTATAAATATATAAATATGTAAACACATTGCCAATAGTGGTTATAAAGGTAAATATATATATTTATGCACAGGCTTTATTAAGCCAAAAAAATCAGTTTATTTTGTTTTACTCTCCTTGTTCTTTCTTGTGAAATGTCCAAGGAGGTATATCCTGCTTCTACTGAAAAGATGTTACCTTCTTCCTAGGTTTTTAATAGCTAAACACTATAAGAATATTTGCATAAGAGCATTTGTATATATATATATATATATATATATATATATATATATATATATATATATATATATATATATATATATATATATATATATACACACATCTCTTGGTTTCTTAGTGTGAACAGGATTCACGAAGACTATTTATGTATCTGGAATGTAACTGGATCTTAAGTTACAGTGAAAGCTTGTGGCACATATCCTACCGGATGTCTGCATGACCTTATGTCACTGTTTCCAGTAGCATGTGTGTAACCTAAACCTTTCCTTGATATGAGACTGGAAGTGACTCTTAGAGCCTCCTTCTAAACTTGTGTAGCTAGGGAATGAATGAGTTTGTAGGTGATTGCATACTGTGTGTGTCTCTGTGACATTGCATGTATACAGTAAGAAAATGAAATGCCCTTTTACAACATAATCTAAAAGAATGAGGCCTTGCACAGTGCCAGAATGGACAGTAATAGGCAAAATTGTTACAGTTCAACAAATTTTTCTGTTTGATTAACCAAATTGTCTACAGGGATTTTGCAGTACAAGTAAAGTTAGTTGGTACAAAAGTAGAATATATTTAGTAAATTCAGTCAACTAAATCCCTCTCTGTTTTATTAGTGCAGTTATGTCAAGCTTTTTTTACATAAATTAGACTATGAAAGTGTACTCCTCCCAGATTCACAAGTGCCCCGTCCCCATCAGAGGGATTCAGAGGGATCATCTTTTTCCTCGACATGTTATATGCTTGCATTTTTAGAGAGGTTGGTCATAGAATATTTGTAACATGTTATATCTCTGCAGTGGGGAAAAAGTGGGTTGTTTGTAATTCCAAAATAGCAAAATTATAATATGATTGCATATAATCCGTGCTTGTTCTTTATAAGATTTCATGGATACTTAGCAAAATTTCTATTTTATTGGTTTTCTAATCCCGTGCAAAAAGCAAAATAAGTTCCAGAGTCTTTAGGGAAGATTAATGCTCCTTGGCACCAATTGTAGAGCTAAACAAACTGTTCATGTAGAAAGTCCATCCTACTACATTGGTTCAAATACCAATATAAATATATATATTCTCTACTATATCATATGTATGTATATATATATATATATATATATATATATATATATATATATATATATATATATATATGATATAGTAGAGAACAGCACTCCATCTCATTTGTTTAACCCAGGTGCACCGTAAAGGAATCCATTGGCAAAGTCCACATCTCATTCTCATTTATTTTTCAGCATTGTACCTAGAAGTTTTGGAATATGGTAATTACCCAGTGGGAACTGCTGATTGGGATGGCATGAAAATCAAGGTATTTGGTTAAAAATGAAGGATACAGATGCACATTTCTTTTTTCTTACAGCTATGATAGAATATTTACTAGACACAGGGCAGGCTGAAAACTTGATGGTGTAATACCATAAGCCGTTCTTGAACAAACTAGACATGATTTATGGATTGTTCTGCTTTTAGTTACCATGTATTATTATTTTTTCAGTTTAAAGAAATTTTTATTGTTTTTAAAGATTGAAAATATAAAATGGATATACAAAATGATAGGGTTTAAGAGTATATACCAAATAGTTCAGATTTATACATTACAAGAATGATTGATAAATTACAAAATCATGTACAAGGGCTTCTACATACAGCATATCTGCAAACATACAAGAAAAAAAGAATATATAGAAATCATAAAGTAAAAAAATGTAATAAAAGGGTAGTCTTTCTCTGCATGTGAACTATAGTGTTAGTGTATTAGATAGGAATGTACCTTCGCATCTGTAGTGAACCCAGGGCTACCAAGTTTTATTTGAATTGGACATGTTTAGCTAAAGTAATACTAGTCAATTTTTCATTAACAAATATCGAAATTTCAACCTTTGTTTCCAGGATTTGGCTATAGTTTGTCGACACAGTTGGGCCCTGGTAAGCACATCAGGCACAGCACCCAATTGGGCTTCATATGGGTTTTTGCTCAAATTGACATGTAATACAGAAAAAATCAAGTAGTATACTCGAGACCAGAACCGGATTGCCTGAGGGCATGTCCACCATATGTGTCCCATCTTGCCCAGGGCACTTTTATTTTCTTTTTAAGAATTTTTTTGATTAAAAGGTATAAAAAGGGAATGTGCTGCATAACAGATAGGCAACATCCTGTGGCCTCTAGTACCTGCACCCCATGAATATGCACACAAATAAATTTGTAATATAACATTTTGGGCAATGAAACACAGTGCATTTTGTCGCCTGCATTTCAGAGCATTTACATGATTTGAACATTTTAGCAGAGGCGATTTTTGTTTTCCCTTTCTCAAGGTATTTTTTAGCGTTTTCAGTATGCCCTTATGTTGCCCTTATGTTACCCATGTAAATAGAGCATACTAAACAACATTTGTGTGACCACACGAAGATTAACAGGGTTATTTACTAAACTCCGAATGCAAAAATCACGAAAAATTCATGATTTTTTTTTATATAAAATCAGACTTTTGAAAAATTACAAATTTTTCGGAATTAATTAAACCCTGAGGATGGAAAACTCTGTATATCCGGCATTTCAGACCAGTTGAGGTTGCATATAAGTCAATGGGAGAAGTCCCAATGATTTTTAGATGTGCGCTGGGTTTTGTGCAATACCTAGAAGTTTTCGGGTGAAAATTCCGAAAAAATTCATGAAATTCTTGAAAATCCAGCATCTCAGACCTGTCGAGGTTGCATATAAGTCAATGGGAGAAGTCTCAATGATTTTTTGATGTGCCCTGGGTTTCGTGCAATAAATACCCCATAGTTTTTGGAGCTCTCGGGTGAAAATTACAAAGCATTTGTGAAAATCCGGCATCTCAGACCTGTCGAGGTTGCATATAAGTCAATGTGAGAAGTCCCAGTTATTTTTTGATGGATGTGCGCTGGGTTTCGTGCAATAAAATTCCGAAAAATTCATAAATACATGAAAATCGGATAAAAAAATCCAAATAAATTGTGAAAATCAGATTTTTTACCGCAAAGCAAATTTTCGTGAAAATGTAATAATAAATAAGCGTAAGTTTGTAGCAGAAAATATTGAGATAAATTAGGACTTTGATAAATAACCCCCCTAAACTGTGGCTTTATATTACAAATCATGTGTATTTTGAAGCAACAGTCACAGCATAAGTTTACTCAAGATGTGTATGCCTTCTTAGCATATTTGCCAAATAATTTTATTTTATCAAGACCCTACGAGAGAGTTGAAAAGCTATTTTGGTTCCAATACTATGTCATTGTCTTTTCTGACTGGGTTTCCAGATAAGAGATCCCATACCTGTGTTGTTTTGTCAAGACATCCTAAACTAAATCTGCCTAAATGCTTGTGTAATTTTACAACACCTAAAATAAGTGAAAACATTATATATTTGAATTACTTTATGTATGGAGGAATACATTTTATTATATGTAAACATATAATGAAGCTTGTATGAACATGCAAGCCCCATATCTCAAATAACAAATTTGTGTATAACAAATTGTTGAATTCTCCAAAATGTTTGGAGATAATGCCACATGGGGCTGAAAATCAGCCCACCTCCCATGAATCAGCTCCTATGTAGGCTTTAGCCTACTATATTGCCTGCGCCCGGAAAGGATTGCCTTCCTTAGGGATGGGAGTAAGGACAGAACTGCCTTACGTATTCCAAAATTTTTTTTTTAATTTAATCTCCAATTTATCAAATGATGTTTTTTTAACAGTATATTTACTGACACATGCAAGCACTTATCTGCATTATGAATTCACCGGAGAATACATTTAAATCCAGCAGACTTCTCAAATGAAGGGGAAAGTTGGATAGGTTTTGACTTTGGTTTCCTTCAGTGTCTGGAGCATGAAACCTGCAGTTTGTTCTGTTTTACAATCTTATAGTATAGCTCCAGGGGGATTTGTGGGGTTCCTTCATTCTAAAAACTTGTGAATTATTCCCTAGTGTGAGCAAGGCCAAATTGGGTCAGAGTGTATTAATAACAACAGCTTGCTGCTTAAATCTCTGCTTCTAGTATGTTATATTTATTCTAACCCAGTACATGCTGCTCAATAAAGTAACATGGTGCGTACATGGACTTAATGGCTAAACGCATTGCACTCAAGATAACAATAGCAGTCTATTAGCTTAACAGGAAAGAAAAATGCTGAGTGCGTTAAAATTTCAAGGGAAAACAAAGAACTGTTTTTATATTTTTCAGTGCCAACCAGTGGTGTAACCTCTCATGAGCACATTTGGACAGTCACTACAAGGCACCGTTGCTCACTATATCCATGTAGCTGAGTGCCAGGAAAACTACATAAACTTTCGGGGAACTTTTGTCAGATGACAGTCTCCTGAAGGTAAAGGTACAGATAAGGAAACCACTGTGTCATCCTGTAAGGCAAATAAATATTCTCCTTAACTCTTCTAAATGGGCTTTCAGGAATATCTAGGACAGCAAAGCTCCCAGATCCATAGACTGGGGACCTATGATACATGGCAAGTACTTTTTTGCTAAACAAACTGGGCTGTGAAAATCTGTAGTGGTAGATGGGTTACACACATAGGAATGTACTGATTTAATGAACTGCTTTATCAATTGTCTTTGGCAGATTTTGCAATGCCACTAACATAACAAGGCAATTTGCCTTGGTAAAGATTATTTTTTAATGAGGTCCAATCCATCTTGACATTAAAATAGAAACAACACAGAGGTATGTACTCGTTTCCCATCATATTTATAATGGAAATTTACATCAAGTTTAGAAGTATGTTGTTTTTAAGAAGTAAATAATACCATTCCGCATATCAATCATTCCTGAGCTAAATTGCAGTAGTTGTGCTCAAACAAGGAACACTTCCCTTCCCTGAACATCACATAAAGCAGCTGGGTCCATAGAAATGTAAATTTAGGGGGGGTCAGTCACCGCTATGCAAAATATGTGGAAATGGAAAATAATTGTAACAATTAATTATAAGTGAGGATATAATTCTATTGGGTATGATCGTTTTTAAATTACATAGTTTATTTGGGTTGAAAAAAATGCTAAAGTCCATCAAGTTCAGCCCCTCCAAACAGACTTATTTATACACTCACATGTATAAACTTTATGTACAGATACCATTACCCATAATAAACTGATTTAAAGGAAAACTAGACCCCCAAAATGAATACTTAAGCAACAGATAGTTTATATCCTATTAAGTGGCATATTAAAGAATCTTATCAAACTGGTATATATATTTAAGTAAATATTACCCTTTTACATCTCTTGCCTTGAACCACCATTTCTTGATGGTCTGTGTGCTGCCTCAGAGATCACCTGACCAGAAATACTACAACTCTAACTGTAACAGGAAGAAGTGTGGAAGCAAAAGACAATACTCTGTCTGTTAATTGGCTCATGTGACCTAACATGTATGGTTGTTTGTGTGCACAGTGAATCCTAGGATCCCAGGGGGCTGCCCTTATTTTTTAAAATGGCAATATTCTATTTATGATTACTCAATGGCACATACTACTAAAAAAAAGTATATTATTATGAAAATGGTTTATTTAGAAGAAGCAGGGTTTTACATATGAGCTGTTTTATGCAAAATATTTTTATAGAGACCTACATTGTTTGGGCGTATAGTTTTCCTTTAAAGCAGCCTTTGATATTATGCTTCTTCAAGAAATCCAAGCCCATCTTAAAAGCATTAGAATCTGCCATCAAAACATCCCCCACTCTCCTTACCTTGATTAAATATGGCGCATTGATCCTGGGATAGGGTTGCCACCTTTTATAAATTTTTTTACCGGCTGCTGGGGGCAGGGCCTCAAAAGGGGTGGGCGTGACGTCAAAAGGGGCGGGCATGATGTCAAAAGGGGCGGGGCCACGCAACGGAGACCCGCGGACGCTAGAAGAGGCAAAGAAAAAGGTAAGTTGCAGGGGATTGGGGGCAGGCCGAGGGCTCCTTTTGATCGTATTACAAATTTACCGGCAGCTACATTGCCGGTAAATTTGTAATACCGGCCCCGGCGTTGGCAGGTATTTTACCGGCTAGGCCGGTAAAATACCGGCCGGGTGGAAACCCTATCCTGGGAGCAAATTTGATTGCTGTTAAGAAGTCAGGAAGAAATTTTACTCTCTTGTGAAGCAGATTGGCCCAACCGCAATAAAAAAAAGTGCAATTTACCTTAATTTAGTAGATTTATTTATTAATAAATCTGTAAATTACACAGTTTAACTGCCAAGATACTGTATGTGTCTTTATTCTGGGTATTGGTCTCACTTGGCAGGGGTAACATAGAGGGGGTGGGTGTGTTGGAAGTGGCAACATTTTGACTTTTTCAGTGTAAAGTTCTAGGGCAATCTCCACTTATCCCCAATGATGTAAAAAAAAAAAACTTGAGATACTGTACATTTCAACAGACCCACAATAAAGGGACTTACTTTATTAGCACATTAATTCATTATTTTCACTATTTATATGACTACTGCTGCCTAGTTATTGGGCCCCACAGCAAGATCATTGGGCCCCTTTAACTTTCGCAATTTAAACTTATGCAACTCCACTAACCCCCAACAAACTGGAATATTAATATGAACTACTTACAACTGTTTATACTGAGATCTATTTACTGAATTACTCCCCTCTGCCTGCCATAGTTCCACCAGTGGATCTCCCCTCTGCCCACCAGCAGATTTGCACCCCACCCTTGCTGCAGTTTCCCACTGGTTCTCCCCCCCCCATTGCCACAGTTTCACCAGCGGTTCGCCCCTCTGCCCACTACAGTTTCACCAGTGGTTCTCCCTCCCTTTGCTGCAGGTCCCCTCTGCCTGCCGCAGTTCCACTAGCGTCCCCCCCCTTCTGCGGCAGTTCCACCTAAATACACACAGAATAATAAGCCTTATATAAAATATAGCTAGGATATTACAAGTCACTGAAGAACTCAAGGACAATTGTGTTGCGGCCATTCATAAATAGAGTATAATTATTTTGGGACTCAGATATTAATTTCCCAGAGTATTTCAAGGAAACAGAGTTATTCCAACATATAGGACAGCTACTGACTAGAAGGTGGGGAGGGTGAGTAGAAGGGTGCCCAAAGGGAAATAGGTTTGGGTTGAAGGAAAATAATCAGTGCTGTGCAGAGTGCTAGAGAAGTCAAAGGAAATATCATCTGTGTGTAGGACCCATTATTTAATATACTTGCTGATACCCAGGTGTTATCCTACGCTACAACAGCATTGAGTTGTTGGAGGAGACTGGCTATTGTCGGTTCGGGCCTGCCCATACCAATTTAAAAAGTTTGACAAAGGCCAGCATATGGATTCCAATTATAGCCTGCTAATTATTGGTTAATACCTAAGCTTAGAAGTCCATAAATAGGTGCACTCCCAAATTCCCACTTACCTTACCAATTCCTTTGTCTTTGATTACCTAATAAACAGTGCCTTGCTACCTTGTTCAGTTGCAGGCCACATTGCAAGGTAAAAATGCATCACAGAATCATAGTTAAGTAGCACTATATAAGGTTCTGCTGTATTGCCCCAATAACATTTTACTGACAGGTTCTATTTGTATATTGCAATAAATTCCAGATCACTCTCCTCCGACCCTCTGCCGTCCCATTTTTCATCGTATCTATGGCTTGCTTGGAGATGGGAAGTTAATGGGAGCTAAGTACAACATGGATAAAGCAATATTCTAAAATCACTCTTGTGAAAATACTGTTTTTCTATTTCTATATGATATGCCCTGGACAAAGAACTACAAATTGTACAATATCCTTAGTTAGGCATAGTTAACATTGAAAACAATTATCTCCATAAGATGTTAAAACCAGTATTTTTCAGGTAATATGACATTTCAGCAGGGTACTACATACTAAAGTCTATTGTGTAAGTAAGTAAATTATTAGTCATGTGGTGAAGCCTGACTTAAAAAAAATAAATAAATGAACTCTGCATTCCAGGGCTTGTAAGGGAAAAGTCCAGTTAATAATTAAACTAATTAAATCTGGAATATGACAGGTCTTCTGTAGCACCTACATAGGATTCTTATATGGTTTTTTTTTTTATAAGGATTCTAATCCCATGCTGCCTTGTGGAGTGATATTCTCCCCTATGCCTCCTCTCACTTTGAGAACCAGATCTGTGAGCATTATTCATGGCATATGATGGTTTATAGTCCTAATGAATTAGTTTAGCAGAATTTTAACATATAGTTGTATAATTAGCATTTGCCTCAGTTTGTACAAGAATGCATTTAGCTGTTCTGTGCCTTGGTGGCTCCAAAACAATACAGATACACTTAAAGCCAAAGCCATCATTTTGATGGTAATCATCATTTATTTATATAGCACGACAAGATACGCAGTGCTTTATATGCATTCTGATGCTTCCGCTCAAACAGACAAACAAAACTATTCATTCTATGTGAATTATTTGTGTTCAGATGAATTTTAAAATACCTAATGTAATTTCTAGAAGAATTGAATTGAACTTATATTTAACTGACCCTGCCATATTGCTAAAATGCACGAATATTGTAGCTTGAACGTATATTTTTATTTAGCAGGAGAATAATGTTCTGTGACAGGGTCAGGCTCCTGCATATTTGCCTTTTGTTTTCTTGTATTCTATCGAGCTTTGATGCAAAGAGCATTCTTATAATAAATGTCCATTTCCTTAGAAATGTGCATCTAGATGCTATAGTATGTGTATATATAACAACATACTGATTTTTCTGTCCTACATTAGGACCTTTATCAAGGTTCGCACATGTGAACAAACTGTGTTTAAATAAGTTCAAGTGAAAAAAGGAGGTGCCAAAATAAAATCCCATTGCTCATTATCATTATAAATTAGCATAATAGCAATAATATTAACAATAAAATCTAGAGTGATTACACATTTTTAAGAATAAAATATCTTGATACCATAAGTCTCGGTATTATCTTGCTTTAAAGCATTAAGTGATTAAAATCAATAGTGATTAGAATTTAATATTTGTAGGTGACTTTCACCCTGTTTAGTAAAAGATACAATCATAACTGTGGTGTTTATACAAATGGCCTGTAGATGTCACTGTGCTCACACTTGTACTGTGCATACACAGGACTTTCTGTACAGCTTAAAAGTGAAAGCTTACTGTGTAATGCCTGCATGACTCTGCTAATAAAGCAGTTATACTCTACTCATCCTCGACCTCGGCTACTCAACACATAACAATAATGTTGTTATTTGCTCTAATCAATCAATCAAAAAAAATTATGCAGTGGAGTAACTACAAAGGAAGCAGATCCACCAGTTGGGGGGGGGGCTGGGAAAAAGGGGGGCCAGATAAAAAACCGAGCTGTCTGGGTCAAAACTGCCTGCCTGATTTTCCAAATTAGGAAAACTGGGCAGGAATCCCTATGATTGACACAGAGATCCCTTCCATGACCCCATCCCATCATGGCACAAGCCGCCCCATCGCATCACTGCCCTGCCCCCTGCCCAGAGTTAGACAGGCAAAAAGGTGGCAACCCTAGGCCCAGACTGTGGGGTCAGTCTCCTCTATAGCTTGAAAATTCCCTCTCCCCGTGGGGCCGCACAACCAGGCAGCTGCTACTTCTTTGGCCCAGGGGTGAGATTTGCTGTGGCCAGGAGCTGCTTGTGTGCGCCGGGCCCACCTTCAAAAAAAATCATTGGAGCTCGCTTGGTACGCCACTGGTTGTATGCCATTTTTTTTGCACGCTGTCCACTGCCTACATCCATTTCTAAATTTCTCCAGGTCTCTGTGCTCCATTTAATGGTGCCGCTATTCAAAAAGGCTATTCAAAAGTGGTGCCGCCATTCAAAACCAGGGCTGCCATAAAAAATCACGGGGGAATTTTATTTATGTTAAACAACAAATAAAATAACTAAATATTCATATTTCTTTCCCTTGTAGAATTAGTGGCAAGACAAACTTTCCAGTCAGTACCTGCATGTGTGCAGTAACATTGCTTTTTGGGTGTTACAGGGCCCAATAGCTGTACTCACTCTGTGGCACTGACAGGGCCCCTGCTGCTGTCAGGGAGCTGCAGAATCGGGTGAGGAGAATGGAGCTGTAGTGCCTGCATGTTTCTTTCTACTCCCCTGCAACATGTTGCTCTCCAGCCCCTTGGATGTTGCTCCCAGTGGCCTCAGAGCAGGTGCTTATTTTTGAATTTCTCCCTTGGAGGAAATTTTTGTTTGCAAAAACCAGATGTACTGCTAAACAGAGCCTACTGTAGGCTGCCAGACCACATAGGGGCTACCAAATAGCCAATTACAGCACTTATTTGGCTCCCCCCCAGGAACATTATTCATTTGTGTGTTGCTCCCGAACTCCTTGTACATCTGCATTTTGCTCTCAGGTAAAAAAGGTTGGGGACCTCTCTTCTACACTATTCGTTTTCTCGGTAGAGCTGGACAGAGGTTGGATAGGCTGGAGGGTGAAATTTGACCTTCTCTTCCTGCTTATCCAATTGCTATGCAGCTCTACTGGGACTAAGATTTCATGAAAAAATTAACAGTATAAAAGTAGGGGAGGGGAAAGAAATGTGCAGGCGCTACAGCTCCATTCTCCTCCCCTGATTCTGCAGCTCTTTGTGGCCCTGCCAGTGCCACAGAGTGAGTACATGGTGCGAAGGTGATAAGCAGGGACCTCAATTCTGGGATGGCAGTGGATGTGATTTACTTTGCTAAAGCATTTGATACAGTGCCACGCAAAAGGTTACTGGTTAAGGAATGTTGGCCTGGAACATAGTATTTGTACCTGGATAGAGAACTGGCTAAAAGATAGACTACAAAGAGTGGTGGTAAATGGAACATTTTCTAATTGGACCAGTGTTGTTAGTGGAGTACCGCAGGGCTCTGTACTAGGTCCCTTGCTTTTCAACTTGTTTATTAATGACCTGGAGGTGGGCATTGAAAGTACTGTTTCTATTTTTGCAGATGATACTAAATTGTGCAGAACTATAGGTTCCATGCAGGATGCTGCCACTTTGCAGAGTGATTTGACGAAGATGAAAAACTGGGCAGCAAACTGGAAAATGAGGTTCAATGTTGATATATGCAAGGTTATGCACTTTGGCAAAAATAATATAAATGCAAGTTAGACACTAAGGGGCAGATTTATCAAAGGTTGAGGTGAATTTTCGAATGTATATATATATATATATATGTATGTATATAAACATACCCCTACACTTTCTGTAAGTCTCAACATATTTATTATTTACACAGCTCAAATAAGTCGAGGAGAAGTGTGTTGGAAGTTTCCTTAAATCAGAAGGATCTAGGGGTTGTTGTAGATAAGAAGTTGTCTAATTCTGGGCTATGTCATTCAGTTGCTACTAAAGCAAATAAAGTTTTGTCTTGCATCAAAAAAGGCATTAACTCAAGGGATGAAAACATAATTATGCCTCTTTATAGGTCCCTGGTAAGGCCTCATCTGGAGTATGCAGTTCAGTTTTGGACTCCAGAGGGATATAAATAAGCTAAAGGGAGTGCAGAGACGTACAACTAAACTTGTTAGAGGAATGGAAGACTTAAATTATATGTAGAGTAGACTGTCAAGTTTTCTCTGGAAAAAAGGCGCTTGCGAGGGAACATGATTATATTTTACAAGTACATTAGAGGACATTATAGACAAATAGCAGGGGACCTTTTTACCCATAAAGAGGATCACCGTACCAGAGGCCACCCCTTTAGACTAGAAGAAAAGAACTTTCATTTGAAGCAATGTAGGGGGTTCTTCACAGTGAGGTTGTGGAATGCACTGCCGGTTGATGTTGTGATGGCTGATGCAGTTAATGCCTTTAAGAGTGGCATGGATGATTTTTTGGACAGACATAATATAAAAGGCTTTTGTGATACTAAACTCTATAGTTAGTATAGTTATGGGTATATAGAATTTATGTGAAGGTATGGAGGGGTGTGTGTATGGATGCTGGGTTTTATTTGGAGGGGTTGAACTTGATGGACTTTGTCTTTTTTCAACCCAATTGTAACACCAATCTGGGCTTTCCAGACCACAGATAGTTAATTTGTCCAGCTATTGGTATGAGCATGGGTTACATTGGACTCACACATCAGGATCAGGGCCTTCGCCAAGTGCAAGCTGTCCCTTTAAGGTGTAGTGCAACTACAACACCCAGGCCATAAAAGTGATTGGGCGCCAGGAGGTTCTTATGGTGCAAACAAAGAAATTGTTTATTAGTCAGAGACAATGACCTCAGGTTTACTCACATCACCAGTGGTTAGAGGAAAAAGGCACAGGCACATCACATGCAGCTTTACACATGCTGGCACTCCCTTAGGACAGACTTGGCAGGCATCCCACTTCACCTCTGCGACATATTCTGGTAGTGGTCTCTGGATCAACCTCAGGACAATCATCTCTCCTGATTCCTTTCCGCTGGGATCCCTATACTACAGGCAACATGGCCTGGGAGAGATACCTTCAATCTATCACTCCTATGTTGGAGCTCAGAACTGCTCTTATCTAGCTCAACCCTGACTATCTTACACTCCTAGAGCGTAATAGTACTGGGAGCTCACTTGTCACTTTCTATTCCTCATTCACAGGGTTGCCTGGTCCCCGACTGGGACACCTGACTTTCTGGGCCTTGCTGTTCCAGGCTCCCCTGGGCACACCCAGCTAGTTCAGCATCCAGCAGCCAAAGAGGAAGAGGCCACTCCTTACACACACTATAGTGCAGTGTGGCAGGAAGTTGTCATTACCCCTCTTGGCCAATAACACTGAGCTACACAGGATTTTGCCTGGTAGGGTGGGGCCTTAGCCGTAGGGGCAGATTAACCCTTATGGGCCCTACATATGTAACATGCAATAACAACTCTAATTTAGGGTGATGGGGGTAAAGTGATAAATTAGCTATTTTTTTGTGTTATTGCTCCAAAACGTGAGGCAACCTAGACACCAGTTTCAATCAATGAAGGGCAAAGTGATAACAGAGTGATATACATGGAGGAATGGGAAAAATATGTATAATGCATATATATATATATATATATATATATATATATATATAAGTTCAGAAAGTACCTGCACTTTAACCCTCTCAATTCGTAGTGGGTGCTCGGTCAAACGGTATTATGCAACTTTTCAAAATGGACCAGCACTCCAGTTTGTTCAATCAAACGTGAATATTTATTTGAATAGTCACTCTCGTGTCCAACGTTTCGGCCCACATCTGGGCCTTTATCAAGGATCCTTGATAAAGGCCCAGATGTGGGCCGAAACGTTGGACACGAGAGTGACTATTCAAATAAATATTCACGTTTGATTGAACAAACTGGAGTGCTGGTCCATTTTGAAAAGTTATATATATATATATATATATACAGTATCTTAATAGTTAATATAATGTTATCTAACTTCTACAAATAGAGAAATAGATGCATTTAATAGTGTGTGCTGTGTGATTTATGTAATACTGTAAATCTTCTTATTCTGAAAAAGTCCTTCTTTTGCAGCAAAAAATATACCACCCACAAGCTGGCCATAAAACTTGAGCTATAAATTATTGTGCAATAAATGTCTAATGGAAGATATTACATTGTGAAATGCAATTAGTTGGGCTTAATGTTTTGGTTTTATTCCATTCCTCTAAAAACATTTTAGGTATTAGTTAAAGTGCTTGGATAGTATGGACAGGTTAAGGGAGTCTTTTTTTCTCATAGTGTGAACTTTAAACAGACGCTCTATTTGACTAATTAGCTTTCTCTCTAACAATAAGAAAGCACTCTCTGTACTTGATGGTAAGGCATTATATTACTATTTCAATATAAGACTTTAAACATATATAAATACATTGTATTATACAATCTCCAGCCAGCACGGCACTTGAATCAGGTCCTAATACTACCCTCTCACTCATTTAGCTCTTCTGCGCTCAGACTGGGCAAAGTAGGGCAAGTTTGAATTTCTAGTTAAAACCAGGGTTAGCTGTTTCTCTTCCCTGATAAAATACACCCTGGCAGATGTTCCAGTTATCCAAAAGGAGGGACTTTGACTCCATATTGGTTCTAGGAGGTCCCCCATAGGCTAAACAGCAATTCGGCAGGTTTTAGATGGAGAAAGGTCGAAGTTTTAAAGAGACAGTACATGATAAATTTCAATATTAGAATTTTTGAATCTTTTTCAAATTTGATTCGAATTTGGACTATTCCTAGTCAAAGTACACAAAAATAGCTTGAAATTCGATTTTTTTTTTACTTTGAGTTTTCACTTCAAATCTTGATGAATCTGCCCCTAAGTGTTTTCAGTAATATCTGTACTAAGTACAAATATACAATATAATGTTTTTTCAAAAAGTTCAGTCCAATTGATTCTCTGTGACACTCTCTGCTCATGCATGCACAATAAACTCAAAATTGACACAGATTAAGGGGCAGATTTACATAGGGTCGAATATTGAGGGTTAATTAACCCTCGTTATTCGACTGCCGAATGTAAATCCTTCGTCTTCGAATATCGAAGTCGAAGGATTTACAGCAAATAGTACGATCGAACGAAAAATCATTCGATCGAACGATTAAATCCTTCGAATTTGATCCATCGAATTAAATCCATCGACCGAACGATCTTGGACCTTCCCCATAGGCTAACATGGCACTTCGGTAGGTTTTAGGTGGCGAACTAGGGGGTCGAAGTTTTTTTAAAGAGACAGTACTTTGACTATCGAATATTCGAACGATTTTTAGTTCGAATCGTTCGATTCGAAGTCAAAGTCGTAGGTCGAAGTAGCCAATTCGATGGTCGAAGTAGCCAAAAAAATAATTCGACATTCAAAGTTTTTTTAATTCTATTCCTTCACTCGAGCTAAGTAAATGGGCCCCTAATTGTACTTATTGCAGGGAATATCTGTTCTCAGCATGATTTTATTGCATCAATCTGTAAAGTGTCTGGGATTTTGTTATTAAACTCTATAGGAAAGAACTATCTGTAAAACTGATAAAATAAACTTTCTAAGATAAAGCCCTGCAAAGGAGCCTAAGGAGTATGATAATGCTTTATCTTATACATTGTCCATTAGACTAATACTATATGGAAATAAAAAAAAAAGTAAGTTGTCACTCGATAAATACTGGAAATCCAACATTTGAATTTTCATATGAAAGACTTATAGCTGCTCTTTTATTACAGCCGCAGAAGAGAGACACCAGACAACAGGGCATGGTTGTGCTGCACTTTCAATGTGGCATGGCTGGCCATGGGTCTATCCATTAGAATATGCTTCCAGCATATAACTATGGACTCTGTTATATACTGTGTGTCCTTCTCAAAAGTGATTTTTGACATTAGTTTGTCTAAGACTTAACCCTTTGCGGTTGCCTGAGCCATCTGCAGTTTCCTAACTGCCTTGACCTGTCTGACTCCCACCAACCGCTAAATGAACTCTTTACATAGGAAACATTCTTCTGCCAGCTCTTATATGAATAGGACACTTTCATAGAGATGTGGCACAAAAGGGTGAGCCACTAAACACAGTGTATGGGCTTCCTGTACTCAGTAAAAAGAGGGGATAGTTATAGTATGTAAAGCTTGTTTAGCATAAGAAAGCCTTGTAAGAGAGAATGAGAAGCTGTGGCTGTAGTTTCAGCTTTATTTTTGCCACTTGCAGCACATTAGGAGCTGATTGAAATCCTATCTCCATTGCCAGTAGCAGGATCATGTGACCGACTGACAAGCTGAGCTGAGCCGGGTGCATGCTCTTTAAAACAGCTGGCAATAGCAGACTCAGAGTAAAGGCATAGTCTTCTTCCTTTATTGCAGTAAATCGACTAAAAGTCCCCTCAATCAATAAACGCAGGAGAAGCACGTTCTTCCCAGACGGCCACATTAGCAGCAGGAGGAGCACGTAGAAGAGCATAGGAAGAGGACACAGCCTTCATCTTCAGCTCGCTGGGGTGTTTAAACTGTTCTGACAGCTTTCCCCACCTGCGGCTATTTCACTAACATTTCTTCTGGGCTTCATGTGAGCAGGGGGAGTATGTAGACATGAATAGGTAATGTGCATTTTGTCTACGTTGCTTGGAACGCTGCAGCAAGGCTCACACAACTTATTTTCCAATTGTATTTTTTTGCGACATACTTTTGCAGGTAGTTCAGATGTCACACTTTCTATAAACTTAGTTCCTAAAAGTTTTTCTTAAGCATAAGAACTGCATTGTGGCTGTATTCCCTGGAATGCTAGACTTTGACTGAGCATAGTTAGTGTGACTGATAGTCCCTCTCTTCTGTTGCTGAAGGTGCTTTAGGAAAAAAAAAACAAGTTTGGGCCATCTGTCTCTAATTCTCATTCTTAAAGGCTGACGTCTAGAAGTGCATCCAAAAATGCAAGGATTTAAGTGTATAATTGGTGCACCGTAACATTCAGATACTGCGGGTTGGCAGTGAGTCTCTTGAGATGCCATCAAGCTTAGCTATTGACAAAATCCAAAAATAAAACCTGGAACAGAAAAGGAATTTGGGAAAGAGAGAATATTTATCTGTTAAAAAGCCTTAGCACATGAGCTTGAGTAAACAGAGTTTGCGTCTTCAGGGGAATTACTTTGGCCATCTCAAAGAACTTGTTTCTCTTTCAATAAGTAACCAAGCCCACAGACTCCCCTCCTCCTTCCCCTGCTTCTCCCTTTGCTTTAGCTGTCGATTGGTCTCTCTCTTTTTCACAGTTGTTTTACTCAGCCGAGTTTTGCACTGAATAGCTGCATTTCTGCCTGCATAAATATGAAATGGGCTGGATGGGATTAGGGGGAAGTGGCAACTCCGCCTCTCCCATCAGACACAGGACTAGATTAGTGGTGGAGATGGAACAAAACACACAGTACTGGCAGCATGACAATAACCAACTTTGCTGTGGCCCTAATGCTAGGGAGCATCTTTATTTTGGGTTGCTTTGACAAGTCGTCCAGTACATCTATTTATCATCGTATTCATCATCGCCAATCCCTTCACCTGCCTCTACCCTCTTCCCAGAATCCCCAGCCTCACCATCCTTTGCCTGCTCATGCCCATCACACAGGTTGCCCAAAATACACAGGCAAGAGTGGCTCTATTGGAGACTTTGTGAATGTCACTGAATTTGGTGCGGATTGTTTAAACTGGGTGGAAGTGCCCACTTTTTTGGAAAGGACTCCAGGTAAAGGACTTGGTGATCACAACTTCTGCAGGAACCCAGATGGGAGGAGCAAACCCTGGTGCTTCTTCAGGAACAACTATGGGAGGATAGACTGGGGCTACTGTGACTGCAAACAAGGTGGGTCAAGACAAACTGTCCAGCACATTCTACTCTATGATATTGACCTGGCAGAGTTGTTATTATTATTATTATTATTAACATGTACTTATATAGCACCAACATATTGAGTAGCATCATTTCAATGACAATGCGTGTTTAGATACAGTAGCACTGGTATTGCTGTTCAGTTTAAAATACATGGTGGTAATAAAAAGAAATGTAATTTAGTTCTGTCCTGTAGCTGATATTATACAGCATATATTAAGTTTATTGTATAGCACTGACCAAAGGTTTGATAAACTTTTTTATTACCAGGATAGTAAAAAAAATATACCTATTTTAATAGACCAAAATATCGATAACGATAACCAAACTGTTTAGAAAAAACTGTTAGGATTGCATTGAAGTAACAAACTATAAATAATAATAATGTTCCATAAAAAAGCACAGTATTTTTGTATTCACAACTTTGAGAGCTTTACAAATTGATTAACATTATCTGGGAATTCAGAGCAGGGGGTGTCCTAATTGCCCCATCCATCTGTTTGGGGATGCTGGGCTTTGTAGTTTAATACAAGGACACAAGGCATTTCGGAGTTATAGTTTAGTTACTTTACTGTATGCACTCAGGCACTAGCATGCTTCCACCAGGTGGTTAATGCCCTACACAGCATCCTCTTTTTCTCTGTTGACCTAGCCTCAAGCCCCCACAAGATTTATTAACTGGTTATATTTGCTGTGTCTGAGTAGGAATCCACTTTAACCTTCACAACACAACATTAAAAACAGAGAGTTGTCAGTTGCTCAGCATATTGTGCAATGCTTCATTTGGTTTCAAAGTATGGATTGGGATTTCTAACACCATCTGCATCACATTACGGGCTCTGTTTGTGTTCTTAACATATGTAAAAGACAGCTATGGAATTTCCAAACCCGAGACATTAAGCAAGCTATTTGAATCAATCAAACTAAACAAGCTTTATATCAAAATAAAACTGTCTAAGCTACTGAGATGCAGAACTGTTCCAGCATATTCCATATACTATGTTTACTATATTTCATTTTTCAGTTAATATATACTTTCTTATTTGTTAAAATGCATAATGGTTCACAGTTTTATTAGTTATTTTAATTTAGTATATATACTGGCTGCCATACTCATTTATATATCATATACTTTATTTACTGCAAAGACCATAGTGTCCCATAATATATCCAGCAAGCACTGATTATCATTATTATAGGCTCTTGTTATACTGGCTATACGGGTAATTACTACTAAGGAATCATCTATAATAAAGTTATTTCTTTGACAGGCATTTACACAATAACTCTTCATTGGTAGGGTATTAAAGTGATACTGACACTAAAAAACTACTTTTTTTAAAATATGAAAGCATATTAAAAGTTACCTTTAGGTCATGCTTTTTTTGTAAGGTTTGTTTTTGTAAGTAATTGTTAGTTGAAGTTCCTAAACCTGACTGTTTTGTCAACCTGATTGTCCCATCTCAGCCTGTCAGTTAAAGTTTCTATTGCTAACAGACTCCTGCTGTACAAATATGGCAGCCCCCTCATAGACGAGCATGAGGCATCAGACAGGTAATGTAAAAGCATTTTGCAAATACTTAATGGCAAAGTTATAAGTTGCTGTCAAAGGCAATATTATGATAGATGTAAAAAAGAGTTTAATTTCTGGTGTCAGTATCTCTTTAACCAATCAATCTTGGGTCTTAGAGATCAACACACTAATACTACTTTTCCAGATTATATGAATTTGTTGCATTATGCCGCAACAGCTGTAATATCTTTGATAATATCTAGTAATACATTTAGTTATTAGTTAGTTATTCTATTTATAAATGTATTATTATTATAAATATACCTACACAAATATAAAACCTAATCATGCTAGATTGTGAGCTCTTTTGAGCAGGGCCCCATTTATACTTGGGATGCACCATCATTTTCATGACTTCATAGTCACGTAAAGCAAAATCAAATTGAACATTTTCATGTTCTCCAAAACTGGTGAAGACTAACAAAATGTATGTTTTATTCTACTGCAGATACATAAGTTACTATTATTGTTTTGGAATACTTATGTGTGAATGTAGAGAATATGCTGCAAAATAAGTACATTATAATTTTGCTACAGTATCCTGAATCACAACAATCTGCCTTCTCATAGGCCAGACTACTTTCTAAACTGACATTTTTCTTTGCTGAGTTCTATGATACATCTCCCTTGAGGCTGTCTTATGGCAATGTGAGGAAGACTTGTTTAAACCTCTTTCTGTCAACTAAGTTTGTGCCAGCGAAATACAAAATGCTTGACATTTCTGACAAGCAGCCTAAAGCACTCAAAATTAGTCAGTGTATGAGGTTTATAACATATTTTATACAGTTAGCTTGTATAGAAAACACATATGTATGTCTGCATGATAGGATCATGTAAACAAATACAGTATATCTATATATCGTGGTTGTATATGTGTATATATATATATATATATATAATATATATATATATATATATATCTTTCTCTCTCTCTCTCTCTCTCTCTCTCTCTCTCTCTCTCTCTCTCTCTATATATATATATAAATGTGCATGTGTGTTAACCTATAGTTTTCTTTTATTTATGCTCTGTCTTTATGTGGTCGTGCCATGCAAAGATATGTATGTGTTTTCTTTACAACTGTAGAAAATATGGAATAAACCATATACACTGACTGTTTTGTGTGCGCTTTAAGAATTTGCTGGTAAGAAATATCAGGTAATTTGTATATACAGTATATATTGTGGGAGTTAGCTCAAATGGCAGCATTGGTAAACTTTTTGCAGAGTAAAAGACAATAGGGGAGTGATATCCAGGATAACTATAAACAGAAATTCACCAGTGTTATTCAAAGCAGGTTTTTTTTCACAAAGTATGTTTCAACAGCAAATAAAATATGCAACAGCCAGCTCACAGTTCAAAGGGACATGCCCTTTAATAGGACTTTCAACCACTATTAGGGCAATTTCTTTCATACAAATTACAGGTGTTTGCACTCATATCTAGGGGGGTTATTTATCAAACTCAGAATTTACCTCATTATTTCTATTAAAAAAGTCAGACCAACTCCAAATTGCAGATTGGATCTTATTTATCATAGAAAAAGCTCGCTAAAATCAGTTTGGGCAAAAAATCCGAAAAATATTGGATTTTCCGCCCAAAAGTCAGATTTCCTGTCAAAAAGTCAGATTTTCCCACCAAAATTCGAAAAAAATAAAATTTTTGGCCGAAACTCATCGCGGACCATGATATTGAAATGGGACCTTTGCCATTGACTTCTACAGGACCCAACAGCTTGGAGATGGAGGATTTTCAGATTTAGTTTTTTTTTCAACCTCACAGTATAATAAATGCCGTAAAGATCTGAATTTTCCATGATTTCTGTATTCGGCGATTTATAAATAGCTCCCCTATTGTCTGCAGCTCTTTCAAAACTGCACAATGAGCATATAAATTAAATATAATTAATCCTTATTGGAGGCAAGACAATCCTATTGTGTTTATTTAATGTTTACATGATTTTTAGCAGACTTAAGGTATGAAGATCCTAATTTTGTCAGTACAGTGAGCGCACTCTTTCCGGATTTAGGATATGAAGGATGTTGGTTGGTAAAATCTTGTAATACATCATAGTAAACGGACCCGCACTCCTTGTTTGTAGTGAAAAAATCAATGTGCTTTATTCACAAATTCATTTCCAATGTTTCGGTCCTCTCTGGGCATCCTTGAAAAAGGTCCCAGAGAGGACTGAAACGTTGGAAATGAATTTGTGAATAAAGCACATTGATTTTTTCACTACAAACAAGGAGTGCGGGTACATTTACTACGCTATATATATATATATATATATATATATATATATATATATATATATATATATATATATATATAATATCAAAACAGGGGGGTTGTGGGAGCACTCTAAAGGCTTTAAAGTATATATATAAGTATAATAAATGCTATTGCATATGTACCCAAAACAGGGGTTATTTTGTTACAAAGTTATGATCATAAAATTGATAAGCCACCATACCACGTCAAGGTAAACCCCGAATGGCGGTCCCTAACTTGTTTTATATTTTATGTGCATTTTAGCATTACCTGTAATCAATGTCCGTTGAACGCTGTTTTTTCACTGAAGGCTAAATCCTCCCCAGCCAGCAATCAGGCTTTTAAAGGAGAGATATTCCCAAAACAAACGCCCAGTGGTTGTAGCACCCCATACCCCCCCCTTTAAACTAGTGGTGATCCTATGCTTTTAAAATTGGGCGTTTGTTTTGGGAATATCTCTCCTTTAAAAGCCTGATTGCTGGCTGGGGAGGATTTAGCCCTTAGTGAAAAAACAGCGTTCAATGGACATTGATTACAGGTAATGCTAAAATGCACATAAAATATAAAACAAGTTAGGGACCACCATTCGGGGTTTACCTTGACGTGGTATGGTGGCTTATCAATTTTATGATCATAACTTTGTAACAAAATAACCCCTGTTTTGGGTACATATGCAATAGCATTTATTATACTTATATATATATATACTTTAAAGCCTTTAGAGTGCTCCCACAACCCCCCTGTTTTGATATTATATATATATATATAGATATATTTTTAAACAAAGCAAATTCTTTCCCTTCCCCATCTACAGTATATACACACTTGCTTCTTGTATTCTAAGCTCTTTCACTTTATCAGATCTCAGGATTTCAGAATTTCAGCCCATGCAGGGTAAAGTAGAATGCAATTGCAGATACCTGCCATCTTTTCTGTATTGCGACTTGTCTGGATCAGTTCATTGCAGAAAATTAGTGGAGCCAAAAAGACAATTGTTTCTAATGATCTTTGCATGCTTAATAGTATTGCACTCTCTTTATTGGAGCAATCTCTCTCTAGCTGATAACTAAAAAGATTAAAGAAAAGTAACAAGTGCACAGAGTTTAATATATGAAATAAAACAACAATTTGTTCAGCCAACTGGCCACTCACTTACAAATCATCACACGTGAAAAAAACCATAGCTTTGGTTGCACACTTTATTGGGCATATGCACAACACCAGACGATATCCAAGCTCCCACGGGTCTTCCATATATTCATCCAAGAACAGATCAGGAAGAATTGAAAACATGGGTTGGGACACATTTTTTTGTTGGTGTACAAAAGGTAGATTGGGATATACCAGTAGACCTACCAGGCATCTATCAGTAGATCTCAAGACACTGTCAACAAATGGCTTGTCTAAATCACCCTCCTGTTTCATTCAGATATTTATAATATTAAGGTAACAATAAATAATAAATAGTTGTTTGGTAAATATAGCAATATACTTTTTTTCATAAATTAATGTTTAAGTAATATTTTCCATGGAACAGAATGCTAACAATGCTTTCATGGATGTAGATCATAATGGGACAACATCAGTAAGCGTAGACCTCGCATTAGTAAAGTATGGACACTCCTGGTGTACACTGTCTATGATTGTGCCAGTGAAAGTGGTAAACTACTGAATGTGACATTCCTTCCAGGAGATACTGGTCGATGGAGAAATTTAGCCCTGCTTTGGATAAAAAGGTAAAATGTAAGCACATACAGTTTACTTGTGGCTGCATAGACTAGATTATAGCAGTGAGCCATAAGCATACTGACAAAGCACTAGAGCAGGACTTTGTTTCATGGGAAGCAGACAGGACTGTGATTGGTTAGCTTGTATGAATTTTTAATAGCCATTAGCCAGTGACTAGACCAAACAGATGGCAGCTAAAAAAGAATTGGAATATTCCCAGCATTCTACAACATATTACAAAAGTTAAAGTATGCTGGCAGTTGTATTCAAGCAACATTAAGGATAGTTCCATATATAAATATTGCTTGAAATACAGCTGTCCAGGGCCAGTGGCTGAGGAATTCAAGAGAATCTTCAATAAGGCTCTTAGCTGATCTATGCAAAGCTAGCCAGCTCCCTTTTCTTACATTATTGCTTAAGCCTACTCTGCACATTAGTTTAAGGGAAAATGTATGCCTCCTTTAGGGCATTTCATAGCATTGTGCCCTTTTGTAATTTGTAAAGGGGATATCTAAGGGGATATATAAGGTGGGTCTTATGTAATTTAAAATTGTGCCTAATGTGTAAAAATATACAAAATATTACAAATAACTTCCAGGCTTATTGGTCACATAGCATTTTTCCACTGCTGGTGGAGAAATGCCTGATATTCCCTATACCGCCCAGTTGTTTAGAATTTTGCAAAATATTGTTTTTGGGTTTATATACCCTTTATTTATTGAAAGAGTTTTGAAAGTTATATAGTGGAAAAACTCCTGATTTCCTTTCATGTATATTTTGCAGATCAGTTAAATGACGGGTCATGCAGAGCTATGCCTCATCAATCTATTCCCTAGCTCAGCTCCCAAGGGCCAGTAGAAAAGTTAATTTAATAACAATCCATCCTACTACATGTATACCTGGCTCCCAATGCTTGTGTTTCCATGTATTCATCTCTGGAGACATAATATATTAGTCTACCTCTGAAAATCGAAAGAAGACTATATTCACTGTTCTATTGTTTGATTGCATAGTACGATGGATGGCTTAATATCCCTGGAGAATTCTCCCATTGTCATATTTATTTAAGTTTGATATGGTTACTCTAGAGAGCTGGTATAAAAAAACAGTATAAAGTTATAACAACTTCAGAAAATGGCTTCAATAAAAGAAGAGGGCATAAACAAGTTATCAATTAAAGGTATCACATTCATGCCATGCTTGTTTTGTTTTTGTACTTGTGTGGAAAAATGCAAGTTTTATTCCTCAGATCTACAACTACCGGTGAAATCCTTGTTTATGGAACATCTTTGAGTTATTTATGAAAATATTTTATAAGTAGGAAAACATTTTCATAAATATAAATAGTCTGGGGAATAACAAGAAAGTGGTCATTTTTATTTAACGCAGAAATTAATTCTGAGAAAATTACCATATCGAAATGGAAAGTGATTTAATCTTACCTTTTCACTTTTGTAAAAGTCAACTAGTACCAACTCGTTTGTAGACTTGAAAGCTGCAAGTGATTAATGTATTATAACATTCTGCGATGTTTAGTTCCTCACTTTACAAAAGTCACAAAGTTTGCACTAGATGACCAATAAATGCAACCTAATGATTGCCATGAGTTACTGGACCCACTGTTATTATACAGTTTGTATTCTTTTCTTAGTTAGGCTAAAGGAAACACAGACACTATTTGGATGCATATGTAATAGGGTATAGGTTCTGCACCGTCCATACCCATAAGGTTTAAGCCAGCTAAGGGATGGTCCTGTTTTGCATTTGGGATGGGGAAGCTGTTTCCTTTACCAGATCAAAGTATTTCCCAGGAAGTTCTGTGGTGGACCAGGGTTGATCCTCTAGGATCTCTGCATGTTGCTTTCTTCTGATTGGTATGTGTTATGCCACAGGTATGCAGGCTAGTAAAGATGCTCCATTAATGCTTTAAATGTACACATTACACTGCCTATAAGTTATATTAAACATTTCTGTGGCAATTGCTGTTAAGGTAAATTAAAAATGAATCAATATAACAGGAGGCTGGGTCTGAAGCTGGAGCCTCCCACTTTCAGCCTAGTGCAGTGGAGAATTACCTGCCTTTTGACTGACAGACTGCTCTGCCAATTTCTAGTAGGTTTAGTTAGGCTACATATTTAAAGACAAATGATATTGATTAAAACACTTGGCAGCAGTCTCTTGTTTAGGGTGCTAGACCTTGCAATAGTCAAGGAAAGTCAGCTATGCCACTCAAAACAGACATTGACATTACAGAAAACTGCTTCCAAAGACTGCACTGGAAGCATCCCTCTGAGCCTTGTGTATCATATTTATAGCTGTAAAATGAACAATGCCATAGTAATAATACATACGACTCAGAAAGTGACTTAACTTTGACTTTTCCTTTTAGTGTATGGTGTAGGCAAGGTTTGTTCTTCAAGAGGGGTGCTCAAGAGGAATGACACCTGAGGCTGACTGATTGCAGGAGTCTCAGGGACCAAATCAGCTAGCTGCTCTTGTGTAGTGCTAACCAGGAACATACTTAATATAATATAACATAATAGTATTGTGTATACTTCTAAATGCTGCATAGTTATTTCAACTGCCAGGGTGGTTTTAGTCATAGCTATTTAGGAGATCAATATGCAAAAAATGATCAATGTTCCTGAAACAACTGCATGCTGTGTGAAGCAGTTTTACTTTTGATTTTCCTCCTATGTTGGTTCAAATATTCACTGCAGTTTCTCAGAAAGCTTTTTGTTTCTACTGTGTTGCTCATAGTCTGTAAGTGAGTGATTTGAAGTTCACAGTTTCCTTACCTAGGATACCACATGCTCTTTCTCTTTCTTCCCATACACTTTCATTCTGTTATCGTACTGTACGGGTCAAGGAGAGCCTAAAATACAGTTTTCTTAAAAGCACAATTGGAAACCACCTTGCTTTGATTCATGTGCTTTTTCCATCTCACAACGTTCTCTCTTTTAAGTGAATATGAAGCTTTTATTTCCATTAAAAATAATTTATGGTTAGTTACTTTAGTAGGCATTCAGCCAGATACATAGGCAACCTTCATTTTAAAACAGTTTCACTGATTGAGAACTTGTAGTGCAATGTCTCTCTGACACCTTTCCAGCTGGAGTCTCCTTATTCTTTAGGCACAAAGCAACCTGCAAGATGCAGAGGCACCATGCCATGACATATCTTTGATTATCTCCTGTCAAACCTATTGCCCACAGTGCCATAGGCTAGATAATCATGCAGCTTACTGATTTGTTCACATGCCAGCAATCCATCTCAGCAGTGAGGTCTTACTGGAGAAATCTGCTGGCAAACCCCCTGTACACCTCTTTTCTAGAATGCGTTGTTCCAACTCATGCACGGGAGCTATGCATCTCTCTTGTGTGCTGTTCTGTGCAAGGAGGGGGAGAAGTCTACATCCCTGTGAGCTGACAGGAAGAAGGAAGGCCTGCACAGGAAGTGCTGGAAGAGTGATGGAGAGGTGCTGCAAGATCCCAGAGAAAACTGTTTATGTAAAGACAGTATGGACAGCCAGTGGCAGTAAAAGGTGCTTTAGTTAGGGTGCCGAAGGAAAGGGGGTAATTTTCAGGTCTTTGAAGAACAAAGATTGCTCTTCTCAGGGCATCAAAGCAAAAGGGAGTCCTTCTCAGTGGAAATCCCCCTAAGCAGATCAGAGATAAAACCATCTGAAATATTATGTAAAGTTGCTCATGGCTGGCAGACTGTATGTATCATGGTTATTTAAAGGTACAGTGCCCTACAAATAAATCCATCAACCTTTCCTCTGCGTGTGTGATTGCGGATCAGGGAAGTTCCCACGGAGGAGTATTACAGGCCAGTCTGTCCTGACCCTGGGTGGATGCACACCAAATCATAGTGTACTGCCTTTCCCTTGCTGCAAAGACAAAGGACTCTTGTACCGCCACAAGGAAGAAAAATCAGTGCTAGATTTCCTGCAGAACAGAACAGGACTGATCAAATTGCCTGTGGGAACTTAGCATACCTCCCAACTGTCCCGTTTTCTGCGAGACAGTCCCAATTTTGATAGCTCAGCCTGCAGTCTTGGATTGTTACTAATATGTCCCAACTTTCTCTTTGATCTCCTGCACTGACGACAGAAAACGATACAACATTTCTGAAGCTAAATTAAAATATAGAGGCTTTTTGGCAGAGCCCAAAACAATGAGCAGCTGCATTTAGATACTTTTGTAACAATTTAAGATAAGCAAAGTAACAATGGTAACTATTTAACGTAAGCAAGTCTCTTGGGAGACTAGCAGCTTAAAGGGCAATTCACTTTTATTAACTAAATAAAATTTTGTTTTGCGTAATTGTTCGCTAGAAAACCTTTCAGGCTACAGGCTGTCAAAAGTAGTTCATGATGGGTTTTTTTTTTCACTAATGGGATACTTTTACGGGTTTTGTAATTTAATGTAAAATTGTTGTAAAGTTTATACAATAGGATAAAGAGCACCCAGGTTTAAAATCATGTCATGATGTCAAAAGACCCAGTTAGAAGATCATTTAAGTGCAGAAAGTTATCAGTTCAGCTATGTTTAGTCCCAAGCCTGGTGTGACAGCCTCGTGCTTAGTTTCATTTTCCGTGTGTGCCACTGATCTACTCATATTCCTCTATATAAACAATACAAATAAAAGCCACATGCATGGTAGTTTGTTCAGTCTTGGCATTGTATAAAACACATTCTTGGCATCCAAAGACTTTCTCACATAACCTCGTTTAGCCTTGTGAGTTTCACAGAGCTATATTTATCAACAAACAACATACCGATGAGGATGCACATGACCCATCCTGTTTTAAAAACCAAATGTACCTTATCTCCAAATTTTATTATTCGTTCTTATACTAAAAAAAATCCACATTCTCAAAAACAATCAGTCAGTAGCACTAGTGAACCTTTCAGAATCCCCATCAGCTTATTGACCTATTGTCCCGAACTGTACATCACCTTGTCATATACATTTACTGGAAAAATACTCAATGTAGAGCATGGTAAGTGTTGTGTTGGGGGTCCAGGTGCTCAAGCCCCAGACCTTCAGCTCAGGGAGGCAAACATCATGCAAATATTTAGGATAGGCTGGCACAAACCGGACCACACTCCATTAATAGATGCAGTTAAAAAAGTATTTATTTAAGCAAAAAAACATTTTGTTTCATGCCTGGTGGGCACTTAGTTATAGGCAGATAGGCATAGAAGCTTTTTGCTTAAATAAATACTTTTTAACTGCATCTATTAAAGGAGTGTGGCTCGGTTTGTGCTAGCCTTTTCTTAATATTTGCACCTTGTCATACACAGTTGTGAATTATGTGTGCTTCAGAAGAAGTCTTGACCATTCGCAGAAAAATATATACAGCCTCTTGAAGCCTTAGGGCAGGTCAGGACCGCCAAGGAGGTAAGGGTGACAATTTTAGGGTGGTCACAATTTGTTGAACTACTATACAACAGTATACAATATATATAACTATACTGGATCAATACTTGTCTATATTGTATGTCTATTTCAATACATTTGTCTTTTTACAGTACAGGTATGGGACCTGTTATCCAGAATGCTCGGGACCTGGGGTTTTCCGGATAATGGATCTTTCTGTAATTTGGGTCTCCATGCCTTAAGTCTACTAGAAATTCATTTAAACATTAAATAAACCCAATAGGCTGGTTTTGCTTCCAATAAGGATTAATTATATCTTAGTTGGGATCAAGTACAAGCTACTGTTTTATTATTACAGTGAAAAAGGAAATCATTTTTAAAAATTTGGATTATTTGGATAAAATTGAGTCTATGGGAGACAGCCATTCCGTAATTTGGAGCTTTCTGGATATCGGGTTTCCTGATAAGGGATCCTATACCGTACCAGTTGCAGATTATCTCAGGATATCACTCTCTACATCATACTAAAGTAAACTCAAAGGTGAACAACCCATTTAAGAGGTCTCTGGTGTCCTAATTTTAGAGTCAAAATATGGTGGTCAGTATATACAGTAGGTACAGTAAAATAAATTGCACTGCACTCATTATTACAACAAATTAAACACAGTGTTAACTTTCAAATGTGATACTAATGTGCACATACAGAGTTACAGAACCATAAGGTTAAGGGCCCAAGCTTTTATTTTAATTTGCATAGGACAAAATATACAAATCTTACCTCTGACCAGACTAAATCACTGATTGGTATCACTGCTTACTAGGCTGAATAGCAATCTTGCTGAAATCATTTCCATGAACTTAAATTTATGAGTTTGCCCTTGGAGGTAATTGTTAGCAAAATATTTGCCTTCAAGCAGAGTGTTGATATCTTGGGAATAGCATGAGCACACAGCCATGAGCTGCCACTTTCTTCTTCTTAAATGCATTTTCAACAATTAACAGGGTCAGTGCGTCTCCAAGGAAGCAAAAGCCAGTCTGATGGAAATGTTGTAGAAGTATATGTAAATGGTGCCTGGGGAACAATCTGTAGCAGCCAATGGGATGATAATGACGCTTCAGTTATATGCCGCCAACTTGAGCTGGGGTAAGTTTTATTTTTATTATCTTTCATCTATATAGCACTTAGAGATTTTGTTCATTGTTCAAATTTGTCCCTGCCCTGAGAAGCTTACAGTCTACAATCCCTAAGACTAATGGCTCTAATAGGCATGGTCTCAGCCTGTGCACTCACACATGGAGTAGATTCGGTGCAGAAACATGAGAAAATCCATTTTTCTCATTAAAATCAATACCATGTGCATGCAAGCATACCCATTTACTAAACTCTGAATTTATCTCATTATTTTATTAAAACAACCACGACCAAAGTCCCATGCCAAATTTAACCTATTTAACTATTTATTAATGAAAAAACTCAAATTAATCGGATCAAGAAAAAACCTGATAAAATTGAGCGAAAACCCAAATTTTCTGACTTTTTTCCAGAATCGCTCGAATTATTTCAAGTTTTTGCCAGAAAACCAAAACTTTTCAGATTATCAGGCTAAACCCAGCGCAAACCACAATATTTTCAAACTGGGATAGGAGCCTCTCCCATTGACTTATACAGAACCTCGACAGATCTGAGATGGTGGATTTTCAGATTCTGGCTTTTTGCAGCATCTGCGTAAAATAAATCTTGAAAAGTTTTTTTTTTTTCCATGAAAAATTTAAGTTTTTGCCCCAAAAAGACTGACCAGATAAATTTGAGGTTTATAAATAACCACCCAATATCCGTCAGGACACTTACAGCAAGAAACAGATGGGAGTGGATTGGCTTGCATAGGCTTTTCTCCACCTGTATTTACACGGCACAACCATTAGTGTGCATTAGCCTGCCCAAACACTGATGTATTTGTTTTATAGCCCAATTTGGTCTTTGACATGTCTCTGTCATCTGTCTTGTAAATTTGTTTTCTGATCATTTACCTATTTTGAAGATTACCTATCAACATATTCATTGTGCTCACAGTCTAGGAGCATTTCACCTATAGTATGGCAGTATCTATTTATACTGTAGTTTTTATGCTTCTGCCATGACTTTAGATATTGAGTTAAAACTGTGTTTTGCTGGTACAAAAACAATTAGCTTGCTAATACTATTTAGTTAACACATGCCCCCACAGTGCGGCAAGTATTCACTTATTTTGAAGAAGATGTTGCATATTAAAACTCTTTAAGAAGATTTCTGGAAGAAAACTCTACTCTTATACTGCTAATAGCTGCCTGACCTCTACAACATTATAATCAGGATTAGCAAGCATTTGAATCAGAATCAGAACTCTCAGCATTGTTTAACAGCCAAAGGCTTCATGATGCAGCTGGAGGGCTACAATTTTGACATCCCTGTTACAGGTTTTTATCTTGTCTGTCATTTCCTTTGAGGTTTTACATTGGTGGATCTGTTCACAAGAAGCCCTAGACCACAGTTTTACAGAACAAGACAACTCTTTGTATTGTTACAGATACAGAACTTGTGCGATGAGCACAGCAACAAACTAGACTGCCTGTCTGTTGCTAGCTTCTTGGCATATTTTCAATGACCCCTTCAAAGTTCTCAGTTTCATGACACGATAAAGATGTCAAAATAATACTTACTTCATCTAGTGATTTATAGCCATGTCCTAAAGTATAAATCTCACCCAATAAATGGTCTCTGTGGGACTAGCTGTGTGATGCTAAGCAGTTCATACTCTGTATCCAATTGCAATGCACAGCTGAAACAAACATGCAAATGTCTTGTTTTATATTACAGAAAAGCAATAATAATATCTTAATATCTTGGTCTTTGGTTGTAGTGTGTCCCCCAGGCCTTATCTTGGTCCATGGGGCAGGACATGCTCATTCAGAGCTTCTATGGAAACTTTGAATTCACAGCAAGACTGTAAAGCACCATGCTTGGAGTGTGGAATATTAGCTTAGCTCCAATTAAATCAGGTATACCCATCCTATTTATAGCATACCTAAACCAGGAGACTGGATATTGATAGCCCATTTCTCCCTAGAAGTACCTAAAAATGACAGGCCACATGGGGTGATGGGTACATAAAAAGTAACCCCCATAAGGGGTCACTTTCTATGACCCCCAGATGCAAGATCTAGAGCACTAAGGGGAGCAAGAGTCCTCCCTTACTACTCCTTCAAAGAGAACTGACAGCGAAGCAGGTTGCACTGTGTGAAAAACATGGCAGCTTGCACTTGCTGTTGCACTTTCTCCTTCCCCTGCTGTCAGCAGATGACCCGCTATTAACTGTTAGCACTCTTATTCTGTGTAAGAAATGAATTATTGTTGCTGAGTTGTAATTATTTGCAGTTGGTTGTTACTTTTTTGCAGTTATTTGAAATGTACTTTTTGGTAGTGAACTGGGGCATTTGCAGCCTTCCTGGTTGCCCAGCTGACAAATAGTTTCCATAATCAGTTGGTTGGCTTCACTAAAATATTTATCTAGTTTCCCCAATGTTTGTGATTTTACAGTAAATGAAGTTTGCTTGTGCGCAGAGCAGGGGTATACCTCTACTTCTACGTTTTTTGTATCTGAAGGAAACCTGGCCCAGCATGTTACCTTATTTCAATCATTTCTACTTGTTCTGCCCAATTTCACATACTGTATATTTTACTCACATGTGAAAAGCGATGCTGATATCAATCCTACCTTTTATACGCCTGAGTAAACTCCAAATAAAACATTTCCTAGTAGTGTCTGTAGGCTTTGAGCTTTTTAACCATGGCTTTGAGCTTGTGAAGTGCATGATTTGGCTCATTTAAGACTATAATACAATTTAAATGCTTGATAATAGGGGTGTGCCACTGATGTTCATACATTACTTTCTTTATGAGGTGTCAGGTGCCAAAATGCTTTTGAATCCCATGAATCATTGTGAAAAGGGAAAGGGACTGTTAATTATTAATGCTATATAAGGAAAATTCAGTTGTTGTTGTGCTGTATCTAACATAAAATATGTTTTTAAGACTCCATCGTAGAACTTCCAAAGGTACGACTATCATTTCAGTAAAAGTTAAGCATTTTGTCAGCAGGCAAATTATATTAGGGTTAAAAATGCTTTTACGAATTGGTGGGATATCATTTTTCAGTAGTTCTAAACCCAGTCATAAAATGGGCAATTAAGCAATCTCCTCCAAGTACCTCAGGCACTACTGAACTTCTGCCCTTTTTATTAGCATTAGCAAATGGACTGCACTACTGCACAGCATCATACATAAGCACCCACAGCAAGAGCAAAGCTTTTCTACTCTTAGGGCAGTGGCACACGTTGCTACTGGGGGGAGATTAGTCGCCCATCGACAAATCGCCTCTTCTTCGGGTGACTAATCTCCCCTTCCCGTCGGCTAGAATGTAAATGTCTGGTGGGATGGCCGGCTTCCGGAAGTCGCCCAAAGTTTCCTCATGAGGCAACTAATCTCCCTCAGTAGCAGCGTGTGCCACTGCCCTTACATGTATATATTATATAGTTTAAAAATCAGCATAACAATAAAACTGTGTAGTGCAACACATTGGTGTTTTACAATATGCTTTATCATTAAATAGAGATAAAGGAACAGCTAAGAAGATTGTTTTATCTGGATTGGGCCAAGTTTCTGCTTTCTGGACAGATGTGCAATGTCGTGGCAATGAAGAAAATATACTTCAGTGTTCAAAAGTCATCTGGCGCAATGGTGCATGTCCACAGGATACAGCAGCAGCAGTCACGTGTAGCGTTATACAAGGTACAAATGTTTATATGTCACATGGCATGCATTACACTTACCAATATATCTCTTGAACTGAAACAACCAAAGAACTGGCACTAATAACATTCATCAAGAGTCATACGAGTTTACATCTTACTAATACGTAACATTTGCCCTGGTCCTGTAACAGTCAACAAGCTGATTAGCTGGTCTAATAAGTATATTATGGGATTTATTCCACTTTGAAAAACTTGTGCAGCAGGCACTCTAAATAAAGTCATTCTTCCACCAGGCAGATAAAATCAAGTAGAAAAAGTTTATTATGTCCACATATACAGCATTACACGTTTCATGTTACAAACACTTAGGGGGTTATTTATCAAGGTCTGAATTTATCTCAGTATTTCTAATATCCAACTCCAATCAACTCCAAATTCCCGAATAGACCTTATTTATGAAGAAAAAAGCCAGAAAAATAGGGTCAGGCAAAACTCCAAAAACTTTGGAGCTTTCCCCTGAAAACTCAAAATTTTTCAGGGTTTTCGGAGTTTTTTGTTCCGAAATCCCAAAATCATCGGATATCGGTACGGACATCAGCACAGACAGTGGGACCTTCCCCATTGACTTATACAGCACCTCAAGAGCTTTTAAATGTCGGATTCTGAGTTTTTAGACCATCGAACTTTAATAAATCTCGAAAAATTCATAGTTTTTTTTTGCCCCCCCCAAGTCATAGGCTCATTTATTCCTCCTTTGTTTCATTAATGCTGTACCAAATGTACCATTTGCTGGTATGGCTACTGCCACAATCAACCATTTTTTTGCACTATGCCCAGTGTTAGGGGCATTGAACAATTGATTTTCCTCTGTTGCCTGTAGGTTGTACAGTGGTGAAGAGTTTTAAATGTAAATAGCCTAATAGCCCTATTTCAATGTAAATAACCATAAATAGCCAAATGTTGTGGCTTTTTGCTCTGGGGCCTGCAAGCTAGAGAGCGGCAAACATTTTAACATTCTGTAAATAACCCTTAAATTTTGAACCGAGGAGCCTTACCTGCAACTCATTTGTGACACATAGTGGAATAAATCCCAAAACATACTTATTAAATAAGTGTTTAGGGGCATTTAGTATGTAGGACTAGTTTGAGTTCAGTAATTAATGCCAACTGGTAGGTGTGCTTTGATCATTTAAAATAATAATAAAATATAATAAAAATTGCAAAGTTTGTACCAGATCTCATAGCCCAAAGCAACCAGTCAGCAGGTAGCAAGCACTGGTCTCTTTAAATATTCAACATATGATTGGTTTCTATGGGTTACTAGACCTGCTGCAAAATAAACTTTAACCAACTTTGTTTTAACTATGGAGTGTCTCTGTTTCAAGATACTGTACAACCTTATGTGGCTTGAAAACAAATTTTTTGTTTGAAAATGATTCAAACCAATAAAAATGTATTATTTATACTGAATTACATTCTTTGGCAGGACAGAGCAGAAAGAAAATGTGGTAAAATGATTTTCTTAACATTTGAAAAACAGCTTGCAATAGTGCAATCCTTTCTTATTATTAAGCTGATTCCAAATACAAGCATTATTCGTTTTAAGAATTAAAAAAAATCATTTGCAAATTATTAATGGCAAAATATATTCCTCTCATTGACGTTTTCTCATTCAGTCTGACTTTTTTTTTACAGACATACTATACCAGATAGGAAATCTTAATAGTCTATCTCTTTGCTTGATAGGACCATTTTCCGCAGCTACCCCCCCCCCCTCATTCTCACAGTGTAATGCACCCCTCCTACAATTAGTTCCATTGTGAAGAGTTGGATTCTGGGACTTAAAGTCCTTATGCTTTACAAAGGACATGTGCACTTCCAACTATGGAAAGTAGAGGGACGTCAAGTCCCAGAATTCATCACTTCACGACGGAACAGTGAACAGAGGGAGGGGGTTGCATGACACTACTAGCCAAAGGAAAACTTGCCCCAATGAACACATACAGATTATCATGGATTCTCTTCAATAGGCACAGCTGTATGGCGCATGGGCATCTTTGGAGACAACTTTTCAGTCATTTTATTTTTCTATAGCGTTTGAGTGAGAGAAGTCGTTATTTTGGTGATATAATCTCATCTGCAAACTCTTATAAAACATAGCCTTCTTCAGGCCAAACATTAGTTAGAATGGTGACATATTTGTCATATAAATGAGTAAGTATATTTACAGTATTTACTATATATTATTATAACTATTTATTAAGCTCCAAAATGTTCTGCAGTTTTATAGAATAAAATACTTATCTAGCAGGACTGGTTTTAAGGTACAGCAGAGAGGACATTTTACCACAGCTATAAGACCCAAATGTGGGCCCCTGCTAAAAGTATATACTTTATATCCTTAGGGGCAGATTCCCTAAAGGGCGAACTGACTAACGCTAGCGAAAATACGCCAGCATGACTTCATTTCGGAACTTTGCAGATTTCCTAACAGGAGCAGGTGTTACATCGGTAACGAACGCAACAGACGCTAGCTAGAGAAATTACGCAAATTCAATAAGATGCGGATTTTACTGAACGTTACCTCATTCGCCAGACTAGCCTTCGCCAGTTCAGACCAGGCAAAGTTCAATGGAGTGCATAGGAGGACTTCCTCAATTTTTAATGCAAAAAAAAAAACAAAAAATGCTGGCGTCTTTTCCTTTTTTCTGAGTGATAGCCTGCAAAGGTCCGTAAATTTTTTTTGGGTAAAGGGGTTCCCCCCTCCCTTTATTAACATATGGAACATTAATTATACAGTGGGCTCATGTGTAGGGCATTATAACAACTCTATTTTCTTTATTAAGGTTCCCTGGACTTGTGTAATGTAATGTATTTGCTGCAACATATACGTCCATGTAACTTTATCATTTCCCACCGTATGCAAATTAGGCAACACTGGCGCAACTTCGCTTTGATTGCTGAAGTAATGCTAGCGAAAATTCGCCAGCGTTTCGGCTCCCTAAACGCAACTTCCCACTTTAGTGAATTAGTGTTGTCCTAGAGAATTTACGCCTGGCAAAGTATTGCGATGGCTGCAAAGCAATGGAGAATTTTCGCCCCCTAGAATCTACAACAATTGTCTCCTTCAAGGTTCTGGAAGTTGAAGTTTAACAATACTGGACATATATATATATATATATATTATATATTTTTTCTCTCATGTTAAAGAAGAAGGAAAACTACCGTTTATTGCCAATAGATTAGCCACAATAGTGTAAACTGGAACACTTTATTTATTCTGTAGAATGCTTTACCATATCTGAGTAAACAGCTCTAGACGCTTTCTCTGTTTGTTTAGGATAGCAGCTGCCATATTAGCTTGGTGGAACATCACTTCCTGCCTGAGTCTCTCTCTGCTCATTCATAGATCTGGGCTCAGATTACAGCAGGGAGGAGGGAGGGAGAGAGGAGCAAACTGAGCATGCTCATGTTGTGCCCTGGAGGTTTAAGATGAAAGAAGGAAGTCTGATACAAAAGCCCATGTGTACACAATAGAGGGAAATAAATGCTGTATTTCTTTTGACAGAGGACTCAGATCAGTGTTACTTTGAGGGTTTACTGGTGTATTTATATAGACCTTTCTGATAAAGCTTTCCTTCTGCTTTAAGGCCCCAACATTACCCTGGCTGCATCTGTCCAAACTCTAGTCTAGCTTACTGAGCAAAATATATACTTTTGATGTTGCTGCATTGTAAGCTAGCACGGCAGCCCAGCAGGGAATGAGTGGGACATTACCTGTAATCATTTCATCTGATACTTCTAAAGAAGCAGCAGAAATTTAAGTGAACGAAATCTCTAGTCTTCCCTTGTGATGTGTTACTTAATGGCATAAACCTGAAGCTTTGCTTTAAGTGCTGAATTATAAATGAGATCGCAGCTGTAGCACTTGTCATGGGTGAAACTGGCTTCCACTCGCCGTGCCTAATTGATCTGTTTGATGCATTAGCAAGTAGCTTGCTGGGACAAAACATCTTTCTTTTTCACTGCCTCCTTTGACAGTTGTGTATCCCTGCGGTGGTTTAACTTTTCTCTGTGCTGCTACAGTGGGCACAGAAAATATATTAAAGAAGAATGTTTAAATAAACAAAGGGAATGCACAGATCGTTTCTACCACTGAAGGTACAGAGAAGAAACCTTTGCAATGTCATGACATAGAGACTGTGTATATAGTGCAAAGCAGAGAGGCAAAGTTTATAGCTGGGTTTCCAAGTGAAAGTATGAATGAGACTATTACTAGGGAAAATTTGACTATATCATTATCATCATCATCATTATTTATTTATATAGCACCGACAAGTTACGCAGTTCTGTACCTTAGTTTATAACAAACGGGGAACAAATGGTGAATAACAAGCAAAGGTTTACAGAGTTCAATAGGATTAGAGGACCCTACTCGCAAGAGTTTACAACTTAAGTTTAGGGTACAACTGAGACATTAGGATTTTAGAAACAAATTTATCATTTATGATACAGCAATGACTGATTCATTAAGATACATTGAATAAGCTTCCCTAAACAGGTGGGTCTTTAAGGAGCGTTTGAAAGCTTGGAAAGAAGGAGAAAGTCTGACAGGTCGAGGCAGAGAGTTCCAGAGAAAAGCAGAAGCCCGAGAGAAGTCTTGTAGACGAGAATGGGCAGACGTGATGAGAAGAGAAGCAAGGTGAAGGTCAGAAGTAGAGTGAAGGTTGCGTCAAGGAGTGTATTTGGAGATCAGAGATGAAATATAGGGAGGGGCTTAACTGTTAAGGGTGACCATATGCAAATAAAATTAAAGGAGACCATGTGTATTATAGTCTCTCATCCTAAGCTTCAGGTCCTCCATAGAACTTCTTTCATTTGACATGTTTTTTTCTGCAGGAATTCCAATATTATTCTTCTTTGGCAAGTCATGTAAAAAAAAGTTTTTTTAAAAAATCACAGTGGATTAATTGGCATTCTAGACTCTCTTGTCATACTACTGGGGGTGCATTAGTTTGTATTATGACATGGATGTAATTTATGCTCCCTTTTTTGACATTGTTGATAAATTAGAACATGTGTTAGCACTAATAAAACACACATATTCTTTCTATTAGCTCTC
Organism: Xenopus laevis; assembly: GCF_017654675.1. Taxonomy (NCBI): domain Eukaryota; kingdom Metazoa; phylum Chordata; class Amphibia; order Anura; family Pipidae; genus Xenopus; species Xenopus laevis. The sequence continues at coordinate 74,546,443 of NC_054371.1, read as the reverse complement.
TGTGTAATCGCATTGTTACGGTGACAGTAGAATCCACATTAAAAACGAACGTCTGTGGAGATTCTCATTCATCCAGGTCATGATATACAGTATCTAGTAGAGTTAAGTCTAAAGCAGCTGGACTTTTTGAGTTTTCTTTCCTTTGTTGTGTGTGTAGCTAGTAGAAGAGTTAAAGGAATACTGTGATGGGAAAAAAATTTTTTCTCAAAATGCCTCAGTTAATAGTGCTGTTCCAGCAGAATTATGCACTGAAATCAGTTTCCCAAAAGAACCGATTTTTTTCAATTTAATTTTGAAATCTGACATGGGGCTAGACATATTGTCCATTTCACAGCTGCCCCCAGTCATGTGACTTGTGCTCTGATAAATTTCAGTCACTCTGTACTGCTGTACTGCAAGTTGGAGTGATATCAACCCCTCCCTTCTCCCCAGCAGCCTAACAACAGAACAATGGGAAATTAACCAGATTGAGTAGCATTTTAATATCGGGGCTAATTTATAAACAATGGGCAAATTTACTCATGGGCAATAACCCATAGCAACACATCAGTGATTGGCTTTCTTTTTAACAGCTGTTGGTTTAAACAATGAATGCAAACATTTGATTTGGTCTGATTATCAGATTTGAACTACAATTTCTTTCATTAGGCACATTTTTATTTCTGGGTTTACATCTAGTGATGGGCGAATTTATTCGCCAGGCGCGAATTTGCACAATTTGCCGCCAGCGAATAAATTCGCGAAACGCCCGGGAAAATTCGCGGCATAAATGGGCGTCGGCGTAAAAAAACGAGACGCCGGCGCCGTTTCACAAATTTTTCGCCGTTTCCCGAATTTCACGCGAAATTCGCAAATTTTTCGGCGAAACTGCGCAAATTCGCCCATCACTATTTACATCCCTTTGAAAACAAACTCTAGGAATATAAAGTAATAAAAAATAATATTTAATTATATTTTCCTATGTTTCATCTCATTATAGCTATTAACTACACACTATTGCATGACGGCATAGGTAGTTGTTACTTTTTTACATGATTTTCAGAACAAAATCTATAAAATGCTTTTTATTTTTGCAGCAAAAGACTCTGTTTTCATCCCTGCACGTTTGGTTGGTGGGAGCTCTACGCATGAGGGACGGATAGAGGTCTATCATTCGGGCCAGTGGGGCACAGTGTGTGATGATCAGTGGGATGATGCCGATGCTGAAGTTGTTTGCAGACAGTTGGGTTATGGGTACGTTTATGTAGTCATATTATGTTTTCATTTTATTTGTTCTCAGAATCATGAATCATGAAATCCCAAAACTTGCATAGCACTGATGAGCCCCCAAAAGGGTGGGAAGCATATAGATTTGGTCTGGGGCACCCAGTTTTTTCCATTGTGGTTTTCATGTTAAAATATAAATGCTATGATAAATTCTTATCTTTGTGTGATAAAATAGACACATACACACAGACAGACACGCACGTTTTCTTTACATCCTACACTGTTATTGAGCAAGTCTCACTGACATAAGAAAACAGGAAGGAAACATGTAAATAAAGCTGAACAGGTGTTGTATGTTATTTAAATATACACTATTTATTTTTGTATATGTATTTGGATATTTTTTATGTTTGCAATGCTGTCTGTGCTATATGTACAGTATAATAAAAAGAGTTGCAAATAAAAATGTATTTACATACTATTATACAGTATATACATCTATATATCAATAACACTTAATTTTTCTGTATTAGATTAGATTAGATTAGATTTAGTGTTATGTGTAGATTTTGCTGTACTGGGCTGATGAGCTATTTTAAAGGGGCGGTTCACCTTATGTTATAGAATGGATAATTTTGAGCAACTTTTCAATTGGCCTTCATTTTTTCTTTTTGAATTGTTTGCCGTCTTCTTCTGCCTCTTTCCAGCTTTCAAATGAGGGGTCATTGACCCCACCTGAAAAACAAAAGCTTTGTAAGGCTACAGATGTATTGTTATGACTAATTTGTGTTACTCACCTTCTATTCAGGCCTCTCCTATTCATATTCCAGTCTCTTATTCAAATCAGTGCATGGTTGTTAGGGTAATCATAGAAACCATATTGCTGACTTTGCAAACTGGAGAGCTGCTGAATAAAAAGGTTAATAACTCAAAAACACAAATAATGAAAAATTAAAGCCATTTGCATATGATCTCTGCATCATACTAAAAGTTAATTTAAAGGTGAACAACCCCATTAACGTATTTGCTAGCTTATTCTAGATGGTTGGGTCATTATAACTTTATTGCTTATTTTCTATGCTAAGTATTCATAACTTTCCAATGATGCTCTATGCTAGCCTGGGCTAATGAACTACTCGCTGCTAGCCTGGGCTAATGAGCTTGGCTATCATAATCTGGGCTAATAAATTAGGTTTCTTAGTAGCTGATGCTCAACGCTAGCCTGGGCTAATAAGCTGCTAGGTTATCATACGTTTTACAGCTGATGCTCTTTGCTAGTGTAGACTAAGTCTTAATAATTGCAGACTGCTTATTTTGACAAATTCAAATTCCTTTGTATTCCCTTGGGTAAGTTTATTCTGGAAAAATTGCTACAAAATGTAAAAATTGCCACTGAACACCCCAAAGCAATTAAAATCTTGTTTTATTCAATTTAGATGACAGTTGTGGATAGTTTCTTTCAATTTCTTTTTTCAGTCTATCACAAAGAAAATGAAAAGCTTGGAGGTATACAGTGAGCCTAACGTTTTCCGAAGATATTACTGCGCATTCTATTAACACGCTTGCGCTTCCTTGTCATATGTGCTTTTCTATAACAAGGGCTAATGTGACCTGAATTATTTTAGCAGTTCTAAAAAAGAATGTTGCAGCTTTTATCACAGCCGCTGTCACAAATGGCTGTAAATGTGATGTGCTAAGTGGTAAGTGTCCTAGTTCGCATGCAGCAGCCCTTTTCAAGTTTTGGCAGATGAGCACTACTGTCTGACAGGATCTGTCTGTAATTAATGCCTTCTTACAAGGTTTGCAAGCAGAGAGGCAAGGAGGCAAGCTTTTTAAAGGGAAATTATTAATATAAAAAATGGCCGTGCAAACAATGAAACCGTTTTAGTATACACTTATAAGTGCACATACACATGTATATACATATGTGCAAAAGTTACTGTAGTTCTTTATTTTGAAGTAGAACTCTGGAACCCAACGGATACACATAAGTCCCATAAGCAGAAATTCAACTTATCACACCAAAAACTCTTTAGCATGTTCTTCAGTTTTATCTTCTTCCAATAACCCCCAAAAGTCTAGCGGTCATTTACCAAAATGGCACTTTGCACACCGTACATATTCTTGAAGATTACCTTTTGAGTATCTAATGTAAAACCTACCTCCTTGAAGACGCTCTATTCACTTTCCCACAATTCTCACAAATCACTGACAGGGGATTGGGCTAAAATACTCACCCTGAAAATGTTTCTCTAGTCTGAACAAAGAGTTTTTAGTAGCAGTATACCCACTACTAAGGCGCACAATAGTATTCACGTCATACTGTGGGCTAATGGAGCTCTCTAACACAGGACCAGATAAACTATTTCTCAGCTAATAGCCCAATTCCCTGTGACAATTTGTTAGAATTAGTGGTTTCCTTTTGTGCATACTGAGGCACTGAACTGAGTTTAATTTAGTCGTCTGTAAGCCTTTGATTGATTTCCTATCACATATTTTTATTTCAGTTAGGGTGGAGTCATGTAATTTGTCATATATAACTACTTTCTGTCTCTTATTTGCGCCACTCTCCATTGTTGATTATACATATGTTGTCCTGTTCTTAGTCACCCGAAGTTTCCTCATGAGGCAAGTTTGGGCGACTTTGGAAAACGAAGCACTCTGAGTGCCATACCGCCGGAGATTTAGATTCTAGCCGACAGGAAGGCTTTTCAGGGAGATTAGTCTCCCGAAGAAGAGGCAATTAGTCGCTGGGTGACTAAATCTCCCCGAATTTTAGCGTGTGCCCTTACCCTAAGTCTATGCTAAAACTCAGCCAGCCTGAACATGTACATCACCTTTGTGTCTCCACTAGGGTTGCCACCTGGCCGGTATTTTACCGGCCTGGCCGGTAAAAATGATGGTTGATCCCAATGTTATTAATAAGGAAAAATATATAGGAAGGCCATAATTTTTTTCCAGAAAAGGTGGCAATCCTAGTCTCCACCTTGACCTCTGTAACTGCCTAATTCTGTTCCATACAAGACCAGAACTTGTTGGTCTGATAGCCTAGGGCATTGACCATAAAGCACAAAAGGGTCAACTTCTGGAGAAGGGTTATCAGTAATCAGCTTTCAGCCTGCATGAAGTATTTTTAAAAGGTATGTTGATCTGACCTGCAATAGTTCCTACTGCAGTGTTGGATAAATAGTTAGAAAATGTTTGGAAGATAATCTTAAATACTGCAATAATAAATATCTCTTGTCTATTAGTCAAGTGCAGACATTTTTGCAAAAGAAATGTATTAAAGGGATTTTTACCAGTAGTATACATTAGATATTGGGCAACCTGTGTCCATGTGGACCACTTCTAACTCAGTAGTAGTAATGGTTGAAAGAGTTGAAAGCACAGTCATCATAACATAGTCAATTTATGGTGAACTATGTATAAACTGACCCCTCAAGTGCTGCTGATGACTGGCATTAATCATGTTTGTTTGCTCTGCTGGAGTTGCTTAGATCACCAAAAACAAAAGTTTACTTTATTGGTGCTCAACATGGGTCTGAAATATGACCTAGCTTAGCACAATATGGGTCTTAAATGTACAGACTCCTAGCAACTAGGGCATTAAGCTTACAAGCTATTACAATATATAATTTACAGCACATATGTTAATACAAATAATTACTTTTTTTTTCTCTGGTAGTGGTGTTGCAAAGGCTTGGAGTCAAGCTCACTTTGGAGAAGGAGTGGGCTTAATCCTATTGGATGAGGTACAGTGCACAGGGAATGAGCTTTCTATAGAAGAATGTCAGAGGAGCCCATGGGGTGAACATAACTGTGGCCACAAGGAAGATGCAGGAGTATCCTGTACCCCACTGGCAGGTATGTGCCTCAACATTTTTTCTGCTTAAATGTTTTCAACAGCTCTTATTGAGCCAAAAAAGACACTGAAAATGTTTTGCAAGTAGATTTGAGCACTTTGGCATGGGAAAATGTTGTCAGTGTGATGGGCGAATTTATCCCGTTTTTCGCGAAACAGACGAAAAATTAGCGAAATGGCGATTTTGATGGCAGTTTTAATCGTCCGTTAATCGTCAAAAAAAATTTGACGCCCATCGCTAGTTGTCAGTTATAGTAAATATAAGCGCAACAAGTATGTCAATTCCCAACCCCTTACTTCATTAGTATATCTTCACTAAGGTAACATGAAATTATGTATTTCTGTTACTGCCTGACATATTTATTCAGAATAAAGTGAATATTGTACTGCAGAGTTACCTATTATCTTAAAGAAATTGTATTTTTAGAGGTCGAGTAGTTGTGACAACAGTTATATTCTGGTACATGTAAAAATGTGTTCTTTGGAGCAGAAATCTTTTTTTTCAGTTTTACTGTGTTCAGCCCAATTTATGTAATCTAAAGTGGTGTTTTTCACAAAAAATGCATTTCTCATATGGCCCAAAATAGGATATTTTAACTTGAGAGTACAAACCTGTTTACCCCTGGGGTAAAAAATAATTCACACATAATTGTCAGTTGTGAGAATTTGTTTTTCATAAGGGAAAATGGAAAAGGTCTACAATTTGTATTACTTAGGTATGGGACCTGTTATACAGAATGCTTGGGACCTGGGTTTTCTGGATAAGGGATCTTTCCGTAATTTAAAGTCTACTAAAAAAATCAGATAAATAATAATTAAATCCAATAGGATAATAAGATTATTTATATCCAAGTTTGCATCACATACAAGGTGCAGTTTTATTCTAACAGAGGAAAAATAAATAATTTTTAAAAATGTGAATTATTTATTTAAGGTGGGGTCTATGGAAGATGGACATTTCATAATTCACAGCTCTCTGGATAACGGATCCTATACCTGTACAATCTTACTAAATGTGCCCCAAGAGAATGTTATGGCCGTTTAAAAAAAAAGTTCAATACAAACATAATATAAACATATGAAATAATGAAAACAATATAGTATAAGGTTATGTTTAAAACACATATTGATTGGGCAGAAGTACCAAAGAAAAGTGAGCTTCTTTTGGAAAAAAGTTTTTCCCAGTTTAAACAGCTACAAATATGTGCAAAGTTTACTCCAGTTCCAGTAACCCACAGCAAAGCATTTGAATCTGAAAGTAATATTCTGCATGGATACTAGGGGGTGCTTGACCTGGAGCAAACATTGTTTTTTGATTGTTTTGGCTCAAATGTTTGCAAATGTAATTTTACTTCACTACATATCCTCAGATAGCTTTTACTGTTGAACCTAATTCTGCTTGACCAAAGCAAGTTATATCAAGTATGCCAATTATACTACATCATACCTAAAATCACTCTCTATACACCTTGAGTAAATTGTATGAACAAGCACAGAGATAGTTTGATTGAAGGATTTCAAAGTAATGTGCCTTTCTACTCTGCGGAAGCTTTTATAAAATTACCAATGGATGAGAAATGTCATTCTGATGGAAGGCTTTAATCTTATTCATCCAGATGGTGCAATTAGACTAGCAGGTGGGAAAGGTAACCATGAAGGGCGTCTGGAAGTGTTCCACAAGGCACAGTGGGGAACCGTGTGTGATGATGGCTGGACAGATCTGAACACACAGGTGGTGTGTCGACAACTTGGATACAAGTAAGATTCATTTTCTGTTAATCGTGCAAAACATTATAATTAATAGATTTAAATACCATAAACTGGCCTTTCATAGTTTCTTGTCCTGTGTTCTCTTTATTTCATTTAATAAAGCATGTCTGTATTTATCAGAAAGTTTGAGAGTATAAAAAAATGCCTACCATGCTTATCATGCAATATTGTTTTTTTAAACAAAATAGTCAAATATGTTTTCTTGAGATAGTACTGGATTTATTACAGTAATGTCAATGCTATATAATTATCATGCCAGCTATTTTTGGCTCCAGAATTGTATTACTCCATGGGAGGAGATCATTGTAGCTATGCACTGGGGGCTTTCTAGGGATTGTGGTGTATTACACAAAAACACAGGAAAGCATGATTTCAATGATTAGTACCTATCAGTATACAGGACCCAGTGCATAGTGTCAATTTCAGTGTACTTTGAAAGGGTATTTCTAGCAGAAAAAATGCTGGGGAGGTGAAACACTACAAATTACCCAGTGTACCATTACCATTAATTGGTTTATTTGGTTTGCAATAGAGTTATCAGATATATGAAAATATGAAAACATGTTAACGGAGAGCAGAATGTATTGTGCCACAAAATGATAGAAATGCACCGAATCCATGATTTGGTTCAGTATTGAGCCAAGATTCTGCCTTTTTTTAGCAGGATTCGGATTTGGCCGACTCCTCGTGCCTGGACGAATCCTTAAAATCCCGTGAATTTTCATCACGCAAACAGCAAGTTAAAAAATGGAATGCGGTTCTCTTTCTCCCTTCCCTATTCTTAATTATATATGCAAATTAGGATTCAGATTCAGTTTGGGATTCTGTAAAATCTTTCACAATGGATTCAGCCGAATCCCAAAATAGTGGATTTGGTGCATCCCTACAAAATAGTAAGCAGTATAATATTTTACATAGAGAATAGGCACAAGTAAAGAATCACTAAGGTAAACAAAGAGCTCAAGTGAACGGCCCTGAGCCTTCAGTTAAAGAAGAGGATATACCAGAGTTAAAGTTGTTGCTTTACCATGCCTGCTTTGGAGACATCTTGTTGATCTGCTCTGGTGACAGATAACAGATCATGCTCAAAGATTTTGTCAGGCTTCATTTAAACCAACACCCATTTTTGCAGAGAACAGCCAAAAATGGCTAGAAGAAATATGTTCAGCCCATGGGCCTCCAGCTGAAGATCCCTGCTTTATTTGAGAGTTACTACAGTCAATTTTTAGTTTGTCAGTTTGTTCCTTGTTAGGTTAAAATGATCCCAGAGCTGTTTAAAAATGATGAGTTTTGAAATACTTGGAAACCTATGACCCCTCTCCCAATAACGAATACAATACCTGCATGAACAAAAGGGAGTTTGTGAGAGTTCATACCATTTCAAGATGAATCGTTTTCAACAAATTCTATTGTTTAGAGTATTTTGCAAACTTTTATATTTTTATTTAGAAACTGTGTGCTCCTATATTACATTTTACTGCCATAGCCCTAGATATGTAGTGTATCATTTCCCACTGCATGTTTTCAATAAAGGCAAAGGATAATTTTTAAAAATATCCTTTGCCTTGTTTTCCCTCTCTTTTCTTATTTTTTTCCACATTTCCACTTCCTTTACCACTCCCCATCCCCTTTCCATTCTTTCTGCTCTCCCCTTTTCTGGACTGTTCCTTTTCCCATTTCTTTTTTTTGCTCCCCCATCTTCTCTTCTTTTTCACACTTTTTCCTTCTGCTATCCACTTTCAATCTTTCCCTTTAATCTTGTATTCTCCATTTTAATATGATTTTAATGCACTTTACTTCCTACCGTGTTTTAACACTCTCTCCACTCTATTTCGGTTGTGCCATTATTTACCACCATCTCTTATTTCTACTTGTTAATTGTCATCTCCTGCATCTTCTGATCTATCCGTAAGCCTGTAAGTGTTGTACAACTAAGAAATGACAACTTTAATGAAAGGTGAAGTTTAAACATTAGAAAATATTGTTTTACTTCTCTGTTTATTTTAAGTGTACCGGTGTTGGACCTGTTATCCAGAATTCCCAAACATTACGTCAACTAGAATATCATATAAACATTGCCTAAACCCAATAGGATTATTTTGCTTCCAATAAGGATTACTCATATCTTAGTTTTCTATTGTTTTATTATTACAGAGAAAAAAAATATTTTTTTAAAATTAAAATGAAGTCTATGGGAGATAACTTTCCCGTAATTTGGATCTTTGTGGAGAACAGATCATATATCTGTACTAATAAAACACAGGATTTAAGTATCCTTTTCCTTGTCATTAAGCTATTGTAGAACCTTGTGTAATGTTTTTTAGTCCGAGGCTTTCTGTTATACTATGGTCTCATAGTCTCATTGTCCCCTTTATGGGGAATACATTTCTATATTGCTTGCACTGCACATGGTCACTGAATAGTAATCTCTGGAATGCTCCTGTTTGTTTGGGCAGAGAATTGCAGAAATAATAGAGAATTCCATTTTACTGGCAGCTTTCCTCGTGCTAATAAAGCAGGAGAACAACCCAATCAAATATCAGAAATGTGTAATGTGAATCTGATGATTGTTTGTGGATTCAACTGAACAGAATTCCTTTTGTATAGAAAGCATTCAGTTGTAAAGGAATCAAAATACAGATGTTAGCCCTTTTATTCACAGCATGTTAGTATATATTATACATGAATATGCACATGGATTTTTTATTTATATAGTGCTTGCATACACAAAGTACTACAAACCAGAGGGAAAATCAGATAAAAGCTAAATAAAATCTGCAAAAGAACATCAAATAGAAACACATGAAAAGGATTTGGTCCATGTAAAGCATATACAGTACATCACTGTGGGATTTGGTAAGAAAAGTCACAGAAGATACCATTTACATGATCTATATACTCTAGGTGGCAATGTTGGTTTGCTGCCTAGATTATCAAAAAAGCAACCACCACACACTTCTTTGGATCCAATTTAAAAGAACAATCTCACTTTTTATTTCAGCACTGAACAGTATATCATTTATTTTGCATAAACCTTTTTTTTAAAAAATCATCTTAATCTGATTAAAAAGCTTTATTTCTCTTGTTTCAAATAAGATGTTCAGATGCTGATATTTTCAATTCTATAGAGAAAGCTACTGTAGTTGGTATGGAGCAAAAATAACACCAGTATATAATTTTAATATTATATGAATGGAAGAAATGCAGAGTGCTAAAGAATAATATTGTTTTCCAGCATGAAAAGATTCTTACCCTTATTTACTGTACCTCTTCGCACATAAATATCCTTATTGCATATATTTGTTGCTTCTTTGAAAAACACACATTTCTATCTCTTACTCGCCCATAACTGAGTGTACAGATTTGCTAAATGACACAGCTGAACTATTTGTTTTACACCATAAATGGGATCCTTCCAATTGTTCCATAATAACCTCTTTGTTCTGTCAGGAAATGAATCATACAGTGCAGGTCAACCACCACAGAGATATATACTACATGCCAGCAAAACCCATAAAACCCAACTTATCCTATTAACTGATGTGAGTCTATACAAGCTGTTGATATTGAAATTATAGGTTTAACACCATTTTACTATCTTTGATATAAAGATTGTCTTGGAAAATAACATACCTTTAGCCTTAAAGCACGGATGATGATAAAAAAAAACAATCATGAGCTGCCTCAAAATCACAACAATCATGGCCTATCTCAGAATGCATGTTTTTAATGGATGGTTTTCAACATTCATACTTTTATCTTAGTCAGTCCATTTGTAACTGGGCTACTGTGCAAATTAACAACTGTAGATGGATAGATAGATAAGTAGAGATAATAGATAGGTAGATAGATAGATAGATAATATATAAGTAGAAATAATAGATAGATAGATAGATAGATAGATAGATAGATAGATAGATAGATAGATAGATAGATAGATAGATAGAGAGAGAGATAGATAGACAAATAAGGACTCATTTATCACTGTTGAAGTGAGCACAGTTGTTGAGCGTATTGAAACTGTATGCCTCCATAGACACTCCTTGTACTTCTTTATAGTTGTGCTTGTAGCCAGTGTGTCTGCCTGCCGACTGTTCCAAATCGAATGCAAGTGTACCTACTGATACAGGGACACCCTGGAGCTACTGCCATCTTCATGCTGATGGTAATTCTGGGCTTCCCACTTTAGTCTGCATACATTTGCACAGTAGACTCGCACCTAAAGGGCTATGCCTTCCTCACCTTTTGTACCTGTACTGGTCGTTATGTATGTAATTCTGTATGTTCTATGTATGTCATTCATGTTATTTCATTGTATAGACACATTTATTTCAAAGCACTGTGCAATATGTTGGCACTATAAAATACATGTTAATAATAGTAATATGCACAGATGTAATTTTGACACCGAACACCAGAACTGATGCTGCCCTGTATTGTCGCATGTGGTGCAACCATGTTATTGCACATTTGTTAAGAACACTGTATTCTGGGTAAAAAACATGGCACATTGCAGGGCCGGGCCAGATGGGCCGGGCACCCCAGGCAAGTGGGCAGCTGCATCGCCCCATTCACTGTGCGTGCACATACGTGACCGTGCGCATACTTAAGCGCACGCATGCGCGCTGGAAGCAGTCTCACATCGAACGCCACCCTGCTGTAAGATAGGCGCATGCGCACATAGACCAGGACACACGCAACCCTGATGTCAGATAGGTGCATGCGCACATGCGTACACAGAACAGAATGGCAGACTGGACAGGGGTAGACAGCACTTAAAGGTACGTGCCGGGCGCCCCCCAATATTTTGGTTTCTATCTTCACATCTGTTAGATTTGCTCTTTACATAAATGTTACCCTGTCTCTCCCAAAACAAACAGTTTTAAGATTAAAATTACATATAAATTGTAATTATTTGTTTATGGCCATCTTAAAGATGTTTGCTGTGCCTTAATGTCACTAAATCAAACCCGTGTGCATAGTGACAAGCAGATCCCACTATGGCTGTTACTACACACGTTGGGCAGCATCAGTTCTGTTTTGTGGTTATTGTATTTCGAATATGCAGCGATTATAACACACTATATGTGGGAAGATTCGTAGTTGCACTGGCGTCCGCTTCGCCGCACTTCGCCAGGCGTAGTTTCACAAGCACTACGCAAATTCAATAAAAAAAGTTGTGCTCAGGGTTAGCATAAGGTTGCGAAGTTGCGCTAGCATTGATTCGCTAAGCAAAGCGAAGTTACGCTAGTGATGGTTAATTTGCATACAGTGCCAAATTCTAATTTCAATGGAAGTATTCGTAGCAGCACTACACAAGCCTGGGAAACCTTCAAAACATCAAATAAAGTGTTTATTTTGCCCTACACATGTGCCCACTGTATAGTTAAGTCGCCATGCGTTTGGAAATGTAGGGGGGAAGGAGGGGAGCCCCAAAAAAATTCGATCTTTTTCAGCCTATCACCCATAATAAAGAAAAAACACCAGCGTTTTTTGGGATTTAGAAAATTTTTTTAACTTTTTTCGAAGCAATCCCTATCTACTCTATTGTGCTTCGCCTGGTCTGAAGTGGCGAAGGAAGTCTGGCGTAAAAGGTAGCGTTCAGAACAATACGCGCGTAAGTGAATTTGCGTAGTTACGTCCGTTGCACAACTTCGCCAGGCGTAAGGGTGCGAAGTAACACTAGCGAAGTTACGCCAGCGTCCGTGAATCGGCGAAGTAACGAAAATGCCCAACACTAGCGAATTCACGCTAGCGTTAGGCGCTTCGACGCTTAGGGGCCGATTCACTAACTTCGAGTGAAGGATTCGAAGTAAAAAAACTTCGAATTTCAAAGTGTTTTTTAGGCTACTTCGACCATCGAATGGGCTACTTTGACTACGACTTCGAATCGAATTGACTATTCGATAATCGAAGTACTGTCTCTTTAAAAAAAACTTCGACCCCCTAGTTCGCCATCTAAAACCTACCGAACTCAATGTTAGCCTATGGGGAAGGTCCCCATAGGCTTTCCTAAGTTTTTTTGATCGAAGGATATTCCTTCGATCGTTGGATTAAAATCCTTCCAATCGAACGATTCGAAGGATTTAATCGTTCGATCGAAGGAATAATCCTTCGATCGTACTATCTGCGCTAAATCCTTCGACTTCGATATTCGAAGTCGAAGGATTTTAATTCCCAGTCGAATATCAAGGGTTAATTAACCCTCGATATTCGACCCTTAGTGAATCGGCCCCTTAGTGAATTTGCCCCTTTGTGTCTTAAATTGGGGAAATCCCCTAGTGACAACTCAGTTTACAAGATGTCAATATAATAACTTACAAAAGTGAAATGTTTAGGCTAAATAAGGAAAAAACAGATTCAACAGCTTGCAAACAAAATGAATCACAAACATCTCACCATCTGGAAATATAAACACAATGGCTTTCATCATATAGGGAAAACATGCAGACATGGAAAGTAACCCAGAGAGCTTGCAACAAACAGGAAATAAAGAAGAATGTGTGTTGTCATACTGGCGGGTGACATAAGCAAAGTCAAACTAAACACTTGAGAAACCACATACAGACACAAGGGATATTCAAGACATCTCTGTTGTGGTTAGATTAATTACGTCAATACAATTTTTGTTTTGAGAAATAGGGCTAGAAATACATTGCAAAATTTATGTGGCTGTTGTTGTCTAGTGAAGGTTTAAAAATGTTTGCTCTGGTTTCTGTGTATTTTAAGTTAAATACTAAAGAATTTGATTGACTATGGCCCATAACTAATCCCAACAAATTGCTACTCCGGCTTCCTTCACCTCATAACGATGGCCTTATCCACTCAGTTTTACAGTGCAGGCTGGGAGGGAAATGGGAAAAGATGCTATCCATAACATTATGGGGTAGATTTATCAAAGGTCAAAGTGAAAATTCAAATTAAAAAAATGTGAATTTCGAGCTAATTTTGTGTACTTCAACTAGGGAATGGTACAAATTCGATTCGAATTTGAAAAAAAAAAATCTAAAATTTTAATATCGAAATTTATCTTATACTGTCTCTTTAAAAATTCAACTTCGACCATTCGCCATCTAAAACCTGCTGAATTGCTGTTTTAGCCTATGGGGGACCTCCTAGAACCTATTTGGAGTCAATTGGTGGACTTTGAAAAATCTTTTTTTGGAAAAAACAAATGTGCTGTTACTTCGATTCGTACCATTCAAATTTGATCGAAAACAGACCTATTCATCAAAAAAAACCTTTGATTTTTTTTATAAATTTCGATTGGTCTTTTTTAATTCGAATTTCGAAGTTATGGGAGTTAAAAAAACTCCCATTTCTTCGAAATTCGACCCTTGATAAATCTGTCCCTAAATGTGGAGACTGTAGAACACTCAGCAGGTTATTAGATTACACAAGGACTAGTAGAAAATGTATGATTTTTTTTAATTATACAGTGTAAAATTGTAAAATATAAGGATATTATTAGTAACCAAGGAGTTCCATGACCATATAAAAACAAGAGGCTGAAGGTCGAGTGCTTTTATACAGGTCATGAAACTTTGAGGTAATTTCTAATCTCCTTATATCTGACAACAGGGGGTATATTATTTATTATACTAGACCATACTCCCAACATTTTGGAAGTAAAAAGAGGGACAAAAATGTTTTTCGCACGTAGAACAGCAATTTTTTTGGACCACACCCTGTCTATGGCCACACCCCCTAATTACCATATTCATTTTACAAAATTTGGCAGGTTATGAAAGTTTAAAAATATTTCTCTATATCTAAATTGTTTTTTTGTGTCTCTAAAAAAATTAAGTATCTTATTTGCACCTGTTAGCTGTTCTGTGCTCTCTGCTAAAAGCCAATTAAGTGAGAAACTTTGTTTCTTTTTCTGGCTGTTCAATGCAAAGAACATATGGACTTTCCAGAACAAATGAGGGACTGCGGGTTGAGCTGTTAAAAGAGGGACTGTCCCTCTGAAAAACTGGGACAGTTGGGCGGTATGATTGATGACAAGTTTCAATGAGTACATTACTAAGCACTGATGACATTATCCAACATCATTTTCAGGATAATCATGACTCTTGTGTATTATATACATGTATATCTTATTTATTTCTTAGGAATGGAAAAATTCTATTTGAAAATCACTACACAGGCAGTGCTGGTGCAATCTGGTTGGACGATGTAAGCTGCACAGGAAAGGAGTCCACGATTAGCCAGTGCTCTAAGAAAGATTGGGGGAAACATGACTGCAGCCACCATGAGGATGTCCACATAGCTTGCCACCCAGACAATGAAACCCAAAGGCCCCTTAGTGGTAAGTGCCTGAAAAACATTGTTAGTGAGTCATTTAATGGGGATGTAAACCCAGAAAACTGTCCCACTGTGCCCCTTGTTCTCTACAGAAACCGAAAAAGTAACAGCAATGACAAATTCCAGACAATGTACGAGTGAGACATCCAGGCAGGCATCTATATATAGAGAAATTATATACAGAAGTTATTGTGTAATTGTAGCTTTATTATATTACACTGTAATCAAACTA
This sequence comes from Xenopus laevis, assembly GCF_017654675.1. Lineage (NCBI taxonomy): Eukaryota > Metazoa > Chordata > Amphibia > Anura > Pipidae > Xenopus > Xenopus laevis. The sequence continues at coordinate 74,531,066 of NC_054371.1, read as the reverse complement.
ATTGATAAAGAAGATACTTTTCCAGTTCTTGGAATTGCACTTTAAGCTAATTATTTAAAGGGGTGGTTCACCTTCAAGTTAACTTTTAGTATGTTATAGAATGGCCAATTCTAAGCAACTTTTTAATTGGTCTTCATTATTTATTTTAAATAGTTTTTTTTTAATTATTTGTCTTCATGTTCTGACTCTGTCCAGCTTTCAAATGGGGTTGACCCCATCTAAAAACAAATGCTCTGTAAGGCTACATATGTATTGTTATTGCTACATTTTATTACTGATCTTTCTATTAAGGCCCCCCCCCCATTCATATTCCGGTCTCTTATTCAAATCAGTGCATGGTTGCTAGGGTAATATGGACCCTAGCAACCAGATTGCTGAAACTGGAGAGCTGCTGAATACAAAGGTAAATAACTCAAAAAGCGCAAATAATAAAAAAAGTTAACTCAAAGGTGAACAACCCCTTTAAATAATTTAAACAAATTCTTTTTTTTTAGATTTCATGATATTAGCAGTTGTTCACTGCTAATACACATTCTTTCTGCAGGGGCGGGAGAGGCTGGCAAAAAAGTATACACTAAATACTTTTTGAATTTTGAATAAAGTCTTGGTTTGAATAATATCACCTTGGTGTTTGTACTGTAAATGTCTTGTAGATATTCTGTAGTGAACCAATCCTGATTTTTTTGTACTGAAAGGGGGTTATTTACTAAACTCAATGCAAAAATCACAAAAAAAAATGGATTTTTTCTTAATAAAGAAAAAATCTACGGAATTTATTAAACCCAGAGGGTGGAAAAGTCCAAATTAGAAAATCCGGCATCTCAGACCTGTCGAGGTCAATGAGTCAATGAGAGAAGTCCCGATGATTTTTTAATGTGGGCTGGGTTTCGGGCAGTACCCCAAAATTTTCTGAGTTTTCGGGTGAAAATTACGAAAAATTTGTGAAAATCGGATTTTTTTCCCGCAAAGCAAATTTTCGGGAAAATGTAATAATAAATAAGTGTAAAAAACCCGAGCGGATTTGATTGGAGTTTTTAGCAGAAAATATTGAGATCAATTCGGACTTTGATAAATAACCCCCAAAATGTTCCTGCCTCTTGGCTATGTACTCTCATTTTCTATATTTATTCACTTTTCATTATAGGCCAGGTTCAAATCACTGGGAAGATGTTTTATCAAGTAAAAACACAGTTGAAATCTATTGAAAAATTTGGAAATATTGGGTTTATTTGGAATTGGTCTTATCTTTGCTGATAGGACTAAAGTGCAATAATTCATTACAGTGCTACGCAATATGTTGGTGCTATATAAATACATGTTATCAATAATAATAATAATATATAAATGTGGGAGTTCACAAATCAGACATATGGGTACCGTATTTGTCTCTTCTTTCGTCACTGTGCAGCTCAGATGTCATTGAATGTCTATGGAAAAGCCAAATCATTGGCATCCTAGACTGCAGAATATTTGCAGAAGTTCATTATTGTAAACAGCCAAAAAAAATATATATATAGCCTTTTTCATTAGGTGTTGTTTATGCATTTAAACAATGACTTGGCTGAGGCAAATGAATTAGAACAGCATTATGTTAATTTATAAATCATTGCAAGAAAACATTTATAATGCTGTTTTGACCTTTTACGTTTGTGCTGAGCTCTAACCATCATAAAAATCATGCCATTGACATTTGCTTCAATAATGAATCTAGCGAAGTTTGCCTCATTAAGACAAAGCAGTCACTGCACACAGATTTGGCTTGTGATAAGAATGTAGAAAAAGAAAAAGTGTAATTACTTTTGTTTAGCATCTGGACAGGCAGGTATCCAGAGATTTTTCTTAAACTTCAAAATGGATAACCTGAAAGTTTCCAGAATTTCTCAGCACTGTAATATTGTTACATATCATCCGGATGGTCACAGGATTAATACCCCTGCCCTAGACCTTAGGTGTATCATGCAGTCAAAACATTTAGGGTGTTATTTACTAATGCAAAATTGCGAAAAAATTTTAATTTTTTTTAATAAAATCTGACATTTAAAAAAGCACAAATCTTTCGGAATTTATTAAACCCCGAGGATGGAAAAGTCACAATTTGAAAATCCAGCATCTCAGACCTGTCGAGGTTGCATATAAGTCAATGGGATAAGTCCCAATGACTTTTTGATGTGCGCTGGGTTTTGTGAAATACCTCGAAGTTTTCGGGCAAAAAGCATAAGAAATCTGAGTTTTCAGGTGAAAAATCCGAAAAAAACGTGCAAATCGGGGGAAAAGTCAGAAAAAAATAAAGAGAAAATGCAATTTTAATAATAAATAAGCATAAAAAAACAGAGCGGATTTGATTGGAGTTTGTAGCAGAAAATAATGAGATAAATTCGGACTTTGATAAATAACCCCCTTAAAGTACCCCTTTAGAAATAATTTTAAGTCAAGTCAAGTGGGCTATCACTGAAAGGTTTAGAAACCTTTTCATTTGGTTCATTCTAGGGGTGCACCGAATCCCGGATTTGATTAGGGATTCGGACTTTTCAGCAGGAGTTAGACTTGGCCTAATCCAAGTGCCTGGCCGAACCGAAACAGAATCAAAAAAATAATGTGACTTTTCATCACACAAATAAGGAAGTCAAATTTTTTTCATTTTTTTTTACTATCTTTACTCTTTACCTTATTTTACTCTCTTTCCCCCTCATTTCCTAAATTTGCATATGCAACATCTTTCCCAAAGGATTCGGGATTCAACCAGATCTTTCCCGAAAGATTCAGGATTCCGACGAATCTTTACCAAAGGATCCGGAATTTGTCCGAATCCTAAAATAGTGGATTTGGTGCATGCCTAGTTCATTCTTTTTTGCATTTGCCCATGTTTTGGAGAAAAACCTTGGTGGGAGGATGTAAAGCTGGGCAGCACTTTCTTTGGGAATTACATTTCTTTATTTGGTTGTGATTGGATACTTCTATAACATTCACTCTTGGTCACTTCTGCTCCAGCTTACTGTATATTAATTCCACGTGGCTTTCATTAAGGAAACCCAATCATGGGCAGATGGATTTGAAAGCTTACTTTACTAATGATTGTAGGGGCTTGGGAGTAAGTTAGGAAGGCAAATAAAGGTAATAAAACATCTGTTTGGAGTTTAAGGATCCACAGTTCCCAAATGATTGACATCTCGTCATCAGCCCCACAGGATTTACTGTCTGACAGTTCTCTGCCTGACTGAACGTCTTCAGCTGATTTACACAATTCAAAAAAGCTGTCAAGCTTAACATACTGCAAAACTGACAGAAATCAGGGCACAATAAATATCACGCTTTATTTTTTTTATTTATAGACAGACGTTCTTTCTTCTGACATAGAAATGAATAGAATATAAAGAACCAAACAGCATTAAGACTGCATGTGTGTTCATTCTATTTATGTAAATGGCATGATCAATAGATCTAAAAAGTTTCCAATTTCCTGACTTTCAATTACATTTGCTTGGAGAAAGACACAATTACAAGTAATTCCCTCCTACAGCTGTTGCTGGTGACTTGCTGGATTCATATCTTGCAGCAGTCTACAGCTGGCTCTGTAAAATAGAACAGTATCCCATTAGTGCAACAGATAAAAAATGCAGATGTCTTCATTTTTAACATGTCTGCATCACTAGCAGTTTTGGACCAAGCATTAATCATTTCTTTATCCCAGGGAATAATATAGGCAATAATTATGTGTGACTTTGATTGATAAGTCTCGCTTTTTAAACCCGTCTACTCAGCCTAAAAAAAACCTAATAACACAGTACATGAACCGGCTACAAAGATACAAACCATCTGTGCTACCAAAACCAGTGCACTGTAATACACACTATTTTATGTCCTTGAAAAACCACAAACCCTCATATTTCACAATTTCATTACCTCAGTTTTCCTAGGACTGGTGTCCGTTACAGAAGTAGGAGAATTAACTTCAACCACAGGGTTTTGGAAAACATATGTTTTTCCTATAGGCCTTCTGTAAACTTTCCACATTAATACTGTGGTCTAGATGTTTTCTTTTTTTATGTAAGCATGTAAAAGTACTTAACAACTACATTTTATATACATTTAAAGACGGTTGCTAGCTAATGTAGCAATGGCACATTGAGATTTGAATGTGGTTGGCATGCAGTTTTTTATGTCAAGCCTCATTTAGGGTGACATTGATAAATGACCTTTCTTAGTAATGTCTTTTACATTTGACAGATCCCCTATTGCTCTTGCTTTTACTGCTTTTCTAGGGGCATAAAAAAGAATGACCTATGTCTGGCTTTATCTGGGTAATTATTATTATTAACATGTATTTATACAGCACCAATGATAGATGGGTGTATACTGTATATTGAACATAGAGATCACATAAAAACTATAACTGATAACCAATATAAACGATAAAGAGGGCCCATCTCAATGGCACTTACTTTAATTTCACAAACACAGCAGGGGGAATTCACAAAAGTAGAGAGAGCCCATTTTTGGAGTAAAAGACAAAATCTGAAAACTGTCTGTTTAAAAGACAAATTCACAAAAGTGGAGATAGAGGTTTGTGAATTTGGAGGGAAGTCCGACACTTTTATCTCCACTTTTATTTTGTCTCAGTATCACCACTTTTGTGAATTCTCCCCAAAATGTATATAGTATATGTATATTTTTATTTATAAATGGATAAATAAATGAATAAAAGAAGGTGCCGTCCAAACATGCTTAATTGGTTGGTTAATTTGCAGGCACAAATAGGAGGGTGATATGTGCTACAATGCATGATCATTGAGATCTGCACAAGAAGTAGAATTTAAATCAGCTTGGAGCTGGAGACTGGTTCCAAGCAGCAAGTGGTTATAAGGGGTCACGGGTTCACCTGAATTTTTCCTAAAGGCCAGCCCAACCATGATTTAAGTTTAGTTTGGAAGAGCCTGAGGGAGAGTTCCTTAAGATGGAATTCATGGATGGAATGCCAGAGGTAAGGAACATTTAAGATGAAAGATGATGAGTGGATGTGGATGTAAAGTGCTAAGATGTGAAAGACTTTGATGGTAACAGAAGAATTTTGTAAGTTATCCTTTGCTTGACAGGAGATATAAAGATTTTAACATAGGTGAATAAATTTCTCTATTAGATGAGATCAGAAGGACTCTAGCAACAGAGATTGTAGTGGGGGAGAGGGGAAAGAGGTGGGTGTCTAAGAGTCAGGGTAACTGAATGTCACAGTAGTTTACTAAGTATAAGGATAAGTATTTTAGTAGACGTTTTGAAGAAAAAGGGATGAATCTTAACAATATTTGAAGTTGAAATTTTAAATGTTGGCAGTGATATTAATATGATTCAAGAAGAAATGGGAAAAGTCCAAAATTACCCCAGGGAGTTGCTCTGAACTGGGTTCAATGAGCATGCCATTGGTGTAACTGTAAAAGGTGAAGTAGGACCGGGTTGAAAACCAGACTGCATTCAGTCCAGCAGATGCGTGTTTGAAAATGAGTTTAGTAGCTAAAGGGAAGGAAAGACTCATTAAAGAGTCTAGGTGGCAGATTTATCAAAATGGGAGATTAGAGCTCTCCAAAAAAAATTCAATCACTTTCTATTAATTTCTATAGGATTTTTAGAATTGTATTTATCAATGGGTGAAAGTTAAAGTTCACTATTCAATAAATACAATACTAATAATTCCATAGAAATGAAAAGAAAGTGAGTGATTTTTGTTTGTGGTGAACTGTAATCTCACATTTTGATAAATCTGCCTCCAGGTGTAGCCAGAGTGAACGAGGAGGGCAAAAGAATTCCCAGAATCTAAGGGAGGAAGTGAATATATTTGCAAAAGGTTTTATAGGGACAGGAGCACAAAAATGTCCTAAATGACCTAAAACTAGATAATCAGAACCCATTTAAACAAACGAGTCAAAAATGAGAGATTATTTTCTCAAGATAGCCTTGGTCACTACTACCTTGGCCTTGAGGGCAAAGCCACCTGATTGGCTGTAAGAGCAGTTCTTTGTTTTTCTGTAATGTGGAGCGTACCCAACATTTGAATTATAAAGAAGGACGAAAACGTTTGCCACGTCTAGGGCAGCGGAATGTTTTTGGCCATGTCAATTTTGTAGCCACGTTGTTTTGCTAATGAACTCTTTATCTTAAATAGTTACAATTGTTTCTAAGTGCAGGTGCTGAATATTCTGGGCTCCCTGTCAAAAAGCCTCTTATATAATTAAGTTTTAGAAACTGTGTATCTTTTTCTGGCATCGTTGCAGGAGATCAAAGAGAAACACAGGACATTTCAGTAAGAAACAGCTGAGCTGTCAAAACCGGCACTGTCCTGCAAAAAACTGGACAGTTGAGAGGTATATTGTGGATTGATATCTGCACTCCCACCAGTAACTCAATTTTCACAAGTATATAAAAACACTTTGATTTCTTTGTTCAGGCTCTGACTGAGCCTGTGTCAAATAAACATTGTCTTTCACCTAGAGTGGACTCTGGCAACTAAATTTCCCCGACACAGGTAGTATGTAACAAGATTGTTACTAACTGCCAGGGTCAGACTGGGCCAGCGAGACACCTCATGGGCCCCCATCGGCCCAGACCTGCTCCACCAGCTGCCCCATAAAGGAAAGTAGTTACGCCGTGGCGCTTCTTTCGCACATGCATGTCATGTCTTTCATGCAACGCATTTGTGCAGACGTGAGGTGTGGGCAGTGGTTTGGAGGGGGCCCGGAGGAGTGCCAGGAGGACCCTTTGTTTTGCAGCCCTGGTGGGCCCCCAAGGCTCCAGTCGGACCCTGCTAACTGCCACAAATCATACAGGGTTTATCCCTTGCATGTGATTCAGTTGTTTGAGCTTCTGAGCCATTTAAACATCAGCAAGACATAGATCAAAAAACCTAGCAGAAATGCTAGAAGCAATGGCAAAGGCAATCCTTCTTCTAAAAAGGCATCAGCAGCTTTATGATTGTGGTGTTAAAAGGTCAAATGCTTTTTTTTAAAAAAAAACAAAAAAAAATACTTTTGTATTTTCGTTGGCAATATATTTTCTGTAGAATTTCTGAAATAAGCTTTTTGGTTGTTATCTCTGCTTTAACAATTTCCGTTTTTCTCTATCTGGTATTGCAATTTGTTTCAGGCCCTCCTCTGAGGTTAATGGATGGCGAGACAAAGAAAGAAGGGCGTGTAGAGATTTATCTCAATGGCCAGTGGGGAACAATCTGTGATGATGGATGGACTGATAAGGATGCCTCTGTAGTATGTCGGCAGCTTGGCTACAAGTGAGTCCTTAGTAAAGTAGATTATTTCTAGCTCATATGTTACAGTTAGAAAACAAATTAACATCAACAAATGAATGCATTTTTTATATTATACACTCTTTGGGGGAAATGTAATTGCAAAGAGCAAAACTTTGCGAATAAAAATGTGCCTGTTGCAATGTAATATTCTTTGTTAGGCTTTTATTGCATTGCAAATCTTAATTGCACAATGCAACCTTTAACACCTGGAGTTTTGTTAAATATTTGTCACAAAAAACGAAATTTTATTATTCACACTGAGAAAGTTTGCAAAAGCAGTTTGGTCGCAAACTTTGCAAGGAAGTCATTGGGGTCTTAATCAGTCAAAAATGGCGCAAACATGGTCGCTAACAGGCGTCTTTGTGAGTATTTTTTTCGATAATGAATGATATTACATTCCCCCTTTGAGTCTGAAAAATGTGCAAACTAGTATATGCCTGGATCATTAGGTATCAATCCTAAAAGCTGAATGGGCAGGGATTATGTACAAACAGTTTGAACACAATTCAACTTTTATACCAAAAAAACAAAACAAGTTACAAGTAATAGATATTAATGCAAATGTATATTGGTGTTAATTACCTTTTAGTTTTACAGTTTTAGTTTTACAGTCGGCTGTTAATGACTAATTAGAGGACAATGAAACATAAAAACAGGGGGGGGGGTGCTGACAATTTCTTAGGCAACCCCGTGACTTAAATTGCTAAATTTTTACACCGGGCTTGCCTATTTATTAGAGAACAATCAAGACTGGTCCTAATTATGCCTTGTACGCACCTGTACAGTAGCTCTGCCTTTGTCCATATAAGGCTGATACATTGATATAAAAGAGTAGAGCCAGGCACTCAAAGGTTAAACTGCAATAATTTTAATCATGCAACATTTTTCAGGCAAAGCCCTTTTTCAAGTGTTTCCCACAAAGCATCAAAACATACAATTTAAAGAACAAACTAGACCGAGTGCAATGGTCCACTGCTGTGGGGAGTAACTTAATCAGCCTAACCAACAAGTGAAAGTATCATGAAAGTCAAACAAGGTTCATATTAATCACGTTAGTATAACTCAAAAAGTGGCAGCCCAGAAGCAAGAAGTAGTAAGTTCATAAGTTCCAGTCCACAGTGCATGTTCAAAGTCCTTATATACACATCTCCCAGGTACTGCCAATCAGGCCTACCTAGAGGGTCATTGCTGCAAAAAATTCCATCTTAAATCACATTGTTTACATCAACAATAATTTATCAAACTTATATCTTCCCAAAATTAGCTTTAATCTTAAATCTTACTGCACAGTAGAGTTTCAAATATCGTTAGAAAGGGCAGCATAATTTTTTCGTTCTGTTTACTTTATCTGTAAAAAAGAGGAACAGACATAAGATATCACAGAAATGATACAATGCTCCAGTATTCATTTAGACCAGTTGGTACCAAGCTGTTTAGCCTCTTTATCCACACTGCCTCCCACTGGAGGAGTAGTTTTTTTTTATATTGCCACCTCTCTGAGGTTTACACACCACTTCAAGAACTAACCATTTGAGTTGTGATTGGTTGTGGTTATTGGTCCAGAAGTGTCTTGACACTAAAGTGTCAGTGGGGGAATATCTGATTTATGTTCCTTAATTTGTTCTTTCACTGGCCATATTTTTTATGCAACATAAATTTTACCACAGGGGAATTTTAAAAGATATATTACCTCTGTGGTTTCACAGGTAGCATAACATTTTAGGTTGATTATATTTCCTTTCACGGCGTGACCCCTTTAAGTACAGAGGAACAGCACACACACACCCTAAACATGGAAATGTGGCAGTTGAACAAACAACTTTGCCTGGTTTTCTTTTTTGGTTCCACTACACATAGGGGCAAATTCACTAAGATGCGCCAGGCGCAACTTCGCCGCACTTCGCCAGGCGTAGTTTCGCCAGCGCTTCGCAAATTCACTAAAATCCGAAGTTGCGCACAGGGGTAGTGTAAGGTTGCGGAGTTGCGCTAGCGTTGTTTCGCTATATAAAGCGAAGTTGCGCTAGCGAAGGCTAATTTGCATACGGTGCGAAATTCAAATTTCAATGGAGGAACACGTATCTGCACTACAAATGCCTAGAAAACCTTCAAATCTGCAAATAAAAATTTTATTTTGTCCTACACATGTGCCCACTGTCTAGGTAAGTTGCCATGAGTCAGGAAAAGTAGGGGGGAGGAAGGGGAGCCCCAAAAATTTTTCGATCTTTTTCAGCCTATCAGCCATCATGTAGAAAACACGCCAGCGTTTTTTGGGACTTAGAAAAAAATTTTGACTTTTTTTGAAACAATCCCTATCTACTCTATTGCGCTTTGCCAGGTCTGAGGTGGCGAAGGAAGTCTAGCGTAAAAGGTAGCGTTCGCTACACTGCGCAAGTTAGTGAATTTGCGTAGTTTCGTCGCTAGCGAAGATTCGTCTGGCGTAAGGTTGCGAAGTAACACTAGCGAAACTACGCCAGCGTTCGTTAGTGAATTTGCGCAGTAGCGAAAATGCCAAACGCTAGCGAATTAACGCTAGCGTTCGGCGCTTCGCGCCTTAGTGAATTTGCCCCATAGTCTCTAAGGGTACACCCTTTTTGTAACAAAATAAGGGGGTTCTGAGCATCTTTTAGAAAGTGATTTATCTCCCTGTAGAATGGGCCAAAATCTCTTACCACTTTTTCAACCTGGTCACTCTTATGATGGTGCTGGCTTACGAAAGGCATTCGTTGTTTGTTGATACTTTTGAACCATTGAGTAAGGAGGTTCTTGAAGTATCACCTGTTGTGCTGGGATTTTTTTTCATAACCTTTTTCGCAGAACCTGTCAATTAGGATTTCTGCCGCTTCCCAATATTTGGTGTCATCAGCGGCTATTCTGCGTTCCTGTAAGAATTGCCCTTTGGGGATACCAGCGATACACTTTTGACTATGGAAGCTAGAATGATTAAGAAGGCTATTTCTGTCTGTGGCCTTCCTGTAGAGGTTGGTGACTATAGACCCATTGTCAATTGTCAGATTCACATCAAGAAAGTTTAGTGATCTTTCTGTGGTGAATTTGACAGTGGGATGTTTTAAATTTGCCTCCTTTACCATCTCTTGGAAAAGTGTTACATCCCCTTTCCAAATAACCAAAATGTCATCCACAAAATGGAGATAAAGTGAAATATGGTTTTTATAACGATGATTCAACTCCTGTTCCAACTTGTGGACTGAGTCAGGGCCAGATTTACATAGTAGACATCCCTAGGCCCGCTGCCGTTCATCGCACCTGTCCCTTCCCCTACCTTTGTGCAAATGCTTAATTTTTCAGCATAGGGTTCAGAGTACTGGGGATTGGTGCACAGGATATTTGAATAACTGCAAATCACAGTGCTTCCAAACCAATGTGGGTGTGGTTGGGTGGCATGCCACCCCCCTTTAAAATTCTGCCGCCCTAGGTCCGAGCCTTTGTGGCCTTTCCACAAATCCTGACCTGGAATGAGTTATTAGCTATCCTTTATTCTGTTTAGTACTACGCATGCAGGCCACACAAGCAATACCTGAGAGTGGAGCACTGCAAGAAACAATCCTGTTCTTTATTTTAAAGATGAGTGGAGTAAGGCCTTATATACATAAATTGATGCCAAGATGTGAAGTTACATAGTTACATAGTTACATAGTTAAATTGGGTTGAAAAAAGACAAAGTCCATCAAGTTCAACCCCTCCAAATGAAAACCCAGCATCCATACACACACCCCTCCCTACTTTTAATTAAAATTCTATATACCCATACCTATATTAACTATAGAGTTTAGTATCACAATAGCCTTTAATATTATGTCTGTCCAAAAAATCATCCAAGCCATTCTTAAAGGCATTAACTGAATCAGCCATCACAACATCACCCGGCAGTGCATTCCACAACCTCACTGTCCTGACTGTGAAGAACCCTCTACGTTGTTTCAAATGAAAGTTCTTTTCTTCTAGTCTAAAGGGGTGGCCTCTGGTACGGTGATCCACTTTATGGGTAAAAAGGTCCCCTGCCATTTGTCTATAATGTCCTCTAATGTACTTGTAAAGTGTAATCATGTCCCCTCGCAAGCGCCTTTTTTCCAGAGAAAACAACCCCAACCTTGACAGTCTACCCTCATAATTTAAGTCTTCCGTCCCTCTAACCAATTTAGTTGCACATCTCTGCACTCTCTCCGGCTCATTTATATCCCTCTTAAGGACTGGAGTCCAAAACTGAACTGCATACTCCAGATGAGGCCTTACCAGGGACCTATAAAGAGGCATAATTATGTTTTCATCCCTTGAGTTAATGCCCTTTTTTATGCAAGACAGAACTTTATTTGCTTTAGTAGCCACAGAATGACACTGCCCAGAATTAGACAACGTGTTATCTACAAAGACCCCTAGATCCTTTTCATTTAAGGAAACTCCCAACACATTGCCATTTAGTGTATAACTTGCATTTATATTATTTTTGCCAAAGTGCATAACCTTGCATTTATCAACATTTAACCTCATTTTCCAGTTTGCTGCCCAGTTTTCCAGTTTAGACAGATCACTTTGCAAAGTGGCAGCATCCTGCTTGGAACCTATAGTTCTGCACAATTTAGTATCATCTGCAAAAATAGAAACAGTACTTTCAATGCCCACCTCCAGGTCATTAATAAACAAGTTGAAAAGCAAGGGACCTAGTACAGAGCCCTGCGGTACTCCACTAACAACACTGGTCCAATTAGAAAATGTTCCATTTACCACCACTCTTTGTAGTCTATCTTTTAGCCAGTTCTCTATCCAGGTACAAATACTATGTTCCAGGCCAACATTCCTTAATTTAACCAGTAACCTTTTGTGTGGCACTGTATCAAATGCTTTAGCAAAGTCTAAGTAAATCACATCCACTGCCATCCCAGAATCTAGGTCTCTACTTACATTCTCGTAAAAAGAAATTAAGTTAGTCTGGCAAGATCTATTACGCATAAAACCATGCTGGCACAAACTCATAGTATTATGATTTGCTATGAAGTCCAGTATCTTATCCTTTATTAACCCTTCGAAAAGCTTTCCTAATACTGACGTCAGACTAACTGGCCTATAGTTTTGAGGCTGAGAACGGGATCCTTTTTTGAATAGAGGCACCACATTAGCAATTCGCCAGTCTCTCGGCACAGTGCCAGATCTCAATGAATCCTGAAAAATTAAGTAAAGAGGTTTGGCAATCACAGAGCTAAGCTCGCTAATTACCCTGGGATGAATACCATCTGGCCCTGGACCTTTGTTAATCTTAACATGTTCAAGTCTCTTTTGAATTTCTTCATGTGTGAACCATGCATCATTAGTTGTATTACTAGAATTGGGAGTGTTAAGAAGGAAACCTTCACTTACTGGTTCTTCATTTGTGTAGACAGATGAAAAATACGAGTTCAGAATCTGCGCTTTTATTTTGTTTTCATCAACCAGCTGACCCCCCTCTGATAGTAAGGGTCCCACCCCTTCCTGCTTCATTTTTTTACTATTGACATATTTAAAAAATAATTTTGGATTTTTTTTACTGCTTGCTGCAATATCCTTTTCTATAGCAATTTTAGCTTGCCTTATAGCTTCTTGGCATGATTTATTGGCCTCCTTGTACCTTATAAATGTTTCGGCTGTACCAGCTAACTTGAAAGCCTTAAAAGCACGTCTTTTCTTACCCACCTCAACACCAACGCTTCTATTGAACCAAAAAGGTTTTGCTTTGCAACGACGTTCCTTGCTTACAAGTGGAATATACTGACACGTATATTTATTAAGCAGCATTTTAAAGACTTCCCATTTTTGTTCTGTGTTTAACCCTGTGAAAAGCATTTCCCACTTAATATGTTGCAGAGATGCCCTTATACTGTCAAAGTTTGCACGTCTGAAATTTAGTGTTTTAGTTACTCCCTTATAGAATTGCTTCTGCAACAGAATCTCAAAGGAGACCATGTTATGATCACTATTCCCTAAATGCTCACCCACACAAATGTTAGAGATGAGTTCAGTATTGTTAGTTATTACAAGGTCCAAAAGAGAGTTATTCCTAGTAGGTTCTTGAACGAGCTGGAATAAAAAGTTGTCAGTGGCAAAAATGTTTTTTTTGCTCTTTAAACATTGCCTCCATCCATTTTGCGATTTGCACCCTGAGGGGTAACTAGAATGGAGTTGCTGCTCACACTGTATGCAGCATTGTCTGCAATCCACAGCAGTGCATACAGAAGGGAAGGGAGGTGACCAGCACATGGGCTTTCTCTGAAATAGCCTAGCTGGTGCTAGGCTATTTCAGCTGCCGAGACCTGTTGCCCCATTTTTGTAAATACGGAATGACTACATAACTACAGCATTAATGTCTAAGATTTGATATTTGAGTGTTAGCAATATTTAACACCTTGAGCAGGTGTTACATACAGGGCTTTCACAGGCACCCCATGTCACACCTACGGAATAATGTTCTAGCGAGGGGCTTGCAAGTGGACACCCATGTCCTGCTGAAATGTTGAAGAATACCGTGGGTAAAATAACCACGGGGATATTTTTTTGCACTGCATTTTGTTCAACAGAGTAATTTTTCTGATCAAATTGAATATGAAGCTATATTTTTGGCAAGTGGTTTTAGGGGATGTTGTGAGCTGTAGGTTATGTTAAGTACAGTATATGAGGTGGTTTGTAGCAAACACCAATGATAATTTTCTTTTTTACCTTTTACCAAGACAAAATCTCTATCCAAATGAATTCCATGCTATCCATTATTATTTCTTTAGCGCATGGCTTTAATTTAGTCTTAGTAACTATGGAACTATGGAAGCAATTGTAACTATGGTAGCTATGGAAATAATAGTTACTATGGTAACTATGGAAACAATAGTGACTATGGTAGCAATGGTAACACTGCTAACAATATGACATGTGAATGCATCCATGGGAACAATAGCTACTATAGTGTTTCCATAGATGCCTTCACATTAAATATTGTTAGCATTATTATCATTGCTACCATAGCTACTATAGTTTCCAAAGTTACCATAGTAACTATGGTAGCAATCGCACAAACACAAAGTAATGCTACACACACACACTCTCACTGCTCTTTGCAGCGTCGGGTGCCGTCTGTCTGCCCAGGTCTGATTCACATACAAGAAAATACTTCAGCAGCACTCCGATTATGGTGAAAAAATTGTTGCTATATTCGTGCCTCAAGCTAAGCAATCGCAACTATGGGATAAATCCATAACCCGGAAAACCACAGGTCCCGAACATTCTGATAACAGGTCCAATACCTGTAACTATAGCAACAATGGTAACTGTGGAAACAATAGTAACTATGGCAACTATAGAAACAATTGTAACTAAGGTAGCAATGGTAACTGTAAAAACAATAGTAACTATGCTAGCAATGGTAACATTGCTAACAATATCTAAGGGGTTGAATTTAGAGTTCATGGGAGTTTGTAAAAACTACCATAAACTCCCATGAACTCGAAATTCAAATAAAAAACGACAAATCTAAGTTTTTCAAAAAATTCTAATTTTTCAAAATCAGATGAATGGGATCGACTCGCAAACTCAAATCGAATTCAAATCAATTTCTATTGTGGAGTTTTTTCTGCAAAACAAACTAGATTTTCAGGAAGGCTGCAAACAACTCCAAATTCCCAGGACATCCCCCATAGGCTAAAACTGCAATCCGGCAGGTTTAAGGTGACAAATTGTGAAATTTGCATTCTTTAAGGCCCAGTACATGATAAATTAAGAAAATCGAATTTTAATTATTTTTAAAAACTCAAATCAAAGTTTAACTATTCTCTAGTCAAAGCAATGGTAACTATGGAAACAACTGTTACTATGGTAACTTTGTAAACAAAGTAATATTGCTAACAATATTTAATGTGAAGACTACTATGGAAACAATAGCTACTATAGAAACCATTGCAACTATGGAAACAATAACTATAGTAGCACTGGAAACAATTGTAACTATGTTAGCAATGGTAACTATGGAACCAATTGTAACTATGGGAGCAATGGTAACTATGGAAACAATTGTAACTATGGTAGCAATTGTAACTATTTAAACAATTGTTACTATGATAGTAATGGTAACTCTGGAATCAATAGTAACTATGGTAGCAATGGTCCCTATGGAAACAATAGTAACTATGGCAACTATGGAAACAATTGGAATTATGGTAGTAATGATAACAATAGTAACTATGGCAACTTTGGAAACAATAGTAACTATGATTGCAATGATAACTATGGAAACAATAGTAACTATGGTACCAATTGTAACTATGTTAACAATTGTAACCATACATAACCATACAATAGTAACTGTGGTAGCAATGGTAACTAGGAAAACAATAGTAACTATGGAAACAATTGTAACTATGGTAGAAATGGTAACTATGGAAACTATAGTAACTATGGTAGCAATGGTAACTATGGAAACAATAGTAACTATGGAAACAATTGTAATTATGGTAGTGATGATAACAATAGTAACTATGGCAACTATGGAAACAATAGTACATATGGTAGCAATTGTTACTGTGGTAACTTTGGAAACTATAGTAACAATAGTAGCAATGGTAATATTGCTAACAATATTTAATGTAAAGGCAATCTATGGAAACAATAGCTACTATAGAAACCATTGTTACTATGGAAACAATATAAACTATGGTAGCAATGAAAACAATTGTAACTATGGTAGTAATGGTAACTATGGAAACAATAGTACCTATGGTAGCAATGGTAACTATGGAAACAATAGTAACTATAGCAGCAATGGTAACTTTCGAAACATTAGTAACTATAGAAACTATGGAAAAATTGTAACTCTGGTAGCAATGATAACTATTGAATTGATAGTAACTATGATAACAATCGTAACTGTGGAGATGATAGTAACTATGGCAATAACGGCAACTATGGAAACAATAGTAACTATGATAGCAATGGTAACATTGCTAAAAATATTTAATATGAAGTCTTAGCTACTATAGAAACCATTGTAACTATGGAAACAATAATAACTATGGCAGCAATGGTAACTATGGAAACAATAATAACTATGATAGCAATGGGAACTATGGGAATAATAGTAACCAGGGCCGCCATTAGAAATCACGGGGCCCCGTACAACAAAATTTTTGGGGCCCCCTGGGCCCCGCCCACACTGACAACCAAGCTCCGCCCCATATCCCGCCCACATCGCAGTTAAAAGACCACACAGACATCAGCGCTAAAAAAGTAACCCCCCCCCCACACAAGTTGTAAAAAGCTATTGATGGTCAGGGCCCCCTTATAAAAAAAATTGGGGCCCCAAAAAAAAAAAAAATTAAAATTTTTTTTTTTTTTAAAAACATTGGTGGCAGGGGCCCCCTGTTAAAAAAAACTTGGGGCCCCAACAAAAAAAAATGTAAAAAAAACTAAAAAATAAACAAACATTGGTGGCAGGGGCCCCCTTCTAAGTTAAAAACAAATTGGGGCCCCAAAAAAAAATTTGAAAAAAAATTAATTTTTTTTGAAAAAAAAAAAAAAAACATTGGCGGCAGGGGCCCCCTTATAAGTTAAAAACAAATTGGGGCCCCAAAAAAAAATTTGAAAAAAAATTAATTTTTTTTTGAAAAAAAAAAAAAAACATTGGCGGCAGGGTCCCCCTTATAAGTTAAAAACAAATTGGGGCCCCAAAAAAAAAATTTGGAGAAAAAAAAATTTTTTTGAAAAAAAAAAAAATGGTGGCAGGGGCCCCCTTACAAGTTAAAAACAAATTGGGGCCCCAAAAAAAATTTAAAAAAAAAATAATTTTTTTTTGAAAAAAAAAAAAAACTGGTGGCAGGGGCCCCCTTACAAGTTAAAAAAATTTGGGGCCACCAAAAAGAAAATTAATTTTTTTTTAAAAAAAAAAACCCAAAAAAAAACAATGGTGGCAAGGGGCCCCTTACGAGTTAAAAAAAAAATTGGGGCCCCAAAAACAAAAGTTTTAAAAAAAAGATTGGTGGCAGGGGCCTATAGAATATTAAAATAATACATTGGTGGCCAGGGGATTAAAAAAAAAAAAAACACAAACTGGTGTTCAGTAGAATTGAACTCATGGCTTCAGTACTTCAACTTCGCCTCCTTTCGTGACTTCGGGTCTTTTCACCGCTTCAGGACTTCGGCTTCGGCTGTTTTCGTGACTTCGGGTCTTTGCGCTGCTTCAGGACTTCGGCTTCGGCTGTTTTCGTGACTTCGGGTCTTTTCGGCGCTTCGTGACTTCGGGACTTCGGCTTTTTCCGTGACTTCGGGTCTTTTCGTCGCATCGGCTTCGGCTTTTCGGCACTTCCGCATTCGGCACTGAAGAGGCAAGACGTACGGCTCGGGCGCTCGTAAGGGGGGCCCGGATCTTCAAAAAAATGCAGCGCTGCCGGGCCCCCCTTCATGCCCGGGCCCGGTACGCTTGTCCCCCCTGTCCCCCCCTGATGGCGGCCCTGATAGTAACTGTGGTAGTAACTGTGGTAGCTGGCTCTTCTGTGCTGCACCATCTGCTGGTGTAACTGTTGTTTGGTTTCTCCCACATACAAATCAGAACAATCCTCACTGCACTGCGTACACAATGTTACTCTTCTTGAGTTTTGGGGTTGGGTCTTTTGGGTGAACTAGTTGCTGCCTCAGTGTGTTGCTGGGTTTAAAGCAGATAGGTATGTGGTGTTTCCATCTAAGTTTTTCCGACACCCCAGCTACATATGGGAGGACCAAGTTCTTTCTCCTGTCCTGTTTTCCACCTTCACCGGTAGTCTTGATGTTATTGCTTCTCTTTCTACCGGTTTTCACAAAGGCCCAATCTGGATACCCACATGTCTTCAGGGCCCCTCTGAAATGTTCCATCACTTTCAACTTAGCCTCTGTGCTGGTGGGGAACTTGTCTGCTCTGTGATGTAGAGTTCTGATGACCCCAGTTTGTGATCTAGTGGATGGTGGGAGTCAAACAGCAGGTACTGGTCTGTATGGGTAGGTTTCCTGTAGACCTCTATTTCCAGCTTTTTACCCTTTCTGACTATTACCAAACAGTCGAAAAAAGCCAGTGTGTTATCTTGCACATCTTCTCATGTGTCTGCAACACTCACATGCTCAGTGGGCTCTGAGCAGCTGTTGAGAAGCTAAACTTAGGGGTCGTCACAAATCATCCATCAGAAAATGAGGTTGGTCTGTAATATAAGCTGAAGCTACAAGGCTGATTATTAAATTGTGAGGCTAGTGTCACTGGTTTCTGAGCTGTCATGTAGTAATTATCTATATTAATTACTAATCGGCCTTATATTGTAACATTTATATTCGATGATTACTATATCTTGCGTATCAGTCCCTAAGCTCAGTAAGTGACAGCAGCACAGAGCATGTGCAGTGAATAAACAGAAAACAAGATGGAAAGCTACTGTGGCATCTTTGGAGAAACAGATCTCTACTGCTAAAGAGCTGTGGTTGCCTTGGGCTGGTACAGAAGCCCAAAACATAATGCACAACATTTCTAGCCTACTTCTTTAGTTAGGCTTTAGTTCTCCTTTAACAAATGTAGATGTTCTATTGCTCTGTCTGAGCACCTGTTTTACATTAAGTCTATGTCCTGTCTTTAATGATTTAACAGAAGTGATATTGATATCCTGCTATGAATGTGCAAGTGTCATTCTCTTATATGAAACACTCAGAACTGAGCCAAATGAATGACCCAAAGTAATACATAAATTATAAATAATATGGCAAAAGTAAAGATTGAAATAATAAAATAGCTGCCTTAAAAGCCTTTTGACAACAGTAAACAGTATAGGGTGAATAGGTGAGGGAAGTCCTCTTCCTACTTATGAAATGCTTGTATTCAATAGGTTGAATTGAGAACTTAAGCCATTTTAATAAAAACATGAATGAAGGGAAGCTTGCCTTAACTTGATAGCATTCTGGGTGTCATAAATACTCATTCGAAATCTGAAACCCGACTTAAATCCTCCCCTTACTGAACTGAAAAAAAAGCAACATTCCCATGAAAATGATTAATAACCGGTAGCAAGTGGGATGAAGTATACTCAGTAAGGATCAGGCCCTGCAGTTCTGTTGCCAGTGCATAAAGTGTTGCTTAGTTTGCCAAGAGACAGAAAACAGGAGCGAGCTGACAAATGACATTGTCTGGCTCATGAATCTCAGCGTTGTTTTCCACATCCTATTTTATATCAGTAATTATTACACACAGCTGTACAACTGGAAAATAGCACTTGAAAACAAATGACTTACTGATGAAAATAGAGCGGGGGCATGATTTGTTTATGCTCTAAATGAATATACTGATGTATAAGTTGCCAAGTTAGTTCTGTTTAAAATATAGAAGGGTGAGTGGGTCAGATGGTCCTAGTTATAAGATAGCTTTATATATATATTTGCTCTCTAGTAAATGTAAGATAACTGAAAAGGACAGCTAGTTGTCTATTCTCTGTAATAATTATTGCATTATATGTCATAGCACTGAGCACTAACAGGCACAAAATTGCATGTGGACTTACCTGCTGTGCCTGGGCAATAGCTTATGCAGTCTGCCCTCAGCAACTTGAATTGTTGCTACAGTTGCAAGGTGCAGAATGCAGCCCTGTACTTAATGTTCATAAGCAATTGGTAAGTACAAGGTTCTATAGCGCCTTGTGACCATTGTAGATCACTAGATTGCCTCTCTGACAAGCTAGGAGAAGCAGGCCTACATACTGCCCCCAGCACACCCCTCATGAATACTGCACTCCCCTCGTGAATACAGCACTCATGAATGCAGACAGCATTGTAATCATGCAAATCACAGGTGTCTGTGCTCCAGAACAGTGGTGTAACTATGATACAGCAAACCCCGCAAGGTACGCCACTGCTCCAGAATGCAGTGAAAAGACCTGCATATAAGGACACAATGAGATGAAAAGGGTGCAAATTTCTGGAAACAGGGTTTTGCTCTTGGCATCGTAATTAAGGCCATATATTCTAATGGTAGTTTCACTAACTCATCTGCTTTCTTTTTGAACTTCTAGAGGTCCAGCAAAAGCACGGACGATGGCTTATTTTGGAGAAGGAAAGGGGCCTATTCACGTTGATAACGTAAGGTGCACGGGACATGAAAGGTCATTGGCAGACTGTATCAAGCAAGATATTGGCAAACACAACTGCCGCCATAGTGAAGATGCTGGTGTGATATGTGACTACATTATTAAAAAGTCAACAGTTGCTGCAAATAAAGGTATGTTACTACATGATGAACACTGTAGACAGAAGCAACTATTTGTGGAAGGTAAAGACCATGGAAGCCTTTATATTCCCATCTTTCATTGACTTTTCAGTCAAGGCCTCACATTTCTTTCTTGTTTAATGAGCATTCAGCTACCATGTGTACATCCCCAGCTGTGTGCCAGAGAATGACAGTGGACAGCCTTGACCTAAGCAAAAGTATGCTGTTTAAATCTTATAGGCTTGTGCACTGTATCTAGTAGAAATAAGTCTAAAGCAACTATCAACATTTATCAAGGGTCGAAGTGAATTCGAGGGAATTTTCAAAGTAAAAAAATTAGAAATTCGTTCAACTATTCGTCCACTCGATAATCAAAGTACTGTCTCTTTAAAATAACTTCGACTTCAATATTTCGCCAACATAAACCTGCCGAAGTGCTATGTTAGCCTATGGGGACCTGCCAGAGCAAGTTTTTGGGTTTCGAAAGGAAAATCGTACAATGGTACGATAACATCGTTCGAATCGTACGATTCGAAGTACGATCGTACGATGAATAAAATCCTCTGACTTCGAATGTCGGAGGATTCTATTCGATGGTCGAATTTAGAAGTATTTTCCACTTCGAAATTCGACCCTTGATAAATCTGCCCCCTTAGTATTCTTGAAAACGTTTCACCACTCGCCCAAGCTGCTTCTTCAGTCTGGTTACTTTAGACTAGTATCTACTATCATGACCTGAATTAATGCAAATATTCATAAATATAGTGTATAAATATATGTATCTATATATATATATATATATATATATATATATATATATATATATATATATATATACATATATAATTGTAGTAATTTCAAATGGGCAAGGCCTTGAGAAAGGTCCCTGAGTGGACCGAAACGTCACGTTGGCTTTACATGTATTTTTAATACACTTTGATTTTTTTCACCAAAGAACTCGGTGTTGCTGGTCATTTTTGCTTTATTATATATATATATATATATATATATATATATATATATATATATATATATATATATATATATATCTATATATATATATATATATATATATATATATATATATATTTTCAACCACAACAAAATTTCTGGTGTTGCTGGTCTTCTTTTGTACATGTGTAAATCCATTACCGTGCACCCAGGTGATGATTTAAAACGGAGTGCTGTCCATCACTACAAGATATATCTATATATATATATATATATATATATATATATATATATATAGTCCAAATCGTTCAGCACTCCACTACTCCACGCGAGTGACCCAGGTGCTACCATCCATTGCTGCATCCAAAAATCCGAAAAAATGAGGTGCACACTGGGAACTTTTGTTTAGTTTAAAAGTTCATTTTATTAAATATAGGTTAAAAAATGTATAGGTCAACGTTTCGGTCTGTTCCTGAGACCTTTATCAAGACCATTACCACACCATAAAACATATTGTCCATAAATAAGTAAAACCAATTAGCACTCACCCAACCCCGTATCGCCCCTTGGGACATGTGATGCGTAGTTCCGCCCCCTCTCAGGGGTTAAACCTGTCACCACCTGAACCACATGAAAAGAAAGAAACAAGATCAATACAAAATTGTCATTATATACATAATAACTAAATCGCAGACTTTTTACTCCCGCACAGGATATATTGCACTTGTAACAAAAAAGAGTAACAGTGTAACCCCTATCTTTGTTGCAAAAAACACAGAAGAGAGCAATACTCATTCAGCCCTGCTGGTGCTAAAGTATTCAGTTTCTTAATCCAAAATGCTTCGCGTTGTAACAGCATTTTAGATCTATCACCCCCTCTCCTGGGAGGGGGGATATGGTCAATCGCTATATATCTGAAGGTAGGTACCCTATGACCAACCTCAAGAAAATGGTTAGCCACCGGTTTATTTGTATGGCCATCTCGAAATGCTGTGCTTATTGCAGAACGATGACCATCCATTCGCAGGCGTAGGGTTTGGTCGGTTTTGCCCACATATGATAACCCACATGGACACGTGATCATGTAGACCACATGGGTTGTGGTACATGTAATGTGATGTCTTATTGCAAATCGTTTGCCTGTTTGTGGATGTAGGAAGCTGCTGCCTGGTGTCATAAATCTACATGAGGTACAGCAAGGGCACTTAAAACAACCTGGTTTGTTGTTACTCAACCATGTAACTTGGCGTGTTTGATAACATTTTACTGGATCACTTTTAACAAGAAGGTCTCTCAGATTTGTGCCTCTCTGGTAACAGTTCATAATGTTCTTTGGAACCACCTTCATGTGGTTCAGGTGGTGACAGGTTTAACCCCTGAGAGGGGGCGGAACTACGCATCACATGTCCCAAGGGGCGATACGGGGTTGGGTGAGTGCTAATTGGTTTTACTTATTTATGGACAATATGTTTTATGGTGTGGTAATGGTCTTGATAAAGGTCTCAGGAACAGACCGAAACGTTGACCTATACATTTTTTAACCTATATTTAATAAAATGAACTTTTAAACTAAACAAAAGTTCCCAGTGTGCACCTCATTTTTTCGGATTTTTATATATATATATATATATATATATATATATATATATATATATATATATATATATATATATATATATATATATAAATATATATATATTCCCTCTAACTTCCCTTCCAATAACTACATATATAACCTCTGCAAAGTAATTTTTGATGAAATTGCAATCAGTGAGAACAGGGCTTTCTGCAAACCATCTGTTGAATGACCCCACTACATTTATTAAGTGCTACTGTCCATGTTTCCCTTCAACAGATGCACTGTTCTTAAGTCACAGTCCTTCTAAAACCTGCTCTATATACTCCTCCTTGCTCACTCTGGTGGTTAATACTGTAAATTGGAGCTTTTGCACACTACGTTGATCACCAGCTGTGGGTCTCTGCACTCTCTAGTTGAAAGGGAAAACTGCCTTTTAGCCCAGAATGGTGAGCCTTTAGGTGAAGTATCATGGTCTTATTTATTAGTGAAAAAATAAGCTATAACATAATATTTATTTCACATGAGGCACAATGGCACTGTATAATTAAAACACAGGCTTTTACAAGTAATCCATTATTTATTATGGAATATGGCAGTCACAGAAAAAACAAAAATTCTCTACCTTAAAGATACAGTATCGTCAAAAAATAAAAGTGTTTTAAAGTAATGGAAATATAATGCAGTGTTGCCCTGCACTGGTAAAACTGGTGTGTTTTCTTAAGAAACACTACTATTGTTTATATAAATAAGCTGCTGTGTAGCAATGGGGGCAGCCATTCAAAGGAAAAAAAGCTCAAGTTACACAGCAGATAGCAGATAAGATCTGTCTGTCTAATGGTGTTATCTGTTATCCATTAGTTAACCTGTGCCATATAGCTGTTTTTCAATTTCCGCCATTGCTCCACAGCAGCTTGTTTATATTTACCAGTGCAGGGCAACACTACATGATATTTTCATTACTTTAAAGGAGAAGGAAAGGCAAATTATAAATATGCCTCTAATCAAAGGCTTGTGGAAAAGGAACTTACGTAGCCTTTTAAAAGTTTTCTCCCTAGTATGATGTGGAAGGAGTAGCGCTCATAGGCAGACTGCAGTGGAGGACTCGGGAGACGCCAGAGGCAGCCTTGATGCGCATTGGGTGTAATATACATCTACTGCGCAAGTCCTTCGTGCTGCCACTACTGATCTGCTGGCGCTGATTCCTAATGAGCGATACGTCTGTAGTGATGCGCTCCTGGGATCAAGTTGTTTTTTTTTTTTTCGAGCATGCGCAATACGGAGGAGGTGAAGGAAGCACCCTTTGCCCTTCCAAGATGACGCCTGTCTGATTAAATAAGCGCTGTGAACGAGGACAAGCATTACTGATGATTAGAGTGGACTATGTGACTCTCTACCGTAGCGATTTCAGAGGCCTTGGGGCGTACATTACTGGGAGATAAGTGTTTACTTTTGCCTTTCCTTCTCCATTAAAACACTTAAATTTTTTGGTGTTACTGTTCCTTTAAGGCTGGTGTAATCAGATAAATTATCTATGACAAACTATTAATAGTAGTGGTGTAAAGTATGTGGCCCTCCCAGATACAAAAAAAGTGGATGACCCTCGATTTCACCTGCATGGCAGGTCACCCACAACTTCCCCTGTGGCCGCAGATTCTGCTTCTTCTAAAAGCAATTGTTATTTCCTTACAGGCATGCCACATATTAACATTTTGACAATTCATATACTGTTTATAAAACTGGAAACTACCCCAATTTTATAAAAGCATTGTATAAAAAAATGTATAGCTGTACCACATCTTATACTGTATGTGGGTCCAGTCAACCTTGAAGTCATGTAGTCTCATGCACAAAAACTAAACATGGTGCAAGTGCAAACAATGGATGCAATTGATGGTTTATTTCTTATACAGCTTCCCTACCACCACAACAATTGCCACTGCCTTAAATTGTTGCAAAATGTTGTGTCTATAACTAGAAAAAAGCTATGCTAGAACTTGGGCACACACTTGGCTGTTTATAAATAATGCACAAGTGTCAACTGCATCATTATGAGCATCACACAGGTGTGTCCAGGCAAAGGATTTATCTTCATGCTTCCCAACAGTATGCTGTCTCTGGGGCACACGGATTTGGGCACAGTGTGTGAAAGAAACCCTGGAATTAATCATTGGTCAGTGGTAGGTGTCTGTAAAAGGGCTACTTTGTGCCTCAGACAAAGGGTGCATTAAAGCTAGGTGCAAAAAAAATTTTGGGTGCTAAAAAAGTGTTGGCACCTAGTGATATGCCTACTAATAGCAAGTGAGGCCCATATTCAGCTCTGTAACAAGGGCAGGTAGGGGATCTGAGAAAATGATGGGTTGCATTGAGAAATAAGGTCATAGTATCACCATCTCTGGAAATATTTCTTACACTTTACCATTTTCTTTTCTCAGTATTATACACTGACATCACTAGTGATCGATGAGAAGGCGATACCCTATACTCTAAACCTACATGCATATGATTTATATGCTACAAGAGCCGTACAATTTCTAATTTTCTGCAGATTTCTTTTTACTGATCACAGCCATTGTACTTTTTAGAGGTTGAACTAATATATAACCTGTCTACGTCTACCTTCCAAGGAGTTTATGAATTTTCATTTTTAGATCTTGTATCTCATTACAAGCCTGACTAAACAAAAATAAGCAAGAGGAGGATCTGTAACCTAGGACCATGGTACTCTGAAACTCATCAGAAAAAACATTTCAACTCAAAATGTAAATTCCTGTTCAAAACAGAAAGACTGGGATTAAACAATATGTAACACAATGTTACTTTTGCTTGTTGTTTCTACATCATATTTATTCTTATATAATGCTACCAATGATATAAAGCAGTGTACAATATATTTTTATGGTAAAGGCACATCTCTGGTGGTAATGCAACTTAATGCATTCCAAATGCACTTGCCTGCAACTCAGTGGGTACAAAGTAATTTGAAAGTATGGGTGGTGTTTTTTTCCTGTGTTCCCCTATGGGAGCAAGCATGAACGATCCACCTCAAGCGAACGCAGGAAGAAACACCAGTGTATAAGAGCCCTTAATGCATGGACAGAGCATGTGACTTGCAGAAGGCCACTAAAAGGTGACAGAAGTTATTTGAGAAATTGGGCTACTGTGATGCTTTTGATCAGTGACCCATGAGTAACATGTTGCTCACCAACCCCTTGGATGTTGCTCCCAGTGGCCTCAAAGCAGGTGCTTAATTTAGAATTTCAGGCATGGAGGCAAGTTTTGGTTGCATAAAAACAGGTGCACTGCCAAACAGACCCTCCTATAGGCTGCCAGTCCACATAGGGGCTACCAAATAGCCAATTACAGGCCTCATTTGGTATCCCTAGGGACATTTTTGATACTTGTGTTGCTCCCCAACTGATTTTACATTTGAATGTGGCTCAGGGGTAAAAAAGGTTGGGGACCCCTTCAGAACCTTTATCTTGTTAAGTCTGGACCCCTTAGTAGAAGCTGACATACAGTACATTCAGGTTGTTTCTTCTACTGTGCCAGGCAATGGTTTGAACGAGGGGCAAGTGTATGAATAAGAAAGGGCCTGAATAGTAAGCCAAGTCATTAATCACAATAAAATTGAAGCCGCATAGAGCAATACATTTTTTGCTTTGCTGCAGGGGATCAGCCAAAGCTGAAGAAAGCTATGAAGAGATAGAAGAGGAAGTCAAATATACTATGAAAAATAAAATTGTTAGCTGTTATCTGGTTACCTTCCCATTGCTCTGCTGTTGAGCTGCTGGGGGAAGGAGGGGGTGATAACATTCCTGCAGTACAGCAGTAAAGAGTGTCTAGCCCCATGTCAGATTTCAAAATTAAATATAAAAAATACTGGTTGTGCTTTTGAAAAGGGGATTTCAGTGCAGAAGACGGCTGGAGCAGCACTATTAACTGATGCGTTTGAAAAAAAAAAAAAAAAACATTTTTCCCATGACATCCCTTTAAGAAGCATATCAAGGGAACACAAAAGGGATGTTTGGCTTCTACAGGTGGTGCCTTTAACTGCAAAGGGCTGCTGACTGTGATGCGGCACAGATGCTTTATGTAGTAATACTAATACAAAAAAAAACCTTAAAAATAATCTTTACTTGTTCTTTAACAGATGAGTCATGTAAATAGCAGGAAATGTCCACTATGGTGCAACTCCCAACATCTCTTTAATAGTCAACCTAGTGGTAGGGGGTGGATTCTGAGTGTTGTAGTTCTGCAACAGCTAGAGAGTCAGATGTTACATATCCTCCTTGTTTATAGTATTTTCTTTTTATCAAGCTAAAGAAAAAAAAAGGCAGCACCTTTAAACAGGTCACTAAAACACAATTAAAATTCACAATGTGATAACTGTCTAATGAAGAATATTACATTGCGAAATGCGATTTTTTTTATGCTTATGACTTTTATTACATTGCCTTACATTATTTTTAAATGTTAAACAAGGGAGCAGTGTTGCTGAAGATGATATAATCGCCCATGGTACAGCGCGCCTTTGCGGGGTCAAGGATTATCTAAATGAGGCACATTAGGACATCGAATGGGCTGCAGATTTTGTTTACCATCTCTGAAAAGCGCAGTAAATCCTTTCCAGTAATGGAAGTGCACAATATGCTAGGTAGTTCCAACTGGGCCGGCATGTTTTCTGCTTTATTTGGTAATTACATACACAAATACCTTTCACAGTACAGATGGAAAGTACTATAAAAATGAATAATGAAAGACCATAGAGAGCAGGTTTACCTTACACTGGGTATTATTACAACGCAAAAATAGAGCTGCGAAGTAAAAATGTGTTAATGAACATATCTTTTACACCCCATGTGGCAAAATGCCAGCAGGGCTTCATTCTGGCTCAGTAATAAAAAAGCAGCCTCGGAGCTTGCTGCTAAACCAGCATGCACAATATATTGCTTTATACTGGTGTCCTGTGCACAGTGGAGTTGTTTTTTCCCCTCATTTTTGTATCAAATGTGTTGGATATTGAGCAGGGCTCATTTACTAAACCTGTGAACCTCACAGACAATACAAAAGTTAATGGGTTTTTAGTGCTGCTGTACTTATAGCAGCCGCATGCTAATGTTAATATTAAACCTAATGCAAACAACTCAGCCTTACTTTATTTAACTAGGAATAAAGTTGGAGCAACCATTTCAGCCTTTTTTAGGGATTGGTGACATTGCAGGCCAGGCAATGTCATAAAGCATGGCAGTGATATACTTTCCAAAAAATAACAAATTATTAAAAAAAACTAAAATCAACACGAATACTACTAGAAAATGTACTGTATGTGTGTATAAACTGGTCCATGTCTTAATATGGGTGAACATATAAGGAGACATTTATTTAGGGGGGGGGGGTAAAGTGCAATGTACAAATAATTGGAGCAAAAAGCCCACTCCTTTTTCAGCATCTAATGATGTCAGGCCAACTGCTGAATGGGACATTCCATGAACCCACTACGATTCCTCCTAATTTATTTATTTATTTTATGTATTTATTTATTTTTGCCACATAGTACAAAATAAGTAAAGAATATAAATTCTTAACAATTGTTCCAACAATATATGTTAACATTTTAAACTTTTAGCTCAAAGTGGGTATAAGTATAAGACCCTATATGGAATTTTGTGGATATGCAGCCAACAATCTATTAATTTGATAACTTCTGGGGGGGTGCGTAGTTCAATCTTTCTTGTTCCTGTTGCCAGGTATCAAGATGACTCCATGATGAGTGGGTGTTCTTTTAGAGTTTTTTCATGTTGTTTGGCTAAACATATAGACAGTAAAGTTTCTGTTGTGGTGTGGGAGAGATGTTATGTATGTTATCCAGGTGTTAAAGAATTTTGTTGTGTTTTGTTCTTTTCTTATGATTGCTTCCAACCAATCCATATGAAACATGTGGTGTAGTTTTTGTTTGACTAGTTGTATGGATGGGGATACAGGAGTTAACCATTGTTGTAATACAGTTTTTCGAGCTGCTGCCGCTAGTCTCCCGATCATATTTTTCATATTAATTACTGCATTGTTTGCAGGACCATCTCCACTTGTCTGTGGTTCAAGATTACAACATCGTCGGCCAAAACGTATTATTGGTGGAAAGAACTCCGTAAGGTAAGCATGATGTCATGTTCCGTAAGGTAAGCATGATGACATGTTCATGTGTTTTGGAGGGGGTTATGGGAATAGTCTACATTGTCTTGTTCACTAAGATAATGTATTAGGAGCACAAATATATTGCACGTTTAGACAATTCAGCTCACACATTTGGACAGATACAACTGAAAATATTAACTGCCAAAAATACATTTTTAGGCGTAGGGTTTGCACACTGTTTATCTCTTCTGAGGCTCAATTAAACAAGGCACACCTTTTTAACTAAATGTCAGTAAGTGGATACACATTTCAGGGGTGTGCCCTTTTATTGAATAAACTGAGTGTGAAAAGTCCTGGCACTTATTCAGTACATGGTTTTGTTTTCTATGCTTGGCACAACATCTTTTAGGGGAACATATTATAGTTACATAGTTAAAATAAGTTCAACCCCTCCAAATGAAAACCCAGCATCCATACATACACCCCTCCCTACTTTTAATTAAATTATATCTACCCATACCTATACTAACTATAGAGCTTAATATCACAATAGCCTTTGATATTATGTCTGTCCAAAAAATCATCCAAGCCATTCTTAAAGGCATTAACAGAATCAGCCATCACAACATCACCCGGCAGTGCATTCCACAACCTCACTGTCCTGACTGTGAAGAACCCCCTACGTTGCTTCAAATAAAAGTTCTTTTCTTCTAGTCTAAAGGGGTGGCCTCTGGTACGGTGATCCTCTTTATGGGTAAAAAGGTCCCCTGCCATTTGTCTATAATTATACTATATACTATATATACTATACTATATTATACCCTTGGGGACATTACTATATAAATGATATATAAGTGACACTGATGAGATATATTCTCTTTGAAAACAATTGTTCTATTAAACAATTGTTCTAATAAACAAGTGTGCCCTCTATCATCAGATACAGGTGGGATACATTTATTGTGGTGATGACTAAGGGTAGAACTAAACAATGCGCATACCTCTGTTCCGACGCCAGGCAGTGCAGGCGTCACGTCAGATGCGCTGAATCTAGTAATAGGAATGTCGCACGTAGAAGCTGATTCTGTCCGACGCGACTGTCGGATGAAGACGCAACATGCAGCGTTCGCATCCGACAGTCCTGTCGGATGAAATTAGCTTCTTCGTGCAATATTCCTATTACAATTACGATCTTTCTTGGAAAAGATCTTTCCAAGAAAGATTGTTTGTTTAAATACACACGTGTAGAGCTGAATCGTCAGATATACAGGTAGAAACATTCAGGACTAACAATGGCCGATGTTTGGGTGCCTTCAAAAGCACCCGATCAAAATTTTTTCCATCCAGCCCGATATCCAAGTCTTATGCCTATATTGGTCGGCTTGTTTCCCACCATACACGCACCAAATATCGTACGAAAATTCATTTTGTACGATATTATCTGTGCGTCTATGGCCACCTTTACATTAGATTCGGTGCATCTGATGTGACGCCTGTGATTCCTCGCATCGGAACGGAGGTAAGCGAATTGTATAGTTCTACCCTAAGAGTGCTAAGTACACCCACATAAAGTCACCTTAGTACACCTTGGAAACTGCCGGTTTTGTAAACCTTTGAATCTGTAGGTGATAGGTCTGCACAGTAGTGTAGTATACATGGTAAATAACATAGATGATTTGCATTTTCCTCCCAGAAAAAAAGTGGTTCATTTAAGTTACTCAGTATCTTCATTCATAAATAGGAACATCAAAGTAAAATATACTTAAAAACAATTTGTATGGAGAAAAATAAAATAAATATCTTTATTTCAGATGCAGGTGTTCCATATAGTTACATCGTAAAATGCAAAATAATGCACGCGGGACATGCAGGGCTATGGCAGGATATATGTAGGATTAATGGTTTTTCTTGAGGGCACCAACAGAGAGAGAAGACATCTAGGAATGATTATTTCAGCTCACTTGTAGTAAGTAAACAAAACAACACAACAGCTGTGTATATCTAGCATTTCTGCAC
The DNA here is from genome assembly GCF_017654675.1 of Xenopus laevis. Lineage (NCBI taxonomy): Eukaryota > Metazoa > Chordata > Amphibia > Anura > Pipidae > Xenopus > Xenopus laevis. The sequence continues at coordinate 74,499,866 of NC_054371.1, read as the reverse complement.
ATAGATTAGCACACTATCTGCACTAAGCTTGCCTACATACATTACTTATATACAGTAGAACCCCAATTTTACGTTTTTCAGGGGACCAGGAAAAAATTATGTTAAATCAGGGAAATGTGTTAAATTAAGTTTTTCAAGTACAGAAAGGATATAAGCACAGGAGTCCATTTTACTTTGAGATACAATATTTACTGTGTTAATAACAAGGGTTAAAGGGAAACTGTCATGGGAAAAAAATTTTTTTCAAAATGAATCAGTTAATAGTGCTGCTCCAGCAGAATTCTCCACTGAAATCCATTTCTCAAAAGAGCAAACAGATTTTTTTATATTCAATTTTGAAATCTGACATGGGGCTAGACATATTGTAAATTTCCCAGCTGCCCCAAGTCATGTGACTTGTGCTCTGATAAACTTCAATCACTCTTTACTGCTGTACTGCAAGTTAGAGTGATATCACCCCCTCCCTTCCCCCCCCCCCAGCAGCCAAACAAAAGAACAATGGGAAGGTAACCAGATAGCAGCTCCCTAACACAAGATAACAGCTGCCTGGTAGATCTAAGAACAACACTCAATAGTAAAAACCCATGTCCCACTGAGACACATTCATTTACATTGAGAAGGAAAAACAGCAGCCTGCCAGAAAGCATTCCTCTCCTAAAGTGCAGGCACAAGTCACATGACTGGGGCAGCCGTGGAAATTGACAAAATGTCTAGCCCCATGTCAGATTTCAAAATTGAATATAAAAAAATCTGTTTGCTCTTTTGAGAAATGGATTTCAGTGCAGAATTCTGCTGGAGTAGTACTATTAACTGGCGCGTTTTGAAAAAAACACGTTTTCCCATTACAGTATCCCTTAAAGCATTGCAGTGTTAATGTTACACTATAAGGGGCATGAGCAAGGCCTCTCTGACAATCACATACACAACCTAAAGCAATAAGTGATTGGTGCAGGACTGTATAAGGGGCAGACTAAATGGAATTGACCATTTACAGGCAGAATCATGGCAAAATATACATCTGGTTAGTATTTTAAACCTCTTTATTTCATAAATAATAACATTCATAGAGGAACAAAAGCAGTTTTTGGGTACAAAATTTTGATGTAACATCTGGGAAAACATTACTTAAAATTAGGGAAATGCACCAACTGAAATACATTATAAATTGGTGGGACCACAAATAAAAAATGTAAAATGCGGGGAAACTTAAAATCAGGAAAAATCGAGATCTCACTGTATATGTAATATGTATCAAGCAAGAGAATTTTCCCATTAATGACCACAAGTGACCTGGATTTGTTCCTCTTAGGGGGGGCTGGCCATGGCAGGTGGCTTTGCGGCTGAAGTCTTCTCATGGTGATGGAAGATTGTTATGTGGCGCAACTCTGATCAGTAGCTGCTGGGTGCTTACAGCTGCTCACTGCTTTAAGAGGTAAGGGGACATAGCTGAACAAGATCAGATGTGTTACATTTGATAGAATATTTGCATTTACATTTATTTCCTGCTCTAAATAGAAATCATATTACTGAAACAGTTATTGCATGTGAACCTAAGTTAGTAAGCATAGCACAATACCTTAGTAACCATATACTGTATAACCAAGCTGGAAATATCAGAATATCACATTTCAGAGTATGGGACCTGTTATCCAGAATGCTGGGGACCTGGGGTTTTCCAGACAATGGAATTTTCCATAATTTGGATCTTCATACCGTAGTCTACTGGAAAATCATGTAAACATTAAGGGGGAGATTTATCAAAGGTTGACGTGAAAATTCTAATTAAAAAATTTTTTAAATTTTCAGCTAATTTTTTGTTTCGACTAGGGAATGTACTGTCTCTTTAAAAATTCAATTCGACCATTCGCCATCTAAAACCTGCCAAATTGCTGTTTTAGCCTATAGGGAAAACCCCTAGAACCCACTTGGAGTCAATTGGTGGACTATGAAAAAATTTTTTTGGAAAAACTTAGAATCAAATTCGTTCAATGCGCTGTTGCTTCGATTAGTACAATTCAAATGTGATTGAAAATGGACCTATTCGGCCATGAAAACCGTTCAGTTGGTCTTTTTTAATTAAAATTTTGAAGTTTTTCAAATTCGACCCTGATAAATCTGCCCCCAAATAAACACAATAGGCTGGTTTTGCCTCCAATACGGATTTATTATATCTTAGTTTGGATCAAGTACAAGGTACTGTTTTATTATTACAGAGACAATGGAAATTGTCGATTATGGGAGATGGCCTTTCGGTAATTCGAAGCTTTCTGGATAATAGGTTTCTGAATAACTGATCCCAGACCAGTATTGTAAATCAGTTAAATACAGAACAACATTTGGCCACTAAATGGCAGGCTGCTGGGTCAAACCAAAATGGTGGAAAGGTCTAAATTAAGTGTTTTGGTCAGCGTAACGACTAGCTGTATCAAAGGCTTTCCAACTGATGACCAATTACTTGATCTGTGTTATCTGCTCCGGTTTGGGGTTATAATGATTTACGACAGATAAACATAGGTTCTCCAAGACCACAATGCAGCTATTAGAAGATTTTTTAAAGGGACAATATCAGTTTTGTTATCTTTCACTGATTATGTTTCTTAATGTTAATACACACACCTAAAATGTACTTGTATACTTTTCTTTATTCCTATTAACGCATTCTGAATTCTGCCCACTAGATGGTGAATATAGTAAACGCGAAGCTAAGAAAACTGTCTGCTAAAATGTTAGGACTTTGCATTGCTCTGAAGGCCCCAGACATGATATCATCCAGCCCCGTCAGCATTTTTATTACTGCCCTTCTATATAGTTCAATACTTTAATACCTTGGAGTAGATTGTCTTCATAAAGTTATAAATGAAACACCAAAAATAGAAATACACAGTTAAAATGAAAATTATTATTTTGAATTAATATATAGGCCATTTTTGCATTTGTTGAGATGCCATTTCTGAAATATAATGCACGTGTTTTTACTGCGGTGTTTGCTCTGGGCTCAGACATCTTTGCCTGTTCTCTAAACAAAGGTCACCCCAACAATTGTCTTCAGTCAAGCCTTAGATAATACATATAATATGGATGATCTACTCCCTTTAGCTTTTCAGACTGAACGTCTGCCTTTCACCCTGACATTCTCTTTGTTCAAATACTGTAATAATCTCCTATTTGTCTCCTTATTGCGGCAACTCATGCAAACAGTCTGCAAGTTCTCACCCCAGTTTTATGGCTTAAGGCTCTAATACAAAATTGCATTGCAGCTCTGTCAGAAATCTTCTCTGTCATTACATTGCCGAATCCACCCTCATCCACTATGGCACACTGGGGCTCATTTATCAGCACTGGGCAAATTTGCACCTGGGCAGTAACCCATAGCAACTAATCATATTTTAGCTTCCATTGTTCTTCCTGCATCTGGTTGGCATTTCCACAAATCAGACTTGTAACATCTAGAAAGACGCATTAGGCTGTAACTTCAATGGCCAAGCAGCCAATGGAATATCAGTTCTTCTGTGGAAGTAGCACAGAATGATGCCCACTCCTGTGCAAAAAAAAATGACTTAGATATTAGTTATTCATAAGCTCACTAGAATAATAAATGTACTCCAAATTGCAAACCACATACGGGCCATTACTGTTCTTCTGTTCCATACAGTTATGGGACCCATTATCCCAAACCCAGAATGCTCGTATTACAGGAAGGCCATCTTCCACAGACTCCATTTTAAACAAATAATTTAAATTTTTGAAAATGGTTTCCTTTGTCTCTGTAATAATAGAACAGTACCTTGTACTTGATGGTAACTACGATAGAATTAATCCTCATCGGAGGAGGCTACATGATCTACTTTGGTTTATTTAAAGGTGAAGTAAAGTCGAAAATAGAATAGAGCTAGAACTGCTGTATTTTGTATACTAAAACATAAACATGAACTTACTGCACCACAAGCCGAATTAAACAAATAAATTATGGTTTCAAAGTTGGCCACAGGTGGTCACCAACTTGTAACTTTGTTAAACATCTCTGCAAGACCAAGACTGTGCACATGCTCAGTGTGTTCTAGGCTGTTTAGGGATCGTCATAAATTATCAAAACAGCACAAGTCAAATAATATCTGTCAGAAGCCAATACAGAATCAGGATATACAGACTGCACTGAGTCCTTTGTTGTCATGTAATCTAATGTGGATTTTATAGTTTTTTATTGCCAAATACAAACTTTCCCCAACTCTGCAGAACCAGTGGCTGCAGCAAAATAATCTTTCAAATAGAATCTCAGTTTATATGTTTAAATCTGGCGCCATGATCTTTGTCCCTGCAGCTGGAGTTGGAAACAGTAAAGGGGATGTAAAGGCAAAAATAAAATCCAATACAAATCTCTAAACAGTCGCTGACTGCTATACAGGGAAACAAACGAAGCTGCTTGAGTTCAGCATGGCTGGGAAGTAAGGCGGGGGCTCCCCCTGCTGTTCGTAAGTATGATTGTTTCCCTGCAGAGCAGTTAGGGACTGTCTGAAAATTCCTATCCACAGCAGTAAATGAAGGGAGAATTTTACTGCATACAGTCAGGTTTCTTATAAAAACTGGACACATTTTTTTTTATTAAAGTATATTGGAGATAGGTTTCTTTTTCATTAAAGAAAGTAAAAATTGGATTTTATTTGTTTGCCTTTACATGCCCTTTAATGTTTATATGATTTAAAGTATGGAGATCCAAATAATGGAATGACCCCTTATCCGTAAAACCCCAGTTCCAAAGTATTCTGGATAACAGATCCTATACCTGTCTCCATCAACAAAATGTTGTGAGGAGCTCACCGTTCTCTTCCAGACATCTGCGGGGGGGGGGGGTCTAGGTCACGTCTCTCTGCAACTAATTCCCTTGCCACACTGCTAGCATCTGAACTCAAGACTTTACCACACATCTCCTCAATAATAATAAGGTTCTCTGTATCTGTGAAAAATGGATTACAATTCACATTTTTTCCTTGTTTTGACTAATGTTAAAACCTCCCAATCTCATTTAAAATACCTGCATTAAAGAAAAGAAAACCAAACAGATTTTGAAGTACAGGTACGGGATCCGTTATCCAGAAACTCATCATCCAGAAAGTTCTGAATTACAAAAGGGTTGTCTCCCATAGACTCCATTTTATCAAAATAACCCAAATTTTTAAAAACGATTTCCTTTTTTTCTGTAATAATAAACAGTAGCTTGTACTTGATCCAAACGAATATATAATTAATAATTATTGGAGGCAAAACCAGCCGATTGGGTTTATTTAATGTTTATATGAAGGTATGAAGATTCAAATTAGGGAAAGATCCGTTATCCGGAAAACCCCAGGCTCGAGCAATCTGGATAACAGGTCCCATACCTGTACAACATTCCTCCACAGATTATTCTTGTTCTTCTTTATTATAATGAGGTACAAATTCCAGTGCTTCAGAAAGTGTCTTAATCTACATTTTCTGAGAGTTTAGGTTTGTGATAAAATCTGGGATTTTTTTTCTGTCAGTATGTTATATCTGGAAAAATGTATGTCATCCTGTATTTGTGATTGTGTTGTTCTGTGTGGGTGTGGCACTGCTTATGTTTCTGTTGCCATTTGTCAGTCTGTATTCATAACAAAAATAGCAGTTCTGATACACGCAGAGAGGATGTATACTAATGCCTAATGAATATCCACATAAAAAACTCTACAGCTGTAAAACTTGTTGCTGTGGTTTTGTCCATTATCCTGTGCTTGTTTCTATGACTACTGCAATTTACAATAGAGAATGTGTGACATTTGCTTTGTGAGCATGAATGTGAGCCAAAAAACTGGCAAACCATATGGAGACAGGTAATGAATTCAAACTGCCCGGAATACCAATGTCTTCCGCAATTACACTATTTTAAAAAATGCAGAAACGTTATGTATATGTTACAGCACTTTACCCATCTCTTTTTTCTAATGCTTTTTATAATATAGAAACATTTTTTTAAAGCAATAATTGACATATCTAATTACATTTTGAACTGATACAGAATAAAGCAGAATAAAAAAAGAAACCCCTCTGAAGTCATCCCTAGTTTACCTGTGACCAATATGAAAATGAATAGTCTGATGATTTGGAATTATAGCAGCATACTGTTGGTCTATAGCTGTCATGGGGAGAATAGATCATCTCCAGATCCTGTATTGCTTGGAACCTGAGACCTTCACCTTAAGTAATGAGAATGACAGGGCAATGCTTTGGTGAAAAAAATCCATACTCCATGCCTTTTCTCTTTAAAAAAAAAAGTACATTCCCCCTGGCAGATGTGCATTTATTAAAAGATGGTTTAGAGACATATGAATTATTATTTATTATGAGTAGAAATATTATGGGGTTATCTGGAAGCCTATTACCCAGAAATTTGAAAGATATGACAACACCATTTCTCATACTGTCCTATTTTAAAAAAGCATACTTGTAGTTGATGTTAGCAATAATCCATTATGGAAAGATTCCTTATCTGGAAAACCCCAGGTTGCAAGCATCCTAAATAATAGATCCCATACATGTATACGTAATAATACAATTTTAAAAGAAAACTGCATTAAAACAATGATTAGGTTAGCAGCATTTGTTTAATATAAACTGTACCTTTGACAAACAGAAAGAGCCAAAGAAAACAAACTTGTCCTCTTAATCGTTCCAAATAACGATAAACTGAAAATGTGCTCTTGTCAATCTGCTAGTGGCTGTAAGGCAAATAAATATGTCTCATTTACACTTGTAAGCAAGGAGTATAGAACAAATGATAATTGACTGGAATATGTTTGCTGTTCTTGAAGATGATTGTTGAAGTAATAATAAATTATTATTAGCTCAGCGTGCTTTTCATTCCCATGAATAGTCCAACTTTTCTCTGTAGTTGAATATTCCAAACTAAATTTGGCAGGCTAGGTTGTGCTGCAATTAAAGGTCTTTGTAATCATTTTAAGAGACAAGAGGGTCATTTACTTCATGCAACTGAAAATTATCTAAACCAATTTGTTGCTATAAGCAACTGCATTTGAGCAATGCATCATCTGTTAGTAAATGAGCCCTTCAGACCAATTAGTTAAAATGTATGTACGACCAAAACCAAGAGTATGTAGTATTCTATATTGTTAATGTGTGGCTAAGAGATTGGTTGCAGGGAGGACAGATTTGGGACTTTAGAAATCTAGAGTGATTATTCCACATTTATTAGGGATGGGCTACACTTCAATGCAAAGCAAAAGAAAATGTGGATGGCGAGATAGATCAGGGTATTGTATATAATAAGAAGGAGCAGAAGCCATATATAGGAAATATAATAACTAGTACCAGTATTAAACATATCTTTCCCAATGCAACATGGTTGTCAGTAAAATGGGAGAGCTGGAGTTAATGGCTTTAAAGCCTAAAATAAAGTTTTGAAAAATAATGAGAGGGTTGAGTCTTGAGGGTTAAACTTTTCACAGATGGTAATGCAAATTCATTTTAGGGGTATGCCAAAGACAGAAAGGGCTGCAAGGTTGGGACAATACTTATTAAAGGAACTGTAACACTAAAATGTTTTAAGTTAAAAATCCACTGTACCGGTCTCAAAGTAGAGCTCTATTCTTCAGAAAGTTTATTATATTAAGGGGCCAATTCATTAACTTCGAGTGAAGGAATAGAAGAAAAAATACTTCGAATTTGAAAGTGTTTTTTTGGCTACTTCGACCATCGAATGGGCTACTTCGACCTTCGTCTACGACTTCGAATCGAAGGATTCAAACCAAAAATCATTCGACTATTTGACCATTCAATAGTCGAAGTACTGTCTCTTTAAGAAAAAACTTCGACCCCCTAGTTCGCCAAATAAAAGCTATCGAACCCAATGTTAGCCTATGGGGAAGGTCCCCATAGGCTTGGCTAAGTTTTTTTGGTCGAAGGATAATCCTTCGATCGTTCGATTAAAATCCTTCAAATCGTTCGATTCGAAGGATTTAATCGTTCGATCGAACGATTATTCCTTCGATCGTTCGATCGAAGTATTTGCGCAAAATCCTTCGACTTCGATATTCGAAGTCGAAGGATTTTCATTCCCAGTCGAATATCGAGGGTTAATTAACCCTCGATATTCGACCCTTGATGAATGTGCCCCTAAATGTATCATCAATACCATTATAAAACGCTGTACCCTGTCTTCCCAATAAGGCGAAAAAATGACTCTGAAAGATACAAGGTGCACATCTTCTCATAGCCAGACTTCTAAACTGCACCAGGTCCACTTTTTATTCAGTTTGTCCATTAATGACTTGGGTGAGGGCATTGTAAGCAATGTATTTGTATTTGCCATGGACACAATACTATGCAAACCAATTAATTCAATCCAGGATGCGGCATATTGCAGGAAGATCTGGACAAATTGGTAAATTGGGAAGCTAAGCGGTAGATGAGATTCAATGTTGATAAATGTAAAGTGCATTGTACAAAAATATGCTAGCCAATGATACCCTTAATAGTAATAAGTTATACATATACTTGGCTAAAACAAGCAATGCCATTCAGCAGCAGGAAGGGCCAGCAACATTTTGTCCCATATTAAAAGGAGTATAGAGTCAGGGGAGGAAAGCATCATATATCTTTACAAAGCACTGGTAAGGCCCCATATAGAATATTCAGTGCAATTTCGGTCTCCAATCCTTAAAAGTGATTTTAATGAAATAGACAATCCAAAGAGAGCTACTAAATTGAAAGGGGCATGGAAAGTCTCAGTTATGAGAAAAGGGTGGCTAAGCTGAGGTTGTTTACAGTAGAGACTAGGCACTTTAGTGGGGGAATATGATCACTTCGTACAAATATGCAAGGGCACCATACAATAAACAGTGTTCGTTATTTACCAGCAGGTCATTCCAGCAGATTCATTCCCCCCAATTCAGTTTAGAAAATAGGATTCATTTCAAGATGTGGATAGGGTTTTTTAAAGTAAGAGCTGTGAAGCTGTGGAGTTCTCTTCTTGAGACTGCAGTCTAGCAGATACATTAGGTAGTTTCTAGAAAGGATTTTAGAAAGTGAGAAAATACAAAGTTACAGTAATTGCTTTTAGTACAAAGTCAAACCAGGACTTGCTCGATTGTCCTCTTTAAGTCAGAAAGGAATTTTCTCCTCCTGAGACGCTGAAACGCATGAAACGTTTTAACCATATGTATTGTGTTACTATGCTTTGAACAATGTGTTTGGTTAACATTGTATTTCCATTAGATTTGATCAATATTGAAATTGGCTGAATCCAATTTTCTGCAACGATACATTCACTTCCTCAGATGAAAGGTACCGTAAAACAAGATTGATTTAGAAGAGTCATTCTGATTTGATATTTGGCACAATATATTGCAATGACCATTATGGCTCAATCCGATCATTCCAATAATATGACGATGGCTCAGTTAGCCGTAATGGAGTTGTCACATATACAGGTATGGGACCTGTTATCCAGGGACCTGGGATTTTCTGGATAACAGTCTTTTTTTATTTTTTTTTGGATCTGCATATATTAAATAAACCCAACATTAAATACCCAATAGGCTTGTTTAGCCTCCAATAAGGATTGATTATATCTTGGTTTGGATGAAATACAAGGTATTGTTTTGAATTATTTGGATAATTTATTTGAGTCTATGGAAGATATCCTTATTGGATAACAGATCCCCTACTTGTACTACCACTGTATTATTCCAAGGCTCCTTTCTGAAGGATATATAAGCATTACTCTTTCCACCCTGCATGCATAACTTTAGCCTGCATTTTGGACTGTATTAAGAGAGGGCCAAGGTGACTAGGTAAAAGTCAGCTTTATTTCCTTCCACTGTCTCAGTCTACCAATCACATTGAATATGCACTTGCAAATTAAGCCCACAGTAATCTAAAATGCATTAGAGGTAGTAGGTCACAGAACCCCATTAACAACAATGTCAATAAACGATCAATAATCTGCTAAGTCATATGGTACATTGCCCCCAAAAAGGTCAGAAACAACTTTTACTCTGAGTAGGGTTATGGGGTCAGTCCTCTTGGGTAAATGGAAGCTTGATTAATCCTGTACATTTGCTTTGCCTTGACTTAGTACAGGCTAACAACCCGTGAGTGATTACATGGAATACATATATTAAGTACAGAATGTGATTACTTGCTGACAGTAGTAGTTTTACATCAGCAGCAGATTGATGTTAATAATTATATCGGTATGTTTTTGTCTATTATCCCCTCATGATCAATGTCCAGGTCACAGTGATTGATTGATTGAATAGACTGCAAAATTAATGTTTTGAACAGTTCAGAGGAAACTGTAATTTTCTTTAGAAAAGCAGCATAAAATAGCCTTCACAACCATTACCCTCTTTCACTCACATTCATATACCGACAAAGTGACATGAGACTTACATATCTGTGCCGATATTCCTTATAATGACAAATATATACGGTATATGGGCACCACTCTGCAAATGCAGTATTTTAACGACTTAAAACCAGAAAAAAACAGTTACCTTGCAGAATTTAAAACGGCTTCCCTGAATTCTCTGCAGATTTAATGTGGTCTCCCGCACCGTTCCTTCCCAGAAAATCTCTCAAAAATATGACATCACATATCAAGTCTGTTCTCATTACTTTCGCCAAGTAAAAAGCACTCGTGCCAGAACTGGAAATGGATTTTATAATTAGAAACAGAATATGGATGGTGTAAAATTGTGCCAAGATAAAAATTAAGCCATGGATAATTATTTTTCGACCGGTGCAGTAAGCATCATAGCCCTCTCTAATTAATGTAAAAAGGCATTTTTTTATGATTATTGACATGGGGTTTGTATTTATAACCAATCATAATATATCAGCAAATTACATAGTGTGAAATAAATTCAAATGATGATGATTAGAATACTGCATTCAACATGTGCCATGATTTGCAAACATAAGGTAACAAGTAAAATATTGAATAAACATTAACAGTTTTCCATATTTAAACCTGCTGCATATTCTGGCTTGTATGTAGGGAATTTACTGCTAGGATTAAAAATATTAATACAGGTATGGGATCCGTTAGCTGGAAACCTGTTATTCGGAAAGTGCCGAATTACGCAAAGGCTGTCTCCCATAGACTCCATTTTATTCAAATAATCCAAATTTTTAGAAATCATTTCCTTTTTCTCTGTAATAATAAAACAGTACCTTGTACTTGATCCCAACTAAGATATAATTAATCCTCATTGGAAGCGAAACCAGCTTATTGGGTCTATTTAATATTTACATGATTTTCAGCAGGCTTGACGTATGAAGATCTGAATTACAGAAAGATCTGTTATCTGGAAAACCCCAGGTCCTCAGCAATCTGGATAACAGGTCCACTACCTGTATACTTAGGTTGATTGGCTTCTGATGAAATTGCCCTAGCATGTCCTGTGGGATGGGATATAAGTTTTAAAAATCCCATAGAAATGAATGGAGAGAGGCGGAATTTCACTCTAGTGGACTGTGGCGATCTCTATCTTCACTCTTTGATAAATATACCCCCAAGTACGCTAGTTAGTAAAATATGCTCAAATAGTCACAACCTGGACATTCAAGAAAATGGGCAGCAAGTAGACAAACACTCCCTTCAATTGCATCTCATTCAACAGCAAGCACTTGTAGATGCAAGGGAGCCCTTTATTTACCACTTAGTCAAAGCAATGAATTAAACACGCTCTATTTTGCCACTCATGCAGCACAATAGACATTACTAGCAAATCTGCGCATGGTATACATGAACACAGTTAGCACATGTGCTTTATATATGGCTCTTGGTTTCTTCGGTTGAATTTCACATTTATTTTTGTTTTCTTTTTGGTTTATTGACATATTCTCATACTGCGGTCAGTAGTTATAATCCATTGTTTACGAGGTTTGGCAGAAAGTCCTATTTGAGCATATTACAATCCGCAGTTATTCTGCATGCGCATCGTATCTGGACTAGTTGTTAAACTGCATCATAAATCAAAATATAAAACTGGACAGTTTTATTAAAAAAAAAAAAAAACACACACAAAAAATACTACTGTGTTTTAAAATAAAATTATCCTAAAGAACACCAAGTAACTGAACTTACAGGTTTCGGATAATGCATACTAGAGAATAGAATACACATTTTGCATTTCTGAAAAGGAAGTAAAATATTTAGAAACATAGTGCCTCATCGTGCCACTGGCTGCATGTAAGTTAAGAGTGATGCCATGAAACGACTGTAGTCATTAATAACACCAGACGAATCCAATGACCTGATTTATAATCTAATATAAAATGGATTAATACAATGAGCCAGGTGTTAGGTGCATTGGCCACAGATGAATAATGTGATCCATCTGTATCAGAGAACTGTTATTTCCCTTACGTCCCCTACGGCAGCACCATGAGATTTATTTTGCTTTCCCTTACATGTAGGACAAGTGAGAAAAAAAGAGTTAATTCTCCCCACCCATAAATACCAGCTACTCAAAACCCCCTCTAGTGTTTTTTTGTCCTACCTTCGTAGGCAGGTGAGTGTATTATCCGCGTAAATGTGGATGCCATATTAACGTTCTTTCTGGTTTTTTCCTAGATTAAAGATGCCAGGTCCCTAGGGGACTTGAAGACCGCAGACTGCATTACCCAAGAGGTCTTTCAGTCGGAGGTGCGAGTGGCCTCTTAGGTTTTGCCGTTGCCGCAATAGACTGTGCAGCCGAGGGTTGCCCATAAACAAGATGGCGACGATAACCTATGACACGCAACTTAGAGTTGACGTGATTGGTTAAGAGATGTTTACACTGATGATGCGGATCAGGTGTGCTGAAGTTCGCACCAGAGGATCTTTAAAGCTAATCACGCTGTGTTCAGACGCTCCCCTTGTATAGGAGTGTGATCAGCCTGCTGCTTAGACGTTGCTGCCTGGGTTGCAGCCTCCTTATTCAGCACTAAGGTACAAGGTACTCTGTGGGCATGCTTTTTACCTAAGATTCCTTTATAATCTATGTGTAAATTTTCATGTTTTTTCAGATGTCTACCCTAGAGCCACCACCTGTCAAAAGACACAGGAAGTCAAAGCATCTGCAGTGTAGAGCATGTGACACACTTCTCCCAGATGACTATGGGAAAAGGTTTTGTAAGGACTGTCTGTCCTATCTGGCTCACAAGGATGTTGAAGCACTTCCTGAAGCTTCTTCTTCGTGGATTAAGGAGTTTATAAAATCAACTATGAAGGATATGTTTAACCAGTTGCAACCTGGCCCAGTCCCTATTGCGGATGATATTGTGAATTCTCCTACAATAGTTAATCCTATATCTTTAGACGGATCAACTCAGGATTCATCCTCGGATGAGGAAGAAATCTTAGCCTTGTTTCCGGTGGAAAGCACTGCGAAATTGATCAGGAGAGTAAGGTTAACGATGGAATCTCTGGAAAGCGAGGATTCGCAGGCAACCACTTCTCAGGTAGCTAAGAAATCTAAAAATTTTCCGGTTCACCCAGTCATGAAAGATTTAATGACTAGAGAGTGGAAAAATCCTGAAAAGCCTCCGTCTATAACAAAAAGACAAAAGCTTTTGTTTCCCATTCAGGAAGAGGAGATACAGTCCTGGGGGACTCCTCCGAAAGTAGATGTAGCCATTGCCAGACTGTCTAATAAAACACTCATTCCTGTGGAAGATGGTTCAGGATTAAAGGATCCTATGGATCGCAAGATGGAGTCCTTACTTAAAAGAGTTTATAATACGGGTACAGCTATTTGTAAGCCAGCCTTGGCTGCCTCGGCAGTGGCTAGATCAACCAGGCATTGGCTCAAACAATTCACGGAGGATATCAACAACAACATATCCCGTGTGGAGCTTCTGGAATCCCTGGAAAAGGTCAATATGGCAGTTGAGTTCTTGTGTGACTCATCCATTGAAAGTATTAAGCTAGCTGCGAAAACTATGGCTTTATCTACAGCATCCAGAAGAGCTTTATGGCTAAGAACCTGGTCAGCTGATTCAGTATCCAAAAACAGCTTATGTGCCATGGCATTTGAACCAGGTCGTCTCTTTGGATCAGAGCTGGATAAACTTTTGGAATCTTTGTCAGGCTCTAAGAATAAGCGTCTTCCTCAGGAAAACCAATCAAATAGGAGCAAAAATTCCTTTTTCCGGAATAGAAGAACATCACCTAAAAGAGATAACTACTTTCAAAGAGACAGAAGAAGGAACGATACAAATTCCTTTCGGCCCAATAGAGCATTCAATTCTTCCAGAGGTGAGAGAGGATTTGGGAAAACCTTCCCACCAAAGAAAAGGCCATCCTTCTGACGCCAGAAGTTTACTGCCGGTAGGGGGCAGATTAATTTTTTTCTTTCCAGAATGGAAAGAAACCATTGCAGACGCATGGATACTCCAATTAATTGCAGAAGGCTACAGAATAGAATTTCTGAGTCTACCTCCTCAGAGGTTTATTCTTACTCCCTTAAATTCTCCAAACAAACAGCTGGCTCTCGAGCAGGCCATCACAGAATTTGTTTCAGCCAGAGTTCTCGAACCAGTGCCTCCACTGGAGATTCATCGAGGAACCTATTCAAAGGTCTTTTTAGTCCCCAAGCCAAATGGGACTTTCAGAACGATTGTAGACTTAAGACAAGTAAATCAGTTCATCCACAAGAAGACTTTTCGTATGGAAACCATCAGGTCGGTGATAAACATACTAGACAGAGGCGACTATATGGCTTCTTTGGATCTCAAAGATGCTTATCTGCATATTCCAATTTTTCATGCTCACAAGAAATTTCTTCGGATTGCTGTGTTCATCAAAGGAGTTCTGCACCATTATCAGTTCAGAGTTCTTCCTTTTGGGATAACAACGGCACCTCGGGTGTTCACCAAGGTTGTGACCTCGATAGCAGCGGTTCTAAGAGAAGAAGGGATAACTCTTATACCTTATCTAGACGACTGGCTGATTACAGCAGTGTCAGCAGCGCTGTTAAAGAAACATTTAAACAGAACCATCGAGCTGCTTCAGTATCTAGGATGGATAATAAATTGGGACAAATCAACCCTAGAACCATCCAGAGCAATAAAATTTTTGGGACTCATCATCAAATCTGCGGAAATGAAGTTATATCTTCCCCAGGACAAGATTTACAGTTTGAGAGAAGCTGTTCAAGAGATAATCAGAAACCCTCTTTCGACAATCAGAGGCTTAATGAGAGTCCTAGGTCTCATGACGGCATCAATAGAGGCTGTCGCTTGGGCGAAGTTACACATGAGACCTTTACAAACAGAGATACTTATGAGTTGGAATCGGAAAGTTTCCTCCATAGATATGAAGATATGTCTCAGCGCAGAGACACGATCCAGGTTGGAATGGTGGCTTCAGGAGAATCACCTAGTACAGGGTCTATCTTTTCAACAGCCGGAATGGATAGTGCTAACTACGGATGCCTCTCAATGGGGATGGGGAGCCCATCTGAGCCATCTAACGGCACAGGGCATTTGGGATCCAATGGAAAGCTCCATGTCCTCAAATTTCAGGGAATTGAGAGCGGTCTACAAAGCCATTATGAGTTTCCAAAGACAACTAAAAGGCAAAAGCATAAAGATTCTTTCAGACAATTCCACCACAGTGGCTTACTTGAACAAGCAGGGGGGGACCAGAGTTCCCTTGTTGAATCAGGAGCTATTCAAGATCTTGAATTGGACAGAGAGACACAGTCCTCGTCTGATGGCGGTGCATATAAAAGGAAAGGAGAATTTCATAGCGGATCATCTCAGCCGGAAAAAGATTGCTCCAGGGGAATGGTCCCTAGATCAACACATATTCTGGAGAATTACAGATCGATGGGGAATGCCAGAGATAGATCTCATGGCCAACAGGAAGAATCGCAAAACACAGAGGTTTTGCTCCTTAAACAGACTAGATCGTCCGGATTATATAGACGCCATGTCAATCAGGTGGAAATTCCAACTAGTTTACATCTTTCCCCCAATACCTATGATTCCCAAGGTTTTACAGAAGATCAGATTGGAGAGAGTGCAGACAATTCTCTTAACCCCATTTTGGCCTCGGAGGAGTTGGTTCTCTCTGTTAATGAGAATGTCCAGAGGACAGTATTGGATTCTCCCGCACTTTCCGAAGCTATTGACCCAGGGGCCTCTGGCATATCAGCATCTTGCGAGATTGAAGATGACAGCTTGGAGACTGACAGGTCCATTTTAGAGTCGGAGGGACTCTCTAAAGAAGTAGTAGACATACTGATTCAATCCAGAAAAGCTTCTACTATCAAGTCCTATTCTAGAGTCTGGAAAAGATTCAGAGACTGGTGCAAGAGGAAACAGATTTCGGAGACTCAACCTTCTGTGCCGGTGTTGTTAAAATTTCTTCAAGAAGGTTTTGATAAAGGGTTATCGGTAAATACTATCAAAGCGCAGATCTCGGCTTTATCTGCTCTCCAAAATAGATCTTTGTCCACTCTACCGCTTCTTAAAAGATTTGTCAAGGCTATTTCAAAGATCAGGCCTAGACTCATTCAATCCTCTCCTACTTGGGACCTACCTCGGGTGTTGAAGAAATTATGTGAAGCACCTTATGAACCTCTGGAAAATATCTCCATTAAGTGTCTATCTTTCAAGACTTTATTTTTAGTAGCCATTACTTCAGATAGAAGAGTTGGGGAAATCCAGGCTTTATCAATAAAGGAGCCTTACTTGACATTCCTTCCAGACCGTGTTGTCTTGAGAACCCTTCCTAATTTCAGACCTAAGGTTGTCAATACATATAATATCAATCAGGAGATTGTTCTACCAAACGTTCAGGAAGCCCAAGGCCACAGCTCTCAACTGGTCCTTTTGGATGTAGGCAGAATTCTGAAAGCCTACCTAAGGAGTACAGAAAAATTTAGATTATCTGAAAGTCTATTCATCAGTTTTTGCGGAAGAAATAAGGGGCTAAAGAGCTCGAAACCGTCATTAGCACGTTGGATTAGAGAGACTATCCAGACGGCCTACATTAAGGATAATCTCAATCCTCCATTTCCTGTCAAGGCACACTCTACTAGGAAAATTTCTGCTTCATGGGCAGAGGCAGCCAATGTATCCTTGGATCAGATATGTAGAGCGGCAACCTGGAGTAATCCAAATACTTTCATCCAGCACTACAGGGTAGACATCTCGGCTTCACAGGAAGCTTCCTATGGCAGTAGCATACTACAGAAGGCGATATGAAGATACCCTCCCTTGTTACTCGTTAACTCTCATGGTGCTGCCGTAGGGGACGTAAGGGAATAAGTAAATTTATACTTACCGTAATTTACTTTTCCCTTAGTCCCTTAGGCAGCAATAAATTACCCGCCCTAATAAAATACTTAAGCATCGGTCTGTGTGTCTTATTAAAAAAAAAAAAAAAAAAAAACACTAGAGGGGGTTTTGAGTAGCTGGTATTTATGGGTGGGGAGAATTAACTCTTTTTTTCTCACTTGTCCTACATGTAAGGGAAAGCAAAATAAATCTCATGGTGCTGCCTAAGGGACTAAGGGAAAAGTAAATTACGGTAAGTATAAATTTACTTAATGCACTGTACACATACAGCAGAAAAAAAGGCCGGTGACAACTGCAAACATATTTTCACCACCATACCTAGCTTTACAAGCATTCGTTTCCATTTTTGCAAGTGGTTATGACCCATGTTTGCAAAAAGGCACTGCAGAGCAAAAATTTAAGGGCCTATTTATCATACTCTGCAAAACTATTTACCCTGGAAAACTTGTGTAAAATAAATGGCAAATTTATAAAGCTGTATATAATTTTTAAGTCACCCAATCCATGGATTTATATTTATGGCGTAACCCATAGAAGTCAAGGTAAAAAGGCCACATGTAAATGGGGATTTAATTTTTGCATGGCACTTTTAAACAGCTGCTGTTTTGTTTACTGGAACTTTAGGCAGAAATTTGTATGCACAAAAATGTATACATAGCTTGATAAATACACAGTTTTTATGTGTGGCAATCAAAATGTCACATATTACACAGCTTGATAAATTGGCTCCTTAGTATACAGGAGGGAAGTGAACACAGGAACCTGTTAGGTTTATATATGTATAGTCTGAATTGCAGTGCATTCATCCCAAAAAAAGGTAAAAAAAAAGCCCAGGTGCTGCCGCAAAAAGTACAGCCAGTATGAAGGACATGTCTTGAGAAATGTCCTCTATGTAAAACCGAAATGCCAACTTACACCATTACATTTTCTGCACACAAATGAAGTTCCATGAGAGCTCTGTGTCCTTCATGCCTATACTGTATATACAGTATACATATGCAGGGCCACCAATAGGGGGGCACAGCAGGTACAGCTGTACTGGGCCGCTGAAAGCTGCCGCTGATTAGTCCCGAAGCAGCCGGAAAGACCCAAAGCCGCTGGAAGCTGCCGAAAGGATCCAAAGCTGATGAATCGAGCCGAAGAAGGGGCGAAGGAGCTGGAAGCAGCCGAACAAGAGGAGAACGAAGAAGATCTTTAAAGGTAAGTTCCAGTGAACACCAATGGTCTTTTTTTTTTTTTTTTCATTTAAACCCCTGGCCACCAATGTTTATTATGTAACTTTTATGGGGGACCCTAGACACCAATGTTTTTTTTTTAACTTATAAAGGACCCTGGACTCCAATGTTTTTTTTAACATATGGGGGGGCCCTGGACACCAATGTTTTTCTTAAAAAAAACTTATGGGGGGCCCTGGCCACCAATGATGTGTTTTAACTTGTGGGGGGATCTGGCTACCAATGCTATTTAACTTGTGGGGGGCCTAGGTCACCAACGTTTTTTTATAACTTGTGGAAGGGGGGCCTGGCCACACATTGTTTTTTTTTTTAACTTATGGGGGGGGGCTGGCCACAAATACATTTTTTTTAACTTGTAGGGATGCTCTGACCACCAATGCTTTTTTATAACTTGTCGGGGTTGTTTTTACTGCTTTAGCTCGGATGAATGCGAGACTTTTTTTTGTGGTGTGGGCATGATCTAGAGTGGGGCTTTGGGTCGTCGTGGACAAGGGGGCCCAGAACATTTTTTTGTATGGGGCCCTCATGATTTCTGATGGCGGCCCTGTATATAGGCACCTATCTTTCTTACTTTTCTTAAGGGTAAGTTGCCAGTGCCCATGGAGCATGCCTATAATACTGGAGTACTCATCTCCTTAATACTCTTGGTCTGTACTGAAAATGCACTAATAAGTGTCACAAATGGTCCAATGGACAACCCTATGGCCTTATTTAAACTATTATGCCCTTTATAATTATTAGGAAATAAACAGGTTCAGTCAGTCTGGCAC
The DNA here is from genome assembly GCF_017654675.1 of Xenopus laevis. Lineage (NCBI taxonomy): Eukaryota > Metazoa > Chordata > Amphibia > Anura > Pipidae > Xenopus > Xenopus laevis. Next base: position 74,480,536 of record NC_054371.1, on the reverse strand, counting down.
AACATAAAGAAATAAACATGCAGGGGTTCGCCCTGCTTCACAAGCCTTTGAGTGTTTGGTAATTTTTTGTATACAACATAAAGAAAACCTGGCATGGAGTTCTCTTCTTAACTCGCTATGCTGCAATGGAAGGGACCCTCCTGTTCATATAGGAAGACAGCAAAGGCCAGAGAGATACACTGCATGAGACAGGTAAAACAACTGCAAGCCTTTAAAAAAAAAGGATAACTGTGTTTGATAGCTATTAGGTATGGAACTACTTCTTGATTTCACAGTAGATGGTTTTCTAATCATAACAGTTAAAACAATTTGGTAGTATGAATATATTTCTCCCAACATTTTTATTGATTTCGATTGAATCAGCCTTGTCTTTGTCATCCTGAGCTGGGCTCTCTGCCTTTTCAAACCAATACGTTCTAGTAAAATATTGAATACAACCCAGGGATGTCTAGTCTTCAATAGAGAACGTTAAGCCACCCCTTTCCACACGCAGATATACCAATGAAGCAGAAGCCTGCCATTCAGTACTTGAAGTTGTCGTTTAACCAACACCTCTCTTACTGCCATATTTATCTGTAATATGCCTAAAGCAAGCTATGTTTGATAGGAATCCATGGAATCCATGAACTTTAGTTCAGCAGACTTGTATCTTTTTTTTTTTTTTATTATATAACTGTAGTAATATTCATCCAGATCACTGAAATGTGAAATATACTTGTGAAAGGGGTTGTTCATCTTTAAATGAACGCTTAGTATGATGTAGAAAGTGATATTCTGAACCAATTTGCAATTGGTTTTCATTTTTTATCAACCATGCACTGATTATAATAAAAGACTGGAATATGCATAGGAGAGGGAATGAAGAGAAAGATGAGTAATAAAAAGTACCAATAACAATAAATGTGTAGCCTGACAGAGCATTCGTTTTTTGAATGGGGTCAGGGACCCCATTTGAAAACTGGAAAGCATCAGAAGGCAAATATTTTATAAACGATAAAAAATGAAATAATGAAGGTTTAAAAAGTTGCTTAGAACTAGCTATCCTGAAAGTTAACTTAAAGGCGAACCACCCTTTAATAAGATCAAAGAATAATATAGGTAGTTCAGATGAGTTCATATCTCCATGATAACTACATATACTCTCCAATGTTACTTTTTATGTCATGTACCTATTGTATAAACATATAGCTATGCACATTTTTGTTCTTGTTATATTATTTTGCCATAGTGTTATTTTCTGATCTATCTCTAGGTATGGTAATAACACACGCAGCTATGTGATACGGGTTGGGGACTATCATACACTGGTACCGGAGGAATATGAAGAGGATATGACCATCCAACAGATAATTATACATAAAGATTACAGACCTGATGCCAATGACTATGACATTGCTCTGATTAGATTGCACGGGACATCAGAGCAGTGTGTACAACTAAGCACCCATGTATTACCGGCTTGTTTACCTCTTAGGCGAGAGAGACCCCACAAAACTGCACCAAACTGCTATATTACTGGATGGGGTGACACTGGTAAGTTAACTTCTGCAGGTGATTGTTAGAAAATCACTGATAACAGTCCACAGTATTAGGTGGGAAAACATGATTCTATAAGGTTAATCAGTGACAGGGTCTTTAGGCAGAGATGTATAAAACAGAGTAAGCTTGATTGATATTTAAAAATAAAGACATTTGTTAAACAGCCACTGCTTCTGACTGCAGCGTAAATAACCCCCTAATGCAGCGATCCCCAACCAGTGGCTCGTGAGCAACATGTTACTCACCAACCCCTTGGATGTTGCTCCCAGTGGCCTCAAAGCAGGTGCTTATTTTTAATTCCTGGTTTTGAAGCAAGTTTTGGTTGCATAAAAACTAGATGAACTGCCAAACAGAGCCTCATCTAGCTGCAAGTTCACATAAAGGCTACAAAATCGGCAATTACAGCATCGTCCAGGAAAATTTTTTTACGCTTGCATTGCTCCCCAACTCTTTTTACATCTGAATGTGGCTCACAGGAAAAAAAAGTTTGGCGCCCTATTGCTTATGAGCCATGAATCAACTCCAGACATGTCTCTATTCTAATACAATCAAACTTTTGAGGACGCAGTTACTGATTTAACTGACCCTGTAGTAGATGAATTCCAAGGGGTATATTTATCAAAGAGTGAAGTTAGAGGTCGCCGCAGTCCACTGGAGTGAAATTCTGACAATCTTCATTAATTTCTATGAGATTTTGAAAGGCATATTTATCAAAGGATGAACTTTCACTTTCACCCATTGATAAATATCCCATAGAAATGAAGAGAGAGGTGAGTGGTGGAATTTAACTTCACTTTTTGATAAATATACCCCCTCTTTTCAGCATCCAAGGCCAAGAGAGACGCCAATAAAGGGTAAATGTATCTAGAATAGTATTTCCTATACTACATGTGCCAAAAAATGTTCACAAGATTTGTGAAATACTGTGGTGATATTATCAACTTTCATGAAGATTGTAACTTACAAGCCCATTTGTGACATGGGTAGCATCCATAGCAATAACTTCAGATCCTTACCCCTCTGGCTCCCTGAGGTGGCTTTCATTCTGCCCCACCTAGAGCCGTCAACTTCTGAGTAACTGCATTTGGGGAACTTGCTGTGTAGTCAAGGGAAGTGACATTGCATGTATGCACACATTGGATTTTTGCCTGCAATTGTTCAAAATCATCACACAGATCGTGGGAATGGGTGTAAGTGACGGGAGACCGGGGGAAACAGTATAAAATCTGATAACTCCCAATAAAATAAGGGGAGTTGACAGCTGTGTGTACTGTTGACCTTTTTGGCACCAGAGGGGGTCCAGGGGTGTCCATGGCACTAATGCAGAGAGCACACTCTACAATAGAAGAGATGAATTTCTGGGTTGAAAACCAGAAATTCAGTCCTTGAATTTACCAGGAGCAGCTTTTTGCTACCCCTTCTCAACTTGCCTCATTGGTGCAGTGCCCCTGAGTGACTTGTCTATTCTCCCTAGATTTTTTCAGCAAGGCCCTGGGATTCTGTATTTCTGCAAACCCAGCAAAGGTACCTGTTGAAATAAGACTGCACCTCAGCATGTGGCAGGCAAAGTCAGGCAGATACTGTATTTGGGATGACCCAAGTTCTGAAGAATGCAGAATGTCAAAATGTTTGGATAACTTATGCTGTTGTTTTCATTTTTTTTTAAAGGGGACCTGTCATCATACAAAATAACTCCAACTTGCTTTCTCTTGGATTTGTCTGGCAAAATATGCTTTATTTACATAATATAAATTAGTTAAATCTTGTTTCCTTCAGTCTTGGAATTCACAATCACATCAAGCAGGCAGGTGCCATTTTGTAAACACTGATATTAAGGGAAGCTATGTATCATACCAAAATCTTGTTTATGAGCCAGAATGGGGGGCCTGAGCAAGGCACTGGCTACACAATTATATGGTGAGGAGAGAGGGGGAATGTAAGGAGTGCAATGAAGTCTAGGAAGTGCAGAATGGAAAGTGAAAGTATTTGCTTGCCCCGCTTATGCCTAAGGCATGGAGGTGGGGCAGGCAATATATGATTGACAGCTGAGAGTTTTAAATACCTTTATAACAGGCATGGATGTTTTAATCAAAAAAATGATTTGGGTTCCATATTTAATTTTTAAAAAGACTTTTATTGTATTTTATGTCTGGATGCCAGGTCCCCTTAAACCTAACATAATGTATTGGTAATATATAGCTTTTATTAAGAGGTTATAGTGTCATATAATTGTTCATTAAAAAGCATTCATAATTTTATTTTAATTCATGTTTAAGGTCGAGCATATTCTAGAACTTTACAACAAGCTACAGTAACATTGCTTCCAAAGCGTGTCTGTGAAGAGCGCTACAGGAGCCAGTTTACGGGAAGGATGCTCTGTGCCGGAAGTCTTAAAGAACAGAAGCATGTGGACAGTTGTCAAGGTGACAGTGGAGGTCCTCTGGTATGTGAACGTTCAGGGGGAAGCTGGATAGTTTATGGGGTGACCTCTTGGGGATATGGGTGTGGTGTCAAAGATTCTCCTGGAGTTTATACAAAAGTGTCTGCTTTTATACCATGGATTAAAAGTGTGACCAATTTATAAACAAAGAAAGGACTGGACAAAATTCATTGAAGACAAAGCCACAGTTGTGTGTGTATATATATATATATATATATATATATTTGTTACAACATCAGAAAATTGGCTGTCACCATACTTCATCTTATTGGGATGCCATAAGTAAATTCTTACTTCACATGCTGTTTAAAGTTTACATGGAACCTGGGCACTTTGAAGAAGCCAGTGCAATGGGACTGCATTGTTTATCTGAATATGTGGACAGCTTGCATTGATATTTTGTTGGTTATTATATGGATACATGTGTTTGTGGAAAATAAAGCCAAAGATGCTGAACTGAAATGTTGGAAACCAAAAGTATCTTCAGATAGGCCAATGTTTGCTCAGGGATCTAGACAGAGACTGTGTATGCTGTTCACTTGCATGTTCATGTGTTTATGTGATTAAAGCTAACTTGTTTTTTTTCCTGGGGAGTTGAAGTAAACTTATTTTTTTATTTTTTTATTTTTTATTTTAAACTTTCTCTAAAGTTACTCTAAACAGCCCCCAAAATAACATATATTTCTCCATCCAACTAGCTGAACAGCAGCTCTTTTATATACTTCCTAGTGTGAAGCTCCACCCCTGAGCTCTCTTCCTCTCTGACTGTGAAGACCTTAAAGAGGTGCCTACTGTGGTGGAGAGGCAGTGAGCATGCCCAGTTTGCATCCTCTTTAAGGTCTTAACAGTTGGAGAGAGGAGGCTCAGGGGGATGGAGCTTCACACTAATCAAGGAAGAAGCTAAAAGAGCTGTAAGAGAAGCTGTAAAAAAATAAATGGAGCGAGAAAGGTATGTTATTCTGGGTGCTGTTTAGAGTAATTTTAGGAGATTTTAAAATAAAATGCTTACTTATCCTTTAAAATGACTTTGGCCCTGAAAACCCACAAGCTAGCTTCAAAAAAGTTGCATGCCCAACACTGAAATTACCCGATACACTCATGCTAGATGCTTAAAAATGTGTATAGAGAGGCTTCTTTGGGCAACACTGTCTAGAAAGCATTGGTACTAGTGCTTATCAGGAGATTCTAGAGTTAGTCTATGGAATCTAAGTAAGAAAACTTCCATCCGAGATCTATACCTCCCATCAGTTTTCTTTAGCTTTTCTTGCAAATCCCTGACCCACATGTGCATATGCCTATTTAAAAAACAAATGTGAATTGATGTGAGCGCTTGAAAGATTACAGTAAGCTGAATCACAATGGGGGAGTCTACAGCAGAGTGGTCAGCTAGCTTTGACCCTTTCTAAACTGTATATTCCCCCAGTGTGGTAGACTTGCATTCCATATACAGGTATCTGAAAACTTCAGAATTATCGAAAGGCTGTCTGCCTTAAACTCCATTATAATCAAGTAAGCCAAATCTTTAAAAAATATTTCCTTTTTCTATGTAATATTAAAACAGTACCTTGGACTTGATCCAAACTAAAATATAATTAATCCTTATTGGAGGCAAAACCAGCCTATTGGGTTTATTTAATGTTTACATGATTTTCTAGTAGACTTAAGGTATGAAGATAACAGGTCCCATACCTGTATTGTGCATTTTTGAGTTTCTATTAGGGCAACATAACAAAAGATGCAAAAGTTTGCTACTAGTTTGGTTACCCATAGTAACCAATCAGATTTAAGCTTTCCTACTAATTGGTTGCTTTGGGTTTCCAGAATTGGGGCAAACCTTGCGATTGTTATTAGCCATACGTTTCTTCTCCTGAAGACTCTATTAATGGTGCTAGTTTTGTTGTTTTTTTTTTCTTTTTTGTGAATTACTTGTTTGCTTTGTGTCTGTGTATATATTTCTGGGCAAAATTAAAAGGTATTTGTCTATAGACAAATGCACTGACATGAATGAACTACATTTTACCATACTCATTGAGCATATTAAAGGCTTTTTCCAATTTTAGATGACTGCTGTTTGTTTTTAAAAAAGCAACCAATTTGAAAAAAAGAATTTTAACATAATGGTGGTTAGAAAAATGGAAATGTAACGTGAAGAATATTATTGAAAATTTTTCAGAAAATTTTGTGACTTTCGGCGCATGCGCAGTGGTTCGGGACTGGAAATTTTCTCCAACTGTGCATGCGCCGAAAATGCCGTCAATACACGAAGATTGCCGGAGAAGAAGAAGATGGCTGCCGTGAACTCCGAGGCCAGAATCTGAGTAAAAAATTAGGAGCATTTGCCTGAGGGGGCAGGTAGGCTGGGGGGAGGAGGGAGGGGGTCTACCCAGGGTAGGGGGGAGGGTTTTTTTTTATTACAGGTTGAATTCTACTTTAAGGACCACAAAGACTGGCTACCTGAGAGATGGAAATAAATAAGCATGGCCTGATAATTCCTTTTTCATCTATTTTCCTTCATCCTGATGTGTTTATTTTTGCAGAATGCTGCACAATACCTTTTAGTGCTGTAATGAAAAGTTACCAGTCCCTGGAGCAAAATTATTTTAAGGCCCCCTAAACTTTGGGAATAATACACTTCTCATATATTGAAACTGCTCATCAGTCAGTGCCCCACTCTGCTTCCTCTGTAGTTACACCCCTGAAGCCTTTAATTAATAAAGTTTGTTATTAAAGGAGACATATAGCATAAGAGAAAATCCCCTAAAATTGTAGATATTAATGAATAATATATGGTGCTGGGATAAAAATGAATATTAATCTTTAAAAACAGCCCCTTTCTTGGAGATGCAACAAATCTAGGATTCATTTTGGGATTCTCCCTTTTTTCATCAGGATTCAGATTCGGCCAAATCCTTCTGCCAGGCCCAACTGAATCTGAATACTAATTTGCGGGAAATCGCATTACTTTTTGTCAAAAAACAAGGAAGTAAAAAATGTTTTCCCTTCCCACTCATAATTTGGATATACAAATTAGGATTCTGATTTGGTTCGGTATTTGGCCGAATCTTTAGAGAAGGATTTGGGGGTTCAGCTGAATCCAAAATAGTGGATTCAGTGCATCCCTAGTGAGAATGTCAAAACGGTCCCTGCCAGATGCACGGTACGAGGGTGATGACCAATCACAGCCCTGCAGGCTTCAGTTCCCTATCAGATCAGCTTAGCTGCTGATTATTTCCTGTCCTACAGTGCAGTGTACTGAGTGTCGCCTGCTCCTGTGCACAACCTGGGAAAGTAGGCAGCAGGACATTAAATAGATGGGCGGGATTGTAGGGTTTTTGAAGAAATTTTCAATACATCACACACTACTTTTTTAAACACAGTCCTGTTATATATAAAAGAGTATAATGCCCTGGCACTTTCTTGTTTTTCCCACAATATGTCTCCTTTAAACGTGTGTTATAGGTATCCATCGAGAGTCAATGCCCATCCTGGCCTATTAGTCTTATAGCAGCCACAAAATGGGAAGCTATTATGATGTTTATATAAGCCAAGATTTTAATGCCCCTGTAAATAGCGATGAGCAAATTTTTTTGCCAAGTTACAAAAATTATGCCCATACCCTCCAATAGGTCGCTCGTCAAAAAAAAAAAAATGGATATGCCACATCACTCGACAAAAAAAAAAATTGACACCCAGACTTTAATGCATCCTGGCGAATTTTTGGCAAAGCAAAACGGGCTACATTCATCAATCACCATGGGCTGTAAACACTGCTAAATACATTCAAAAGTTTAATGAGCACTAGGATCAAGTCTAACATCATTCATTGCCTCCCAAACAGCAGATCTAAATTCACTGACCATTTATGGGAATTTCTGGAGCATAAAATGCAATGGAAATACAATGCAGAAAATGGTAACTAGTAACTATATTTACAGACAACAAGGCTGTTTCCTAGGCAAACCCTAATATTTGGAGTTACTCTTGTAACTCCAAAAAACATTTATCTTCCTAATAAATGATTGCTTCATTAAGGAGGGGCTCCCTATTAATAACCTCCTTACTCTATAATATCATAACTCATAGAGCCACTTTCACTGATAGGAAGCTTAATTAATTAAAACACTCCCATGAGTAAATGAAGTAAATGCTTTCATTGCATTTAACATACCAATGAGATGACAGATTGAAACATCCAGTTAATTTATATTCAATCCTTTCTAGTTCTAGAAACTTGATATTTATGTTGGAAATCGATTTCTCTTCCTGATCAATTTAAATCTCATTAGCCTTAGGCAATCATTCTGTCAAAGCGTCTTTACTGGTTGTAAATAACAGAGGGATCTATTTCAGGTCTGTCCATTTTGTTCTTTTCAAATCAGATTAAGCAATTTAGCCACTTTTATATTTGGCTCTAATCTTTGAACTCCAACAGCACAAAACCAGAAAATATAGTGTCGAGGTGTTCAATTGTTCTAAGTAACTCAAGATCCATATGAGGAAATAAATGTCCTGCCTCTTCTCATTTATTTATAAAGTGCCGGCATAATAAAGCTGAGTGCTTACAGCTGGGAGAAATAATGATTCAAACAAACTGGCAGGCATATACTTACTGAAGCAGGCTGAAGTGAGACATGATGGAATGAGCTTACAGAATAGCAGCACCACTGGCTGAGACACCACCAACAGTGCACATTTGTCATAATATCCTCACAGAGGTAACAGAGAATGTGTCAGAATCACTCCTCCACTTTCATCTGGGTTATTGTGAGGGATAGCTTTCAAGCACTGCCTTATTGGCTTCCAAAATGCAGGTTTTGGACTGGAAACCACTAGATAGAGTGAAAAAAAAAGGCAATGAATAGCATTGTTAAACTGCATAAAATATGAATGCCTTGGCACATGGTTAATTTATGATTTCCGGGTCTCAAACAGAAATGCCATTATTTTGTGGCACATCTTATTGTGAATATATACATACCACAGTATTTTAAGGAGAAGAAAAGCTACCGGAGCAGTTTATTTCCAATAGATTAGCCACAACAGTGCAAGTTATAACACTATATTTATTCTGCAGAATGATTTTCCATACCTTAGTAAACAGCTCTAGAAACTCTCTCTATTTGTTTAGGATATCAGCTGCCATATTATCTTGGTATGACATCACTTCCTGCCTGAATGTTTCCCTGCTCACTCATACCTCTGGGCTCAGATTACAGCAGGGAGGGGGAGCGAACTGAGCATGCTCAAGCCCTAGCCCGAGGTTTATGCTGAAAACAGGAAGTCTGATACGGAAACCCACGCGTACACAATTGAAGCAAAAACATGTGCTGTTTCTTTTTACAGAGGACTCAGAGCAGCATTAATTTTGAGGGTTTACTGATGTATTTATATAGACCTTTCTGATAAAGCTTTAGCCTTTCCTTCTCCTTTAAGCAGTATATCAGTGCCAGCCAATAACATGCCCATTGCAGCACACATTTACAACATGTTGTCTTATTTTACTTTAACACCATTCTTGGGGGCAATTTTTAATTTAACTTAAAAAAATAGATATACTGTATATATATATATATATATATACAAAGATGTGTACAAAGATGATGTTCAAAAAAAGTAAGGTAGTCACACAGAATCATATATTTGTACAAAGTATAGTTTCTAAATAATTCACAGTCCATAAAAATGTTCACAAAAATACCAGCTTCTACGTTTTTGAAAATCAAACCTTGGAAAATTTCGAACATCATTATAAAAAGAGGTCTTCTAAAAATAATGATATATAATTATTATATGCATTTTAATAAATCAGAAAATTCCCTATAACAATGATAGCCCCACAAAGCCATATAGTTCTAGAAAGTTGTTTCTGAAGAATTCATTTCATTGAACACAAAAATAGCAAACCCAATCCCAGGGTCCTGAGGTTCTTGAAAGGGCTAAACATTTGCCAGCACCAAATAATTAAAGGGATTTTGTCACAGAGGATTTTTTTTTTTTTTTTCAAAACGTATCGGTTAATAGTGCTGCTTTAGCAGAATTGTACACTGAATCAAATTTCAAAAGAGTAAACAGATTGATACCTAAAGGGATTCTGTCAAGGGAAAAATGTTTTTTTCAAAATCCGGTAATAGTCCTGCTTTAGCAGAATTCTGCACTGAAATTCATTTTTCAAAAGAGCAAACAGATGTTTTTATATTTAAAGGAGAATGAAAGGCAAGACTAACTTCTTTTATCATTTTACAGTCCTCATATACCCCTCCAGAATCGCTGTTTATGTTTTAAAATCATACTTATTTTTGTAATAAAACTAAGCGCTGAAGTTGCAGACTGCTGAAGGTAACGCCAGTGCCATCTTACAAAAGGCTTCCCGTCCGCTATCAATTACTGCCAGTGTCGGACTGGGATGCCAGGGGCCCAACAGAAAAACCTTAGACCATGGTCCAGAAAACCTTAGACCATGGACCCACTTTCCAAACTATTATTCCTCCTCTCCTATTCTCCTAGTATTTTATATCTACTTTCTATAGTCTTCCATTATTAAGCATTTTTCTCCATAAAGAAATAGGGAATGACCATGAAATATGCTAAATGGTTAGAAGCAAGAGGCCCACTGACACCTGGGCCCATCGGGAGTTTTCCTGGTATCCTGGTGGGCCAGTCCGACACTGATTACTGGGCATGCGCCAAAATCCCTCCCCCTGACATGCATCTTCGCAAGTGCTGGATGCTGGGAAGATGGGAGGAACGCATGAATGCGACACAAGGCTACCTCGGTCAGCCTGGAGGAAGCTCAAGAGGAATTTTGTGACATCACTGGAGTCCTGAGCCCGCATTCTCATCAGAACGCGTTTACTACTGCTAGACACCAGGGACTGGGATTTACTATGCTAAGTAAGTGATTAGTCTACCAGACTTGTAATAGAGCTTTACTTATATTTAAAGGAGAAGGAAATATAGTCGGCGCAAAAACCCTCCCCCCTCCCCTGTGTTGCTTCCCTCCCTCCTCCCCCCTGGCCTAACTGTCCCGCTGGGCAAATGCCCCTAACGTGTTACTTACCCTTCTGCGCAGGTCCAGTCTATGGAGTTCACCGACGCCATCTTCTTCCAAGCGATCTTCTTCCTGCTTTGACCGGCGCATGCGCAGTAGGAGCATTTCGCCGGTACAATCTACTGCGCATGCGGCAAAAGTCACGAAATCGGAAAACTCTGTGACTTTTGGCGCATGTGCAGTAGATCCGTATCGGCGAAATGCTCCTACTGCGCATGCGCCAAAACGCTGGTCAAAGCAGGAAGAAGATCGCGTGTAAGAAGATGGTGCCTGTGAACTCCGTGGACTGGACCTGCGCAGAAGGGTAAGTAACAAGTTAGGGGCATTTGCCCAGCGGGACAGGTAGGCCCAGGGGGGAGGAGGGAGGGTGGGCAACACACGGGAGGGGGGGGGAGGGTTTTTGCGCCGACTGGGTTTCCTTCTCCTTTAAGCTTTCCTTGTCCTTTAAGTTTGAAATCTGACATGGGGCTAGACATGTTGAAAGGTGCCCCCAGTAGTGTGACTTGTGCTCTGCTAAACTTCAGTAAGTCTTCAAAGGGGGTGTTCACCTTCAAACAACTAGTTGTTTTCAGATCACCAGAAATAACGACTTTTTCCAATGACTTTCTGTTTTCTATGTGTGACCGTTTTTCTAATATTGAAGTGTGAAGTGTCATTTTTCACCTTCTGAAGCAGTTCTGGAAGGGGGGGTCACCGACCTTATAAACTTTTCTAAATGGATACATTTAGTTGATATATTTCTTATCTTTGTCCCTGCTGAGCAGAATCTCTGTGTTTCATTACAGGCAGCTGTTAGAATTGATACAATAGTGTAATAACTTGCCTCCCTGGTGATCCTTGCCGCTCCTCTGCGCCGGTTAACTAAGGGCACGCGCCTTCTGTCTTTGTAGGCGCAGGCATGTTAACGCCAGCACGCCATGACTCGAATTTCAAATGTATTTAAAGGGCTGATATACATGTCTTCACTGTCCATTATAGGTTCACCTAGTGAGTTCCTGGGAGCTAATCTGTATCCTGTTTTTGATCTGATTTGTGTTTTGACCCCTCCCTGTCTTGATTCTGCTGTCTTCTGTGATTCTGACCCCTTGCCTGGTAAACAGACTATTCTACTCTCTGTAATCCGACCCGTGCCTGTCTTGACTCTTCTTGATTGATACCCCGGCTTTGGCCCTTGCCTGTCTGACTCCGATTGAATACTGCCTTTACCGACCCGGCCTGATCTGACTACGCCTTGTACCGTGACCATCTGCCCAAAAGACTTTGCTGTACCGTTGTGCCCCTTTGCTCGTTCAGAACCCCTCGCTTGGCACCTCTCTTAATAAGACCTGGCGCCATCCGATTAGCCGAGGGCTCCTCCCGAGGTGAAAGGCGGATATTAAAGGCGGAAGCAAGAGCCGAGAACAGGGTGTTTAGCATTGGTTCTGAAATTAGGGTGCCGACCGTGACTAATAGTTACTAATACTCCAGAGATGCTGCTGAGTAATGTATCAACTAAATGCTGCAAAATTGTAACAGTTCAGAATCTTCACCTGAATTACTGAGCTGCCAGACTCAAACACCAATCACGAACGTTAAACTTTAAGCTTAGATTTTGGAAAAACAGTAAAAAATAAATAAAGTAATTGAAAAATGTTTTAATGGGAAACAATCTAAAAACAACGGAATTGAAAAAAGTGTTTGGAAGGTGAACAACCCATTTAATGCAAGTTGGCGTGACATCCCCCCACCAGCCCATCAGAACAATGGGAAGGTAACAAAATAACAGCTCCTACACACAAGATAATAGCTCCTTGGTACATATGAGAATAGCACTCAATAGTAAAAATCCAAGTCCCATTCCTACTCCTTCAGTTACATTGAGCTGGAAAACAATATCTTAATTCAAAGCAGTACCATCATGAAGCTGCAGTCCATCTGTGATACTTTGTGGAGTAAGGCTGAGTCTGAACTTTTTCGCCTATTAATAACATTGGGACCAGCCATCACTGGCCAAGCCAGCAACATAGCAGCCAGGTGGCAACCCTATATGCAGTTCAGTTTTGGGAAATTAATTATCTGGAAGTGTCCAGAGGTGTACAACTTATTATTAAGAAAACCTTTCACGGTTGGGTTTGTTTCCTCTGAAGAAAATGCACTTGGGAGGGGACAGGACTACCCTTTACAGGTACATTAGAGGACATTATAGACAGATAGTGTGGGGATTTTTTCCCCATAAAGAACACCCTCTTAGATTTGACTGCTTCCAACCTCCTAGTACCCAACTTCTGCCAGAGCGCTCATTTTTATATACAGGTATGGGACCTGTTATCCAGAATGATCGGGACCTGGGTATTCCGGATAACAGATCTTTCCGTAATTAAGGTCTACATGCCTTAAATTTGCTAGAAATTCATTTAAACATTAAATAAACCCAATAGGCTGGTTTTGCTTCCAATAAGGATTAATTATATCTTAGTTGGGATTAAGTACAATGTACTGTTTTATTATTACAGAGAAAAAGGAAGTCATTTTTAAAAATGTGGATTATTTGGATAAAATGGAGTCTATGGGAGAGAGCCATTCCGTAATTCGGAGCTTTCTGGATATCGGGTTTCCGGATAAGGGATCGTATACCTGTATTTGCATGCTGGTGTGCCGCAGCCCCTTCTGTGATATCACTGCTGGGCAGGCGTGTGCATTTAAATGGTAGTGCACAGCGCAAAAGGGTCAGGTTTTTCTCGATCGCACATCGCGAATAGCCTAGACTGAGGGAAAAAAAACTAGGGATGCACTGAATCCAGGATTCGGTTTGGTATTCGCCCATTTTCAGCAGGAGTCGGCCGAATCCTTGTGCTTGGCCGAACCCTTAAAATCATGTCACTTTTCATCACAAAACAAGAAGTAAAATAAACTTGTAGCCGCGCCCGGCTCTTTTTCCCTCCCCCTCACTGATTTGCATATGCTAATTAGGGGTCAGGGATTTTGGCCGAATAAAAAAAAGTGGATTCAGTGCATGCCTAAAAAAAAAATAATATGAATCTGGAGGTGCAGAACAGAAGTGATTTGTAAGAAATAACATTGTTGTCAAAGGTATAGACCAGAGATCGCCAACCAGTGGCTTGTGAATAACATGTTGCTCACCAACACCTTGGATGTAGCTTTCAGTGGCCTCAAAGCAGGTGCTTATTTTAGAATACCTAGTTTGGAGGTACTGCGAAACAGAGCCTCCTGTTGGCTGCCAGTCCACATAGAGGCTACCAATGGTCACATCCCTTATTTGTAATCTAAAGGAACTTTTCTCATGCTTGTGTTGCTGCACCAACACTTGGGGGCATATTTATCATGGGTCGAAATTCGAATTCAAAAAGACCAACCGAAATTAAGTCGACTTTTTTTGGTCTAATAGGTCAGTTTTCGATATAATAGGTCCTTATTTGGCCGAATTTGAATTGTATGAATTAAAGGAATATTACATTCGATTTGAAGTCCCCCCTCCCCCCAAAAAAAAATCTTTGATTTTTCAAAGTCCACCAATTGACTCCATATAGGTTCTAGGAGGTCCCCATAGGCTAAAACAGCAATTCGGCAGATTTTAGATTGTGAATGGTTGAAGTCGAATTTTTAAAGAGACAGTACTTGATAAATTTCGATATTTGAAAAATTCACCTCGACCTTTCATAAATCCCCTTAATATATTAAATGGGTAAAAAAAAAAAGTTGGAGACCCCCTGCTGTAGTCACATGGAAATGAAATCAATGAATCAAAGAGTGGATATTAACAGTTTTATTGCACAAAATCCTTCGCAAATTTAATGTACTTAACCCTTTAAAAGATATGTGCAAAAGTTACTAGAACATTGAACACGCTGAACATGTTAAACACACGGCGTATGCTTTACAAAGACATTTGCAACAGGTTATTTTCACGTTACATTTAACAGGTAAAAACGATTACTCATTTTTCAAAGACAAAAGTGCAAAAAAACAAAAACTTTTTTTCTAGATTTCTAGAGATCACTGGAGTATGTTGTTCCGAAGAGCAATGTTTCTTCTTATTCCCTGTAAAACAAAATAATATCTCAGATCTTTATCTGTCGTTGCATCTATGGACACAAGGCTAAGGACGTGAAAATATGCTTGCTAACTACCAGCTCCTTCCATGGCAAACTCCCATCATTAAATTTATTCCTGAGCATGGTCTTATGTTCTGTTTTGCCAGACATATCCCTTTGAAGCCAATTGAAGGTGGCAGGCAGAAAGCAAGTTTATCAACTGACCCAAAGCATTAAGCCCTTTGCAGAGCTACTATTTGTAAAAGTATTTTGGCATATTTGCAAATTCACACCACTCCCCCTATGATTCTAACTAATCTGGCACTCCTACTATAAATATGAACTAGCCCAGAATTTGTTCTACAGACTGCAAAAGGGTAATTTCTGTACTGTGCAAACGCTCATTCAGAAAGGTGTATAGGTTGACTGGAAGAACTTAAACGGCAATGCTAGACTTAAGTATGCAGCACAAGTAATGATACAATAAAGTGCACTTTATCATTAGTCTCAAGTGTTTTATCTTGTTCCTTACTTTTTATCTTGTTCCTTACTTTTAAAGAGCTGAGACCAACATGGCAGAAACAGCATGTTAAAAATAAGTAAATCTATTCTACCATGACTAGGAAGGGAGGATGCCACAAGACACATCCCATGGAATCATGGAAAACAAACCAAAAAACACAAAGAAAAAAAACTAAGTTCTCACTTGTAAGAATACAGAGCAAACCATGGATGTCGCTGTAACTCACACTGTTAAGATCTATGGCGCAAGGGAAATCTTTGGTAGTTTTGACCGTTTCTATGGTACACAGAAACATGGCATGTTCAAATCTGCCCCATAACTCCCCCCCCCTTTTGTGATCAGTGGAACTCACCTTTGCTAATGTCTTTAAGGCAACTTCTGACCAACTCAAAATTGTGCCGACTTTTATGCATTTCCGAATGAATGCAGCCTGGGAAGTTCTAAAGCACCTTTTAAGGAATTTTGGAAGACAAAATAGCTCAAGAACAACCCATTATACCACAGGATGTATTACCACGTAGGTGGGCTCAGTTTATCCAGACTACATAGAAAGAACACAGGAGACAACTATGTGGATGGCCAGTGCCTTGAAGTGAAATAATCCTTGTAGTCTGATTTCGACATTTTTTGGACCTCAAAGATGATCCTGCTTTTTCAGTGCCAATCAATTCCGTAGTGATATCCTAAAAAAAAAACGAAGACTATGTTAACATTTTGTTGCATTTAATTTAGTATATATAGCAGCACAATGAAAAATTCACAAGTAGAGATTATCAGATCAGAAAACAAAAAAAACAATAAAAATGTTTCTCATCTTCCGATGCAAGCCTTGAGACGGGCAAGCAACTGCAGGAAGAGTGAGGATTTCTATTCCATGGCTAGGAAGGGAGTCAGCTACAAGTAGCAGGTCCCATGGATTCATGGAAACACACAGTATGCACCATTCTTTTCAGTTCTTGTTTAGGACGGTTACCTGAATATAGAAATATACGGGACATACGCTGTAAAGTGCTGCAGAAAATATTCCTGAAATGTAGAAAAATGTTTATTTATACAAGACTTGAATATAAAATACAAAGAATTCACTGTTACTATGGTATTCAAATGAGTAGGTTATAGAACGACTACGTATGTTACAGAATGACTAATCCTAAACTTTTCAAATGGCTTTTTTTTAGTTTACTTAATTATTTGCCTTCCTCTTCTGACTCTTTCCAGCTTTCAAATGGGGGTGGGGGTCACTGACCCCATGTAAAAATACAAATGCTTTGTAAAGCAACAAAATGTATTGATAGTTTATTACTCTTTTCTATTCAGACCCTCTCCTACTCTCATTCAAATCAGTGCATGGTTGCTAGGGTCGTTTGGATCCTAGTTAACAGATATTACAAACTAAAGAGCTGCTGAATAAAAAGCTAAATAACTCAGAAACCAAGAATAAAAATGATGAATGAACTAGAAAGCAAGTAAAGATAGCTTGCTTAAGAAGTTAGTCCCCTCACTGTCTTTATGGGAGGAAAAAGCAGCTACAATAGGCCACACGGAGTTGCAGCAGGCAGTGTGTCAGCATTCAGTGAATGCAGTTTTACAATGGGCCTAAATTTCTGAGGTAAATGAGCGCGGAAAAAAATAGAAAGCTGTGAGTCCACATACGCGTCACGTGCTCTCGACTGACCGCTTAGAATTATGGGAAAACCCAAACCACTGTATTATATAACAAGATAGCCTTTACCGGCGCTCTCCTGTGCGTTTTAAACTTTTAAGTCAAAAAAAGGCGCTGTTTTACCCAAGGAGGTTACAATGCGATTTAATAATATCGTAAAATAGCGGCACCCCGCTCCGCGCAACCAAAACTCACGCACCTCATGTATTTGCCGAAACTCTGCGATTAAGTAGGCGCGGGCCCAGTTCCATTGTCGGAACAGCGGTAGAATCTGGCCACGCGGTTCTACAGCCATTGCGAAACATCCCCCTTCTCTCTCGCGCGCGCGCTTCTGAAGTGAAAGAAGCCGGTGAGTGGAACTTAGCACAGACCAATGGCAAGAAAGCAGGAAGTAACCAATAATGAGCGAGGAAAAGCTGAGCCAATGACGTTGCGACACGCCGAATTTATGAAAAGGCAACGACTTCATGTTGTACACGGCTTTGTACGTGTCGCGCTGAAGAGTTTTGTGCAGCTAATTATTCCTGCTGGGTCTATGTTACCACAGGCAGTTGTGTGCGCATGAAGTACATGTGCTTGTTGCTTTCACGTAGGCTGTGTGGTTCTGAGGTGACTTATATAAGTTTCACACAGACACAGACTGTGTGACACAGGAGGTTTTTAGTGTCTCTAGTTTGGCCTACCACAATAATTGGCCTCTCTGCTTCCTATACTTTGCAATCGTGTTACTGTTAAACCCCCAACTGAAGAGGCCTAAAACCCACCTGAATATACTTCTCATACAGGCAGCACAGGGCAGAGCTTGCAACTCAGGGAATTTGGCCATATTACATAAATCCCAGACAATTTAAATCTTCTGTGATTCCAATCTGGTGCCATCCAGCTGTATCTGGATTACAACTCCCAGGTGCCGCTGATAGCTGCCAAGTACTAGAACAGTGATCCCCAACCAGTAACTCTTGAGTAACATGTTACTCTCCAACCCCTTGAATGTTGCTCCAGAGGCCTCAAAGCATGTGCTTATTTTTGAATTCCAGGCTTGGAGGCACGTTTTAGTTGTATAAAAATCAGGTGCACAACCAAACAGCCTCAATGTAGGTTGACAATCCACATAGGGGCTACCAAATGGACAATCACAGCCCTTATTTGGCATCCCAAGAACATTTTTCATGGCAGTGTTGCTCACCAACTCCTTTTTCCTTTGAATGTTACGGGTTCAAAAGGTCAGGGATCCCTATACTAGAGGATAAAGCAAGTTATAATAAAATAAATGGAAGATAAATTGTCACCTGACTGATCAGGAATGCTAATATGAAGAAAGATAACTGAGAAAGGAGGGGTGGTATTATAAAAGTTGGCACTGGGAGGATTAGGGTCGGCATAGTGTAGATCAGGCCTGTCCCACTAAAAGACTGGCCAGATGTGAACATACAAGACATTTTTATGGTTCCTGTATACTGTTGAAGTATCGGCAAAATGGAAGAGCGTCACACAACACCATTATTGTTGCAGGTTATTATTATTATCCTGATGAATGGTGGGTGAAACCCCCCCCCCCGAAATGTTGATTCACTAGTGGTTAGGGTTGCCACCCGGCCGGTATTTTACCGGCCTGGCCGGTAAAACACCTGCCAGGGCCGGTATTACAAATTTACCGGCAATGTAGCTGCCGGTAATTTGTAATACCCTTTACAAAAGCCCTTGTCCTCCAGTAAAAACTTACATTTCCTTTGGCTTCTGCGATGTGGCCCCGGCCCTTTTGCGGCGCTACCCTGTGGCTCCGCCCTTTTTACATTGCTGACCATCGGCCTGCCCCCTTTTGCATCACGGCCCGCCCCTTTATTACCCACCCCCACCACTGGCCGGTATTTATTTTTTTTAAAAGGTGGCAACCCTACTAGTGGTGAAAAATAAAAGGGGAAGCTCCCCACCTGCAACAATAATGGTGTTGTGCGACTCTCTTCCATTTTGCTGATACTTCAATGATTGACGTGTGCTGACCGTCTAGAGAGTTCTGCACCACCAAGCAGGAATTGGCATAGGAAAGGCGAGAGAGGTGCGGAAATTTTTACATCCTAGATACTGTTGCCACTTTTCCAATCTGAGGGCATGCTCAGGACACACCAATGATGTAAGAGGAATGAAGCATTTACATCAGTAAGCATTATTTCATGAATGAGCAGACCACGTGCTGGATTCTGAGGGATGGTGATGGAAAAGCTATCATTTAGCAGGACTTGGGGCGGATCAGAGGCGGAACAAGAATGTATTACAAATTTACCAGTAAGAATGTACATTTTTAATACTAGCCTTTAGCTTGGCTGATGAGCTCATGGGCTTTTATGGACTTCTTTTATGACACCATAATTTTAATACGATCTGGCCCTGAAACATGCATTATTTAACTATCTCCATAAGCCTCATCATCTGAGAAGTACACCTCCAGACAAAGTTTCACGATTCTTGCACACCTTAAGAAAATAGTAATTGGTTCTAGAGACCAAAAGGTATTGCAAATGTTTAATTCCAGTTCCTCATTTTTTCTTCGAAATATGCCTGGGATTAGTTCAGGCTACTAACCGTCATTGTCTCACAACCGCATAACTCCCAATAATCCAGGTTTTCTCAGGATAGTCCCACATTGCGATGTGTTGAGCCATGGTGTACCGTGGTGCACAGTGTGGTGTCAAAATTTTGCTTTATTTGTATGTTATAATATACAATAATATTATGTAAATTATGCCCTTGTTGAATTCTAATGTAATGGACTACCTGATGTAAAATATGTGGATATTAGAAGTCACATATGAGTGTCATGATCATATTAAGGCAAGAAGTCAAAGGCTGATATGCTCTTTATTTGTATGCAAAGCAGAAGGAATTTGGGGATGAATGTCAAGGATTACTGATAAAATTGTCTGTTGCCATTACATAAACTAGAGGTTGAGTTCCACTCACTAGTTTTAAAACACAGCCAGGGCTGTATGTTGGATTCCCAAATACAGACTGGTTTCACCCTATTTGGGGCTCATAGGTGCTGTGCAGGGTTTTCTGATCAGGGAGGTGGAGCCGGTCCTTTATATAGGTCATGAACTTTAAGGTGACTTCCAAAATCCTTATATATTACAGTAGGGGAGTTCATTACCCATACCAGTATGTACAGTATTAAAACATGTAATTACATGTTTGTTATCACATAGACAAGTAAAATAATAATTAATACTGTTCATAAAAAAAGTATACATAGTGATCAATTTCCAACACTGGCATATTTATAACATTAGCATATTTTATATCATCATTTCAAATGGGATTTAAGAAAGAGCTAAAGTATTAAATGACTCAAAAGCCCAATTAGATGTACTGTGCACAATTACCATTTGCAAGGCAAAGTGTATAGAGGCTGAGGGAAGGAGTAGAAATAATAAGATATTACCAACTGAAATTCTTCTTGGAACTCCAGCATCATATTTTAATGTAAAGGAGTGAGGGAAAAATATTCTCACAAGTTAATTTTTTTGTAAGAAGTTTTGAAATAAAATTTTCAGCATGCCATGGGTTAAAATCAATGAGGAAAACTTGTCCTTGCAAGAATTAAAGAGAAAGGAAGAAGGGGTGAATGGAGAATCATGAATTAGTTTTTTTGCTTCTAAGCCAAGGGTTTTTATATTGCGTCTTACAGATATATATGCATATATTGACAGTCAGTCAAGCAAAATGAGGCATTGTTGGCAAGAAGTAAGATTGTTAGAGGACAAAACTCATTATAAATGCTGTAAACCAATTTCTAACAACTCAGTGAGGCTTCTTTCTTCACTGCCTAAAACCTTATCTGTGCTTCTCCAGCGTTTGTATTTCAGTATCATTACTTATGCTGATACAAGGACAAAGGTGTTTAGCAATGCTAAGTTCTACAAGAAAGCCTTAAACAAATGTATTGTTTAAGCAAAAGCATACATGAGGGATTCTTCCTCTAGATTACACCTTAGTAAAAAAAAAAAATCTTAGAATGTGTTTAATGTAAAACACATTGAAGTCTTAAAGGACAGATAGATAGAACCCATTTGTTGGTGTAGTTGTGAAATACTTATAAAGGGGATGTTTAAATTTAAAGGGATTGTTTTAGCTTTTTATTCAGCAGCTCTCCAGTTTGCACTTTCAGCAATATAGTTACAAGGGTCCAAGTTACCCTAGCAACCATGTATTGATATGAATAAGAGACTGGAACAAGAATAGGAGAGGGCCTGAAAAGACAAGTAATAAAAATGATCAATAACAAACATTTGTAGGATTACAGAGCATTTCTTTTTAGATGGGGTCAGTGACCCCTATTTGAAAACTGTAAAGAGTCAGGCAAATATATAAAAAAAACTATAACAAATTAAGTTAACTTAAAGGTGAATCACCTTTAAACAAATTTATATCATTGCAGGGTAAATCTGATGTATGGTCAGGGGGAGTGCTCTTAAATGTCAATTCTACTGAACAATCCTACATTTTTTTAAACCTTATCTTTTTGCTTTTATACAGGGAACCTGTCAACCAGATATAAAATGTGTATATTTTAAAGCCCTTTTCAAATTAAACAACATTTTTTTTTCATTTATTTCTTTATTTTATTTTTATTCCTTTTTTGTTAAAAGGTTTTAAAACGTATTGCACTTACATAAGTCACACTTATGTAAGCGCAATACGTTTTTAAACCTTTTAACAAATAAAGGCAAATTACACTGTGGGCGCTGTCCCTGCTTTTTAATGTCTTTACAGAAAAAGGAATACCCTGGAGTTGACATTGATATGCTGTTTTGAAATCAGGAATCTTGTAAGTTGCCAATCCCACCAGAGAGTAGAGAAGCCACATGCTGATTTTTACTGATTGAAGAAAACAATGAGTAGTGCTATAGTGATTTCTACAAGGTGCTATCTCCAAAATAAAATTATAATTAGTTCAAACAAAGTGCTTTTAGTGCTTGCTTCAAAAGATAAAATGAATTAAAATTAAATTAAAAACTTTATTTTAATTAATTTTACCTTTTGAAGCAGGCACAAAAAGCACTTTGTTTGACGTAATTATAATTTTATTTTGGAGATAGCACCTTGTAGAAATCACTATAGCACGTTAAAACACGCAAAAAAAAAAACCTGTGCATAGACACTCAATGGTTCAAGACACACACAGATTAGTGTTGTAACCCTTTGGTGACTGCACTAAATAATAACAGTATTGCACTAGGTTCTGATATTTGTTTTTTTCCATAGCCTGTGGCGCTGATCTATAATTTTATCTTGATTTGATGATCCAGTGGAGGAACTGTGAAAAAGATTGGTAAAGGAAAAATTCTAAAGGTTTACTTTTCCTTTCAATCTTGCAAGTATTTGTTGTTTTTTTGCAATTTTAACTCTGTTATATGTTAACACATTTCATGCTTACCCAGCACTTATTCATAGGCAACCACAGGCAGGAAGTAGACCTAAGAACTGGCAAGGTAGCTGGGAGCAATTGGCAGAACCTGGAACATAGACTGGAATAAGTTGGCTTCAATACAGGCAAAGCCAAAACCTCTAGCTTGCCTGAATATCATAGGAGTTAGGAAGAAGCCCACAATGTACCCAGGGGACAGGTTGAAATCCAGCAAAGGACCAAACGGGATTATTTCATACACCATAGCAGGTTGTATCCATAGCTGTCAAGCAAATCATATGCTAATATTTTTATTGGGGCAAAGGAAGTGACACTATGAAAATGTTATCTGCAATTTGTGTGAACAAATGAAATTTTTATCCGTAACTTGTGCACAAGTTGTGAGTACCCTACTTAGCAGGTGCATCCCGTTATGGACAAAAATACCTTTGAACTGTGGGTAAAAATATGGCAAATTGTGCTTGTTTAGTTGTTACTAAATGAGCCCTCTTATCTCTCCAACTGTTAAATCAGCCCCAGGCATCTCTAAGCCATGTTCATTTGCAACTACATAATATTTGCTATTATTAATTTAATATTGCCAGAGCAGCATACTCTTTGGAAAAATATCCATTTCATCAGAGAATGCCATATCAGGCCACATTGCAGCAAGTGACACAGGGACCTACATATTGTATTATTTTATAGATTTATAAATATAAAATAAAGAATAGAATGGAAGCTTCCTCCGTGAATCATAAATAGGGATGGGTGGCTATGAGTAAGTGCCCCAACAGGCACAAAACGCATTGTTGCCGTTGTCTATCATGTCTTAATAAACTTTTGTACTTTTTACAACATTGACTGATTTTTGGAGGGACTCACAACTATTTTGGTTTTCTTGTGGATATCTCAGGCGATTATTCTTTTTGTTTTTGGTACGGGTGCATCTGTCCCGTTTTGCTTCACCAAAAAAAATGTAGAATCTACGGGACAATTTGGGAAACAGTCAAAAATTCACATTACGGTCTATGGGTGACTATTTTGTTGAGATAATATTTGGCTATGGAGTCCCAATTGCTCAAATCCCATTGGTTAATGTGGAAGGAGAGGGGAGGATAATACAATGTGCACGTTTTTCTTGTGTACGTTGTGTCTTTCTTGCATACTGCACATCTATTTTGTCGTGCTCTAAACTAACCACATGGAGAAATTTTGGTGTTGTTTCGCAAAGCTTTTTGCCAGCGGCAATATTTGAAACAAAACCATACATGGTGAAAAAATTGGCTCCTCACTAAACATAAACGTTGATCACAAGTTTTTAGAAGCCAAGTTTTCTCCCCCAAAAAGGGCAACACTACAAAATGTTATGCACATCTGAAAGCAAAGTATGTACTGTATGTCTTATGGAATTATTTAATTGTGTAAGCATTAAAAAATAACAAGGCTAGATTGAGAACAGAATCCATCCAAGTCGGGGGATCTGCATACCAGAATTTTATCCTCTCTCACTTTCCACTCTCCATTTTAGTCCTTTGCAAACCATGTAGGGCATGTTTCACCTGTCAGTGTTTGCGGGAGTCCTACCTTTACTGTAACTGGCAGATTAAGTATAACTGTGAGAGAACCTGACTATCGTGTCCAATTGCATCTACTAGGAAGTACAGTAGTGGTGATGGTACAACCCGGGCTGTTGCCTTTTTTAGTGAAGAGGAGCAACGGCCTGTACAAGGTTAGTGAATGTATTTATTGGGAGATACTTAACAAATTGGAATACCCCAGTGAATTACAGTTTCATTGTCTTTCAAGTATTATGGATGCAAAGAAGATTTCTCCCCTTTCTAGAAAATAGCAAAAATTCTAAAACTTAGCTCAGATGGAGCATCATTATACTTTAATGTTTTTACGATTCTTTCTGCATGGAAGCCGAAATATACCTCACGCTTCTGATTTTTATAGAGATTGTAACCATGGCTGAAATATGCATTTAAACATTAGAAAAAAAACTTAACGAAAGGTACAGTACAGGTATATGGTAAATGTATATTATAAAAAGAAT
The DNA here is from genome assembly GCF_017654675.1 of Xenopus laevis. Taxonomy (NCBI): domain Eukaryota; kingdom Metazoa; phylum Chordata; class Amphibia; order Anura; family Pipidae; genus Xenopus; species Xenopus laevis. Next base: position 74,455,832 of record NC_054371.1, on the reverse strand, counting down.
ATATATCTGCCATGACTAATATATAATTAGAAAAAGGCATGGCAAGAGTACATAGAACAAATCCATAAATCAAACACATAAAAAATAAAGACCCCACTTGTACAGACGTAGCATGGCTTGGCCAAAGATTAATTTTCTTTAAAGTAAACACAAGACTTTATGATGGCAATAACAAAGAAATAAATGCACACAACATCTGGATAGTCAGGTCCAAGAGAGTAAATTTCCAAGCCGCGGGTTTCAAGCAATAACGCTACTATATATTAGCTTTTCATTTAGGCGACAGTAAACCACATGCTGTGATGGTCTGACTCATCAAACCAATATTTAATTAAGGGGAAAATCACTGTAAAAAATGTTTGCAATGTTTTAGAACAAAGACATTAATGGAGGACTGTTTGCTTTTGGTATTCCTCAACGTACTCTTTTATTTCTGCAGCTCTTACATTCAGACTTATGAAGTTTAATTGGCTGTTAATCTCAGGAGAGACCATGGTTTGAATGACACTGCATGGGAAATTAGTTTGATCAGCGACTCAAGCAACTGCAGTCTGCAGAATACAAAGGAAAATTAAACATAACCAACAAAAAATCTGACAGAGGAGGTGCCATGGTGGTAATTTACAAGCCTGACTATCTTGCTATTAAATGTAAATATTAAAATGCTCTGAACAGTATTGAAAGCTATAGAGTGAAACTGCAAAAAACAATCCAAAAACATCAGGTTATAAAGAATGATTGTATATGTAGATTAAACACAAGCATTTCTATTGCCTGATGTTTCACCTAAAATCCAGTAGATTTAGGGCCTTACTTATCAAAATCCAAGTATTTAAATAAAAATAGTCTGTCCAAACTAGAATTGATTGGACCTTATTTACAGTAGATTTTACATCCCCTGATTTTAAGTTTTCCCTCATTTTACATTGTTGTTTTGTGGTCCCACAAATATATTATGCATAATACATTTCCCTGGTTTTACATTTTCCTGAATTTTACATAATTTTTTTCTGGTCCCATGAAAAACATAAAGTGGGGTTCTACTGTATTATTAAAAAATGCACAAATTAATCGGATCTGGAACAAACTCAATAAAATTAATGGAAAATTCTAATCGTACCTTTTTCCTGAATTGTTTGATTTTTTTGAGCATTTTTCAGAAAAGTCTTTTTTTTTTTTTAATTTATGCCCGAAATGTCTGAAATAGTTGGATTTTTGGGCTAAATCCAGCGCAGACCTTGCAAACTTCCAAATAGGATATCCACCTCTCCCATTGACTTATATACAACCTCGGCAGGTCTGAGATGGAGGATTTTCGGATTCAAACTTTTTCCATCCTCGGGGTATAATAAATCTTGAACAATTTGAGTTTTTTTTCGCACTAAAAATTTGGATTCTATAGTAAAAAAATAGTTTTTTGCATTCAGACTTTAATAAATAACCCCCATAAAATATTCTACCTGGAAGGTCTGTGGGGACATTTTGTTATTTAAAATATATTTTATTGAAACATTTTATATAGTGAAAATAGAGTTTACCATGTTTCTCTAGAGGGAAATTAGCAATCCAATGATTTCCTATAGGATTATTTAGGGGCATGTGGGTATGTGCCCTAAAATATCCAATAAAAGCCAGAGATAGGATAAATGGGAAATACATGGAAAGAACCACATATGGATGAGTTGGAAGATAGATGAGGGTTGGTGAGATATTCCTACATGAATCTTTTCTGTTGATCCACTATGTCATTATATTTAAAAATATAATAATTGTCTGAGATAATATAAAAATAATATAATAATTGTCAGAGAGAAAGTTACAAGTGTAGAACAAATACACATTACCTTCTATAGATTTTTTCGGATACATTTTATTAATATATTTTTAAATCTAAGCTTATATGTGAGTGCTGTTATTTACCCTGTTCTAATTTCTCATTTTCCTTTAGTTATATGTGTATGCATACATATATCTGCATGACATTCAGCAAAAATGTAGCTATAACATTCAACTAAAAAAAAACATCATTCTGTTAGCTGTAGTACTATAATACAACAGATAGGACAGATGTCCCCTTGCTCTAAAATAAACCATGAACATATAATTGACTTTTGTATTTCTTTTTTCCTAAATATGTACCAAGATTATAAAGATGACTGCGGACTGTAGATTGGGACACAGGTGTTTGAATCCTTGGAAAGCAAAGTTCTGCCAAACATGCATCTAATATATGTTTTCACTTTACACATTTTCAAGCCTCTCTGGTCTCTTTCAAATGATGGATATGTATTTGTCTGTGCATTTAGCTTGGTTTGTTTGTGAAACAGTGTTTGAAAGGCTATTGCACTCTGTTGCTGCACATTGGAGGATTGATGGTTTTAGGATGGGTTTCAGTGTTAGAACATGTTCCAAATTAATTAAAATTCCCATTACAAAGTTTGCATAGTGTTCGATTATAGTCAAGAAAAAAGTTGTAATCCTTCATTATGCTGTATTTTGTACTATATGCCATATCACTTAGAAATACAGTGCTAAGCTAGTTTCATTTTATTTACCTAATGATCGGGCAGAGTGTTTCACTTGGGTTAGCTCTAAAAGGGATCATTGTATGAAGACTATTTATAAAACAAAATTTAGCGTATATACTAAGATAGTGGGTCTCCAGCCTTTTTTACCCATGAGCCAGAATCATAAAAGAAGTGGCATTATCACATTAGAGCTGTGATTGTCGGTGTCTTATGCCTCTACAATTTGTCTCCACGGCAAGAAGCAAATTTTCTTTCTTCAAAAAGCTACAGAATGCAGCTGCCTCTCCAGCTCAATCCACCCAGCAGGCAAAAGGCGGGTGATTGAATATTCTGCAGTCCAAGAGAGGTGTCAAAGTAGGTAAATATTGCAGTCCAATATTGTTGGGTTTTAGGGCACGCACAGAACACATGGAAATAAGTGCCACTATGAAGATTATGTTTAAAACAAAAATCAGGGTATCCTTGATATATCTGTGCCAGCCTGTATGGAGTCAGGTAAACTGTTCAGACAGGAGAGAGAAAGGGTTGGAAGTTTCCTAAAAATTTTCACCCAAGCTGGAACATTCACAGCTGTGAACTCTATGCACTCTTTCTTGTTTTAATAATGACCATTTTTGAGTACTGGAGACCAAAACCACACATAGGGGCAGATTTATTAAAATGTGAGTTTAAAGCTTAATAAAGAAAAACCAACCCATGTTCTATTTATTCCTATGGGAGTTTTAGAGTTATATTTTTCAGTGGGTGAAATTTAGAACTCACTATTTGATGGTTCTACAAATCCCATAGGAGTGAAAAGAACGTGGGTGAGTTTTTCTTTGTTAAGTTTTAAACTGACATTTTGATAAATCTGCCCCTAAATATTATAGAGGGACTAGTGCTTGTTAAAAGGATCTATACTCCCTTTGATACAGATCCTTTATGCTGCTAACACGTATTAGTTATTTTTTTGCAAGAGTAATACAGTTACTCTTTCATTATGGGTTCATGCATGCAGTATTGGACCCTGTACTTAGGAGTAAGGATCCTAACTCTGCTTTCTCACTCCACAAATAAACAGGAGGTGAGTGGTTATAAGACCTCCACTGAAAGGTATATAAACCCCAAAAAAATGTAAACTTACTCAAAGTGGTCCTTTGAGCACTTTTGCAAGTTACATTAAAATTCTATTGGTAGTGGTTTCCAAGATATTAGCAGTTTTAGGCTAATACCAAGCTTGCAGCTCAAGCTCTTTTTGAAAACTCAGAGTTTCAGAGATCCTAACTATCTGTGCAAGTTTTATACTTTTTATGTTAATTAATCCTGTGATTGCTGACTCTATTGAGCCTGGTCATAACAGTTTATAAAATGTATTTCAAACAGCTACAAAAAGAAAAATTAAGGTTAAGCAATTAACATTAATTTTTTTGGGGCATGACCCCATGAGCTAGAATGTGGTCCAAGTTCCTTTTACGTTACACAGTCAATACTACATAAATAGAGTATCATATGATTGTTTATGTGCTTAACTCTGTTATTGTTTTAGACTGCCATTGATCTTTGCTGTACAATGTGCAATGGGGAGATAAGAGCTGCTGGCCATCATAAGAATAAGTTCCCTGGCAACTCTTTTATTTTTCAGCAGATTTTTACTGCAAGAAGGTAAGCTAAATATCCATATAGTAGTAGCTCAGCCCATAGTACCAATGCAATTATCAGGAAATACTGTCTCAAGAAAATACTGCCAAATTCATCTAAATCTATACTGTAAAAATACTACAGGTTTGGGACATGTTATCCAGAATGTTTGGGAACCCAATAGGCTGGTTATGCTTCCAATAAGGATTCATTATATCTTAAATGGGCTCAAGTACAAGGTATTTATTTATTATTACAGAGAAAAAGGAAATAATTTTTAAAAATTTGGATAAAATGGAGCCTATGGGAGACGGCCTTTCCGTAATTTGGAGCTTTCTGGATAACGCGTTTCTGGCTAACAGATCCAATACCTGTAGCAAGGTTGTGCAGTAAAGGTGCAATTAAAGGGTAAATTGCAACTGGTCTTTTTTTAAATGTACCGTTCTGTTCTGCCTCTCTTCACTCTAACTTTCATGGAAGCTCTTGCAAGTTGTTGACAAAACCTATTTCATTGACATGTTCAAAAAATATTTTGCTGGTTAAAAAACACTGACATTGTCAGAATTCTGAGAACTGCAGGACCATTTTTGCTCATGTGTAGCAAGAGGGCATTGGGTTTGTACCAGTCATTAAAGTACAATTCTTGATGAGTTTGGTTAAAAAAAACCTAAAATTTGTTTAAATAAAATGCAATTGCCTTTATATTGAAATAAGTAATTCAAACATTGTTGATCACAAAATATCACTTTAGCAGTTCCATGACTTGAAAATAACACATTAAAGTCTGTGAAGATAGAATGTAATAAAATCTTAACCAACTCTCTGGGCTAGTTACTTATTTCAAATGATAAGAAATGGAGAAGAAAATAAGGGTTATTTATTGTTTTGGTCATTTTTATCATCTGCGATGTCTGTTTGTTAATATTCAGTAATGTATCTGGAATGTCCTACATAGAGTTGGATATTTGTTTAATGAAAGTGTCAGCAGGAAAACTTGCAGCAGCCATGTTTATTTATTGCTTTGATGGTTTTTGCCCTACAAACTATCCTTTATTCTTAGCAAAGCGTTCAGTTAAACATTAAGAACCCATCTATTCTCTTCTCTGGAATCACTTTCAAATTAGGAAAATGCCTGGCCCAGTTAAGATTCATATACTCTGACATCTACTTCCTCATTTAATTGAATACATTTGCATCTCTTAGCATTTGTAAGAGCGGATATATCTTGCTACATTCAAACATTTCTATTTAATATACAGGCTTAAAAAGAGTCGGGTTGGGTTCACACTTTTCTTTAATTGTGTCACTCTCATTCTGATGTATTAGATAACTACCTAGAACTAATTAGACATGAATAAAAATCAAATTAAAATATTTAAAAAAAAAAAAGAAAAATTGTAAGATGGCAGTGCCCCATTTCTTTGTATGAATTGCTTTTTCTTCCAGAGCTTTGTAAAATTCCTTTATAATTATAAATCTGGTTTCTCCTTTTTTCAGCACTTTTCTGATTTGATATGGTTCGTTCTCACCCCCATTTTAAAGCGAAAACAGTCACAATGACTAAAGATTATATAAAAATGCAAACGTCACTTTTAATCCATCACCAGGTGTCTAAAATAACACTATTAGAAATGTCAGTGGGGTGCTATTTGTATAGCATAACAGTTCCATGGACAGTAAGATTACAGCTCCAAATGAGACCCCTCCCTGTGGTGTTATCTCACGTAGGCATTCCCTTCACAGCTATGTAGATGAAGTACCACATTTTAATGAGCATGAATTCACTAGCGCCAGCTCTTCAGATCAGCATTCGGTAATGCATTATATCCTCTATAGACTCATTGTCAACGTTTATTCTTAGCATAATGAGCAAATTCACTGCAGTTCATTATTACAAAATTATACTCTAAATTGATTTTTCTTGTCCAATGAGAGCAAGGGGATTTAAGGGAAAAACTTTTGCTTTTGCCTTTGATTTATAACTATGCAGTTGGAACAGTGATGATATAGTAAATGCATTTTCTATTCCTTTCCATTCTCAGAATAGTTTAATAACAGCAAAAATCTGAAGGCAGCTTGGTAATGTTTTCAAGAAAAATTCTAAAGGTGTCTTTATACCCTTGCAGACTGTCAGGGGGCCTATCGGCTCCCAGCGGGAGAGTCAGGACCAAGGAGGAAGCCTTTTACGGGTCAAAGTTCAGGTTCAAGGTACAGACAAGGGTCAGGCAGATTCAAGATCAAAGTCCAGGCAAAGGTTCAATGGCAGGCAGAAGGGTACAGAATCCAAAGTCCAGGCAGAGGTCAAAGTCCAAGATAAACAATAATACAGCACCAGAAATACTAAATAACAGATCCTATAATTGGGCAGTGAAGGAGAGTACTGGGCGCACTTTTATTTTGAATCTTGGAGCCAATTCGGCACTGGCGCAGCGTCCTGCGTCAGAGGCGACGCGCCTGCGTCATTACGCGGCGACAGGCGCACTGGCGTTGTTCCACCGGCGACGCTACCCACGTGGCGGCAGCATTCCTGACACAGACCATATGTTGTCCATTCGCCAGGTATAACCTGGCGAGGCAGACTCTAGTGAAAAGGGTACCGTACTGGAATTACATGTCTATTACTACTAGCTCTGGGGTTGAAAAAACTCTTTAATTCAGCCAGCTGGTAAAAAACAATATACAGTAATGGGATCCATTATCCAGAAACCCGTTATCCAGAAAGCTCCGAATTATAATATGGCCATCTCCCATAGACTCCATATTAATAAGATAAATCAAATTTTTAAGATTTTTTTCCTTTTTATAATAAATCAGTACCTTGTACTTGATCCTAACTAAGATATAATGAATCCTTATTGGAGGCAAACAATCCTATTGGGTTTATTTATTGTTTTAGTTTTTAAGTACATTTAGTGGGTTATTTATCAAAGGTCGAATTTTAGAACTTTGTGAGGTTTTTTATACCTCGAATGAACTCGAGTTTAATTAAATTGCATTGAATTCATTGAGTTTTCGAGTGAAACCCACCTAATAAAACTCGAACATCATGAAGGCTATTAACAAGGTACCTCTGCCTTAACCCAGAAAAATTTAAAGTTTTTGTTTTTATTTTTATTAAATTCGAGTTTTGACTGAAAAACCCCCCCAAAAACATGAAATTTTCGGGTTAAATAAATCTGCCCCATAAAGTATGAAGATCCAAATTACAGAAAGATTCCGTATCCAGACCACAGCTCCTCCCTTTCTATGTATCCTGGCAGTAGTGACCTACAGAACTGAAATACTTTTTTTTCCATTCAACTTTCACCACTTTACCTTTGTTTTCATGCTTTCTAACTGCTTCCACTTTACTTCCCTTCTCTCTTTGGGGCAAATTTACTAAAGGGCGAATTTTCACTTCAAAAGGTTCGGCCACACTTTGCACAACTTTACTAACATTAATTTGCAGCAAATACACTCATTCATCAAAATGCTAAGTTTCGTCTTCACAGATGAACTCTGGCGTACCGTAAATTGATCAGTGCTGACATTTGTAAGAGAATGTTCGATAGCCTTACTTTCTTCCTAACGAAACATAGTTAACATACTTATGTCAATCTAAATATGGTGGGTACATATAGGTCATACAGTATATATGTCTTTATTAGTGATTGTTGGTGAAATTGCTGGAAGTTGCCACTTATTAAAAATGTCCAAGGAAGCAGAAGAAAGACAAAAGAGATGCTCTATTGTCCTAGGCATGAGTCCACCCTAAACCAAATGTGGAATGAGCTTCAAATGGTTAAAAAAATACCAAAAAAAAAATATTTAACAGTTATAACTTTTAAACATAAGCCCACAATAAAATATGAAAAAACGCCAGCGTTTAGTCGTTTTTTTTTTTTTATAACTTTTCGCCATACAGGATATGATGTCTCTGACATAAGATTGTTGAAGATGTAGCTTCATCTTATCAATTCGCCACGTATAACCTGGCAAGGCAGACTCTGGTGAAAAGGGTAACGTACTGGAAAGTTTGCACTTTGATGAATTTGCAGAGTAACAATCTTTCGCCTGAGTGAAAATTCGTCTGGCGAAAAGGAGCAAAACTTTGTTAGCACTGAGCACTTTCGCTAGCGAATTGTCCTCTATGCCTGTTAGTAAATATCCCTGTGGATTGTCATTTTGGTGAATTTTCGCTAGCTACTACCAGTTTGCCTCTTTAGTAAATATGCCCCTTTATGAAAGTTCCTGTGACACTCCAAGGTACTGTGTGTATCACAACTGTTCTGGGTCACTCCATTATGTATAAGAATAAGTCTCACTGATTCTCTCCCTCCACAAAGTCACCCTGGCTTAGGGGCACTGAAACAAATCTTCATTTCATAAAACCAACCAATCCATAGTGCAGAGATCCCCAACCTTTTCAACCCGTGAGCAACATTCCGAAGTAAAAGGAGTTGGGGAACAACGCTAGCATGAAAAATGTTCTTGGGGTGCCAAATAAGTGCTGTGTTTGGCCATTTGGTAGCCCCTATGTGGATTGTCAACCTACATTGAGGCTCTGTTTGGCAGTGCACCTGGTTTTTATGAAACCAAAGCCTAGAATTCAAAAACAAGCTCCTGCTTTGAGGCCACTGGAAGCAACATCCAAGGGGTTGGAGAGCAACATGTTGCTCACGAGCTACTGGTTGGGGATCATTGCCATAGGGGGTCCTCTTTCATAACTCTTTCATACAACTGCCTCACTACAGTATGAACACATACCAGTCAATCTTAAGGGTCTTAAATGATAATGTGCCCTCTGCTCCAAGAATAAGTTGCTCTGAAGTTAAGTTTGTCTTTTACATGACCCCCAGCCCCTTTATATAGCCCCCTTTTATTTACCATAATATAAACTAATCCAGGGATTGATCTGATTGCTGGTGTGGAATCAGGAGGCAACTTCAGATATGTACTATACATATACAAAGCAAAGAGTGACAGCGTATTAAAATAAAAAAATATTTATTTTGAAAATCAGGCTACCAAGTTATTTGACATTTTGGATACTGTAAATGTTCTATTTGTGTTCCTTTATGCATCTGCCAAACACAGTCCATCACAGACACTAAAAAGGGTTTGGAGAAAAAGGCCACAGTCTGATATTTTTGAAGAAAATGTAGTTTCCAGCCACATGCCAGCATATGGAATATGGAGCTTTTCATGGTTAACTGTAGGTTGATATTTAGTTGGTCTGGAAAAAGAATGCAGTAATCTTTGTAGTAACGACTGAAAAGTTTGATCTTAAATCGTGCTATCTGACTTTCTGAAGCTCTTGCCGCAACCAGGATGGTAGTGGTTGTCCCAATCTGTGCAAAAGTTTTGACAATTCCACATTGTGATCTTGATAATAACTTGATAGAAATGCTCTGCACTGTATAGTCATAGAAAGCAAAAAGAAAGATCAATGTTGAAAGCCAAATACAATGAACTTCCTATAAAAAGGTATCATGCCTGTAATTATCTTTATGAAAACATCAATAGTATAAGTTCTAGTTGCTGATTTTGATGGAAATACATACCAATTTCTCATATTAACATCTGTACAGTATCTCATATATAGATAGCAATGTGTGATGCCATAGATTTTGAGCAGAGTTTGTCCAATTATTTGCATTTATGCAAATCAAGTGTTTTCTGAAGTAACAGAAACACTTACATATATTTATGTCTATGTTATTATCTGTTGATATAGACATAAACCATGATAAGCCTCACCTCTGAATCCATTGGAGGGTATTTTCTACCTTTGCTCTTTCCAAGACATTTCGTTTTTCCTTCTTCCAAAACTTGGCACCAAAATCCTTTTTGAGAATCAAATCTAAAGGCACAAAATCTGATAAATAATAAGCTCCTTATGATGACAAATAGTTAGAACTTGCCTTGCTCCAAAACACTATAAAGCTAACGTGAATAGGTAATATTTTCTAAAGGAAAAACCCTTATATATTTTTTCTTTGTATTTTCTCAGTTACAAGAGTATATGATTATAATCTCAAAGATATGAAAAGTTATCCTTATATATACAGTATTTGTCACTGTCAGATAGAGAGCAATACTGTATATGGATATGTTTCAATCATACTTCCTCTCTCAAGTTATTTGAAAAAAGAAATTGTAAAAAGCAATACTCTATGGGGGTTATGTAATAAAAGGCACTAAGTTTGCCCAAGAGCAGTAACCTATAGCAACCAATTAGCAGGTAGCATTTACTGGTCACCTGTAAGCAAACATCTAATTGGTTGCTTATAGAGGAAAATATACTTCATGCTACGGGTGTGTTTTTTATATAGAGATTTGCATTGCTATTTGTGACAGCAGATTCTTTCCTGATAAAATAGAAGTTTTTTTTCTAGGTAATGCAGTATTGTACAAACTGAAGTAAAATCCTATTACTTTTGTAGCAAAATTATTTCCAGTTTATAGCTTCAGGTGTCTAATATTTCAGACATAAGAGTAATGCATTCAAGTTATTTGAAAAACAAATGTAAAAATCAGCACTCTATGGGGGTTATGTAATAAAAGGCACTAAGTTTGCCCAAGAGCAGTAACCTATAGCAACCAATCAGCAGATTTACTGGTCACCTGTATAAAAGCAAACATCTTATTGGTTGCTATGGGAATGTTTTTTAAGCATTCTTCTTCAAGACAGCGCCTCTTTTTACACCAAAATTCTCATTAAAAATACACCAGAATTCATTAAAAAGTAGGGATGGGCAAATTTTTTCGCCTTGTTTCGCCGAAAAAATGACGCCCATAGACTTGTATGGCAGCGTGCGTAAAAAAAAAAAAAAACGCCCATAAATAGAATATAATGGGCGTCTGCGACATTTCGCTGGTGGCGATTTTTTGGCAAAACGAAATGGGTGAAATTTGCCTATCCCTATTAAAAAGCTTTATAATTCCGTGTAATCTTAGATTGTATACTTTTGCATCAATGTGATGATCAGTTTAATGCTCTTAAGTAAACTTTGCTATTCTTCCTTTTTAAAGGGGTTGTTCACGTTTACATACATTTTGAGAGTGATGTTCTGAGAAAACTTGCAATTGATATTAATTTTTTAACACTACTTTTGTAGCCTAACAGAGCATCTGTTTTTTAAGATGGGGTCAGTGACCCCCATTTGAAAGCTGGGAAAAGTCAGAAGAGGAGAGCAAATAATTAAAAAAAACTATAAAAAATAAATAATGAAGGTCAAAGTAAAAGTTGCTTAGAAGTGACCATTCTATAACATACTAAAAGTTAACTTAAAGGTAAACCATCCCTTTAAGGTTTGTTCACCAGTAGTTACTGTTATCTATAGTTTGAGTTCCATCTTCTTTATCTATTAATGACATTGGCCACTAGTTTATGAATCTCTATATGGGGCAAATTCACTAAGCGCCGAACGCTAGCGTCAATTCGCTAGCGTTGGTCATTTTCGTTACTTCGCAAATTGACTAACGAACGCTGGCGTAAATTCGCTAGTGTTACTTTGCACCCTTACGCCTGTTGAATTTTCGCAATGGACGTAACTACGCAAATTCACTAACGCGCGCATTGTACTGAACACTACCTTTTTACGCTAGACTTCCTTCGCCACCTCAGACCAGGCAAGCGAATAGAGTAGATAGGGATTGCTTCAAAAAAAGTTCAAATTTTTTCTAAGTCCCAAAAAACGCTAACATTTTTTCTATATTATGGGTGATAGGCTGAAAAAGATGGAAAAATTTTTTGGGGCTCCCCTCCTTCCCCTCTACATTTCCTAACTCATGGCAACTTAACTATACAGTGGGTACATGTGTAGGGCAAAAAAACTTTTTATTTGATGTTTTGAAGGTTTCCCAGGCATTTGTAGTGATTGTACGTATTCCTCCATTGAAATTTGAATTTGGCGCCGTATGCAAATTAACCATCGCTAGCATAACTTCGCTTCGCTTAGCGAATCAACGCTAGCGCAACTTCACAACCTTACGCTACCCCTGAGCGCAACTTCGGATTTTAGTGAATTTGCGGAGTGCTGGCGAAACTACGCCTGGCGAAGTGCGCCGAAGTTACGCCTGGCGCAACTACGAATCTTAGTGAATTTGCCCCAATGAATATCTGGAAAATGAAGTAACATGTTAGGACATGATGAGCTATCTGTCATCAACAAATTGTACATGCAGTTGGCAACATCTGTCAGCACAAATATGTCCCAGTGCAGTAAAGTTTAGCAACTGTCAATATTCATTTTTCTAACTTCAGTAGGCTAATCATGGGTCATTGCTGGTTGCCATAGGTTATTTACATGGGGCAAAATTACACTAAATAAGCAATTTGCACTTATTTTATTTAGCGAACTGTTAAACTTACGCCAGTGCGTCGGAGTAGTTATAATATGGAGAAACTCCTAAAAACTTTTGAACTTCCTCCATGGCATTTGCAGGATCCGACCGTAGTTGTTGTCCATCAACAATGTGAAACTACAAAACAAAATCAGTTAAAACCCAATTTAAATGTCTAGAAAATATTATATTGTGCATGTGATCAGAGTGCATTTGAAGGACTTGTTTTATTTTCACAAGTATACATATTAACTAAAATAATAAAAAATATTTCTTTACTTGACAAAGTTTTTGTCTAAGAGAACATTAAGGCGGGTTATTTATTAAAGTCCGAATGCTAAAAAACTGAAAAAATTTTAGTGGAAGAATAACCTCAAATTTTTCGAGATTTATTCTGTACCCTGGGGCTGCAAAAAGTTTGAATCCAAAAAAAACCCATATTCAACCTCTCGAGGTCCTGTACAAGTCAATGGCAGAGGTCCTATTTGCAATTTGAAGATATTATTGTCTGCGCTGGGTTTCGTACAATAATCCAAACATTTCCTGCTTTTTTTGTGCCTATTTCACAAAAAATTCTGACTTTTCGGGTGTCAAATCCAAAAATTCTTTTTTTTTTCGCACAACAATCCAAAAAAGTTGTGATTATTGAATTGTTTCCAGTTTTTTTTTGATAAATAAAGGCATATTGTGGATTCTAGTTTGGTCAGACTTTTTTTATTTAAAAAAAACAATTCGGATTTTGTTAAATAACCCCCAAATTGTGTGGAATTTCAGAGACTAGAAATTAATATATAAAAACCCAATATTATTTTTCTGTAGCACAAAAACTTTTAAAAATGTAAATTTCCGGAAATTTTAGTATCATTTTAGCATCTGGATTACATTGCTATTTCATATTCTCTGTAATTATGAGACGGGTTTTGTATCTCTAGCTGAATGTTCTAATAAGAGCCAAAGGGCTAATATAAGGACTGTGGAAACATTTTATTGCACATTATTATAATTACTTAATTTACATTATTAACTGATGTATTTTATACTATATCACCAATGCTGCTTTTTTGTATGTTAATCTGCCATGAGACTTGTCCTTGGTTGGCATGTACTGGCTTTAATGAAATGTAAGACCTGTACTGTCGGGTCACAGTAAATTTTTCAGGGTCACTTCATATCAATGGCTGGTAATGCCTTTAAATAACATTTCAATTTGACAGGGATTGCACCATTTATTATTCAGGTGAGTTACAAATGTTAGACTTTAACCTGAAGTTATTGCTTTGAAACATATAGCATACATTCATACAGCTTAATTTATGGTTACACTTCATCATACGGCAATGGAGAAGGTATTATAAACATAAATTATAAGCCATTTAATTGAAAAGGTAAGGAAAACATCTTCCAAACTGTAGACAAGTATAAAAAACGCTGAAGGCCTGACATTTCATACAATGTCTCTTGGATACATTGGGGTCATGTTATTCACTTGAGTAAGATTTGCAATCACTAATTGTAGGGGCCTCTTCAATTCTGTTGGGGCCAATATACACTGAAAACTCTCTGTACAGACGATTAAACTTCTTCAGTTATCCCTGTATATTTCCATTGCTGTTTATGTGTATTGATCATATCTGTAATAAACCCCTGCTGACTTCTTCCCATAGGATAAGTAAAATACATGTTAGAAATTGCAAGCAAAATCACAAGGTAGGTAATGCATTAAGATATTTTGGGGACAAAATGCACGTATGGGATCCTTTATCCTGAAACCCATTATCCAGAAAGTGCTGAATTACGGTTAGGCCATTTCCCATAGACATCATTATAGCCAAATAATTAAAAAATTTAAAAATCATGTCCTTTTATGCCCACTAAGATATAATTAATGATTATTAGAGCTAATACAATTCTATCGGGTTTATTTATGGACAGATTTATCAAGGGTCGAATTGAAAATTGAAATTTGAATTTTCAAGTGTTTTTTATGGCAAAAACTGTCAAATTTGACTAGGGAACTGTTAAAATTCAACTAGAGTTTTTGATTTATCATATTCTGGCCCTTTAAGAACTCAAATTCGACTATTCGCCACCTAAAACCTGCCGAACTGCTGTTTTAGTTAATGGGAGACGTCCTCGGATCAATGTGGAGTTGTTTGCAGCCTTCCTGACATTCAAGTTTTTTTTCGGGGGGGGGGGGAAACTTGTATCGAATTCGGGTAGATCCTATTCACCCGACTTTAGAAATTTTTTTTTTTTTTTCAATACATTTTGATTACAAATTGGATCAGGTAAAACCCATTAAAATCTAGCAAAAACCCTGAAATGTACGAATTTTTCAGGCTTTTTTCCCAAATATTTTTTTGAGTTTTTACCCTAAAACCATTGCCTCTCCCATTGACTTATAAATGAACTCGACAGGTCTGAGATTTTTATGGCCAAAACTTTCAAATTTGACTAGGGAACTGTTAAAATTCAATTTGAGTTTTAGAAAATTCGATTTTTTTCAATAAATTTTGATTGGTTGAATTTCAAGTTCATGGGAATTGATGGGAGTTTTAAAGAAACTCCCATGAATTCATTTAGTTAGGTGTTGATTGTATTAGAAAGATTGAAGCTTTGATGTGTTATTAAACCTTTCAGGGAGAGGTGCCAAAACAGAATTGTATGTGGCAGACAATAGGGGGCACATTTACTTAGCTGGAGTGAAGGATTAGAATGAAAAATACTTCGAATTTTGAATAATTTTTTTTTGGCTACTTCGACCTTCGACTACCACTTCGAATCGAACGATTCAAACTAAAAATCATTTGACCATTTGATATTGGAAGTACTGTCTCTTAAAAAAAATTTCGACCACTTACAAGACCACCTAGAACCTACCGAGTACCAATGTTAGCCTATGGGAAAGGTCCCCATAGGCTTTCCTAGCAATTTCTGATCGAAGGAAAATCGTTTGATCGGTGGATTAAAATCCTTCGAAAATAACCACACTAGCACACGAGACTTGTGTCTGCAGGGCAAGCCCTTGCAAAAGTTTTACTGCAGTGGTGCAACGTTTCGGGGCTCCACCCCTTTGTCTTCAAGTGAAGCATAAAAATCCTTTGAATCGTTCGATTCTAAGGATTTAATTGTTGATTTTTCGATTTTTCCGTTTTTACATATATGGGCTTCTTTAACACCTCTTTTGAACCAGTCGCTCTCCCGGTCTAGAATCTGGATTTAGCAGTCCAACCTTCCGTCTCCCTGGAAGGTTTAATAACACATCAATGCTCCAATCTTGCTAATACAATCAACACCTAAATAAATTAATTCATGGGAGTTTTTTAAAACTACACCTAACTTAATGACACCATTGTGCATTATGATAAACAGATTATGCTGATTGGAGCAACCAGGGGCGATCTTGGCCCCTCCGCCGCCTGAGGCCCCCCTCCCCCGACAATTCGCTCTTAAATTACCAGGAGCAGCATTTTTGCTGCCCCTGGTACCTAGTGGGGCGCTGCCGCCTGAGTTGACAGCCTCAACTCGCCTCATTGGCGAAGCACCCCTGGGAGCAATATTCCAGAGGATATATATCGAAGCAAGATCCTATGTACAGGTTATTCTGAATTGAAAAAGCCAGTTGAATCACTGATGAAACGTCTTCAAGAAAAACACAGCAAGTCCAGTTGATTTGACTTATTTCTATAGATATGGTGCAATTTAGAACATGGGTTAGTAAATTAGCCCCTTTATGTCTGTGCTTACACTGGAGGGGGTTATTCCCTAAAATCCGAATATATCTCATAATTAAAATAAAAAAAAAAAAAGCTTGACCAAAAACCCATGCCAGATTTTGCCTTATTTATTAATAATATAACTCAAATAAATTGGATCGGGTAAAAACCTGATAAAATCTAGCAAAAACCCTGAAAATTTTCATGCTTTTTTCCCACTATAACTTCAAATTGAGATAGGTGCCTCTCCCATTGACTTATACATAAACTTGACAGGTCTGAGATAAAAGATTTTTGCAGCATCAGGATATAATACATCTCTAAAAAATTAAGTTTTTTCCCCCAAAATTTGGAGTTTTTGTCAACCAGATAAATTTGAGGTTTAGTTTAGTGTTGCTTTTTATATACATATCTAGAGGTTTGTATCGTTATTTGTGGCAGCAATCTGTTTTCTGTTAAAATCAAAGAAATAGGATAATGTTTTGTTTTTTTCTAGAGGTAATGCAGTATTGTACAAACTGCTTTAAGAGCATGTTTCTTTTGTAGCAGAATGTTTTCCAGTTTGCAGCTTCAGGTGTCTTTAATATTTACATTTCTAGATTTGAAAGCAGTAGATAGAGATCCACCTAGCAATGTGCCCAAACTGATTAGACAGATATACAAACACAGAATGGAGCTGTCATCTTGGCTTGCGTTGTCTGTCTCTGGATGTGTCTTAGAGTCAAAATGATATATTACCTCCAAGCACCATTTCTGACATATTGTTGAGAAGTACTAGATATTTGAAAGCTTTTTGCACCTTAGTTTATTGATTTTGATAGCTATCTGCTACTTTTCTGAACCCTACCACAGTGTATATTGTTCTTGCAGAAAAAGTATTCTTTGTTATTATTGATGAGTTTGTTTTCAAGTTAATTTTTGTTGAAGAACTTGTTAACAATTATACAGCTGTTGATATAGCAAGTGCTTAATTAATAAACCCTCTAAGGAAGAACATTAGTTGCATTCAATGTATAGTCAAAATTTAAACGTCAAAATGTTTCTTTTAACATAGTTATGGATGTCAGCACTGGCAATTTAACAAGGTACAAAAAAAGATTTTGATCAATATTTTTTTTTAATATTTATGTCATGTTTTCAAACAAGGAACCTTAAAATATCATTGATTTATAAGTGCACTGTTTGTAGAGGTATGAAATCCCTTATACAGAGAGTTCCAAATTATGGCTCTCCCATAGAGTCCAATTAAAACAAATGTCAAAAATGATTTCCTATTTGTCTATTATGATAAATAATAAAATAGTATGTTGTACTTAATAGTAACTAAGTTGCATACATCCATATTGGTGTCAAAACAATCCTAATGCGTTTATTTGCTATTTAAATTCTTTTAGCAGACTTAGGGGTTATTTAATGATGTTATGTAATGATGCTAACAAAATTTTTACTTTGAATCGTTCGAGTCGAAGGTCGAAGTAGCCAATTCGATGGTCGAAGTAGCCAAAAAAAATACTTCTAATTCTAATCCTTCACTCGAGCTAAGTAAATGTGCCCCCTAATGTATGAAGATCCAAATTACTGGTCTGTTATCCGGAAAACACCAGGTCCAGAGGATTCTGTATATGATATGTATCTGTATTCCAATCATTGCAATTAACTTTGCTGCTTAACATACCTGCGAAGGAGGGAAATACTCCAGCCATTTCTTTATATGAATTGTGTACCAACCAGGAACCAGGCATTTCCTTTGAAGAGACTTAAGATGGGCTGGAGAATGGGATCCAGCAGTTATTACTTCATAGAAACTGAATTTTAGAGCAGTAGAATCCTGATGCGCTCTTTGATGCTGCAAAAAAATTATTTGACGATTAGAAGCTTTTAATACATTTCATAAAAAACATAATGAAGCAAAGCATGATCTTAGAATTAGTGACCCTTCCTGTGTTTAATACATGTCTACTGATTCCTACTGCAGATAATTAGAAATGTTCAGGGATCTCTATCCCTATTTCCTCTATCTCTAGCATAATTTTCTGAATTACAGTATCCAGCAGGCATTATTGCCATACATGCATTTGGGTTATTTTTACTGCGCTATTCTTTATTTTAATGTGAATTACAATTTCCAGAATGCTTTTGGTTAGTAAGGGCACAAACGAGAAGAACTTGCAAATCTTGATCAAATGGTGATTAAAAAGTGTTACTTTACTGTAGCGCTCCATGTTGGCAGAAACCCACATTAACTACACAAGTACAGGTATAGGATCCGTTATCCGGAAACCTGATATCCAGAAAGTTTCGAATTACGGAAAGGCCGTCTCCCATAGACTCCATTATAATCAAATAATACAAAATTTTAAAAACCATTTTCTTTTTCTCTGTGATAATAAAACAGTACTTTATACTTGATCCCAGCTAAGATATAATTAATCCTTATTAGAAGCAAAACCAGCATATTGGGTTTATTTAAAGATTTTCTAAAAGAATTAAGGTATGAAGTTCTAAATTAGGGAAAGACCCGTTATCCGGAAAGCCCCAGGTCCCGAGCATTCTGGATAATAGGTCCCATACCTGTACATATCTCATGGTATGCAGAGACTCATTCCACGGATATACAGTCTATACTCCATCATTATAATATCTATAATATAATGAATACAGTTTTAATATCTGATTATTGCATTTCCTAAAAAAACTCTACTGTGCCCATATTACTTGGGTTAACACTCAGTGGCGGTAAAAGATTTGGATTCAAAGGGCAATTTTCACCCTAAAATAGTTTCCCGCACTCTGGTTGACAATCGCTGGGCTACCTGCAATGGAAGGGAGCTCCTGGTGGAGTGGCCATGTTGTGTAGCATGCACAGGGGCGTAACTACCGGGGTGCTGCACTAAAAACTATAGATAAAATAAATACTGAAGACCAATTGCAAAGTTACTTAGAATTGATCATTCTATGACATACTAAAAGTTCAATTAAAGGTGAACAAGCCTTTAAATAGAATTCTGTCTTGCCACTGGCAGTGATGTACTTTACACTGGAATTTCAGTCTGGCCCACTACACTGAATGCAACAGCATGGACCATGAGCAGTGATGCCAATGGTGAGAGAACCCTTTAGTGCTCCAGCACTTGCAGCCCTGCTCTAAGCAAATGAACCTGAATGTTTCTTGGAGTCTGTCTTTTTTATACTTTCAGCAATAGCTTCAGATTTTATGACTAGGAAGGGAAGAATACAAAGGAAAATTGCTTCTGGCAAACAGCACATGTACTGTTTCTATGGAGACCTAGATACTTTAAAGCACAGCTGTGAAAGTTACAAATTGTTGTTCACAATTACAACAGTAACGCACTGTTAAAGCACAGACGTATTCTTTTATGAAATGACCAAACTGAAGTGGATCATTAATTGCAAGGCTGGTCTATGTGTGACAGGTTAAAACTGAAAAGACTGCAGGATTCCTGGTGCTTGTTTCTATTAAAAAAGACAGCTCTGATTTAATGTAATGATCATGCTCTGAATTCAGGTGCCTTGTTTACCACCTAACCTAGTATAACATTTTTAGATTTATGATCATTAATGTGAGAAATGCAGGTCAAGCTCTCAAGTCGCATTTAATGAGAAGGTGTAAATCTGTCTAAGGAATGCTAGAGACATATAAAACCTCATTATCTAGTGTTGTTGTGAAGAAAGTAACGCACATTTTCAATTTTATGCTAAGCCAAGCATTGTAGAACAACACATTGTTACACGTGCTCTTGCTAAAAGCTCTTTGGTTATGGAGGTGTTACAATGGCTCTTATTTGAAAGGCTCTAATTTGTACATATGTTCTTTTCTTGTTGGTTAAATAGTCAACGAACAACTGTAATTATACTTAATTTGCTCTATAAAAAGAGATGTAAAACACACGTTCTACACGGAATGTTTCAGAGCCAAGTTACCAGTAAAATATTTTTGTTTTGGGCATGATCAAAATGGGCCCTACTGAAAATAAAAATGTCATTGTAGCTCAAACCGTTAAAAGGAGATTTTGGGGCAACCTGCCTTTGACACTTTTAACTACATGAAGGGGGGCAACTATTTACTGCTTGTTCTACAGAGCCATTTGTTTCATTCCTATACCAGAGGGTTTGTGTTCTTACACCTGAAACCATGGGATGTACAGTACCATTTAGCAGCATGAAGCAGCTCAGTTGTATATATGCAAACGGTGATGTGAAGAGGGGAATTGGTGAAGCCTTTCCTGTGCGATAACCAATACGGTTTTGAACCTGCTCGGGTTTATAAGATCAATGGCCAAGCATTCTCTAAATGGATTGTCTTACTTCTCCACTCTCCAGAATTCATAAAGGTTAAATGATTCTGTGCTATCACCTCCATGATTGAAACAGTCGTTCAAGATTTGTACAATTTGCAACATATCTCAAGCAAACAGTGATCTTACTAAGAGACAGATAGAAAAGAGGAGAATGGAGATAAAAATAGAAATCTTGCATTGCATCCACTTGACATACACACACACACAAAACTAACGATAGGGATAGCCCCTGATATTACTGTAGCTTTGGATATTATACCCATCCAGGTCCCTATTAATAGTATTAGCTGACCTGCCATCACAACATCACCCAGCAGAGCATTCCATAACCTCACCTCCCTCACAGTGAAGCAAATGTATGTGTTGCTTAAAGGGGAACTCCAGCTTCCAAACCAAAATTTAATAAAAAGGCCCACATAACACAGAAACCCCTAATATACCCATCACAGTTACCAGTTTCTTTAAAAAGTATCAATAAATGACATTTTCTATCCTGAAATCCAGCTGTTTAACAGTTCTTCTCTTTCTGCATCATTTGAAATCCTTGCAGGGAAGGAGGGACTAAACACTGATGTTACAAATTGTAACAACTTCTCCACAGCTTACAGATAGCATACAGGAACTACATAATTAAAGAAGAAAAAAAGGCTTGGTGCACTCGGGGGTGCCAAATGTTAGGCACCCCCAAGTGATTGTATTGACTTACCTGAAACCCTGGGCCGGTGCTCCTATCAGCAGAAAACTGCACCGTCTCGGGGTTATACCAGTGAGCACCAGGGGGGTGCCTACCATTTGGCACCCCCAAGTGCAGCAAGCCTTTCCTTCTCCTTTAAACAGTCACCTTGTTTAGCAACTAAAAGTAATCTAAAATTATTACACTTATCTGTAGAATTACCTATTATAACCTCATCATTTCAGTTCCCTTATCTTAAAGAACCCTGCACCTTACTTTAGGAATGGAACTCCCTGAAAAAAAACCCTGGACCTCCTCGCCATTGTCTTAAAAGGTATTTTCCATAACCTCAAGTCCCCCATACCCTTAATAAGCTTAGGCACCTCTCTCTAACCATCTCATTAATTATGTATTTATTATGGTTTCTAGCAAAGCCACAATAAAACTTAAATGTCTCCAAGAGAAGAATAATTTATGCCAATATATTTTCATAAACATTTGCAATTAAGATACTTATAAACAGGGCTCAAATTTAAGTTTCTTTAATATAGTGCACACCTGACCATAAACAGAACCACTTATTCTAGGTAGCTTTTAAAAGCTATTAAATCCATTTTCCAGTTCTTTTCAGAGGCTTTATTTACCCTTTAAGATTGAATGCAACATGATAAGGCAACAGCTTTGTCAAAGGGGGGTTAGTGTCAATGAGGTTAACAAAGCAACTTTAATGCACAGCATGGCCATATGCTGGGAATCAAGATGTGTCTATAGTGTTAATGAGGTTAACAAAGCAACTGCAATGCACAGCATGGCCATATGCTAGGATTCAAGATTTGTCTGTCTTTAAAGGAGAGGCATAGCCTGGCATCTCACAATTGTCAAATAACGTAAATGCTTGTCACAATTACATGCTATATTAATGGGAGTTATAATTTTTATGTAATTTCCCCCTCATTTTACTAGAAAAAAAAAACATTTCGGAACACAGAGAAATGTTTTTTGCAAGAAACAATTTTGAGCAACTTTTTAATTGACCTTCATTATTTATTTTCCATAGTTTTGAATTATTTACCTTCTTGTTCTGACTCCAACTTTTAAATGGAAGTACCAGACCCCATCTAAAAACAAATGCTCTGTAAGGCTACAAATTTATTGCTTCTTTTGATTAATCATCTTTTTATTCAGGTCCTCTCCTATTACTATTTCAGTCTTTTATTCAAATCAATGCATGGTTGCTAGGGTAATATGGACCTTAGCAACCAGATTGCTGACATTCCAAATTGGAAAGCTGCTAAAAAGCTAAATAACTCAAAAACCACACATAATCAAAAATGAAAACCAATTGCAAATTGTCTCAAAATATCACTCTCTGTATTATGCTACAAGTTAATTTAAAGGTGTAGCTGTTTCTGCTCCACTCTGGAATAACCTGAAACTTCCATAGGCTGCCTTCAAGGCAGGGTGCAAAGCATATAAACTATAATGACTATTTTTTGAACCCTGCCCCAAGCTTTGTAAATGATCCCTCCTATTTATAAATCAAAGACAGTAATTAAGTATTGGAATAAGCACTAAGGGTAAAACGTAAACCATAAACAATGATATGTTATAACAGAAAAATAAAGAAAACAAAGAAAAATGTAATAATTCAATTTAAAAGATATGGCAGAAAATAGTTTTTAATAAAATCAGATTTATTTGACTCATGTTGAACATAAGTGTGTATTTTACTTCTTATTATGGGAAAACCCAACATTTTTGTAATGTGAATCTGTAATATTTTTTTATCCTTACAGACAGCATTATTTTAAATTCCTATTAGTATGCTTAAAAACCCTCAGTATAGTAAAACACAGTCATATGGAGGTAATACATGTACAACCTTGCACATATTTTATGTTTTTTTATGATATATAATATGCTGAACTGGCATTTTCTATATGCTCTTGGTTCTGTTTAAACCTAAATGAGGCTATTTACATGCCTTGTAACTGCGCTGCAAGCACCTGATATTCAGAGCAGCTTTGCTTGCAGAATTTTCACTAATTATTTAAGTGATATTAATGTTGCAATGTCACGTGTTTCTGGAGTTCAGTTTTCTGCTTCTCGCCTCGTCTTCTTAATTAATCTCAGTACCGTTGCAATGTTTTGCTGATGCTATTCATTCTGCCCTTGCCTGGGCGGCGGGCGCTGCTGTTTCCCACCTGTTTTGGTATTCTTCACTGATACTGATATTACTGCATATTAAAGGAATTTTTCAGTATACAAATAAAAACTGGGTAAATAGATAGACTGTGCAAAAAAAAAAAAATGGTTTCAATATATTTTCAATAGTTAACCAAAAATGTAATATAACTCTGACTAACTCAGAGTTAGAGAGCTGCAAAAACCTAACGCGTTTCATGCCTGTTGGGGCACTTACTCATAGGCAAGCCTATGAGTAAGTGCCCCAACAGGCACAAAACACATTAGGTTTTTATGTCCCAATAAATGTTTTCTAATTTTTTACACATTATTGTTTCTTTTTTACTGGAGGTCCTCACATCTTTTTTGGATTTAGTGTTTTGAACTTGCACCTCGGGACTGGGGTGAACTGTGAGTAATTCCTCTGCAAGAACTTTCAAACAAATATTTTTGTATTTTTTTGATTGATTTATCATTTTTTGAGTGGTACTGTCTATATTTTCTGTTATGTGGCATCAGCACAAAACCCTGCTACTATTTACAATGTGGTCGGAAAGAGGATGCAAAGATAGATGGCAAGAAAAGGAAAAAGAATAAGTAGGTATCGGTGGAGTGTGGGCTTACCCAGGCTGGATTAATGTTCAGTTTAGTTTCCAGCAAAAAAAAAAAGACAAAAAACCCCCACAATATAATAGTCGATGTCGATCCAAATAATACCGTTTTAAACAGATGCATATATCCCATGATACATTGCCTTCACTTTGAAAAAATAGCAGTCCAATCTTGGTGATGCATTGTGAGATCTTTACTTAGGAATGTTATTCAAATTGCAATGTGCCCATTCTGAAATCTAGCCCTGGCTGGTGACTGCTGAAGCTGGAAATTCGAAAAAGAAGCAGGGCTGTCCGGCACTCAAACGGATCCACAGGACCAAAATATTTTAGTTAAAAATATATATCTTTATTAGTCAAAGTTAAAAAAAAATTATACTTGCATCTCCATCCGCCCTATGCGTTCTGTACCCACAAAGGTACTTAGTTATGGGCTAACATAAATTACATGAAGTTATAAAAACATTTTTAAGAAAATGCATAGCCTTCAATTGATTAACATTTCTTTGTGACTTTTGTCCTGATAATTTTTGCATAAAAGTAAATATATAGTTTTAAACAGATCATTAAAAACACTGCACATAATAAATGTGGTGTACACTTACCTGGTACCAGGAATATGCTCGATCTGAAGGATCGATGAGAATGGTAATAATCTTTGCCTTGGGGACTAAAGCAGCTACTCTTTTTGGAGCTTCCTCTGAATGGAAATAGTTGGCACTTTTCTCAAACAGGAAGTCAGTGGAAAGATTGGAGGGGACAGGAAAGAAATCCATATACCTAAAAAATATACCATACATTTAGGGGCAGATTTATCAAGGGTCAAAGTGAAAATTCTAATTTTCAAGTTTTTTTTTTATCGGCAAAACTGTCGAATTCGACTAGGGAATTCTTAAAAAATTCTAATTTGATTTTCGAAATTTATCAAACTCTGGCCCTTTAAGAGCTCAAATTCGACTATTCACCACCTTAAACCTGCCAAATTACTTTTTTAGCCTTTGGGTGGTATCATGGGATCCATTTGGAGTTGTTTGTTGCCTTCCTGACATTCAAGTTTTTTCTGAGAAAAAACTCGAATCAAATTTGAATCAAATTCGATTCGAGTTTGCGTGTCGATCCCATTCACCAGAGTTTCAAAAATTTAATTTTTTTTTACTAAATTGCAATTGGCTGAATTTGAGTTCATGGGAGTTTTAAATAACTCACATAAACTCGAAAGTCGACCCTTGATAAATCTGCCCCATAAAGGGGTGGTTTAAATGAACTATTAGTATGTTATAGAATGGCCAATTCTGTGCAACTTTTTTAACTGGTCTTCATTATTTATTGTAATTGCTACTTTTGATTCTATTCAGGTCCTTTCCTATTCATATTCCAGTCTCTTATTCAAATCAATGCATGGTTACTAGCGGAATCTGGACTCTAGCAACCAGCTTGCACGTGAGCTGCTGAATAAAAAGCTAAATAACTCAAAAAACACAGATAATAAAAAATGAAAACCAATTGCAAATGGTCTCAGAATATCACTCTCTATATCTTACTAAAAATTAACGCAAAGGTGAACAACCCCTTTTAAACAATTATGCATGAGGAAAATACATCACTTGGAAGTAGGTAATTGGTTATGCTGCGACGAGTGGATTAAATATACTATATGTTACAGCCTTTCAAATATAAATTGTGTATTTTATAGCTGAAGCCAGTGTGCAGTGTATTTTTATAAACAGGAAAAATCATTATTCTGCAGTATAACTTCTTCCTATGTTTTGAGGGGGTGTAGAAATCTTTTGGAAAGGGCAACACTATTTTGTTGTTAAGTTTTCTTTTTTAGCACCTCTGCTAGGCAGGTGTTGGAGCACAGTTTAAGCCCTCTGGGCTTAATAAATCGATGTAGCCTTAAATAATACAGTGGTGCCCAAAATAATGTCATTACATAGGTCCAAGGTGCCCAAAATTATGGAATTACTTTTAATGGCTGCAAATTTGATGAAAATTGTATTATTTGTTTTCATTTTAAAATAATCTAGGCTTAGTGCAGCTGCTGCTATTTATGAATTACAATACTGTGTTTTATTCCCTATAGTCATATTTTTTGTGGTAAAGCAAAACACCTACATACTTGGCATAAGGCTATATAAAATAATAATCTATGAATACTTGGCTCGCAACATATCTCATGTGTGTTGTAATTTAACTTCAGATGTTAAGAGCTAAGTGGAGAAAAGCAAGTTATTAGATGTCAGCTAAGAATAGCTGAGGTAATGATTAAACTCCTGCTTGTAATTCAACACGAGGCAGCAGTGCCTTGCACTTGTTTTAGTTCCCGGGGTTAGCAAAAGTTAGGTTTTATAGAGGAACAGTAATCAATGTGCAGCAGAAGTAAAATAAATTGACTTAATGGAATAAAGTTCAGACTTGTGAAAGTTGCTGAAATGACCTATAAAAGAAAGCCATGATAAATATGATTGACTTGGTAGCCTGAATACCTTCTCTCGCTGTTCATTTTTTTTTTTTTTATAAATAATATCTGAACATTAGTTTGCTGAAACACAACAGCAGTCTGCTGGGAGTCAGCTTTATATTTGGTTAGTTATGATCTTGCAGTCACAAGAGAGGGAAATGAGAGAACGGATTTCTGCTGGAGACAGAGAGCACACATCCTTTTTTATTGTAGTTATAATAATGTAGCATATTGGTTTGCTCAAGAGAGCGTCTGGTTTTGAGAAACACAGTTGTGACTTGATTATTGTTTGAGTCCCCTGGCCTTAGCTGTTTTATAAAGATTTTTTTTTTTTTGCACCGTTCTCTCGGTCAATTGTTCCTTATCTGGCCTTTTGTGTAGGCGTATGGATTATGACTTGGTAGAATTATTAACAGAAGCGCAAAATAATACATTCACACTTACCAGTCCACTCCTCTGTGGTAGTTATTCCCATTAAAAAACTGCATTTCTTCAAATGTTTTGGGGTTGGGCGAATTACTGATTATGGAAGGATGCATAACAAGGAATAAATACAGAGCTGTTGTGCCTGTGGGCAGCAGAAACAAGGTGAAAAAGGACAACATTATTTATTGCAAAAAGAAAGGCAGATATCCATGTATAGGTATGGGATCTCTTATCTGGAAACCCAATATCCAAAAAGCTCCAATTGATGGAACTCCATTTTCATTGTATCCATTTAAAGCAAATAACACTGTACTTGTCTCTGTCATAATAAAACAGTACTTTGTATATGAAAGTAGGGATGCACCACATCCACTATTTTGGATTCGGGCAAATCCATAAATCCTTCGCGAAAGATTCGTCTGAATACCGATCCGAATCTGAATACTTATTTGCATATGCAAATTATGGGTGGGAAGGGAAAAAACATTTTTTACTTCCTTGTTTTGTGACAAAAAGTCACGCAATTTCCCTGCCCACCCCTAATTTGCATATGCACATTAAAGGACCAGTAACAAGAAAATTTAATTGTTTTAAAGTAATAAAAATATAATACAGTGTTTTCCTGCACTGGTAAAACTCCTGTGTCTGCTTCAGAAACACTACTATTGTTTATATAAATAAGCTGCTGTGTAGCAATGGGGGCAGCCATTCAAAGGAGAAATGGCTCAAGTTACACATCAGATAGCAGTAAACTCTGTAAAACATAATGGTGTTATCTGTTATCCATTATTTACCCTTTGCCACGTTGCCTTTTTTCAATTTCCGCCATAGCTTGTTGATATGAACTATAGTAGAGTTTCTGAAGCAAACAGATCAGTTTTACCAGTGCAGTGCAACATTACATGATATTTTCATTATTTAAAACACTTTCATTTTATTTTGTTACTGTTCCTTTAAGATTCGTATTCGGTTCGGCCGGGCAGAGGGATTCGGCCAAATCCGAATCCTACTGAAAAAGGCCGAATCCTGGCTGAATCCCAACATCCCTGTTTGAATTTAACTAAGCTTCATGAATCCATATTGTTTTTTTTAGGGTTTAAAAGTTTTTAAAGGTGATCTAAATTATAGACAAAAAACATTATCTAGAAAATGCTTGCTCCCAAGCATTCCAGATAATAGAGCACATACTGTACCTGTATACAATACATCTAATGATGTTATAGTTTCAGGATTATTCAGGATGAATTAATTTTAGATAGGTAGGAGCTTATTGTACAGAAATTTGACATGGGGGGGTTCATATATTTTCAAGAACTAGAATTTAAAAAATCAGTTTCACAAAAAAACATACAAAATGTGTCTCTATCTTCATTTCTAGCAACCTTGAATGTGATAAACATGATTGCAAAATGCAGTAAGAAAGTTGATCACAGATTAAAATCGCAGGGTTTCATTTGTTTTAAAGAGGCTTTAAAATCTCAACTCTTTTAAAAGAGAACTAAATCTTAACTAAAGAAGTAGGCTAGAGAAGTTGTACATGATGTCTTGGGCTTCTGTACCTGCCCAAGGCAATCACAGCCCTTAAGCAGGGGAAATCTGTGCCACGAAAGATGCCCAAGTAGCTCCCCATCTTCTTTTCTGCTGGTTCACTGCACATGCTCTGTGCTGTTGTCACTCACTGAGCTTAGGGACCAACACACAATATATTGTATTTACAGAATGTAAATGTCACACTATAAGGCTGATTAGTACTTAATACAGATAATTACTTAGTGGCGTAACTATAGCAGAAGCAGACCCAGATGCTGGGTCGGACTGGACATTGGGGGCCCACTGAGTTCCAAACCTCTGGGGGCCACCTGCGGCAACTCTGGGCCCCATGTGCGTATGAGCTAATGGCAGCACGAATGTGCAAACACCAGAGCTGCATGCATGCGCAAAAGCCGGCACGACTTGAAAACACTGGCGCACATTTGCAAGGTCTGGCGCTCGCCACCACTGTTTGTTTTTTGGGGGGACCCAGCAGAACGGGGGAGGGGTCCAGTCCAACCCTGCCCAGTGGTCGTGTGGGGGGGAAACAGGGTGCTTGGACCGCCAGTTCTGCTTCCTCTAAAGTTGCTCTGTTCCCTGTAAAATCATTGCCCTCTGCAAACGTTTTGCAGCAGGCATGCGGACAGCAATTCCTGTGCGTGCTGGAGTTACTGTGAACACAGAGCCCCTCTGAAGATTTTTGTTGTGGGGGGGGGAGGGTACGTGTTAAGCATAGTCTTGTTACGTGGCTGCAGACAAAGCTAATTTTCTTCTTGTAAATATTTTATGGCCCCTAAACTTAGCTTCTCAGCTGCTCAGTCCACTGAGCATGTCACAGACACTTTCCAAGATGGTGACCCCCTGTGAAGTCCTGGATCATTGTTGCCATTGAGATGCTGAAACTTAAGGTTGCTACAATAGGTTCAGCATGTAAAATATGGCATTTTTAACCATATTCATATTTAGGGATTAGTTCTCCTTTAAAAATCTCAAAAAACTTGAATATCAAATTGCTTGAATTGCAGAACTATAGAAACTGAATAGACAGTTTCCACCTAGGCTTGGACATTTTCTACTGGAGAGTTTGTTCACTGGAGTGGCACATTAGGGAACTGGGCTTTGACCACATATTGTAATTACAGGTGCTTGAGTCAGGTTGGATCATGAATGTGCATTTCCCAGTTTCTTTGTCTGATATGTTTCACAACATTAAATTAAACAGTTACTAAAAAGTTTCACGCCTCTTCTACATACATCAACATTTGAATTCAAGTATTTATTTTTCAAAACTTTTTTCCAAAAATGTAGTAGCTTTCCATTGCAGACATCATAAAAGTTTAAAAAAAAAAGTCTCAAGTTACTTAACAGTTTCATGCCTCTTTTTTACAGGAGGCAGATTTTTAAAAATTTAAATTTAAGTATTTTTTTTCCAAACTTGGAAAAACTCTTAATTGCTACCTTATTTATGAAAAAACTAAAATACTGAGAGTACAAAAAACGTAACTAAGGAAAAAAAATGTAATCACACCAGGGGGCCCATTTACTTAGTTTGAGTGAAGGAATAGAATAAAAAAAACTTCGAATGTTTTTTTTGACTACTTCGACCATCGAATTGGCTACTTCAACCTTCGACTACGACTTCGTCTTTGAATCGAACGATTCGAACTAAAAATCGGTTGACTATTCGACCATACGATAGTCGAAGTACTGTCTCTTTAAAAAAAAACTTCGACCCCCTAGTTTGCCACCTAAAACCTACCGAAGTCAATGTTAACCTAAGGGGAAGGTCCCCATAAGCTTTGCAAGCTTTTTTTTGGTTGAAGAAAAATCATTCAATCGATGGATTGAAATCCTTAGAATCGAACGATTCGAAGGATTTAATCGATCGAACGAATTGCGCTAAATCCTTCGACTTCGATATTCAAAGTCTAAGGATTTCCATTCGGCAGTCGAATATCGAGGGTTAATTAACCCTTGATATTCGACCATAAGTAAATTTGCCCCTAAAAATTTATTTTTTATATACTCATTTTCAATGAGTATCCAAAAGCTCCAAATTTAACATTTTTGTTTGTATGTTTGAAATTATACCTCCCATTAACTTCTTACCGCAACATGCCGGTTTTTAGATCGCAAATTATTATTTACATGTTCTTCATTTCATAAATCTTGAATGCTCAAGTTGTAAAATTCAATCATTTAAATTTTTGGTTTTTTATACTCCTGTGGGTTTTTCATCTATTATATGAAATGCTTGGGACCTGGGGATCTTTCTTGGGATCTAATTTAAGTCATCTTAAGCCTGCTAAAAAGAATTCATTTTAAAAATAAAAAGTACAAGCTAATGTATATAATAGTAAAATAATTTAAAAAAATTATAATTATTTGCTTAAAATGGACTGAAAAAGTCGTCCTGTAATTCTGAGCTATTGATATTGGTTTGTAAAGGTAGGAAATCAGTTTCTATCACACATATAGAAGAATATGTTTATGTTATATTTTTCTATACAATGATTTTTTAAAATATATTTAGAACCACATATATTTTCTAGTGAAAGCAGAATTAGCTTAAGCTAAAAGCTGCCCCAGGAAATGTCCCTACACTGAAACAGCAAAAAATTTTGAAAATGTGCTTGGCAACCATTGTGTACAGATGATCAAAACTGGCTGACAGTGAAAGGTTTAAATGCTCCTGGGGGGAAAGTAGCTTATTATTAACCTCCCCAAACAAACCCTCACCCTCTGCTTCCATAATCTTCTGCTAATTATCTCAAATGCCTCTACTGCTAAACTTGTTCTAAACTATATGCTGAAGTATGCCGAAAACAGATTATAAATAAATTACATGTATATATTTTCACTTTTATATAAACATTTGGGGGCAGATTTACTAAGGGTCGAATATCGAGGGTTAATTAACCCTCGATATTCGACTAGGAACTAAAATCGTTCGACTTCGAATATCGAAATCGAACTATTTAGCGCAAATCCTGCGATCGATCGATCGAAGGATTATTCGTTCGATTGAACGATTAAATCCTTCGAATCGAACAATTCGAAGGATTTTAATACAACGATCGAAGGAATATCCTTCGATCAAAAAATCACAGGCAAGCCTATGGGGACCTTCCCCATAGGCTAACATTGACTTCGGTAGCTTTTAGCTGCCGAAGTAGGGGGTCGAAGTTTTTCTTAAAGAGACAGTACTTCGACTATCGAATGGTCGAATAGTCGAACGATTTTTAGTTCGAATCGTTCGAAGTCGAAGTAGTAGTCGAAGGTCGAAGTAGCCCATTCGATGGTCGAAGTAGCCCAAAAAACACTTCGAAATTCGAAGTTTTTTTAATTCGAATCCTTCGAGCTTGTAAATGTGCCCCTTGGTATTATTATTCAAACTCATTTTCAAAAAATATTATTTATACATTATATATAGCCAGTAGTATAAATTGCAAAAGCTGGGTCCCCAGAAAAAAAAATTATCTTTTGAGATGAACGCATGAACAATCCTCTGGTATCCCACCTCTGGTTTCTCTCCCATCCCTCCTGCGACCACATCTGCTGTATATATAGTTAAGGCCATGAATGTTTTCTGCAAGCTGACCTGTGATTTTGTATTATAACTTCTCACCCCAAAACAGGTATAATGCAGGGTTTTCTGACATTCTGTTATTGCCTAGAGTAATTTTTACCATTTGCCTTTTTTGGTATTTCTAATTATTTGGTGGGTAACAGGTTAAAAAATACTGAGTTGCATGCTTTTCTTCAGAAAATGGTTTTTATTAGACCAGTTGCTAGCTGCCTATTGTTTTTATTAAAACTGGTGGTAGCTGACATGTTGCTTGTCTTAATTCACTCTTTATACCAATTTCTCAATACCACCCTTCCCCTTTAAAACAGTATTTAACAATTTCAAGCCTCACCAGTTTTTTGTGGTCCAATAACTAAAAATTTAGGTAAACGATCACAAGTTTTCTCTTTGGACCAGATATCTCGATGGCGCTTGTCATCACATGGATTCTGAAAAACACAAAAATGTAAATAAATACCTGGGGGCATATTTATCAAGGGTCGAATTTTGAATTGGAAAAACCTCGAAATCCGAATTCAAAAAGACCAACCGCAATTAAGTCAAAGTTTTTTTTTGGTTGAATAGGTCAGTTTTCTATTGAATAGATCGAAAAAACTTTGATTTTTCAAAGTCCACCAATTGACTCCAAATAGGTTCTAGGAGGTCCCCCATAGGCTAAAACAGGAATTGGGCAGGTTTTTATTAGAATTTTCAATTTTTTTTCAAATTTGAATCGAATTTGGACTATTCCCTAGTCGAAGTACACAAAAAATAGCTCAAAATTAAATTTTTTTTATTTGAAAACTCACCTCGACCTTTGATAAATCTGCCCCTTACTGTATGTAATAAAACTGCATACAACATCAACTGTTTTTTTCCATTTAACAGGGATTTAATAAGATGTCCTCATGTTGCCACTGCATTATTACCCGGAGAAAGACCATGTTTTTGTCTTTACTTAAATAGGACCAGACCAATTTTTTTGAGTGACTAATACATTGTTTTTTTGCTGTTTTTGTTTACATCAGTTTTTTGAAAGTGCTGTCTGCATATAATTTGTTTGTGGCTGCACTGCTGACACATTCAGAACTCCTGATGCTAATTAACAACAGTTGTACTGGTGTTCTACACGAGTCGGACAACCTCCAACAAAGCAAAGGTTATGGTTCCCAATAAAAAGAAGCAACATCAAATTACAAAAAGACAAGGCTCATATCAGTATATCAGTAGGGAGGAAAGTTGATGTTTTTTTTTTCCATTCAACCAGTTGCACATGGCAAGAGGTCTACCATGAACCATAAAAATGTTGAGGCAATAACTTCAAATATGTGTCATAACTACTACATTTCTTAGACAATCATCTCAGAGACAATTCTCAGCATATGAACTGTGCCATAACATGAAAAAATGCCTTGTACCCTGTAAGCCTTACTGACTTTTTCTTTCCAGATTGTGTATTTATCATCATTTGGGACTTTTCATATTTAAACAAGATATGTATATACATACAGGAGATACAACATATACATTCACATTCTTTTGAATATATGTGAATTATATGATTCATCTGATTAAAAAAAAAAAACAAATGATCAAAACCCAACATATACTACTGTAGCCATAAATGTAAACTTTGATAGAGTTGCCATTTACTGCAGCAGTACGGCAGCTTAAGCATGACTTTTTAATTCAATAATACTCCTGTAGTGATATATTCAAGTCTCGCCTGTATCCCATCATTGATTGCAACAGAGGGAGGCATTGCTTTGTGAATCGCATTAAAGCTCCCATAGCAGGATGCATTTAGCTGCAATAACTTGCACTGCATTTGTATTTCACAAATAGATTCATTGTTAAGGAAAAGTACATTTAATAGCAGGCGAGAAAATAAAAAAAAAAAAAAAATCTTAGTTTTGAAAAAAATAAATTAGAAAATGAAAAGATTTCATTTTTTTCCATTAAAGCTCATATTCTATAAGCCATACAGCAGTAAATGTGGGACAGTCGTTGCACACTAATCAATAACTATATATATATATCATAAAATACATGTTTGGAGCACTGAAGCCTAAGGGGATAAATCTCAGTAACATTGTAAGGGGGATTTTTTCACATTGTGGGGGTGTGGGCTAATAGTTCTTATGTTCTAGTATGATATATTTTTTATGATTTATTTAATAGTTTTGCAATTTTAAGTAGTGCAGTACTTTTAATTAATGCTCAATAGGTTAAATAATTTATCTTATATAAGGATGAAATAGATATATTTTTAAATCCATTTTTTATAAAAAAAAACAAAGTCTCAGTATGTATTCTATATTGAACTGAAATTAATCTAGTTTTGACATCACTAACTAAATTATGGCTACAGATGTCTGAAAACAATATTGTTTTCTATCTTTACAGAAAAGTAATAACCAGAACACATGGAATGCAGTGTTTTCATGCTATTTATAGACTCTTTAGAAAAATGTAATGGCCATCTTTGTGAAGCTGTGTCTACCATATTCACCAGTGGTTTATATTATATCTGTGTCTGTTTGCAAGAAAAACTTGCATTATGAGCCTTAAGTGTTTGGATCAATAACTGGACTTCATCAGGGAAAACGAACATCAATTAAAAGCATGGAAATACAATACATTTGCCTGACTAGGTTTAAATGCTGTCCTGAATTCAGTCAAAACTACTAGAAAGTGAGACTGAACAGTCTGAATTGTATATAAGGAACATAGATGACTGCAGACATTAGGGAACTCCGATCACTAAATAATATGAGGTATTTCATTCTAACACTGTATAAAAACACACAATCTGTAAAGGGTCCATGATTCCCATTTCATGCTACAGGTACAAGTAAAATATGTAGCCTCCACACACTACACTTTACTGATGGCTCTAATGCAGTGATCCAGTCGCTTGTGAACAACATTTTGCTCACTAATCTCCTAGATATTGCACCTAGTGGCCTCTAGCCATGTGCTTATTTTTGAATTCCTGGCTTGGAGGAAGGTTTTGGTTTCATAAAAACTAGGTGTACTGACAAACGGAGTCTCCTGTAGGCTGTCAGTTCACTTAGGGGCTACCAAATAGCTAATCACAGCCCTGATTTGGCACCCACAGGAACTGTTTTCATGCTTGTGTTAATATTTGAATGTGTCTCATGGGTAAATAAAAAAGTTGGGAATCCCTCCTTTAAGCCATACTGTTAACGCAGCCTGTCTTAGTTACTATAATTCTACCAGACCCTTTGTGATCTGTGACTGCACTAACACTTTATCGAAGTTGAAGTAGAAGGCCAGCATTCCAAAAAGATTGTTCAGCGATCTCTCAAAAAATCTACAGTTCCTATCCAAAAGTCATACAGGGTGGCAGAATACAATATAAATAAGATAAAACATATATATCTAAGGTGAACATTGAAAACACTTCATACTGTCAAAACTTTAGTGTGTGAGCCCTGTAATATACATTAGCTAGGGAAGTCTTGGTTCATGTTGCATCCTCTCAGTATTTTATCTATGCACACAAAGATAGTATTGATGCAGTCACAATTTAAACAACATAACATTCTGACAGCTAGCAATGTTTTAATACATGGAATTCCCCATGATCCCCCATTTTTATCATTATAAAATGTACCCCAATATTCATAAAAATGTTTGCTTTATACAAATCAATTGAAAACTTTGGTCTGTATGGATTTGTTCTATATCAATATCTTATATAATATTGCTTTCTTTTTGTGTACAATTGGTAACTTACGGTATTATTGAAGTAGCATTCTATAAATTCATGGCATAAACACCTGACAATCACAACTTTTCTGTTGTCACTAGCTCATCTTTCTACATGCTTCTCAAATTCAAACCTGGATTCCTAGTGAGATGTCCTATTATTATTATTATGGCAAACAAATAAGAAAGACAGGTATGACAAGCAGCTACTCAACAAGGAGAGAAAATCTACAACAATATTGGCATTTCATAAGGACATCATTTGTATGACATCCCCTTTCCACAAAAGAACAAGTACAAAACAGGTATGTAAAACAAATTCATAAAATAAAGTACAAAATAATATCAGGCATGGGGTATATTATCCTGAATGCTATGAAATATGGGAATACACATTTACTATTTCTCTGTTTTAAGACAATACCATGTAAATGGTAATATCAAGCCCATCATGTCCACACCAGCCCCTCCAGCAGCTCAATTTACCAGTTGGAGAAGAATGTTATTTTAATATGTTATCTTCTTCAGATGTCTAAACAAATTGATCACTGGCATTGCGGTTTTTAATATGCCATTAGTTGTGCTAACAACAGGCATTTAATTTGTCCAAATAAAATCACACAACTTTAGTATCCATTTGATTCTTATACTTCTATTGCATCAACAATCAGAAATACCTGCAAACAAGCCATAGTAACTGTTAAAACCACAATCTTCAGGACACCTGATGACATAAAACACTGGTCTGCAAAACCTGGTGCTACAACTGCAATTATAAATACTTATTGTGTTGCATTTATTTACATACAGTAGCTTTATATTCCCTTGTAATATTTCCCTCAGAACCACCTTTGTGTTTTATTATTTAAACAACTGAAATGCTTTGAGTTCTGTTCACCTTTGGTTGCTAATACAAAATAATAAAAAATATCCTACCCATTAATATAATTCCCAGAGCAACATTTATTTACCCAGAAGCAACTAAAGCTGTTTTAATGCCAATTATGCTTCAGGTTGTGTGGAAGCTAGGGATGGATGCCACTATGAGCCAGTCAGCCAAGCTATGTATATATATAAATTACAAAACAGATGCTAACCAGTGAATATAAAAAAGGGAAGTGAAGATATATTTTAGTGCTGTGTGGGTTGAGAAATTCACAACCCGCACCTGACCCTAACCAGCCTTCTCTCAACCCGCACCTGGTCCACCGTCCCCCCTCTAATTATAGTCCCGCGCTCGCCCTGCAGTGACGACACAAAAGGGGTGGGATTGAGTCTATAAATTTAGGAGCTGGAAGCCGGCAGTGCTAGGTCATGGGTGAGGAGAGCAGGAGAAGAGCTCAGCCCATCCAAAGATTTTGTGCAGGAGCCGCAGGTTTCAGGCCAGCCCGAACATCATTACTGTGTTTGTATGTGTTTCATCTGGGTACTCCAGTTTCCTCCCACAATCCAAAACATACAGACCAGGTCAATTGGCTCATGAAAAAACTGACAATAGTATATTTGAATGTGATAGGGACCTTAGATTGTAAGCTCTATTGTGTCAGGGACTCATTTCAATGATGTATAATCTCTGTAAAGCTCTGTTGGTGTTAGATATATATTAATTTAAAAAAACAGCAACTCTACAGAATTGTGAACTGAATAAGTTCAAGTTAAGTCAAACTGTAGCTCCTATATTTCATACATTTTTAAATCAAACTCTGTCCTAAAGAGTTACTAGAGTTGAATGACTTTCACACTTTATATGGCTACATTTTGTCTATAAAACTGTATTAATCATTCAGCATTTTTAGTATTCCTGTATTATCTCTCTAATAGATCAAGTATTTACAAAAAAAAATGGGGAAGTTGCTCTAATACTCTTAAACCTTATGAAACAAAATATCCTTCTTACAATATTCTCTCAGAAAAGTAATGGCCCAAGGAGGAATACTTGTAGTATATCATAAGGTAACTAAGCATAGCTTTGGCTATTAGTGATGGGCGAATTTGCGCCGTTTCGCTTCGCCGAAAAATTCACGAAACGGCGCCGGCGTCTCGTTTTTGACGCCGGCGCCCGTTTTTCGACGCCGGCGCCCGTTTTTGAATTGTGCGCGGGTGTTTTGCGAATTTATTCGCTGACGGCGAATCGCGCAAATTCGCCGCGAATTCACGCCTGGTGAATAAATTCGCCCATCACTATTGGCTATGATTGATTTTTGACCAAAATTTGTTTGGTTCCTCCTACTTGTTTAAGTGCAGAGAAGGTGACATTTTACGGACATTCACTTGAGGAGAAATGTGTACTCAACCATTGATTTGATTGAAGGTTTGCAAGTGTAGCTGTTTACAGATGGAACTCTGTATAAATGTAAAATCAAATGAAACTAAGATGAAGAATAACATTCCTTAAAACACAGGAACCATTTTTTAAAGCTGTAAACTAAGGCTAAAACAAATGAATCCATGTCTGTGAACCTTTGTACTATAAGGCATAATTTGTTTGATATAAGAAAATATCCAGGTAAAGGGCAAGTTGTCTTAAAATACCACAGTCTCAATCATTCAAAGTTAATGTGGAGGAAAACTGTGTAAGTAAGCTTAGTTATAAAGCTGTGTAAAATGATGTATGGTTAATTGGTATAAGACTTTATTGTTGTCATTATAAATTACTGCCATGCATTGTGATCACAGAAACAATCCATTACATTGATAATCAAGTTATTTCTATGCACTTTTTTTTTTAGTAGTAGTTTTTGAGTTATTAAGCTTTTTATTCTGCAGCTCTCCAGTCTGTAATTTCATCAATCTGGTTGCTAGGGTTCACATTACCTTTTTATTTCACCCATACATAAAAAGCTGTATAATAAAAGTCCTTTTCAAATTAAACATGAAACCCAAATTCTTTTTTATTAAAGCATTCATAGCTGTTGTAATCTCATTTAAAAATCTCAGCTGTCAATCAAATATTGCCTGCCCCCCCTCTATGGCTTTCCATTCAGCACTTCCTAGTTGTCGCTGCTCTCCACATATTCCCCCATTCTCTTAACCATTTAATTGTGTAGCCAGGGCATGGGGATGGACATCGGGAACCCATTCTGGTGCACAAACAAGATTCTGAGATGATGCAAGACTTGCCTTAATAACAGTGTCCACAAAATGGCTCCTGCCTGCTTGCTATAATTATGAGTTTTCAGACTAATGGAAACAAGATTCAAATAATGTATACAGTGTAATTAAAGTTCATTTTGCTTGACTAGCAAGATGAAATAGGATTAGGAATAATTGTTTTGGGTGATAGGTCTCCTTTAAAAAGCTTTTTTTTTTTAGATGGGGTCAGTGAGGCAGATAATTAAAAAAAACATAAAAATAAATAATGAACACAGATTGAAAAATTGCTTAGAATTGGCAAATCTATGACATACTAAAAGAGAAGTTAAAGGTTTTAATGCCTAAAATGTTACCATTATTTTACAATACCTCATACCGGGTGTAAACAGCCAAAGTCATATGTAGGCAATGCTGTGGGTCCTCTCTCCATTTAGTGGGCACTATACTGTATATATCTTCCAACCCAACCCGGAGTCATCATTATTGATATACCTGCACTTAACTCTCTCATCTTTGGTGTCACCAGAGGGGGTGGGGCAGGAACAAATATATAAATAAGCTGACAGCAGGTGGCCATCAGATGCATTGGGGGACACCGGAAGGGTCGGCAGAGTTCTGCCAACAGTTGTGTTTTACTGCCCCAAACCTGTATCTTGGGCCCTGTAGGTTTTGCCAGGACTACACATCACTAAAGTGCTAAAAACTAAAATCAGTCAGTTTTGTATGTAATATGTACATTATATTTGATGGGTGCACCCATCTGTTGTACAGTTCTGTGGAATACATTAGCACTTTATAAATACTTTTTAATAATTATAATAATACTAGTAATACTACTACTACAGGTATGGGACCTGTTATCCAGAATGCTCGGGACTTGGGGTTTTCCATAATTTTAATCTACATACCTTAAGTCTACTAGAAAATCATTTCAACATTAAATAAACCCAATAGGCTGGTTTTGCCTCCAATAAGGTTTCATTAAATCTTAGATTGGATCAAGTACAAGCTACTGTTTTATTATTACAGAGAAAAAGGGAATAATTTTTAAAAAAGTTAATTATTCGGATAAAATCGAGTGCACGGCAGATGGCCTTTCCGTAATTTGGAGCTTTCTGGATAATGGGTTTCCAGATAACAGACCCATACCTGTATTACTAATAATAAATCCCAATCCATATATAGTAAGGTCTTTTTACAAGTTGAAAACATTTTTTTTTAATCAGATGATGTAGATTATACTTTTTGCTGCATATGTTCACAATGAGCTACTTTTGCAGTTCCTGTATCATTTCTCTAAAGGAATTTGAGAATGTAGAACATCGTTATGTGGAATATATTCTGTTCAGCAGTAATACAAAAAAAATGTATTGTATATTTCCCGAAAACCTGTGCAGAGTAACTGGAGAAAAATAATGTTCTATGAAACATCTTCCTGAAAGTACATACAACTCTAGATTTTATTTATTTCCTTACCTGCCAAATAGGATCCTTCTGCTCAGGGAAAAGCTGAAAGTATTTCTGCGCCAGTTGTACAGGAGGAAGTGTTAGCAGCTTTAAATTGGTCCAGGACTCTACAAATTTGGCCAGATTAACGAAAGTGTATAAACCAAGTCGATCATTCCCATAGTTGGACAAGTGGGTCATGAAGATGCTTATCTGAAAAACAAAACAAATTCTGTATTCTGCAAACGTTAACGTTGTGTTTTACCACTAGGGGGCAATATGGCCACACACAGATTTCACACAGATTTCTGTTGAACAATATTTTTCTTCTTGCTTCTGCAAGCAATTTTATTAATCTACACGTTTTCAAAGCTGCTGGAATTACAAGCAAGTCTAATGGCATTGAGGCATATTAGCCCATTATAAGTGTTTTAGTGTTTATTACTGTATCCGTTAATACCTTCTGACTTTTTTACAATATTCCATAATACCCAAAGCTTGAATTGCTTTTGGGCTGCTCGCTACCTGTGTCAGGAATGATGAAATTCTGTAAAACAATTATTACCATATAATGAAATGCCTAATGCTGTACTCCACTTGTCAAAATACAATGGAAACATCCCTTCAACATCCCCTTTTTAAACACTGTGATTTAATAAAAGGGATGTATGTGTATGGGAGTGTAGGTCTTGCTTAGGTGTTGTAGTGCAGTGCCTCTATATTAAGGGCAACAGCACATGATGGATTTGTCACTCTAGGGCAGAGGTCAGCAACCTTTATTATCAAAAGAGCCATTTTGCCTGTTCATCCACTACAGAAAAATAGTCTGGAGCCGCAAAACATAACACAGCTTATTAACTTTTAAATGTTTAAACCATTTTTTTAAAATACCTTTAATTGCTTTATAAATAGGGGAAACTGTCAAAGGATTTTTAGCAAAGGTAGGAGCATGGGTAATTTGCCCTTTGATTAATACAGTATGTCCTATTACTGTATGTCCTTAATGACCGAATAACCTTCATCTGTTTTACATGTTCTCTGAATGCCACCACTCATAGTCACCACTAATCATTTAATATAATTTCCCAACTGGCTTGCATCTAATTAAAACTCAAGCAGAATACAACCAAAAAAGTAGACAATAGAAGCAAATGCAATAATATCCATATATGGCACTGATACACATGCATTAACTATGGCTCTTGTCTTCAAACACTTTTTTGGGGTGACTATTTCCACGCAAAATACATGAAAGTCAATGGATGTTATTTCTCAGCAACATTTTTTTTGTGCAAGATAAATTGGAGTCTGTGGGCATTTTGTCGCCACATTTTTTTCCCAGGGAAATTTTGTGTCACGAGAATATTAAATAGTTGGCAGAGCATCGCTATCACCTGGCCTATATTTCCCAGGGATCTCTTGTGACTTTTGCAGACCTAGCTGTGAATAAAGCCTTTCTGTGGGTCGGGTGCCATATGGTGAAAGGACCACCCGCCATAGGTCCAGCAATATCCAAAGTACAAGGTACACCATAGCACATTACAATTTGAGTATAAGTGCTTCAAAAGTGACTCCAAAATTACTCCATAAGTAGATATATACAAGGCAATGTTTCGGACCCCACTGGGCCTACTTGAGAAAGGGCCCAGTGGTGTCCAAAACATTGCATTCTACTCAAGTTGTGGTGTACTACTAATACTAAA
Organism: Xenopus laevis; assembly: GCF_017654675.1. Taxonomy (NCBI): domain Eukaryota; kingdom Metazoa; phylum Chordata; class Amphibia; order Anura; family Pipidae; genus Xenopus; species Xenopus laevis. Next base: position 74,413,894 of record NC_054371.1, on the reverse strand, counting down.
AAAGATGACAGTGTGGCACCTAGTTAAAAAGCAAACTCAGACACTGGTCCTGGAAATGTAATAAAAGTCATAAACAGAGAAAGTTAAAAAAAATAGCTTTTTACTATCTAATATTATTCATTAGACTTTTATTGCACTGCAAATTTTTACTGAGCATTGCCCACTTTTAAGACGTGCTTGAAGGTGGCGTCATCTTTTGCAGCAAACATAACTTTTTCATGGGGGGGTGCCTATCATATTGACACCTCCACCTGACACCCAGTATTTTACCCTTTCCTTTTCTTCTAAATTATAGACATGAGGCCTAAGTGGTAAATATCACAAGTTCAGTATATGGCTCTTTTGTAAAACTGAAAAAAACTACAGAACTAGATAGATAAATAAACTACACTAAGCAAAATCTCTCCATTGAAATGTGGTACTTTCGTTTGGACAGGAAGTTTTTTGAAATATATAGGTATAGGTAGTATAGGTATGAGATCCGTTATCTGAAAACCCCATATTCACAAAGCTCTGAATTATGGGATGCCATCTCCCATAGACTCTATTTTAATTAAATCAAAATTTGTAAAATGATTCCCTTTTTTGTAACTATAAAACAGTACCTTGCATTTGATCCAATTAAAATATAATTCATTCTTATTGGAGGCAGAACAATCCTATTTGGTTTAATTAATGTTTAAATGACTTCTTAGTAAACTAAAGTTGTGGCGATATAATTTACAGAAAGACCCATTATCTGGAAAACCCCAGTTCCCCAGCAGGTTTAACACATTTGATATATTTGTTTTTCTGTAGAAATTTAGTTATTTTTTTCTCTCCTTCTATATTTTAAGAGACACTTTAGATGGGAAAGTACCTGAACTTTGGAAAGGTTAGAAGAACAACTTTATCTATAAAAAATAATCTGACCTTATTTTTTAGCTCTGTAGACTAACTAACAAGAGCAGGGAAGAAAATATTTAATATTTCTATCACTTGCACCTCAACTATTTAAGCCTCCCCCCCCCCAAAAAAAAACCTTTGCATGAGTTCCTTTACTCAAACGATGTTTCCTTTGTGATTGCTTGAGCTAAAGGGATGAACACTCATAAACTGGCCTCTATGTGTTTTACCGGGCCCCTAGGTTTATCCACCGCCAGTGCAATTGTGGCTGATGTGATAACACACACAATTTCACACAAGCTTTGCTGTGAATGAAACAATTGCACTGAACATCTTTGGTGTTGTGAAGTTGTCATTTTAATGTCAAAATGATGTCTGTGCCCGAGCAAGAAGACTGTGTCTATTGATATGAGCGGAGGTTGGATGGACCCACCAGCTATGCAGAAGTGCAGGAAGCAGCTTTGGAGCTTTAAAGTTCCTTTATTGAATGCTATAATTTTGAATAAAAACTACGGCAACCTTAGCAAACCAAATTCTTGTTTATGCACCAAAATGGGGAATCTGATGCCCATACCCATGCACTGGCTACAATAATAATAAGGAGAGATGGGGAATGTGGGGAGGACAGTGACATCTAGGAAGTGTTCAATGGAAAGTGAAAGTAGTTATGCTTATATGATTTACAGATGAGATTTTTACATGGCTTTAAAACAGGTATGGACAGTTTAATAAAAAAAGAATTTGGGTTTAATGTTTATTTTGAAAAGGACATTTATTTTGCTGCTTTTTATGTCAGGGTGACAGGTCCCCTTTAAAGATGATCCAATTCATATACTACGTAGTTTGTGTTCTCTCCTTCTTTCTTTCTTTCTTTCTTTCTTTCTTTCTTTCTTTCTTTCTTTCTTTCTTTCTTTCTTTCTTTCTTTCTTTCTTTCTTTCTTTCTTTCTTTACAGTCAACCAATTCTACATGTAGAACTGTAATTGTTCATGCTTAGCAGTTAACTTACCATGCATGTTGCGAGCAGAAATGTAGGAACTTTACTGGAGGATGCTGTTTTTAATGATGCCATCCATGAGTATTCCCACAATTCAGTTCCTAAGTTTCAATTAAATGGCTCAATACATGTATTTAAAACTCAACAACAGCTAATCACTGCCCATGAGCCAGACTGTGATTATTGCTCCTAGTTTCTTCTCTGTCCAGAGCAAACTCATAAAGCCATTCAGTAGTACCCTAGAGTATACAATGTAGTGCTTAGTGTAATCTTCTGCCTAGAGCAACAGTGAAGAATTGATAAGGGCATAAATATTAGAGAAAACAAAATCTATATAATGTAACAAGACAGGAACTAAGGATGCAGAGGCAGCTATAAGAGATCTAGACAGACTGGTCGGGACAGATTCCAGATTGGAGCTCTACCAAAATACCAGACTGAAATTGGTATTAGATTTACTGGTTTTATTAAGTGTGAATTCTATTACTAGAAAACTGTAACTGTATTTCAGGGTAACATATTAACAAGGCTGCAGGACTTGGACGAGAACAGGCAAAACAAAGCACAGAGCTCAGCAGACAAGGAATAAGACTGATTGTCTAAAATACAGTACATGCTTCAAATGAAGCTAAGAATTTTGGCCTCCGACAGTGAGTATTATAATATCAAAAATGTGTATGGGCCTTCAAAGAAACAGGAGTTCACAGTTCTGGAAGGTATTGTTTCCATAGAGATTATTCACGGTTACAATTTATTTTAAGGGAAAAGGGCTGGACAGCTAATGAAAGTATGTTCTCATAATATTGAATTATAACAATTAAATAAGGTTACAAAAATGTAACTATCTGTTAAGTTATACCTTTCTGTGTATCCCTTAGGAAGAAACTGAAAAGATAGATGGTTAGTGGCAATACTAAGGAAGCTGGGTAGACATAAATTAAATGTTGGTTAGGCAAGTACTTGGAAAATTCGAGGGATAAAGCATTTTGATGAATTCAGCCATGGAGTCTCTTCATCCTGGAAAATGATTTGGATGGTATGTTTGTTGACAGAATCTCCAAATGCAGTTCAGTTTACAGTCAATACCTCATGCATTGTTGACTTTTTGAGATCAGGGTCCATTGCCTACCATGGTTAGACATAATACAATTACGTTATAAAACATTTGCAGCTACTCCCCATCTGTAGCAGAAAGCACCAAGTATGTTTATATGGAAGAAGCAGACATAAATCAACTGGGAAACTAACAGGTAGAGGCAGTTCTGTTGTTTGGGTATTGGGTGGGATAATTTCATTACTGAAGGAATTATGCAGGCGAGATTATATGAGCTCCTGCTGAAAAAAAGGTGTTTCGCCCCTTTAACAGCAGATCTTGAAAAGGGATCTTTTTTATAGGGATGCACCGAATCCAAGATTTGGTTTGGGATTCAGCCTTTTTCAGCAGGATTGAAATTCGTCTGAATCCTTCTGCCCCACCAAACAGAATCCTAATTTGCAAATGCAAATTGGGGGCGGGAAGGGAAATTGCGTGACTTTTTGTCACAAAACAAGGAAGTAAAAAATAGTTTTTTCCACTTGCTACCACTAATTTGCATTTGCAAATTAGGATTCTGTTTGGCATTCGGTCAAATCTTTCACGAAGGATTCGGGGGTTCGGCCGAATCAAAAATAATGGATTCGGTGCATCCCTACTTTTTTACTTGCCCCAACAGTCAGAAATCAAGTTGCAGTTAGTTAGCACCTGGTGCAGCAGGTTCATTAATAAAACTTAATTTAGATGCCTTCTCTGCCACTATCTCATTAAATAGTTTTATAACAGTAGTTTTATGTAAACTGGTAACTCATTTAGCAGTAAAGCACAATTATACACATGGGGGGAGGGGGGTGCCATCTTATTAAGCAACCTTCTGAGCAGGCCTTTGCTGGGGAGAGTAGTGCCACACATATTATTTAATTTCCCAGCTATTCTTTGTACAGGATTGGAATGGGTGCATGCACAATACACTAAGGCTTAATTACTTTGCAAATCTTGGGATTAAATTTATCAGGGAGGTTTGTGGCATCTGATATTCAAAGTCACAAATAACAGTTTTAATGCCTGTTAAATATTACTACTTTGTGGTGATGATTAATTTATTATGACGTATGATCGTTTTTTTATTGTCTTTTCACGGTCTTTCAATATCAGATCTATTAAACTTAGAATAATGATGGATTATTCTTTTTGCTGCCACATCCAGCATATTGAATATGTCATAAAGAAGTTACAAATCTAACCATTTTTCTACAAAACTATTTATGGCTTGCAGTCACCCAATCAGGGAATATGCTGTTTCAACCCACTATTCTTAGTGATATTTTTCTTACATATGGACCAGGATTCTTACAGAACCCTACTCACTGTTGAGCAGATCTCCATAAACAGCTGAACTCTACCAGACTGACAAAAGTATGCAGTTTGCTGTAATTTATTCCAAAAATCTTCCATATTTTCATCAGACCAGTGGGTCAGAGAATATTTTTAAAGGGTAACTATCATGAAAATGAAAATTAAATATAAGCGTTAATGAGAAACTTTCTAAATATAATAAAATTAGAAATTCTGTGCAGTTTCTGAAATAATCAAGTTTATCATTAGATCTTCACTTTCAACATCTGTTTCTCTTAATTCTGTCTTCTTGCATGAGTTGGGTGTCAAATTTTCATTGACAGTTAGACCAAATACTGTATATATTTTAGGGAATACTCCCTAGCAGATGTGTTAGAGCTAACTCAGATAACTGCTTCCAGCACAAACAAAATTAAGCAAAATAATTGACTTTGGTAAAATCCTGCATGCAGAGAAACATGATTTCCAGTGACTTTAAAATAGTGAGGTCTAATACATCTTCTAAGTAAAAGGAGCCCCCCCCCCAAGGCTGCATTGGACCTGTCATTCATGCATTGGACCTGTCATTCCCCTTTAACCAGGGTTAGATAGGCAGTTGCAACAGATATAAAATGGCTGCTATCGCACAATGGAAAAAACTGTTAAAAAGGCAAGGGGGTTTAAAGGTCACATCAGCTTCTTGGAGCTACAGGGAGAGGTGAAGGACAAAATAACAAGACACAACATGCAATACAAACAAAATTTATGAACTGAAGTTGAGTGTATCGCTCCCCGCCTTATGTCAATAAACATGCTGATTCTCCAGAAACCTGAAATGAGGAATAAAAAGAAACAACAACAAAAAAGCATGCAAGGCAATGCTGGAATTAGAGTCCTTAGTAGGCACCTTTTGCCAATATATCAGTCTTTATGTCTCTTAGTATGAGCAGTTCACTAAAAAGTCTGAAGAAAACTTGGGTAGTGTCCCCTTTGTACCTCCCCACCATCGCTGGGTCACTGGTCCTTGTAAAACGTCCCATGGATCATTCATTTTGATGAACGAAATCTCTTGTAGGTGAAGCTTATACACTTGGCACTTGTTCTGAAGAACATGCAAATTTCGCCAGTGGTTCAAAAACACATTACAAAGATCCTGGATGTGCTTCCATTTATGCCCGTAAAGAGAAGAGTGTCAGGGGGCCTATCGGCTCCCAGCGGGAGTAGTCAGGGCTGAGGAGGAAGCCCAACAAGAGTTAAAGTCTGAGTATGCAGTACAAATAGGAATCAGGCACAATCGTTAGTTAAAGTCCAAGCAAGAGTTCAAACAGGCAGGCAGATAAGGATCAGAGTCAGGCTCACAGCAGGAATCAAAACCAGGAATCAGACAGACAATAATACACCCAGGTACTCACAGGATTGAAGACCTATAATTGGGCAGGGTTTCAGCGTCCAGGGCGCTCTTTTATCACAAAATCCCGGCACCAGCGATGACGTCATCATGCAGTGACGCCGCACCCATGTGTTCAGCATGGGCACCACCATCTTGGATTTTCATTGCGACCACCTGGAAGGTAAGCAGCACCGTCGGGTGCTTCCGGCAGTCCTTACAAAGAGTCTTTGGAGTCAGCATTGTTGGAAGGTCTGGGTATATCAGTTCAAATAGTTCTACTTTAAGTATCTCTTCGCAGAAGTCTAGTTCTGACAAACTTGTTGTTTTACTTAAGTGATGGGTGGCAGATATTGATCTAGTGGAAAAGTCTGCTGTGTTAAGTTCAGTAAAGATGTATTGCACTGACAAGGGGGTGTCCCAGTTGTTTGAGTTGTCTTGAAAGAATTATTTGTCCATAGTTTTGAGGAATTCTTTATCTTCTATTGTAAGTGCAGGTTTGTTGTCATTGCTGGAAGATCTGAACACATTGCTACCAAGAGTGTCCCCTTGAGATTGGCAGGATTTTTTATTTGGTGTGCTGCCACTTCGAAGTGCTAGCAAGCCTTTCCTTCACAAAATAATGAAAGGACATGGTTCAAAATAAGTACTATGTCCATTAGAGTACATGCGTTTTGTAAGATGTTATATTAGTGGGTTTCTTCTTACCATCTATACAGAAGACCCATCCTAGGTCGAAGCATTGGGCATAAGGAACATCATGAGGCCCATTGCATTGCTGGCACACCTTGTGTACTCTCAAGATATGTCTACCAAGCAAAAGAAGAATATCAGCATTCTTGTCAGAGACTGGTATACAGTTGGCTAAACTCTTCATATGGATGATATAGAGCAATTTCGGGGTTTAGAAATTTCTTCTCTGTTGGATGGTATCCAGTTGCATTCAACCAGTGTTGGTAAAGGTAACTCTATCTTGCAATTTAGATCTTGTGAATAGGGCATTGCTGATTTAGGTTTCTTGATTTTCTCACCCTTTATGGAAGTTGTAGCAGCAGGTGAGATGTCTGTTTTTTTCACAGACTTGGGAAGAGGTCAAGGAACTCTTTCCTCACTAAATATGGAGCTTGGACCATTCTTGGTCCTGGCAATCCTTTTGATGAAGTTGCAAAAGAATGAGAATGGTGGGAAGGACACTTGATTTTCCTCTTTAAGCCTAGAAGCTTGTGTTACCCACTTCTCTTGAATGCTGTATGGCAGCTTTACTACTAATTTACACTAATGTCATGAGCGGTATCCAGATAGCTGAGACCTGGCAGGCTTGCTTCTGTTTTTGCTAGCTGAAGTTCAAGCAAGAGATCACTCAGGTCTTGAAACATCTTTCTCAATCATTTTTGGAAAGCTATGCAGTCTTTTAAATAAAGCACTTTCAATGGCTTCTGGCCTGCCATATCTCTGTTCTAGGCTGTTCCCAAGCAGTGGCAAGACCTGCAGCTACATTGCCAGTGTAAACTGATTTCAGAGTCCTTATGTGTTCTGAAGACTGTGGGCCAAGCCACTGAATCAGTAGATCCATAACAATAGAAATGATTAATGTAACGTCTTTAGAGAATGATGGTGGGGGTGTGTGCCCCAGGGTACACTTTGTTCTCCTTTTTTCTTGCTGTCAGTACAGTACACGTTTGAATAGCCTCCCAGGACACATCTGCCATGAACAGGAAATTTCAGAGCACTTTCACATTTCTGAAATGGAACCAAATTAGCTCTGGCATGCAAATAGTGTCTGCAATGTATTTTTTGTTATATAATTTTTAGCAGCTATCAGATCTGTTGAATGAGACAAATTAAGCATTGGCGATTGCATTTTTCTATAGTAATTCACGTTTTGAAAGCGCCGCCATATTGCAGAGGGGACTTAATATACATTTCTCTAGGATGCTTTGTTGTGCACCGAAGCAATGAAATGTGTACAAATGTTTAATTCAAATGCGGTGAGAGAATAGATACATTACGATTCTTCTTAATGCAAACCATCAGTGATCACAACTACAGCAACAAGAAGAGGGAAGAGTATTAGTGACGGACTACATCCCTGTTATTCTTTTTCAGTAGCTTCACAAATGTTTACAGGTCTCTGGAGTTCATTTGATTCCCAGACCACCAATTTTCCAATTAATTTTCTATTGTATACACTACATGTGAACTTATGATGCCAGTTTAATTTCACCCTGAAGGGCTCCGTTTTTAGTACCTTAGAAGTGTATAACAGCTGTTCTTGCTACATTAGACTCATAGAATGACATACTAATAAATGAGCCTGCAATATATGTACAGTTTGAAACATTTAGTGCCACGTGCATTCCCAAGTATAGGCAAGCTAAACTTCCGTTAACATTTCTGAATTTATAGGGTGCTCTTCTAAATATAAATAATATATCTAATAAATATATATATATATATATATATATATATATATATATATACTGTATTATTAGCTTTTTAAAAAATATATATGTTTATGCGATTACCTTTGTACAGTAAATAGAATATTAACATTTAATAGTTACATAATGTCAGCATTCCTGTCAGTTCTTAATTGTGTCTTCAGGCTGCTTGGGAGGCAAGTTTCACAAACTGTCCTGAGAATTCATTTCATTATAGTTAGTCATTACATACAAATCAGTCTAGTAATGTCAGCAAATGGTACACAGCAAAGGCTGTGGCAGGTATTAAATACCAAATGAGCCACACCATGCTTTGGACAGTCTCATTTTAGGGTACATGCTAAGAAGCATTCTTGCTAATACTCCTAGCAACTCAATATTCAGCAACTCAGCAAGATAAAAAATCTCGTTATAGTTTTAAAGGTGTTTATTCAATGTGTGGCAACACTAACAGGAATTGACAGACCTAAGTGACAAGGGGTGCACTTCCTTCCTGGTGCTATATGCAGTCTATATATATTAGATTAGCCCACTGGCTTAGCAAATTCAAAGGATAAATTAACATAGCAATGACAATTGGGTATAAGTGTAAAATATATTTTTTTAGGATTTAGTGGTCTTTTAAGACCACCTTAAGTTGGATTTATATATTGATGTAGTAAAGTTTCAGAAATATGAAAAATATTGACTTGCCAAAAAAGCTTTATAGAAAGAAATATCTGAAAAAAATGCACAGTGCAGCCATAGCTTCATATCCAGGGGTTGAGTGGGACACCCAAGATTAACGAATGGTATGGTCCAAAATGCAACCAGTGATGTCAGACCTAGCATAACTCTGATTCCCTTTAAATGTTATCTATAGCCTATAATAAAATTAAATGTAATGGTGCCTTTATTTTGTAAAATATAGTCTAATGGATGCTGTTAAGCCTGCAGTTTTTATATACTTATACCCAGATTGTACAGATTGCTGGAGGGGCATTCTTTTCATTGCAATCACTGTTGCTCAACCACATTTTACTCAATTTTTGCAACATAATTTAACATATTAGAAAGGTATACCATCAATGGTGGTCAATTTATTGGACATTACCATCAATGGTGGCATTCTTAAAGCAACATTGCTCGAAAAACTTGCTCAACAGAAAAAAAAGCCACCAATGAGAATCTAGGGGGCAGATTTATCAAGGGTCGAATCTGAAATTCGAATTTTCTAGTTTTTTTATGGTCAAAACTGTTACAATCGACTAGGGAGTTATTCAAATTCAATTCCAGTTTCTCAAAATATTTGAATTCGAGATTTATCATACTGTGGCCCTTTAAGAACTCAAATTTGGCTATTCGCCACCTAAGACCTGCCGAATTGCTGTTTAAGTCAGTGGGAGATGTAGTGCCGGATTTCTCTGCGGGGCGCCCCAAGGCCTCAGGGTCCTACCGCCCGAGGCCTTGGCCTACAGACCATCCCCCCTGCCCACGCGAGTGTACACGTGCATGCCTCATAGCGCTGGGAAATGCTGTGTTCTCCATACACCTTAGGATGCAACTGGGCGGCATGCCGTCCCTAAAATTTTGCCGCCCTAGGCCCGGGCCTTTGTGGCCTTGCCAGAAATCCGGGCCTGGGAAAACGTCCAGGGATTAATTTGGAGTTGTTTGCAGCCTTCCTGACATTCGGAGAAAAAACTCAAATCAAGTTTTTAAAATTGAATCAAAGTCGATTTGAATTAGATTAGAGTTTTTGGTTCGATTTAGTTTAATTTTTTTTTTTTTTTTTTTTTTAAACTCACGTGAATTCAAAATTCGACCCTTGATATTTGTACCTCTAGATGTTTAAATTTAGCTCCTTGCCTTTGTCCCTACAACTAGAGCAGGAATCTTCAAACACAGTTTTTCTATCACATTCTGCAGTAAATTTCTTCTTCTGATGTTTGATTACAGTATAATATCACAAATCCCAAATTACATTGGAGATCTGTGACCTTTTAAAAGTATCCAGCCTCTTTTCATGCTTTTATGGTCACAGAACTCTTTCAGCTTATGGCTACAATAAGGTTTACATTTTCTGGGAAAAAATAACAGTCTTCTTTCTTCCCTGCGGGGATCGGGGTATGGAGGTTGCTACAGACACAGCGGGGAGCAGGTTGCCATTGAGGTGGCAAGCAGCCAGTGGGGGAGAAATCGAGTGGAAGCTGAGGCAAGAGGTATTTGTCTTAAAGCAATTACTTTTTGGCCTGCAACTGTTCCCTATTAATAAGAACGGCATGAAGCATCAGTCATTTTTAAGGGCCACGTGGCAAACCTAGCTACAACTTGCATCTGTATTGTAAATCTGGAGTCAGTTGGAGCAACAATGTACTGTAGCTGTGCCACAGGGTGCAGCCTAAATAACAGTATTTGGGGTTTCAAGTAGAAGTTACTGTCTACTCAATGCAGTTGTACAGTACAGGGCTTCATTGTGTTCTCATTTGCAAAACCTTTCATGAGCATATCAATGCAAGACAGAAGCACCCTTTTAAATAGTAGAATTCTGTGCAGCTTCTTGCAATCATTTGAGCCTAAGTAGCCCTGTTTGTCAATATTGTTTGCTCACCCTATATAGAAACTTGTTCCCCCCACCTTAATTGACATCATTTTATTATTAACATGTCTTTTTAGAGAGCCAACCTATTGTGCAGCTCTGTCAAATAAATGTATTTATACAAAGAAATCACATGAATTACATACATAGAACATGCAGAGTTACATACATAATGACCAGCACCGGTACAAAAGGTGAAGAAGGCCCTGTGCAAAAGAGTTTACAATCTAAAGGGGGAAGGGAATGAGACACAAGTTGTGGGAGTGGGCAAGATCAGAAATAAGCAGGTGAGAGATGTAGCATATGGTATTGCATTTGGTAGCTAAACAGAGTGATGGTAGGCTTCTCTAAATAAGTGATTTGTCCTGTTAAAAATCAGTATAATTTTTCATATTTCCATAGGGCTTATGTATTAATTTTTTGCAAACAACATCCATGATTTCCAGGATTACATAATTTATGTTAGTCTGTTAAATCTTCATACAGAAAAAGGTTTGGCACAGCACAGGACTTGCAAAAAAAAAAAAAAAAATCATTGTCGTTATATGAGGCGGTTTGTAGCATATACCAATTATAATTTTCTTTGCAACCTTTTGCTTAGGTGAAATCTCTACCCAGAGGGATTCCACACCCTCCCCAGTGCCGTTCATGGTTATTTCTGTAAAGCATGGGTTTAATTCAGGCTTTACATACAGACAAACTCTGCCACCCTTTTTGAAGGGCAAGTCCTCCCCAAAATATAAATTTGCTTAATTAAAGAAAACAATTCTAAGCAAGTTTCCAATACACATTTACTAAAAACACTGCTTTCATTAGCAATACATATACTGTACAAATAACTTGAAAATCATAGAACATTTGTAATTAATGTACATTGCAAAGTTGCAAAGAATTGTGGTCTCTTTTATTAGGCAAAATATTATATTTTGGGGTGACATTCCCTTTGATCCCTCTGTCCCTTCTAAATAGGGTGTAACTATTTTAATTCACAGCCCAGTCACATGTTTCTTTACATTAGGTTTCAGTGATAGCAATTATATAATCATTTTCAGTACATGTAATAAACTCCAGCTATCCCATTTTACCTGACAAGCTCTCTACGGCCAAATTCCATTACTAAATTAACACTCTCTTTGACCTTAGTCCTCAGACCTTTTGGAAGGAATGTTTTTCCCCAAGCATGCCAGGTTGCTGCAGCTCCCTAAACCACTGACAACTCAAGCTGCACAGTATATTTTGTATTGTATTTTACCATGGTATAGGTTGAAAAAAACCAAAGTGTATCAAGTTCAACCTTCCAAATGAAACCCGGTGCACGTACTTACACACAAACCTACTGAAACTATATATACAAATTTCAATGTTAATTGTAGATTTTAGTATCACTATAGGCTTGGATATTATGCATGTCCTTGAAATCATCCAAGCCCCTCTTAAAGGCATTAACAGAATCAGCCATCACAACATCATCAGTAAGGGCATTCTACAACCTCACTGTCCTCACTGTGAAGAACCACCTACATTACTTCAAATAAAAGTTATTTTCCTCTAGTCTAAATTTATGGAAGAATAGATCTCCTGCTAGCTGTCTATAATGCCCTCTAATATACTTATATAGAGTAATCATGTCCCCTCACATGCATCTTTTCTGAAAATAGAATAACCCCAACCTTGACAATATACCCTCCGACGAGTGGGTAAGGCCCCATCTAGAATATTCCGTGCATATTTAGTCTCTGGTACTCAAATGGGACATTATTGAATTAGAGAGGGTACAGTTAAAAGATATGGAAAGGCTCAGTTATGAAGAAAGACTGACCAAAACTGGGGTTGTTTATGCTGGAGAAGAGGCGTTTAAAGGAAAATGATACCCCCAAAATAAATACCTAAGAAACAGATAGTTTAATATATATATATCAAATTAAGTGGCATATTAACAAATCTTACCAAACTGGAATATATATTTGAACAAGCATTTCGTAATGATCTGTGTGCTGCCTCAGAGATCACCTGACCAGAAATACTACAGTTCTAACTGTAACAGGAAGAAGTATGGATGCAAAACACAATACTCTGTCTGTTAATTGGCTCATGTGACCTAACATGTATGGTTTGTTTGTGTCCACTGTAAATCCTAGGATCCCAAGCGGCTGCCCTTATTTTTTAAAATGTCAATTTTCTATTTATGATAAAAAAAAGTATATTATTATGGTCCACTTAGGTCCACTTTTATTTAACTTGTTCATTAATGACTTAGGGGAGGGTGTTGTAAGTAATGTATCAGTTTTTTCAGATGACACAAAACTATCCAGCCCAATTAATTCCATCCAGGATGTGGCATCCTTGCAACACGATCTTGACAAACTGGCAATCTGGGCAGTAGCAAATGAGATTCAATGTTGATAAATGTGAAGTCATGCACCTGGGATGTAAAAATATCCAATCCACTTATACCCTTAATGGGACTGCACTAGGCAAATCCATTATGGAAAAGGACCTTGGAGTCCATGTAGATGATAAACTTGGCTGTAGCAAGCAATGCCAGTCAGCAGCATCAAGGGCAAATAAGGTCTTGAGCTGTATTAAAAGGGGCATAGAGTCAAGGGAGGAGGGGGTCATTCTTCCACTGTATAGAGCACTTGTAAGGCCCCATCTAGAATATGCCGTACAGTTTTGGTCTCCATCACTCAAACAGGACATTATTGTATTAGAGAGGGTACAGAGAAGGGCAACTAAACTGGTAACAGGTATGGAAAATCTTAGCTATGAGGAAAGACTGGACAAATTGGGGATGTTCACGCTGGAGAAGAGGCGCTTAAGGGGTGATGTGATAACTATGTATAAATATATAAGGGGATCATATAATAATCTCTAATGCTTTCTTAACCAGTAGGTCTTTCCAGCTGACACAAGGTCACCCATTCCAATTAGAAGAAAAGAGGTTCCGCCTAAATATTCGGAAGGGTTTTTTTACAGTGAGAGCTGTGAAGATGTGGAATTCTCTCCCTGAATCAGTTGTACAGGCTGATACAATAGATAGCTTTAAGAAGGGGTTTGATGGCTTTTTAGCAAGTGAGGGAATACAGGGTTATGGGAGATAGCTCATGGTACAAGTTGATCCAGGGACTAGTCCGATTGCCATTTTGGAGTCAGGAAGGTATTTTTTCCCCCTCTGAGGCAAATTGGTGAGGCTTCAGATGGGTTTTTTGCCTTCCTCTGGATCAACTTGCAGTTAGGCAGATATAGAGGGAAAAAAAATTGAACTTTTGAACTCCTTTTCCGTCTTCCTCTTTTTTTGCAGGGCTGCACATGCGCAGTAGAAAACCGAAAAGCCGAACTTTAACTAAAAAGTTGAATATTTAGTTCAACTGTGCATGCGTCTGCCCCAGGATATTTGCAGAAAGAAGAAGCCGCTCACTGGAATAACCCCAGGCCAGTGCAGTTTTCTGCTGATAGGAGGACCAGCCTGGGAATATTCCAGTGAGCACTATGGAGCGATCCTCTTCCGGCTTCTTCTTTCTGCAAATATCCTGGGGCAGACGCATGCACAGTTGAACTAAATATTCAACTTTTTAGTTATTATTATTAACATGTATTTATATAGCGCCAACATATTGCGTAGCACTGTGTTAACTAGTTAAAGTTCGGCTTTTCGTTCTAATGCGCATGTGCAGCCCTGCGAAAAAAGAGGAAGACGGAAGAGGATCGATCTGTGGTGCTCACTGGTATAACCCCGGGTTGGTGCAGTTTTCTGCTGATAGGAGCACCGGCCCGGGGGTGTCAGGTAAGTCAATACAATCACCAAATGCATGAAGCCTTTCTTCTCCTTTAAGCACTCTCTTTTTCTTTATTTATCAGTGGGCCTTCCAACAAAAGGGAACCCATTCCGATTAGAAGAAAGGAAGTTCAGTGTAAATATTCTGAAGGGTTTTTTTTTACAGTGAAAGCTGGGAAGTTGTGGAATTCTCTCCCTGAATCAGTCATACTGGCTGATACAATATTTATTTAAGTGTTTGCATCACTCTCATGAAGGGTAATGAAGTTTGGATAATAATACTGGACTACATTTTAATTCCTGTGTATAAGGATTTCTATATTATACAGTTAGGGGGTCTTTTTTCCGGAAACCATTTATCCAGAAAGCTCTGTATTAGGGGAGGCTATCTCACAGTGAGTTAATTTTAATCAAATGATTCTACTTTTTAAAAACGATTCCTTTTTAATCCTCTAATAACAAAGCAGTATCTTGTACTTGAATCCATATTGGTGGCAAAACAATCCTATGGGGTTTATTTAATGTTTAAGTGTTTTTTTAGCAGATTAAAGTATGATGATCCTAATAACAGAAAGATCCTTTGTCCCAAGGGATCAGGTCCCAAGCTTTCCAGATAATAGTTCCTATACCTGTATTTGGTGTAATGCATGCTACGAACAGCAGTCCAGCAACATAAATGTACGAATGGTGTCACTTCTTTGCAGACCCTGTCATAGTGTTAAAGGACGACTCACTTTGTGTAAGTCAGTTACATGTGTAGGTGCAATATGCACAACCAACCCTGGAAGTAACTAAGGAACGTGTTAATTCCAGGGCTCCCTTGTATCCAGACACTTTGGGGCCAATTCATTAACTTCGAGTGAAGGAATAGAAGAAAAAATACTTCGAATTTCGAAGTGTTTTTTTGGCTACTTCGACCTTCAACTTTGAATCGAAGGATTCAAACTAAAAATTGTTTGACTATTCGACCATTCGATAGTCGAAGTACTGTCTCTTTAAGAAAAAACTTCGACACCCTAGTTCGCCACCTAAAAGCTACCGAACCCAATGTTAGCCTATGGGGAAGGTCCCCATAGGCTTGGCTAAATTTTTTTTGTTCGAAGGATAATCCTTCGATCGTTGGATTAAAATCCTTCGAATCGTTGGATTCGAAGGATTTAATCGTTCGATCGAACGATTATTCCTTCGATCACTCGATCGAAGTATTTGCGCAAAATCCTTCGACTTCGATATTCTAAGTCGAAGGATTTTCATTCCCAGTCGAATATCGAGGGTTAATTAACCCTCGATATTCGACCCTTGATGAATTTGCCCCTTTGTATCTTGCTTGCAATTCATCGAATCAGGCTGAACCAGCACATTGATGCTAAGTACAAGGTGCAATGAGTTTATTCAGGGTCCTTTGTGATTACTTTTGTGAAGAGAATTTAAGAGCTTGATTTTATTAGTCAACTTACAATTAATTATATATATATATATATATATATATATATATATATATATATATATATATATATTTATGTGTGTGTGTGTGTGTGTGTGTGTGTGTGTGTGTGTGTGTGTGTGTGTGTGTGTGTGTGTGTGTGTGTGTGTGTGTGTGTGTGTGTGTGTGTGTGTGTGTGTGTATATATGTGCAAAAAGTTACATAACCTAGTGGTTTTCTATGAATATCTCCACTATCATTCTCTAAGCTGTTTAAAGTCATTTTAAATCATCAGCACTCATTTCTTCCCATCCAGAGTATTTCTTTCACTTTCTTATGTATCAAGTTCTATCAAGCTAGGGCTGAGGAATCTATATATTCTTAAAGTGTCATTTCTGAAAATACAAGTCTATATGGCACCAATCAAATATCAAAGCCAATCAAATATTCAAATTGGCATTACATATAAAATTCAACGAGCATTGTATTGCAAAACAACTTGTTGCCGGAGCCATTTAAGCTGTAAAGAATTTACTGGTCTGATGAGCAGAGGTAATCAGAATTCATGAGATTGGCTAAGACCCTGATGAAATTGTGTAAATCTCCCTTTATAGCTCTTTTTAGATTAGCACATTTGATTTGTGAGATGTGTAAGTGTCAGTGAATATACAAGTGTTGTACATAATTTATGTCCTAGTAAAGCTGTCATTGCACCGTGCATCTTGGGTGTTAACAGATCCATGTTCTTGCTGTTTCTCAGGTTAATTCTAATACTAGAAGGCAAATCCAGCAAATGTGCTGGCAATACTAATATTTCCTATTTCAATTTGAAAAGGGCACCATTATTATATTAAATCCCCAAAACAATCAAAATGTATTATTCACCATGGTGCCTTTTTGACATTCAGTGTTATTCGAATATGAGTCTGCATCCACTATGATGAGCCATACACATATGAAAATTTCATCATCAAACTGGAGGTTTAGTTGTAACCTCCTGCACAATGCATTGTCCCAGCTGGGTATATTTGTAAGACTATGTATCATACATTACATGTGTTAGGCAGTCAGGAGGAGAATACGAAGGACCACTGGAGGATCTATAGTATTCCAGTTAAACAATCTATAATGGAAAACTTGAGCAAAACTTACAAAGGAAAAACAAATATAAAATGCTTTTGGGGTTTTTGATTAAAAACTATCATTACTTAAGGTATAATCTCTCTGCAAGGAACTTGGCTCCAGGAAAGGTAACATTTTCAAACTAATATACCTCGAAACTCATGCTGACAATATTTTTGCTACATCCATATATTGTTGAGGTGGAAATAATATCCATCAGGTTTATAAATTGGCTGATATGATTCCTTACAGCACTTAGCTTATTGCTGATCCAGAGGAGAAACCCATCCAGTACTATCTTAGTTTAAGAATGTTTTTTTGTGATGTTCTAGGATAAACAGTGCTTAGAAGCCACCTGTGACACGTGATACTTTTGCGTTCTAAATAATGATATTATAATATTTGAATATATTAGAATCTCAGCATTTCTTGACCTATATTAAAGCAGTAGAGCAGTAACACCAAAAAATAAGTGTGTTTTTAAGGAATGACAATATACAATAGAACCCCCATTTTACGTTTTTCAGGGGACCAAGAAAAAAATTATGTAAAATCTGGGAAAAAGTAAAATCAGGGAAATGTGTTAAAGTACTTTTCTTCAAGTACTGAAAGGATATAAGCACAGGAGTCCATTTTACTTTGAAAAACAATATTTACTGTGTTAATAACAATGGTTAAACATTGCAGCATTAATGTTACACTATTCTGGACATGTGCAAGGCCTTTCTGTCAGTCACATATACAACCTAAAGCAATAAGTGATTGGTGCAGGACTGTATGAGGGCTAGAATTGGAATCAACCATTTACAGGCAAAACAATGGTAAAATACAAAGTATTTAGACTTGTGGACAAACAGGAAGATAAAACCGCAGATGCTGTGCTGCAAGGTTTTTTATGTTTCACAACATGTTTCGAGCTAAAGTGGCTCTTTTTCAAGTGTTTGTCCACAATTCTAAATACTTGGCATTTGCAGGAGCCCTATCATGATACTAGTACAAACTTCTTCTTTTTCATGGCAAAATACACACCTGGTTAGTATTTTAAACCTCTTTATTTCACAAATAATAGCATTCAAAGAGGACAACATTTTGATGCGAAATCCGGGAAAACGTTACTTAAAATCAGGGAAATGCACCTGTTGAAATGCATTAGTGGGACCACGAATAAAAAATGCAACATGTGTGAAAACTTAAAATCAGGGTACTTATAATCGAGGTTTCACCAGGTTGGACTGAGAATTAAAATAGGCCCTAGCATTTCAAGTACACAAAGGCCCAATCAGCCCACACAGAGGCCCAAACAGCCCCCACCAGGGCACTAAATACTGACTTTCTATGGCAATTTATAGCAGCCCCTCTGGCATTTGCCAGAACCCATAGAATGCCAGTCAGAGCCTGGGTTTCACTGTAATGTACTGTTGCCCTGAATGTAGATCATTGGTAAAAAAGGCTGGAGATCCCTGGTTTATATAAACAAGTTGCTGTGTAGCCATGGGGGGCAGACATTCAAGAACAGGATACACAGTAGATAACAGATATGTTCTGAAGAACCCCATTATTAACTACTGAGCTTATCTGCTGTGTATACCGTGCCTTTTCTCCTTTTTCAGCTTTAAATAGCTGCCCCCATGGCTACACAGCAACTTGTTTATATAAACCAGGGATCTCCAACCTTTTTTACCAATGATCTACATTCAGTTGTAAAAGAGCAACACAAGCTTGAAAAAAGACCCTGGGTATGCTAAATAAGGACTGTGATTGGCTATTTGGTAGTCCCTATGTGTATTGGCAGCCTACAGGAGGCTCTGTTTTGCAGTACACATGGTTTAAAACCAAAACTTGGTATAAGACCAAAACTTGCCAATAATTGAAAAATAAGCACCTGCTTTGAGGCTACTGGGAGCAACATCCAAGGGCTTGGTGAGGATCACTGATATAAACTATAGAAACAAACACACCAGTTGTACAAGTGTAGCACATCAGTTCATTATATTTTCACTTTCATGTTTTTGTGTTACTGTTCCTTTAAGAGCATACTTTACAAAGTGCTTCTTGCAAGCTTGGAACCCAGTGTAAACACCCTCTCTGCCCCCCCATCAAACTGGTGTTGGCTATAGCAAATATTCAGCATTCTATTTTTCCTAAATACACTGTCAAAGGTCAAATTAATTAAACAAATTATTATTTACTATTCCCGAACCAACCCTTTCAATATTATTCATTTGCTAATAGAGCTAAGAGAGTTCAATTTGATTGTCAATTTGTGCCTCCAGCTATACATGTTTGTATTTGTGTTTTTATCTCTACTACAAGTCATCAATAACACATTGACCTCTGTGTTTTTCAGACTGGCTCATTTCCAATTAAATAGATGAGAAGAGTTTAAGCTAAGTTTTCATGCAAGTTTTTATTCAAGTCGTTGAAGTGCATGAGGTAAACTTGCATCTATGAAGACATATGTCCTATTGATTTTTACTAGCTACCCCTGTTTGTACATTTACAAGACTTGCACCAGTTTATACATAACTTTTATATACATGGCTTTTTATATATGTGTTAGTAAGACACTTACTGGATTGAGAACAAGTGTGAAAAAAAGTTCTCCTCCTTGAATGCTCCTGTCAAGTTCACTTGGGCCTCCAGGATATTCCTTATAGAAAATAGTGTGTGTGAAAAGACCACATGTTTGCCTTGGAAGAACCTAGTAGAAAACAAAAGCGTAAAAATATTGTGAAAAAGTCAAAGTATTTATATAGGTGTTGCATCACACCCTCATAAAGGAGTCTGGTAACAATGAGATTTGGATATAAAACTAGACTACATTTTAATCCCTATGTGTATAAGAATTTCTATATAATTCTCATTTGGGATCCCTTATCCAGAGACCTGTTATCCAAAAAACTCTGAATTTCAAGAAAGACATCTCCTATAGAGCATTTGTTATGCAAATTTTTATAAATGATTTCCTTTTTCTCTGTAATAATCAAACAGTACCTTGTACTTGATGGTAACTAAGCTGCACAAATCAATAATGGTGGCAAAACAATCCTACTGGTTTTATACAATGTTGCCAGTGGAGTACCGCAGGGATCTGTCCTTGGTCCTTTACTTTTCAACTTATTTATTAATGACCTGGAGGTGGGCATTGAAAGTACTGTTTCTATTTTTGCTAATGATACTATATAGTGCAGAAGTTCCATGCAGGATGTTGCTGCTTTGCAGAGCAATTTGACTAAATTGGAAAACTGGGCAGCAAACTGGAAAATGAGGTTCACTGTTGATAAGTGCAAAATTATGCACTTTGGTAGAATAAATGTGAAATGTACACTAAGGAGCCCATTCACTAAGCTCGAGTGAAGGAATAGAGGAAAATAATTAGATTTTCGAATTTTTTTTTTGGCTACTTCGACCTTTGACTATGACCTTCGACTTTGAATCGAACGATTCAAACTAAAAATTGTTTGAATATTCGACCATTCGATAATCAAAGTACTGTCTCTTTAGAAATTTATTTGACCCCCTACTTCGCCACCTAAAACCTACCGAAGCCAATGTTAGCCTAAGGGGAAGGTCCCCATAGGCTTTCCAAGGTTTTTCTGATCGAAGGATAATCCTGGATTAAAATCCTTCGAATCGTTCGATTTGAAGGATTTAATTGTTCGTTCGATCGAACAAACGAATATTCCTTTGATCGTTCGATCAAAGGAATTGCGCAAAATCCTTTGAAGGATTTTAATTCGGCAGTCGAATATTGAGGGTTAATTAACCCTCGATATTCGACCCTTGATACATCTGCCCCTTAATGGCAGTGTGTTAGAAGTATCCTTAATTGAGAAGGATCTGGGGATTTATGTAGATAACAAGTTGTCTAATTCCAGGCAGTGTCATTCTGTGGCAAAATAAAGTGCTCTCGCATAGAAAAAAGTGCAATAACTTAAGGAATGAAAACATAATTTTGCTTCTTTATAAGTCCCTGGTAAGGCCTCATCTGGAATTTGCAGTGCAGTGTTGGGCTTCAGTCCTTAAGAAGAATATTAATGAGCTGGAGAGAGTGCAGAGACGTACAACTAAACTAGTTATGAGGGTAGACTGTCAAGTTTGGGGGAAAAATACGCTTGCGAGGGGACATGATTACACTTTACAAAAGTTTACAAGTACATTAGAGGACATAATAGACTGAGAGTGGGGACTCTTTTTTTCCCATAAAAAGGACCAATGCACCAGAGGCCACCCCTTCAGACTAGAGGAACAGAACTTTCATTTGAAGCAGCAATAAATTGATGCAAAGCTTTGATTCATGCACCAGAAAATGGTGAATTAGATGAATTGACTTCATCTAACTAAGGGACAGAAAAATACCCATGTATAGCAATATACATGTAAATACTATAGATACAACTTTTAAAATTCACACAAATTATGATATAATGCTTTAGTGCTCTATGCATTGGCCCATCTATTTTTTTCTTTTGCAATTAGATACATATGCTTTTGATATTTTCTTAATGGCCGACTTACCACTTAAAAAGGTTCTATTGACTGTGGAATTAAGCATTTTAAAAAGTTTCAAAAGTGGAAAAGAGAATTATAAGAATTGATGGGAAAAAGACAAGCACAATTTCATCCAATTATCTCTGTACAAAGCTCTTATTCTAATTCTTGCCATTGTAGAATATTATAGAAAATTTAATTACATACATGGGAAAACACATAGTTACCTTGATGCTAGGAAACATCATTTGCCTACAAAATATCTGTCTCTCTGCTTTATTGCTCTATATGAATCACTATTACTATCTAATACAGGTATGGGGCCTGTTATTCAGAATGCTTGGGACCTTGGGGTTTTCCGGATGAGGGGTCTTTCTGTAATTTAGATCTCAATACTTTGTCTGCTAAAAAAATAATTAAAACATTAAATAAACCCAATAGGATTTTTTGCCTCAGATAAGGATTAATTATACCTTGGTTGGGATCAAGTACAAGTTACTGTTTTATTATTACAGAGACAAAGGAAATCATTTTTAAAAATGTGAATTATTTGATTAAAATTGAGTATATGGGAGATGGTCTTCCCATAATTCAGGGCTTGTTGGAGAATGGGTTTCTGAATAACAGATCAATCCCATGCCTGTACAGTCGTTAGGAGATTAATTTAATGTCAACTTTTGCTTTTAAATAATAATTTTTACAGTGGTTTCATCAAGTAGAAAGCGTAAACTAATTAATAAACTAAACAGCCTCAACAAATTAAAAATAATTTTTATTAATAAAAAAAAACAAATATAAAAAGAAATACATTTAGAAAAGACATGACTATAAGTTTTGATAACCTTTGGGACAAACCCTCCTACAGGGTCTGTTAATACTTTGCCTCATTAGAGTTTTTTTACTGGGGGAGTTACGGTACTGAAAATAGTTCTTAGTATACAGTAAATCCAGGTCTGCCACCTTGGAGTCAGGAAGGGTTTTTTGTCTTCCTCTAGATCACCTAGCAGTTAGGCAGGTTTTATATAGGCATACATAGTTGAACTTGATGGATGTGTGTTTTTTTCAACCTAACTTACTATGTAACTAATAAACACCAACTGTAATCAGTTTTAGTTTGTGTCTGACTGTCTGTAGCTTTCAAGTGGGCTGAGATAGAACAAACATTTAGCATATGTTTCAGGTTTGGATATAGATTGTGAGCTGTAAGGGCAAGGAACTCATTAATTTTGTCTCTCTAGCACTTGAATGTAACTGTGTTTTGTGTACATGTAGCACTATGTAACTAAATAAAAATATGCATACATATGTATAAGAATATTAAAAGAAGGAGCAGCTTTATATTTAACATCTTCATCTCTTGTAACTCTAAGGGGGCTATTTATTAAAGGTTGACTTTGTGAGGTTTGTGAAGTTTTTTTTACCTCGAATAAACTCACCACAATTAGAATGTTTGCTTATTTATGAAAAAATCAGAATGTAAAAAAACTCGATTGAATGCAATCGGGGAAAAACTCAGATACCTCTAATTTATAGTCTAAAAAAACATTGACTACCTTGCATTTATTGCGTTTTTGAGCACAGACCATCGTAAAACTCTCGAAAATCATAAAACCAAAAAAAATCTTCAAATTGGGAAAAGGGACCTCTGCCATAGACTTTTACATGACCTCTACAGGTTTTAGTTGGAGTGTTTTCAGATTTGAACTTTTAGCAGCTTCAGGGCATAATAAATCTCGAAAAAATTCAAGTTTTTTTCCCCCACGAAAAAATTTGAGTTCTTTAGTGAAGCTACCATCGATGACTAAAGAAAACACAACTCAACCTTTAATAAATAACCCCCTAAATATTAATATAGTAGGTCTACTCTTAGTCAGTAAACTATTTATGCCTTATGTGCACCTCATGCAATAACTTGATTTGTTAAGAACATACAGAATTTATGCATCACATGCAATAACTTGATTTGTTAAGAACATACAGAATTTATGCATCACAATTCACTCTATAAAGTTGTAAATCAAACAGGGCACTTGAACTAAATCTAATTTCTTTCTACTATGGTGAAAGGTTTTACTTACTATGCCCACACTTGTGTAAATTGCCACCCCTCCTTATTGGAGAAATTAATTATGCAGTTTATGATTTCTAACTCTTAACTTGAATAATGTTGGATAATTATAGAGCAAATACAAAGGAACTTAACACAAATAGAAAGTTACGTAAAATATGCTCCTTTTAAAAGATATTTTGTTTCCATAAAAAATAACTAGCTGGCATATGAATGAGAAGTGATTTTATTCCGTATTAGTACCTTCATGGGAATAATTTTCCCTCCTATAGAAAATGCACCAAATCCAGCTCATCTATTAAAGTGTAAAATGGTGATAAAAGCTAAAATCCCTTAATCCAAATTTGTATAAAATAAATGTAACCTTACAGGAATTGCATCTCATGCAAGTGCCTTTATAGTGTTATGATTTAAACATTCAGTTCATGAAAGCCTACCTTCTCTTTCTTTGTGAGTTGCATAGATGATATTATCCTACATACACTTTATTGTTCTTCTTCTTATGGCTTCCCTGATTAAATACTACTGCATTTATATTTCAAAGACACAGAGGATAGGAGCATGGAATGGAAATGTTTCCAGTAAAGCTTACATAATGAATTTATTATAAGCTCTTCTGACCAACTCTAAAGTTGTAGAAAATGAAAGCATTTCAAATGAAGATTTGGTAGGCTAGGATTTCAAAGATAGAAGGTTTTGAAAATGGTTTTCTGTAAATTGGTTTCTGACACTTCTTTCCTATATCTTGGAGCTTACGATAAACCTTACAAAATACATGCCTTGAAAAGATATATTTTGCTGAAATTATGAAAGGAATATTTTATAGTGAACCTTATTAGAATTCAGTCCATTCTTTGTTAGGATCTGAGAATACAGTACTATGGTAATTGTAGACAATACCACAAAGCTTCTACTATTTTTGATCTATACAGAGTAAGGGCAGCAGATTAAGTATGCAAATTACTCTGGGGTCTACATCACCTAAACTAGTTTTACAGGTTTTATTTAAGAATATTATGTTGATTATGAGACAGTCTGTTACATAATATGTTTGATAGTAGCAAATATTGCAAATCATAACAGAAACATACATATTAATGCTTTCCTCCAACTCACGCCTTTCCACATTCAAAAAGGTGCATTTAAATCTTAATGACATTTGTCTGTTGCTTTAATTAAGAAATATATATGGCCACTGTTATTTACTAAGCAGGGCAAAAACTAAAAAAAATTTCTGTGAGAAACTGCAAAGCTTATATTGTCTTCAATTTATATTTACAATCAAGTCTGTCAAAGGTTTTTTGGTGTCCAACAAGATGAGGAAAAAGAGGACCTGACATCTGTAGGATTTAATAATCTACATATATTTCTCTGCTTGCCTTTTAGGGACAAAGCCTACTTTGACCATTGTGAACCAGACAGAGAAGAACCTGATTTACTCTGTTTTGCAAAAGTGTAAATAAGGTAAAACTGTTATAATTCAGGGGACATTCTCCTTCTTTGGAGACAGTTCTGGAGAAACAGTCTTTATCAAGAGGCTCTTGATCCCTTGTTTTGTGTAGACGTTGTCTAGATCATCTCTCCTTATATTGACTGGAAGCTTTTGTAAAACATCTGCAAAGAATGAGCATTTTGTTATAGCATAGACTAAGGCCAGTGTGTCGAGCTAATTTTTGGGGAGATCTGTAAGATTCAAAGGGGCAAGTTCACTAAGCAGCAAAAATGACGAAGTTTCGTAGCAAAGCTAATTCACTAAAATCCGAAGTTGCGCTCAAGGAGGTGAATGGTAGTGAATTTGTGCTAGCGTTAATTCATCAAGCAAAGCGAAGTTACGCTAGCGATGCCTAATTTGCATACAGCGCCAAGTTAAAGTTGAATGGACGTATATGTAGCAGCAAATACATTACACTACACAAGGCTGGGAAAGCTTCATTAAATAAAATAGAGTTGATATTTTGCCCTATACATGGCGGGGTGCCCCCAAAAAAATTTACGATCTTTTTCAGCCTATCACCTTTAAAAAAGGAAAAGACGCCAGTGTTTTTTTTGGGACTTAGAAAAAAAATTCAACTTTTTTTGATGCAATCCCTACCTACTCTATTGCACTTTGCCTGGTCTGAGGTGGCGAAGGCAAGTCTGGTGCAAGAGAAAACGTTCAGTAAAATGCTCAAGTTAGTGAATTAGTGTAGTTATGTTGTCCCTTCGCTATAGCGCAAAGTGCAGGGTGCAAAGTAGCGCTAGAGTAGGTTGACTTCGCTAACGGATGTAACGAATTGACGTCACGCTGGCGAATTTTCGCTAGCGTTAGTCACTTCGCCCTTTAGTAAACCTGCCCCAAAAAGTGCTTTTCTCCATATTTATGCATCTGATGCATTTCAAATTTAGTATGTTTATTTATGAATATACCTACTTTTATTTTGGACTTTGAATTAGTGAAATAATCCACAGACTAGTGACTGCATATGTATTCTGGAAGAACTATTTGATAAATAAGTTTACTGCTGTAAGGAATGGCTTATTCAGGTAATTTTAAGTGTTCACATTTACTCTAAGATGGAGGAGTTTCTAACCCCTTCATTCTCTACCTATATTATTTCAGTTGTTAATTGCCTGTAAAGGGTTCAGATCGTACTATGGCACAGAACATGGCTTAGAATAAACTAATTAAACGTTCAACATGAATGTCCTTAGGATTCAAATCCCAGGAGGGGATAATAGACTTCTTTCCTCAGAGTCTAAAGGTATGGGTTATGTAGATGAATCTTTCCCAAGCCTGCATTAACAGAAACAATATAATTATTATTTTACATTTTTAAAGCTTAACTATTATCATCCATAAGTGAAAATAGAGGAATGACCTATACATTAACAAACCTTTCCTTTCAAAGTAGTTGACAAGCTAAGCTAAGACTTTGGAAGCAGGTTCTGGGTATTCCTTTTTGGGGCATACCATGCCAGTTTGAGATTATATATAATGACTAGACATTAAGCCCGTTAAATTAACGGGCGCTAGAACATATGTAGTCAAACTTCGCCAGTGACGGTCCGTGGGGCACATGCGCAGTAGCGCAATCCCACAGGGACTGGACGCAGAGACACTTTAACTTTATTATATAGGATACCATAGTAAATGTAGTTAAGTCTTTAGGGGAGGTGAGATTATTCTAGCCCTTTAGTGTAATTTACTGTTTGATTCTTTAGTTCTGGACTGGTATGATGGTAGGTTACCTAAACTAATAATCCTCCATTAAAAACTCACCATGATATTTTTGTGGATAAATCCCTGTCTATAGCGTGCTGGTTTTAAATGTGGGTATTCTTCTGTACTTGTTACTTTTATACCCCAGATCTTTTTCCATGCTTCATAGAGCTGTACATGAACAGGGTAGACACCTGAGTGATGTGGAGCCACCGCATAACCCATGTCAGTGGGAATTCCATGCTCCTGTAAAATGCAATAAAATATTACACAATTAATACACACCTCATAGAAATATTTTCCTCTAGTAAGTGAAATAAAAAATGGAGGAACTTATAGCTTCCAATGTGGTCTAAACTGCCCAAATTAAAATGCACCGTGGATCTGCAGTTTGTCTCAATGGCAGGATAGATTTATTGTGCTGTAAACAACAGGAACAAGGTAATGTGGCTTTTTATTTGTTTGTTTTTTAACTTTATGAAAAGATTGATACATCTACTTTAATGTAATTCTTTTATTATACACTGTCATAAAAGAAACTTTACTAATGTACAAAATATAATATGTATATTTTATTTCTGTGTATTTCCTAATCATGTAATGTTGCAACCTATACAATTTTATGATGCATGTCTATATCTATGAGAAAGAGAACTATGTGCAAGAGGACATTTCATAGACATGCAGAACTACAAGAGTGAAGAGAACTTCTACAATAACTTGTTGGGGGACTCACTGGTGAGAACGTTGGGGTGGACTTTAAATAGTTTTGCTTTAGGCACAATAATTTCACTTTTTTTCAACTGTTCATTTATTTGAAACAGGGTAGCTGCATATAGTAGATAACTTTAATTAAACAAAAAAGTCTTAATGACAAGATTTGAGTACATCAACACAAGTTGCCTCCAGTAAATATCAATGGTAATGGTCTATGAATATGGTAAATATGGGCCATTATTGCTCCTAAGGCAAAATAGATGTCCAGTTAGTGAAATCTGGGGAAAAGAGGTGTATATAATAGATAGGGAAGCAAAGAATAGAATATGCAGGGAGAAAGTTTCATCCAAGGGTACAAATGTAGATGTTTCACCCCCATTTTACCCTCAGTCCCATTTTTTCTACAATGCAATTTAAGATTACTCCCTTATGTGAGGGAGGTTAAAAACCAATTACTTAACATACATTAAGTATTATGCTTAAAACGTTGTTCCCCCTCCACTTCAAGAACTAATTGCTCTATTTGCCTCATTATTTGGGAAATAGGATACCAGTTTCTGTGACTGGCAGCTTTTGTCAGTACACGTGGCTAGACTAAAAGACACAGATTTATTGCAATAGGTGAAATATACATAATTAATGAGAAAATCTGGAAGAAGCAGAGCTTTTGTGACCTTCAAATGAGAGAGCATTTTGAATGTTTTCCATTTTGAACTGACAGTTTTATAGAACAAAATTTACATATACCTTAAGATTGTTACACTTTTATGGTCATTCATTTTAATAATGTCTACCTTATAAATGATGCACCTATTTGTTCTCCATCTTGTATTTGCTGTCACTGTAAAGCTCCAAGGACTTGGTGTTGCTGCATAAATATACATAAAATCTTGGATGTACTGCATTGGCCTTACAAAATAAAAAGTGCTGAATAAATACCTTGTACTCAGGGCACAGCTCAAGCCCTCCTGGAAGTGTTTTTGCCTGGGCATAGCTATGATAGAGGTGCCATCAGAAAGGTAAAAAAGACAGCAAACCAAATAACTATTAAGTGTCCAAGAATATAAAAAAACTCTCTTGGTGTCCTCATATGCATTCTCAGTACATTTGTGTACCATAGCAAATGTATAGGCCATTCTATAAATAATTTCCGTAGGGGAGTAACATGCACATGTAAAGTAAACTTCCAAACAGTTCTTATCATTGACAGGTGGAGTCCTCTCATATATCCATTTCAACTCTGATTCTTTTAGATCTTTTAAATGACTACACCTGGGCCTAGTTATCTATTATAAAGTTTTTTTCTGCTTCAAATAAACTCACAAAACACAGACTTTACCATAGTTATTAAAAATCCAAATATAAAAAAACCTTGAATTAATACAATTGTGGGGAAAAATACATTAAATCTATTTTTTTTTACTTATCATTTTTAGTGCGTTTACCAGTAGTGATGGGCGAATTTGCGCCGTTTTGCTTCGCCGAAAAATTCGCGAATTTCGCGCAAAATTTGCGAAACGGCGCCGGCGTCTCGTTTTTGACGCCGGCGCCCGTTTTTTCGATGACGGCGCCCGTTTTTGGCGCCGGCGTCAGTTTTTTTGGAAAATTTTTTTTTGATGCCGGCGAATTTTTGCCGCGAATTTTCAGGGCGTTTCACGAATTTATTCGCTGGCGGCGAAACGCGCGAATTCGCGCCTGGCGAATAAATTCGCCCATCACTATTTACCAGTTCAAGAAAACTTTGATTTGAGTTTTTGCATTCAAGTTGTTTTGTTTTTTTCACTTAAAAACTGAAAATTTGTGTTTTTAAATAATTATTCACATTCAGCGTGTGCTATTTACATTTTCAGTACGGTGTACATAAGAAAAAGATAATATTTGTTAGCAATTTAATGCAAAGCACATTAAACAATGTACTATTGTAATAATGTCCTGCTTCACATGGTAAAGCTTCCTTTCTTTATCAGGGGAATGGCGGATGTTGTACTGGTGGTTTACCAGCATGCAGGCACACTTAGTGGCATATTTATCAAAGGTTGAAGTTAAAAAAACCGTCGAACTTCGAATTCAAAAAGACCAATCGAATGGAGGTTGAAGTTTTTTGGGGTCGAAGTGGGCCGAATTCGGCCTACTTTGAATCGTATGAACCTACATCGATTCAACGTTTTTTAACTTCGACCTTCGATCTCCCAAACTCCCCCAATTGCCTCCATACAGGTTGTAGGAGGTCCCCCATAGGCTAAAACAGCACTTCGGCAGATTTTAGGTGGCGAACGGTCGAAGTCGAAGTTTTAAAGAGACAGTACTTCAAAAAAATTAAAATTTCAAAGTTTTTTCAAATTCAAATTGAAGTATGACTACTCCTCCTGAAGTATGACTACTTGCTCGAAATTCAAAGTTTTTCACTTCAAAACTTCACCTTGACCTTTGATAAATCTGCCCCATACTGTATATAATTGATTATTAGGCTTTATAAAAGTGCACAAGATTCTTTTGTGTTGGCTTTTTCAGTAGTACAGTCTGTATAAAATTCTTGCCAAGAATCAAATTTCAAAGTTCATGGATTAGCCTATTAATCTAACACATCACTGATGTTGGTGTTTTTATTCTTTTTTCAGTTTTGTTGACTACTGGTCCTTAAGTGTAATGACAGACATAGTGGTTTGTTGCCTGCAGCAACAAAACCTCCAAAAATACAGTATAATTCAGAAGAATGGGAATATTTGCATGTAAATCATCCATCTTAATTGTGGGATAATGTGGAAGAAGGCATTTTTGGTAAACTACTATATCTGACATTGCCCTAAGTATTACACTGCACAAATCTGATTTCCATGTACTTAATACATAAGTTGCCAAGTTAATAGTCTTCTGGCAAGAAAATGGATTAATATACAAGTTAATAGACTACCGGCAAGAAAAAGATTCCAGGGCAGAGGATAACAGTGTATTAAAAATAGCTAAATGGAAAAGTGGAGGATCATGACGCATAAGGGAAATCAGCAAAATGGGATAGAAACATCCCTTTGTCCTCAATTTAGTTTTCTGTGGTTTTTCCAAAATCACATTACTGATTCTACAGGCAAAACAACTAAAATGAATTGAATATTAAATAAATAAAACTTCTTTCCTCACACAGATATATATATATATATATACAATATATATTTAGTAGATGTCTGCATGAAAAAACTAAAAATGCTGAATTAATCAATCGAGAGGAATGAAGTGCCATTTTCAAAGGATTGTCTTAACTGCGATTAGATTAGATTTGCCTAGGCAGATTCAGTGAGAACACAATAATGAAATGGCATTCAGTTCTTTGTATGACACAAAGTCAGTAGTACGCAAAGTGCTTACCAGAGCAAATTTTTTGTTGAGCATCATTTGTTCCACCAGTGAAGACTCATTATGAAAGAGATGAGGTTGCATGTGACTCCACATGTGGGGAAACCACCAAAACTCATCCACTGAGCCCAGTAAAAGATCATCGCCTTTATCTTCCTTTTCAGTACCTGGGTAATACATCAAATAAAAGATCACTTATCAAAATGACAGTGAGCTTATCAAACTGCATATGCCGTTCATGGTTGATTTGTTCATTAACGAACTGAATGTTATGTGTTTTTTGACTATTGAGAGATAATTGTATATGCAGCATCACGGAAGGGGCAATTATTCATGGCTATTTATTTTTTTTAGATGGGAAAAGTTAAGACAACTTTTTCATAAAAAACACTGAGCAACTGTAAAGCCAAGAGACCACTCAATATACAGCAAATGTGACTATTTATGTAAAGAAGGCACGATGTAGCAATGCCATTCACAATATTTTCCTTTGTTATCATCATCATCTATTTATATAGCGCCAACAAGATATGCAGTGCTTTATAAGATGAAACCATTTACATGATGATAACTAAGCTAGCATATGTGCACGCCAATTGCAAAGAGGCATGTTTATACCCTGTTTTAAACATATGTTCAATGAATAGGGCCTGTGATGAACAAACTTTTTTAACAGATATTTTATTTAAGAAATACCTGCTATAGTATTTCCTGTACTAAACAGGGCAGCAACTGAAATAAAAAACAAATTCACGTTACAATGGCCCTTGAATCTTGTGAGCAACTAAGGAAGAAAGAGAATATAACTAAATAAATATCCATCCAATCAGAGGATGCAGCTGGGGGGAAGGGAGGGGTTTCTTTATACAGAACTCATTATCCTGCTTAAAGGGACTGTGCACCTTTAAATTATGTGATGTGATATTCTTACATACTTTGCAATTAGTTTGCAATTTTTATTGTTTGTGTTTTTTTGTTATTTAGCTTTTTATTCAGCAGCTCTCTGGTTTGCAATCTGATCACTAGGGTCTAAATTACCCTAGCAACCATACATTGAGTACAATAAGAGACTGGAATATTAATAGAAGAGGGCCTGAAAAGAACCACGAGTAATAAAAAGTAGCGATAACAATAAATGTGTAGCAAACTATCCTCATTTATGGGGGGTGGAAGAAGGAAATCTAAGAGTAAAAACAAAATAAATGTAGTACTTAATGCTTTATAATGAATCAAAATGAGGAAATGTTGATTTTTTTAATAGGCATAATACAGTTATATTTAGTGTGTTCATGTTGAACAAATAAGTGTATATTGCCTCTTTAATGCATGGTTCTTATTGAAAGAGACCATATCCAGAAAATCCTCAGTCTTAAAGGAGAACTATAGTTTAAAATCACTAGGGGTGCCAAAATGTTAGGCACCCCTCAGTGACTTAAATCACGTACCTGATACACTGGGCCTGGTGCTCTTGTTTGCTAAAAACTGCACAGGCTGAGGGGAATTCTGCAGAAGATCATTGTTGATCTTCTGATCCGATCTTCTTCGGATCTTCATTCTTCATTTTGCTTCCGGTTCAGGCAGGTGCATATACAGTAGAGAGAAAGCCGAACAAAAATCTGTCTTTTTCACTCTAATGTGCATGCGCAAGCCTGTGCCCGGAGAAAAGAAGAGAGAAGAGGAAGAAGGATTATGATAAAGAAATTCCACAGAAATAACCTGGGCCGTGCAGTTTTACACCAACAAAAGCACTGGTCTGGGGTATCACGTAAGCTTTTACAATCACTCGGGGGGGTGCCTTACAATTGCCACCCCCTAATGATTGTGACTTTAGTTCTCCTATAAGCATTACAGGCAACAGACTCATTAATGTGAGTATGTGAATACATTAATATATTCTTTGTAAAATGTATTTAGGTGCATACCTGTGTGGTAGAATTTTCCAGAGAATCCCAGATTAAAAGTGAAATTTGTAACTAGAGTTCTGAGTAACATTTGAGTGTCACGCAAAGCCTGAAAAAAATATATAAAACACAAGATATAAATAAGATGAAAATACACTTGTTTACCTTAAATTTAAATGAAATAATTTATCATTGTACAAATCCTTGTAAAAAAAAAAAAAAATCATACATTTATATTACATTCGGAGTACAGTGTAAGGTCAAGGTTAACTGGTAAAAAAAAAAATACATCCAATACATAGTCAAATCTAAGCACAGTGGATTGATAGCAATGTGTTTTTGTCCGATTCTGTGGGCAACCATGGTTTTATTTTGTCTAGACAAAAGACCATGTAGATTCCAGGTCATATTTATTTTTTGTGGAGGAACTCTTAACCAACATCTCTTGTGAAAGCGATGACATGCTTTCCTAACTGGCTGCCATACATCACTACTATTGGTCTGATTTACCATGGCCTAGGCATGAGTCAACTCATCACAACTAATAACAGTTCAGAATTTGAAAAAAATATTCCAAACACCCGTGGAACATGAACAGTTTTGGTAATGCATTCCAAATTGCTCTTTTACTAGTGGGGAAAAAATTAAGAATTTAATTTTAAGTGAGCAATCAAAATATTGTCTCTCCTATAGATTAGATTACACACACACACACATATACATATTTAT
Organism: Xenopus laevis; assembly: GCF_017654675.1. NCBI lineage: Eukaryota > Metazoa > Chordata > Amphibia > Anura > Pipidae > Xenopus > Xenopus laevis. Next base: position 74,380,469 of record NC_054371.1, on the reverse strand, counting down.
AAAATATATATGTATATGTACTGTATATATATAGTCTTTTATCTGTTTTAGATAATGAAACTGTCTGTTCTGAGTTACTATAATCTCATCAGTGCATTTTGACTACCATGACAACAAACTATGTCCTTTTCATCCCAGTATTGTTTGATTTGTTTTGTGGTTTTTTCTATCCCTTTATCCAGAATTTCTCTTTGTTTTTTCCTTGTTACCTTTGATCAGTATCTAGAACTCTACATCCCTTTCCACTTAATCCTTTATCTTGTGTATACAGAACGGATATATAGGGAGTATTAAAGCAACTCAAGAACTTTCATCGTACAAAGATTTAAAAAAAAATCCCATAGGACAAAGAGAGAAGGAATGAGCAAGGTTAAAAAATCCCCACCCGCATTCCCACATGCCTGTGAATACAAGTCATTTTAATCTGTTGAACTGGGCAAATAATTCATGAAAAATGTGTGTAAACTATTTTTTATATATATATTTAAAATGCATTAATCTATAAATGATACATTTTTATACATTAGAAAAATATACGACTGTGTCATTGAAAAACAAGGTAAAATGCAAATAAACAAAACCTTCTTTCTCCCCCAAAAATACTGTCAACCTACTGAGACCAAACAATGGCAGGCTCCCTACAGCGGTAAAGAGCTTGTAAACTGCGGCAGCAGATGCTGGAAACATCCACAAATATATATGGAATGTTATCAGAAGCTTGTCATAGCTACAGATATGACTTTTATGGTGAATTTCTTTCTGCTTATATGTCTATTGAAAGGCACAGCAGGGAGACAAACAGATGGAGGCTGGCTAACTAACAAACAATAGCTAACTATTAGCTACATACCAAGTGCAGCCACAATGGGAAATACTTGGGTTCTATCATTGTACCAAGAAGCCATACATTTTACCCCATGACATCCCAATTCCCTAATAGCCAGCCAATAGCATTACTTTCTTGGAATAACAAAAAAATATTGCTGTGCTTCACTGTAGAGACTATTATGCAATGTTTATACAGTGGAAGTAGAATTTAAAATGAAAAATATTGATGTCATCATATATATATATATATAGAGAGAGAGAGAGAGAGAGAGAGAATATGGTTTTGTTTTGAGTTTCTGCTTGAGAATCTAAGATGCTCTTATGTCATTTTCAAGTCTAAGCACAGATGATATAACCAGTGTACAGAAAGAAGACATTTATATATTGTCAGCTCTTAAAATAATTGATTCCGCACAAAGAAAATTATAATTATAGCATGTTAACTATCAGAAGAATTGATAACGGTTACATCTATCCAACAATGGCAGCGCTGTTTCCGCCATGATCCCTTGCCTCGGGCAGCATATAACCAGAGGCAGTAAAAAGAACCACAAATCCCAAATAATAGTACATATAGGAGTAAAATGATTTGAGCTACAAAAAGTACATGAGTATTGTAGACAAATAAGTACGGGGGACATCAAATTAATCGGCTATATTAAGCAAAATTGCAATTCGTCAAAAATGATTCGAGAAAAACATTTAAATAACATGTACACATAATCAGTATAGTATCTATCACCATATAATAATGTAGCACTCTACTATGTGTGCAGACTGTATGAACATTATATTGTGGGACAATTATTAGTATAAATGGATAATGGATTGCTAAATTGCTCACCTCATTTAATAAAACAGAGACTGCAAGCATTTGAATTTTTTTGAGGTAGCACTGATGCTTGGGGTTATAGTAAGTCTAAGAACTACATCTCCTACAAGCCCTTGCTACAGGAAGTGCATGGAGAAGGCCAATGGCAGCCCCACCCCTAAAGGCAAGAAGGGAAGAAGATGGGGAGGAACCAGCCAGGAGAGGGGTGCTGTGCTGAAAGACTTAGAGACTGGGAGGAGGCCAATATCCAAGTCTTCTGCTGATATTGGTCAAATCGTCTGCCACCATACACACACCACATATTGTATTAAAAATTTGTTTTGTACCATATTATCTGTGAGTCTATGGCCACCTTTAGGCTGACAGCATTGCTTTTACATATCCAATTTAACCAGAGGGAGCACACTTTATACCTTCGCCAAGGGACACATCTGCATCTTGTGTTGTATCCACATCCATAAACAGAATCCAATGTCCAAGTTTGATGTTAGCCTATATTGGAGACTACTGTATCTCTGCCCTTTCATTTAGACTGCTGTGTCTTTTGCAGCCTAACCAGTTCTATATAAGGGGGCCCCCCACTGGTACACACTATATCCAGTCGGCAACACGTTGGGGGACCTAGGTGTGCACACAGGATTATACTGGGAGCTTTTCATACGGAGCTGCTGTTACAGTATTAAGCTATTAATTAGTAGTTAATTAGTAAACCTGTTGTTGTTCATAATATCTAACCATATCTTCCTTACAGCTTTAGCTGTTTAATAAAGTAAGGTTGTGGCTGTACCTGGTTACTGGATCTCTGTGGTGTCACCAGGGTGCTTTGGAGGAGTATCAGCACACATTTAGAATATACCTACAGTGTGCTACAATAATAATAATCAAGTCAAGTAGATTTTATTGTCATTTCAACCATATACAGTAAATATAGTGCATAGTAGAAATGAAATGGCATTTCTCCAGAACCCCCTGGTGCTATACAACAACTCCAGTACACGGTCATGCTGGGCAAAAGTGGACATTTCAGTTCCTTATGAATATATTCAGTTCAGTCCTTGGGAGTTGAGATACCTGATGGCTTGTGGAAATAGACTGTTTCACATTCTGGAAGTCAGCGCTCAAATACTGCGGTATCTTTTTCAGGATGGCAGGAGGGTAAAGAGATCATGTGCAGGGTGGGTGCTATCCCTGACAATGCTGGTAGCCTTCTGGAGACAGCGAGTGTGGTAAATATCCATAATGGCAGGAAGCGAGACCCCAATGATCTTTTCTGCTGTCCTCACCACCCACTGCAGGATCTTGCGATCTGATTCAGAGCAGTTTCCATACCAGGTAGTGATGCAGCTGCATAAAATGCTTTCAATAGACCCTCTGTAGAAGGTAGTGAGAATGTGTGGTGGAAGGTGGGCTTTTTTCAGCTTTTGCAGAAAGTAGAGACACTGCTGTGCTTTCTTCACTATAGAGCTGGTGTTAAGGGACCAGGAGTGGTTCTCCGCCAGATGTACCCCTAGGAATTTGGTGCTCTTGACAATTTCCACCGGAGATCCGTCAATGTACAGTGGAGAATGATCCCCACGTGTTCTCCTGAAGTCAACAACTATTTCAAATAATACAGCTTATTTAGCAAAATGGGATGCAGCATGTAGCTAGTGTGTCAGTTTATAGTCTGTAGAAATCCACCCACAACATCTAAGTAATGGTTATATAAAAATATTCTACATCTCTTTTCATGCTGGTGGCAGGCCACAGAAACACATAAACTGGCTATATGGTAATGTATATAAGAGGGATCTACAATGGCATCTGCATGTCACGCCACCACACTGACACACACCTTTCTCTTCTCCCATGAGAGCTTTTTTTTTCCCCAAGAGCAAAGTATTTGAGAAATCAGAACATCCCCTGCTACACATTACGCATCACATGATTATTTCAATGGGGGTTACTTATCACTCAAGTTATATATCAAGTGATGCATTCATTTCTCTAAGAATATCAACAGATGAAATTACACAGTAGTTCAAAATTCTCAGAGCATTACCAACAGGTGTCTGAAATCAATAATTGTACAAGTAAAGATATAGGACCTGTTATCCAGAATGCTCGGGGCCTGGAGTTTTCCGTATAAGGGATCTTTCTGTAATTTTGATCTTCATACCTTAAGTCTACTAGAAAATCATGTAAACATTAAATAAACCCAATAGGCTGGTTTTGCTTCCAATAAGGATTAATTATATCTCAGTTTGTATAAATTACAAGGTACTGTTTTATTATTACAGAGAAAAAGGAAATAATTTTTAAAAATCTAGATAAAATTGAGTCTATGGGAGAAGGCCTTTCCCTTATTTGGAGCTTTCGGGATAACAGGTTTCCGGATAACAGATCCCATACCTGTATTCCAATATGATAAAGGAGAAATATTCCTATTCAAAACTATCGGAACGTGATTCATATGGTATATATTTAAAGAAAATATGTATAAGATATATAGTGAATAAAGTACCCCCTCTTGTAAAATATAAGGATATTATAAGTTACCGAGGAGTTTCATGACCATATAAAAACACGAGGCCGAAGGTCATGGAACTCCGAGGTAACTTCTAATATCCTCATATTTTACAACTGGGGGTACTTTATTTATTATAATACACAAGTTTCAGTGAGTCATGTGACAGAAATGACATCAGAACTCACCGTTTATAACTGATGACATCAGAACTCACCGTTTATAAGGATATAATTTACAAGATATTCATAGCTTTTGTGTATTATATATGTATAATGTATAAGTGATAATGTAGAACTTGCTCAACTTTTTTTTTCAGTGACTTAATTAAAAAATTCAGTGATTTTATTCTCGAACACAAGTGTATTTGAAGGGATGGTTCACCTTCAGGTTAACTTTTAGTATGTTATAGAATGGCCTATTCCTTAATTCAGAAAACTCAGAATTAAGGGAAGCCCAACTCCCACAGACTCCATTTTATCCAAATAATTAAAAATTTTCAACATTATTTCCTTCTTCTCTGTAATAATAAAACAGTGCATTGTACTTGGTCCAATAATAAGATATAATGAATTCATATCAAAGGCAAAACAAGCCTGTTGGGTTTAATATATTATTTTTTTTAGTATACATAAGTTATAAAGATCCAAATTAAGGAAAGATCCTTTTTAGGGAAAAGCCCAGGTCCTGAGCATTCTGGATAACGGGTCCCATACCTGCATTTGCCTTCCTCTTCTGGCTCTTTCCAGCTTTTATATGGTGGTCACTGACCCCAGCAGCCAAAAACTATTCCTCTGGACCTCTTCTATGCATATCCCTGTCTCTTTTCGAACCACTGCCTGGTTGCTTGGTTAAATTGGACCCTAGCAACCAGATAGCTGCCATAATTCAAAAACCACAAATAATAGAAAATGAAGAATTGCAAACTGTCTCAGAATAGCACTCTCTACATCATACTAAAAGTTAAATTAAAGGTGCCTGCAAAGTTGCATGAAATAGGCTCTTTTCATTGACTTCTAAAGAAACTCAGCAGCTTTTAGTTTTAGGGGCAGATTCACTAAAGGGGGAATTGTCGCCGAACACTGCCGACTTTACACTAGCGTTATTTCTGCAGTGCAAGCATTTCATATTGAAGATGCGCCAGCGTTCATTCATGCCTAGCGAAACTTCTCTAGTGACCTTGCGCTTAGGTCAGTTTGCATAGGGTGGGAAATATAAAGTTGTATGGAGGTCTTTATTATAAATGTTGGTGCAAGTTACCACTTTTTATTACACATGTCCAGGGAACCTTAATAAAGACAAGAGAGTTGTTATAATGCCCTACACATGAGCCCACTGTATAATTAATGTTTCATATGTTATGAAATGTCTTGAGGAAATCGGTTACCCAAAAAAAGTCAGGACTTTTGTTAGGCAATCCCGCTTAAAAAAGGAAAAGTCGCCAGCATTTTTTGAACTTTACTGCATTTTTGGCAGACAGGATATGATGTAAGTGACAGAAAATTGAGCACTTTGCCTGGTCTGAGGTGAAAAGTCTATCGCCAGAGTGAAAAGTCATCTGGCGATAGAGTGCAAACGAACTCTAGCGACAGTCTCTTTTGCTAGCGAATTGATGACTGCGCCTGTTAGTAAATTGGCAATTACCCTGTGGATGTGATTTCTGGTGGAAAGTCTCTAGCGTTAGCCACTTCGCCCTTTAGTAAATCTGCCCTTTTATTTGAATAATTGCATTGTTGGCCTTAAATATTAAACTCTAGAATTTATCTCTAGATTTATCTTATCAACATTTAGGAATCAAACAAATTCCTGGAACATTAGGGGGCCCATTTACTTAGTTCGAGTGAAGGAATAGAGGAAAAATAGTTCGAATTTCGAATGGCCGAATATGGGTACTTCGACCATCGTATGGGCTACTTTGACCTACGACTTTCGACTTCGAATCGAACGATTCGAACTAAAAATCGTTTGACTATTCGACCATTCGATAGTCGAAGTACTGTCTCTTTAAAAATTTCTTTGACCCCCTAGTTCGCCACCTAAAACCTACCGAGGCCAACGTTAGCCTATGGGGAAGGTCCCCATAGGGTTCCTAACAATTTCCTGATCGAAGGAATATCCTTCGATCGATGGATTAAAATCCTTCGAATCGTCGATTCAAAGGATTTAATCGTTCCAATCGAGCAATTATTCCTTCGATCGTAGGAATAACGCAAAATCCTTCGACTTCTATATTCAAAGTTGAAGGATTTTACTTCAACGGACGAATATTGAGGGTTAATTAACCCTTGATATTCGACCCTAGGTAAATGTGCCCCTAGGACTTCATTGATATAACGGATCCATAAGACAACCTGCCCCCCTCCCAACTATGAATCAGGAATAGTGTAATCCAGAGTGATAGTCTGTGTCTGCATTAAGCAGACTCAAAAGGGCATCTGAACAAAAGAATTCAGCCATGAAGGATCAATCAGGGGAATGTAATAAAAGTCGCAAAGAGCAAAACAATTCGCACCAATAAGACTAAAAATCCACATCTCACAATGTAATATTGTTCCTTAAACTGTTATTGCATTGCGAATTTTAATTGCGCATTGCGAATTTTAATTGCGCACTCATAAGAAGTGCTTGAAGGTGTCGTAATCTTTTGGAGCAAACATAACGACTTTTTCAGTAAGGAGTTTTATTACATTGACTGCGCATTGGCGCAAACTATAAAATTCGCAAACAGTCTTTCACTGTCGGAAGTGGTCGCTAAACAGTTTCCGGGCTTGTAAAAGCTATATTAAATTCGCACAAAGCAAAATTTGTTCGCGCAAAGGCATAACTTTTCGCATTGCGAATAGTTTTTCCGTTAGCGATTTTTATTACATTCCCCCGAATGAGTACTACTGGATTATGGTACTGAATTTATAAAGCTGTGTTATATAATACCTTACCTATTATAACCTAACTATCATACCTTTCATACTATCATACTATCATTACTTGCAAGCACAAATTGACTATAATTAAAATAGTTGTTCCCAAATGACTCCATTTCACATCAAACAATATAGTTTTAGGCATGAATACAATATTTTCTGATAGTAGCCCTTGAACATCATGCAAATCAACTATAGTATGCTAAGAACGGGATGCCCTGTACAATGTGTAATGCTAAGTTAAATACACGTAGTGTACATAATACATTAAACACTGTATTGATGTTTGGGTGCCTTATTGAAGGCCAGCCTCCCATTCAGTTTATATATAGAGATGAAATCATCCCCTTTTGCTTCTAGGGTTTCCTAGGGTTTTTTGAATGTACTACAACAAAGGTCAAACGACTGTATTCTACGAATCACAAGAAACTGCTTACCTTGATGTATTCACAACATTCAACAACATAGAGCTGCCCATGCATAAGGTGTTAATACTGTGCCTGTTACAAAAAAGGGCAAGAAAGCTACAGCATGTCTTTTCTCCTTTCTGCAGCTGTTGCTAATAATAGCTCTGTCAGCTATTATACCAAAAAGATTGAGGACAGAACACAGTAAAAATATAAATTCCAGCATCTTTGTTAGACAATTGAATGGTCTTGGCAGGTCTAGTAATTGTGCAGTGAAATGATGCAGAAGCACAGAAATACAGAGCTGACAGCAGTTTGCTTATAGAAGAGGGAGTTTTTCTGCTATTGATTTTAGATTTGCCTGAATATTTGCTTCAGTAACTATATTTCTTCCCTCTTTATATTTTTTTGTGTATTATTATTATTATTATGGGATTGTGCCAATACACATAACAATCATGAAAAAATGCTATTAACAGCATTGATAAAATATATTTCAGTGTTTGAACCCTATAGAGGACATTTCAACTAAGGTTCAATTCATGTTTAAACTCAAAGGGCAACATTTTTTATATGTATATTGACCCATAGCAACCCATCAGCAGGTGGAATAGCAAATAATTGCTAGTTGTTATTGGTTACTGGCCCTGGAGAAAACATTGTGGCTGTAATTACATTATTGTGTGATACTGGTGGTGGTTTAGAAGGTAAAAATGGCCAGAATTATGACTATGCTTGGATTAGCAGATTTACTTATAAGTCTGATACATAACAACTACTCTCTCCCTGTGCTTGAATGGTTTCCCCAACCTCTAAAAACATACACAAAGGTTAACTGGCTCTTGAAAAAATGACTCTATTGTATGTACTGTGAATGTGGTAAGGCTCTTAGAACTTACATTCCACTGGGGCAGAGACATAAATGATGTATAAAGAGCTGGGGATATGTCAGCAGCACTGTATAAATAAATGATTATTATGATAACCCTCTTTTTAACAGTAATTATAATTCTCTATCTCAATAGATATGTGCTAAAAACCCTGAATTTGCTGTTCTGTTGTTGATTGTTAAGGAGTGGGACGAAGCAATATTCTCCCACTGTTTATCTCCTTGTATATAACTAATGGCAGGTGGGGCTTATTTACAAATTTAGAAAATATTCAAATGGGCAGTAACCAATAGCACCAATCAGTGATTACCATTTTGCAACTATAAGCAGATAGACCAATGAAAGCAAAACATTGATTGGCTTGCATTACTTTCTGCCCAGGTGCAAACCTGCCAGTGTTGATCAATGAGCTGCACTTGTTTAAATGGCTTGTGTTTTTCACCTCTTTGTCAACTCTTCCATGTTACCTATGTTTATTAAAATGGCATACAAGCAAAATTTAAGTCACAAACTAGCTAAGCTGCAACTTATGAAGGTATGCGTTTTAAAAGCAAGCTGCTAGTAAACTAGTCCCTGTTTAAAGTCTGTAATGAAGTATTAGAATTCTTAATTTATCAGATAAAAGTGAGTGTAGGACTGGCCAGACCAGGGATGACTTTGACGTAGTTAGCCAGCTTAAATATGTTGCAATATATGGACAAACAATCTCTAGTAAATCATTAGTAACTTAATGCAAAAAAGATTCAATGTTTTTAATATTGGGTTGAGTGCAGGGGACTTCTTGTATTTGTCTATATGTATTTTATGGTCACAGCCTCATTGCACGCCCATCTAATGGTTTAAAATTTATTGGTGAGCACAACTTTCCCTTTTTCTGCTAGAGACACGCGAACAGCTATGCAGGAAAACCCATGGGGATATATATATATATATATATATATATATATATATATATATATATATATATATATAAACTGTTCAAGAGGAACCAGCGCATTGTTTTCTTAAGTCACCAAATGTTTATTGTAACAGCACTGTGCGTCCAACTTTTCAGCCCACATTGGGGCCTTTATCAGGGATATATACACATATATATATATATATATATATATATATAAAGTCCAAATATAGTTTGAATCCGAGGAAACTTAGGTCACTCCCAAAGTCCTGCGTTAAACCAGGTTCTCCTCCACCTGCTAGAAAATTCTTCCAAGTAAAAAGTCGCTGTATTCCTCCAAATAAAATATGGGGAGGGAGAGTAACATAAAAAATTTATATAGTGTAGTATTTTTTGAACACTTTATCACTGACCCCCTTAGTGATTTCAAAACAACCGTGCTTTGCAATTCACACTATATTGTGTCACCAAATATCAAAGTTGTGTCAAACTTAAAACAAAAGTAGAGAAAAATAAAAATAGAGAAATTTTTTTACGTGAAATATTTCATTAAAGGGTAACTTGGTGACCACGCAGTTAATACATGATACATAAAAAGGTGAGGAAGGCCCTATGCATAGGCATACAGTCTAAAGGGAATGGAGTAATACACAAGGTGTGGGAGTGGGCAAGATCGAATTAAGTGGTTGAGAAATGTGGTACTGTATGTGGTGTTGCGTTTGGTAGTTAAGCAGAGTGAGAGTAGGCTTCTCGAAAGAAGTGCGTTTTCAGAGATTTCTTGAAAGCAGAAAGGTTGGGAGAAAGTCGGACAGACCGTGGGAGAGAGTTCCAGAGGAGGGGTGCAGCCCTTGCAAAGTCTTGAATGCGAGCATGTGAGGAGGTAATGAGAGAAGAGTTGAGTAGCAGGTCAGTAGAGGAGCATAGTAAGCGATTGGGTGAGTATATAGAGATGAGTTCAGAGATGTAGGGTGGGGCAGAGTTATGAAGTGCTTTGAAAGTCAGTGTCATTAATTTGAATTTGATTCTGAAAGGTAAAGGAAGCTAGTGCAGGGATTGACAGAATGGCGAGGCAGAGGAGGAGCGGTTGCTGAGGTGTATGAGCCTCGCAGCAGTGTTCAATATGGACTGGAGAGGTAACAGTCTCTGGAGGGGGAGGCCAATTAAAAGAGAGTTACAGTAGTCTAGACGCGATATGATGAGAGAGTGAATAAGAATTTTGGCAGCGTCTTGGGTGATAAATGATCGTATTTTGGATATGTTCCTTAGGTGGAAGTGACATGATTTAATAAGTGACTAGAAATGAGGAGTGAATGACAGGGCAGAATCTAGGATAACCCCAAGGCACCGGGCCTGGGGAGAGGGGGTGATAGTGGAATTGTTAACTATGATGGATACTTCCGGGATGTTACTGGTGTTAGTTGGAGGAAAGAGAACCATTTCAGTTTTAGAGAGGTTTAATTTAAGGTAGCGTTGCGACATCCAGGTAGAAATAGTGGACAGGCAGGAGGAGACGTGAGTTAGGAGTTCTGGGTTGAGATCAGGAGATGAGAGATAGATCTGAGTATCGTCAGCATAGAGGTGTTAGTGGAAACCATATGACTTTATTAATTTGCCGAGGGAGGAAGTATAGAGGGAGAATAGTTATGGTCCCACGACAGAGCCTTGAGGAACTCCAACAGAAAGAGGTGGGGAGAACATGATACTCCATTGTAGGAGACACTGAAGGAACGATTTGTGATGTAAGAAGAGAACCAGAACAGGGCTGTGTCACGAAGGCCAAGCCACTGGAGGGACTGGAGGAGGAGAGGGTGATCTACAGTGTCAAATGTGGCTGAGAGATCAAGCAATATTAGTAGTGAGAAATGATTGTTGGCTTTAGCGGTTAAAAGGTAATTAGTTAGTCGAGTCAGGGCAGTTTCCGTGGAGTTTTGTGGCTTAAAACCAGATTGTAGGGGGTCCAGCAGGTTATTGTCAGAGAGGAACGAGGTTAGTCGGTTGTAGACTAGGCGCTCAAGTCGTTTAGGGATGTAAGGTAGCAGAGAGATAGGTCGGAGTTGTCAAGATTGGAGGGATCAAGAGAGGGTTTTTCAGAATGGGGGTGACAAGAGCATGTTTTAGTTGAGAAGGAAACAGTCCAGTTGAGAGCGAAAGATTAAATAGGTGAGTTAAGGCTTTGATTAGACAAGGATTGGTATTGCGGAGAAGTTTTGAGGGAATTGGATCAAGCGGGCAGGTGGTAAGGTGAGAAGAGGCCAAAAGCTTTGAAACTTCCTCATCAGTGACAGGGGTGAAGGAGCACAGGAGAGACTGGGGAGTGTGGAGGGAGGGTGGTGGAAGCCTAGGGGGGTTGAGTAGTGTAATGTCCCTTCTGATAGTGTCAATTTTGATTTTGAAGTGCTCAGCAATATCTGGAGCAGAGACAGATGTGCATGGAGGGGGAGGAGAAGGGGAAAGGAGAGTGTTAAAGGTGGAGAAAAGTTGTGCTTTTTTTTAGAAAGGGAGTTAATGAGTGAAGTAAAGTATGTTTGTTTGGCTTGGAAGAGGCTGGTGTTAAAGGAGTGCAGGGCAGATTTGTAGCTCCAAAAGTCTGATTCTGAACGGGATTTGCGCCAGCGACGCTCTAGTGCACGTGAGTGTCTTTGGAGCGCTTTTGTATGAGCAGTATGCCAAGGTTGAAGTGGTTTGGGTCTAGAACGTTTAGTTTTTATAGGAGCAAGCTCATTTAGGGCAGTGGTGAGAGTACTATAGTAGACAGAGGTAGCCACATTAGGAAATGAGATGGCTGAGATATTAGAGTGAAGAGAGTCAAAGGAAGAAAAGAGATGTGACACGTCTACAGCTTGCAAGTCAAGGTAAGTACGTGTTTGGGGAATAGCAGGGGGTGAGGAGGGAGTTAGTGAGAGTTGAAATATGAGCATATTGTGATCAGAGAGTGGAAATAGTGAGTTAGTAAAATTGGTGGTTGAACAGAGTCTGGTAAATATGAGATCCAGAGCATTACCATTGGAGTGAGAGGGGGAGTCTGAGCACAAAGATAAGCCTAGGGAGGAGGTTAGTGAAAGATGCCGACTCCAGCCTCCGCTGGTTACACCGCCTTTGCTGAGAGACAAAATAAGTTCATGTTTTAGATTCTCTAAAAACAGTTTAATACAAATAAAAGTAACACTCACAAATGTTAGCTTGTACACTGCAAGTAGTAAAATCTTTTAGAGTCCCAAACGTCCACTTTGACTCCTCCGAGTACCTGGGAGTCTCGTGTTGCTTTAAAATGGGCGCTTCTGCACCAATGAGCTGTATTCCGCTTACGCGTTTCGCCTTTGCTAGCTTCTTCCCTGAGCGATGACATCAGTTTGCTCTGTCCCTCCTTTATCTCTCGCGATCTCTCAACCTAATTTCACCTAACTTTATTTGTCTTAACAAAGCCTTACATATTCTTTTGACATTGATTTACGGCCAATATACAAACATTCAAGTCAATCCTGCACCAATAAAGCTTAAAATTAATACAACTTTGCTTATTAATAGCATACTTATTTAAAACTTTCTCTTTTCATTAAATACAGAATTTTAAATGCACAAAAAGACTTTCCCATTAAAAATTCCTTTAAAGAATGATGGATGTTGCATTATTACTTCATGTATTCCAAAAAGGCTCTTAAATTAAAATCTATATTTAGACCTGATGGAGTTAACGTTTTTAGCCTATGAATCCACCAGCTCTCTCTATGTAGGGTTTTTGTGGTCAAATTGCCTCCTCTCAAATCTTTTTTTATCTTTTCAATACCCCTCCATTTTATGCCTACTGGGTTCTTATTGTGTTTTTCAGCAAAATGTTTAGATACATTGTGTTTCAGAAAGCCTTTCCTTATGTTATTAATATGCTCCCCTATTCTTTCTTTTAGCTTTCTGTTTGTTTTTCCTACATATTGGAGCCCACAAGGGCATTCCAAAATGTAGATCACGTCTAAGCTATCACATTGAATAAGATCTTTTATTTCAAAAATTTCCCGTCACTTTACTCTCAAACTTATTGATTTTTTTACCATATCTACAGGCCTTACAGAGGCAACATGGAAAAAAACCGGGGTATTTTACATCTTTGTTCCCGGTAGTGACTTTCTGACAGGTCCGCACCAATTTCTCTTTAATATTCGGGGCTCTTTTAAAAATAACTATTGGTTTTGCTGGGAAAATGGGTTGTAGTTCCTTATCCAGGCTGAGTATATTCCAATGTTTTGTTATTATTTTACTAATCTCCTTGGCTTTGGAATTATATTGTGTCATAAAACACGTATTGTATGAGTCCTTTTCACTATCTATTCCATTTGTCCCTTATACTCCAACATTCAAGTTCCTTATCTTTTCGAAAGATTCCTGTATATCTCTTTCTTTATATCCTCTTTCTCTAAATCTATAATTTAGGATTTTTGATTGACTATCATAATCTTTTAGGGAACTACAAATATATATAAACATCTTGACTTTGTAAACTTGGGCCATATTAAATTCAGTGAGAAAAAGGTGTATCACATGAAAAGTCATGGCATTATGGAAAAGATTCAATTTGAGATGCAATTAAATTAAGAAAAACTGATATCACTTCTTATTACATGAAAACTCTATCAAAGTCTTTGGGGAAAAAAACTCGAATTGAATTTTGTCCATGACATTTCACATATAGCTTGGAAATATCTAAGCTATAGATAATATAATGTCTTGTAGCAGGAATGCATTCGATAAGGATTGCATCTTGTTTGAGGACTTTAAAACACAAACAGGATTTAGGGACATTCTATGCCAATTATGATGCTAACTCTGTATGCTTCATGTTTTTGTGTTAGGGTCTTCCTTTGGGCCTGCAGCTTTGATTGGTTAACATCTGTTTGGAAACTATTATTTATGTAACATAATAAGTAATATTAAAAATGCACACCCACAAAATAATAGTTAACATTTTTTTACTTGTGCCCTGTGTTACAAACAAGGTAATGTCAACCTGGTCTCTGCATAACAAGCAACACTCATTGGAGTTCCTTGATTTGTTTTTGAAGAAAACAGTGCTATCATAATCTGAGTTGTTGACGGGTTCTGAAGGATATAGTTTAAAAAGATTTGATGCCCATTTCTTGGATTCTACTAGTGTATAGTAAGAACTCAAGAAAAAGTATGCAATATGTCTCGTATATATAATCTGTTGTTGTCAAGTTTTTATTTCCTAAATCAAGTGCCGTTGCATTTTAAGTAGCCATTCCTGTTTACTACAACAAGCATACATGATTCCTTTCTCCTATTATCTCACTATAAACTGCCATGCTCTTACAGTTAAATTGATTGCTTTAGGGCTGAGCAATTTCTTTATGGGGTTGCTACATCTCTATATTTGCTGTGCTTAGAGTAAGTACATTTCATCTTTGATCCAAAGGAATGGTGTGCATTTTATGTTTTTGCAAGCTATTATAAATAACCAAGTTTGGTTTTTTGCATTGGGTATACTTTAGCACACGTTCATAAAACTCCATCATTGGAAATAGAAGGATAATGTTTTGACAGATCTAGTTATCACAACATTTAGTAAATGATGTTTATTTAGCCATGAGAAAAACTAGGTACACTGGATACCCTGGGAAACTTTTCAGAGCTTATTTATGATAGTTAAGCAGCAAGCTAGGAACTAAATTGGGCAGATTAAAATGTAGTACGCAATTTGCTTTTGCCTACTGGTACTCACCTATACTTGTACTATCTGCCACTTTGCCAGTTGTGCCTACTTTAATTCATAAGGCACAAGGTGATGTGTACAGGTTGGGATGCCTTATTCGGAAACCCTTTATCCAGAAAGCTCCAGATTACGGAAAGTCTGTCTCCCATAGACTGCATTTTAAACAAAGTGATTTCCTTTTCTGTAATAATAAAACAGTAGCTTGTACTTGAGCCAAGCTAACATATAATTAATCCTTATTGGAAGCAAAACCAGCCTGTTGGGTTTATTTAATATTTACATAATTTTCTAGTAGACGTAAGGTATGAAGATCCAAATTACAGAAAGATTATTTGGGAAACCCCAAGTCTCGAGCATTCTGAATAACAGGTCCCATACCTGTAATCTGGTTTCATGATCATTTTGCAAGTACAGTCTAAACTATAAAAGTGTGTACCAACCAATCATGGCAGCTCCATAAGATGCTGTCCCCAGCAGAATATTATATCAAAGGTCTAAATCCCAAATGTATTTGTTTTTGATCATTTTTTTCTATTTACCCTTCTTTTACATCGTTTTGTACATTGTTTCATTGTTTATCTGGGTGAATATCAACAAATATTGAGAATGCTTGATTTGCTTTACAATTAAAATCCATAAGCTCCACTAGCTCAGTAATGCAAGAAAAAATGTTTTCGGCACTTTCACAATCAAGAAAATTCAAGCAACAAATAATGCAGTAAATACCCAAAAATACCCATTCTTCCACTTTATAGAGCACTAAGGCCCCATCTAGAATATGAACAGTTTTGGTCTCCATCACTCAAACAGGACATTATTGAATTAGAGAGGGTCCAGAGAAGGGCAACTACCCGGTAAGCTGGTAAAAGTTATGGAAAATCTTAGCTATGAGGAAAGACCGGCCAAATTGGGGATGTTCATGCTGGAGAAGAGGCACTTAAGGGGTGATATGATAACTATGTATAAATATATAAGGGGATCATATAATAATCTCTCTAATGCTTTATTTACCAGTAGGTCTTTCCAGCTGACACGAGGTCACCCATTCCGATTAGAAGAAAAGAAGTTCCGCCTAAATATTCGGAAGGGGGTTTTTACAGTGAGAGCTGTGAAGATGTGGAATTCTCTCCCTGAATCAGTCGTACAGGCTGATACATTAGACAGCTTTAAGAAGGGGTTGGATGGCTTTTTAGCAAGTGAGGTAATACAGGGTTATGGGAGATAGCTCATAGTACAAGTTGATCCAGGGACTAGTCCGATTGCCATTTTGGAGTCAGGAAGGAATTTTTTCCCCCTCTAAGGCAGATTGGAGAGGCTTCAGGTGGGGTTTTTGCCTTCCTCTGGATCAACTGTCAGTTAGGCAGGTTAAAAAATAAAAAGGTTGAACTTGATGGACGTGTCTCTTTTTTTCAACTAATACAAATAATGGTCGGGTGGTCCCTCACTCCAACAGCATCAGGGCTCCATCAAACAGAGTCAGTGGCACCGTCCAAGCCACACAACATCCAAGGTACAAGCAAAGTTCACTCTGGAGAGCCAATTCAATTCAATGTATTTTATTCAGTCACAGTCACAACATGTTTCGGACAAACATGTCCTTCATCAGGTGCTAATTGGCACCTGATTAGCACCTAATGAAGGACATGTTTGTCCGAAACATGTTGTGACTGTGACTGAATAAAATACATTGAATTGAATTGGCTCTCCAGAGTGAACTTTGCTTGTACCTCTTTTTTTCAACATAACTTACTATGTTACTATGAAAAAGAAATGGTATGTGACGTTTATTACATCTAAAATTCCACAAGAAAAATGCAGGAAAATGTTATGACAGCCAAACATATGGTACCAAACAATGGGTCATACACAATATGGGCACTTTCTTGCATCTTTTTCCATCTATTTGTTACTCAGATTTGCTGTGATGCATTCAAACCAATGGGCACCTCATTGTTTCTTTGAATTTAAATGATCACTCATCTTAATCCTCGATTCAGATGATTTCCGGACCATGTGTGGAGTGTCCTGACATTTTTCGTGCCATGAGTCACATTTTTTAAGAGGTATAAAAAAAAAGCTTAAAAAAAAAAAAAGGTTTTCTTTGAATGACAAAATCAATGTACAAAATTGTCATCCTCTCATCAGTGTGGAAATTCTGTGCAGACAAATCACAATGTATTATTAATGCACTTCAAGCAGACAAAATAGGTTTGGTAAAAGTAACAGCAGCTTTGTCTTAAGCATTAGAAAATTTCTGTCGGCTGCCGATGATATCTCTGCATGTATTGCCGATATGACGATTTTCAGTGGGAGACTGTCGGTAGCTTTGTCGGACATAAACTTTCGTACGATTGCTGTCAGGGGCAGAACATTGGCTGATCTGTTCTTTTACTACTTTATTTGAACTGAAGGTGGCAGATTGGGAGATGGGGACATCCGTTCGTTCATCTGATATTGCAGGTAATCTGCACGTCTCTGGCCACCTTTATTTAACAATTATCAAAAATAGAGAATTCTTGACTTGCTTTACAATAAAAATTCATAAAACCCCAAGCTTAGTAGTGCGAGAAGACAATTTTTTTCACAATCAAGAAAATTCAAGCAGCAAGTGAAGAAACAGTATTACATGTACAATTCAGCAATAAATATACACAAATAATTTCTAAATCTGCTACTTATGACTCATGGGCCACTTTCTTATGGTACCATACAAGGGGTCATACACAATATGGTAAACTATTTTTTGGTTATTTCATTTCGGCCGCTGCTCCTCTTTACTCCCTCATGTTCCAATAAACCATGCCATGGCGAGTGTTTATGGATAGATGGAATTTTCAATTTTGCACAGTCAACAAAAGCACAACCCCTTAGTGGTCATTCAGACAGCAGTTCTGTCTAGGGTCCAGCATATGAGCATATGTATAAAAAGAGAGAGAAAACTAGTCACTCTTGGCACTGGCCACGGCAGACAGAAATACACATCAACATACCACAAACATAAATATAAAGAAAATATTAACAAAAGCCGATGAGCAATGCAAATCTTTATCAAGCTCTTTTAGTGCAAGCAATATGGCTTCTCCAATATGGCTACATGTATGCAATCAAATATCCAAAAAATTGTACACCAAGGAAGCTATAGCATGATATTTTAATTTTTAAATAAGGAAAAATAAAAGGAATATACACTATATTTACCCATTAAATTATCCTTGGAGCTCAGCCGCATTTATAAATAACAAAAAAAATACAAATCACGATGCAAAGGTTGCATGGAATAACTTTAATCATACAAGCTTTGTACACAGTACTGTGGTTAAGCAAAACTGGGGGACATTTTGGGTTGCAAATCAGCAGAAATCTCTGAAGGTTAACAGGTTTCATTGACATTGATTCTCATAGTCCCATGGCAATCTCATGCCAGATTAAATAGATTATGTGTGTCCTTCAGATAACTCATCTTTTAAATGAACAAGCCTTTATACTAATGACATCACATGTGAATGGCAGCAGATTGACAACAAATGAGTTGCATGGGGAGATTAACAGAAGCAAGGGACAATAACATTCTGATTCCATGATTAACTCTGAATTCTTTTTCACACCAGGAACATTTAACATTTTGGAATGTAAGTAGCTGAGGGAAAGACTAAGTCACAATACAGACAATCATTTATAACATCAATGCATGAGATGCATTTACACATTACATGTTATGTTTTGTTATGGCACAATCTAATACATCCACTATAATTGTAGTTATGGAATTGAGTTGATTTGTTGAGGTCATCATTTAGATTACTCGCAGATAGTGATGGGCAAATTTATTGGCCAGGTGCGAATTTCAGCGGTTTCAAACAGTTCCGACTCCGGCGACAATTAAATGGACGCCCATTGATTTTATGAGTCAAACTGTCGTCAGCACAGATTTTGTCATCCGCGAATTGACGCCTGCATCAAAATTCGTGTTTCGCAAATTTTTAGCGTTTCACGAATTTCGCTGGAAATTCACAAATTTTTCGGTAAAGCGAAACGGGACAAATTCGCCCGTCACTTCTCTCAGAAAATGTTTTATGCCATTATTGCATGAATGCAGTACTAGCATTTGATATGTATCCGTATGTAAAAAGCACCCCTTGAGCCACTGTACACCTAAAGGGGACCTGTCACCCTAAGAAAGAATTCCCAATATTATTCTATAATTTTAGATGAGCAAAATAAAAATTACTTACACTATGGAGCAGATTTATCAAAGGTCGAGGTGATTTTTCGAATTAAAAAAAATTTTGAGCTATTTTTTGTGCATTCTAGGGAATAGTCCAAATTCGATTTAAATTTGAATATAAATTCAAAATTCAAATATCAAAATGTATGATGTAAAAATTCAACTTTGACCATTCGCCATTTAAAACCTGGCGAATTGCTGTTTTAGCCTATGGGGGACCTCCTAGAACCTACTTGGAGTCAAATGGTGGACTTTGAAAAAACTTCGAATCTTCGAATCAAATTCGATTGAATGTGCTATTCCTTCGATTTGAAAGATTCGCATTCGATCAAATAAGGACCTATTCGACCGAAAACTGACCTATTCAACCAAAAAAAAAACATTGACTTTCAGTTGGTCTTTTTGAATTCGAAGTTTTTTCAATTCGAAATTCGACCCTTGATAAATATGCCCCTATATCTATTAGGTATGGGATCCATTATCCGGAAACCTATTATCCAGAAGGTAGACTCTATTTTATCTAAATCATCATTTCCATTCTCTCTGTAGTAATTAAACAGTACCTTGTACTTGATCCAAACTAATATAGGATTAATCCTTGTTGGAAGCAAAACCAGTCTATTGGGTTTATTTAATGTTTACATGATCCACTTGGGCTGTCCCCACTTCCCTGTGCTTTTTTCCTGGAAGCCACTCACTCCCAGGGTAGTAGCTGGTAGCCAGTCCTTGCTACCAGAGAACTTGTCTCCTTGTCAAAACTTGTGTCCAGCAATACAGTCAGTCCTTATGCTCAATAACACAGGTCACATGCAGTTACACTGAAAACTTGTAACACAACCCCATTAGCTCTCCTTTTTCTCTCAGACAGGGCAGAGAGCAGCATTAATTGAGCCCCCACCTTTTTACTCCAGGTGAGGCTAATCACCTCCCTGCTACTCAGAGCCTCATTTTCACAGCCCTCTGCACTGCTTCATAGAGGATTCTGGGAGGGATATACTTTCCATCTATGATTTTCCCAACCATGCTACAATATATATATATATATAAAATCTTATTTCCTTAAGTCTAAGGGGCAAATTCACTTACCTCCGGAAATTCGCCAGCAAGAGCTTCACTCACATTGCCACACTTTGCCATGCGAAAATTTGCCAGGACAACGCTAATTCACTAAAATGCAAAGTTGCTTCCATGGTGCCGAACAATAGCGAAGTTTCACTAGCGTTAATTCGGCAAGCAAAGCAAAGTTGCGCTAGCGTTGGCTAATTTGCATACGGTGGGAAGTTAAAGTTGAATGGACGTATATGTTGCAGCAAATACATTACACTACACAAGCCTGGGAAACCTTAATAAAGTAAAATAAAGTTGTTATATTGCCCTATACATGAGCCCAGTGTATAGTTTATGTGACCTATGTTAGGAAATGTAGGGGGGAAGCCGGGTACCCTAAAAAAAATGATGATCTTTTGCAGCCTATCACCCTGAAAACCTGAATAGTCGCCAGCGTTTTTTGGGACTTTGAAAAATTTTCACTTTTTTTTTTGAAGAACTTTTTTGAGGAACTCCTATCTACTCTATTGCACTTCGCCTGGTCTGAGGTGGCGAAGGCAAGTATGGCGCAAGAGGTAACGTTCATTAAAATCCGCATCTTAGTGAATTTGCATAGTTGCGTCCATTCGCCAGAGCGAAAATTTGCCTGGCGTTAGAGTGGGAAGTAGCGCTAGAGTCCATCTCCTTCACTAGAGAATTTACTCCAGCGCCCATTAGTAAATCGGCAAAGTCCTGAAATGACGTCATGCTGGCGAATTTTCGCCAGCGTTAGTCACTTCGCCCTTTAGTAAATTTGCCCCTAAGAACTGACAATCACAGCAAGCAGTTAGGTGCCATTTTGTGGACATTATTATTAAGGCAAGATTTGTATCACCCCCAAATCTCGTGTATGCACCAGAATGGGGACCTATTCCCATGCACAGAATACACAGTTATAGGCCATGAGGAGAGGGGTACAGTGACATCTAGGAAGTGCTGAATAGTAAGTGAAAAGTAATTGCCTGTCCTGACTCTATTCTTGAGGTATAGAGGTGGGGCAGGTTATATATGATTGACAGCTCAGATTTTTAAATACATTTTTGGGATGTTGCAGGTTTGGGTGTTGTATTAAAAAAAACAATTTGAGTTTCAGATTTAGTTTGCAAAGGACTTTTATTATACAGATTTTTATGTGGAGGTGACAGGTTCCCTTTAAATTACCCTGCTAAACTGAATTTTGAATAGAGAACGCCTATGCTGTTATAGCTTTCTAGTATTCTCTGTACAGGTTATTATCAAATTGAATTAGTTCCCCGAACTGCATCCAACTGTACGATTCTTATTCTCTGCAATTTTGGTGGCTGGTCATGCCCCTAATTACATTAAATCACGATGGCAGGACACAACCTCTTGTGGCTTTTAGTAAGGGAGTTATAACATTACAGGAGGATTGTGTAATGCCATAAATCTGCCTCTCTGAGTTTAAGGCAGACAGGGGTGTAAATCACAGAGCCCTCATGTTGATCTTATCTGTGTTAATGTCTATATAAAATATATGGGTAGGGATCCCCTTCAGTGCTTCTGACTTTATCAGAATATTATGTTCCATTTGTACGTTGGTTTTATCTTCTATTTTTATTGCATTATTATTGCTTCATCAGCTACTTGTGTGCAAAGATCATTTCTTCAAGGAGCATGTGCATTTATACAGCTCAGCTCAGGCTATTTTACCTTGATATTCTAGGAAAAAGACTTCAACTGAGCAATATTGCCATCCTTACTCATGCATAAATGTATTCTTGTTCTCTGCACAAAATGATATCCGTCGGTATCCAGTGATTTCAGATTTACCTTAATATAACCATTCTGGGTTATAATCTATATTTTCACTTTCGGGGACTTGCGGTGTTATAAGTGTATTTATTTTTAAGCTGCACCATGTGCACATTTTAACCCTTTCACTGCCAGTTTCTGCACCAGTGTGCACTACTTGCTAAGCACATTTTGAACATTTTGGCTTTAGGGCTAGTTCCTGTGGACAACGTAAAACCAATGCATCAATTGGAATAAAATTTGGCATTTACCATTTAAAAAAGCAAATCTGATCACATTCATTCTGATCGATGTGCAAGGAAAACATTATGGGGCAGATTTACTAAAGGGCGAAGTGACGATTCGCCAGCATTACCACTTTCAAGCACTTTTGCCAATTTACTAATGGCAGGCATAACTTCACTAGCGAAAGAAACAGACGGTAGCGGTAATTCACACTCTATCACCAGGCGAATTTTCACTCGGCGAATGGATGTTACTCCACAAATTCACTAAAATGTGGATTTTACTGAGCGTTACCTCTTTCGCCAGACTTGCCTTCGCCAGCTCAGACCAGGGTGCAGTGCATTGGAGTGCATAGATCTTCCTCATTCTTCTGTTACTTACATCATATTTTTTAGTGGAAAAAGTTTGTAAATCCAAAAAATGCTGGCATCTTTTCCTTTGTTTAGAGTGAAAAGTCCTTAAAAATGTTTTTGGGTTCCGGGTTCCCCATACATTTTGTAACATATGCAAATTAGCCTGAGCGAAGACCTCTAACAAAGTTACGCTAGGCATAATTCGCCAGCATTCGGCGCCCTGGAACCAATTTTGCATTTTAGTAAATTAGCATTGTCTGAGCAAATTGTGTTACGATGGCATTAGTATGTTATAGAATGGCCAGTTCTAAGGAACATTTCAGTTGGTCTTCATTATTTATTTTTTTAATAGTTTTTTAATGATTTGCCTTCTTCTTCTGACTCTTCAAATAGGGGTTACCGACCAACTTTAACTTGGCTGCAAGTATAAGGTACAAAGTATATGGGGCAGATTTATCAAGGGTCGGATTTATAGTTCATGGGAGTTTTGAAAAACTCCCATAAACTCCCATGAACTCAAAATTCAACTAAAATTTGACCAACTGCAATTTATTATAAAATTCAAATTTTTCAAACTTGGGTGAATGGGATCGACCTGCAAACTCGAATCGAATTTGATTCCAGTTTTTTTCTCCGAAAAAAAACCCTTGATTTTCAGGAAGACTGTAAACAACTCCAAATTGATCCCAGGACGTCCCCCCCATAGGCTAAAACAGCATTTCTGCAGGTTTAAGCTGGCAAATAGTCAAATTTGAATTCTTAAAGGGCCATGAAAAAACACGAAAATTCAAATTTGAAAATTCTAATTTTCACTTCGACCCTTGATAAATCTGCCCCTATGTGTTAGATGGGGCTTTTGTTGACCAGAAGAAATGCACTACACACATCTTGCTGTTCTCTGAGCAGAGATGATGCTGTAGGCTCATCTTGTTTATGCACTTGTTGGAGTCTATTGTGGGCTTTGCAATACACAGAGTAAGGTCAGCAAAGGTTTGTTTATTTTCTAAATAAATTCCGAAACGAAAGCATTAGACACAACATGGAGATACATAATTATATGTTGGCTTGAACTGAATAAAGTGCTTTATGTTTCTCCACAATACACTGTTTGAGTCAGAAGGCTAACACATTGTATAGAACATTAAAGAAATATAGGCTGCATACTGTATATATAGGGGTAGTGCTAATCACAAGCATTATCTTAAATTACTACCTACATGGATGATACATGGTCTGTAAACATAAAGAGACAGCTGCAGGAAATATTGCAGATATTTCTGTAGTTAATGGATCCGTAATGTCAGTGACATTTATATTTTACAAGTTTGAATCTGTGCAGCGTCTACAAAAAAGTCAATTTCACGGAAATAAATATTCTGTTTTTGTTTTTAGAAGTGTTTTCAATCTATAACACTGTTGAGTCATCAATGTCTTTTGGTTCCTGTTTATCTTCCTGTGTAAGAAGTTGAATCATTGTACATGTATAGGATTTATCATCCAGAATGTTTGGGGCCTGGGATTTTCCCTGTGTCAGGACTCTTGGGTTTTTGAACCCTGGCCTGCATGGTATTCAACAGGTGAACTACTGGAGGCATTTGGAGTTTGCAGCTCACAACTATCTATATAAACACCTTTTACCTCTGCTATTTCCACCCTCACTCTCATTAAAGGGGAACTGAAGTCTAAAATAGAATAATGCTAGAAATGCTGTATTTTGTACAAAATGAACTTACTGCACCAGAAGCCTAATTAAATAAATGATTTTTAAAGTTAGCCGCAGGGGGTCATCATCTTGTACTGTAACTTTGTTAAACATCTTTGCAAGATCAAGACCACACACATGTTCAGTGTGTTCTGGGTGTCTTTTGGGAGGATAAGCTTAGGGATCGTCATAAATTTCCAAAACAGCACAAGTCAAATAATATCTGCCAAAGAAGTCGGTACAGCAAGATTTTTGACTTGGCCTGTTTCCTGGACATCCTTTACAATTGTGCTTTGACCGCGGCCTGTGGCCTACTACAATAGAACATTGCCTGTCTCTGACCTTGGCCTATCACCAATGATGTTTGAACTCTGCCAGCCCCAGACCTCTATCCTGCCTAAGGACTTGCTTTAGCTTGCTTTCCTACTACTTTCCTAAGGGTTATTTTTAGTCTTTCCAGTATTATTTTTTCATTAACTAATGCTCATTAAATCACAGTGCTCACTTAACATGGCTTCAGCTATTAATCCATCTTGCAAAATGCTTAACTTGGGTTACTCAGCACACAGGCTTCCTTCTGTTTACTTTACACATGAGGTGGTTCCTAACATCCGTAGAAGGGATCTTTCTGTAATTTGTATTTCCATACTTGGGGGGCCTTATTTATCAAAATCTGAATTTTTCTGCTTTATTTTATTTCAAAAAGTCGGCGCAAACTAGAATCTATGATTTGACCTTATTTATTATTAAAAAAAACACAATTTAACCGGATCTGGGAAAAACCCGACAGTATAAAGCAGAAATCCGAATTATACAATTTTTTCCCTGAAAAGCCTGATTAAAATAGTCAGCTTTTTGGGCTAATTCCAGCGCAGACCACAGAAACTTCCAAATAGGATAGCGATCTCTCCTATTGACTATACACAACCTCGGGATGTCTAAGATGCCAGATTTTCAGATTCAGACTTTTTCCATCCTCGGGGTATAATAAATCTTAAATTTTAGGTTTTTTTCAACTAAAAGTTTGGATTTTATAGCAAAAAAACGTGAATGTTTTGAGTTTTTGACATTCACATTTTGATAAATAACCCATACATTTATGTAAAAATCATTTAAACATTAAATAAACCCAATAGGATTATTTTGCCACCTTAATAGTTACCATTAAGTACAAGGTACAGTTTTATTATTACAGACAAAATTACTTAAATATAAGGCTACGGCCACACTAGGCTATAGCGCCGCGATTTGACACTAGGCTATAGCGCGGCGATCTTTTTTCTATTGTCGCTCGAAATCGCCTAGCGAGGCAATTTCGAGCGACAGTAGAGAAAAGATCGCCGCGTGTGTTTTTACGCTGGCGATTTGTCGCGATTCCCCATAGACGTCAGCGCAAAAGTTTCCCCAGCAATTGCGGCTTAAAAGTCGCGGCGAAAAGTCGCCGCGAGTCAAATCGCTGCGCTATCGCGTAGTGTGGCCTTAGCCTAAGACTTATTTGCTTAAAGGAGAAAAAATATTAACTATTTCCTTTTAATCTACTCCCCAAGACCTACAAAATCGCTAGGTTTTAAACTCACATATGCGAGTCCAATCTTGTATAATCCGTCTCCTTGTTCTGCTCCCATAATCAGTAATGCAGGCGCCATGTTAGTAATGTAGTGTAGGCTTCCTTTCCTTCTTTATCCTTATTGCGCATGCGTGGGAAAAAAACCTTTGATCTTTGGAGCGTGTCACTACTGACGTAGTGCTCATTATTAAGCAGCGCCAGCAGCTTAGGGAGTGCCAGAAAAAGGAGAACGAGCATCAGGATCACGTGTGTATCCTGTGTATAAAGCGATCTAATAATCATGGCATTTGTGCCTCACCTTAGCCTGCCGAATATAAATTTATTTTCCACTCGCTGTGCACCACAAGCGCTTGATGCTGACTATTTGCCGTCCAAACTGTAATTAAAAAATACTTCCCGTGTGTCTCCTTAGCTCCTTAGCTCCCAGATGCTTTGAATCTGATTGGCTGGGGGGTGTGGGAATAAGGGTCAATGATGACATGCACACATCCAGATTTGCATCAGCTCCCCAGTACATGCGCATAACAATTAAATTGTGCCCAATGCGCCTCAAGCCTGCCTGGGGCAGCAGGGAGGAATAGCTTGAAAAAAGAGTGACGTCCCCCGAGTCACACGCTGCAGAGTTCAGACAGCGTAGCTGCTTCTACATGAGACCACAGAGAAATCTTTAAAACCGGTCAGTGATTTCTATGTCCACAAGACTTTGTTTAGAAGGCTATTTCTGTTTTGACTTTCCTTCTCCTTTAAAATACATACAGTATCTGCTATATAAGCCAAATTCAGCTTGACGTTCCTGAACCTGACTGTTTTGCCAACCTGACAGCCCCATCTCAATCTGTCATAGTTTTTAATACTAACAGACTACTGCTGCACAAAATGGCAGCCTATTCATCCAGAATCGTGGGGGGTCAGATAGGTAGTATAAAAAATTCTAGTGTCAGTATCTCTTTAAGGCCTGTCAAACAAAAGATCATCAGAAAGTGCTACTAATTCTAAATAAAAGTATTTCTAAATGTTATAACTTTAGTCTGGAGCATTCATTTGTTTGAAGTTTCTATTTATGCCTATTATTAGATTTGCCTAATTTCTAGGCATGGACCCATCACATAAGGGATGTTATTTAAAGAACCTTGATATATTGTGTTATCCACTTTTTACTTGTGCAAATCAGTGGTGCTTTCAAACTTGCATCACTCCAACAATCCCTGTACTTACGCAGGAACTGACCTTTTACTATCAGCCCAAAGTAGCCTTTTCTAGGTAACAGGTTTTTCAAGCTGACCTATCAGTGTTTGATTTTCTAGCTGTTAAATACTGTGCACCAAACTACTGTGTGTGACGCACCAACAGTACATCATTGCTGTGATAATGGTTGCACTTTACTTTCATCAGTTCATGAGCGGATGCAGAAGGTTGAGAGTCTATAGATTATCTATTAAAGTTAAACTATAGATAACATTATTTTTGCAGGTTGACAGTTTGGATTTGTTCACACAGGAAGATTAGTGGTTGCCACTTGTAGCTGGACCAGACTACGTGTTCCATTAAAAAATAAGCAATACTAGTCATCTACTATACAAGTAACAGCTACTAATATCCCTGTGTGGCATAGGCCTAAATCATTAATCATTTTATAATCCCAATGTTGTTGTTTTTTTTGATAAAATGATATGATATTTCAATTTACTTAAAATCTTTGCAAGTTGGATCTGTTTTCTTTTTCTTTATCGTGCAAAGTGAGCTAACATTTTGGATGTAATACCTATGATTTTTCTACATGACCTGACATTTTGCTTAGCATTTAAGATCTCAAAACAAGATGTTGAATCTCATAAAAGATACATTGCAGCAGATGGGAAGAGTTTCTTTAGTGCAGCGGCGTGTATGGGAAATCCGGATTGATGGAAGAGAAATGTCACAGATAAATTGCTTTATGCTTTTAAATTAAGTTGCCAATAGAATTTTTTTATTAATGAGGGACATTATTTAAAATTACTGGTTCCCTGGTGTTCTTTTAGTTTAGCAGTGATGTGATGGCCAGATGTTTTGTAAACACTACACTCAATTATTATTTTTCATTCTGCACTAGTATCTACTAAAATTATATCTAATCCAAATACATATTATCTAGCTTCATGCTTTCTGTTGTGTCCTGCAATATATATAGAATTTTGTAATTCATTTTTTTCTTGCGATGATAATTAGGGGGCCCATTTACTTAGCTCAAGTAAAGGCATAGAGGAAAAAAAACTTCGAATTTCGAAGTGGTTTTTTTTGCTACTTCGACCTTCGGCTACTACTTCGAATCAAATGATTCGAACTAAAAATTGTTCGACTATTCGACCATTCGATAGTCGAAGTATTGTCTCTTTAAGAAAAAACTTCGACTCCCTAGTTCACCACCTAAAAGCTACCGAAGTCAATGTTAGCCTATGGGGAAGGTCCCCATAGGCTTTGCAATGTTTTTTGGGTCGAAGAAAAATCATTCGATCGATGGATTAAAATCCTTCAAAACTAACTATTCGAAGGATTTAATCGTTCGATCGAACGAATATCACAAAATCCTTCGACTTCGATATTCGAATTTCGAGGGCTAATTAACCCTCAATATTCAACCCTAAGTAAATCTGCCCCTTGGACTTTTTTGCCTGGTTCAGTTTCACAGCAAATTTTTTTGTGTGCCCGCGCTAGAATTTTGCCATGTGGTCTATTCCACTGAAAAAAAATAGTGTTATGCTATAAAAAAATGCTGATGTCATTTTTAATCGCCTTTCCACATTAACCAATGGGACTGGAGCCCTCCTCCTGTTTATCTAAGAAGCTGTCCAGGCGCTGTGTTAGAAAAGAAAATGGAATCATGGGTTTCCATTTTTCCTGTAAAAAACATTTAGTTTTAGTGGAAAGGAGCTTCTCTAACAAGGTATAGCAATGTATATGATATTGCAGAGCTATAACAGTTGTAACCACAATGTAATTTCAGCTTTCTGTAGGCTCAAATGTATTTTGGCAAAATGTTGTGGTTTCTCAAATTCTTTCTATGGTTTCAACACATTTTCAGCTAAGCAAAATGCTGCAGGTTTGTTTATAATTTCTACTAAGACGCACTCATTCTTGTTATGTTAAAAAAGAGTGGTGTACAGGTGAAAAAACAGGTGCTTTGGCCATGCGTTTGTGCCCCCTTAGAGCTCCAGTATTTGCAATCATGGTGACATGATTCAACATTTTACATTCTCTTGTGATGATTAAACTGATACAATTGAATAAAAGGGAATATACATCTATAACTTAACAATGAAGCACTTTTATATTGGGATTAAAACTTTGGCTGAGTGATATTGTCAGGATCCTACCTACGTGTGCATCGTGACGCCGGCCCTGGGGGTTCGGGTGGTTCAGCATAATGACGCAAGCGGAGCTACTTGATTCGGCGCAGAGGTTCTCTTAGTGCTTGAAAATCATTTTTCCTGGCTAACATTGAGTAAGTGATTTCCTGATACTATTTTAACCCGGTTTTGACTTTAGATTGCCCATTGACTACGCTCTTGCATTAACCCTTGTTACCCTGCTTGGACTTTGATTCACTGCTGCCAATTCTGTTTGCCCGTTTGACTACTCTCTTGCCTTATCCTCTGGTACTCCGCTTGGACTTTTACTTACTGCTGCAGACTCCGCTTGCCTTTCTGACTACACTTATTACTGATTAACCCTTGGTACCCCACTTACTGTGATCTACTGTTGCCAACTCGGATGCCTGCCTGACCTTTCTGTGCTGTGCTGATATACGTAGCTAACCCTTACTGCTGTCACTGACCTTTACATCCTCCAGCCCTTGCTCCAAGATCTGCTAGTGGTTACGAATCTAACCTGACGCTAAGGTGCTTGTTGAATCCGCCTTCCTGTTCCCTGCTTGCTGCCGCTTTCACAGCAAATTCTGTATTTCCCTGATTTCATTTACACTTCATTTACAGCCATGAAACCCGATACCTGAAGCATTCCACGGATCTGCGTGAAGGCTCCCATACCTCACCTTCACTAGTCTCCCTCTGTACCTATTTGAGGGTATACTTGTGGGGGTTGTAAGGGTTGTCCTCCTCAACGCCAGTGGTTCCCAAGTTTGTTAAATCTGACAGATATACTAAGGGGCTGAAACATCATTAAAACATTACCAAAGATTTTAAATGTAATATTTATTTATTGCAGAGTGGAAAATAATTGTCCTAATTATTTCTTCTCATATATAATACATATCGGGGAGCAAGGATTTGGACATCTGATAGATCAGAATGACGTTCAGAGCAGTCAGACATATTCTGATGAGCTGACAAATGTATCACATTTGATAAATGTTTTAATTCATTAGAAACTTTTGCTTCATAAAAGCAAAAACAAGATTGTTTTTTGATAAATGGGGAAGATATTTAAAGTCTGGGAATCCTTTGGTATTCCCCAGCTCAATACTTAATAAATCAACCCCTGTAAGTAGTCAGCTTGGTACACTCTGACAGTGTCAACAATGTCACCCTTGCTCTGCTTGTCATGACAGTGAACTGCCCAAAAGAAATAAGTAGATCAATAAATGGTTTCGGCTTACATAATGCCTACAGGAATCATCTAATAAGTAAATACTTGACATGAATGGTGTGTAGTGCTATGTGTTCACTGCATGCATTAATAAATTCTGCTCTAAACCATAACTTGGCTCGTTAAACCCCAAGATAATTGCTTGTTTGGCATAATCATTGTAGTTATAATGTGACAACCAATTTATAACCAGTTTGCACAGGGAGCACCACAATTGTTCTGGTATGAATGATATCAGAATTTTCTGCCGCCTTGATGTAAATACATTTCACACTGTGCCTTTGTGTATATGTCTGATTCCAATCATGTTAAAGCAACATATTTGCTCTCAGGTTACTCTCGGTTCTAGTAAAGAATCAGTATCACTTCTTTTTAGATAGATATTCTTTACCCTGATATTAGAAATAACTTTTAGATTTCAATTTATCAACATTGTTTTTTTTTTATTTCTTTTATATTTGGATCTTTTAATAAATTACAAGCCATTTGTGATTTTAGACAATTTAATCATAGTTTTAAAAAACTCTAAAACCACTATAATGAGATTGTTGAGAAATGGGCCTCCACTTCTCTAAAATCACAAATGCCTTGCACAGAGTCGGACTGGGGGGCCCACCGGGACTGCTGGTCCAGGGCCCCCCTTTCGGCCGCCTTGTGTGCACGCAAGAACGTGAGCTGTGATGCGCCGAAAACCTTTTTTTTTTTTTCAAAATTTTAATTTTGGGAGAGGGGGACTGGCGGGGGCCCACGGGGTTTTTTCCTGGTATCCCGCTGGGCCAGTCCGACACTAGCCTTGCAATTAAAAGATACAAATATAAAATTTACGAATAAAAAAAAGCTGAATGGTGCACTAAAAAAATCTGAAAACCTCTAAAAGTTTGAATGGCTAAAAAAGGTTCAATGGGATCAGCACAGTTACCATTGACTTCTATAGAACCTAAACTGCTTTTACTTGCCAAAGTTTTATATTTCAGTTTTTCGTGGCTTTTACATTTTATAATTTAAAAACTTTAAAGTTTTAGAGCAATAAAAAAACAAAAAAATTGATATGTGAAAAAAACTGAAATGGGAATGCTACAAAATAGGCTCCCTTAGTGTGGGTCTCTTGGCCTCTTACTATATCTCATTAAAGGACTGTGTATCCTCTCTCCTCAGCCCAGCCTTGAAAAGAATGTGCAGCTCCAGCCATGCAATATATAACTGTGCATAAGGCAGAGTATTTAAAAAATGTCCAGTCTGACCCAGTATATAATAGATGAAGAAGGACAAAAGGTTATGTTATTAAATCATTTTTATTTCCTAGGTGAATCCTTATATTGATAGCAATATGGAACTGGGGTGCTATTTGCCTTTTAGTCTTCTGTTAACTACTTTTCTACACATTATGGATTTTTTAATGATGTATTGGATTAAATTTAAAAAAAGTAAAGCCTGCTATTCAGAGATAAAAAGAGCACACACTGCTTGTCAGACCTTTTTAGATACAGTAAATGATGTTTGGAGCTAATGAATTGTAAGGCTGTGGAAAGTACCTGACTTCATTTGTTGTGACCATTGAGTTAGCTCGGATGTTAGCATCCCCAAAGGGAAAATCTTCTTGGATACAATACTGGAAATAACTGAAGCTGCCATGCTTTGGCTATCTGCACCATAAAATATGCAAATATACAGTACACCACTATTTTCAACAATTGGTTAAAAGCTTATATTTTTTTCAGTATTAAATTATAGTATTATAATTTATATTATTAGATTGTTACTGTGCTCAAAGGTCCATTTGCTTGACTTCATTGGGGTGACCATTGGGCCAGCTTGGATGCTATCATGTCCAAAATAGGAAAATCTTATAAATACGTGTGCTTGCATGGCGTGATGTGTTTTGCATGGTAGAAAGCTGCACAGCAGCCAGATGGCTTTAAAGTATCTGACATACTGTAGTTCTATCTTAACATCATATATTATAGTATTTGTTTTTACTTTATTCATTTAAACAATTTAATAAGTATTACCCCCCACTTGTGTCTGGGGCATGGCACGAGTGCTAACATTTCCTAAGTGCTAATATTTCAGAAGTGCTTAGAAATGGCAGTTATACAAGGCAGTTCCATGGAACTAACTCCTAATCTCTTCTCATTCCTACAGGTAATTCTGCTTATCCATATACTGCTACCTCCATATACTGCTATATATCTATTGCAACTCCTTATTCTGGTAATTCTGCTTATCCATATACTGCTACATCCATATACTGCTATATATCTATTGCAACTCCTTATTCTGCTTCATATAAATTCAGGCCCAGTATTGGGGATGGCACTCGTGTCTGGGGCATGGCACGAGTGCTAACATTTTCTAAGTGCTAATATTTCACAAGTGCTTAGAAATGGCAGTTATACAAGGCAGTTCGACAAGGCATTGACAAGGCAGAAGGAACAGGACTATCTTCTATCAACTTTGAACCAGCTGAGATAAGAAGAACACAGATTTGTGTGTACCTGCCAATTTGTAACTTCTTACTCCAAACATGCTTTATCCTGCATTTCTCCTCCTTTCACTCTAATGCTTCATAAAACATTTTTCACTACCTCCCCCATCAAATCCTAGTTCTATACAAATCTCAGCCTCTCTCCTCTCCTTCCCTCTCCACACATGAAGTTTATAAAGTACTCTGTCTAGCTATTCCACAAAACTCCTCTTTTTCATACAAACTAAGAACTTATAAATCTCACTCTCACTTAGTCTATCTTTCCTTTCTATTGCTGGCAGCTGGGGACATTTCCCCAAACCCTGGCCCTTACCCCATCCCAGTTATATCAGGGCCAAGGGCTCCTTCTCTTCGGTGCAAATTCCAACAGTACAGAACTCTTTCTCCTATACCCAAAAACCCAGTTAATCTTTCCTGTGCTCTCTGGAATGCCAGATCTGTTTGCAACAAACCAGGCCTGGACTGAGAATTAAAATAGGCCCTGGAATTTCAGGTACACAGAGGCCCACTCAGCCCACGCAGAGGCCCAAACAGCCCCCACCAGCCCACTAAATACTGACTTTCTATGGCACCGTATAGCAGCCCCTCTGGCATTTGCCAGAACCCACAGATTGCCAGTCCGGGCCTGCAACAAACTCACCGCTATACACGACCATTTCATTGCAAATTCCTTTAACCTACTCGCACTTACTGAAACCTGGCTTTCTCCTACCGACACTGCCTCACCTGCTGCCCTGTCCTATGGGGTCCTACACCTTACTCATATTCCCAGGCCTGGTAACAGACCTGGAGGTGGGGTAGGTTTTCTTCTTTCTCCCCGCTGTACTTTTAAAGTTTGTCCACCTGTTCCCTTGCTATCATTCTCCTCATTTGAGGCTCACTGCATTAGGCTTTTTTCTCCTGTTTCACTCTGCATTGCTGTCATATATATCGACCACCAGGACCAACTGGACAATTTCTAGACAACTTTGCTGCCTGGCTTCCTTATTTCCTTTCATCCAACATCCTATCCATCATATTAGGTGACTATAATATACCTATTAACAACCCTTCTGTCTCTGAACTTCTTTCACTAACCTCCACCCTCGGCTTATCTTTGTGCTCAGACTCCTCCTCTCATTCCATTTGTAACACTCTGGATCTCATATTTACCAGACTCTGTTCAACCGCCAATTTTACTAACTCACTATTTCCCCTCTCTGATCACAATATGCTCATATTTCAACTCTCACTAACTCCCTCCTCACCCCCTGCTATTCCCCAAACACGTACTTACTGTGACTTGCAAGCTGTAGACATGTCACATCTCTCTTCTTCCTTTGACTCACTTCACTTTAATATCTCAGCCATCTCTTGTCCTAATGTGGCTACCTCTGTCTACTATAGTACTCTCACCACTACCCTTAATGAGCTTGCTCCTATAAAAACTAAATGTGGTAGACCCAAACCACTTCAACCTTGGCATTCTGCTCATACAAAAGTGCTCCAAAGACACTCACGTGCACTTGAGCGTCGCTGGCGCAAATCCCGCTCAGAGTCAGACTTTTGAAGCTACAAATCTGCCATGCGCTCCTATAACACCAGCCTCTTCCAAGCCAAACAAACATACTTTACTTCACTCATTAACTCCCTTTCTAAAAAACCAGCACAACTTTTCTCCACCTTTAAAACTCTCCTTTCCCCTTCTCCACCCCCTCCATACACATCTGTCTCCACTCAAGATATTGCTGAGCACTTCAAAAAAGAAATTGACACTATCAGTAGGGACATTACACTACTCAACCCCCCTAGGCTTCCACCACCCTCACTCCACACTCCCCAGTCTCTCCTGTGCTCCTTCACCCCTGTCACTGATGAGGAAGTCTCAAAGCTTTTGGCCTCTTCTCACCTTACCACCTGCCCGCTTGATACAATTCCCTCAAAACTTCTCCGCAATACCAATCCTTGTCTAATCAAAGCCTTAACTCACCTATTTAATCTTTCACTCTCAACTGGACTGTTTCCTTCTCAACTAAAACATGCTCTTGTCACCCCCATTCTGAAAAAATCCTCTCTAGATCCCTCCAATCTGCTACCTTTCATCTCTAAACTACTTGAGCGCCTAGTCTACAACCAACTAACCTCATTCCTCTCTGACAATAACCTGCTGGACCCCCTACAATCTGGTTTTAAGCCACAACACTCCACTGAAACTGCCCTGACTCGACTAACTAATGACCTTTTAACCGCTAAAGCCAACAATCATTTCTCACTACTAATAATGCTTGATCTCTTGGCTGCATTTGACACTGTAGATCACCCTCTCCTCCTCCAGTCCCTCCATTCGCTTGGCCTTCGTGACACAGCACTGTCCTGGTTCTCTTCTTACATCACCAATCATTCCTTCAGTGTCTCCTACAACAGAGTAGCATCTTCTCCCCTACCTCTTTCTGTTGGGGTTCCTCAAGGCTCTGTCCTGGTACCATTACTATTCTCCCTCTATACTTCCTCCCTCAGCAAATTAATCAACTCATACGGTTTCCACTACCACCTGTATGCTGACTATACTCAGATCTATCTCTCATCTCCTGATCTCAACCCATAACTCCTAACTCGCGTCTCCTCCTCCCTGTCCGCTATCTCTACCTGGATGTCGCTATGATACCTTAAATTAAACCTCTCTAAAACTGAAATGGTTCTCTTTCCTCCAACTAACACGAGTAACATCCCGGAAGTATCCATCATAGCTAACAATTCCACTATCACCCCCTCTCCCCAGGCCCGGTGCCTTGGGGTTATCCTAGATTCTGCCCTGTCATTCACTCCTCATATCCAGTCACTTATTAAATCATCTCACTTCCACCTGAGGAACATATCCAAAATACGATCATTTATCACCCAAGATGCTGCCAAAATTCTTATTCACTCTCTCATTATATCATGTCAAATTAATGACCCTGACATTCAAAGCACTTCATAACTCTGCCCCACCCTACATCTCTGAACTCATCTCTATATACTCACCCAACCGCTTACTACGCTCTTCTACTGACCTGCTACTCAACTCCTCTCTCATTACCTCCTCACATGCTCACATTCAAGACTTTGCAAGGTTTGCACCCCTCCTCTGGAACTCTCTCCCATGGTCTGTCCGACTTTCTTCCAACTTTTCTGCTTTCAAGAAATCCCTTAAAATGCACTTCTTTCGAGAAGCCTATCCTCACTCTGCTTAACTACCAAATGCAACACCACATACAGTACCACATTTCTCACCCACTTAATTCAATCTTGCCCACTCCCACACCTTGTGTATTACTCCCTTCCCTTTAGAGTGTATGCTCTTTTGCATAGAGCCTTCCTCACCTTTTGTACCGGTATTGATTGTGATGTATGTAACTCCATATGTTCTATGTATATAATTCATGTGATTTAGTTGTATAATCACATTTACTTTACAGTGCTACGCAATATGTTGGCGCTATATAAATACATGTTAATAAATAAAATACCCCAATCTGCATATCTTATTATCAACCATGCATCTACAATGAATTTAGTTTCAGACTGTCTTTATAAAATATCCTACTCCTACTAATATACAGTATTTATCAATTTGGTATGATGTGTGTAATTGGGTATAGTTATGGATAATGTTTCCTGCAGGCCACCTTGCAGAAGGAAATTTAAATCAGCTAACTATCTGCTAATGTCTTTATCCATTGGTAATTATTATTTTTACAAAGACAATGATTGAACTCATGATGTGTCACCTTTGCTAGCAAACACGTTGATAATTTGATAGAAATACAAAACAGCTAAATATAAAATAACTGTAAACGGCTAGGATGTTTATTATAAGGTTGCTCTCTTAATTGGTTTCTAGGTTTTTGACCCGCAATTAAAGCCAAAAGAAAAACAAAGAAATGTATCTTTCCTAACAACACAATAATAGAATCACTAGGTGGAAATAATTGGGTTTTAAGCAAAGCAATGTTTTACCAACTGCTAATGATGCAGGGTCCCCAGCTTTAGCACACGTGGATTAAACTGCTAATTGCATTACCTTGTTAGAATCCTCATAATGAGACATGCATGCAGAGCTGCTGAAATCATTTGAATATCAAAACAATTCATAATCTTAAAATAAATGGCAATAGTGCATGTTCCTATTTCTATGCATATTATCCCTCAATATGTATAAAAATAGTAATTATATTGTTTTATAATTCATATATATTAAAATATTATGTGTTCCAGCAAGTTATATATAGATTTGTATAAAGCAACATGGAATGTGGCATATTTATTTAAAACTGGTGCCCTAAAGAACCTATAAGAGGAATTGAAACACAAGATTGTTATGGTACAGGTATAGAATGCATTATACAGAAACCAGTTATCCAGAAAGGTCCGTATTATGGGAAGGAGTCTCCCATAGACTCTGTTATATCCAAATAATCAAATTTTTTAAAAATGATTTCCTTTTCCTTTGTAATAATAAAGATATAATGAATTCTTAATTGTAGTAAAACAAGCCTATTGGGTTTATTTAAATGTTTAAATGATGTTCTTGTAGTCTTAAGGTATGAAGAGCCAAATAATGGAAAGATCCATTATCTGGAAAACCAGAGGTCCCGAGTATTCTGAATAACACACCCCATACCTGTATAGTTTTTATTAATAAATTACACTGTATACATTGCAAGTAATACATTCTAAAATGTTATTCTTAAACCAATAAATGTATTTTTATTAGTTGTAATATTGGTGTGTAGGCAGCCATCTCAGGTCATTTTGCCTGGTCACATGCCTTCAGAAAGAGCCAGCACTTCACTATGGAACTACTTTCATATTGTGTCTCCTACTCAATGTAACTGAAGGAGTTGTGACTTGGGTTAATTGGACTTGGATTTTTACTATTGAGTGCTGTTCCTATATCTACCACTATGTGGGACTTGGGAGCATTTTAGCAATTCAGGTGTCAGGGAGGTTGTATCTTGTTACATTCCCATTGTTCTGCTTGAGGGCTGCTGGGGGGGGGAGGAGGGTGATACCCCAATTTGCATTGCAGCAGTAAAATGTGACTGAAGTTTATCAAAGAACAACTCACAAGACTGAGGGCACCTAGGAAACTGACAACGTCTAACACCATGTCAGATTTCAAAATAAAATGTAAACAAATCTGCTCTTTTGAAAAACAAATTTCAATGCAGGATTTTGCTGGATGAGTGCTATTAACTAATGCATTTTGTAAAAACATTGTTTCCCATGACAGAATGTTTTTAAAAAGTATTAATAGAGGGTAGAAGAAATACAAGAGCTAAATAGAGATAAATGGCATTATACCTTCATATACTCTTGTTTACAGCTGTTATTATAGGGGTTTAGGCGATGCTTGTTTCTGAATGAGAAAAGATGTAAATCTGTCCTTATATGGCCCGGGAACTTTCTGCTTCAGAGCAAGGTAAAACCAGAATACAGTAGAGTTTGATCCAATAGCACGTATAACGGAATCATGGTCAAGGCAGGCAATGAGTAAGGGCAGGCAGCAAACAGAGTCAGAACCAGGCATAAAGTCAATAACTAGGAGATCAAGCAGGAACAAAAGGCTTAAGGTGGGCATAGAGATTGGCAGGATAAGGTGCAATGTGCAAAATGTGCAAAAACCTAACCCTCTGCTGTCAGCACCTGTGGATCTGCTTGTCCTACTTATACAGCATCACTGGTAACTTCATAGTTATATATGAATACATACTGTATAAAGCTACATGGAATGTGACAAATCTGTACAAGTCTGCTACATAATGTAAAAGAGAAAACAATAGCAACACTGTGTCACTGTATGTAGTACATCTTAGAGTAGTCCTGATGGGTTTCTATGTCTCCTGCTCTGCTCTGCCCGCCCTATGCTCCCTGTGTATGCCATACTTTGCCTGCCCTATGCTCCCTGTATGTGCCATACTCTGCCCGCTCTATGCTCCCTGGGTGTGACAGTCTATGCCTGCCCTATTGTGCTTGAGTGTGCCATAATCTGCCAGTGTCTGCCATACTCTGCATAGGCCTGGTATTTGTTCTGGGGGTTTGTTATCATTTAAAATATATTGTTAGGGACCCCTATGGTGTTCAATCATGTGCTGGGGAGGGGGGTGCTGTGTTATCCACAGAGGAGGAGGAGGTATATGTATTTAAAGGAGTAGGAATATCATTTTACAATGGGGGTGCCAAAAGTTAGGCAACCCGAAGTGACCATTTTTACTTACCTTACACCCCAGGCTGGTGCTCCGATCAGCAGAAAACCACACCAGCCCGGGGGTTTTCTAGCAACCACCATGGAGAGATCCTCTTCCTACTTCATAGTTTTTCAAATTTCCCACGGCAGATGCATGCGCAGTACAGCGTAATAGCTGCTTTTACGTTAAAGTTCGGCTTTTCGCTCTACTGTACATGAGCAACAGCGAAAAGACCCAAAGAAGCAGGAAGAGAATCTCTCCATGGTGGTTGCTAAAAGAACCCTGGGTCGGTGTGTTTTTATGCTGATCAGAGCACCGGCCTGGGGTGTTGGGTAAGTAAAAAAAGTCACTTGGGGGTGCCTAACTTTTGGGCTATCTGCTGATAGGAGTTCCGGCCCATGGTTCCAGGTAAGTAGAAGTAGTCACTTGGGGTTGCCTAACTTTTGGCACACCCAAGTGTAAAATGCTATTCCTTCTCCTTTAAGGGTATGTCTTAATATGACTTAACTTTTTTCTCATATGAGTGATATCTCTGCAGTGAGCACCAACCATTTAGTTTTTTGGTGTGCTATAATGTGGACATGGGGTAACATGGGTGTGGTTTAAAACAGGGAGTGGATAACACTGGCTTCCATTATCGGCCCTCCACCATGTAGACCAGAAAAATTCCAGCCCTCTGTAACACAGAAGTTGGACAGCACTGACATAGGGCATATGATATAAGTAAATGATCATATGTCTGTGGTCATATTCAGAAATATAACAAGGCAATGAAACAGCTCATCCATTCCTGCAATGTAGACTTTTAACTAGTGCTACATGTGTTGATGTAATTAGCATAAATATATCATTCTTTATAATAATAAACACATTTAACCACATGGAGATAAAGACACTCCATTTTGGAGCCAGTATGCAGAGATGTATTTCTTATGGGTCTCTTCATTAAAATCTTATGTAGTTCTGCTGAGATATCTGAAAGACAGATCTCTTTTTTTAACTTAATAGCAAACTTTCAATCGTCTAATTTATGATTATTTATTTGAAAAATCAATAAAACAGTTCAAACAAACAAAATGTACTTCAAATTTAGACTTGAGCTGTTGCATGGACAAATACAATTCTTATTCTACAAAGAACAAACTAAAGTAAAACCATTCTCTTTATATCTCTTTCTTTATGCATATATGTGCATAGGTCTTGTGATTAAATACATTACATGGTAGCCACAAATCTTTTATCGGCCATGTATGGTCACCTCAAAAGTCTGTTGGCAGAACTGAACATTTCAGTCTACTTTGAATGCAGTGTTGCTCCAAAGCTTGATCTTAAGAACTAATTATCCTATGCAGAGCTCTTTTCTTTTCAATCTCCTTTCATTCAGGCTTGCTTTTCTTTTTAACCTCTGTAGCTATGCTTTTACTAGTATTCTCTGATAGAAACCCTTCAGCGCTTAGTTTATTTAATATCCTGTACAGTATAGAGATTTCCCAAATGTACTGCACTATAAATGACATCCTTATAAACAGAGCATCAGAAAATATTCCAGCCCTCTCTGTATGTGTTATCTCTGCCTTTAGTTATGTCTTTGCCCACAAATAATAGGAAAAGGGAAAGGGGGTTAGTTGGGCTGAGAGCATTCCTTTGTTAGTGCCAATAACAGTGCTATTTACATGGGAGAACTGTAGATTATAAAAAATGTACCTCCTATTAAAAGTTAAGAAGTTGTTAAAAGTCACCTTGGAGATCCATGACCTGTATAAAAGTATGCATTCTTGTGCATTTATATGGTTGCAGAACTCCATGATGACTTTTAACAACCTTATAAATTATAGTATAACGTACATTATCCTCTATATAAATCTACTCACTTCTAGTAAAAGCTTTTTCTTAATAGTAAAGTGTCCCTCGGAATTCAATATAATTGCAGTATATCTAGATAGTGTATATTTATGCATCACATTCAGGACCAATGCATTGCCCATTGCTCAAAATATCCTACTAGGGCACTGAGTCTTATATTTAAAGTTCTACTGGAATAAATATATAAAAATATCCTACTAGGGCACTGAGTCATATATTTAAAGTTCTACTGGATTAAATATATAATACTGGATTTATAAATTTGCCCTGTTCCTCTTCTACCATAGGGAAAATGAAAGCATATTTAGGGGCCCATATATTAAACCTCAAAAACCTTGAATTTTAATAAAGTCAAGTTTTCAGAGGTTCAATCGTATGAAATGAACTGAAGCTTAATTTTGTTCTGACATTTTTTTCGCTCTGATTTATTGATAATTTGGTTCATTTCATTGATGGAAGTTAGGTCAAAGTTGTTTTAATAAAAAAAAAATAGATTAATTAAAATTTTAGTAAATAACCCCCTTAGTATAGCAGATTTCATGATGGAGTTTATATTCCAAGGAAACAAGATCTTGATAGGAAAGCTAGATATGGCTGATGTCGACAACTGGAAAATTCCCATAACAATGCATTACTTATTGTCTAAAAAATTATATGTACATTTGCCCTTATTTTGCAACAAATAAACTCTACCCATGTTGATGGTGAAATCCCTTTCCCAGTCCCATGACCATGAAAATTTCCTCTTCCTTTATATGGGCTTTTTGAATTGTGACTTAACAGGAAGTAGGATGTGTATCTGTCTATGAAAGCTTACTGTGCTGCATGCAAATAAAGGCTTCATTAAATAAGTATGTGCAGATCAACAGAGCTGGGGTTGGGAGCAGATCCGCTTCTCTCAGCCTGCAGAAAAAAAACTCAGGTTGAGAGCAGTGGAGCCCTGGCCCTGACAGTTTGGCTTTAGGAGATAATGTAAGAAAAAGTGTCAACTGATAAAGCCATACAAGCATTTAACTAATCTTCATGACATTAGGACCTCATGTTAATTGATGCATATGGATGAGATTTAATTGTTAGTCAATAAAACAAACAGAATGAGTTCAGTCATACTCACTGTATATACAGGGGCAACATAGACCATTCGTGTAATTGAAGCAGTCAAGCCCAGATGCTAAATAGCCAATATACAGTTCAATGTGTTTTTGTTATCAATCAAACGCCATGTCTTCATCATTCTCATTTAAATTTTATTTTCCTGGACTTAACTAATTAATGTTGTTTCATTGCAATTGCTAAATCTTTTCCCTTGCCCAGCTACTACTAACATTAGCTTTGTGCAAAACTATTAAGATGTATCAAGCATTGTATCATATTTGGTGGAAAATGCTGATTTACAGCCAATTTGTAATGCATCCACAAAAAGTCTGAGTCTACTACAGCTAGAGACAGAGCTGCAGATGTAGTGATAAGCAATTAGTGTATCTCTGCTGTAACCTGAGACTAATGCTTCATCTAGTAGACAGGTGATTTCTTCAGTCCTATCTCCCACATTCATACAATGTTTTCCTATGCTTCAGATGTAGTTGGATAGCTAGGCTTTTTAAATGCTTAAAACACAATTCTAAAAATATACATGTTTTTGAAAGAGAAATGTATCTTCACTTTACTCCTACAATGTTTACTCGCATTTGATAGTTTGCATGCTTGCTTACTTGTTTCTGTGGCATTTTTTAAATGTTGAGTATGCTATTCATCAGATGATCAAAATATACATTTGAGCATTTTGTAAAGTTGTAGGTTTTTTTTAGTAGTAGCTATCTCTCATATACGTAACACTGACTGTGGACAGTGTGTATACCTTTATGCCACTTAGAATGTAGAGTAATCCTATTTTATTTAAAGGGCAAGCCAAAATCTCTGGGGTTGGCCAATAAGAATTATATAGAAAGTGCCACCATCTAATTGTTAAAAAAAGTTTAAATTAATAAATAACCCCATTTATATACTAAAGTCCGAATGTTAAAAACTAGAAAAATATGCCTGTCGAGGTTGTATATTGTATATAATGGGAGAGGTCCCTATCCTATTTGTAAGATTTTGTAGTCTGCGCTGGAATTAGCCTGAACATCATACTATTTCTGACTTTTCCGGTTAAAATCTGAAAAATTTGGGCTTTTCGGGAAAAATCCTGAAGAAATCAAGCATCTCGGGAATAACAACAAATAAATCATACAATTTGGGGGGTTTTTTTGTCCCCGATCCAACTAAATCATGCTTTTTTAATAATAAATAAAATCCAATCGTGGATTTTAGTTTAGTCGAACTTTTTTTAATTTAATATTCGAATTTTGATAAATAGGGCCCAAAATTTGCATTTGTCAGTGGAGTGTTGGTGGTTGAATGTAATATGAAATGTATTTTCTTTATTGGGATGACCTCCCACACAAGCCAAAAGGTCAACTGTAGAAAGAGTGATCAGTTGTGGCACCACACACCAATCAAGGGCTCTACAAATATGACGAAAGAGATCAAATGTCTCAAACTATGTAGTGGTGCACAAGAAATGTCCGAATCTGAATCCTGCTGAAAAAGGCAGAATCCTGGCTGAATCACGGACTGAATCTTGGATTCGGTGCATCCCTAATACTATGTGAGGCCAGCTTAAGTGTTAACATACTGTAGGTGTTGAGAGAAGAAAAAGTCAAATCTATTGATTTTATACTGTGCCAGAATTGTACTGTAAATGATTAGTTTTGAGTCTGAAATTACACACTTACCTTTACATCATTGGCTTTCATCCTAGTTCCCTCTTTCCCTACAAATATATCATCTATGTCCACAAGAATATACCTTTTCAAAGACAGTGTTAACCTTTTCTTTGTTAGAAAGGAAATAACGTCAACAAAAATTAGCTTGTGCAGCCAAAAGTTCAAGTTATTGCCAAAAAATACTCTTTGAATTCCATCATGAAGACCCAAATCATAGATAACTGTAGCAAACATAGAAAGTTTAGATAGTTGAGGAGGTCCTCCAGCAGGCATTTTTACTTTTGTAAAAACTACTGGTTGATAGAATGAGTTATTGACTTCAAAAACTGTCCATTCATTTAATAATAATGGTCGTTTACCAGTGTTTGAAGATTTTGTTATATGAAGTAAAGGTGTATGAGGATTAATACAACAGTTTTTGACAGCCATGTTGCTGTTGACTCTAAATGAAAAACCTTTTGGATGGAAGCTCTGGATGTTATTTTCATTGCCCTTAAGGAAACCAATGATGCCGACTCCATATTGAAGACAGTATTTATCCAGAAGGTCTTTGTTCCACAAATCCATGTTTACATATTTCATAAAGTTCTCATATATTATAAGTGCATATTTTCCAGTATGGTTTTCTGTAAGATGAGGAAGGTCTCCTTTTCCTGGAGCAATTTCTGCATGGAATTTAAATCTGCTGGATTCTAGAACACTTATGATGTCTTGTCCAAGTTGAGAGTATTGGCTTTCTATAAACACTAGAATAAAGGGTTCTGTCCTTAAAGAAACAGAGGGACGTCCAGTTTGCCCTTCCAATAGTTTATATGGCAATGAGTCAAAGTCTCCACAGTCTACTTCCACTGATAATTCTGAAAGGTCATTGTCCTGTTTATAACCACTGTACAGATAATAAGCTGAGATTACAATGCTTACCATGCAAAA
The DNA here is from genome assembly GCF_017654675.1 of Xenopus laevis. Classification (NCBI taxonomy): domain Eukaryota; kingdom Metazoa; phylum Chordata; class Amphibia; order Anura; family Pipidae; genus Xenopus; species Xenopus laevis. The sequence continues at coordinate 74,335,701 of NC_054371.1, read as the reverse complement.
AGTGGCAAGCAGCAGGACTGTTCTCTGAAAATGTCTGCGAATTTTCATAATATAATTCATTGTTGAAAAGTCAGTTAACAGGAATGGTCAGTGAATGAACACGTCTTAAAAACCCAATCCAGTGCAGGTAAATAATTTATGTAACCATTGCAGCACCACTGTTGATTCCCAAATCACTTCAAAGAATGTGAAAACTAAAATAAAGAAAAAATATCTCATGTTAATAACATTAATGACATGGTTGATTTAATTCATTAGATTAGAATGCACTAACTGAACAATTTTTGTCTAGACAGAAAATGAAACCCAATAATAAATACTTGGCAAAAAATGTCTCATACTGTCATAACATAGTTTACTGATAAAGGGTAACAAAGTAGATGAGTGCTGTTCTTCACCTGTTCAGTGCTATTTGCATGTGTGGAGTGGAACACAAAACACTAGGGGGTGATTTATCAACATATATATATATATATATATATATATATAAAAAGGAAAAATGACCAGCAGCACCCAGATATTTTGTGAATAATCAAAAGTGTATTGAAAAAAATCACATATAAAGCCGACGTGACGTTTCGGTCCACACCGGGACCGGGACAAGTTTATATACCCATGATCCCATTGAATCCATCAACAGGAAGTGACAAAACACCATGTGAAGCAAATACATCAATTAAAGGAGAAGGAAAGGTAAAATCTAAGTAAGCCTTATCAGAAAGGTCCATCTAAATATACCAGTAAACCCCCAAAGTAGTGCTGCTCTGAGTCCCCTGTCAAAAGAAACACTGCATTTCTTTCCTTCTATTGTGTATACATGGGCTTCTGTTTCAGACTTCCTGCCTTCAGCTTAAAACTCATTGCCCTGGGCAAGAGCATGCTCAGTTTGCTCCTCTTCCCCCTTCCCTCCCTTCTCTACTGTAATCTGAGCCCAGAGCAGGGAGAGACTCAGGCAGGAAGTGATGTCACACCATGTTAATACTGCAGCTCCTATCCTAAACAAACAGAGAGTTTCTAGAGCTTTTTACTCAGGTATGGTAAAGCATTCTACAGAATAAATATAGCATTCTAGCTTGCACTATTGAAGCTAATCTATTAGCAATAAAATGCCTCCGTAGCTTTCCTTCTCCTTTAATACTAAAAAATACAAGCCATTAAAGTGACCAAGTGCCATAATATGTGTGGTTATACATTTAAAATACGTATAGGTGAATTATAAACCTCCGTAAACTGCTGCAGTGCTCAGGATAGTTAATCGTTAATCGTTAAAACTTTCGTAAAGGTGCTACAGTGCTGTTAATAATTGATTAAAAATGTATACATTGTGATAAATATACGAATAATATTCAAAAAAATTACAATACAAAATATCCAATTTGTCACTATACTACTTGGTCAGTACTTAAGCTACTACTTAATTTGTAATGTATTCTTCTGGTTCCAAAAGTCCCCCAAGTGTTATATAGCTATTGGTCCATATCATAAATACTTTAACACCATTAGTAAACACGAGTTTAGAGCAAACCAGTTAGAATGTATTGTCTACAATATGTACCACACAACAAGGTATCCGAAAAAGGATAGAACTCTATCTATTTAGCCAATAAATTCACTCTTATGTATTAATCTGGTAATCCATTCATAAAGTATGTATCCTGTGATAGATTATTTCACAGAAATAATTCAAAGCCAAACAACTATTCAAACCCTTGGGAGCTACACAGTTCAATTCATATGTCCAAAAGGCCTCCCTCTGAAGTAACATACGGTCAATGTTACCACCTCTTGCTGAGTCCTGAATGCAGTCAATCGGCATATAAGTGGAGGCCGGATGTTTGGCTTGCAACCAGTGTTGTGCCACTGGTTGTTTCAAAATATCCTGTTTGGTTTCCTTTCTTGGTTTTGGGTCAAGTGCCGCTCTGATGGTCGAGCGATGCATGCTTATGCGTTCCCGCAGCTGCCTACAGGTCTGGCCACAATACAATAGCAGTCAGGGGCATTGGATTATGTACACCACATTTTGGGATGTGCAAGTAAGTCTATGTTTTACAGAGTACGATTTGCCAGTGTGTGGATGGAAAAATCTGTCACCTACAATTAGGGAATTACACATTGTACAGTTGCCACACTTGAATACACCCTATTTATTCAATCTTATAGGTGTTTCCTACTTGATTAATTGCACTGCAGCACTTTACTGAGGTTTATAATTCACCTATATGTATTTTAAATGTATAACCACTAGTGATGGGCGAATTTGCGCCGTTTCGCTTCGCCGAAAAATTCGCGAAACGGCGCCGGCGTCTCGTTTTTGACGCCGGCGCCCGTTTTTTCGACGCCGGCGCCCGTTTTTTCGACGCCAGCGCCCGTTTTTTGACGCCGGCGTCCATTTTTCGAAAAAAAAAATTTTGACGCCGGCGAATTTTTTCGGCGAATTTTCGCGGGCGTTTCGCGAATTTATTCGCTGGACGTGAATCGCGCAAATTCACCGCGAATTCGCGCCTGGCGAATAAATTCGCCCATCACTCATAACCACACATATTATGGCACTTGGTCACTTTAATGGCTTGTATAGCCTTTTTAGTATTAATTGATGTAATTGCTTCACATGATGTTTTGTCACTTCCTGTTAATGGGTTCAATGGGATCACGGGAATATAAACTTGTTTGGGGGTTTGACATGGTTGCCTTGAAAAAGGTCCCTGTGTGGACCAAAACGTCACATCGGTTTTACATGTGATTTTTTTCAATACACTTTTGATTATTCACAAAATATCTCAGTTTTGCTGGTCATTTTTCCTTTATCTAATTTCATTACCTTGCACCCGAGTTGAAACTGAACGAGCGGAGTGCTGCCCACATGAACTCAGATATATATATATATTTTAAAAAATTATTTCCTTTTTCTCTGTAATAATAAAACAGTACCTTGTACCTTTACATGATTTTCTAGTAGACTTAAGGTATGAAGATCCAAATTATGGAAAAATCTGTAAAACCTCAGGTCCCAACCATTCTAGTTAAAGGTCCCATACCTGTACTTACATTGTATATTATCTATTTTTAAATTATCGTATTTAGTAAACTTTAATACATTTCATATTTCATTGTTTACCTGGTTCTACACATTGCAACTATAAGGAGTTTATGTGTTATTATTTTAATAATTATTTTGCAGTAGACATTCAATTGTACTTTGCATACATTATATGGTGAAGTTTGGGGATTTCAATGTCATATAGTTTCTATCCATTTCTATCTATCAGATTATCTATCTATGACCGAATTAAAAATAATTGGAAACAGAGAAGCAAATCAAATACAATTGGTTTCTATAGAAACTTACTAAACAACATATTTTCAGTGTGAAATTGACCTTTTCAGTGTGCATTTTATCTTAACAGTTTATTACCATATTTTGTGCCCACAACGTGCACAGTATAAACACATTTTTGAGTACTGACAAACAGAAGCAACAATGAAGCAGGAACAACACATGACAGCATAAGACACATTCTTGGGCTCAGATTTGTTCAATATGAAGGAATGATCCCAATGTCAAACACAACACTGTTCAAATTAAAGAACACATTTATTATAGGCAAAACCTATGCAAAAGAATTCTGGAGACTTTTTTTTATCAAGGCACATGTGTATGTTTTCTCTTTGATTGAACACATATTTTGATGAAATTCTACAAGGAAATTATTTCTCTGGCACAATACAGAGATATTTATAGAGAATCTATTTATTAACAAGTGTAAAGGAGAGATTCATCTATTATATGTGTGGGCTATTGCTCAAGGCCCTGAACATACTATGTTACTAATGGAAAACAAAACATAGCAGTTCTACACATGAACATTAATTTGGTGCATACTGTATAATCAACAAAGTTTGTACCAAACTACATATGTGTCTTTGTGCTCCGTGATCTCTAAGCACCTTCCTCATAATAAGTTCCATGTCATTGGGGGCCCCATCAGAAGATGGGTCCCTACCTGATAGATTTAGCAACATTGAAATTTGACTTTTGACAACTGATTTTTTTGGCAAAAATTACAAATTCCAAAACTTGACATTTTCCAAAAACTCATAATTTTGATATTAAGGGGTTATCTATCAAATTTGCATGTTTTTTTAAACCAAATGAAATGAACTCACAACTCGAATGGTTTCTTTGAATTTGAACGGAAAAAACTAAATTCAGAGAGTTTAAATTGCGAAACCCGAAAACTCAAATTGATCAAGTTTTCAGCAAAAAAAAAAAAAACTTGAATCGCTTGAATTTATAGAGTTTTCAGGCAATACACTCCAAAAATAACTCGCAAATCATGAAGGCTATCAACATCTTCAAATGGTTCAAGGGACCTCTGCCCTTGACTCCTACATGACCTCAACAGGTTTTAGATGGTGTAGTTTTGGATTCAAGCTATTTCCAGGGTGGGGGGTATAATAAATCTCGAAAAATGCAAGCTTTTTTTAACCAGAAAACAAACATTTTTGTGTAAAACAGAACTTGAACCTAAATTAATAACCCACGTAGTGCAAACAATGGTAACGATTGCCATTTAACAGATGCAAGGTCATGTAGAAGACATTGGGAGTTGTACTAGGAAAATTCAAGCTATTTTTTAATTAAAATTTTTCAGATTAATTTAGACTCCCTGAAAATGATGGGTAGAGCGTGATTTCACCTTTCCCAATACTGAAATGGTATGAACTTTTATGCTTACTGATTATATTAACCAAATAACTGTTTCTGTTAAAATTTGTTTAAAATGTTTAATAAACACACTGCTACACCGGACTTATTTGACAAATATATCAAGGAAATATCTCGAAAATACACTTTCATACGTTCATACTTTCATACTTTCGTGTGAATTAAAAAAGAGAACTTTAGGCAAATACACATTTGTTTGCACTGAAAAAAGATACTTGGTGTGGTTCAGTGTCAGACTGGGGGCCCGGGGAAGCTACTTCAGGACCCCCCACACCCCACCCTTGCTGCTCACCACATCGCCCTCTCGGGCCCTCTCGGGCCCCCTCGCAACCCCCCTCCGGCCCCCCATGTGGGGGGTTAGAAGCAGTGACAGGGTCATTGTGCTGGGAGTTCATTGGCATACGTCATGGGCCGGTGCACAGAGCGGTTCTGGACCCCCAGTCTAACCCTGGTGAGGTGACATAAAGACATGAAACTGTGTATTCTTCTCACTTTGATTTTCAAAAACTGGCATTAAACATCCCCTTTAATAATGTATTAGTTAGGGGTTTAAGTATTATAAATAGTTTGAGGAGTTTTCTTAATAATTTAAAAGAAGGATCTCCCGTGTGGAATAGGGCTGCTAGAGGTAAAATACATTATGATAGTTTTATGGTAAAATATTAGCATAATAAAATAGCTCTGCTTAAAGTAAAGCATTTTACTAGGCATGTAGAAGAAAAAAAAGAAACACAGAAAAAACCCAACTAAATGGTTCAATACCTTCAATAATGGGGATTTTTTTAAATCTGCTTCTGCTCACATGATCAGTAATTTAATAAAAAATAAAAAGCCTGTAAATTAAGGTAATTCTCTTTGATAAAATTCCCAATAGACTCGGAGAAATGAAGTATGACAAAATAAAGGCATGTCTCCTAATTATACAGTGCAATTTAGGACATCATACCACCTTGTAAATGAGAAATAATTAATGTTGCAGCATCTCTCTACAGATATAACAGATTTTAATGTTAGTGGATAGTAAAAATACTTTACTTGCTTAATGGATGAAGCGTGTAGCTATATGAATTAATATTACGCAGGATGGGTAAAGTACTGCTTTCTAAATGTTTATGACTGGCTTTGGTAAAATTCTTTATTTGAATGCTGGTAATTTTTAAAATGATACCTCCACCCCCATGTCTTTTTCCAGTTTCCTGACCCTGTCTCTGTCTTTGAAATATGTTTTGGTCATGTACCTATTATAAGTTCTGAACTATGTCTATGGGGTATATTTATCAAAGAGTGAAGTTAATAGTGAAGTTCCGCCACTAGAGGGAAATTCCGCCACTCTCCATTCATTTCTATGGGATTTTTATAGGCGTATTTATCAAAGGGTGAACTTTCACTTTCACCCATTGATAAATACACCTTTCAAAATCCAATAGAAATGAATTGAGAGCTGCGGAATTTCACTTTAGTGGCAGAACTTCACTCTTTGATAAATTTACCCCCTTGTCTCTAGCTTGTGTCCATCCTGGCTCTACATCTGCATCAGTTTAGGTTTATTAGTGGACCAACGTGGACCAATAAAACGTTTTTTCTCCCTGACAAAGATTCCTGTACGGAATTGAATCATTCGTCCGCTAATAACCTTCACTTTATTGGATTACTGGATCTTTTGCCTAAGCTGATTGATTTTGGAGTGCCGTCATCGGTGGGGTTTTGTAGATTTTCAAGACTGGCACCCAGCTTTCTTATTTACTTATGTTGTGCTCTCCTACTCGCAGGGACTTTTAACCAGAATGCTTGGGACCTGGGGTTTTCCGGATAAGGCATATCCATACCTTAACTCTACTAGAAAATCATTTAAATATTAAATAAAGCAAATAGACTGGTTTTGCTTCCAGTAAGTATTAATTATATCTTAGTTTGGATCAAGTACAAGGTACTGTTTTATTGTTACAGAGAAAAAGGAAGTCATTTTTTTAACATTTTGATTATTTGGATAAAATGGAATCTACGGGAGACAGCCTTTCCATAATTCTGGATAACGGATGCTATACCTGTGTGCATGTGTATACTCTGTCGAGTTTATAAGCTTAAGAAACTTGAATTTTGCTAGGACAACTTCCCTTGATGTCTACATTAACTTTCCAGCTTAGATGACAAAGTTATAAATTCAAGTTTTTGTGCAAAGAAATTCGAATAGTGGGAAAAATTTTAATCCGAACTTTTTAAACAACTGTTAATTATAATAAATAATGTAACCCCTACTGTAATTTATAAAGATATTCTATGTTACTGAGGCTATAGATAACCATATAAAAGTACAAGTCAAATAACTATGATATACAGGATATAGTAATCAATATAGGACCATACTAACTTCAGTCACTAAATAAGCTTTTCATTATAACATATGCGTACACAAAGAGATTGTTTAATGTGCTGTTATATGTAGAATTTAAATATTGTACATTTATAGACCTGATCATGCGTAACTCTCGTTCAGGAAGCTCACTCTCCCTTGTGGCTCCTGCTACATACAAAGTGTATAATTAGGTACATAAATCTACAACATCTATTTCTGTTAATCTGGATTTGTCTGAACCCAACGCTGTTGGTCACACACTGTGCAGCCTTCTTTGGTGACATAACAGCTGAGAAGCTCTTGTGGGTTACCATGGCAGTGCAACTCTGAAGAAACATAGGCTACTCACATATCACATAAGGTTTTCAAGAGCAGCTAAAGTACTAAACAGGGAAAACTGTTGAAGAATAAAGCCTTCAGGATATAAAAGTATTCAATATGGACACATAATCAAAAATCACTGGCTGTAGCTTTAAAGGTGCATTATAATTTCCAGTCATTGACTTTTAAACATAAATATCTCCATGCAGAGTGTAACATTGATATTATCATGTTTCACTGCTCACTGCAATTTTTCTTTTCTCTAATAATTCATTGTCAACCTCTAAACATTTTGGCAATGGGTCTACAGTTGAAGGGTTAATTATTAAAATCTGACTGTTAAAATCTGGAAAAAAATTGAGTTATTTTCACTAGAAAACTCGAATTTTAAGAGGGAACCAAAACCTCAATTTTTTCGAGATTTATTATACCCCCCTTGCTGCAAAAACCCTGATTCTGAAAATCCATCATCTCAGACCCGTCGAGGTTCTGTATGAGGCAATGGGAGAAGCGCCTATTTCAATTCAAAGTTTTTTGGTAGTCTGTGCTGGGTTTAGCCTGGAAATCTGAGTTTTTCAGGCAAAAACTCAAAAAAATCGAGCATTTTGGAGAAAAGCCTGAAAAATATAAGCAATTCGAGTTTTTGCAATCTGATTAAAACAATTTTTTTTAAATGAATTAATAAATAAGCTAAGCCTGGGCGTTTGGTCAAGTTTTTTAAATAAAATATGAGTTAAATTCGGATTTTAGTTAATAACCAACCATACATGTATGAGCTTTTATGTTATAGAATTGCCATTAATGTCATTAACTCATAGTTATTGAGCAGGAATTTTACATTGTTGGTGTGAATTTTGGCTGGGAAATCTGTTTTATTAAATCTGGACACATTTTTACATTACAGTAGCCTCTTTTTTTACATGGGCTCTTTATTCATCTGGGTATACTGTAGGTGCAGGCTTTGTATCTGCTTATCAATATAATGGATTTCTCTTTTGTTTCCATGGTTATCCATAAGAGTAATGACGTTTAGTGTAAGTATCTTAATTTCTTCTTCCCACATGGAATATATTAGGGTAACATGACTGCTGTGATAACTGATACTCATATGGTAGTGTAGGACAAGTTTACTTTATAAGTATATGTTCAATCCTAATATTAATGTATTAATCCTGCTTAAAGGCAGGGGACAGTAAGCCATTGCTTGAAGCCCAGTCATTCATACATTGCAGCAGGAGACGTAAGGGTTTAGGAATGAAGAAACAATAAAGGGATAAAGGCAACTGATTATTTTCTTACTTTCCTTGCAATCCTAGTCAAGTTACTTTTCTCCCATTACTTCAGTTAATAAATAATGGAAAAATAAAGAAGTTACTAATATAAATTTCATCCTATAGCCCCATTCTTATCCTTATTCCCTGTTAAGTTTAATGCTCACAAGGCAAATTTGCACCTGCGCAGTAAACCATAGGAAGTCATCAGCTTTGTTCGGCCAGCTACAGATATAACATTGAAAGAATAAAGTTTATTGGTTGCCATGGGTTACTGCACTTGTCCAAATTTGCCCAGCATTAGTAAATGAGTCCAAGCGAGCCATTACTGTATGACAGTGATAGGTAATCTTTAGAAATTATGCTGTTGTAAAATAACACCCATGGTGGCTCCCTACTTTTTCATCTTTCAAGGTTCAGATAGCACTAACACTAATTATATATTGGTTCCATATGCTCAGAGGTAGAGCTTCTATGTCACATTAAAAAGCAGCAACCTTAACCTGGTTCCCCAGCATGGTTTATCCCTTGATACTAATTAAAGGATGCTGTGAGTTTTGCATCACCTAGAGAACCAAGCTTAAGAAACAATTTAATAAGATATTCTCCTTGAAGCTGAAGTCCCAAACATGTAAAGTTCAATCCATTCCCCTATCAGCACCAGTATGTGCATGCAGCATGTTAATAGCTTGGCACTCCACTCCAGCATCTATCTATAAATCAGGTAAAAGTCAATTCTATGTTTTTGGTCAGTTCTTTTATAATTCTTAGTATTCAATTTTACAGACTGGCTCCAATATGGTTAATTGCTTATAGTACATTTTCATTATCTGTTGTTTATGTACAGCAATATGAAAGCACTTGGAAGTGATGTTGGTTGTAGGCATGGCTGCACCAATCCCTGAAAAGTGGTGCAAATAAAGAAGGCGCAAAGTGCAATTTTGCCATATGTTTTACCCCCAATGTAGGGTTTTCTCCCAGATATTTGGCATAATTGTAGACCTACAATAAGGGGGTTATTTACTCAACTCCGAATGCAAAAATCACAAAAAAAAATTGGGTTTTTTTTAATATAAAATTGGACTTTTAAAAAAATCACAAATTTTCCCGAACTTATTTAACCCCGAAGATGGAAAAGTTTGAATCTGAAAATCCGGCATCTCAGACCTGTCGAGGTTGCATTTAAGTCAATGGGAGAAGTTCCAATGATTTTATGATGTGCGCTGGGTTTTGTGCAATACCCCGAAGTTTTTGGGTGAAAATTCCGAAAAAAACGTAAATCGGATTTTTTCCTGCAAAGCAAGTTTTCGGGAAAATGTAATAATAAATTAGCATGAACAACCCGAGAGGATTTGATCGGAGTTTTTAGCAGAAAACATTGAGATCAATTTGGACTTTGATAAATAACACCTAAGTTGCATCAATCCACCAATATGGATGCAGAAGTATGTATTTGTTTTGTTTGTATTTTTATTAGTATTGCGGCACTTCCACAATGCAGTTTTAACAAAGGCCTTAGAGCCCAATTTTTGAGTAGTAATGAGCGAAAATGATGCCCATAGACCCCAACGGTTGAAAAAAAAATTGTCCTAAATGCACTTCGGTGAATTTTCATAGTTTCAAGAATTTCCGGCAAACGAAACAGGTCAGATCCGCCCTTCACTAGTTCTGAGAGCCTATTGATGTAACTCAGTAGTGGAGCCCTGGAACTACTACCTTGTCAAGGCTGAAGGTAATACTGGGATTCCCTAACATTAGTACACATGAATGGTGTCAATGCATGTTCAGTGTTGCATCCTTTCTTTTCTTTTAAAAAATTTTTTTTTGAAGTTTCAATAAAATACAATGACTTAACAAAATAAAATTCATATTATATTTCTTAGAGAAAGAAAATTACATATGGTTAAATTTCAAAGATTCTTTCGTGTAACATCCTTATAGTACTCAATGTTTTCTGTGGCATAGCCATATTTTGCTAGCACAGAGTTATTAATACAAGAAGGGGCATAAACTCAAGCGATGAAAATATAATTATACCTTTTTATAGGTCCCTGGTGAGGCCGCATCTGGAGTATGCAGTGCAGTTTTGGACTCCAGTCCTTAAGAGGGATATAAATGAGCTGGAGAGAGTGCAGAGACGTGCAACTAAACTGCTTAGAGGGATGGAAGACTTAAATTATGGGGACATGATTACACTTTACAAGTACATTAGAGGACATTATAGACAAATAGCAGGGGACATTTTTACCCATAAAGTGGATCACCATACCAGAGGCCACCCCTTTAGACTAGAGGAAAAGAACTTTCATTTGAAGCAACGTAGGGGGTTCTTCACAGTCAGGACAGTGAGGTTGTGGAATGCACTGCCGGGTTATAATGTGATGGTTGATTCTGTTAATACTTTTAAGAATGGCTTGGATGATTTTTTGGACAAGCATAATATCCAAGGCTATTGTGATACTATATCAGTGCATGAGTATATATAGTGTATATGAGTATATGGAGGGGTCAGTGTGTATATGTATGGATGCTGGGTTTTATTTGGAGGGGTTGAACTTGATGGACTTTGGTCTTTGTTCAAGCCGATCTTACTATGTAACTATTTAATAATCCCTTTTCAAATAATGGGACCAGTACACTCAGGTAAGACATATGGGGAAGCAGCCTATTTGTCAGCACTGCAGCAAAATAAATATGCCACAACCAAGGAATCACAAATACATCCAGAAGAGCTCATGTGCACAGAACATATGTTTTCAGTGGGAAAAATAATATTGTCATACAAATTAAGAAGTGCTTAGGTAAATTAGCAAAATAATATGTATAAAATGTTATATTTTCTGGTGCTTTCAAGGGTTAATCTCCCTGGGTCAATGGCAATGGTAATGTTGCCACTTGCATAGAATTATAGGTGCACTTCTAGCATTCAGCTGATGCTGTAATTACAGAAGCTAAATTATATATTAAAGGGTGCTAAATTACGGATAATTAACATGTATAGGTCTAAAGCGAGTCGAAACCGGTGGCCACATAAAAAGATTTCCCATTTAAGGAATTTATAATTCAGCAGCTCTATATTTAGCGCATGGCCATTATGTTGTGAAAATGTGATGCCCCGTGCATTTTAGCATAAAAATCTGCTTTGGTTGCGAAGCTACAAATTGACTCATGAACATCTCCATGCTTATTATTTATTAACATGAAACATAGCATCATTTTCCAACATCTAAAAATTGATTTCAAATAATGCCAGAATCTCAATGAGGTACACTATAACATAATGTTTATAACATTCACAGATGCAATTAGCAAATTATGAGCTGTATTTCACTCAGCACATTCAGCAGGCATACTTTTCAGTATATTTAATATGTTTAGATATCTCCTCGGTTTCAAGCATTTAAAAGTTCCTCTTAATATATTTTTAATGAAGAATTCTTTTAAAGAAGCTTTGGTCTTATTAGGAATAAATGTAACAGCTGAATTAATTTTAGTGGCTTCAGTGAATAAATTTAAAGGGGGAGAGAATTTACCCTTTTTTCCAGATAAGGGGTCTTTATGTAATCTGGATCTTCACACCTTAAAGGACTTGTAAACCCTACATGTATCTACCATGTATATAGGTTGGACATATCTTCCCCACCCAAACCACATCATTTGTACTGCATATACCCCCTCCATTTGCTCCATCACATTTTCCTAAAGCAAATAGCAGCTTTCAACCAACGGCCATTTTCCCTCTTACACATTATCAGTAATATTGACATCTGCAAAAAGGACATGTATGCTATAAAGTTCACGCAATGCAGAATGCAGGTTTACACAGGCACAACATACTTTGATAAAAAGTTCTGCTGTGGTTGAGCACTGTAATGGTTTAGCTGAGCTCAGGAGAGGTGGTAATCTGAGCTAAGAAGAGCTGAGCATGCTCATGAGACAACAGCCAAAGTAAATTCCTAAGGGAGGGGACAGAGTGGGTTAGAGGAGGAGAAGGATTTCTAAGTTCTTAAGGAGATGCTGCAGCCTTATTGTTAACCTTTTAACAATCAGAGTGGCAGGTACAGTATCTAAAGATAAAGAGGCTTTTCACTGATTCAGTTTTTGTGGGGAGGGTTTACATGTCCTTTAAGTCTACTAGAAAATCATTTAAACGTAAAATAAACCAAATAGGCTGGTTTGCTTTGAAAAATTATTAATTATATCTTAGTTTTGATCAATGACAAGGTACTTTTTTATTATTACATAGAAAAAGGAAATATTTTTTTTTAGAACCCAAGCATCAAAACCTTGACGTAAAAGGTAGAGGTTATCTGCAGGCATAAAGGGCAGTAAACTCCTTCCCTAAGTCAGTCTCAAAGCGGGTGCTTGTCACAGTGTTTTTCTAACAGATTATGGGTAAAACAGATCCATGTTGATAGAAGCTGAACTGAAAAATATTCCATAAAAGTCAACGGAATGATTTACTTTAATATTTAGGAGGATATAAATAGTACATAGTAGTAGTAGAGACTGAAAAAAGACCCATCAGGTTTACCATTTGTCTAAGTAAATCCTGCCATGAAATCAAAGCCAGCAATTTGCTTAAAATCGCACCTTAATCTGCAATTTGTGTTAGCCCCTAAGCCCCCCTGATGTATTCATTTGCATTACGTGTGTAATGCCTGGATGACAACAACCACCATATTGGTCTAAACGAATGGAACAATAGAAAAATGACCATGTCATGTATGGTCCCACTTAAAGGGATTCTATCATGGGAAAAGATGTTTTTAAAAAATGCACCAGTTAATAGTGCTCCTCCAGCAGAATCCTGCACTAAAATCCATATTTGAAAAGAGCAAGCATATTTTTATATTTATTATTGAAAACTGACATGTTTTCAGTTTCCCAGGTGCCCTCAGTCATGTGAATTGTGCTCTGACAAACTTCAGTCACTCTTTACTAGCACTGCAAGTTGGAATGATATTTATCAGAGTATGGGAATCACACGCTATAAGCAGGGTGCCTGCATTAAATATTTATTATATTTCCACACACAACATGTTTCGGGCACCAAGGCCCTTTATCAACACACTTGATAAAGGGCCTTGGTGCCCGAAACATGTTGTGTGTGGAAATATAATAAATATTTAATGCAGGCACCCTGCTTATAGCGTGTGATTCCCATACTCTGATAAATATTTGACTTATACGAGGAAACTAAGGACGGAGCTTCCAGGGAAACACTACGCTTTTCTATAGCAAAAGAGCGACTAATGGATGCAAATTGAAGTTGGAATGATATCACCCCTCCGTTTCCCCCTCAGCAGCCTATCAACAGAACAATAAGAAGGTAACCAGATAACATCTCCCTGATAACTGCATTGCTAAAAATGCTGCCATATCCCACCTAGTGGTAGATATGAGAACAGCACTCAATAGTAAAAATCCAAGTCCAACTTACATTAAGTAAGAGAAACAATAGCTCATCTGAAAGCAGTTCCATTGTGAAGTGCTAGCTCTTTCTGAAAGCAAATGCCCAGGCAAAATGACCTGAGGTGGCTGCATACACACCAATATTACAACTTACAAAATATTGGCTTTAGAATAACATTTTAAAATGTAGAATAAATTACATGCAGTGTACACAGTGTCATTTATAAATAAAAGCTACACCATAAAAATCATGACAGAATCCCTTTAAGGTTTCCACTGATTCAGAACACAGCCAGATCCGTTGCATACTATGTACACAATAAATTCTAGCTGATTCCAGGGAAGGATAAAAAAAGCATCTCATAAAAAGAAAACTAAAACAATTTGTCACAGGTGGAGATTGATTTTGTTTAAATATTTTATTTGTGTGGAAGGTCTTTGATATTCTGTGCCATGAGTTGCCAGGGAAACAATGTCACGCCATATGTTAACCATCCAATTAGAAACAGAATATACAGCCCTGGCACTATGGTATTTTTATACCAGTGTAGTAGATTCTAGATGCTTTCATGCTAAATATGATCCATACCACTAAACAGTTTTAATGTAATTCATGTGTATTTGCATAAAAATGCTAAATTTTCTATATTTTTTTCAGGGGAATTCCACATGCTTTTGAAAGAAGGTAACCCTGCAGTCAGAATAAGACACAGTGCTTTGAGTTCTGTTCTAGAAGTACCTAGAGTTGCACTTTGGGGCACAACATGGAGGACAAGGTGCCTATGTGTCTATTCTTTGCACTTTGTGCAACTTTTTTTGCATTATTGGTAAATGGGCCTAGGGTTGCCACCTTTCTTCATCAGGAATTCCAAGCAGGCGGGTGGGGGTGATATCATGGAGGGAAGGGGTGATGAGGGTCCTGTGCTAATTTCTTCATTTGGAAAACTGGACAGGCAACTTTGAACCGGACAGCCCTTCCAAAAACCAGGCTGTCTGGGTCAAAACCAGACAGGTTTCAACCCTAAATGAGCGCTAAAATATTTAATGACTTTTATTACCTAACTAATGGCCCTTTATTCTTTAAGAACCTACACATTGCACTTAAATGAACTCAGGATAGGGATTTCTGTGCAGGCAAATGCTGATATAAATATTAATACGCATTATAATTGCTGCTTTTTTTACATACAACCTTATTTAAAATCTGGCAAGGGAAGACTTCAGAAATGCTTGCTGTAATTACCGTTTCATTTAAGCCATAGGCATGATGTTTAAATCACTTTGGATATTTATCTTTCTGCAGAATAGTAGATCCAGGCAGTAATGCCTCCGTTTGCTTGGGAGATCTAATTTGCTAATACACTGGCATTGTACAGTATTTATGCTCCCCCTATGTTATTTTCTTAAATCACATGAATGCGTTACTATTTCATAGTTGCCTAAATTAAGCTTAACCAACACTAACCATGTGTAACAAGGGGATTCTGTAAATAGTGTGCTGGTTAAACATGGAACTAGTGTAAAGCTATGAATCTTACAAACCAAGCAGGTTATAAAAGAATAAATGGAACTTAGTCCAGTCAATTAGACTAGAAAGCTTCTTAAAGATATAGTGGTCACAGGATACAGTAATTAGGGAAAGGTTATTGCTATGGTATTTCATTTTGAGAGTTAAATTGAAAGACAAGTCATTTATAGTAAAGATTTCCTTTACATGATGTGCCTTCAATGCATTGCAGGGCATGTGGCGGTCAAAGACAGCACTACAGGGATAATCATTAATTTACAGAGAAATCACAACAGAGGTTTCCTTTGCATAATAACGAAAAACACATATTCATTACAATAAAGCGTCTGCTTGTAAATGGAATGACATAACTAAAGGTAAAATGCAGACACCAGTTGGATAGTGTGCCCAAGCTTCTGTCCAAATGATTACAGCACTGTTAGCTCTTTGTTAGAAAATCATTAATCCACCACTCCAAATGAATTGATTCCTCTGATGTTCAATCTCAGGTATCCATGTTGCAAGAGGAGTTATTTTCTCATGCAGTGAAATACTGATAAACTTAGAGGTTTTAGATTCAAAACCAGCTTGTTGTTTTGACATGCCAAAAGAGGTTTTAAAAATACCTACTATACTTTATCTCTAACCACACCTAGATTTGGGCTTGGGTGCATACTGCCATACTGCCTTCCATTGACTTTAATGCATTTCTCTTAAAATCCCCACAACAAGCAGTTCTCTATCCAAAGATGTTGTAATGTACAATACATTCATTGAGAAGCCTCAGTGGTGGTTTATAGTGCTTCCCTACTGGCTGAAGTATGCATGTGGAGCCATTGCCTTGTTAGATTTCAGGTATATTCCAGCAGGTAGAAAAACACTTGAAATTGCCCCTGCCATCTCCCATTGACTGCTGAAATACACCAGTGATGATAAGACCCTGTGTAACATTTCACAGAAAAGATAAAACACATTAGGGAAGTGAGGTTCTGGAATTCCTTGCTGGATGATGTAGTGATGGCAGATTCTTTAATAGGGGTTTGGATGATGTCTTGGACAAGCATAATATCATAGGCCATTGTGATACTAAAACCTATAATTAGTATAGATATTGGCTCATGAGTTCATTTACAAACAAAAGTGGAGCCCCATTGCCTGGTAGCTTTACCAACCATTTTCTCCCTATGAAAAGAAATGGCTTTAGAAAGCATGATCAATTTTTGTATGTAAGTAGAGTACAGGTATGGGATCCATTTAAACCAAATAGTCTAAATTTTTTATAATAATTTCCTTTTTCTCTATAATAATAAAGCAGTACAGGTATGGGATCCGTTATCCGGAAACACGTTATCCTGGATGCTTTGAATTACGGAAAGGCCGTCTCCCATAGACTCCAAATAATCTAAATTTTTTAAAAATGATTTATTTTTTCTCTGTAATAATAAAACAGTAGCTTGTACTTGATCCCAACTAAGATATAATGAATCCTTATTGGAAGCAAAACCAGCCTATTGGGTTTTTTTAATGTTTACATGATATTCTATTAGAATTATGGTATGAAGATCCAAATTACAGAAAGATTCCTTATCCGGAAAACCCGAGGTCCCGAGCATTCTGGATAATAGGTCCCGTACCTTGTGCTTGATCTCAACTAAGATATAATTAATCTGTATTGGAATCAAAACAATTAAATTGTATTTAATTAATGTTTAAATGATTTTCTAGTAGACTTAAGGTATGAAGATCCAAATTACGAAAATCGATTTACCAGAAAACCCGAGGTCCCGAGCATTCTTGATATAGTTTATATATGGAAGTGTATAGATAGACACACACACACACACACACACACACACACACACACACACACACACACACACACACACGTTCTTTTGGAAAAACTTGATGGATTTTGGATATTTTTTTTAACTCAGCCCAACTATGTAACTATCAAAGCACATTTGCTGTGACTTAATACATTGCACCTTTAAATAATAATATAAACTTATTGATTTACATTATGTTTGCTACTGCTTTTTACAGCTGAAATGCTTATCTATTTGACTGTCAAGTTCTGCATTATTATTTCTACATAACCGCACAAATGCTTTAACAACCATATTTATTCAAAATGTCTTGGTGATCATTTTTACTCTATTTGTCGATATCTTTCTGTGCATAAAACTGGTATTGTTAAACCGCACATTTCCTCCATAGATATGCCACCCACAAAATCATTTTCTATTTTATTCTCATGATCAGATGACTCACTAGCTGGATTACATAAATAAACCAAATGAGAAAACTAGAACAGAAAATGGGTGAATGCTAACGAAATGTGCAAAGGTAAGTAAAATGGCACGGCTGTTGCAAGAAATAAATTATACACAACAAAGAATTATATATAATTATATAAATAAATATATCAAGTTACTAGTAGCACCAAATCGCCATCTCAGACTTGTCAAGGTCATATTTAAGTCAGTGGGAGATGTCCCTATACTAATTTGAAGATATCATGGTTTGTGCTGGGTTTAGTGCAATCTATCTATCTATCTATCTATCTATCTATCTATCTATCTATCTAATCTATATCTCTATCTATCATCTATCTATCTATCTATCTATCTATCTATCTATCTATCTATCTATCTATCTATCTCAGGACAGCACTCACAGGACTTAAAGCATAGCCAAAAAAAGAATAGAGACCCACTGCAGACACCTGACACTCATCCTTTGAACCCATGCATACAGTTTGTTTTTGTTATCCCTATTCTAATAGGTTAAGGGTAGGGTCGGACTGGGTCAGCTGGACAACTGGAAAAAAAACCCAGTGGGTCCCAGGGGCCTGCCGGCCCAGATCCGCACCTTGCCTTCTTTTTTTCCCAGCACAGTGTGCTTGCAAGCTCACACGCATGCAAGCTCACACGCATACATGCATGCGCGCTCACTCAAATGCGCATATGCACTGGACGGCACAGCAGGGAGGGTGGTGGTGAAGGAGGGCCCTGCGACAGGAGCCCCAATGGGCCCTGGGCCCCCCAGTCCGGTCCTGGTTAAGGGCATGCCTTTTTGTGTTAAACGTTTTAGAGATTCATTACCCTCCTATAGTCTTTACTCTGACAGGTACTAATTGAGTGGAAGTGAAAAATAATTCTTAGTTAAATCCGCTGTATTACCTACAGATGCCTTTATAGACCAAAGAAGTACATATTAAGCCAAGATGTTACTTTTATTGAACATGCTCATAAATAGCAGTTTAATTGCAAGCATATCAAAGACTGACCAATAAATTTTTACATTATTTGTGCTTTATATAAAAATATTTATAGCCCCTATTGTACAAAATAAACATGTTATGGAACATGGAGTGACGTCTAATATAATTATACCTTAAAGTAGAGGGTATATTTATTTCTTGAATGGGTCATGTGGCAAAGTGACTTCTTATAAAAAATGATATCACTAAGAACCGTTTGGATATTTTCCAAGACATTTATGGCTCCTGTGTGCTAGAAATGTTTATTCAGGGAGTAATGACTATAATAGTATTGCATATGGATTAATGGGCTAAAAAAAAAGTTAACATATATTTAACTTCATAAGAACTGCATTGCACTCACAAAGGATAATCTGCTTTTCAAGCCAAATGTATCTGGCTGACATATCAGTATCAGAATTTATCAGCTGATGTATAATTTAAAAATTGATGTATTTCCAATATTAAAAAAGGTTTTATGGGTATGTGAGAAGGGGACTATAGGGCTAGGGCACCCTCTGGGGGTATAACCACTTAACTTATACCCCATGTCTGTGCCCCTGTTAGCAGAAAGCTGCTCCGGCCGAGAGTAATTTTGTGCGAGCACCATGAAACCATCTTCTTCTGCTTCTTCATGCTGGGTGTGCAAGAACAGTAGAGTGGATATCTGGCTTTTTCACTTGAATATGTATGCGTCGGCTCATGACAACAAAAAAAAGAATAAGAGGATCTCTCCATGATGCTCATACAGAAGTACCCCAGGTTGGTGAAGTTTTCTACTATTAGGAGCACGGGTTATCCGGTAAGCTTTTAAAATCACTGGGGGTGCCTAACATTTAATAAATAAAACAAATAAGCTTCCATTGCCTACAGCACATTTTGTGCTGGAAAAGTTGCCATGAGTATCGCCCAGTGCCTATTGATTTCAATGTGTTTTGCTCTTCACTACCCAATGATTTTAACTTTCCTTCTCCTTTAAAATATGTTTTAGAGAACAGTACAATCAGTTGAAATCATCATGGGATTGTTTCTAAGGGTATAAAGTTACAACTCACTGCCAAATGCTGCTAGATGGTGCCAGGAGCTGTAGGTTAGCTACCTAATCAGCTTTCAGAATTTTGGAAGAATCCTGTGACCTGTATAAAGGCCAAAGGCTGAATCAACTTCCCAAATGTTAAGCATGTGCTTATAATAAAGTACACTGACTTCTAAATAACCTCGGCAGGTTTTAGGTATTGTATTTTCAGATTCAAGTTATTTCTAGGGTCTGGGTATAATAAATCTTGAATTTTCAAGTTTTTTTTTTTTTAAAACTTGATGGATTCCAGTTTTTTTTTTTGTAACCCGAAAATGTGAGTTTTGGCCAAAAAAAACCCAACTTGAACCTTAATAAATCTGCCCCTAAATGTTATTAGTCATTACAGGAATTTCAGTGTAAAAGTACAGGTATGGGACCTGTTATCCAGAATGCTCGAGACCTGGGGTCTTCCGGATAACAGATATTTCTGTAATTTGGATCTTTGTACCTAAAGTCTACTAGAAAGTCATGTAAACATTGAATAAACCCAATAGGCTGGTTTTGCTTCTGATATGGATTTATTATATCTTAGTTTGGATCAAGTAAAATGTACTGTTTTATTATTACAAAGAAAAAGGAAATCATTTTTAAAAATTTGGATTATTTGATTATAATGGAGTCTATGGGAGACAGACTTTCCGTAATTCGGAGCTTTCTGGATAACAGGTTTCCGGATCATGGATCCCATAACCTGCATTATTTTCTTATTAGTCAAAAAATTACAACATACTGTGCTTTTATAATACATTTCATTAAGTTTTAACTAAAATGCAGCTTCTTTGGACACAAATGCTTGGGAGGGACAGTCAAATGTCATTTTGAAAATTCCATTTATCAAGGCTGCATCTTGGAAGTGATAGAAATAACTAGGCAGCACTGAAAGAAACTCATAATTAACCTGCCAGAATCTTGTTGGGATTGTCGGATGATTCTGCCAATGGCATATTTTTTTCACAAGCCATCACAAGCCTGCTGCTGTAGACACATGTGCTTCTTATCTCCAGTACCAGTAAGAAATATTGTTTAGACAGCTAGCAATCAATCAAAGTGAGAATAGACTATGTTCTCCAGAACAGCAGTGATTAAAGTCAAATTATAACAATGTGTATTAATTCCGTGGATTTAATTGTCTGAAATGCTGACAGCTAACGCCGCAACCCATCAACAGAATACACTCATAAATTATTAAGGCGTTTTTATATAATTATATAAAAAGGCATCTCACCTTCATGAAAGATTATTACATAAAATGGGCTGTGCAAAAATAAATGTAACAATTCTTCATGGATTTTTAGTACAGGTATGGGATCCGTTATCCGGAAAGCAGTTATCCAGAAAGCTCTGAATTACAGGAAGGCTCCCATAGACTCCATTTTAACCTGGTACTTGATCCCAACTAAGATATTATTAATACTTATTGGAAGCAAAACATAATTTATGTTTAATTGATTTTTAGTGGACAAAGTATGCAGATCTAAATTACGGAAATTCTCCTTATCCAGAAAACCCCAGGGCCCAAGCATTCTGGATAACAGATCCAATAATTGTACCAAAAATTCAGAGACACCTTTTATTGATTGCCCTAAAATATCCAGGGCTGCCATTATTGGAATTAAATGTACTATAAAGAGCCCATAACATATCTGTGCCAGTTGGGAGGCCAAGGTCAGATGAACTTTATGGGGCAAATTTCCTTATGGTCGAATATCGAGGGTTAATTAACCCTCGATATTCGACTGCCGAATGGAAATCCTTCTACTTCTAATATTGAAGTCGAAGGATTTACCGAAATTCGTTCATTCGAACGATCAAACTAAAAATCGTTCGATCGAACAATTAAATCCTTCGAATCATTAGATTAATTACTAATCAGCCTTATATTGTGACATTTCTATTCTGTGTACTGTATATTGTGAATGAGTCCCTAAGCTCAGTAAGTGACGGCAGCACAAAGCATGTGCAATGAATCAGCAGAAAAGAAGATGGGGAGCTACTGGGGCATCTTTGGAGGCACAGATCTTCCCTTCTAAAGGGCTGTGGTTGCCTGGGGCTGGTAGAGAAGCCCAAAACATAATGTACACCATTTCTAGCTACTTCTTTAGTTTAACTTTCCTTGTCCTTTAAGTTGTATGCAGCCCAAGACTTTTAATAGTGACCCTGCATATACAGATTGCTGTATATAGTTATAAGGAAACATATTAGCTTTTATAATATATATTACTTGCAATAGGACTTTCCATCAAGAATGCCCATCTTGAAGCCTGTAAGATGTTGTTAAGACTGTATCTCCAATTAACTTAATTAAATTCTGCTCTAGGATACAAAGTGTTGTAGGTTGCCTGAGTTACAGTCATTGCTACAGACATGGACCCCAACTTTAGCAGGTGTTTAATAATTATTTTTAATAATAATTGGGTGTATTTTGCCTGACAGTTTCTGAGGTATAAATAATATGTGCGCTTTCATAACCTGCAGTTATTCTGCTGCATACAACCCAATCATTCTTCTTAGCAGTGGTCATTAACACATCGTTAATTGGCCCAGTAACATAAAGTGTGGCAGTGATACATTCAATATCTTGGGTTAAATCATTAAATGTATTAACAACTGCAAGAGAAAAAAAGGCTGTCTGTCAAATGAATTATAATGTTGATATATTAATGATTGCTCCCCTTTAAAATGAAACCGCCATATTCCTATTGCTAACAGAAAGAAAAACATTTATCTAAGCATTTTCTTTGGTGTTACAGCTGAAAGTAGCATTTTAATAATTCATCAGTGAAATGCTCCTATCACATTGTAAACATGCTTCTTTTGGAAGGAGATTAAATGATGCCACTAGAGCACCTCCGAGAGACAATAGTATTGTGCTGTACTTATTGACTAATGTGCTGTAGGGGCAGCTTTTATATTTTACACAAAGGCATCACATTGCTCTTTTATCCAAATCTGATCTCCTCTCAGAGTGAGTGTATAGCAATATACATACAGATAGAGATGTCGCGAACTGTTCGCCGGCGAACTTGTTCGCGCGAACATCGGGTGTTCGCGCTCGCCGGAAGTTCGCGAACGTCGCGCGACGTTCGCCATTTTGGGTTCGCCATTGTTGGCGCTTTTTTTTGCCCTCTCACCCCAGACCAGCAGGTACATGGCAGCCAATCAGGAAGCTCTCCCCTGGACCACTCCCCTTCCCTATAAAAACCGAAGCCCTGCAGCGTTTTTTCACTCTGCCTGTGTGTGCTGAAGAGATAGTGTAGGGAGAGAGCTGCTGCCTGTTAGTGATTTCAGGGACAGTTGAAAGTTTGCTGGCTAGTAATCGTTTTGATACTGCTCTGTTATTGGAGGGACAGAAGTCTGCAGGGGTTTGAGGGACATTTAAGCTTAGGTAGCTTTGCTGGCTAGTAATCTACCTTCTACTGCAGTGCTCTGTATGTAGCTGCAGTGGGCAGCTGTCCTGCTTCTGATCTCATCTGCTGACTGCTGCAATAACAGTAGTCCTTGTAAGGACTGCTTTTATTTATTTTTTTGTTGTTTTACTACTACTACTACTACTACTACTATAAGAGCCCAGTGCTATTAGTCTAGCAGTGTTGGGGAGTGGGACTGGTGTGCTAATCTGCTGCTCCTAGTAGTTCAGCAGCACCAACTTTATTTATTTTTTTTTAATATTCATTTTTTTTTTATTTTACTTTTTTTTATTTTACTACCGCTGTAGTAGTGTATAAGTTGACCTTTTAGGCATTATTTGCCCTGTAGGCATTATTTGCACACTGTTTTCTTCAACCCGCCATCGAGCTGTGTGACCTTGTTCACATTCTGTCTAAATATCCATAATATTACCGTCTCCAGAAAAAACACCGGAGTCACTTTTTTCAAGCAGCCATAATATATTTTACGTAATCCGTATCCACCGCTGTAGTAGTGTATACGTTGGCCTTGTAGGCATTATTTGCACACTGTTTTCTTCAACCCGCCATCGAGCTGTGTGACCTTGTTCCCATTCTGTCTAAATATCCATAATATTACCGTCTCCAGAAAAAACACCGGAGTCACTTTTTTCAAGCAGCATTCATATATTTTACGTAATCCGTATCCACCGCTGTAGTAGTGTATACGTTGACCTTGTAGGCATTGTTTGCCCAGTTTTTTTGGCCACAGCCACTGAAGCACAGAGGCCAGAAAAAATATGCCATATAAATGCTGAAAATAGTCATTTTTTGCCATACGTTGACTCAACGTATATGGCAAAAAATGACTATTTTCAGCATTTATGTGGCATATTTTTTCTGGCAACTGTGCTTCAGTGGCTGCAACCAAAAAAACTGGGCAAACAATGTCTACAAGGTCAACGTATGGCGAAAAATTACTATTTTCAGCATTTATATGGCATATTTTTTCTGGCAACTGTGCTTCAGTGGCTGCGTCCAAAAAAACTGGGCAAACAATGTCTACAAGGTCAACGTATGGCGAAAAATGACTATTTTCAGCATTTATATGGCATATTTTTTCTGGCAACTGTGCTTCAGTGGCTGCGTCCAAAAAAACTGGGCAAACAATGCCTACAAGGTCAACGTATGGCAGTTGTTTAAAGAGAACAGTAGATTACTAGCCAGCAAAGCTACCTAACCTAAAATGTCCCTCAAATCCCTGCAGACTTCTGTCCCTCCAATACAGAGCAGTATCAAGCAGATTACTAGCCAGCAAACTTACTATCATCTGTCCCTGAAATCACTAACAGCTCTCCCCCTACACTATCTCTTCCAAGCACACACAGGCAGATTTTTCAGATACATTTTTGCCCTTGATCCCCCTCTGGCATGCCACTGTCCAGGTCGTTGCACCCTTTAAACAACTTTAAAATCATTTTTCTGGCCAGAAATGTCTTTTCTAGATGTTAAAGTTCGCCTTCCCATTGAAGTCTATGGGGTTCGCGAACCGTTCGCGAACCGCTCGCATTTTTGCGCAAGTTCGCGAATATGTTCGCGAACTTTTTTTCCGACGTTCGCTACATCCCTACATACAGATGCATACAAGGTCCACAGCTTTATGCACATAGGCAAAGCATAATAAACAGTTGCCTTTAACTGTTGGAAGTGCTTGTGCATCAAGCTGCATGAAAGTGGAGAATTGCTAATCATTAACCATTTTTAGCCTAATTTCTATAACTCTGGTTAGACACAAGCCTTTCCAATGTATCCAAGGAGGAGCATTCAGTCTTGTTCATAGGCAAAGATTCCTTTGGTGCAGATTCTTAAAGGGATACTGTCATGGGGAAAAAATATTTTTTTTTCAAAACACTTTTCATCAGTTAATAGTGCTGCTCCAACATAATTCTGCAACGAAATCTGTTTCTCAAAAGAGCAAACACATTTTTTTTATATTTAATTTTGAAATCTGACATGGGGCTAGATATTTTATCAGTTTCCCAGCTGCCCCCAGTCATGTGACTTGTGCTCTGATAAACCTCCTCCCCAGCAGCCTAACAACAGAACAATGGGAAGGTAACCAGATAACAGCTCCATAACACAAGATAACAGCTGCCTGGTAGATCAAAGAACAGAACTCAATAGTAAAATCCAGGTCCAACTGGGACACATTCATTTACATTGAGTAGGAGAAACAACAGTCTATCAGAAAGCAATTCCATCCTAAAGTTCTGGCTCTTTCTGAAAGCACATGCCCAGGCAAAATGACCTTAGATGGCTGCCTACACACCAATATTACAACTTAAAAAAAATACACTTGCTGGTTCAGGAATTAAATTTTATATGGTAGAGTGAATTATTTGCAGTGTAAAGTGTGTAATTTAGAAATAAAAACTACATCAGAAAATCATGACAAAATCCCTTTAAACACAACAAAATGAATTACTTGTAAATATTTCAATTATGTTTCTTATAAAGTGTATATAAACAACTCTGAGTACTAACGGTATTATTGGTTACCTTACACATTATTTGCAGTAATATCTTTCATATTTTCCTCATGGTCATCAGTCCACCCAGCTTTTCTAGTGTCAGGAACCTAATTCTTTACAGATTAATTGAATGCTGGTAGATTTAGGGGCCTATTTATTAAACCTCAATTTATTTTTCTGGTTAAGTTTTATAGGGGGAAACTCACATTTTTAGAGGGAGATTTATTATACCTGTTGAGGTATGTAGAAGTCAATAGCAGATGTCCCTTTTACAATTTGAAGATGTTTTTTAACATTGTTATCTGCGCTGGATAATATAAATAAGTCTGAGTTTTTAGGCGACAACTAGGGGCCCATTTACTTAGTTCGAGTGAAGGAATAGAGGAAAAATAGTTTGAATTTCGAATGTTTTTTTTTTGGCTACTTCGACCATCGTATGGGCTACTTCGACCTTCGACTACGATCTTCAACTTCGATTCGAACTAAAAATCGCTTGACTATTTGACTATTCAATAGTCGAAGTACTATCTCTTTAAAAAAATCTTCGACCCCCTAGTTCGCCACCTAAACCCTACCGAGGCCAATGTTAGCCTATGGGGAAGGTCCCCATATTCTTCCTAACAATTTTCTGATCTGATCGATGGGTTAAAATCCTTCGAATCGTTCTATTTGAAGGATTTAATCGTAGGAATAGCGCAAAATATTCAGTCGAATATTAACCCTTGATATTTGACCCTAGGCCTGTACCTTAATGAAATTCTTACTTATGTGCTGAATATGCACTAAATATATTTAATGCACTTTATTTATATAGGTGTATATGAAGAAAAAAACCCATACCAAGAAAACCTCATCAAAATTGTGATTGTAGTGTTTATTTTAAATTTTATTTTTCCTTATTTTTTGGTTTCAATTATTCATTATTTCATTCATTTTCCATAATTTTCACATATATATCTTTTTTTCTTTATTTTTCTTTATTGTTTAGTTTTTGTTTGAGGTGTATCTTTTGTATTTTGTATTTCTGTATTTTTTGTAACATTGCTTTGTGTATGCATGCATTCATTTGTCTTTTAACCACTAGGTGGAACTTCACAATTTGTAATATAAGTGGTAACACATGTGTGCTTTGTTGTGATTGGGTACAGCCCCTTTATACAGGGGTGTGCCATTTAGCCTATGAGTAAGTGCCCGATCAGGCACGAAACGCGTTAGGTTTTATGTCCTAATAAATTTTCTACTTTTTTTAAAAAATATTTAGCTCTTGATTATTGGAGATCCTCACATTCTTCCTTTTGGATTTAGTGTCTTGGATTTTGCACCTTGGGACTGAGGTGAACTGTGAGTGAATCTCCTTGCTATTTACTTAACCACAACATTTTTTGGTTTATTAGAGTGGTACCATTTACATTATATTTTTTTCTTGTGGCAGCACACACTCCAATTCTTCTCTAGGTAAATGTGCCCCCTAAAGTCGGACATTACCCGCACCGACTTGCTAATTATTTGATAACTGAGTTAAGTTCGTGGATGTGGGTTAGGTTGACTTTGTTTAAATAAAAAAATATGATAAGTTTGAGTTTAAGTAAATACCCCCCTAATTCTGTGATCCTAAAGTTGGTAATTATAACTTATTGTTTTGCTACCTAGCGCACTTGTTTATACTCATGGCCCTCAGTTTCTACTTCATCACTTTGATCTACTATCACTGGCTCTGGCTATGGTTTCCTTCTCTGGATTTTACCCAAACTATTTGATTTACTTGTGCACCACCCCATAATAATAAAAAGCCCTAAGTTTGCCCAGGAGCAGTAACCCATAGCAGCCAATATGATGTTTACTTTTAAACAAGTGACCAGTAAATGCTTCCTGCTGATTGCTTGCTATGAGTTACTGCTCCTGGGCAAAATGTGTGCCTTTGATTACATAACCCCCAAAGAGTCCTAGCCTTGTTTACTACTGGTTATAGGTTTCATATAATTCACTATACTGAACACTGCAGCAGGTATTACTCTTTCTTATACATATTTTCTTGATTTAATTATCTCAGGAGATATAGCACTGATTTTTTTTATTTATATGCTATTACAGAGGCTTTCATTTTGTATGACTCCAGTTTACTGCAAAAAAGGATATATTGCATTTATCACTGAAGATTCTGCAATCTATCAGATGTTTCAGAATACAAAGATTAATTACTTCATCTCATATTGTCAGAGATTCACTTTCTCCTGAGTTACTACAAAATATAAGTAAAAAGTATATATATATATATATATATATATATATATATATATATATATATATATATATATATATATATATATATATATATATCACTCCAGTAGAAAGTATTACTCCATACCTATATACAGTATATATGGATATGGGTTTGGAATAATAAAAATATGGGATCTATCGTTATGAAATGGATTGCCACTTTACATATTTAATTATATCATATAAATATCATATATAAATATAGGAGACCTTCTATCTTTATTTGGCCTTAAAGGGGTTGTTCTCCTCCCAACACTTTTTTCAGTTCAGTTGTTTTTATAAATTTCACCAGAAATAAAGACTTTTTTTTTCAATTAGTTTCCATTATTTATTTGTGACCAGTTTTCTAATATTGAAGTTTAAACTTTAATTTTTCATCTTTTTATGTCTTTCTAAAGCGGCTCTGGGAAGGAGGTCGCTGACTCTGTCACTGCTGAGCAATGTCCCTTAGTTTCATTAAAGACAGCTGTTAGAATTGATACCGTAGTTGCTAATAATGGAAAGCAATGGAAAAAAGTCTTTATTTCTGGGGAACAATCTGAAAACATCTTAAATGAAGTGTTTGGAAGGTGAACAACCCTTTTAAATATCACCTATATGCCGATGACATCCAAATATATTTAGACACTCCTTCACTAACCACTGAAGTTCAGACCCAGATGGCAAACTGCCTACTAGCTATCTCCTCCTGGATGAACCAACGCCACCTCAAGCTCTGGCTAAAACTGAGCTCATGGTATTCCCATCTAAACCTAGTCCCTCTCTTCCTTTCACCGTTACTATTGATGACATGACCAGCAAGCTGTTAATTCAGCTCGCTGCTTGAGGGTCATCTTTGACCAGCTTCTCTCCTTCTCTAATCATATTAAAACTATGCCAAAACCTGACTCTTCTTCCTCCACAATATAGCCAAGATATACCCCTTTCATTCACAAATAACAGCCAAAACACTAATCCAGCCATCTTTCTGACTCCCACCTTTCTCCCCTGCAATCAATCTTAAACTCTGCTACTAGGATCCTCCTGCTGTCTCTTAAAGGAGAAGGAAAGGTAATTTTTTATACCTATCTTTAATTGTTGCTTGTGTGCGCCTCTCCTGAAACGCATTACTTTCGCTGCCCAATTCGGTCTCCCGCACTGACACTGTGCCATTGAAGTTTTAGCCCTTTACAAACTTTGCGGCCACCATGTTGGCCGAGTGCGCGTCATTTCCTGTGTCTCCCTGTGTGAAGTGCGCATGCGCTAAATTTAGTCCTCCACCATGACCCGCTCGCATGGGGGAAGTAAAGGATATGGTACGCATGCCCAGGGCTTACAAAATTTTAACTGCGCATGTGTGAGCCCTATTAGAGCTGATTTGGATAGCGAGAGGGATGGATTTTCTATTATATGCACCTTGCAAAAAAATTTTATGATCTTGGATTACAGAAACAGGGGAAAACATATAGAGCAAAGCTTCCTGTAAGTATCTCTCCATTTCGTGGGCAATGTATACAACTTATTTGTAATTTACCTTTCCTTCTCCTTTAAGAGAATCCCAAGTAAAATCTTTGGTATGGCTGCCTGTTAAGCAAAGGATAGCATATCAAATTCTTCTGCTAACAATGAAAGCCCTTCACTCCTCTGCTCCTCACTACATTTCTTCACTTGTCTCACTGTATGTTCCTGGCTGTCTCCTCTGCTCCTGTCAGAGACACTGTCTCTTCACACTATCCACTGCCACCCCTGTCATCTTAAACCTTTCTATTTTGCTGCTCCTTTCCTTTGGAATTTCATCCCTGGATTCCTCTAAAAAGTTTGGTCCTACCTTTTGGAGCACTAGAACATTAGTCTGGTCCTGGCACTTAAGGGACAATGCCTTTCCCTTGTGCACGTTTTCATTTGTGCCTGTATATTATCCACCCAGTTGTCCATAATTTATGTACATGTGTTTATATATAGTAATTTTATATAGTGTACAGCGCTGGGGGTCCCTACAGTGCTTTACATATGAAGTTATATATACACACGTATCACACACACATATAAAATATCAAAACTACACCATTCTTTCAAGTCTCTCAAATCAGAGCAAAAGGTTTGCTTTTAAATACCAAATGTGGCAGAACTCTAAACCATTGACAGAGAAGAAGAAAAGAAAGAAACAATTTATTAAAAGGATAGAGCCTGAACTCAATCGTCAACATCCATTTTCAATAAGTAAAAAGTATGCAGTAAAAGCTGCTGCCAAGTCAGATTCATGAATGCAGACA
The DNA here is from genome assembly GCF_017654675.1 of Xenopus laevis. Lineage (NCBI taxonomy): Eukaryota > Metazoa > Chordata > Amphibia > Anura > Pipidae > Xenopus > Xenopus laevis. Next base: position 74,305,319 of record NC_054371.1, on the reverse strand, counting down.
AAAATACAGACAACCATAGAAAATTATTAACAACAGACCTGAAATAAGCTTTATTCTAAGAACTGCAGCTTTTTAAAAGGGCCACTACTACAGGGCAACACTTTTTTTGCTACACTCTAAAGGGAGGGAAATTTCTATCATGACTTATTTTATTGTATATTTTTGTACTGGAGATATAAAAACCTAGGGTATTGTTACTCCCACAGTCACACGTACAATTAGAAATTACTGTTTTGGTTGAGCATGCTTCCTATCATAAATTGTTCAATGAAAAATCAATGGCAGACCTCCAACACAATAAGTTTTGGGACTCTATGCCATTTAAGTGTTTTTTATTCATCTACAGCTTCAAGGTGAGAGGCTGTGCCTTTTGAGGATCTATGCATGAGGTCTCACTGATGAGCTCCTATGATAACAGTCTACCTAATTGACATCCTAAACCCCATTTCATTCTTAGAAAAAGGTTACAACACTGCAGGAAGGCCATGAAAAAAGAAATGGTAGATGTTGCCAGAAACTGCCATTAACAGAACAAAAAAGCACAAAGCAAAGGCTAAATTATTATTATTATTATCGCAAATAGAAATGTTTTATATTTTAGCGTTATTTTAAGTTAAGGGCCTGACAAATTAATTTTTTTTATAATACTGTCTAAAAATTACCTTTATTACTATTACTATTATTAGGGTGACGAAAAGGGATATCTGCCCTCAGCTTGGTTCCAAAGAACCAGATGAAATCCTCCTCATGTAAAAAATTGACATATATTGACACAGGTGTTTGATACCCTGCAGCAAACTGTAATAAACTACACATACAGTAGCAAGTTATGAAAATAGCCTGGTATTACATGTGACCCAAAAGGAGAATGAACTAGTACAGCTGTTGTCAAGAATGCACAGGACCTGGGGTTTTCTGGATAACGGATCTTTCCGTAATTTCGATCTTCATACCTTAAGTTTACTAAAATAAGATTTAAACATAAATGAAACCCAGTAGGATTGTTTTGCCATCATTAAGGATTAATTATATCTTAGTTTGGCACAAGGCACTGTTTTATAATTACAGAGGAAATCATTTTTCAAAATTGTAATTATTTGGATATAATGCAGTCTATGGGAGACAGCCTTTCCGTAATTCAGAGTTTTCTGGAAATTGGGTTTCCAGATAACGGATCCCATACCTGTACATTACTTACATACAAGAATTCTGTCATGTTTTCTAAGGCTATTTCTTTTCATAAGGAGAAAGTGGTTGGCAAATCCAGCAGGCAACAGGACTCCACTTTTGTTTATAAATGAACTCATCTCTTCTGAATATCACAGCCCTGACAAGAACCCACTCACTGACAAAGACTGTGAAAAATCCCAAGACATCCCAGCACTATTTACAGCCACATTGTGAATCACAAATTGGATTCTAACAACCTCTTGCGGATTTATGACAGTAAATCTGACAAGTATAAACCACCTGTTCAACTTATCTGACAACTTGGCAATGTTAAACTACTCACCTCTGGAAATCTACAGTTCCTATCAAACGTAAGATAAATGATAAAGGTTATGGATATCATGATGTTTCTGCCTTTCACAATAATTCATTTCTCTTAACGTAGTTCATTATGAAAAATTTTTTTACTCAAATAAGAGAAAAATTGCCGGCCCAGATACTGTGAAATATGACTGAATTTTATAAATCTATATTTTTTATCTTTTGCAATAGGACAACACATTGCTGGCCTGTATTGATTCTCTAACATTCATTTCCTGAGTTAGGTGTAATGTCAGAAAAATCATCCTTAACAGCGGTGAATTATTTTATTTCCTTCTGCGGTCGCCTCCCAAACAACGACTACCGCTGCCTGCAATAAATCACTTTTATAATTATCAAGTGCAGAAAGCATTCTTAAGACATCTCCCATCTTTTCTCACAATTTTATCTTCTGTCGCCCTCAGATCCCCTATCCTTCTTCAAAATGGGACTGTCTATTGATTGCTTGATTGATTTGCAAGATTTAAGGCACATTTTGGTCCATCAAGTCTGGTATCTCAATTCAGAAACCAGAAATCAGTCAAGGAACATTCTAGTTTCACAAAGTACTGGACATTAATATAAAAATGCATTTCTGTGCACATACATAGACATAACTAGACATACATATAATGTGCACAATATCATTTAGGATGAATAAAATAATAAATGTAAACCGCAAAACACAAGAGGGCAATCATGCTACACATACAATACATGATTCATGATGTTCACAGAAATGTTCAACATTGTAACAGAAGTAATGTTAATGCATGAGTAATGAGACAATACATATTCTAAACAATATATACATATATGTAATCCACTTAATACCATTCATTCTAATTCCAACATATCAAACTAAAGTTCTTTCTTTCAAATAATGCAGCAAAAAACATATGTTTTACCAATGATATTCAAACACTGTTATTTTCATATTTGGTTAACAATCCTTATTATTATTATTACACCAGGATAAATTAAAAGGCAATTTTACAACCTAAATAGCATATATGCAGAAATAAAGAAACTTTAGAAAGGAACTTTTTTTTGTCTGTTTTGCAACAAAATATCTGGACATTCAAGTTGGCAGCGGCATTTTGTGAGTACGAGAAATACCTGGAAATTCCCTGGGTCAGCATGCCAAACATAAATGCTTGCCGATGATGATCTGCTTCTGCAGAAATGTGTTAAGTGCTGCAGGTCGTTCCTGTCTTCCTTGGGACCATCCAACCTGCTAAGAGAGACCTTCAGTCAGCACCAGGGTCAGCGCCTGGAAATTGAGAGTAGGGAGGGGCTGACAGAAGCCTGCCCTCAATCACTGCAATCCTTTCACTTTAATGGGCAGTGTAACAATTGGAAACAGAAACGCATGGTTCCTAGTAAGAAAATTATTCATTCATAGTAATAAAAAGAGGGGGGAAAAAAGAGCAGAAGGTGTGATATACCACCTTCCCTGGTAAGTGAATAAAAAGCATTAAACAAAGAGGAGCAGAGGTGATACCTCACAGCTATGAGAAAATAATGAAGAGCAAATAAATTGTCTGCTGCTGTTTTCAGCCTACTCAAGCCCATGCATTCTTTGTACCTTCAGCAGCCTCTCCTCGGCTTCTCTCCCTCTCACTCTCTCCTCCTTCTGTCAAGAGTCCGTGCAGAGGGGGAAGGGAGAAGCTGTATCCAACACTGCAGCTCTGTTTGGCTGACTAGTAATGACAGACACTTTTTTTTGTGTCTAGTCTATTCTTGCCAGGAGGCAAGGGGCCCGGGAAGGAAGGATTGTGCTTTTTTTATGTGTTCTAAGGGTCTGAGTTGTTGTTAACAACTCTCTGCCCCTGGAAGGAGTCAGGCAGAATGACCAAGTCTGAGTAAGAAGAGCAATCTTAGGTCAGCGTTCAATGTTCCTGACTTCACCCTCTCTAAAGGGCATTCTGATTTTTCATGGCCAGGGTTTTGAGAAAAGAAAAATACTCTTTTATTTTGTTCATCTTCAAGCTGAGAACTAAATCTTAAATGAGTCAAGTAGCATCAGACATTAATCTGAGACCAGTTCACTAACATCAGACAACAACTTGAGCCCAGTTCACAATATCAAAATAATGGTTATTATTACTATTATTATAATAAAAGTTATTATAGGACTGGTGTGTTGCAAGAGCCATTTAATAAAATAACCATATGAGAAAACAATCCTTCAGACCTCCGGATGTAGTTGAACTTTATAACTTAGCAGCCCTTAACAGCTCCAGGTTGGTCAGGACCCACTTTAGTTCATAAAATGGGTCACAGTCATTCAGTCATTGTACCAAATATATCTATCACAGTAAAATGTATTCTTCCCAGATGACACTCTAAATGACTTTCTAGCAGGACTCTTTAGATGTATCTAGAACTGTGGAGGAAATGGCCATTATCCTCAATTCTCAACCTAACTTGCATTCTTTTTAAAGGCCCCCTGATTATTGCCAAGTGAATTAGACACTAATTTAGTTATTAATGGCAGAAGCAATGCCACTGGAACAAAAATTTGTGCTGAAACCAAAAGGGACACTAATTTATGTCTATGTGACATGCAGTGCAAAAGAAAGCCAGCAGCACACTGAGTCAGGTTGCAGTTGTGTTCAAAAAGAATTATTTTATTAAGCCCATATGCAAAAGGCATTTTCTTTTGCATATGGGCTTAATAAAATAATTCTTTTTGAACACAACTGCAACCTGACTCAGTGTGCTGCTGGCTTTCTTTTGGATATCGATTTGACCCAGCGACAGGAGTGGGTCTCACAGTACAGCACCTGGCACTACAAAAAGTGTGTATTAGGGAGGTGAGCGCTCCATTTGATTGACTTTATGTGACATGCAGTGGGCTTCTATTTTGCTTTACTACTAATTGTCTATAAGGCCTGTGCCCCTTTAGCATCCATTCCCAGAGTTCATGAAAGGATCCACAATCCTTTGTTGAAACCACACATAACTAATTATTTGATAATATTCTATAGGTTATACAGTTGATGTAATGTAGCATTTTCCTTGACATACTGTATTTCCTGTATATTTTACACATTCTTGATTGATTAATATTTCACAAGAGATACAGTGGCACCTGTTCCTGGAAGGACAGTGATAAAAAGTGTGCACTAATACACACAGTCTGTATGTTATGCTGGGAATTTGAAGGAAGACATTAGTGCCACATGATTCACACAGAAATAGGATTAGCCTAAAGCAGTGGTACCCAAACTCTGGGGCTGGTCCTCCTAAAGGTGCTTGGAGCAGTGGCAGTGGGGGGTTCTGTCAGGGGCCTATTGGCTCCTAGCGGAGAAGTCTGGACCAAGGAGGAAGCTTCAGGACAAAGTTCAAGTTTGCTGTAATCAAAAAGGGTTCAAGAGTAATCATAGTCAATTCCAGGCAGTAGTTCAATTGGCAGGCAGCAAAGGATTGTGGAAACAGGTTCAGCCAAGAGTCAAAGCCCAGGAATACAATCAGGAACAATTTAGGAACACCCAGGAACCAAGATAACAATGCCTATAATTGACCTGGAAGTCCTATTATTTTCAAATTTCATGCCGGGTTAATGACATCATCGTGGTGGCATCAAGGCACCGGCATCGGCCCTCGTGTGTCACTGGTACCGTCATCTTGGATGCGACGCCGTTGGAGACGGGAGAGCCAACGGGTGCTCCTGACAGGCTCAAATTGAAGCTACAAGGAATTTGCAGCACTCCCAATGGTAGTATAAAACCGCCTTTATTTTTCACATATGGCACAGCAGCAATGTTTCAGACTTAACTAGTCCTTTTTAAGCTAAAATATTCAATATTATCTACAGCTTTCTTGCGTACATCAAAGTTACAGTGCCCTCTAGTGGTTATAACACATTCTAAAAAATACATATACCAGGGTTACACAAATATCATAATACATCTCTCTTTACATATATACATAAAGATGGAACTGACATAGCTTTTTTTTTTATCTCCACTTGCATTTGTTGGCTCTTGGTGACCACTGAGAAAAAACAAACAAACAAAGGCATTAGTTAAAAACAAAAAGACTAAAAATAATAACTAAATTATTATATAGATGCCAAAGCTATATCAGAGGATTTAATTCGTACTCCTTGTTTAGACCTCTAGGTGACAGGGGTCCCAGCCTTCTAATCCATCCTGCTTCACATTTGAGTAGTTGTTTTGCCCTATCACCCCCTCTTCTTAATCTAGGTATATGTTGCAATATTTGGAATCGTAATTGTGCCAACGTATGACCTGTATCTACAAAGTGACATGCCACTGGATTTTGTCTCACATTCCTCTTAATATCAGATTTGTGTTCACAAATTCTGTCCTTTATCTGCCTTGTTGTCTGGCCTACATACATCAGCCCACACGGGCACTTTATGGCATATACAACATAAGTTAATTAACATGTAAGGTACCCTTTTATTTTGCACACAAATGCAAGTGGTCAGCTCCATCTTTATGTATTGATGTATTATGATACAAAGCTGTAACCCTGGTATATGCATTTTTTAGAATGTGTTATAACCACTAGAGGGCATTGTAACTTTGCTGTATATAAGCAAGCTGTAGATAATATTGTCTATACTTTGTCAGCTTGAAAAAGGACGAGTTTAGTCTGAAACTTGCAGCTGTGCCATATGTGAAAAATAAAGGTGGTTTTATACTACCATTGGGAGTGCTGCAAATTCCTTGTAGCCAGAATATAAAGCATGTGAAGGTGAACATATGATGATGCGTGCACCCCTCTAAAAGGAAAAAGGAATCACTGAGGCTGGGCCAACAAGAAATTTTAGGCTCAAATTGAAGGCCAGTTGGGGTGAGAACTGGAGAACATGGCTATTTGATCTCCTAGATCCTAATACTTTAATTTGTCATCTAACCATAGGCAAACATCACTTCAAAGGTGCCTTGCTTGCCTAATAGTTTGATGTCAGGTAACAGGGGCATGTACAGTATTCCCTGTCAATACAATATTCCCTGTCATGTCAATATTTACTACACAAGTAGAAAATCAATGACTTGACAATTTTCTTTTAAAATGACTTAATAAACCTAATATACAGCTAGTCAAATAATAAAGTAAGTCAATTGTGGGTGGCTGTTGACCTTTATAAATATATTTTGGATTACTGGTATTGGGAGTATTGTAAAGTTCAAACTGTAGATCATTATCAGACAAGGGAAGAGAGTCAATTTAATGTAGCTTTAATTTGGGCAAACATTGGGGAACTAGACACAGTTTTAGAGCTAGAAAGCCGGTTGCTAATCCTGTCGAAAGAATATATATATATTAGCTGTTAGCATAGGCTTTCAAAAGAATATGAAATATACACTTTGTTTCAGACTTTCTCAATAAATGGCCTAGATTTAAAATTCCCTAGCAACATTTAGGGGTTATTTATCAAAGGTTTTTTATGGCTCAAATTAACTCAAATGAACTCACAACTCGAATGACAGTATAAATCGAAAACTCGAAAACTCAAATTTTTGTGGAACACACAACTCGAACCGTAATAAATAATAAGTAGTAATTTTTCACAGCCTGATTTGGAAAAAACTTTTTCAAGTTATAAATGAAAATCAGGTGTGCACACCTTGAAATTCCAGGGCAATAGCAAGGCCACATATTTAAAGGGACAGTGTCCCACCCTTTCCAAATGGTGCTATGAGCAGAGCTTGTGCTGAACATATGTTGCCTATTCTATTGGTTATATCAAAGTCCATAATGTATAATAATTCATTTTTTTACTTTATAAGCACATTATATTTTCACAATATTCAAATATCTTTACTGGATTCTTATTACACTGAGGTCTTTATAATTTAATTTTGTTAAAGGAAAAGCACCATCAAAAACTGAAAGGGAATTGTATACATTCAAATATATAGTACTGTTACCTTGCACTGGTACAGATTGTATTTTTGCTTCATAAATAGTTAAGTTACATAGTTAAATTGGGTTGAAAAAAGACAAAGTCCATCAAGTTCAACCCCTCATCCATACACACACTCCTCCCTACTTTTAATTAAAATTCTATATACCCATACCTATACTAACTATAGAGTTTAGTATCACAATAGCCTTTGATATTATGTCTGTCCAAAAAATCATCCAAGCCATTCTTAAAGGCATTAACTGAATCAGCCATCACAACATCACCCAGCAGTGCATTCCACAACCTCACTGTCCTGACTGTGAAGAACCCCCTACGTTGCTTCAAATGAAAGTTATTTTCTTCTAGTCTAAAGGGGAGGCCTCTGGTACGGTGATCCTCTTTATGGGTAAAAAGGTCCCCTGCTATTTGTCTATAATGTCCTCTAATGTACTTGTAAAGTGTAATCATGTCCCCTCGCAAGCGCCTTTTTTCCAGAGAAAACAACCCCAACCTTGACAGTCTACCCTCATAATTTAAGTCTTCCGTCCCTCTAACCAATTTAGTTGCACGTCTCTGCACTCTCTCCAGCTCATTTATATCCCTCTTAAGGACTGGAGTCCAAAACTGAACTGCATACTCCAGATGAGGCCTTACCAGGGACCTATAAAGAGGAATAATTATGTTTTCATCCCTTGAGTTAATGCCCTTTTTTATGCAAGACGAACTTTATTTGCTTTAGTAGCCACAGAATGACACTGCCCAGAATTAGACAACGTGTTATCTACAAAGACCCCTAGATCCTTTTCATTTAAGGAAACTCCCAACACATTGCCATTTAGTGTATAACTTGCATTTATATTATTTTTGCCAAAGTGCATAACCTTGCATTTATCAACATTGAACCTCATTTTCCAGTTTGCTGCCCAGTTTTCCAGTTTAGACAAATCACTTTGCAAAGTGGCAGCATCCTGCATGGAACCTATAGTTCTGCACAATTTAGTATCATCTGCAAAAATAGAAACAGTACTTTCAATGCCCACCTCCAGGTCATTAATAAACAAGTTGAAAAGCAAGGGACCTAGTACAGAGCCCTGCGGTACTCCACTAACAACACTGGTCCAATTAGAAAATGTTCCATTTACCACCACTCTTTGTAGTCTATCTTTTAGCCAGTTCTCTATCCAATATAGAGTTCTACAGTTTATATCAATAAACTCACGTGTAACCATGGTGGGAGCTGCTCAAGTTGAAAATCAGCTGTAGGGCTTACAGTTAACAATTAACATATAAGCAGTCAACACAGCAAGATATACAGGGTTCAAATGTCATTTATGGTTCTTCACAGAACTAAAATCTTTTTCATATACAAAGGGCATTTATTGCCTTGAGTTGGTTTATTTATAGGTGTTGGATGAACAGATAAAATGAAGATTTGAAATTGGTCTTTCAAATGGTCAAAAAGGACCAAAGACTTATTTGCACTGGATTTATAAATGTAAACCAGAATTTTTCATAATCACGACCTAGCTTTATATAATTTTTATAGGAGTAGACATTAATTTAAAAATAGTCAAGAGAGAGAGAGATAGATATTTGCAAGGAGAATGAGAAGAAGAACAGTATCAAGAGCTGGTCTGAGATTCCTCCCTCTCACCCTGCTGATCTATAAGTAGGGAGCTAGGTGTTTCCGCTGTAAATTACCCATATAGAGAACACCAAGTCAGAGCACAGGGAGTTAGTTAATTCTTCCCATTCAGCCTCCATTGTGACTCATGTATGAGCTATTGCTAGTGTATTAATCCGGCTACGTAGGGTTACCACCCAGCCAGTCAGCCTGGATTTTGCAATCTCATATAGGCAAGCAGCATCTATTTTTCCCTGGATTTGACATTTTCCTTACCACTAGATGGGGCATGGGAACATTTTTAGCAATTCAGACATCAAGGAGCGGTTATCTGATTACTTGCCCATTTTTCTGTTGATAGGCTGCTGGAGAGGGAAAGGGAGGAGAGTGATGTTACTCCAACCTGCACTACAGCAGTAATAAGTGACTGAAGTTTATCAGAGCACAACTCACATGGCTGAGGACTGCTATTAACTAATGGAGCTTATTTAAAAAAGCATGTTTTCCCTTGGCAGGAATAGTTCAGTGTGCAAATAACAACTGTGTAAATAGATAGGCTGTGCAAAATAAAAAATGTTTCTAATATAGTTAGTTAGGCAAAATTTTAATATATAAAGCCTGGAGTGAACAGATGTCTAATAAAACAGAAAGAATACAACTTCCTGCTTTTCAGCTCTATAACGCTGAGCTAGTGAGCGACTTGAAGGGGGGCCACATGGTACATTTCTGTTCAGTGAGTTTGCAATTGATCCTCAGCATTCAGCTTAGATTCAAAAAACAGTGGAACACCGTACCAGAGGCCACTTTACAAGTACATTAGAGGACATTATAGACAAATAGCAGGGGACCTTTTTACCCATAAAGAGGATCACCGTACCAGAGGCCACCCCTTTAGACTAGAAGAAAAGATCTTTCATTTGAAGCAACGTAGGGGGTTCTTCACAGTCAGGACAGTGAGGTTGTGGAATGCACTGCCGGGTGATGTTGTGATGGCTGATTCAGTTAATGCCTTTAAGAATGGCTTGGATGATTTTTTGGACAGACATAATATCAAAGGCTATTGTGATACTAAACTCTATAGTTAGTATAGGTATGGGTATATAGAATTTAATTAAAATTAGGGAGGGGTGTGTGTATGGATGAGGGGTTGAACTTGATGGACTTTGTCTTTTTTCAACCCAATTTAAAATTTAACTATGTAACAGATATGACCCATGTGCCCCACCCCTCAAGTCTCTGATTGGTTACTGCCTGGTAGCCAGGGTAACCAGTCAGTGTAAACCAAGAGAGCTGAAAAGCTGGAAGTTGGGTTCTGACTGACATGTTATACATCAAATCACTCCAGCCTTTATACATTATATTTTTGGCTAACTAACTATATTAGAAACATTTTTTTTATTTTGCACAGCCTATCTATTTACTCAGTTTTTATTTTTGCACTGAACAATTCCTTTAAGTTTGTAGTAAGTTTGTTAATTGTGGTAGTCAATCTGTCTATTGATGTATAAATCTATCTACTTTACACATCCAAATCTATTTACCGTATATACTCGAGTATAAGCCGAGTTTTTCAGCATCCAAAATGTGCTGAAAAAGTCTGCCTCGGCTTATACTCGAGTCAGTGGGCAGTAGCTGAGATTGCAGTCACTTTTAATCATTCCTATACCAACAGTTCGCTTGGGGAGAGACTGCAATATCACACAGCGCCCTCTGTTGGTTATATGAAAGAATAACAGTGCGCCCTCTGTTGGTTATATGAAAGAATAACAGTGACTGCAATATCACACATTGCCATCTGTTGGTTATATGAAAGAATAACAGTGCACCCTTTGTTGGTTATATGAAAGAATAACAGTGACTGCAATATCACACAGAGCGATCTGTTGGTTATATGGAAGAATAACAGTGCGCCCTCTGTTGGTTATATGAAAGAATAACAGTGACTGCAATATCACACAAAGCCATCTGTTGGTTATATGGAAGAATAACAGTGCACCCTCTGTTGGTTATATGATAGAATAACAGTGACTGCAATATCACACAGCGCCCTCTGTTGGTTATATGAAAGAATAACAGTGACTGCAATATCACACAGCGCCCTCTGTTGGTTATATGGAAGAATAACAGTGCGCCCTCTGTTGGTTATATGAAAGAATAACAGGGACTGCAATATCACACAGCGCACTCTGTTGGTTATATGAAAGATTAACAGTGACTGCAATATCACACAGCGCCCTCTGTTGGTTATATGATGGATTAACATTGATGGCAATATCACACAGCGCCCTCTATTGGCTATATGAAAGATTAACAGTGATGGCAATATCACACATCACCCTCTTCACATGGTAGTGGGACAGTGGGACAATGCACACAGTAATCCGTTTGGCAATTCTCTGTCACCATCAACTTTGCAAAGAAGTCCGGTTGGTCGCTGGGGGGGTCGCTTTGGCGGAATGTGCGCTGCTGGGAGACAGGGCTGTAGTTGTGTCTAGGCTTATACTCGAGTCAATAAGCTTTCCCAGTTTTCGTAAGTAAAATTAGGTACCTCGGCTTATACTCGGGTCGGCTTTATACATCGAGTACTCGAGTATATACGGTACTGAATTTTTTTAAAGAAAGACTGTGTATTTTTCCATTTAGAATTCTGCTTTTGCTTTTATTGGTTCTTGCTTCGCTTTGTAATGAAAATGTTCAACCAATACAGATTCCAATATCACTGATATTAGAAAAAGATTTTCATTAGAGCCAAACAGCAGATTGTAAGAGTGAACTAAAGAAAATTATTTCCAAACTCTTCACTGAAATAATATATTTTAAAACATTAAATCAGTCCTAAAAGAGAAAAGTATCCTGGATGTCTTGATTCATCACATAGATGGTCATACAGCCAATAAAAATTTCCATTTCATAATTCCATGGAAGAAACCCAATGGTATATTAAAACTGCCGTTATCTAGTCATTAAAAGCAGTTAGAAATATATAGTAGTCAAATGTATCTAAATTATTCCCAGTTGTATTGTAAATGGCTTCACCTGGATTTATATATCAGTGCTAATAGACATAAAGGTTCATTTACCAGTAGGGAAAAGTGTATAAACGGTTGCCAATGCACCTCGTACTTCATACCAATAATATACCTGCTTAAATGTGGTGTTAACAGGGAGATTTTCCTCTACTATTATCATGTAGACAGTTAAAAGGGGCAGATTTGTTAAAGATCAACTGACATTCAGGAAAATAGTGTTTAACAGGAAATAAAGTTAATCTGATGGGGATCCTTTTAGATTCCCCAGTTTCATCTTTAATAAATCTGCTTCATGTCACCATGATGAGAGTGACACATTTCTGAAAGCCAATGGATATATCAGTTTTTTTAGAGCAGCTTGAGTTGCCAAAGTAGTCAAACACATTCATTTCTATGTGTAGTAATACTCAGTACAGCTTAGAGAATATGATCTTAAAGGGCAAGGAAACCCAGATTCATAGATATTGTTAGGCGCTAAACATATGCTATTGCGCAGCAATACTTTTTTCCTTCTGGATGGAGTATTTTGGACCTAGAAGCAGCACTAGCTTAGTGATCAAATTCACTTGGGGGGCTGCAAATATGCTATGCATCTCCAGGGAATTCAATTTTTCTTGTCTATGTAAAGGATTTATTTCCCATCCTGCGATGACTAGTTGGAGTATTAATAATTGTTAGACAGGAGAAAGTTTTGTATTTTGTGGCTAGTCGGAATCCTGCCTGAATTGGACAGTTTGGTCTAAAATCAGACAAACTGTTGTTCAAGCAGCATGATAATATTATACCAACCTCAGCTTCATTTACAAATACATTCAAATGAAAAGGACCAAGAACATACCCATAAGGTATTCCACTAGCAACACTGGTACTACTAGAAAATGTTTGTAATCTGTATTTTAGCCAGTTCTTTATCCAAGTGCAAACCTTACATTTGAGGCCATTATGCCTAATTTAATCAGTAACATTCTGTGCGGTGCTGTATCTGTACTGTAAATGCTTTAGCAAAAACACATCCTCTGCATTCTCAAGGTCTAGTTTCCACTCATCTACTCACAGAAACCAGTTACATTTATTTAGCAGTATCTGTTGCTCATAATATCATGCTGGCACACATTTTTAACTGTGATTGTGATTTTAAAATGTATTTCAGTATTTTATCTCAAATATTCCCTTCTTTCCAACTAAGGCTGTTAAATTAAAAGGCGTACAGTTTCCTAGCTATGAACAGGATGCCTTTTAGGGTGACAGGGTGACTTGTTGACTGCCATAAATCCCCCTGAGCCATTTTGGATCTTTAAATTAGGGACTAGAAGTCCTGATGGTCTTAACAAACTATGGGATATAAACTGTTTTGTTTAAATTCTGGTAACAATGTCAAAGAATGTTTATGCTAATAATTTCTAAATCCTATACTTCCTACTTATGAAGTTCACTATTAATAATCATTTTTGGTACTGATATTTTTGAAATATAGATAGCATCTAAAATGGGACATAGCTGCTTTTTCTTTCTTCTTTTCCTTTAACAAGTTCTCTAGGGGGAGTGCTTGAGTGCCAGTGCTTTCTGCTTTTGATTGGACAGAACTTGTCATGTAATTTTATCATTGTGTATTTAACTGTTATTTGAATCGTACATCATTTAGCCTATGTTTAAGGACCAGTTAGGTCCAAACACGTCAGGCAATGATGCGTCTATATCTTTTTATGTAATCTTTCATGTAATAGCTAATAATAAAGGAGAGATATTTTTATTGGAGGTGCGGTACACATTTTTCTACCTTTTAGGGTTGTCACCTGTCCCGATTTCACCTGGATAGCCCTGTTTTTGGAAGGTCTGCCCTGTCTGGATTTCCACCCCTTGCCGTTTTCAAGAAAAAAAAGTGGCAACCCTAATACCTTTCTAAATAATAAAACTATATTAGCAGTTTGCCAATTTATTAGTAATATGCCAGGCATTAATGTTTTGTGGGTAATAAAGGATAGATGTCTAGCAATAGCTGAAGTCCATAAGTATCTAGCCTCTTTACGCTTGATGTATCGGGGTCCACTAATCTCCTGAAAATGCTTTCCCACCAACAATAATGTAAATTGCCAATGGAAAAACATATGAGTTGCTTTGGCTTTCCGAAGTAGCCGAAAGTTGCCACATGAGTGATGCTTATGTTTCCCCTTCAGCAATTTACTTTATACCACTTTATTTACTGGTTCCTCACTAAGAGAAATAAGAAGATTAAAACATATGCAGTTTGCCTGCTTCCATTAACCAAATTACCTGATTCCTGGATCAACGGATTCACACCTTCTTACATATTTTTTTACTATTTATACTGTATATTTTAAAAATAATTTGGTATTTGCTTTACTACTCCCAGCAATGCCCTTTTCAATTTCAGTATTTGCTTTTTTTGCATGCTCTATTGCGCTATTGCTCTTACTTTGTTTCCATTTATTTTATTTTCTTAATCCAGTTAATATAAATGCTTACCCATACAAGTAAAGTAGATGTTCTTCTGCTTAGGAAAGGTTTGATAAAGGTTTCTAATTTTTTGCCTAAGCAGAAAAACATCAGAGCAGCCTCTTTCTTTCTCCTGACAACTTCCTTGACTACTTGGTGGTCAGACTGGTCAGTAGGGATGTAGCGAACTGTTCGCCGGCGAACTAGTTTGCGCGAACTTCGACTGTTCGCGTCCGCCGCAAGTTCGCGAACGTCGCGCGACGTTCGCCAATAGGCGTTCGCGTCAAAATCGTTCGACCATTCGACCATTCGATCGCTAAAATCGAACGATTTTCGTTCGATTCGAATGAAAATCGTTCGATCGAACGATTAAAATCCTTCGATCGTTCGAATCGAACGATTTTCGGATGTTCGAAGTTCGCGAACAGTTCGCGAACTGTTCGCATTTTTTGCCGGTGTTCGCGAACGGCGTTCGCGAACACATACTCGGCGGTTTGCTACATCCCTACTGGTCAGAAACTGTATCCCTTCATATCTTGAAATAAAAAGAAAATAAATCATGAATGTAAATTGCAAAAGTTCTTAGAATCAATTTTACATTTGCTTATTTTAAAGGTTTACTTATCCTTTAAAATGGGATCTAAATATTGACATGACAGGGAATACTGTATTGACAGGGAATACTGTACATACCCCGGTTACCTGACATCAAACTATTAGGCAAGCAAGGCACCTTTGAAGGGATGTTTGCCTATGGTTAGATGACATATCAAAGTATTAGGATCTAGGAGATCAAATAGCCATTTTCTCCAGTTCTCACCCCAACTGGCCTTCAAATTTAACTTTAAAAATATTCAGTGACTCAAACAGTTGTTTTACATCCTTTTTAAAAATTTTAATTAGCTCACTTTTATTGGTGGACAGTGATGAGGGAGTGCAGGTATCACAGGAAGGGCAGACAGGCAGAGGAGTAAGCGTTCTTTTCCAGAGAAGACTGATTCACTCATCCACAGAGACTGATGCACTTGTTCACTGACGTCAGGATGCACTCACATGGACGAGCACAGCAGCGCTGAGAAGGACTCAGGGGTGGAGCCCAAATAACGTCACCAAACAGTGCTGCCCAAGTTTAAGTTTTCTTTAGTGATGGGCGAATAAATTCATCTGGCGCAAATTCGCTGCGAATTTCTAGGTTTCACTGCCGGCGAATAAATTCCCAAAACTCCTATGAAAATTTGCCAGCATCAATAACGTTTGGACATGCGTCGGAAAAGTCAATCGCGTCAAAACCGTTGCGCGTCAGCACTATTCGGACGCCCATTGACTTTAATGCCAGTGTCAAAATTGACGCGAGCATCAAAATTGACACAAATTCTGAGTTTCGCTAATTTTTCTCTGTTTCGTGAATTTTCCAGGGAAGCAAAATGGGAGAAATTGCTGGTTTTCTTCAATTTTATAGTAAGAGGAATGGATTATTGGAGAGTAAAAAACAATGATAAATGTCCCCTTTAAACTAGTACCTTGTACTTGATTCAAACTAAGTGGTCCTTACTAGAGAAAACAATCCTATTGGGCTTATTTAATGTTGAAATGATTTTTTAGTAGACAAAGTATGGAAATCCAAATTATGCAAAGATCCCTCATAGTGATGGTCGAATTTATTCGCCAGGCATGGATTTGCGGCGAATGTCAGCATTTCGCCGCCTGTGAATGTTTTTGCAAAACGGCAGTGAAAATTCCCAGCAAAAAAAAATTATTAAGTCGCCCATTGACTTTAATGTATTTGGACAAAAGTATAAAAATTATTGTTTGCGTCGTGCGACACCATTATTTTCACGCCCATTGACGTAAATGCATTTTGTGAATTTCCCGAATTTTTTAGCGAAACAAAACGGGACAGATTCGTTCATCACTTATCCAGAAAACCCCAGGTCCCAAGCATTCTGCATAACAGGTTACATACCTGTAATTCTACAGTTTTTAAATTGCACATTTCTGATTTTTTTTTTTTATTAAGGGGCCGATTCATGAAGCTCGAGTGAAGGATTCGAATTAAAAAAACTTCGAATTTCGAAGTGTTTTTTGGGCTACTTCGACCATCGAATGGGCTACTTCGACCTTCGACTACGACTACGAATCGAACGATTCGAACTAAAAATCGTTCGACTATTCGACCATTCGATAGTCGAAGTACTGCCTCTTTAAAAAAAACTTTGACCCCCTACTTCGGCAGCTAAAAGCTACCGAAGTCAATGTTAGCCTATGGGGAAGGTCCCCATAGGCTTGCCTGAGTTTTTTTGATCGAAGGATATTCCTTCGATCGTTGGATTAAAATCCTTCGAATCGTTTGATTCGAAGGATTTAATCGTTCGATCGAAGGAATAATCCTTCGATTGTTCGATCGTAGGATTTGCGCTAAATCCTTCGACTTCGATATTCGAAGTCGAAGGATTTTAGATCCTAGTCGAATATCGAGGGTTGATTAACCCTCGATATTCGACCCTTCATACATCTGCCCCTTAATGTTATTTAACTTTAATGAGCCTTACCCCATTCCATTGTGATAGTTCCAGTAGGAGGATAATCTAAGTGTGTCTGAGAAGAGCCCTCATTGCCCCTGCTTGGGTCAATTCAGAATCTTATAAGCTCTCTAACCTAAATTTAAAGCTGTGGCAAAGGAGCAGGATATAAAATAAAAATAGTGAATCTTTAGGTGTCTCATTTCATCATTATCAGAGCAATAAGAAGTTTTTCAGTACCTCTAGCTATAGAAGGCCTGCTCAGCTATAATGGGAGATCAAATATGTAGTTGTGCTGCTCATCATAATAAACTTCAGAAATGTTTAGACAAATTTGCATTTATATGTATATACATCTAAATTATAAAACACTTAGGGCTGATTCATTCATTTTTATGATTGTGTTTGCATCATGAATTGTGACAAAAAACTGAGATTGCAAAATTTTTACCAATTTGTTGTCACTTGTTATTTTTCCAAATAAAGCTGGAAAAAAAAGTAAGACATAAAAAAAAATGATCCTACACCTGTATTACAAAGAACAACAAAAACTCTGTACAGTGCCTCTGTAAAATGCTCTAAATTCAGCTCATCCAGATATTGTTTTTTTTTTTTTGCATTTTCAGTGTGTCACATTAATAAGACATAGGAGTCCTCTAATGATCCAGTTTGAGCCTGCATGATTTGTACTGTAGCAGCAGCTGCTGGAGTTCAAACAAGGTCTTCATGGCGCCAAATGATGGCATTAATGCATCAGTAAGATATGAGGGCAAGACTGTGTCGTAACAGTGATTCAGTCTGCAGATAATAGTTAACACAGCTAGAAAATGATAATATTTATAAGCTTTCGAGAGACTTATGTGTGTGTAAAGGTTAAAACCATGGACCATTTATTCATTGCTTATTTTTGTAAAGCGTTTAACATTTTAACTTTTCTTTAGCATATTTAGCAGGGATGGGGGAATGTAACACATCACTTTTTTTTTGCTAATAACAGTCTGTGTCTCAAAGGCTCACATCTGGACTCTTCACTGGTGTTCTATTCCTCAGAGTTCTAACTGTTTTTGTTCGCTTATACCAACTAAACACACTACTAAATGCTAACAAGTTGACAGCCTGCCAGAGCCTAAGGGATCATTGCTGAAATTCCACATCCCCTGTTGTACATTCACCTTATGTTAAAACATTTATTACAGTTCAAGAGCAAACTCTTAAAGGAATAGCAATTTGATAATACAATGCTGCATGATAGGGAAGTAAAAACAACAGCCTAAATGTATGTTACTGCAAAATTCACATCCTCACCCAATCACAACTCCCCCTCACCATCTAATAATTTTAAGTAAAGTTTTAGTATGTTATAGAATGGCTAATTCTAAGCAACTCTACAACTGGCCTTAATTTTTAATTTTTTAATTATTTCCTTTCTTCTTTTGACTCTTTTCAGCTTTTTTATAGGGGCCACTAACTCCATCTACAAAAACAAAAGCTCTGCAATGCTACAAATATATTGTTATTGCTACTTTTTTTACTCATATTTCTAATTAGGCCCTCTCCTATTCATATTCCCTGAGCCAGGCCAGGCTGGCCAGGCACCTTAGGCGTGGTGCCAGCAGAGCGCACACATGCGCAGATTACTGAAATTACAAACTGGAGAACTACTGCATAAAAATTAACCTCAAAAAACACAGATAATAAAAAATTAAAACCAATTGCAAATTGTCTCAGAATATCACTCTCCACAGCATACTAAAAGTTAATCTAAAGGTGAACAACCCCATTAATGTGAATTTTGACCCCGCCATATAAAAGCTGGTGGATGACATACTAAGTATACTCCCTTGGTTATAACATAGCCCAGTGAATCTTTTTATTTCTATTCTTTTATAACCTACAGTACATAAATGAAAAAAGGGATGACAATCTCCTAGGTTGAAAAGGGGTCAGAGGGACCCTGTTTTTTAATATTCCTCTTATAATAAACTTGAACATTGACATGAGGCTTGGGACAGCTTATTAGATGGTAAGACTATATTTCACCCCTTGTCAACAAATACAGTAATCTTCTTATATTGCACCATTGCATTTCAATAGGAAGATTTAGGCTTAACTCAGCAAGACACTTCTCTCTGTTCCAAGGCAGCATAGCAATTCATCATAAATTCACCTTTTCCTGCAAACATTTGCCAGTAATGCCCTTAGGCAGCAGAAAAGTCTTGCTCAGTGTTCGATACACTGCTCTCTCAATTTAACACCTCCTTGAAATACAAGTCAAAATTGGAATTGTAAAGAGGTGGCATTATATGCCTAATAATGCATAATGTAACACACATTAATCTAGAGAATTTACCTTGTGGTGTAAGGAGAGAAGAGACTGTTTAATAGTTCATAGTCATTTCATCCTTTTTTCATACAGTGCAAAGTAATTGTTGATATGAAAGAGTGAATCTGACATTGAAACTGGTAAGGGTGGAGACCTATGGGATGAAACTTAATGCGTGACTCCAGAAATGCTTTCACTAAAAATTAATTTCCTTCAATAACCCTCCCTTTCCACTTGAAGAATTGTGAACTTAACATTTGTGAACATTCCGCTTTGTCATGTACAATATTTCTTTAAAAGTTGCCAATATGTTATGGTGTTGGTTTATAGTTTATAGCAGGGTTTTACCCCAAGAAAGGGAATTGCAAGTAATGCAGTCCTCTGTCAAAATGCATCATGGCTGGGTGAAAGGATGTTAGAGAAAATTATATATATATAATACACAAAAGCCATGAATATCCTGTAAATTATATCCTTATAAACGGTGAGTTCTGATGTCATCAGTTATAAACGGTGAGTTCTGATGTCATTTCTGTCACATGACTCATTGAAATTTGTGTATTATAATTAATAAAGTACCCCCAGTTGCAAAATATGAGGATATTAGAAGTTACCTCGGAGTTCTATGACCTGTATAAAAACACTCGGCCTTCGGCCTCGTGTTTTTATATGGTCATGAAACTCCTCGGTAACTTATAATATCCTTATATTTTACAAGAGGGGGTACTTTATTCACTATATATGGGTTGGGTTGAAATTCACAGTAATAAACTGAAATTGGAGTTACAGTAGGAATATTATTGGAGTTAATTTGTCATTAAAAAAAAGTGTGGCACAATGGCTGGAAAAACACAAGAAGGAAGGTACTGTATGTGTCTCCCGGAATTCTCTGAGACAAAGCATATTAGAAGAATAGTAGAGGCTGGGGCATGTAATATATTAAATGCAGGTGTAGTGAGTGATGTCACTATATCTGCAGGAAGCAGAAAGTTTATGAGACTGTGAGGTGGTGGGCTTTCTGAAGCTAGGAATTTTTGTATGAAAAGTCCCTGGAGAACAACCACAGCTTTTGAATACAGTTATATATAGACAAACTACTCAGTGGTTCACAGCCTTGCAAACCGTTCTAAATTGATACATAAATTCGTGCTTATATTGATGCATATCTTATCTATGACAAAAGTATTTGGAAGGTGAACAACCCTTTAAGTGTTTTGTTGCTCGCTTGCAAGTAGCAAAATGCTCCATTGGGGGTATTTACTAAAAACTTGAATTTACCTCGAAAGATTTTAGCTGCAGTATTTTCGGATTCTGAGTTTTTATCAGCTTATCTCTAAAAATTTTAGTTTTTTTAATCGAGGTTTAATAAATAAGCCCCAAAGTGTACACAATCTAATGCAATTTATTAAGATTAGTCCACAGGTTGAAATCATTAGGGTGAAAGAGCTAAACAGGTTTAAAGAAATATATACAGGTATGGGATACATTATCCGGAAACCTGTTATCCAGAGAGCTCTGAATTACAGAAAGGTCATCTCCCATAGACTCCATTTTATCCAAATAATCCAAATTTTAAAAAAAGATTTCCTTTTCTCTATAATAATAAAACAGTACCTTGTATTTGATCCAAACTAGTGATGGGCGAATGTATTCACCTGGCGCGAATTCATGGGGAATTTTCACCGCCGGAGATTAAATTAGAGAAATTGTTGTGAAAATTTGCCGGCGACAATTCTGACGCTGGTGATAATTCTTATGGTCCATTGACTTTAATGAATTGTCGCCTGTGTCTTTATTAAAATGTTCTGACGCCGGCATCAAAATTTGCGTTTTGTGAATTTTTTGCCGGGAGAAATTCACCCTTCACTTATCCAGACTAAGATATAATGAATCTTTACTGGAGGCAAAACCAGCCTATTGCGATCCAGATTATGGAAATATCTGATACCCAGAAAACCCCATATCCCAATCATTCAGGCTAACAGGTCCCATACTTGTATAAATCTGAAAGGTGTTCTTAGCAAAACAAAACAGTTTTTTTACCAGCTATATGATTGCTATCACAGTGCTTTAAGGTATCTGATGTCCCATTTAAGGGAACGTTTTATGATGAAGGCGGTCAATATTTTTTTTTGATCATAGGCACATTGTTCCCCATTACTGTTTTAAAAAGCCATAGTAATGAAAAATAAAAGAGGCTCTTGGACTCAATTATGAACATGATGCAGATACAGCCCACCATATGTTAACCACAATGCTTTTTCACAATGGAATTGAACTTTGAAGCTTGGAATACTGCCAGGACCAGTCATTTCAATGTTCCCTTGTGTCCACATACAGCATTATACACAATCCACCATCAGTGTATCCATTTTGCAGTTAACTTGCATTTAGTCCTACTGTCTATTACTTTATGTTAAGTTAAGTTTTTGGCGGTGCATGAAAAAAAAGTTAGAATTTTAAAGAGCACATCTGTATAGCACAGCAATAAATAAACTAACTAAAAATACAATCTTGATGAAATCTAATACAACTTAACCATTGAAACATTATACCATATATACTGTATCTAAGGTAATTTCATGGTTTGATATTATAATAGGATTCTTAAAAGTAAACACTAATAGCTTGAAGAATCTCGTAATTCTGCTGATTACTAAGCCCACTAAAATAATCATCAACCTGTAATAAACTTAGAATTAAAAGGCAAATTAGAAATGTGCTGGGTAAATGGAGAAAATATAAGTGATTCCTTTTTCCTTTCCAATGAAACTCAAGAATGAATCTATTATATGTGATGTCTCTTGCTACAGACAGAGACAACTGAGACATGGACCATTGTGCACTTTGCCCTTTTAATTTTTCGACAGAAATCCATATATTGGCACTACAGAGTATTTCTGATTTGCAAGATAATTCAATAAGTCCCTCTCTGTAGCAATAAGTATATTAGCACTGTGCTTTTTATTCCCTATTCATAAATGTGTTCTACTGTTAATAAAATTGTTCTTTTAAAATGAAGCCAGCGTGACAGCTGCAACCGTGTTGGCTGCCTGAGTACATTTACTCATGATTGCAGTGTTTCCACCTTTGAGTAATATCTGTTACCGAAGATGTAGATATATTGCCTGAATTAAAAGGGCAAGAGCTACTTGTAAGCGGTTGTCTTTCTTTTCTTATTTTGCTAAGATGAAACGACATGTAATATCTTTGAAAGAAAAATGAAATCAATAGTGCTGTTATACAGGGTCAAACAATGAGATATATATCACTTTTATAGATTTTTCATTACAAGCAAAAGGGTGAGATAGTGGAACTATTACTGCCTTTGGTTGAAATCTGTAATGTCTCCAGCCTACAAGGTCTTAATCGTTGTTTCTTTCAGCTTTACTGTTATTTGCAACAAATTAAAGTAAATGAAAAATACTAGCATAAGATAATTATACAATAAATCATAATTACAACCTCAAATTTTAATACATGGAAAAAGTTTTATTTTCCTTCACATACTTGTCCATTCCAAATGATCACACCTCATGGGCTAGTAGGCGTCAAATTGTATTTCATTATTTCTTGTTGCAAAAGGCCTTCTGGAATGATAAAATTAGATGATAAATATCTGAATCAAAACCATTCAGGAAAAGCATTATTTTCTAATGCTGATGTTATATCTGCTCTTTTAAGCTGTTTCCTTTTAGAAAATATACCTTACTGCCTTTCCAGCTGAAAAACACATACATATATTATAAAGTACAATCTATTTGAACCAACTTTTTATTGGTACAGTTATGAGATTTGTTTGCCAGAAACCCTTTAAACCAGAAAGCTCTATATTACGGGAAGGCCAAAATGTACGATTCAGATTTTCTCAAATTGTTTTCAGGTTTTTCCCGATTCAACGAAATTGTGCTTTTAATGAAAAAGGTACAATCATGGATTCTAGTTTGGTCAGACTTTTGTAATCAAAATAATCAGAAAAATTAGAATTTTGATAAATAAGGTTCATATGGGGTTATGTAATAAAATTCACTAGCACACTGGGCAAATGCAAGCAGGGCAAGCCCTTGCGTCTTTATTTGTGAGTGCAACGTTTCAGGGCAACAACCCATTTGTCATGCTTGACAAAGGGGTTGCTGCCCCCAAATGTTGCACTCACAAATAAACACGCATGGGCTTGCCCTTTTTGCATTTGCCCAGTGTGCTAGTGAATTTTCTGCATCATTGAAGATTGGGAGGGTGCCGATCCCTCCATCATTGAGCACTGGGCTCTCAATCATTTGTAGGCCAGGGTAAGCAAGTTTGGATTAACCCAAGGCAATAACCCATAGCAACCAATCAGCAAGCAGAATTTATTAGTCACCTGTTTAAATGCAGGCATCTTATTTGTTGCCATGGGTTACTGCTCGTGGGCAAACTTAGTGCCTTATATTAAATATGGGTATTAATGTTTAAAATAATTTTAAGTAGACTTTTAAGGTGTGGAGATCCAAAAACCCCAGGTCCCATGCATTCTGGATAATAGGTCCCATACCTGTATTATAAACCTTTATAGCCATCATGAGAAAACTTCAAATTTTCATAATTAGCCTTAGTTATATGCGAGGGAACACATGTTTCCATTAGAAATTTATTTGAAAGAGATTAGAAATTGAATGGTTCCACATGCACATAATACAGTACTAGTTGTTTATTAGCAAGCAACTGTATGTGTAAGCAAACACCACACAAAGGCAATGTATTCACTCGGTATTTCCTCTTTATATTATTATTATTTTTTTAACAGTCATAGAAAAATACTGAATTTATCAGTGAAACCACCAACATCCTCATGGCAAAAGGCATACAAAACTGTCACCTTCATTTTCTATTACAAACTGAAAAATCTATAGCGTTATGTCAGATTTCATTAATTCAACATAATGTACAGCATTATGTTGTAGAAAATAATTTAATACTTTTTCTTCCAATCTTTAGTAAATGCTCATCTGTCTCAGTTTTCCAGCCGATGCTCTTATTCATTTTCAGGAGCATACTCTAAATGGGCTTTGGATGACTTATTTGACAAATATCTTTGATAACTTATTGGTATATTTAATTGTGGTGTTTGGTAAAGATTTTGTTTGTCCTTTGACATTTTTAAAAGGTGTGTGTTTGTTTCCTTTTGGGGGGGGTATTAAAGACAGATAATGTAATTTATCAATATGTACTGTATATCTTTTAATTAGCTTTATTAGTCTTTAATGCATAGAGAACTCATTTACTTAAGGGGCAAATTGGAACCTATGGCAAATTTTATTGCTGCTGAACAACCCTAACCTTAATTTTGAGTTGTTTTCTATTGGGTACTGTACAAGTGAAAATGTATCCAATGTTATTAACTGAGCATTAGGGTGGGAGGATATTCACATAAGCAGAGTAAACTAATGCTGTGTAAGAAACAGTACTGGAGTTTAAGGGGCACATTTACTAAGGGTCGAATATCGAGGGTTAATTAACCATCGGTATTCGACCATCGAAGTAAAATCCCTCGACTTCGAATATCAAAGTTGAAGGATTTACCGCAAATACTTCCATCAAACGATCGAAGGAAAATTTTTTAATCCATCGATTGAAGGATTTTCTTTCAATCAAAAAAAGCTTAGAAAGCTTATGGGGAAGGAACATTGGTGCTCGGTAGGTTTTCTGTGGCGAAGTAGGTAGTCAAAGTTTTTTTAAAGAGACAGTACTTCGAATGGTCGAATAGTCAAACGATTTTTAGTTCGAATCGTTTGATTTGAAGTCAAAGGGCGAAGTAGCCTATTCGATGGTCGAAGTACCCCAAAAAAACTTCGAAATTCAACGTTTTTTCACTTTGAATCCTTCACTCGAGCTAAGTAGATATGCCCCTAAGTGTAGTTTGAAAAAAGTCAGATTCACAAAAGCCTAAGGGCTACACGGTGCACGTTCTTCAGATCCGACGCAATGAGAAGAAGCACAGGCATCACGATGGATGTGCAGAATATAATGTAATTAATACAAGTATTGCATCCACAAACTGCATGCAACCGTAATGTCACGACTGTAGGATGAAGATGCAATGTGCAGCGTTCGCATCCGACAGTCGTGTTGTGTCGGATGCATGCAGTTTGTAAATGCGACATTTGTATTACTTACATTAAGTAGCAGCCTGTGCTTCCTCATCGCATCGGATTTGATGAATGCACACCATGTAGTTCAGCCCTTACTCCATTTATGAATAAAGTAGTTTTGTACAAATTTGATTTAAAGGCCACTAGATTTGAATTTGAATTTGTACTCTGTGTTCTGCTTTTGTGGCTAGGCCTTTGAATAGATTGCTCCCTGTGTTGAGCAAAGTTCTATCCAAGAGGTGGGTTAAGGGACATTGGCTTGCCACCCCCACCTCCTACATATCCCCTAACTTGTACATTATTCAGGGAGTGGCAACCACCAGGTTTTTTCCCAGTGTCCAGGAGGCCTAGGCCAACACTGTTGACATTTGAAACTGAACTCATACTGAAAACAAATAGTGTATATATTTCCAGTACATATGCTTCCTAAATTCATTCCTAATTTTGTAGATCCAGTTTTTGAAAAGAGTTGCATTCATCAAAATCATGAAATTTCTGCCAACACCTGATCTGGTTTGGCAGCCGTAGCTTGACACAAGCTCAGTATGTAAATTATGGCTTAAATTGTTATTTTCTGCCAATGCTTTCTTGCAGCTTTAAAGATATTTTTTTATTGTACAGAGAGTACAAGCTTTTCCAGATGCTAGCAATGAGCCAGTGTGCTAGTGCCAAAAGTGTCATTTTCATCAATCACTATTCTTGATATAAAGTGTACTTCATTACATTTCACTCACATAATCCATCTTGTAAAATAAGATTAAAGGGCTTTTTACATGTATGGGGCAAATTGCTATGGACCCTAAGGGGTGCATTACTATTCCAAATTGCTATCTTCATGATATAGCCATTCTTATGATACCATAATGCATCCTCCAGACATGTTTTGCAATATCTAATATATTCTTTAGTTATGATGATGTTATAATGTATTGACTAACCAGGTAAATTGGTGCCAGAGGAGTGCACAGCAACACATTTTGGCAGAGAACACAGCATTCACCTAGGAGTTTTCCCAAGGGTTGTCTGAGGTTCTGAGATTCCCTTTATACCAAAATCATGCTCATGCTAGCAATGCAACTTAATACGGAAAAAGTACAACACACACAGCAATACATGTCTATAACACATATCCATAATACCTCATTTAATGTTTATGATAACTATAGCTTACACTTTGGGGCAGATATATTAAGGGTCAAATTGTAAATTTGTGTTTTTGATTTTTTTTGTGGTCAAAACTCTCAAATTCATATTGGGAATAATCCAAACCCGATTCGAAATCTAATTCAAATTCGAAAATCAAGATTTATCAAACCTTGACCCTTGGAACAATTCGAATTCGACTATTCGCCACCTAAAACCTGCCAAGTTCATGTCAAGTATAAGTCAATGGAAGAGGTCCAGTGACCCATTTGAAGATGCTAATACCCTTCCTGACATTCAAGTTTTTTTCGGATAAAAAACTAGATTCGAGTTTAGTCTTATTTGATTAGAGTTTTTAAGTCGGTAAAAAAAAATCCACATGAATTCGAAATTCTATCTTTGATAAATGGCCTCCCCAACTCAAATCTAAGCCAGGCACAATTGTCCAACTATATTAGCTGGTTTTTATGATGTCATGACATATCATCTAGCCAGTCTTAGGGGCATATGTATTATGCTTTTTAAAAAACAGGATAATACACCATGCATCGCCAGGCTTCGCTGTGTAAAAAAACAGCATAAAAAACTGTGTAAAATTTAAGAGTGACTAAGCAATGTAAAGGTAATGTAATCTGGTGTTCGCATGGCGTAAAATGACACACATCTTGAGAAATCCGCCATTTATTTTACACAGCTTTTAAATTTTTGTTTTACACACCATAACAAATATGCCCCTTAGATTAAAACAAATAATGTTCACCTAATATATAT
Organism: Xenopus laevis; assembly: GCF_017654675.1. Lineage (NCBI taxonomy): Eukaryota > Metazoa > Chordata > Amphibia > Anura > Pipidae > Xenopus > Xenopus laevis. Next base: position 74,277,908 of record NC_054371.1, on the reverse strand, counting down.
GAAATCAACTTTTAGTAAGTTAAAAAAATGGATATACCAAACAACTTTTCAATTTGCCTTGATTTTTTTTCAGTTTTATTCTTCTTCTTCTGACTCTTTCCCGCTTACAAGTGGGGATCACTGACCCCAACTAAACAAATGCCCGAAAGGCTATAAATGTATTCATTTTGCTACTTTTTATTACTCATCTTTGTATTTAAAGTAGGTAATTTCCTATTCACATTCAACTCTCACATTCAAATGAATGCATGGTTGAGGGTTATTTGAGGGTTATTTGAACACCAAATTACCATAAAAACCAATAAAAAAACAGTTGCAATTGCCTCAGAATATTACTCTACAACATCATACTAAAAGTTGATTTAAAGGTGAACAACACCTTTAATAATAGATTAATCCAGATGGAGCAGAGAATAATTTTTGATTTTTATACAGTGGCTCCTTGTGAGCTAAATTAATTAGCCCCTATTAGTGAGTGGGCAAATTTATTTGCCAGGTGCGAATTTGCAGTGATTTTCCATGCTTGTCGCCAGAGAATAGATTCACAAAATTGCAGCGTACATTTGCCGGTGACAATCCCGATGCCGGTGACAATTTACTGCACGCCTATTGACTTTAATGCAATTGGGTATAATAGGCACGCGTCAAATTGTCGCCAGTGTCACGATTTTGACACCCGCGAATTGACGCCGGCATCAAAACTCGCGTTTTGCAGATTTTTTGCTGTTTCACAAATTTTTCGGCAAAGCAAAAGTGACAAATTCGCCCATCACTAGCCCCTAATAATAAAATTAATTTTAGGTTTTGATTTATGGGTAAGTGGGTTGTGCTTATAGAGGATGAGTTAGGTTGTTGTCCAATCCAGTGGTGGAAATTGGGTCATGAAAAGCATTTCAGCTATTTTATAAAACTCTCTATTTATCTGAGGAACCCTGTAAAACCCCTTTAACTCTGCACATAATTAATCACTTTACTGATATACTCAGGACCTAACGGAATATAGTCTTTATTTGGTGTGGTTGGCAATTCTTTTAAAGTTTTCTTATTGTCAGGATGGATGTTAGTTAAAGTCATTTTGAATTTTTTTCGACATTGAAAAATGACTTTTAATGTTAATTATAATTAGGAACCTTAGAAAAGATATGTGAAAATCTTTGAAATGAAGCCTGTGAGTTGTTTGATGAAATAGTTTAAAGAAATAAAAGACTAAAATGCCTAGCTATTCAGTGAGGAAGAACATCCCTTTCAATTCAAAATATGCTTTGACAGCACTTTATGTCTAAGGTTTAAACAATGCATGTGATAGTGTGCGGTGGTGCATTCAGTGCAGAACTGCCACTAAAGCCAGTAGTATAAAGGAAATTTAGCATTACTTAGAAATATTTCTTTTTGAGACTGAAAAAAAGCACTTAGTTCTGAAAAAAAGTCTTATGCATGAAAAGCCAAAACCATGTCAGACTTTGCATGAATACTGTGCACCTATTTAGACTTATAGGTGAAGAATTAGAGGCACATTTATCAAAGGTCGAATTTCGAATTCATGTGAGTTTTTTTTAACTCTAATAAATTGGAATATACTCAAAATTTGATTGGGGTTATTTAATAAAAAAATCGAATATCTAAAACTTGCTCTAATTTTACCTACTCAAAAACTCTAAAATCAAATTAGACTAAACTTGATTTGAATTTTTTCCTCCGAAAAAAACTAGAATGTCAGGAAGGCTAGTAACATGTCCAAATTGGTCCCTGGACCTCTCTCATTGACTTATACATGAACTCAGCAGGATTTAAGTGGCGAATAATCGAATTAGAATTTTTAAAGAGCCAGAGTTTAAAAAATCTTAAAAACGTAATTAAAATTTAAATCGCGTTTGAGAGTTTTGACCATAAAAAAAATGAAAATCAAATTTTCAATTTGACCTTTAATAAATCTGCCCCTTAATGTTAAGCTTTATATAATTGGCCCTCTTATTTGATTAAAAAACATGTTAAACTGTATTACACATTGATCTAAACAAGGAAAGAGAACTTACAGTGGGGAGGCGTAAAAAGAGCCAAAAAGCCATCCACAATGAAAGAAATGCAGTGTAAGCTTTGCATGCCTGATGATAAATATAGTACTGTATGTTGATTCCCTAATCCTTTAAACAAATTACTGGAGCATTGCTGAGTGCTCTTCTGAGCACTTCTGCAATTGACATTATTTTTTTATATTTTTTAAGATATGTGCACTTTGCACACTGAATTTGAAACAGCAGTGTCACCCAATGTTCAGTTTGTGAGCAGAGAAATCTTAGAAGACTCTTTTCTGCTCAGTAACTCTGACAAGCCAGTCTGGGCAGCAGGTTGTGTAAATCACAAACATGCTCAGAAAAGAACTTTATATTAATTTGTTTACAGGGTTAAGATCCCCTTTACTGAGAGGCTTTAGCTATTAGAACCTGTATCATAGGGGCAAATTCACTAAAGGGCGAATTTTCACCAGCGACTGCTTCGCCACACTTTGTGCTACTTTGCCAGGCGCAAATCCGCTACGCTAATTCACTAAAATGCGGTTGCGTCTCAGTAGCCGAACGCTGGTGAATTTTCGCTAGTGTTACTTCGGCAGTGAGAGAATTTCATAGCGAACTTTCGCTAGCGTTCATTTCTGACGAGCGAAACTTTGTTAGTGCTCTTACACTTAGGTCAATTTGAATAGGGGGGGTATATAAAAGTTGTATGGACGTCTTTATTAGTGATGTTGGTGCAAATGCTTGAAGTGGCCACTTTTTATTACAAATGTCCAAGGAAGCAAAATAAAGACAGAAGAGATCCTCTAATGCCCTACACATGAGCCCACCCTAAAACAAATATGGTATGCCCAGGCACGTTTCAGGGGCTGCTGCCGCCTGAGGCAGCAGCCCCAATGCCGCCCCTCCTCCTGCTCCGCTCTTCTAACTACCAGCGTCGGAGCGGGTGGAGGAGGGGCCGCATCGCTAGTGCAGTGAGCGATATTGCGCTCGCTGCGCTAGAAGAGCCGAATTTCCGTTTTAAAAAACGGAAATTCGGCTCTTAAAGTTACCAGAGGCGGCTTTTTGCCGCCCCTGGTAACTGGCCGCTCCGTGCCGCCTGAGGCAAGATTCTCACCTTGCCTCATGGCCGGAGCGGCCCTGGGTATGCCCCTCCAATGTCTGGAGAAAAAATGTTCACACAAAAATCTTAAATAGCTCGGACTTTTGAAGGCAATCCCGCTTTAAAAAAGTAAAAGTTGCCAGTGTTTTTTATAACTTTCCTGAATTTCCGGCATACAGGATATGATGTCACTGACTAATACGATTGAGGAAGATGCTTTGTTTTATCAGTTCGCCTGGTTTGCGGTGGCGAAGGAAACTCTGGCGAAAGAGGTAACGTTCAGTAATGTTCGCATCTTATTGAATTTGCAGAGTAACGACCGTTTGTCAGAGTGAAAAGTCATCTGTCGATAGGGTGCGAAAATACGTTAGCGATGGTCTCGTCCGCTAGCAAATTGTCCTCTACGCATGTTAGTGAATTGGCAATGTCCCAGCTGATGAGATTTCTGGCGAATTGTCCGCCACTTCACCCTTTAGTGAATCTGCCCCATAGTCTTTGGATGCCTAGTTAGTCACAGGGATATAATGAAGTAATTTGCATGCCTCTAGCCATGATTTAAATCTTCTCATTTTTGGTTTTAATGCAATATCATGCATATAGCATTAATCATGTAATCACTTTCTGTTTTCAGAACACACAAAATATCATATATTCAATAAAGCCTTCCTTTTTAATAATAATAATAATAATAATAATAAAACAATACATCCATGGCAACTAAGCTGCATAAATCTATTTTGATGCCAAAACAATGCTATCTGTTTTTTATGTTTAAATATGTTTTAGCAGTCTTAAGGAAAGATGCTCCAAATTATAAAGACCCAAATTGGAAATCCCCAGGTCTCAAGCATTCAAGATCATAGATCCCAAGCCCCTTAATACTTTATACCAGATTTAATTCCACATATATACTGGCCAATTTTCTTTGGGCAGTAATAAAAAAAAATGAACCCATACTTACTGTGATTTTCTATTCCTGGCCTTCCCTCCTGTAGGAATAACAAGCAGGTATTCTCTGTGCTGACAGGATACAGAAAACATAGGTTAACCTAGCAATATATTAAGTAGCCACCCCTTCCTGTCCTCTCCAGACTTTACCTGATGTTCTGGATGGATAAATGGAAAGGGTTTGTATGCTGGCTGGAAGGATGGCCTGGAATTGAAAATCACGATAAGTATGGATTCATTTTTTCTTTTACTGCCCATCTCCTGGCAGCACAACAATTGAGTTCCTACCAAAGCAGTGATGATCGGAGGGATAAATTAAAGACTTTGTATGCTTATAAATAGACATTTATTCAACTCTAGACACAGCCTAGAGCACTGAATGCCAAAACTGTGCAGTAGAAAAAGACCTGATAATTATAATAACTAGGGATGTAGCGAACTGCCGATTTGGTGTTCGCGAACGCCGTTCGCGAACACCGGCAAAAAATGCGAACGTTCGCGAACAGTTCGCGAACTTCGAACACCCGCTAAAATCGTTCGATTCGAACGATCGAAGGATTTTAATCGTTCGATCGAACGATTTTCATTCGAATCGAACGATCGAAGCATTCGATCGAATGCTTTTCATTCGATCGAATGCTTACAATCGTTCGATCGAATGCTTACAATCATTCGAACGAATGGAAATCGTTCGATTTTTAGCGGTCGAAGGAATTCGAATGGTCGAATGGTCGAACGATTTGTATTCGAATCGAACGCGAACTCAAAATGCGAACGTCGCGCGATGTTCGCAAACATTCGGCGGACGCGAACGGTCGAAGTTCGCGCGAACAAGTTCGCCGGCGAACAGTTCGCTACATCCCTAATAATAACGTATAATGACATGTAAATGTATTGCAGGTTGCACAGGTCGCTGCCATGCACATTGCTTCAAGCAGAGCCATTGCGTATTAAAGGAACAGTTCAGTGTAAAAATAAAAACTGGTTAAATAGATAGGCTGTGCAAAATAACATTTTTTTTAATATAGTTAGTAAAGAATGTAATCAATAAAGGCTGGAGTAATTGGATGTCTAACTTAACAGAACACTTCTTCCTGCTTCTCAGCTCTATAACTCTGAGTTAGTCAGCGACTTTAAGGGGAAACACATGGTACATAACTGTTCAGTGAGTTTGCAATTGATCCTTAGCTTGCAGCTCAGATTCAAAAGCAACAGTTATGACCTATGTGCCCCCCCCTTTAAGTCACTGATTGGTTACTGCCTGCTAACTATTCAGTGGAAACCAAGAGAGCTGAAAGGCAGAAAGTAGTGTTATGGCTATTATATTAGACATCCGCTCACTCCAGTTTTTATAGATTGCATTTATGGCTAAATAACAATATTGATTTTTTTTATTTTGCACAGCCTATTTATTCACCCAGTTTTTTTAATACTGAACAGTTCCTTTAACCCACTGTGGCACCAGCCTCCCCTGTCTTGATTCTTCAGTCAATATTTTGGCACATGAAAGACTTAATAGAGGGTGCCTGCCCTGGGAGGCCCTGAGAACATTTCTCTTTTGACATTTTATTAAAACTGTATTGGTCCATGAAATGATCGATATTAAACTCTGAACATTTGGGAGAAGATGTGCTGATGGGTGCTGATGGGAGTTGGCAGGTTCAAGCGGACCATTTCTACACCATGCAATCACCACAAATATACATTATATCAAGTATGCTGTAAAATATCCTGCAATGTTGTCAGTGTCCTATGCACCAGAAATGATGGCTGCTAGTTACACCATAGTTAATAGCACTCTCTAAATCTGTGTAGAAATCCTCTATAACATTTCAAAGAAGGAATAGGGATTGAAACGAACAATGATTTTTAATCTTTACTACTATAGAAAATCAGCTACTGGCATTTATTCAGAGATATCTAGATAGTCAAACCAGTTTTTCTTTATCATTGTCTTCATTATTTTGGCTTTTTACTAACTGAAAGAAACTGTGAAAAAGAACAACAATATAACTTGAATTTTTGTATGATCTTCTAATTGTTCCTATGGGTCTCAGAACAAGTTGTATTGTCTAAGGCTGATGCCTCAAATCTGCACACATAATTTTTTTGAACTATTGACTAAATATTAAAGGATAATGTGTACAGAGATTTTCTTCGGGGGGATATTGTACTGTTGTCTTTTGAGAAATGTAACCCAGGTAGGAGTCGCGAAGAATATCATTGTACTGGAATGTCATCTATCATAACTGCAATAGTCAAATAATACATATATATATATATATATATATATATATATATATATATATATATATATATATATATATATATATATATATATATATATATATATATATATATATATATATATATATATATATATATATATATATATAGTAGTCCAAAAGGAACGCACACCATAAGTACAGTCCAAGTCTGGGTGCCAGTCCGTAGTTAATACAATGTATAAATCCGAAGGTGACAGCACTCCGAGTCAAGTAGTAATATCAACAACAGCAATGAATAAACTATAACAGGTTTATTGTGTCCAACGTTTCGGTTCTATTTCAGAACCTTCATCAGGGAAGGAAAAATAACAGTGCACAATAAAATGGCTATTTAAACCTGCTGGTTTGGCGCCAAAACTTGGTTACTAGGGAGTCCTAGCAACCTTAGTTCGTGAGAAAACAGTGATAACCCGCAAACCCAGTGACAGGATGAACGTACCGTTACTAGCAATCTTTGGAAATGCATGGTCACAATCTTAATGCGCTCGATACAGTATGCGCAGCCCCCGTACCCACAATCAGAGCTTACCCGTCAATCGTATTGCAGAGGTGAACCGGAACTTACTCGCGCACCGAGCAGATCAGCGTGCAGGCGTGTAGTCGCGTTGCCTAGCAACCCTAAGCTAGCGTCCGTGTCCAAGCGCATTCACAAGCCTCCATATGAGGCGCATCAGTGTCATATTGCTCAATCTTGCGCTTTACAGGACAAAGGAAGCATGCAGGTCTAAGGGGGGCTGGTACACTAATTAAAGCGAGCCAGAGACCCCTTGTTAACCTGTTGCTAACCCATTGCAACGGACTGAGGGTGCTGAGGACTTGTTGCAAGCTACTATTAGTGCCTCGTCGCCTTCCTGCAAAAAGTTCACATGCAAATAATGGGTACTATGCTGGGTACTTCAGGGATACTGTATATTGTAGCACAGTCAAAAATGGAGAAATAGGAAGTAACGGTACTATAAAGTGAACTGTTAAAAACTATATATAGTATCAGGAACAGGTTAACAAGGGGTCTCTGGCTCGCTTTAATTAGTGTACCAGCCCCCCTTAGACCTGCATGCTTCCTTTGTCCTGTAAAGCGCAAGATTGAGCAATATGACACTGATGCGCCTCATATGGAGGCTTGTGAATGCGCTTGGACACGGACGCTAGCTTAGGGTTGCTAGGCAACGCGACTACACGCCTGCACGCTGATCTGCTCGGTGCGCGAGTAAGTTCCGGTTCACCTCTGCAATACGATTGACGGGTAAGCTCTGATTGTGGGTTCGGGGGCTGCGCATACTGTATCGAGCGCATTAAGATTGTGACCATGCATTTCCAAAGATTGCTAGTAACGGTACGTTCATCCTGTCACTGGGTTTGCGGGTTATCACTGTTTTCTCACGAACTAAGGTTGCTAGGACTCCCTAGTAACCAAGTTTTGGCGCCAAACCAGCAGGTTTAAATAGCCATTTTATTGTGCACTGTTATTTTTCCTTCCCTGATGAAGGTTCTGAAATAGAACCGAAACGTTGGACACAATAAACCTGTTATAGTTTATTCATTGCTGTTGTTGATATTACTACTTGACTCGGAGTGCTGTCACCTTCGGATTTATACATTATATATATATATATATATATATATATATATATATATATATATATATATATATATATATATATATATATATATAGGAATGACTACCAGTAAGCCTTTAAATAGAACATTCAAAAAATGTATATCCACAAGGTAAAAAAATAGGTTTTCTTTTTTCTCAAACATATTATGAGGAAACTTTGATAGCATTTCAGATGTGAATATAGATCATGTATGTTTTCAATGAAGAAACCGATTATATACAGTAAATTCAGTACTCTGGAATGCCAGCAGTGGCTTCAATAGTCATTTTGAATACACATATTACCACACATTGCCATTTTACACAACTTTTTATTAATTGGCTTATTTATCAACACTCAAAGTTGTGAGGGCTAGTTAGAGGCTTTTTTACCGTATATACTGGAGTATAAGCCGACCCGAGTATAAGCCGAGGTACCTAAATTTACCTAAGAAAACTGGAAAAATTAATTGACTCGAGTATAAGCCTAGGGGTGAGAAATGCATTTTAGGACATGGCTAGTTTGCAGCCTGTTGAATAAATGTGAATACCTGATCGAATACAGAGTTCCCTCTGCTATAAGCGTATGCGTCCCAGCGCTACTCTATAATAGAAAGCAGCTGTGGGGGGGTTGTAAGTGTGTTTGTTTCCACAGAGTCATGTAATAACAGAGCTGAGTCACGGGTGGGGGACTCGTTCAATTTACTAGGAAGGCTCTAGGCATGGTGATTGGTGACGGGGTGCTGAGCCCACCACGGACTAGACTACATTCACCTTGCGGGTGCCTCCTGAAATTTTCTTTCCCACTCGCTGCCACTCCCCTGCCCTCACCCAAGTGAATGAGCCTTTAATGCCGGACAGCGAAATTATCCTCTGGGGGCGTCCTACCTCATCCCATGGGTTACGGGGGCCCACTTTCTGTACCCACTAAATGACTGATGAGCTGATGGCTAAGGAAGGAGGATCAAGCCACAAGGGGGGACAAGTATGGGCAGCACGGAGGAGTCACTGCATGCTTCAGTAAGCAGCAACTTTAACATACCGGCATACTTTTTATTATCTCTCGAGTATAAGCTGAGGTAGACTTTTTCAGCACATTTGGGTGCTGAAAAACTCGGCTTATACTCGAGTATATACAGTACTTTAAATAAACTCACAATTTAAAACATCTTAAATGCCTGCTTACTTATTAAATAATCCTATTATAAAAACCCAATGGAAAAAAAATTGAATCTGGGAATTTAAAAGCTAAAAAAAACTTACATTTGTGAGTTTACAAGCTCAAAAAACTCCACAAAACTTGAAAATCTCAATTTAAGAAAATGGCTTGAATTTTGCCTATGACAACTCCTATTGATTGCTACATGAAGTTGCAAGCTGTTAGATACTGAAGTTTTACGTTCCAGTTTTTTGTGCTTAATAAACACCAAACATTCAAGTTTTTGAAAATATAATTCAAATTTGTGAGTTTTTGTGCAAAAAAATTATATTATGGCACAAACTTTCGTTTGAACCTTGATAAATCACCCGCTCAGTGTTTATCATTCAGTTATTGTGTTGTACATTTTCTGAAAATATTCTTGAGGACTACTCCCCTTCATCCAATGCTGTAGTACCAAAGTTTACTTGTTAACACCTCTTGAATGTTTTTCTTGCCTTCTTAATATTCCTCTCTCTCAGGTATTAGAATAGCTGACCCCCTTAAGTGCTTTAAAAGAAAGAAAATTCGGGGACAGGGGAAGAACATAGCGGCCCATGCAGTGTGCCATGGAAATTTTTTAGACCACGCCCAACATGTAAGACACACCCCAACTAACCACTCCCTATTTTACAAATACACCCTCGTTGAATATATTAATGAACGTAGTGGAAATTCCGTGCAAAATACCTCCAGAAATCACTGCAGGATGGCACAACAGAAATTTCCATGTACAATTCATAGTAGGGTGGCATAGAGGCAATTCCAAGTACAATACCCCAAAAATCATAGTAGGATGGCATAGAGGCAATTCCATGTAAAACAGAGGCAATTCCATGTACATTACCCCCAGAATTGATAGTAGGGTGGCATAAAGCTAATTCCATGTACAATACCCTCAGAATTCATAGTAGGATGGCATAAAGGCAAATCCTTGTACAATACCCCCAGAATTCATATTAGGATGGCATAAAGGCAATTCCTTGTACAATCAGGAGAAAAATCACTGGCACACAGGTACTGCTAGCAGGGTAAACCCTTGCTAATTTATTAAATGGTTTGCAGCAAACCATTTAATAAATTAGCAAGGGTTTACCTTGCTAGCAGTACCTGTGTGCCAGTGATTTTTCTCCTGATTGTACAAGGAATTGCCTTTATGCCATCCTACTATCCCTTGTGCAATACCCCCAGAATTCATAGTAGGATGGCATAAAGGCAATTCCTTGTACAATACCCTCAGAATTCATAGTAGGTTGGCATAAAGGCAATCCCTTGTACAATAACCCAGAATTCATAGTAGGATGGCATAAAGACAATTCCTTATACAACAGAGGCAATTCTATGTACAATACCCGAGAATTCATAGTAGGATGGCATAGAGGCAATATTTCTAATTAATGGTAAGGAAAGGGTTAATGGTGGCACAATGGCCACCATTGTGACAATAGACACAACTAGGTGAACGAGCTAAAACTTTGCAAGAGCATTGATAAGGGAATAGTGGGGGGAAGTGAAGCTCAGGGAATAGACAGAGAAAATAAACAGAACCTTACTAGCATTCTCTGTCTGCCACTGAAAGTCTGGGAGGAGCATATGGAACATAATTCTGCCTGATCAGTCAGCCGAGTCCACCGGAGGTTTGCATAGGCACGCCTTTTCTATTCAGTCTCCTCGTGATGTCATAAACCTGCTGCCAGCTTGCTCTCTCCTGCGCCCCCAGCCTGCAGAATAATACAGTGCGCGTCCTGAACAACTGCTTCATTGGAATTTCTTAAAGATTTTTCTTTTTTGGGGGATGCTTCACAGGGCAATTTCTTACGGGGACAGAGGTCCTGAAATGGGGCCTCTCCCCGTGTGACGGGGACGAATGGTAAGCTTAGCCTGGACAGCATTTGAGGACTACAGACCAGAGGGAAGCCATAATAAAGCCAACCTCTTTTATAGCTCTGGTGGTACCAATAATTTGTTTAAATAATCTGTAACTGTAAATAGTTACATAGTTAAATCGGGTTGAAAAAAAACAAAGTACATCAAGTCCAAGCCCTCCAAATAAAAACCTAGCATCCATACACACACCCCTCCCTACTTTCACACAAATGATATATACCCATATCTATACTAACTATAGAGTTTAGTGTCACAATAGCCTTTGATATTCTGTCACTCTTAAAGGCATTAACTGAATCAGCCATCACAACATCACCTGGCAGTGCATTCCACAACCTCACTGTCCTGACTGTGAAGAACCCCCTACGTTGCTTCAAATGAAAGTTCTTTTCTTCTAGTTGAAGGGGTGGCCTCTGGTACGGTGATCCTCTTTATGGGTAAAAAGGTCCCTTGCTATTTGTCTATAATGTCCTCTAATGTACTTGTAAAGTGTAATCATGTCCCCTCTCAAGTGCCTTTTTTCCAGAAAAAACAACCCCAACCTTGACAGTCTACCCTCATAAGGCAGGGGTCAGAATCACAGAAGTCAACTTGGTCAGGCAGGCAGGGGTCAGAAACAGGTATCAGATATCAATAACACAAGAAATAGCACCCAGGAACTCACAGAGATAAACCTATAACGGGCAATGATAAAACACAAATAGTCTCTTTAAATGTTTAAATTTTGCGACATTGCGCGCTGGCGTGATGACTGCACCTATAAATTAGGAGGATGCAATCTGCGCGCGCCCTAAGGCTTCGGTGCATAGGAAGAAGAAGGACGGCGTCCCTGCCACACCACTAGACCACCAGGGTGGTAAGTTGTTACCAGACCCCTAGGTTTCTCAGGAAATTTAAGGTGGAATTGTTTCCTGAGACAATCAGCCCTTATATTACAAACCGTAACCCAAGAATTCTCCTCAGGGCCGTAACCCTTCCATTGTACAAGATATTGCAACTTAGCTGCACAAGGCGAGAGTCAAAGAGTTCTTGGACTACAAATTCGGGCTGACCCTCTACCAACACCAGGGGAGGAAAGGATTGTGGCCGGACCTGTGAGGCTGGTTTCAAAATAGATACATGAAAATAATTAGATATTTTAAAATTATCAGGTCATTTGAGACGAACAGAGGAGGGATTGATTATTTCAGTAATGGGATATGGACCAATAAACCTGGGTCCCAACTAGAGTGAAGTAACCTTACGTTTGATATTTTTTGTGGATAACCAAACCGGGTCTCCTACCTGATATTTGGAAGCTGCCCAACGAGACCTACGAGCTGCCCTGTTTTGAGCGGCCGTAGCTGCTGAAAGGGAATCATGCACCCCGGACCAGATCTTGGCAAATTGCTTAACAGAAGAATTGACAGATAGTACAGAGGATAATGAACCAGAAAAAGAAAATGCTTTCGGATGTAAACCATTAACAATAAAAAAAACAGAGATTGACCAGTGGAAGCATGAGTTGCATTATTATAAGTAAATTCTGCCCAGGGTAATTGTTCAGCCCATGAGGATTGGTTGTCAGAAACATAGCACCTTAAGAATTGCTCAAGGAACTGATTAACCATCTCAGTCTGACCATTGGTTTGTGGGTGGTATGCAGTAGAGGATAAGTTCTCCCTCTAGGGGGAAAAGAGGATAGTTCTCAATCTGGGGGGGGGGGGTAGACCCAGGGATGAGGTAAATTGGGCAGTCATAACGCCTATGTGGGGGTAAAGGGGTAACGTTTCCGCAGCTTTTTTAGAGAACACATCGGAGAATTCAGGATTAGTCGTGGGTAAACGCTCTAGGGATGTGCCACCAATTGAGGAACACTTAGACAACAGCCCTTACATTTTAGACCCCATTGAAGAATCTACCCAGTTACCCAGTCAATATGTGGGTTATGTACCTGTAACCAAGGTAAACCTAAAATTAGAGGAGAAGATGAAGAACCCTCAATAACATAGAAGGACAACTCCTAAGAATGCAAGTTAGTGCAAATGGACAATGCCACAGTTTTTTTAGTTACCAAACCTGACCCCAAAGGGCTTTTGTTAATGGCTAAGATTCTCATGTGAGGGATAAGAGGTATTAGAGGAATATTAAACCTTACAGCATCCAAAAAATTCCCCAGATCTTATAAAGAGAGGTGCCAAGCTAAGGGTTCTGTACGAGCAGAGGGGCACGATAGTAAAGCAGAAGGTCACAATACAAGGAGTTCAAACAGAGTCAGACAGGCAAGGGTCAAAGCCGGTATATCAATCAAGAAGAGTCAAGACAGGCACGGGTGGGATCACAGAGAGTAGAATAGTCGGTTACCAAGCAGGGGTCAGAATCACAGAAGTCAGCTTAGTCAGGCAGGCAGGGGTCAGAAACAGATATCAGATATCAAGAACACAAGAAATAGCACCCAGGAACTCACAGAGATAAACCTATAACGGGCAATGACAAAATACAAATTGTCTCTTTAAATATGTTTAAATTTCGCGGCTTCTTCATAGTCGCTGGGGATTTTAAAGGAGAACCAAACCCCCGTTAAGCAAAAGCCCCCATCCCCTTCCCTCCATTGGCCCCCTCCCTGTTTCTCCCTCCAAAGTACCTTACTTGAAAAAAGTGTCCCTGGCATTTACATTGACATATTCATGCAGACTAGCGCAGCGGAGCTTTTGGGGCCATATTCGGATCCTCTTAATTCCTTTGGCGATCTTCGGCTTTCGAGAACGAAAAAGCTCAGAGCTTTTCACTGATTGTAAAGAGTCCAGCAAATTAATTGTAGTAATTGTATAATACTACAATAATAGTATAATAATATTCTGTAGACCCCCTAATGTAAGTGAAGAGGAGGAGACTAAGCTCCTTATGCAAACAGAAAAGGCTGTTAGTTTGGGGAAAGTAATGCTGATTGGGGATTTTAATTACCCAGATATTGACTGGAGCAACAGTACTGGCAGGACGGTTAATGGGAACAAGTTTTTACACTTGTTGCATGACAATTTTATGGCACAGGTTGTTGAGGAGCCAACCAGCCAAAATGCTATACTGGATTTTGTGATCTCTAATAATCCAGAACATATAGAAAATGTGCAAGTAATTGAACCCCTGGGCAATAGTGACCATAATGTGATCTTATTTAATATCCTATCACAAAAACTGAATTTCAGAAAAGCACACATTAGCACCTTAAAAGAGAACTAAACCATAAAAATGAATATGTCTTAAAATGCCATATTTTAAATTCTGAACTTATTGCACCAGCCCAAAGTTTCAGCTTGTCAATGGCAGCAATGATACAGGATTTCAAACTTGTCACAGGGGGTCACCATCTTGGAAAGTGTCTGTGACACTCAAATGCTCAGTGGGCTCTAAGCAGCTGTTAAAAAGCTAGCTTAGGGGTTTCGCAAATTATCAAGCAATTATAGAGCTTGGTCTATAATATAAGATGATACTACAAGGCTTATTATAAAATGCTGATGTTAGTTGCACTGGTTTCTGTGCTGCCATGATGTAATTATTAATCAGCCATATATTGTGTGACATTTATATTCTATATGTACTGTAAAGCAGTACTGAAGAGCAACTAAGCTTGTAAAAGGTATGGAAATCTTACAATAACCTTTTTAATGCTTTATTTACCAGTAGGTCCTTCCATCTGACAAGAGGGCACCCATTCCGATTGGAAGGCATTTTTTACAGTGAGAGCTGTGAAGATGTGGAATTCTCTCCCTCAATCAAATGTGATGGCTGCTACATTAGATACTGTGGTTTTAAGAAGGGGTTGGATGTCTTTTAGCAAATGAGGGAATACATGGTTATGAAAGATAGCTCATAGCACAAGTTCATCCATGGACTGGTCCAATTGCCATCTTGGAGTCAGGAAGGAATTTTTCCCCATCTGAGGCTAATTGGAGAGGCTGCAAATTGAGTTTTTTTGCCTTCCTTTGGATCAACTAGCAGTTAGGCCGGTTATATATAAACTTAAAAGGTTGAACTTGATGAACATGTTTCTTTTTTTCAACCTAACTTACTATGTTTCTGTGTTTTGTTAGCTGCCTCACTGCAAGCTGATCCTGAGCAAGGGGAAACCCCCGCTGACACCTCTGATTTAAATTCCCATGGGAATTTGTTTTAATGTAAATATAACAAAACATGGCCCATGGCGAAGTGAAATGAGTCAGATTTGCCCATCTATAATCACAGACTGTTAACACAGTCTTTATCTGGTTTATTTGGAGTCTCCAAACTTAAACTTCTCAGATCTCTAATTTATATTACAGGGTCATCCAACATGGGCACCAGGATCTGCCACATGTGACCCAAGCACCAGTTAAGGATGCTCACAACTTAATTCATTTTATTTTCTGCCTTCCCATAGTAATTGTTAAGACATGTTTCCAAAGCCTTAAAGGGTAGCAAGCCCCAATTAAAGCTTGAATTGCAAAGCTTGCGCTGTTTATATATAAAAAAAACTAAGGCGGTGCCCTTGTAGAAAATTCTACTGTTAACTCTGGATTGGTAAACCAGGGCCCACTGGGCTTCTGCCCCAGCCGCAGACCCCCTGGAGGCAGCCATGCCTCCCTGCATTGTGTACCTCCTCTCCCTGCAGTCTGGATTGGGGCCAGGGTGGGATGTCAGTAGGTTGGCAGGTCTCAGGCAGGCAGTGGGTCTCAGTTGGTAGGGCCAACATTGGTTGGGGACCACCACGTTTTTTCCCAGTGTCCTGCTGGCCCAGGCTGACCCTGACCATTAAAACCCTGTTTCTGAAAATATATGCATTTGCACAGATACTAAATCACCAATGAAACAGGACAAGGGAATGTGCATTAATCAATTATCTCTCTTTTGAATGCTTGTAGCTAAAATAAAACAAGTTCCACAACTGAAACTCAAGTGCATTTTTCAATGCACAATACAGCACATTTAGCAGAACTTCAGCATTATAGTAGGCTCTCCCAAAGTTGCATGTCATGCAGCTTGCACATGATTATCAATGTAGACACAAATTAGCATCACATGCATTTTAAGTTTTTTTGGCATCTGTGTATGCATGAATGCATAATTTCTGGCACAAAACTTGTTAGCAAGTGATTCACTAGATGCAAGTCAGCAATGATTTGTATGTACTGTATTGCAGGTTATTCATTTTCTATATCATAAGAGTGAGCAATATTAAGTTAATCTCTAACCATGGAGGGGTAAAATCTCCATCAACCTGTATTATAAACCATGTATTCATTCACGAATTGATGTGTATGTACTTTTTTAATCAATTTGTAATTCCTGTGGAATGGCTACTCCATCTCTTTACATACCCATGTTGGTTCCTACCGTGGTTGAAGAATTGTTTTCATAGCTTTATCTGTTGCCAGTATGGAATTGCAGGCTGCTGCTGGTATGGGATCTGTTATCTGTAAACCCGGATATTCTGAAAGCTCTGAGTTAAAGAAAGCCCTTCTCCAATAGACTCCATTTCATCCAAATAATTCTAATTTTAAAAAATGATTTTCCCTTTCTCTGTAATAATAAAAGAGTACCTTGTACTTGATCCCAACTTAGATATAATTAATTATTATTCGAGACAAAACAATTCTATTGGGTTTATTTAATGTAGAAATAATTTTTTAGTAGATGTAAGGTTTGAAGATCCAAATTATGGAAAGATCCTTATCTGGAAAATCCCAGGTCCTAAGCATTCAGCTCCTACTCACCGCACTTATCATTTATATGCATACTCCTTTGTTAAATAAGGTGCAAAGTAATGGGCAGATTGACACAAAGAGGCAGGTTTATCAAGGGTCGAATTGAAAATTTGAATTTGAAATTTTTAAGTTTTTAATGGTCAAAACTGTCAAATTCGACTAGGGAGATATTCGTTCGATCCGAGTTTTTTTTTTTTTTTTTTTTAAAAATCGAATTTGATTTTCGGGATTTATCATACTCTGGGCCTTTAGGAAATCAAATTCAACTATTCACCACCTAATACCTGCTGAATTGCTGTTTAAGTCAATGGGGGACGTCCAGGGATGAATTTCGAGTTGTTTGTAGCCTTCCTGAATGGAGTTTTTAAAATTCTTATAGAATTTGTTTCAAATTCGATTCGAGTTTAAAATTCCATTCAATTGGGTTTAAAAAATGTAGTTTTTAAAATAAATTTCAATTGGTCAAATTTGAATTGATGGGAGTTTTTAAAAAACTCACATGGATTTGAAATTTGACTTTGATAAATATGCCTCAAAATGCAATTAGCAGGAAGTTTAACACAGGGTACCAGTATACAGGAGTATGAATTGATTCAATTGATACAGTGCTGTGAAATATGTTGTCACTCTAAAAATACATGTTAATAATAATAATACATGTTAATTCAAGTACCCGTGTTAATCGTGTTTAAATGAACACCAGTGTATTCAAAGGTCTTGCACTTGGGATTGCTGTTTTAAATGAAGCCCAATGTCACAAGACAAACACTCATTTACCTAATTATGATATGATAGTGCATGTAGCATGATCTCAAATATATTATTCCGTACCTGAGAAAACATTTCACTCATCCTTATGCATAATTTTTTTTTTTTTATATATATCTAACTTTGGGAAATGGATCACTGCAAACGTGAAAGCCATGTAATATTGCACTCAATGCATTACCCTGTAAACGTGTTGTTTCATTCTGAACTGGTTTCTGCTGAATAAGAATATTGCTACAGATTGCTCAATATATCTTAAGAAGTCTAGAGTCTGGATTCTGGGGCTGATAACACACATTTCTTTTAAAGCCAGAAACTGCTGCAAACCTGCATTTTTTTATTTTAGTAAGCTTTATTGGCATCTATTGTTATCTTAAAACAGGCATGTACTGAATTATTCTGCATTTTCAAAAGGGTCCGTAAATGAAAAGGATTGTCATTGCGTCTTGCCTAAAATCAGTTATCCTTAATATGGAAATACATGGAAGACAAACCTAAGCTCTTACTTTTAGAGTGAAATATAATGTAAAATGTAAGTGGGTTATTTTCTATAGGAAGTTGAAGTGCATGCAAATATCCTGCTACTTTCTTCAGAAAAGCAGTTCTCTTTTTTTTTTTTTTATGAAAAGAAGAAAATGCTTACCTTTGAAGAGGTTTACTGTTGCTCTGGAAATAGTCATATTTTTCCCCCAGATGCTGACTGTTCCACTGATTCATATAGCTATGAATACAATTTGCTTTCAAATTTCTGTTTCATTCTTAATCAACCGTGTGTCTAGAGAGTGAGGTATGAAAAAAAAAAATCTGGTAGCAAAAGGCATATTTGAAATTCATGCAAAATCTATTGGAAGCTGTTTAGATAATAGATCAAAATCATTCCACAGATAGATTTTAAAATAATGCATGGGATATACATTTCCACGTTTTTTTCATAATGTTTCTTTTCCCAACAGCTATAGCAAAGTGTAATTGTTTTCAATGACAAGTACAGCAGTGTCCCCTAGTGATGGGCGAATATGTCCAACTTTCCTGAAAAACATCCAAAATGCATTGGGCATTTTTTCATGATTACTTCTCTAAAATCACAAATGCTTTGTAATTTATTAAAAGACCCAAATACATAAAGTGAGAATGAGAATTGATGTGGGAAAAAAATAGAAAAACCTAATTTTCCGGGAAAATTGTGGTTTTTGAAACCACAATAAGGGGCCGATTCATCAAGCTCGAGTGAAGGATTCGAAGTAAAAAAACTTCGAATTTCGAAGTGTTTTTTGGGCTACTTCGACCATCGAATGGGCTAGTTCGACCTTCGACTACGACTACGACTTCAAATCGAAGGATTCGAACTAAAAATCGTTCGACTATTCGACCATTCGATAGTCGAAGTACTGTCTCTTTAAAAAAAACTTCGACCCCCTAGTTCGGCAGATAAAAGCTACCGAACTCAATGTTAGCCTATGGGGAAGGTCCCCATAGGCTTGCCTAAGTTTTTTTGATCGAAGGATATTCCTTCGATCGTTGGATTAAAATCCTTCGAATTGATCGAAGGATTTAATCGTTCGATCGAAGGAATAATCCTTCGATGTGCGCTAAATCCTTCGACTTCGATATTCAAAGTCGAAGGATTTTAGTTCCTAGTCGAATATCGAGGGTTAATTAATCCTCGATATTCGACCCTTGATGAATCGGCCCCTAAAACTCTAATTCTCTAAAATCATGAATGCCTTCTAATTTATTAAAAAGATCCGAATACATAATAGGGCAGATTTATCAAAGTGTAAAGGATGGGAAGTCACTACAGAAAAACCCACTTGCTTTATATTCAACTAGAAATTAATACTACAATGAATAACTGATCTCCGAAAACCTCTAAAACCACGTATGAAAGGCTGATTTTTGCAACAAAAGAAAGGGAACTTCCATTGACTTCTACATGACCTAGACAGCTTTTACTTGCCGTACTTTTGTATTCATAGATGTTGTGGTATTTACACTTGATAAATGAAAAAAAAATGTAATGTTAAAAAAAAATTGTTTAGGAGAAATGAATGGTCTAAGAATGTTCATAAATCTAATGTATTTAGTTTAATGTGATATGAACAATAACAAGTTATAAACAGCATCTTTCCTTCACCACTATATTAAGGCTAGTGGCATAATAAATAAAGCAATTTTACTTAATAGAAGCAAAAAGCCAAAAAACTGTAAATTACTGAGTTAGGGGCAACTATTAGACAAATACAGAACTTAAAATCACGTCTGTTTATTTCTATTATGGATTTGACCTACTGAAATCTGTGGGTGTCCAAAACTTCAGATTGGAAGGCAGTGCTTTGTTTGCTATTAAGGGTGCCTCACTGTGAGAGTTGTCAATAAAACAGGTTTTCAGTTGCATCTAAATGGTTTTCTCATATGTTGAGACACTGTTCCTGCTGACCTTGGCAATTTTTGAATGTAATGATCTAGATTGCTTTATCAGGCGTCTGTGGCAGTGGGGGCTTAAATAAGTATGAAATGCACTGAGATCTGATAACCAAACCAATTTTCTTAGGGAAGGTAGAAATACTTTAGGGAATGTTCTGCTCTGCTTGTTTCAGTTTTTCCATTTTTTAACTTTATTTGCAAATAATAACTCCCTAAGTATAAATGTAATCAACTAGCAATATTATTCTAGTATTGTCAAAGGAACCCTACCCAGTATTTTATCTTGTTTGGCCTATAGCAAAAGCACATTATTATTTATTTACTTTTATAACAATTTATATTGGAATTTTTTAAATGACATAGTACAATAATAGATTACAATATAAGACAGACCCATGAAAAATGTTTTCGAAATGTTAAGGATGGAGAATAAATCATGCATAATTCAGTGTGAATATGGCTAAGCCTATTTTAATTTAATGTGAGCTCCCAATAATATTCAGAGTATTGTATTCACTTGCTTGCAATTAGAATAAAGTCTTTCAAAGGATGAACTAAATTAAACAACTGCAGATTCCAGGAAGTGGATTAGTAAAGTAAATTGGCTTCATCGCAATGGTTCCAACCATCACTGAAATAAGGCTTTTCAATGTTCTTGTTACTTCCATCTAGACAAACTACAGAACCATACATTTAGGGGCAGATTTACAAAGCTCCAGTGAAGGATTCGAATTAAAAAAACTTCGAATTTCGAAGTGTTTTTTGGGCTACTTCGACCATCGAATGGGCTACTTCGACCTTCGACTACTACTTCAACTTCGAATCGAACGATTCGAACTAAAAATCGTTCGACTATTCGACCATTCGATAGTCGAAGTACTGTCTCTTTAAGAAAAACTTCGACCCCCTACTTCGGCAGCTAAAAGCTACCGAAGTCAATGTTAGCCTATGGGGAAGGTCCCCATAGGCTTGACTGTGATTTTTTGATCGAAGGATATTCCTTCGATCGTTGTATTAAAATCCTTCGATTCGAAGGATTTAATCGTTCGATCGAACGAATAATCCTTCGATCGTTCGATCGCAGGATTTTCGCTAAATCGTTCGACTTCGATATTCGAAGTCGAACGATTTTAGTTCCTAGTCAAATATCGAGGGTTAATTAACCCACGATATTCGACCCTTCTTACATCTGCCCCTAAGTGGGTTATTTATCAAGGTCGGAGTATTTATAAGTTAGAAATCTGAGCAACTCCAATTGCCCGAATGGACCTTATTTATGAAGAAAAAAGCTAGAAAAAATAGGGTCGGCCAAACTTCGGAGCTTTCCCCGAATACTACGAATTGTTTGTGGTTTCTGTGCAAAAACTCAAAAATCTATGAAAAAATCTGAGTTTTTTGCTCAGAAACCACAAACTCATCAGAGATCGGTATGGACATCAGCGCAGACACTGGGACCTTCCCCATTGACTTATACAGGACCTTTTTTCGAGAGCTTTTAGATGCCGGGTTTCAGATTTGGAGTTATTAGACCATCGGACTTTAATAAATCACGAAAAAATGTTGTTTCTTTTTTCTTCTGAAAACCACGAATTATTCGAAGTTCCATATTCGGACCTTGATAAATAACCCCCTCATAATTAAGATTTCTTACTGTACCTGGAGAAATGAGATATCAAGAAACTTGGCCAAAATTAGAAAGACCTGAATTGAAAAAAGAATTTCAGCTTTAAATATCACTTGTCATACAGAGGCCATTTATGCTGTTGAAACAACTTTCTTTTTTTTATTCATAGTAGCACATTGTACATTGAAGAAAATTTGATTAGTCTCTAACCTTGTCAAGCTGAATGTAAAGATCAAAGAATAAGGATTTATTTAATTCAAATTAGTCATCTAAAACCAATACATATTCTTTTATTATTAATATATTTTACCAGAAGCTAAGTTATTACATTTGAATTCCTCTTCTTCCCTACATTTATCTAAAAAAGTATTCAACCTAGACATGTCACATGTCATAAATTCAATAGATTGATTACCATGTATGGGTTGTGTATTAATAGATAATTTTACACATACTACAATAGGCATTTGTATTGAAGGGGAATAAAGATGGGAAGAAAGCAAATAAAAGCCCATGATCAAAATGTATGATGATACTAATAAAAAACAGCTCTGGGGTTATTTTTCTTCCTTTGGCTCATATTTCCACCCTCTTTTGTATTATTTAATCAACAAATAGAGGCAGTCTAGATACAGTAAATGGGAAACTCTTATCTTCAAGTGTGGATTAGCGTATTTAATCTTCTAGTTCTTTCATTTCCATTAAACATGGAGCCATAAAAATGCATTTTCACTCTTATAATAGAGATTAAAAATTAGGTCATAGCTAAGTGTTAATAGACTTTAATTATCTTTGAAAGCTTATCAGTGCTAAACTTTTACTGGCTGCTAAATGCCTGCTTCTGTCATTCCCCTCCCCCCTTGTATATGAACATATTTGTAGTTTACCTATACTAAAGGGATGAAAATATTTTACAAGAATTAAAAATACATATTCTGTATAGAAGGAAGTGGGAAGTTCCAATGCTGACAGATGCCTGCTTCAGGTCTCTGTACTGTTCAAAGACTATGGGTGAATTGTATCTTGTTATTTGAGATAAAATAAACATAAATTTCAGCTGCAATATATGTGCTTTATTTAAAGGACTTATACTTGAGATCTATAGTTTTATATGAATAATTTATATATATATATACATTCAAACATTCTAGCATTCTAGAGTTTTTCAGCTGCAGGGTCAGTTGTAGGAGATGTATTGTTGCAAAAAATAAGATTTTATTGTGGAATGCTACTTACTTGTTTGGTCCAAGGCCAGTCTTTATCAAAGACACCTGTACAACAGTGATATCAATTTGGATTTGTTCTTCAAATATAACAGGCTTTGAAATGTAAAAACAATGGGAAAAAAACTCTATGCAGCATATCACTTTTTATAAAATGGGTTATTTAAAGCCTTCAGGTAAAACATTTTAGATTATTGTTGCACAATGTAAATGTACAATACAATAAACTCTATTATGTGATGCTGAAGCATTGCATGTCTAAACCTATCAATTGTTATTGCATATGTTACTCAATAACTGGAATGTATTTGGCAATTAATGAACATATTCCTGGGTTGATTCCATTAGTTGTAGAAAATTAATTATTGCATCGCATTTAATGATATACCGTACATATTATATTTGCCCTCAGGTGGCAATATGATAGATTTTTTTTAATTAAAAATAAAAAATCTCCTCAGCGGCCAAGCTGTGTAAATCCAGCAGAGGAGCTGGGGGGGGGAGGTAAGAGGGTATGAAGCACATTGTAGCGTAGTTGCAGATAGAAGTGATATAACACTAAGGGGGTTATATAATAAACTCCGAATGAAAAAAAAAATCTTGTTTTTTTAGTATAAAATCCGAATTCCTAGTTGGAAAAAAAAAACTCAAATTTTTCAGGATTTATTATACACTGAGGATTGAAAAAGTCAGATTCCGAAAATCTGGTATTTCAGACTTGCCGCGGTTGCATATAAGTCAATGGGAGATTTTTTGATTTGTGCTGAATTTTGTGAAATAATACAAAGATTTCAGGGTTTTCGAAATCACAAACATTCGTACGATTCGTAATTTTTTACGTTTTTTTGGTTTTTTTCACGCAAACAACATTTTCAGAAAAGTGTATTAATAAATAAAGCGAAAAAACCTGTGCGGATTTGGTCTGAGTTATATTTCAGATAATATTGAGATAAATTCGGACTTTGATAAATAACCCCCTAACAGAAAGTCATGTCATGCACAGTCTTGCTTGTCAATTCTGCACATGGGGGTGTACAGAGATGGAATTAGTGTAGTCTAAAAATGAAAACATTTGAAAAATATAACCTATTCACAATGGTTTCAACATAGGAACATGGAAAGTTTTTGGAAAGCACAATTTTCACTGTACCTATTAAGTCAGCGTATTGGGAGTAAGGCGCAATATCTCAAATGCAGTTACTATTCTACATGGCAAAGTTTGGGCAACCATTATATAAACTTGATGACAAAAACATAAAGAGCTTTTAGCTAGAGCAGCAACAGTTTTGCCAAACAAATATTTTCGTTTTTACACATTCTCCATTGAACATTATTTCCTGAAAGAAACAGTTTCTTTTATGGGTGGCATTCATATGTATTTAACTTCTGGATAAAATATTGCATGTGGATCTTTGATAGTGCTGTTGCATGAAGTGCATCAGACTGCTTGTGATGCCTTGTACTTGTGTTTGAATAGAGTTTCTACTTTTGATGCACCTTCTTAGATGGTGTCTGGATTCTCATGATAAATGTCCCTTTGTAAACAGTAATTTGGGAAATCCACCTTAAAGGAATTGTTCAGTGTAAATATAAAAACTGGGTAAATAGCTAGGCTGTGCAAAATAAAACATGTTTCTAATATAGTTAGTTAGCCAAAAATGTAATGTATAAAGGCTGGAGTGATTTGATGTATAACAAGTCAGTCAGATCACTACTTCCTGCTTTTCAGCTCTCTTGGTTTACACTGGCTGGTTACCCTGGCTACCAGGCAGTAACCAATCAGAGACTTGAGGGGGGGCCACATGGGTCATATCTGTTGCTTTTGAATCTGAGCTGAATGCTGAGGGTCAATTACAAACTCACTGAACAGAAATGTACCATGTGGCCCCCCTTCAAGTCACTGACTAACTCAGCGTTATAGAGCTGAAAAGCAGGAAGTTGGATTCTGGCTGTTTTATTAGGCATCTGTTCACTCCAGCCTTTATATATTACATTTTTGGCTAACTAACTATATTAGAAACATTTTTTATTTTGCACAGCCTATCTATTTACTCAGTTTTTATTTTCACACTGAACTATTCCTTTATGGGTTGGTGACAGTGGACTCAGACTTCCTAGACTTCCTACCAATTTGAAGACTCCATGAATGTATTTATTTGAAGGGAAGGGCTTTGGGCTATGATCACCTGATCCAGTTATTAGGTGCATGAATGAGATTCACTCAGGGGCAGATTTATCATGGGTTCGAATTTCGAGGGTTAATAAACCCTCAAGGTAAAATCTTTCGAATTCGGATAACGAATTCAAAGGATTTTAGTGCAAATGCTTTGATCGAACGATCGAATAAAAACCGTTCGATCGAACAATAAAATCGTTCGAATCGAACGATTTTAAATGATCGAAGAAGGATTTTAATCCGATTGAAAAGTGCTGGTGAAGGTCCCTATAGGCTAACATTGCAGCTCGGTAGGTTTAAAGTGGCGAAGTATGAAGTCAAAGTATTTTTTAAAGAGACAGTACTTCGACTATCGAATAGTCGAACGATTTTTACTTCAAATCGTTTCTATCATTCGATTCGATCGAATTAGATCGAATTTGACCAATTCGATGGTCGAAGTACCCAAAAAAATACTTCGAAATACGAAGTATGGAAATTTTTTTCCATTCGTATTCTTCACTCGAGCTTAGTAAATCTGCCCCAAAGTGTAAAAATATGATCCATTTGTCAAGACATCACAGGACTAATATAATAAATTAACACCACTGGATATGACTAAAACATTGTATGTTTTTATAGTACAGATATGGGACCTGTTATCCAGAATGCTCAGGACCTGGGGTTTTTCAGATAATGGATCTTTCCGTAATTTGGATTTTCATACCTTAAGTCTATTAGAAAATCATAAATAAACCCATTAGACTGGCTATGCTTCCAATAAGGATTAATTATATCTTAATTTGGATTAAATAAAAGGCACTGTTTTATTATTACAGAGAAAAAGGAAATCATTTTTACAAATCTGGATTATTTGGATAACATGGAGTTTATGAGAGGCAGCCTTTCCGTAATTCAGAGCTTTCTGGATAACAGGTTTTCAGATAACAGATCCCATACCTGTACTGAATTAAACTGATTTTTAAACAAATTTTCCCCTAATGTTGTAGTACTTTTCAACAGTATAAAAGCAATAGTAAGTTGTTAGGTTACTTATACAGATTGTTCACTCATACATAATGATTTTTTATGAAAGTTTAAATGTATGCTGTAATATTTTTATATGAGGGCTAATAAACCATTCCAATTCATATCATTAACCTGATGAATTAGGTTCTCAAATACCAGCTGGATATTTGAAACAAACAACAAACAAGGAAAGTCTCATTATTCAATCATTACAATAGAAAGAAAGGGTTCCCAAGATAATACTCATTCATATTCAAAATCACATAAATAATATTTACCCAGGATTAGCAAGAAAAGACAACAGGTTTTACAAACAACTAAAGACAATATTTTTATTTTTTTTTTTTAAACTGTCATCAATTCAAATCCTTTCATTTAATTTTATAAATCTGTGCTCAAATAAATCATTAGATTTTTAATTTTGGAGTATAACAGCACACAAATTGAAATGGATTATATTGCCATAAACCCAGAACCACAATGTTTTAATAAAACAAAGTAGTTAATTTTTTTTTTAATTATTTAAATTTGCTGACTCTGGAACTCTCAGGCTTGTAGTTTAACAACCAACAGGTTGCTAAGACTTATTTGCCCTAGTAACCAGGTTGGTCCCACTAGCTACTCCTCACTTCACTGGCTCCCTGTGTGCTTCATGTTGTGTGAGGTGCTTGTGGGTCCCTCTTTACACTAGATCTCTCCGGTAAGCATTTAAGTATTTATGTAAATACTTTAGGTCTGTCCAAGGGACTTTTATAGACCACAGCTGGCTTAAGAGCTACATACACCTTTTTGTAAAACATCATAAATTTGATATAACCTGACCCTCAGACATATGGTATGTAAACAATCTGCCTACTGCACGGTAAATGTTGGACAGCAATAGTGAAAAAAATATGCTACCCCATATGACATTATGCACAATAAAAGAATCAGAAAAGCTATCTTCCTAAATCTATTGATAATCACATAAATTCTACTGTTTAAATATCCTTATTTATTATAGCTACTGATAGTATTTTTTTCCAAATGTGTTTTCCAAATGTGTTGTGAAATTTTTTCCAAGTTCTTGAAATTGCTGCTCTAATCTCATGTCATAGTGATGGGGGCAAATCTGACAGGTTTTACTTTGCCACTGACTTAACATCCTGATTGCTCTGCAGCTTTAAGCAGAACTTTATGTTTATAGGGCTCTTAGACATGGGTGTTCTTTCATGTGTTTCACTGCTGTCAATCTTTCATGCGTTCCACCCCTGAGGAACTGCATCGCAGGCAAGAGCATTAAAGATTCACCGCAGGAGAATGCAGGAAGAGCCTCTGTGTAAGAGCCCCTAAACCAGTGTTAAAGTTTGACATAAAGCTGCAAAGCAATTAGAATGTTTGCAGTGGAACACATGAAAGATCCACTGAAGGGGAATGTGGGCATACATTTCTGTGTGTAAGAGCCCTTAATGCAGCATGTATATTATTTTGAGGTTAAGTATGAAAACATTGTTAAAAATCTTCAAAAAAATAAGCCAGCAGTGAGCACCTCATTTATCAAAGCAAACAATTCCATTGCAACTCAGTAGTGTATTTTCATTTTACTCTGTTTGTTTCTCACAAATTTTGCCTCCGGACTTTGATTTATTTCTCTTCTTGTAATTATCTCGTTTTTTTTCTTCTTAGCTTATACTTATTCACTTTATATGCTTTCCAACCAGTTTTCAAACTATATATAGAGTAAACTGGGTATCAATGTCCCATCATTTATAAATTATGCTGCAACACCATTATTTATTGCAGCTTCTACTCAGTTTCAGTGATAACCTCCTGCATCAACTGGAAAACTGGACACTAGCTAGGAAACACATTAATAGTTATATGATATTTCAAATTGAGTTATTTTTTCCAGATTTTCTGTTCTATTTAAGCATGAAGTGATAGCCACACAGACTTAGGGTGCTTGTATTTGCCTTATAATACACAAAAGCTATGAATATCTTGTAAATGATATCCTTATAAACGGTGAGTTCTGATTTCATTTCTGTCACATGACTCACTGAAACTTGTGTATTATAATAAATAAAGTACCCCCAGTTGCAAAATATGAGGATATTAGAAGTAACCTCAGAGTTTCATGCCCTGTATAAAAACACTCCGCCTTTGGCCTCGTGTTTTTATATGGTCATGAAACGCCTTGGTAACTTATGATATCATTAATTTACAAGAGGGGGTACTTTATTCACTATATATAACATACAGCAAGTAGAGCTGTTACAGTATTAGAATTATCTGAGGTGCTACATGTAGAGATGAGTGAAATATTTTTTCTCGTTTTATTAAGAAAACCCACTCATAGACTAGAATGGATAGTAAAAGTTGTATGATTGTTTAAAAAAAGTTGCGCAGTTTGAAAAATTGTTGTGTGAAAAAGCACCCATTGACTTATATGCGTTTGGTGACTTTTTTGGTGGTTTGCGAATTGTTGGCAAAGTAAAACAGGTACAATTTGCCCATCGCTAGTTACAAGTAACATTAGTTTGGAGCACCTATCAGTTTTAGATCATTGCCAAGTTCTTACCTGACCAGCATGACTACCAGAGGAATTAGGTGGCACAGTGCAACCAAAATATTAAACCTATTTGTAACTTAAACAATATTCTGACTTTTGAAGCTGTTCTTCATAAAACAAAATAAGAAACTTTGAGGGCCACATCTGCTCCTTCAGACTGAGATGGCAGCTTATTTGTCCATGGATGGTGCCTACCTGTCTATACTTTTTGGCAGATTACAAAATTTGGGTGGGTGACAATGGGATTATTGTCTAATGGGCACCCACAGGCCAATCAAATGATCCCCTGGGCTAACCATCAGATCAGCACTGTTTGGCCTAGTGCATATTTCATGATATGATATAGCTCATGTATTTTGTCCAAACTGTTGTACCATGACCATATTTTTTGCAGAAATACAGTAAATACAAATATTTACACAGGTTGATATTTTTTCTCATTATTGTATCCAGGTGATTAGTGTCATGTATTTTGATAATACCTGCTTTTAGAATACAGATTTAAGCTAACACCAGCATTTTATTGCTTCTAGCAGCTGGTCAATATTATAGCATGAGATAGACTACACTCTGGAATTTTTTTTTCAAGTTTATTAAAAGATTAAAAGACTCTGCTTGAAATCTATAGGAACAACTTTTTATTGAAGGTGACCCCTCCAGTAAAAGCTCAAGTATAAGAATGTATTGGGATACACACAAGTGTCCGGCCCTGAAGATAAAAGAAGAGCAAATATTTTCACCTGGTACAATTTTGGGCAAAATTCTCATATATTTTCACAAAACTACTACAGAATTTCACTGTGTTCTTTATTTCGACACAAAACAACATGGCCAACACCAATAGCATTTTTAGAATGTATCTATGCATTTTGTTTCCCCAGAAAAAAACATGGCTTGTGGCACTGAAAACAATGCTGCTTGCTGCTGTAGCTGAGCAGTACTAAATTGCTATGCCACACATGAAATACTTCACATTCAATTTAAATAAATTCTCTGCTGCTAAAGCTTAATTTAATAATACGGGAGGAATTGAGTGAGTGAAATAGGATCTTTCCTTAAAAAGCAAGACAGTGGCTTAGAGTACAATATTTTGGTAAGTGAGGAGGAGATTTTATTTGTGTTACATTTTGGCATATATTTTTCCTTTATAATATTTACACCATATGGTCATAATAATCCTGACACCTAGCTAAGCCAAGGGTGTTGAAGGAACAGTAACATCAAAAAATGAAAGTGTTTAAAGTAATAAAAATATAATGCAGTGTTGCCCTGCACTGGTAAAACTGCTGTGTTTGCTTCAAAAACACAACTATTGTTTATATAACTATATATATATATATATGCTGTGTAGCAATGGGGGCAGCCATTCAAAGGAGAAAAGGCTTAAGTTACACAGCAGATAAGCTCCGTAGAACATAATGGTGTTATCTGTTGTCCACTATGTAAAGGTGAAGGAAAGTCATTAAACAACATGGGTTAAACATATCAGCCATTATAGCAATACTACCATATTCCCCCAGTGCAGCTTTGTGATCCATAGTTTGTCTAGGAAACAGCAAAGTGCCAGCGAAGAATCAAGTACCTCTATTCATTTAGTGCATCTTCCTTTTCTCCTTTAGCAGTGATTTCCCGGGGCAAACACATGTGTGCTGCATTCCAGAGCTGTCCGAGTACTTTTTTTTTCTCATTTGCATACTGTGCTGTGACATGCTGCCTTTATTCTTGACTCTAGAGCAGGGGTCGGGGACCTATGGCCCGAGATGCTGCCCGACGTCACCTATGGCTGTGACATGCTGCCTTTATTCTTGACTCTAGAGCAGGGGTCGGGAACCTATGAACCTAAGAGTCACATCTGGCCTATAACCAGATGTGGCTCTTTTAATTGTTGCAAATGGCTCGCTGCCAATTCTTTATTCAAAACAAAAACGGGGGAGGGGTGGCCTGCGCTCCGGTTTTGCGCTTGGGCCCCACAGCACTGCCGCCTACTCCACCTGGGCTGGCTAGTACTGACCTGCCTCAGCTGCCTGGAAAAATTGCACCCTGAAAACTGTCTGTGATGGATCGGTGGATGTTTCTTGCCCAGCGAATGCAGCCAGCAGACATCTGTACTGATGACGTCACCGTCGTCCAATGCGTCCTGCTTCAAGTCGGATGGGGGAAGAAGATAGAGGTGCGTGCCTGTGTGACGGCGCGTCAGCTGACAGGTCAGAGAGGACTGGTGCTGGACTGGTGCTGGATTGGTGCGTTGCAGCGGTGGATGTGGGTCCTGGCTGGCTGCATTCACTGGGCAAGTTGTCGTGTCTTCTCTTCTCCTTACTATCTCCTCTGCCAGCCCAGTTTTGTTGCTGCAGAATATAAATTTATTATACTACACACTACTACAGTGCACTGCTGGTGAGCAATTGATTTAAGGGGGGGGTTGGAGGGACATGGAC
The DNA here is from genome assembly GCF_017654675.1 of Xenopus laevis. Classification (NCBI taxonomy): domain Eukaryota; kingdom Metazoa; phylum Chordata; class Amphibia; order Anura; family Pipidae; genus Xenopus; species Xenopus laevis. The sequence goes on along the minus strand of NC_054371.1, from coordinate 74,246,950 downwards.
TGTGTCAGTTTTAAACATATTGTATGTCTCTCACGGAATTACATTTTAAAAAATGTTGTGTCTATGGCTCTCTCAGCCAATTAGGTTCCTGACCCCTGCTCTAGAGGACAGCCTGCCAAATTCCAATAAGTTCACCCCCTGTAATTTATTACAGGCAAAGTGTTTAACTCCTTCTACAAGCAGAACTTTCTAATTACTTTCTAATGTTGGCAAATACACACTAGAGAAGTGCAGCTGAAGGAAGTGATGACCATTAATCCAAGATGGTGACTGTGAGTCAGGGGGCATCAGCATTTCAAAGGTGGATTACTTATGTGAGAAGAAATTCCTGGGGGGAAAAAAACTTAGTGGTTCAGTAAGCAAGACGGAGATGAAACTGTAGGTATGGTTATGTATTTTCACCTTTTCTTCTCCTTTAACCTGTGTCATATAGCCTTTTTTCAATTTCCTGCCATTGCTACACAACAGCTTCCTTATATTAACTATAATAGTGTTTCTGTAGCAAACAACAGTTTTACCATTGCAGCACAAAAACACTTTGGTGTTACTGTTCCTTTAATTTGACTTGACAGTATATTGATCAGCAGTTTTATTAAAGGATGATGATGGTTAAACAGGTTTCTCTGAAAAATATTCCAATAGCCCATACAAATAAACTGGATACTGGAGCATTAATTAGCAGATTTTGTGGATAATTGTCTTTACACCATTGATTAACTTGCATTCATAATGTAATAGTAACAGGCAGAGATTAGATGTTGATGTCAAAATGTGCAAACTTTCTTCCTGTTTAATAACTTCAAACCTGGTATGTCCTCATCTAACTTGTGCCAGAAAAATATGCGTCCTGGGAGCTAGAGCGATGATTTAGAATTCTTCCTAGGAAGGGCAAGAGGATTGAAGATAAAGTTAGATTGCAAATACACATAACAATCTCATAACTTCCTAACATCTATTTAGTGTGCTGGATATCAACACTTGTGACCTTCTACTACCAAGGTTTGTACAACATTTCAGCGATGGTTATTTGTAGCTCTTCTCGGCAACTATAAAACATGGTAAGCAAGTAACATTTTTATCTTCAAACAAGCAATCATACTTCCCACTGAAACTTTTCCAAGGACCACTTGTCAAATATCTCTTTCAGAGATAAAAAGAAATAATAAAGTTGTGTGACAAGACATCAGAGGCAGTTTATGATGGAAGTAGTGATAGTTAATCACTTGCAGAGTTCCTAGTGAGATTACTTTGGTATGCTAGTTTCACACATAGAGAGAGACAAAAAAAAGTTATCTGATGAGATTGCAAGCAAACTGAATTGCTGCCAGCAGAAGCCTTCATGAAATAAATAATCACAAAACACAAGCCATTTTTTTTTTGTTCACTTTGGTCTGAAAAGCTAAGAGTGTGTATACAGGATTTCTGATTGCTGCAGCATAGTAATTTATGGTCAGTCTCTTAAATGAGGAACAGAAAAACAATGTTATTTAAGTAATCATGGACAAATTTATGCAAAGGGGAATTGCCATGTAAAATAGGGAGATAATTGTGTCACTTTGGCCTGTCAAATACTGTAATATGTTATAATCAAAATTCAAGAGGGTAATTTGCCCTGGTGCAACCAAATGAATCATTCTATAGGTTGGAAACAAACAGAATGGGCAGGGCCGGATTACCTGGGCGGTCCCTAGGCTGGGCGGTCCTATCACCTGCTGGCCGGGCGGTTCGAGCGCCTGCCCCGCAAGCACACGCTGTCCTAGGCCCAGGCCTTTGTGGCCCTGCCACAAATCTGGGTCTGAGTATGGGACACTATAGTTGCACGGGAAACTTGTTGGGATCAGGGTGTTTCTTAAGTTGAAAAATGCCTCTAATTATTCATGCCGGTTCACAGCTCAGGGCAAGGTAAGTATTTTCTTACTTCCGGAACCATGCTAATCCTTATATTTCTTATGTTCTAATGTTATTGTTTGTTGCTAAAGTTCACAGAGAAGCTAGAGTCCTCGCATAAGTATAAAAACCTATAAAGTTGGACTTCAGAAAATGTTCCTAAATAAGACTTTCTAAATACCATACCTAGGCATAAGGACAGGGCAAAGAATGGGAAGAGGATGGTTTCCTTAGTGCTCACATTGTATAACCTCAACCTAAAATTGATAAGATATCAGTTTCTAAGTTACTCAAGGTTTTCAATGATTTTTGGCCCTCTAAGCACATTGTTCTCTCCTTTCTTTAGCAGAGGCCATTAGGAAACAGGTTCACATGGCAGCTAAAAGTGACATCAAAGCTAGGCACCACGTGTACACTCTTCCCTTTGACTCCTGTTGAAGATAGGAACTGATCCCAGATGCAGCCAGAGCAGTTTTCATAAAGGTCAAAGAAAAGCATTGTGAATTTTGTGCCTATATTGGCCATTTATATTTGGGATAATATAAAACCAAATCATCTTATTAGGAACAGCAAGAGGATGCTAATCAGTCCTGTATCCACCGAAATGAACCGAATGGTCACTTGTATCACAATCTCCACACATTTTTGTACTGAAGCTTATTCTAAGAGGGCACTTTTTTGCAATGTTTACAGTTAACTTACAGTTAAATAAAAATAATAATAAAAATGTATACTAAAAGTCCTTTTCAAATTAGACATATAACATTTTTTTTAAATCAAAACATCCATGCCTGTTATCAACTTAATTAAAGATCTCATCCATCAATCATATATTGTTTTCCCTGCCTCAATACCTGAGACACCAACTATCAATTTCACTTTTATTTCTAGTCTAAGGGCTAAAATTGTTAAACCTTACAAATACTTATACATTACTAATCATTTAGAATGTGTATGTTTGGGATCACAAGAATGTGGAATGCAGGGGAACCTTACACCCATTTGAGCTACCCTTAGAACCTTGCTCTATGTATGGGCCCTAAGGGGTGGAATTATGCCTACATGTGGCTGTACCATTGGTATATAAACCTTAGAATGCCTTTGTTCATGAGTATCAGAAATTGTAATACTATCATTGATATTGCTTTTCTAATGTATAAAAATTGAGTTTTTGTTGAAGCAGAATTTTACATTTTGCCAACAGGGTTTCGTTCCAATTTGTGCTTCACTTGATGGAATGTATAGTGACTTCTCCTGAGAAGCCAAGTGGAATTTGTAGAGACTAGGTCTAATCATGTAGGGGCAACACTCAGAATACCATCCAATTGGCTTTCCCTCATATCAAGACAAGTAGTTGTGCCAAGTTGAATGTTTTATTAGTAGCTATTTGGTGCTTTATAAGTACAAAGCAGGTGAACAGTGCTCCACAGATTTAGCCATATTATAATATGCTATGCATGCACCCTGACGTCTATGTAAATCTGTGTACATTTGTGCAATTAAAATATTATTTTAATTTACCTAATCATTAATACTATTATTGCCTATTTTCTTTATACAAATGCAATGTTTATTTAGGGTTTAATGTCATAATTTATAGAAAACATAAAACAGAGTGGCCTTTGTACACCTGGGGGCCCATTTACTTAGCTCGAGTGAAGGAATAGAGGAAAAATAGTTTGAATTTCGAATGTTTTTTTTGGCTACTTCGACCATCAAATGGGCTACGTCGACCTTCGACTACGACCTTCAACTTTGAATTGAACGATTCGAACTAAAAAATCCTTTGAATATCCTTCGATCGATGGATTAAAATCCTTCGAATCATTCAAACGATTATTCCTTTGATCGTAGGAATAGCGGTAAATCCTTCGACTTCGATATTCGAAGTCAAAGGATTTTACTTTGACGGTCGAATATCGAGGGTTAATTAACCCTCGATATTTGACCCTAGGTAAATGTGCCCCCTGGTGTATACATCCTTGTTATATACAGTATTACTGCTGTGTTTTAGTATAAGATAGTATGGTTTACTTGGACTGAAACAACAGAGAACGCAAGACATTTAACTGTAACATGACTCAAAAATAAAGAATTATATTTGCTCCACTTGGATATCATTTAAAGAAGGTTCATATAAATAACCTAAAAATGCCTGTTTTTTTCAAATAAAAGACGACATCAAGTTTTAAATATATTGTCAAAATATTTGTTTTACATTTCAGTATTCTTGCTTCTCTGCAGATAGAAAAATAAATTATAACCTCTAAGTAGTATTTAGACTCCAGCTCCTCTGAGCACCCAGTTTTTGGCATACTCTATCAACTTTCTGACAGCTTGCTATATTTTTATGCACTAAGCATCTTGCTGTTGTGTTTTGGAATGTCATTTGAAAACTCAAGCCTATAAATCACAGCTCAAATTCCATAAAGCATTATTTAATTATTAAAACACGTCTTTCTTTAAATCAATGAATGTTATAAGAATGGCCTAGCAAGAAATAGGTTATTACGATCCAACCCCAAACTGCATGTTCCAATAATAACATACTAATTTAATTGTATAATTTATTTTTACATTGGCTTTCCACAATGGAATTTCAGCCTTATTCAGGAAAGATTTGATTTACCAGATGAGGTCTTGTATTTATATTCAATAATTCTTGTCAACAGATCCCTATTTAATCAGCTTTAGCTGTGAATGTGAAAATATTGGTAAAATGGATGTAACCCCTTTATATTCAGAACATGGAAGATGTGTAAAATAAACCAAATAGTATATTAGTATTCTGATATGTAACCTATCCACCACAAGCAACTGTTATCCCAAAAGTAATATGTTAAATAAGCATAATAAGTACAGGGGATGTCACTCCGTTGAATGGGTCTCCATTTATACATCAGGTATATTCAAATGATATTATAGTAAAGATTGTTCCAATAATAATTTGCAATTGGTCTTCATTCTTTTATTTCTTTTGTGGATTTTGAATTACTTATCAATTAGTTTAGCAGTTCTCCAGTTTGTAATTTCAGCAGCGATTTGCATTCAATGTACCACAGCAACCAGGAAATGGTGTGAAAGAGAGACTGAAATAAAAATAAGATCATGGTTGGACTGGGCTGGCGGGACACTGGGAAAAGCCGGCCACATCCGCACCCACATCCGCGATACGAAGGCTTCTTAATGCCAGAAAACATTGCCGTTTGCACTCCCCATTCCCATAATTCTGAGCACAATTGCCTCTAATCTGTAAAAACATGCAACAGCAATTACAAACATTTTACAAAGCATCAGAGACAATTTAGTCAAATCTCCAAATTACAGTGGCATTGTAATGAAATGCTGCACCATAGGTAAAAAAAAAAGTGTGTCAATTGGTATTTTTTGGTGGTAACTTTTTTTTTTTTGCACAAAAATAAATTGTAGTAAATGGGGTTCTTTTAGCAGCTACATTTCCACACAAAATACGCTGAAGTCAATGGGCATGTTCTCTGCAAACATTTTGCAGCAAAGCTTTCCTGCAATTTTGCAAAAATATTCACTGATGGAGAAATGAATAATAATTTTGACCCACGACAATTTTTATGCATGACAATTTTTTTTTTCCGGCTGATTTTTCGCCGGTGAATTTTTTTGCAGTTTTGTGAATTTATTTGCGGGTGATGAAACTTGGAAATTTGCCGCAAATCCCTGCCTGCTGCATGTATTCGCCCATCGCTACTCATCACTTATGCCGAATTGTGTCCAAAATTGCACTTTGCACAGTTAACAAATTAACAATTTTTGTCATTTATTGGAGTGATGCTCACAGCTTAAAAATGTCAGTATAGTGGCAAAAATGTTTAGCATGTTGATACTAAACATGGAGCTATCCTGTTTCTAATGGGCAACAAGTTCTAAGGCACTAATGGGGAAATTTAATAAAAGTTACTGTCACGGTTGGCACCCTAAATTCAGAACCTCTCGGCTCTTGCTTCCGCCTTTAACAGCCGCCTTTCACCTCGGGAGGAGCTAATCAGATGCCGCCAGGTCTTATTAAGAGAGGTGCAAAGCGAGGGGTTCTGATCGAGCAAAGGGACAGGCAAGGGTCAAACCAGAAGATCAATTAGGAGGGATACAGAATAGAAGAGTCAGTTACCTGGCAGGGTCAGGATTTCGGAAGTCAGGATCATCACAAACAGGCAGGGGTCACAACAGATAATCAGGAATCAGAAGCTTAAACAGCACAGAGGCACCAGGAACTCTTTGGAAAGAAACCTATAACGGGCAATGTGAAAATGTATACTGTGGCTTTAAATACTTAGAAGTTCGCGCAACTGCACGCATGCGCCAATAAATAGGGAAGTGGCACGCCGCGCACGCCCTAAGGAACAGCAGCGGCAGAAGAGCAAGTGCGTGGTGGGCGTCCCCGCCTAGGGGGCTGCAGGCTTCCCTGCAGACCCCCTCCCACTAGACCACCAGGGTGAGTAATCCTCACAGGTAAAAAGTTTTCTACTGGTGTAATGAAGTACAGCAACCAATCAGCAAGTAGCATTTACTGGTCAAAAAGGAAACATCTCATGGGTTGCTGTGGCTAATTTACTAACTCAAGCGCAAGTACACAACACATGCACTTGTGCCCGTATATGACTTGTACCTTGTACTGAGCAAAAATGCACTGGTTCAACAGGAGAAGCCTGCAAATAGCATTATAGGAATTATAGCAAAAAAGGGGAAAGTTGTGCGCGCCATTACATTTTAAATCATAAGGCAGGGGTGCGATGCGGCTGTGAAGTCAAAATTCATACAGGCAAAGAAAAAATGTCCTCTGCACGCAATCAATATATCAATAATGGGTTGAGTGCAGAGGACCTTTTGGCTTTGTCTATATGCATTATTTTTTTTGCACTTATTAATAAACCTTGCAGTGTGCTATGTGTACTGTTCCAGGTTTCTGGTCCTCCCAGAGCTCTTTCTGTGTAAGTTTGTTTTAATTCAGATACAATTACATCTGAATCTGTCCCATTCCTTGGCCTTTTACCATCCCCAATGCTTTATATTGCTGTTTCCTTTATTTTGACAGCTACCTATATTTTACTACAGTAATAAAAGGCAATGCCTTAGTGTTTCACTAAAGATTACCTCTGAGTTTTGCGATGTAATTGAGTGAGATATTGTCTTTCTGACAACAACCTATTAGTCCAAACACACTGTCATTATTATATTCTTTCTTGTTTTACAGTATACAGTGACAATAATACCCTGCAATTCTCCTCTATGCTCCCTGTCATTACTTGATCAATTACAGTCAGTTATTACTGCTAAGTGGTAGCAGTTGCTCGGAACCGCAAAAAATAAATTTCTTTGCAATTTAGTGCTGTTCATTGAAAGTCCAGCACAGCAATAAGTGCATATTGGCACTAGAGATATATGACTATAGTTAACTGGCACAGAGCCTGGTGATATTTATGCACAATCACTTCATCCTTTTCCTGTCTCAGTCAATTCAGTAAATCTTGGCAGGAAATACAATTCAGCAATTAACTTACAACATATTATTTCTCCTGCTATGTAATTAACAAAATGTATTGTCAAACTGATAATAGGAAAATAGAACATTTAACTTTGAGAAAAGCATAACGTTACCCAAGCGGAGTATTTAAGTCAAAGATTTGATCTAAGATGAAATATTTTTACTATGCCATAAGGCTTTCATCTTTTCTGGATGTAATTCAAACATTAATAGGCATTTTATCTGGACTGTCACAGGTTACAAGACCAACCATTATATCTTTCATTTGTAAAACTCTGAAGTCATGGCTCGGCTGCTTGTTATCCAAAGGTAATTATATTTCTTATGCAATCATTTGATTACAAATATTAACTTCTAAAAGTATATACACACTACATACAGATGTACCACTAGTTTTGTCATAGCCTTTGCGCATAAATGACCAATCACTTTTTCAAATAAAAAAAACCGTTAATATTTATATTAAAGTTACACTGCTAGTTCCTTATGTAGCTCTTTCAGTTTTTTTGTGGCATATACAGGGTATTTTCATTGATATATATGGTATGATATTATTTAAAAGCTACAACAATTCACTTTCTGAAAAACAATACAGGTATGGGATCTGTTATCTGAAAACCCATTATTCAGAAAGCTCCGAATTATGGAAAGGCCATGTCCCATAGACTACATTTTATCCACAAAATCCAAATTTTTTCTATATTAAAAAAACAGTACCTTGAACTTGATCCGTCCTAAGATATAATTACTTAGATATAATTATTGCTTTTTGGAAGCAAAACCAGCCTATTGGCTTTATTTAATGTTTACGTGATCTTCTAGTAAACTTAAGGTATAAAGATTCAAATTACGGAAAGATCCATTATCCAGAAAACCCCAGGCTCCGAGCATTCTGAATAACAGGTTAAATACCTGTAATATCTGCAATGCCAAAATGGTCTGTTTCTTAAGTCAATTAATTGTTTTGTCTGCCTGGTGTTTTTTCTTTTAGGGCAGAGACACAAGGTCAGATTCAGGGAGATTAGTCGCCTGACGACAAATCTCCTCTTCTTCTGAGGAACTAATCTCCACGAACTGCCTTCCCCTGCCTTCACGCCGGCTAGTTTGCTGAAGTCGCCCGAAGTCAGTGACTTGACCGCTTAAGGGGTCTATAAAGACTAATTTGTAGAGGACTACATCCAAAGAGTAATGTGGTCCTCATCTGATGGGATTTTCTAGTCAGCTCAATCAGTATGCAAAAAAAAAAACAGTTTTTAAATTAAATCTGCCTTTAGATGGAATCAGAAGTCTTTCAAAATGTATCTACATTTTTATGTAAGATTAAGTGATTTTTGGATGTAACGTCAATGCCACCACAGCTGCATGTACAATATTACAGGTTTGTTAAGGCATTGGGGAGAAACCCGGACAACATAATTAATGTTTGTATAATACTGTTTAAAAAACCATGACCATTTGTGCAGCCTTTGGTTGGCTTGGGACTCTGAGAGAAGCACCTTTTAGTTTGAGTGGGAGTCCTATGTGGATGCAACTGGTTAGAATTCAGTAAACGACAACTAATCAAAGTGAAGATTTTTCAATTCTCTGTAATGGGACCCAATGAGCCGAATAGGGGAAGCAGGGCATGACAGGGATAGGAGAGGGCCACTCCCCGCCCCCTTTTTTGTATGGGGCGCTGGGATTGGCTGTCAGGTTCCCGGGATCGGCAGAGGAGGCAGAGCGCACAAGGTACTCACCAGTCGGCGCTGGGACGTGGAAGCAGCAGGACGCAGCATCCCGCCCCCCCTCCCTGTAGTTAGGTGTGTTTGCCGTCGCAGTTGGCGGAGGGTACCTTTACAGGGACCCCCAAGGGGAGTTAAAATGGGGTATTTTACAGCGACTGGATGTAGCCTGGTAGGCCTGGGTCCTCATGGGAAAGTTAGGCAGCCCGGTTTAGGGCCCCAAAAATGGAGGAGGGACCAATCTAACCAGTTGAGGCAAAAATGGTTTGTTATACAAACTGCTTGTTAAGTTGAATATGTTATACATGTTAAGTATGGTATTACTTTGTTAAATAAACAACTGCGGCCATCTCTTTCCAAACCAGTGGTGTGTGTGTTTCTTTGGGCAGTGGGTATGGGGTTTCGATCAGAAGGGGAGGGGTACAGACTCGACACTGCACATGTCAAGTGATTACCCTGTTATGCAACAGATATACTGTATACTACTTCTGCATTCAGGCTCTGGTATTGTGAATTTTTGGGTTTTTTATTAGATCCAATGAAAGGCTTTTGTTAACTGGAGTATCTGCTGAAGTATCTCCTAACAGGGAAATGGTAAAACTTGATACCTTGCTCATTGCTATCACATAGCTAATGTTTTTGTTGTTTGTGGAAAACAGAATAATTAGGAAAATTAGTAGGCAATTTAAAAACACCTATAACAACTCAGTACACTTGCAAGAGAAGGTGAAGTGTCACACTGTAGGTTTGGTTGGATGATACAGTATTAATATTCTTCATCAACACCATCAAAAGTAAATGTTCATTGCCTTTCTGCAGATATAGGGGCGACATCCCTTTTATATTTATAACAACTTCCAAGGTATAACTACCTGAAGATATATTTTTATTGGGATAGTGCTTTTGCTTAACTACGGCGTTCCCAGTTGCTGGGGACTTGGCTACTAGGGATGTCCATATATGGCATTTCTGGTAATCCAAGCATCTGACTCCTGCCTCTCATAGCTAAGGAATGATGACTTGTATTATTTTTGACATACCTGTGTGTCTTTGTATTCTTCCTGCCATATTTGTGATGTTGTAGCAGGAAGTGGTGTCGGAGTCACCATGTTAAATGCACGTCCCTATTTTATAACATATATTTTTGCTCACTGGTACAAAAATAGTACAAGCCGCATGACATACAACTGTATGCCAGTTATTTTTTATCTATCTATTATCAATCTATCAATCTTGTTTTGTTCATCCATACACACACAATTTTTGCTAAGACTATTACACTTGTGAATTGGAGGTATTTGAAGCATTTTAGCACTTTAAATGTTGAGTGCATTGCAAACATTACTCACAGCTCAACAGAGCTTAAAGGTGTCTATTCACTGCAAAGGCATAGTCTGTCCTAAGAACAAAATCTATGAGCATGTAATGCGCCTCCTTTTGAAGGAGTTTCATTTCTTAAAATGTGAGCAGATAAAAAATGTTTTATAGTTGCTTACTTTCAAACAAAAACTATTAAAAGCCACCATCGTTTTTATCTATAATAGGAAAGACATGTTTATCTGACTTGAGTACAATATATAAATATAACAGAGTTTTGACCTTGAACTTAATAAGAAAACTTTATATCTTATATAATATGTTTTACAATAAATTTATAAAGTAAGCAATTCATTGAAAATATGGTTTTGGGGTTTAAAGTGCTATACTGTAGAGAAGTTCAAACAATCACTGAAACCTTGACATTTCTTATCCCCATATAAAAGGAGTTAAGCCTAATATTGCTATTTATTTGCAGGGTTATATTTAGGGATTAGCTATGTGGCCTAACAGGGCTGTAATTTGAAGCAGACGGCAGCGCTATGAAGCTAGGGCACAATTGGGGGGAGGGGCGCAAACCTTCTTGCTGTGCTGAGCCTACCCTCATCGATCCCTTCTGGTTGACTTACTTTATGTTCTGAAATCACTCTAGCTGGGTGGTTACAGAAAGACAGTACACAGGCAGGTGAGCAGCATCGGGCAAGCAGGATCCAAGTGGCTTGCTTATGTCTTTGCCTTGGGCACCAGTACTTTTGTATTTGCCCCACATCATTGGTTTACCTAAAGGTGGACATGCATTAGGTACACAGATTTGCCTGTTCAATTAGGAAAAACCGCTGCTCAGGTCTCACCCCTCTCAGTTACCGCCATACTCTCCAGATGCTGCACTGCTCCTCCACTGTACACATCCAGGTGCTCTCTTCAAGAAATTCAACACCATAGTCAGCTATAGAAAAATGCAGGAGGGCACAGTTCCACAAATTAAATTTTTCTCTAAAAATGCGTTTTTTTATTTCTCTGAATATGTAAGATTTTTTCAAATGTAAAAATCACTAAAAGCTCTAATACAAAACTTTGAGAAAGTAAATGTTGTTGAGGCCCCTAGAAGTAAAAAAAAAAAAAAAAAGGAAATCCGAATGTTAGTAAATTGACCCCTTACAGGTTTATGGATTGTCTTTTGCTCGTAATTGTTCAAAACACTAAAAATTTTGGACGTTTTCATATTTTTTAGCAGTTCTATTCGTACTTATTATATCTGGATCTTTTAATAAATTATATATGCCATTTGTGGTTTTAGAGAAAATGAATTGATTTGTGGTTTCAAAAACCTCTAAAACCACTAAATGAGAATGCTGATAAATGACCTCCCCTACACGAGTTGAAGAGGTGTTTTTTGTGTCATAGAATGCAGTGTTGAGTTTGATCTATAGTAAACAGGGATGGGCGAATTTGACCCGTTTCGCTTCGCCAAAAATTCGCCGCCGGCGAAATGTCGCAGATGCCCATTAAAGTCTATGGGCGTCAAAAAAAATTTGTCGCGCGGCAAACTATTTTGTCGCGCGCCTTTTTTTTGTCGCACGCCTCCATACCAGTCTATGGGCGCCATTTTTACGGCGAAACGAGGCGAAAAAATTCTCCCATCCCTAATAGTAAATAATCACGTTATGCGTAAACACTTACCTGTTTTACAAAATGATACAATTTTAAATAAGACTTTGGATTTTGACACCAATTTTGGTTTCCTCTGTCAGAAAGGGTTTGAAAGAAACATGATTAAACCTTAAAGGGACCTATAGGGGTGGGAGTAAATTGTGTAAAGCATGTGGAGTCATTACAGAAGGTCCTGACTGGTATAAGAATAATTAATTCTGTAACGCCAGGGGGTGGTTTACTTTTTAGACATAGGGAAATTTAATAAAAGTCAATAACGGAAAAACTATTCACAATACAAAAAGTTACAATACAAAAAGTTATGCGAACCCGGAAACTGTTTTGCGATCTATCGTCTACGCTGTGATGTTGGGCAGATGCTAGAAGCACCCTTGTGCTAGCGCTTGATCTAACCCACACTCTGGAGTTACTATAAGGGATAAAAAAACATTATTTGTGCACAAATAGGGGAAAGATTGCCAGCGCACAGTTTGCCTTTAAAAATTACATAATTACATAAAATGAGGTGTAAGTACCACACTTTATCCAATTTAAAGGCAAACTGTGTGTTGTCACACTGTTTGCTGGAGGAGTTGATTTTAAATGCACTACAGAATGCTAATATATAGGAGCCCATTTATTAAACATCACATTTTTCTGGTCGAGTACCCCAAGCCGGTACAGTTTTCTGCTAACAGGAGCACCTGCCCTGGGTATCAGGTGAGTGATTACAATCACTACCTAACTTTTGATGAAAGCTTTCATTTTCCTTTAAACTGGTAAAGGAGAATTTGCTAAAGTCGAGCTAAAGGGGACCCGTCACCCAGACATAAAAAGTTGTATAATAATAATAATAATAATAATATATTTTCAAATTAAACATAAAACCCAATTTTTTTATATTAAAACATCCATACCAGTTTAAAACATGTTTAAAAGTGTTAGTTGTCAATCATATATTGTATGCCTCTCCTCTATGCCTTCATAGGGGCGGGGCAGGCAATTGCTTTCACTTTCCTTTCTGCACTTCTTAGATTTCACTGCACTCCCCACATTCCCCCGTCCTCCTAACCATATAAATGCATGGGCAGGGGTATCAGGTCCCCTATTCTGGCACATAAACAAGATTTTGGGATGATGCAGAACTTGCCTTAATAACAATGTCTATAAAATGGCACCTGCCTGTCTGATGTGATTGTGAATTCCAAGACAAGGTTTCAATAATTTTTGTAGCATAAATGAAATTTATTTTGCTTCACTAACAATATAAAATAGGATTTAGATTATTTCTTAAGATGACTGTTCCCCTTTAAGACAAATTAAGGTAAATTGGGGTGAAATGTTTGTTAACACCAGAAAAAAATTAAACTCCAGCTATCTGCCGACAACTTCAAATTAGTTTGAGCTTTGTAAGTATACATTTTGGGGCCCATTTATTAAACATCAAATTGTTTTGGTTGCGTTTTTAAAGGGGAAAATTGACACTCATTTTTAGAGGGGGAAAAATTGATTTTTTAGCTGCTAAAAGTCGACCTTTAATAAATAACCTCCTTAATGTAATAAAGTTAAAGAAAATATAATGTAAGTAGACAACTACAGGGTTTTTAAAATACTCTTGGAACAATTTACATTTTGGGTAATTTAAATAGAGTACAATGATAGACAAGTTGAAGCGATTGTGTTTGATACAATATGGCTTACATCGCAGAATTTTCATTGAAGAATCCTGTTGCATTAGTAATTAATTTTGGGATAACTATAAAGGAGATTTGGGAGTTGAAAATGGGAGAGTAGTTTTGGGGATACAGTACAATTGTGCAGTAACATATTGTAATTATTTGTGGTATACTACAATAATAATAATAATTTGGAATCCTTCATGGATATTTCTGTTGTATTACAAAATAAACACCTTTTAGGGGGTTATTTATCAAAGGTAGGTTAAAGGGACCTCTGTCATTTACTTCTTCATGACCTTGACAGGTTTTAGCTGGAGTGTTTTTGGAATAAAGCTTTTTGCAGCCTCGAAGTATAATAAATCTCGAACAATTCAAGGTTTTTTTTTTTTACCTTGAAAAATGTTAGTTTTTTTTTAACCCCGAAAAAGTTTTGACTGGAAACACAACTGGGTTAAATACAACTTTAATAAATCTGCCTCTTAATGTAATGGAATTTGGAGCTGGGAAGTAGATTTACTACATTATATCAGTACTGTGCTTTAAAAAGTAATGCTAATTCTTCCTCAGGCTAAATGCATCATAGTGGCAGATTGTTATGAAAGACGTTGTAGAATTGTTGCTGAACTCATATATGAAAATGTCGGCAAACACATCTATACAAATGTATTGTTCAGAATCTTTAACTGGCCAGTAAACCATCACTTTTGCATGTGAATATACAGTAAATGTTAGATTGTATAGAAATGCCAAATTCTACATTTTGGCCTACTTGCAAACAAATGCATTAATAATAAGTATATAAAAGGTAATTTTAACCACAACACACTGCACATCCAGTATCTGTTTCATTAACATTTCTATGCTGCTGCAGTATGCAGTTGTTATAAGATTAAAAATGGGAAGCAAGGCTTTATTAATCTTATCATTGAATATGCAAATTAATACAAACAATTCCAGGGTATTCTATGTTAAGTTTCTATTTGCTCCACATAAAACAGCACTCCAAATCATCTGACAATGAAATTTTCAAGGGTGCTTGAGTCTCTTGTGCAGGCTTTGAAACTTTGTGACAGCTCAGACATACTGCAGAGCCTTAATCTCTTCACCTATTGTCACAAAACAATTTTTCAGTCCCTTCAGAGTCATTTTGTCTTCTATTTCACACTACTTTTCTCTCTTCTTATTGGATTTTGAGGTTGTCATGGTTGCAGTTTTCTTGTGTTGCTATACTAGGCTAAGAGAATGTCCTCGGGGCTTTGAGGTTTATTAAATGGCTGAGCTATACCTCAGTAGAATGTTTTTCTCTTTAAAGGTGCCCTCTATCTGAAATTAGGAAGTGTGGTACACTGAGTGCAATAGATTGTTTTTCAGATCATACAAAAAAAAAACATCTGTTATTGTTTACGTGCATCTGAAACAGATAACAGAACAAATTGTTTTGCATTTCAGTTTTTAATTATGTATTCACAAACTGGCTTTATGTTTTTTACTAAAAAAAAGTCAAATCCAAATGTTGAAAACACTTCTGCAAAAACTATTTTGCACAAAATCTGGGTATAAAAAAGTATTTTCGGTCCGAAAGACACTATAATAAAAGTATTCATGTCTAGATCCCTTGAAAACAACATGATCCTGGCCATAAGTACTCAAACGTATGCTCAGATTTTTGGTGGCAGACACAACTTCATCCCAGTCTCCTGGTACTTGATATGACCTTAAATAAAAAGGTCACTGCACAGAGACATTTTTTTTTCTATATATTTGTTCCATTATATTCTGCTTCACAGGAACTTGCTAAAATCACTGCACTTTCGTGCTGCAAAAAACATCCATCTAGAAACATAGTTTAAAACAGTGTTACTGAGGATTTTAAAGAGATAATCTTGAGTTTATACCAGCACCCTTCAATATTGCTTACATGGCTCAAGCTTCTGTTAACTGTTGGCTGACTTTTAATTTTTTCAAGAGATAAAATATTTACAGGTCTCTCACTTATTTAGATGGGTTATAGGTTTTTCTGCAATATTTTGTAATCCTTATTCATTTTTCTGTACCATATAATTTGCACCAACAAAGACACCTTTACAAAACAGCACTCCCTAATTTTCAACGAAATGTCAAATGTCAGAGACAATGTTAATAAAAATCTCTCCATCTGTTGTGAATTGTTTCTGTATACTGTACGTATGAGATTTACTAATTTGAAGTAGTGATGGCCGCATAAATTTGCCAGGTGAAAATTTGTGGCGAATTTCCACATTTCGCCACCAGCAAATACATTTGCGAAACTGAGAGGAAAATTATCCGGACACCCATTGACTTTAATGCATTTGGATAAAATAGGCACACACAAAAAAATTTACGTGAGTGTCAAAATAATTTTGACGCCCATTGACTTCAATGCGTTTAGCGAATTTTTTGCTAATTTGTCTGCAAAGCGAAATGGGACAAATTTGCCAGTCACTAATTTGAAGTACCTGTTCTACAGGTATGGGACCGGTTATTGAGCAGACAATATTCTCGTCACTATCGGCGCTGATCCAGGACACGGCACACAGACGACAGTATCAATGCAAAAGGTTGGCTTTATTTAAACACACACATGCGGTTGTGGATTACAGCGGTGGATATACAAGGCTGTCTGACTTATGGGACCGGTTATTGCTCAGTACCTGGGGTATTCTGGATAAGTGATCTTTCTGTAATTTCCATTCTTTACTTAAAAATGATTTATATATTAAATGAACCCAATAGGATTGTTTTGCCTCCAATGAGGATCAATTATATCTGATATAGGAGCAAGTACAAGTTACCATTGTTACAAAGAAAAAGGAAATACTTTTTTAAAATGTTAGTTATTCAAATATATTGCAGTCTATGGGAGATGGACTTTACATAATTCAATGCTTTCTGGATAACAGGTTTCCAGATAATGGATCTCATACCTGTAGATGATTATAAATAGAACCACTAATGACAAAACATTAATGAACACATATATCTTCAACATTGGCAATTAGGTTTGAAGCCATTCACATGCTATATTTCCATGCACATGGATAGTAATGAACATCTATAGGTGACCTTGAACAGCAGTGGTTGTAAGTTTGAATCTAAATATTTGTTTTTATGAATTATTACTATTATTATTATTATTATTATTGCTACTTGAACTATATCGCTTCAAAGCACATAGCAACCCAATAATGCTATTATCTACTATTAAAATGATCTTAAAATAACTACCTACATTGATAAAATGTGTTTGATTTCAATGCATGTTTTTTGGATACTACTCATATGAACGCAGTTGCATGAGGATTTATGCACAGCCCATGTAGACACAGAGAGAGGAAAAATGTGACAGAAGTATAGGCAAAACAACATGGTATTTACAGGAAAACCTTTGCTAAAACATGATATACATCGTCTTAGACATACTGTTCTGCATTAGCAAAGTGAGCAAAACGATGTTCAGAGTTTCTGCTCTCCCTATGATATATAGGCTTTGCATCTCTAGGGAATATTCAGCGCCTTTTACGATGTAGATATATTATTCACATTGGTGTAGGAGGTATTAAACCTTTGAAATCACAGCAAGGTGAAATTTGATTTAAAATGCTAATGGAATTGTACAAAACACGACCAAGCCAAAATTAATTTCAAAGCTTATATGAAAATCTCATAAGAAAATTACAAACAATGTTGAGCCCTTATGCTCATTTTAAGATGGAGAAGGAAGGAATTACATGAGTGAGTTGTGAGAAGAAAACCAAATCATAGCAGGACTGTTTCTTAGACAGTAGACAGACAGGATTGTGATTGGTTAGTTTGTATGCATGCTAAGTAGTGATTAGACTAAACTAATATTTTATAAAAACAAATATTAGAAAATTGTTCCATGTTGCCTAAAATTTCAAATAAAATATTAAACAACTTGTTCTTTGCATTTGGTTCCTCTTTAAGGCCAGTAGTATTGCTTCTTTGTCAATGTGGCATACTGTTAGCTTAGTTGACCGACAACTGGTACGATACAATGTTTTATCTTATTCTTACAGGAAAAAAGCAAACTAGTCAGAAACAAAGAATTATTTGATTGAAGTAAACCTCCACTTTCCCGTTATTCTGCACCTCCTTCATCCCCAACTGCATCAAATGATTTTCTTTTCCCATGTACAATGTACCAGGAGCATGCTCGCTGGAAGCCAGGACCAGTTCACCTTCCAGTGTTAGTGCTTTTGCAATATAAGACATACTATGGGGAACAGGGATGCTTTTGGGGGTGTATTTGGTGCAGTTTATGGAAGGGCATGCATTTTTGAAACAATGCAAGACAGCAAGATGTTCTTTTACAGCCTCTTTGTAATTACTGTTCCTTTAAGTGGATTTATCATTAGATATTTAAGTGCAAATGCATTTTTTAAAAAGAAACAAAAATACTTTCCTAGATAGAGTTTATATACCTTTAACGCTAATAATAATTATTTTCTCCTCTGTGCAGGTAGATGTTTCTAATCGTTATACTTTCTCTTCATCGTATAAAATAAAATGCTTTAAATCTGTCACATAAGCATCTAAAATCAGGATTTCATGGAAAAATTAATGCAATCATCATTTTGTTGTAGGAACTAAACTAATGCCTCAGATTTAGTCATTCAATAGCCTGTTATAGTATAAAAATGATGAGGCAGAGAAGGACCATAGTCATTAAGGTAGAGAGAAGGAAGCAAGTTCAGTTGCAGATCATTTTGATTTCATGTAAAAGGTTGCAACATTTTCTAAATACTGCCTACTGTTTCTGCCAAATTATTTGCCCTGGGCAAACTTTCCATAACTTCACTGTTAAAAAACAAACACTTTCCAGAGATGAAGGTAAAAATAATTTTATTTCAATGGCCTCAGTCCTCTGTAAAGGCCAGACAGTAAATAGATTTGGAGAGAATGCATTCCCCACTGGGCCTAGTGTATATTTATATAAAGTGATGGTGTACTCATTATGTGCCTCTTCTCCAGTGTTACCAACCCAATATGTGAATGTCTGCCTTCATGGCCTAAAGCTTCAATTATATTGATTTATTTTGTTGCTCCTGGTTTTGTTTTTATTGTCCTTCACATTTTTAAAGCTAAAATTGCATTATAGTTTCAAAATGAGGTCTTTACAGAACAAAGTAATGTAGACTTTCAGTATAGCAGAGTTCATGAGATCTAGTGCAGGGCAAACTTAATGGTATAATCAGAATTAAATGTTCATATTACTTAAATTACTTAAAATATCATTGTCACTCTAATTCTATCTGCAGTACTGAGGCTAAACATACAGTAAATTTTGTGTTTAACAAGAGATTAAATAAATAAATCTTAACACCAGCTCAGCTAAAGATGTAAAGCAGGCAAAAACAAGTTCTAGTTCAGGCACAGGGCAGGCAGAAAGTAATCAGAGTCTGTGAAACAGGCACAATATCAGGGCCAGTGGCAGCAAAGTGGTAGTCAATTAACAGGTCAGGAGTCAGAAACCAGGGAGTCAGAACCAGTGGAACAAAAGCAGGCAGGAACCAATTTACACTGCAGAAACTCGTGAATCCAAATGACTTGGACAAAGCAGAAGAGAAAATAATCCAGCACAGGTTGTTGAAGGAGGCAGGATTAAATAATCCCTTAATTAGGCTATTGCTTTCAGTTGGATCATAGGCTACCAGGTTACCAGGACACACAGGGGAAAGGTAATTGATATTATCTGCAGGCCCAATTCACACTGCCTCCTGTGGCTCAACCTGGAAATGCAGTAGTGTCTTTTTTTTCACAGCACCTTTTTCCACATAAAATACATTGAATTCTATGGGCTTCTTTATGGACTTTTTCCATAGTAATGTGGAGATTCAATGCAAATCCATACTTGGCAAAAAATTTGCTCATCACCATTTGTCTATCTATTCCAACTAACAGGTACTTAAAACATCTAAACATTAAAAATTTAGAACTGATTTGCCATGAACATGGGTTTATATTAGTTTAGGTAACATCAAGTAGAATGCATTTTTTCTACAGAGAAAATGCTAATTTTTCAAAAATAATGATAACAATTGTTTGTTTAACAAGAACACTATGGAAGACTGCACTATAGTATTTATGGATAATTGGTTTCTGAATAATACCTATTATTGTGCAAGCCATTAGCTAACGTATTTGACATTATTTAGCCTTTCTGGAAATCATCTTCATATTACTGAATACACAGAACATGTTAAAGATCATACACTTTTCAATTTAATTTTACATGGTTATACAACTTGTACTGTAGTGTTTTCTTGCACTATGAACAGTATGGCAATTAAATTATTACTTATTATTTTTCTTACAAACTTGATTATGTTATGCGCACACTCTGAGGACCAAAGTCATATTTGCCTCTGATATGATTAAAATGAATTCTGATAATACATTGTGCAATTCAACTAAAAGTAGAACATTATTAAAAAATGACTTGGGATTATATTAATCCCTAGATACATGCAAAGGATTAATGTTCTTAGTATTTAGTTAGATATGCCTTCCTACGCTTTACACACACACACACACACACACACACACACACACACACACACACACACACACACATATATATATATATATATATATATATATATATATATATACCTGTATATAGATGAATGAAGCATGTATGGGCCACACACCCTGAAAACAATCGAGACCTGGGTGCTCATGCATGGATAATTAAAGAATAAAACCTTTTTTATACCTTTTTTCTTTGTATATATATATACATATATATATATATATATATATACATCTAACCAAAAAAACACTAGGGACATAGGTAGGCCATTGACTATTGTTCATTTGTTCTTTTTTTTCTTTATTGTTTTTGTTTTGTTGTAAATTGTGATGGTTAAACATGTTTATTCATTGTATTTGTTCTGGAATAACTGCCCCCTTCTGGTCCTGCCGGTATTTTTCCCATTGGACACAATTGGCTGATTGGTGTACTCTTGCTGATCTTATTTTGTGCTGCCTGCCCTGACCTTTTGCCCATCCTTGATTATGATTTTGCCCCACCTAGTTTGTACTTCCTGGTTCCTAGTCTGTCCTCACAAGTCAGTAGACTCCCGGCTGATATCACTGAATAAGGTTCTGTTACAATAAGTTAGGCTGTTGTATATGTTAATTTATTTTAAATATCTTTGTGTATAAATGACTGCAGCCTTCACTTCCCACTTGTGGTCGATGTCCATTTATTGTGTGAGGTGGTGTAGAGTTGGGAGAGGGGTACTGCAGGTCTGGACTCTGGTCAGATTATTTTCATTCTTAAAGCCCACCTCCATACACACAACTACCCATCTGCACTTATTTCATGGCATTTGAGTTAGATAGCTGTCATATTTTTATCTTGAACGCAATGAAAAATGGTTTACCCACAAGACAATCATCATACATCCACTGTCTACTGTACATCATTATCATTTGATTAGCAAAACTAAAGATGCAGTATACATCACATCCCCCTACTTCCTACCTGCCACACTTTTACACACTTTATTGTCATCAGTCATGACCTTTTAAATAATTTAATAATTAATTTTATAATTTTAATTTCAGTTAATTCAGCTGAGGAGTGCTGCATAATTTATCAGACTTTTTATAAATAAATAATGATAGACAAGTGTGAATCAGTATTTATGATCACTGAATACAATATATTCCAGCTACTAAAATTTCTGCCGCAAATGTTGCCTACTCTGAAACATATTATTCCAGATTGCACACTGATAACATTCTGCAACAGCTGCACACCTATATCATGACCGTTACTTACAAAGCAGTATGTTTATAAATAAAGCCAATCACTGTTTTCAGAAGACCGAATGTAAGCAGATGGGGAGATAATTAAGCTTTGTTTTTTTATTTTGCCTGAAAAGCTTGAGGCTGAAAGTTTGGTAAAATACAACAATTTATTTAAACAATTTTAAAAACAAATACTCTTTAGTGAGTGGGCATATGTTATTAATTACAGTGTATCTCTTTTTAAATAATGGATTTACTGATCCATGATCAATCAGTTATATTGATTCTACCTCTATCGTTTTCCTTCCTTGAGATTTGGAAAAAGACTTATGTTCTGGTTTTTCAAACTTTAACCCTTTTAGGTAATGATACTTGTAGCACGTTGAGGCTGATTTAACCTGACTGTGCAGCGCTAACTTAGTATGCTTGCTGACCCTTTAAGAGTTTAAGACTATACCTTATACTCCAACATACAGAGACAATAAGGACAACCATGTTGGAACATAAAAGCTTGATTATCAAAATTGCAATTAGCAAATTGCAATTAGCAGGTTCATGCAGCCATTACACAACAGTAAGCAACTCAACCACACGCTGTATAGAAAGTATGCACAGTATAAGTCTTGAGCACAGTGACATCTTCAGGCCATTTGTATAAACACCATATATTCCCCTTTAGTAGGAAAGCATTTGGACAACTACAGTATAATAAACAGCAACAATTAAACAGTATGTATTTTAAAACAATATTATACATTCTTCACATCACAAAGTCCTTGTCCATGCAGGTAGTTTTCTGATTCTCTCAGTATGCCTTAAAGGTTCACTTTCTTCAGGCCTATTGCAGTTGACATCAGGAGTAGGAAAATGTTCTTCATCAAATGGAGCTTCTCCAAAGTCATATCTAAACAGAAGCAAGACGACTTCCATTCCATATGCGTCCATCAGTTCAAATGTATATGGTCCTCGCTGGCGTCTCACTTCAAGTGCTGTAGTAAATTTAGATTGTCCTTGTTTCAGTATTCCTGGCTGAAAGTGTACTTCTCTTGCACCACGGTTTCTGTCAGTATAAGCCTTGCATTTGGCTTGTTGATGTTTCACAATGTCAGCTGCAGATGATTTTGTAGGCACCGTATTTTGTGGAAGTTTGATGTCTGCAACATGTAACTTAGTGCACATCTGTCTGCCATGTAATAATTCAGCTGTAGATGATTGGGTTGTTGCTTGGCACGTTGCTCTGTAGTTATGTAGGAACTCTGTTGTAAATACTTTCCAAGATTTCCTAGTAAGATTTGCTGTCTGTAGTGCTTCTTTCAGACTTCTGTTGAATCGCTTGATTTCTCCATTTGCTTGTGGGTAATACACTGAAGATTTCCTATGCACAATATTCCTCTCTCTCAGAAAGGATTCAAACTCATATGAGACAAACTGTGGTCCGTTGTCTGATATTAACTCCTTGGGATTACCTTCTCTGCTGAAGACTATAGACAGAAATGTTATTACTGTAGCTGATGTTATATGAGAAACAAATGCAATTTCAGACCATTTACTCTAATAGTCTATCATGGTTATAGCAAATCTGCAAAAGGACCGACAATATCAATATCAAGTTTTTCCCATGCTGAATCAGGGAATTGTACTGGTTTTACATCTGGTCTCAACATAACTTTGTGTACAAAGTTTTTCGCACAGCCTAGTGAAGTGTTGCTTTGTGGTGACATTTTAGACACTGGCTGTGTGGCAGGCACTGGTGCTGTAGTAATGAGACTAATTGTAGGTTTAATACAACAAAGAGATCCCTTCCAAGTATAGCAGTACCCTTACTCACAATGTAAAAGTCACATTTTGCAGTATTTCAAATTGTACAGTCACTGGCAAGCAACCAAGAACAGAGATCCTTTAAGTAACTGACCAGTTTCAGGGCAGGTGCAACAAGCAGATCTTTTGCAAAGTATTTCAAGAAAATATCCTTTGGTAGTATAGAAACAGCTGAACCTGTATCAAGCATCAGGTTAATGGAGTGTCCCTTGTCAGCAGAAGCAGTACTGACACTGACAGTGCATATAAACTTGTCTTTAATACTTTCTACCACTAATTTAACTTAAACTTGTGTTACCTGCCAACAATCTCATCTAATAACAGCATGTTATTGGGGAGATGGTTTCTTTGCTGCAGCATTTTAAATGCAAGTAATGTGCCCTGATGTATCGCATCTTTAATGTATTTGATTTTGTATTTGGCCCAGAGCTGAGTGTCTGGGATATGCTTGAGATATGGCAATTCAGAGTTGAGCAACTTACCATTATTTTAATTAACTAGTGCAGTTGTACATAACCTTGTCAAAATTTAAAAATCAATTGTATTAGAAAAATAGACAAAAAAATATACTTTTAAGTGCTGTTATTTATTGTTTGAGGCTTCTTCAGTAACATAGCAGCATAGTAACATAGTAAGTAAGGTTGAAAAAAGACACATGTCCATCTCCTTTTATTAACTACCTCTGCCAGTTGATCCAGAGGAAGGGAAAAAACCCATCTGAAGCCTCTCCAATTTGCCTCAGAGGGGGAAAAAATCCTTCCTGACTTCAAAATGGCAATCGGACTAGTCCCTGCATCAACTTGTGCTATGAGCTATTTCCCATAACCCTGTATTCCCACATTTGCTAAAAAGCCATCCAACCCCTTCTTAAAGCTATCTAATGTATCAGCCTGTACAACTGATTCAGGGAGAGAATTCCACATCTTCACAGCTCTCACTGTAAAAAATCCCTTCCGAATATTTAGGCGGAACCTCTTTTCTTCAAATGGAATCGGTACAACAGACTTCTCAGCCAAGTTGATATTGCTGCATATTCACACAATAAAGGATAGATTTTGTAATTATGATATATAATTTTAAGGCTAATTATTTTTTGGCATTTGCACTAGTGTTATTTTTGTAAGGTCTTGACTCATTAGGCCTTAGCACAATTAAGATGAAAATAATTCCAGCAAGAGCTTAATAAATTACAAGAGCCTTTCAACCTCTCAGTAAGAAATTTAGTGATGATCCTAAATATAAAGATTAATGACACACAAATTAGGGAAAGGCTATGAAAAGATACCAAAATGCTTCCTGTTTTCATTTCTCAGAAATGTCAATATGATATGGAAGTGAAGGAGAGCTCATCTCAATGCTGTTTGCCCAGCCTGCATGCTTGGTTTGAACGTACAGTAAGTTAAGACTATTTCAGTAAGCATCTATTGAAAAGCTTTCATTATTCCATTATACATGGGATCTTGATATATACCTTTTAGATAGATGACTATTATGCTATAATTATCATATAGAGAGAAATTAAATATCAGGGCACATGGAAACTAAGAACTTGTGAAGTACCATGTCAGATTTTAAAATTAAATATAAAAAAGTGTTTGGATTTCATTTAAGAATTCTAAAGCACTATTAACTGATGCATATTGTTAAAACAAATGTTTTCCTGTGACAGAAAACTCAAGTGAAGGAGTAAGGATACCTCGTTAGATGAGGTATTTTACCCTGGGTGGACTTTCTTAAATAAGTTCAGCAGCTTTTAGGTTAAGGAACTCATGCAGGAATGACTGTTTGAGAAAGATGCAAGATGACCTATGAATATTTCTGAAAGAGAATTATTCCATGAAATAGTGCGGAAAAATCATACAGCAAAAATAGTAAGACTGTTAAGCTGACACATAGGGGGTGATTTATCAACGTCTGAATTTATCTCAATATTGGCTGCTATAAACTCCGATCTAACCCGCTCGGGTTTTTAATGCTTATTTATTATTTCATTTTCCCGAAAATTTGCTTTGCGGGAAAAGCTCAGATTTTCACGTTTTTTTCGTGAATTTTCCCCGACTTTTTCGGAGTTTTCACCTGAAAGCTCCGAAAACATTGTGAAGTTGCCCGAAACCCCAGACACAACCAAAAATCAATGGGACTGTTCCCATTGATTTTTATGCAACCTCGACAGGTTTGAGATGCCGTGTTTTTATATTCGTGCTTTTTAGCCCTCAGGGTTTAATAAATTCCGAAAAATTCGTGATTTTTTTAAAAGTCCGATTTTATATAAAAAAAACCCAATAATTTTTCGGATTTCAGGGAATTTTGGGTATTCGGAGCTTGGTAAATAACCCCCATAGGATCAGCATTTTAACTGATTTTGGCCATAATGTATGCCAGATCGTGGGACCTATTAGTCTTATAAAACTGCAATTTGTGATCTTTTGGGGGTTACAAATGATAGGAAATGTATGAAAATGTATGTCAGCTAATGCATTGTGCATTTGCACAGTATTAATTCATTTAGGCTGCTAACTGATCAGTACGATACAAGAGTATCGCCCAGGCTACAACATTTGGAGACTATATGGGTCATTTATGACCGCAAGCACAATTGCATTTCAGCATGTTTCCCCGCAGTCAGTTGTTTGTAAAACCCCATTCATTCAATGTACTTGAATGCACTCATTGTGCTTCCATACAATACTAATGGTGCTCACAAATTTTAAAACAGCATTGTTACAGATTTAATCCACAGATTATTTGATACTTTTTAAATTTTACTTCAGTGATTTAATTCTTTTTTTTTTTTTGTAACTTGTAATTTTTATTTTTCATTAGAAAAAGCATAACATAGTGGCATGTTCTATACAATCTTTTCATTTGTTTCGTAATAAACAATATGGGTTCTTGGTTACAGGCTTATGTACATTGCTTAGTATCATGTCCAAAGGTATATGTGGTGGACTGTACATAGATTGTTAAGTAAACATTTAAATAAAACTCAACAACAAATGAAAAGAAAAAGAAGAAAGGGGAATAGAACGAAGAAACAAAGAATGCTGAATATAACCATCACTGCTTAGCCATTAATGGTCGGGGTTTGTGGCTGAGCCCAGTTCGAGAATAGTTCCCATGGAGACCAAACCTTGAGGTACAATGGAATTTTATTTTGTATTCATGCCAGGTTGTATTCATACAGCTTAATACTATTAACCCTTTGTTTCACTTCTTGCAAGGAAGAGATCGTGGGGGTCTTCCATTTAGCCACAATTGAGATGCGGGCGGCTGAAAGCACCTGTCAATTTTTGCATGTGCTTTGGAAGTTGCTTATAAGGTTTTCCCAGGAGTACATTAAGAATGCATTTATATAGGGTATGAAGAGTGATCTTGCTTAAAAAGTTTATAATCTTCATTCCAGAATGTTTGTATCTGTGGGCAGAACCAAAATATGTGGGGTAGGCTTCCCTGATGTCCACACTCTCTTCAGCAATGGGGGAAAGTCTCCAGGAATAATCAATGATGCTTAGCTGGTGTATGACACCAAAACATTAAAATTTTAAAAACATTTTCTTGTTGTCTGGCACATGTGATCCCTCACTTGGTATTGTCCCATATTACATCCCATTCCTTCGAATCGATTGTCCTCCCTATACAATCTTCACACTTTTGCATGTAACTGTGCCTATATCCCGTTTCCAAAAAAGGTTTGGCTAGTATCTTATAAATGGAAGAGATTAAACCTTTTTGTGGTAGACCCTGAACTGCCATACGTTCAAAAGAGGTGAGTGAGTCGGCTGTATTTGCTGCCAATATGGAGGCATAATAGTGTCTTAGTTGGAGATATTCATACCATGGTAATAAGAGGACTGGGGTCTTATCATTTAGGTTATCTCTTGTAGGGAAAGTGCCCTTGGCTTGTGTAGTCATGTCTCTTACGGTAAAAAAAGTGTTCTCCCAGCTGGCGTATATTGTGAGGTTAATGCTGGCTGAAACTGAGGGTTACCCAGGTGTGAAAGTAGTAGGGATGGGTTTCATACTAATTTACACTTAAACCTTAATTTCCCCCCAGAGTTTCATTGTATGCTCTGTGGTCTTAATCATCCATATTTTGGGTTTGTCCTTTCCCAATACTGACCAGATCCATGCGTTGGTGTGATACGGCTGGAAATGGTATGTTTCAATGTTTGCCCAGATGATATCCGAAGACCAATGTGACCATGCCATTATGAATGGTGAATCTGGACTGCTTCGTAGTAATATTGAAGCTGTGGTGCCCCCATGCCACCAATTCGAGTGGGGGTTGTTACGATTTTTCTGTTTATTCTATGCCTCTTTTTACCCCCATATAAAGACATGAAATAGTGTAATGACCTGGGGCCCAGGGTCCTGTTTTGACCATGCCCCCTTCCGCCAGGGTCCTATTTTGGCCACACACCCTCTCCCAGCAGGGTATAAATTTACCTTGCGCACTGGGGAAGTGGTGCAGTTATTAAAGATCCTCTTCTGTTCTGGTCCTGCCTCCTGTGCTCAAGACTGCCTTCCTGCAGCTCCTCCCTCTTCTGCCTTGGTTTCTCCTTCTCACTTTTTGCCCGGGGTTTCCCTTCTTCAGGCCCCTCCCCTCTGCTCTAGCTGACAGCCTGCTCCTGCTTCTCTGGCTCCTGTTAACTCCTCAACTCCTGGCTGGATCTCCTTGCCTGTTACCTTGGATTACAGTTCTGCATCTCTGGCTCCTGTTAACTCCTTGACTCCTGGCTGGATCTCCTTTCCTGTTTCCTTTTATTACAGTTCTGCATCTCTGCCTCCTGTTAACTAGTTGACTCCTGGCTGGGTCTCCTTGCCTGTTCCACTGGATTATAAATCTGCAGCTCCAGTTCCTGTTAACCCCAGTGACTTCTGGTTTGGAACCTAACTTATATGTACGTCTCAATAACCGTATCTTTCCTACCGCTAATAACTATACCTGGCTGCCCTTTGTAGTACTTACCCTGGAGTTGCGCTTTGCTGTGGATCTCCGTCACCTTTTACCTGCAAAGAAAAACTCCATTACTATTACTCCATCCAGCCCAAAAGGAACTGTGAGACTCGCCACTGGTATGTGGAAGGTCACCATCCTCTCTATGTACTGTAGCTGTTTGTGTTCTTCCCCATACGCTGCACTGAGGAGGGACTGATGTGAATGTTGCACAAAGAACTGTTATTCATACTACACTGGCCAACGGGGTCCTCTGTTAAACTTCTTGAGCATTACAAATAGTGTCTGAATCTTCTTTAGTACTGTTTGGGAAACAGGAATAGGCAGAGTCTTAAAAAGGTAGAGATACTTTGGGAGAATGGACACTTATAGAGAGGCTATTCACCCATCCATGATGTAGAGTATTCTGCCCATTTAAGCTTCATCTCTTGTATCAGAGGTGGGAATCTCATTTGAAGAGATCATCATATCTGGGTGTAATGCGTGCCCCTAGATAGGTGATATAATCTTTCTTCCAGTTATACTTAAAAGTGGCTTGCATTGCTTCCAAGGCTGGATTAGGGATATGTAAAAGGAGTGCCTCAGTCTTAGCTACATTGATCTTATATCCAGAGAGAGTGCTATATGTATCTAAAAGCTTTTGCAGGGAGGGAAGAGATACTTGTGGATTGGTTATTGTGAGAAGTACATTGTCTGCGAAGAGAGTGATTTTATGTTGACTGGACCCTACCTCTTGACCTTTAATGTCTACATGGTTGCGTATATGCTAGCCAATGGCTCTATGCTTTGTGCATAGAGGAGGGGCGAAAGAGGGCAACCCTGCCTGGTGCCGTTTGAGATCCGAATTGGTTTGTTGGAGTGGCCTAGTAGTTTCAGATAAGTAGTGGGGTTGTTATAGAGAGCTTGTAAAGCTTGGAGAAAAGGGCCATTTAGGTTGAGATGCTGGAGAAGGGCAAATAAGTAAGACCAGCCTAGGCGGTCGAATGCCTTCTCTGTGCCTAAACCAGTGGTGCCCAAACTTTTTGCAATGAGGGCCAGATTTGGTGAGGTGAAAATGCGTGAGGGCCGACCATTCAGCCGACATTCTTTGAACCATTAACATTAAATAACAGGAATCGAGTAATCGTAGCAGTAATATTTAGGCACATTAGTGAGATGATCTGCCACTTGGTCTATACTGCTGCCTGTGTGCTGAAGGTGTTAGCAGTAGACACGTACTGGAACGTAGTGATGCCATACTTCTTTTTACCGTACTGGCACATCAGTACGTCTATTGACACCATGTGAAAACAGCGTGTCTCTACGTGCCAGTGTGTGTCTATTGCTAACACATTCAACACACAGGTAGCAATATAGACCAAGTGGCAGATCATTCACTAATGTGCCTTAATATTACTGCTATGGGATTCCTGATCGCACTGCGCTGGGGGGCCTCATTATTATTAACTCATGATGGAGGCTGAGGGCCGGTGTAAATTTGAAAAAGGGCCGAAATTGGCCCCCGGGCCGCACTTTGGACATGCCTGGTCTAAATTTAGTATCATTGCCTGCTTTTTCTGCGTATCCAGTATGTCAAGTAGGTTGATCACTCGCCTTGTGTTATCTCCAGATTGGCAGCCTAGTATAAAGCCTATTTGGTCTGTGTTAATCAGTTTTGGCGCCTTGGCAGGTACCTTCTCAAACGTTTTCTGCCTACCCGCTAGTTCAGGCAGCTTCCTCCCCTGCTGCTCTTGCCCCCTCCTCTCTCCTCCCCTCTAGCACTTCCCCCGTCACTCCCTCCCGTGCTCTTCCCCTTTGTTACATGGCATGCACACAGTTGCGAGAGCGCACTTACGATCGCGTGCCAGCTCGAACAGTTCCGCTTGCGCGTGCGCGCACACGGGGGGGTATTTCCTGCTGGCTGCCTAGGGCGCTCTGTCAGGATGGCCCAGCCCTGGGGCTGCTGTAAGGTTGGTTTGTAAGGATATCAGCTGGGTTGTGAGAGTTGTGTAGTGAACGGCTCAGAGTCAAGGTCAGGTTCTAGTGAAGAGAGATCTAGGGCTTGGAGTAGCTGCGTATGTGGTTGTTGAGAGAGTGTTAGTGACTGAACTGCATTTGATCACTGTCCCGTTGTGAGCTTGCCAGGGAGGAATTTGGAGAGGAAATGCCATGCGTGTCTCTGTCTTTTGCTGCTCGCCTCTCAGCTGGGCTTGTCATTGACGAGAGTTGGCATTACAATATGAGCTCCTGGTGAGGAACATGGGGTTAAAATACTTAAAAAACAAATGGTGCTGTTACCTCAAACAAACTGCGAAAAACGTTTAAGTCGAAACCTTGTGATGCACCTCCGCTGTGTGCTCCGGAATAGGTCCACAAATATAAAGTTCGCAAGGATCGATCAAGACTGCAGGTTAACTGCTCAAGCTTAGTGTTTATTGTTTAACATGTTTCGAGTCTCGTGGGACTCTTTGTCAAGTGTATAACAATATGTAGGAAGGCATATAAATTAGTGTTTAACAGGAAGTGACATAATAAAGTGAATACCCGCCCTCCAACGAAAAAAAGGGGGGGGGAAAAACAACGCATTTTTTTTTTTTTTTTGGAAACAATATTTTAAAAACAGTTTTCTGCAACGTAAGTCCAGTCCATATTCAATAAAGTTCATTTTCCAAAAAGGGGGAAGAATTTGTGTTTTTCTTTCAATCTATGTTCGTGGGTTGGTTACTGGTGTCACCGAGGTGCTGTAAAAAGATGCTGTGAAAGAATAAAACATTCAACCAATGGGCGAAAAACTAGCACTGCCTAATACGGCCTACTTGCCCAATCTGTTTTTAGAAGAATAGACGATCTGACTCAGAGTACACTAGGACTTAAATGTAATTCTACATGGAAAAATTAACATATTCACTATACGTTACCATAAATGGGAATTCTGAAACTTTCTTATTGCGTGGCTAAGGCAAGAGGTCAGAATCTGGAAGAGAGGTTAACACATGAATCACAGGAAACTTTTCACACTCCATGATTCGTTTAACCCTTTAGGATTTACTGTGTTTAATTTTCTAATCCAGTACATCTCTCTTTGTGATAATCTTAGATGTGCAACAAACACAATTCAGACATGCGAACGTGCCCTTCTTTGGTTTGCCGATAACTCTTTGGGTACGTGGACCCGGGGGATTAACTTCTGATGGACAAAGGATATCCCTTAGGTTGCTTCCCCTTTTGTAACTGAATAATGGGGTACTAGGAAAACATTTACCTAGAGCGTTGTCTTGTTGGACTATAGGCCAGTATTTACGGATGGTTTTTTCTGTAGCCTTACTGTTCATACTAAAAGTAGATACAAACAGTAGCAACCTATTCTCTTTTTTAGGTTTTTATGTAAGGAGTTCTTTCCTGTCAATCTTATAAGTCTCTTCAATGCAATTATTAATGGACTTACGGTTGTAACCCCTGTCTAGGAATCTTTTTCTCAAGTTCTCAGTAGCGCTCTCATATTTATCTATATCGGACGAAATCCTACGGACAGAGCCTTTCCAAAAAATAAGGATATCGTCCACATTTCGAAAGTACTGGATGATATGTTGTTTAAATACCCCTTCTAGAAAAACTTTCTTTTCAAGGTCATGCACAAAGAGGTTAGCGAATGCCGGTGCCACTGCAGCACCCATTGACGTACCCTGGCGTTGCCAGTAGTACAGTTGATAAGCAGTCAATCAAGAAATACAGTAATTGGGGTGATAAATTAGTATCCAATAATGCCTCTTCTATGACCCTTATACCCTCATCCTGTGGGATAGAGGTATATAAGCTTTGTATATCGACACATACAAGTATAACATCAGGGTCTAATATATCCAGGGCATTCATTTTAACCAGCAGGTCAGTGGTGTCCTTAAACCATACTGGTATATGACAGGTTAATGGTTGCAAATAGCTGTCTACAAATTTAGATAGGGGTTCCAAGACAGACCCAATACCCGAGACTATAGGTCTCCCTGGTGGGTTAGCAAGATTTTTATGAATTTTTGGAAGAAGGTACAGATGCAGCCACTTTGGTTTGTCTGTTTGACACAGAATAACTAAACACAGATATCCCATTTATCTCATTTAACACAGAAAACTGTGACACAACATCCCATCTAATTAAAGCATTCACCATTGTGAACAATGGTGCTTTGGTATGCTAATGAAAAGGTTAAATGCATTAAATGAGTTAAGATAACTTTAGATAACACAGTTTCTTCAATTAACTCTGAGTCATGACGCATTTAACTCACAAATCCAAGTGGCTTCATCTGTACAAGACAGGGATACGTGGAAAATCAGTTATAAGAAATTCCTTCTCTTGTGCCTGAATAACCCCATTCTCCCATGCTTGTATCACCATAAGGTCAATATCTTTTTTAATCTCTTGTGTGGGGTCATAGTCTACTTTCTCGTAGTGGCCTGGTATAGTAAGTTGATTAAGGGCTTCAGTTTTATACTTAGCCATATCCATTACTACTGTTGCCCCCCCTTTATCGGCCTTACGTATGATAATGGTGTTATTATTGCTCAATGAATCTAGGGCTTTTTTCTTCTTAAGCGTGAGATTGGGACGAAATCGTATGCCTCCTTGTGTGGTCCAAATTTTTTTAACCTCATAATTTACTACATTTTCAAAGGCTATTAAAGATTCATTGAAATACCCTGTATGTCTTCATCCTCAGCGCCATCTTGGAGCACCATTCGTCGCTCGGCCCTCTTTATGTAGAAATGGGGACATTGTCACCCGCTGCTCCCTCTGTCTCCGTTTCCCCATCATTCCGCTGTTAGGGTTCTCCTGAGGTTTTTATGTATTAAACAGGCTAGTTAGAGAGCTAATTATGGGGGTTTTGGCGCACCCATGTTACGGAGCTCTCAAAGAGTGCGTGCGCTCTCCACCATGTCAGGCCACACCCCTCCAGTAATTTAATTCCTATACATAACATTTGTAGCTTATTGTGTTAGTTATTTATATCAATTTATATTTTTACTAAAATCTGGTTTAAAGTTTTAAAAAATAACTTTGTTAAATCAGAAGACAATCTGTTGTAATGACAGACTCTCAAACCCAGCAGCTTGGATGGTTTTACAGATAGACCATTTAAATGCATGCGAATGTGATATTCGTATGTTTGAAAAACCTTATTTAGATGTAGAGACAGGCTAGATTCACTGAATCATGCAAGTGCTTTTGTGCATGAAATTACTGTTGAGGTGATGAGTGATTGCATCTGCAAAAGGACTTTTAGTTTAAAAGGGATTTTGAAGGTGAATAACATAGCTTCCACACTACATTAAATGTCACAGATTGTTATTTATTTATTTTTCTATAACTATTTTCATAAACAGATATTTAACAATTATTTAAACGGGGTCCAAAGTTTCCAAAAGACTGACTATTGAGTCCACTAATAAAAACATTCAAATATTCAAGAGACTTCACTGATGAGAATGCTGCTGATCAAGAACAAGCACTCAGAATGTTTAACCCTGTATAATATGTTAAAATATATATAAAGAAAATTGCTGTTTTAGTGTGTTTAGATTCCTTTTAAACCATGCTCACACAATGGAACAAGTATACAATGAGGTCAGGGTGCTTTACACTGGGTTTAAATGTTTTCTTTTCACATGGCAGTGACCAACCAGTGGATTACTCCCGAGTCCCTACTGCCATGTGAATGGGACAGGAAATAGCAAGCTATAATAAAGAATGTTTGCTTCCCACCACTATGGTTTTCCTTACTGTCCCGCTCCCTCCTGTTAGTCAGTATTAGAGTTCCCTGAAGGTCTGACATGGTTTATAAGCCACTTCCTGCCTTTTTTTAACTATATACTCTCATTAGGGAATTTGTGCAAACTCCTTGCTCTTATGCCTATAAGGGCAGAAGCACAGAGCCTGTCTCTATGTGTTGTAAGCTGTTACCTAGCAAACAGCCATTCAGTGCAGTAGGAAGTGACACAGCAGTTAGTGAGTGGCTGGCATGAAGAGGAAGTCACAGAGACTGGCAAAAGAAGAAAGCTTGGCATAGAGAGCCGCATGGTGGACAGAGAAAGAGGCCAGAGAGCTGCTGGTGGGCCCAGAGAGCTGAGAGGCTGCACAAAAAGCATTCATTTGGATCAGGCTGGCTCAGGGAAGACACATACTGTGCCTGTGAAAGGAATACAGACTGGAGGAACAACCAGCAGGAGATTACTATCTGAGCATCCAAAGGGGCTGGTAGTTGCACTGTATGCCTGACTGTGCTGGACTCGCCTGAAGAGAGCTCTAAAGAGGATTTGTGTTAATATCCTGTTTAAAGGGACAGTACCCTAAAGAGTGCTGAAGATAAGCAGACTGTTTATATCAAAGGACTTTGCCTTGTTAGTTAGCTAGACAGATTGCGCTAGCAAGTTAGTTAGTGAGGCCCTATTGCCACCGGTTAGGAGTGCTGCATGTACTAGTTGGCTTTTTATTTTAGATAAACAGTTATTTAAGTTAACCAATACTGTTTGTCTGTTTTTACTGTATTCCTAGTGGGGCCACCCATAGGTGCATTCCCAGATTCCACTAGGTGGAGGCACTGCGCTAGTAAGTACCAGGTACCCAGTCTCTCCCCATACCACTGCGAGTGGCTCAGGTTTGTCCCATGCCATCAGGTAACGTGGAGTGTAACACAGACAAAGGGGTGTCGAAAGGGTTACATCTCTTTTCAGGCTGGTGTTCCAGATGCTCATATTCTGGCTCCAGGGGTGAGTTTAATCTGAGAGTGGCTCTGGATGGATAAAGGCTGTTTACCTCTGATGTATATTAATATACATTAATAGTATATTGACTTCAGCAAAAGACTCAAATAGGCAAAGATTCACTGCAGAAATCAAATACTAGTCTTTTACGCACTTCCATTGATCACACTGCTAGACTAAAAAAGATAAGTTGTAAAAGTGGTCCCGTGCAGAAGCTGAAATAGTGGTCAAGTGGTGGCCAAGGACACCTTGGTTCTCCCAGCTATTCTTACTGGCCAAATATAGGTCCACCTCTGCTTGTACAAAATGTATCCAATGGACTTGCATTTGAAAGGGACTCTTTATAACATGCAGGACTACTATACATGACAATTCTATTTCCACCTTATTTGCAGACAAGAGTCCTACTAGAAAGTACTTCAAAATCTGGAAAAAGCTGTCCTCATGGTGTGCAGAAAGGAACCTTAACCCTCATCTAGCTTCAAAGGTTCAAGTTATGGAATTTCTACAGAAGGGAGTAGAACTGAGTTGACTATTAAATAGCACAATACAGCCATCTCTTACTTTTAACTTAATTTTTTCATCAAAAGATTTTTCCAGGCTCTTAGAGACTATATAAAGACTATGCTATGGGTTAATAAACAAGTAACAAACTTTAGACCATGTATTACATCACCAAGCTACGACCTAAATATCGTTATTTTATGTGTTGGTTTTATTCATTTTAATTTGTGCTCTTACACATCAAAAGTATAATAAATTTCAGTATATAGCGTTATTAATAACTGTAGCTTTAATTGTATATATTAAATAATGTGATAGTGATGAGTTTATAAAAAATCCAGTACTATACTTCATACTATAGTATCAAGTGACAAAGACCATTGCAAAATATTTTTAGACCATTTGCAGAAGTACAGCTGACCTTGTTTTTCAGTCAGAGCTTACTGCATAAGATGTAGGTTGAAATGGACATAAAAATGAGCATCAGAGTGTGAAAATGTTGAATCACATTGACCTTTTATGAATACAACATGCAGTATATTAATACAAAACGTCATAAATCCAACAGAATATTCTAGCACTAAAACAGTTCACAACCAGTGCACATTAATGCTCAGCCTTTATACCAACACAGCTTGGTAGTCTAGACCCATGAAAATAGAATACAAATACATGGTGGTGTTCTGAAATAATGTAGTTGAACTTAAAGGAGGAAAATGTATTTGATAAAAAATAAATTGCCTTTAAACATCTAAAATATATAATTTGAAACAGAAGCCTTAGAGGGAAAATGTTTAACCCTGTAGCAGATGCTATTATTATTATAAACATTTAGGGGCAGATTTACAAAATTCGAGTGAAGAATTCGAATGTAAAAAACTTCGAATTTCGAAGTATTTTTTGGGTACTTCGACCATCGAATTGGTTAAATTCGTTCGAATTCGAACGATTCGAAGTAAAAATCGTTCGACTATTCGACCATTCGATAATCGAAGTACTGTCTCTTTAAAAAATACTTCGACCACCTACTTTGGTAGATAAAACCTACCGAAGTCAATTTTAGCCTATGGGGAAGGTCCCCATAGGCTTGCCTGTGATTTTTTGATCGAAGGATTTTCCTTCGATCGTTGGATTCAA
This sequence comes from Xenopus laevis, assembly GCF_017654675.1. Classification (NCBI taxonomy): domain Eukaryota; kingdom Metazoa; phylum Chordata; class Amphibia; order Anura; family Pipidae; genus Xenopus; species Xenopus laevis. The sequence goes on along the minus strand of NC_054371.1, from coordinate 74,210,230 downwards.
ATCCTTCGAATCGTTCGATTCGAAGGATTTAATCCAACGATCGATCGCAGGATTTGCGCAAAATCGTTCGACTTCGATATTCGAAGTCGAACGATTTTAGTTCCCAGTCGAATATCGAAGGTTAATTAACCCTCGATATTCGACTATTGATGAATCGGCCCCTTACTGTAGGAACCCAGAAATGTAAAATCTATCATATATGACAGCCATGTACAGAACTTTACTACCAGCATTGCAAGGTATGTTAATGGATGTTCGCTACTAACCTTGCTCATTCGTTATTATTGCTGATGAGGTTAGTAGTAGTATGCTTATAATAATACTGGTTTTATGTGTCCTTACCATGTTTCTGAACATTTTAGGATCAACATAGACAATAATCCATGACAGAAATATCTGCTATTCTAAAATTGCTCAATACAACCATCCTAGTTTTCTTAAAGGAAGTGTTCAGTATAAAAATAAAAACTGGGTAAATAGATTGTATGTGCAAAATAAAACATGTTTCTAATATAGTTAGTTTGCCAAATTGTAATGTATAAAGGCTGGAGTGACTGGATGTCTAACATAATAGCCAGAACATTATTTCCTGCTTTGCAGCAGAGGCAGTAACTAATCAGTGACTTGAGGGGGAGGGGCACATGGGACATAACTGTTTGCTTTTGAATCTGAGCTGAATGCTGAGGATGAATTGCAAACTCACTGAACAGTTATGTCCCATGTGGGCCCCTTATAGTCACTGACTAACTCAGAGTTAGAGAGCTGAAAAGCAGGAAGTCGGGTTCTGGCTATTATGTTAGACATCCAGTCACTCCAGCCTTTATACATTACATTTTTGGCTAGCTAACTATATTAGAATTTTGCACATATAATCTGTTTAACCAGTTTTTATCTGTACACTGAACTATTCCATTAAGAAGATGACCAGTTGCAAGAGATTTCACCAATTAGAATCCGGTTTACCAGGACTATGTCAGTCGCCCTGCTTCATACTGTACAAGAAATTCAGCCCTGATATTGCTGGACTACAGGGCTATAAAAAGCTTTAACCCATGATAATATTTTAAGATAAACACTCAATCACATAACCAGCCGTGTGAAGAAAATGTTAGGTTTGCTGCATTTGGCAAATCATACCTAGCAACAAAAATATTGTCAACCACCATTGCAGTTCTGCATTTCTCACTTGACGGTGGTTGACACAACATCTTTTTTTTGCATACATTTCAGCTTTGATCTACTCTGCCTTGCTAGTAACTGCCTTTAGTCTCTTCTACATTTTTATTCTATGAGACACCTGGTTTCTCAGGCAGATACACAAATTAGTGAATTTGTGAAACGCATTGAAGTCAATATGCATCAACATTTTTTTTATGTGTTACTATTTTTTACGAGCGACAGATTTTCTTGCTCCAAATGCATTAAAGTTAATGGGTGTTTTTTCTTATGCTGACTTTTTTGTCACAGCAAATTTTTCCACTGCAAATTTTTTCCACAGTTTTGCAAAAAAATAAAAAAAATGCAGATGCCGAAATGTGGAATTTCACCACAAATCCTATTCACCAATGGCTATACATTTTGTGCAAAAACAGCACTAAACAAAGATGCTAACTGGAGTTTCTACATGTTGTTTGTAATTATAGAATCTAATTTCCCATACTCCCTGCTTCACAAAGTGTGTAAGCTTGCCTTAAACATTATGCCAGGGCATTTTGATTCATGTCTGAAAAGAAATACATTATGAGGCAGATTTATTTAGCATCGAATTGAAAATTTGAATTTGAATTTGAATTTTTGAACTTTTTTATGGTCAAATCTCTCAAATTCCAATAGTGAATTATCCAAACTCGATTCGAATTTTGAGATTTATCATACTCTGGCCCTTTAGGAACTCGAATTAGACTATTTGCCACCTAAAACCTGTCGAGTTCATGTATAAGTCAATGGGAGAGGTCCAGGGACCAATTTGGACATTAGTAGACTTCCTAACATTCTAGTTTTTGTAGGAGAAAAAACTTGAATTGAATTCGAGTTTTCAAATTGGTAAAATTAGTGCAAGTTTTAGATATTCGGTTTTATTATTAAATAACTCCTCAATTAAATTTCGAGTACTATATTCGAATTTACAGGAATTTAAAAAACACGTGAATTTGAAATTTGACCTTCGATAAATGTGCCTCTATGTGTAATTAAATAATAATAATAATGTTTAACTCTACAGATATTTAAAACTTCTGCCCAACAATGTCTCACCCAATAAGGTCTGATCTCACACTAGTGCTCTCACTTCACTCGAGCCTTCCTTACCCCAGGCTTAAGACATCATCAGCTTTAACCCATCAAGGGAGATCAAGAAAGCTACCACTTCCACTGCCACTACCATAAAACCACCTGGCATTGTTATACCAGTTGGAACCTCCGTACCATCCACACAAGAACTACCAACACCTGTCTTTGTCTATGGCTACTGAACAAAGTAAGAAATCTAATGCAAATTATATTTAGGGGTATAGTTTCTCTTTCAGGGATTTTCACACCACATGAATATTTTAAAATTATTTAATGTTTCTTATCCCAAAAATAGGTTGCAAATTAACAGGCCAGAGGGTGGAGGATACTTGAGCTGAATTGAATTATAGAGCAGCAGTGTTTGTCTTTGTCTCAAGGGAAGGATCTTTTGTCATCAAAGGTGTTGTTTATCATTATATCCTTATACAATGTGTAATTAAGACAATTTGCTGTTGATCATTTAAATGTTTTCTGTTTTGAAAAGTTATCTAACAGTTTTTTATTAACCTAGCAACCAGGTCAGTGATTTGTAAACCAGAAAAGAAAATTAAAAAGGGAGGGCTTGGCAATCAGATATGTTTTTAAATGCAGTCTAGAGTGATGTAGAATATGAAATCAAATTATTAAAAAGTATTCTATTTAAATCATATGGACTAATTAGGTTGCTAAGAATAAATCCATCTAACAGTTAATTTAAAGGTTAACTTACTTTAAGCCTTTATTTGTTTTTTTGTATATGAAGGATGCATACAGAGTAGCAACCTTATCATAGCCTGCCTTTTGCAGCAAAAGCTTATGGACTATAGCCTGAGTTAAATGGAACTAAAAAGAAATAAAAAAATAGGTTCTGAGTTGTCTAAAAATGTTGGCTCATCTTTGTTTATATTGTGTGTACCGTGTGTAAATGAATTCAGCTTATAGATTGTTTAAGATGTTTCATATTTAGTTTCAGCTTGTATTATGAAAACTTCTCTAGCTTGATTGAGATTTTCTTTTTACATAACTGTATATTTAATGGTAATTTCAAAGCCGGCACTCTTATTTTAGAGTGTTACAGTCTGCAAGGTTTTTTTTGCATATGTGTGTGAAAACACAGTCACAAATAATCAACTTTGAGGCTTACATATTTGTGCCTTTTGAGCTTTAATGAGAAAAGTTGATGTGTGCAAATTAAAGATTATAGACTTAGCAATCATAATTTAATTAGTGCTCCCTAGACTATTTATAGATCAAAAACATAAAGTAAGCTTGCAGTTTTCTGTGTGCAATTAAGGAAACAAATTGATGTTTTCTAGCTTATTACCTCTTCTGGTAAGTATTCAAAAGATAATTGAATTAGATAATTGTTTTGTATGTGTTACATATTGTGGAGTATTACCCACAAATGAATTGGAAAGCATAATATAAATATGAAAGACCTTAAAGCCTCGTCCACAAAACTAATATACACAATTTATGCATATGCACCTGGCATCCTTTGATCTCCTACCTAAATAACTATTATGACTAGACTATGGGGCAAATTCCCTAAAGGGCGAATTGTTGCCAGCAAATGCTTCACCACACTTCGCACCACTTCGTCAGACGTACATTAGTTACCACTAGGCTAATTCATTAAATTGCGAAGTTGGATCCTGAGCACCAATCAATTTGTCAATTTGAATAGGGCGGGTTAAAACATTAAAGTTGTATGGACATCTTTATTAGAGAAGTTGGTGCAAATGTTTGAAGTGGCCACTTTTATGACAAGGAACCTGAATAATGACAAAAGTGATCTTCTAACACGAGCCGACCCTAAAACGAATGTTCCATGCCCCTCAAATGTTTGGGGAAAAATATTAACGCAAATGCTTTCCATGCATTTTCGGCAGATAAGATGTAACAGAAGATTGAGGAAGATGTAGCTTCATTTAAGCAGTTCGCCTGGTCTGATGTGGTGAAGGAAACTCTGAGGAAAGAGGTAATGTTCAGTAAAATTCACATCTTAGTGAATTTGTGGAGTTACACCCATTCTCTAGAGCAAAAAGTTGCCTGGCGATAGATGCGAACGAATGCTAGTGACGATCCCGTTCGCCAATGTGAATGGTCACCTATGCATGTTAGTAAATTGGCGATGTCCCTGCAGATCGGATCTCAGGTAAAATGTCGCTAGCGTTAGCCACTTCACCCTTTAGTGAATTTGCCCCTATGAATTATACACCATTTTCAACAATAGTTAAATAAAAATATGTATTTTATTATTTCTTGCACTATATAGGAGAAAATCTGAAATTAAAAAACTTATTTCATATTCTGCTTCCTGATCACAGCAAGCACAATCAAAAGAAATCAGCTGTTTTCTGTATAACTATATCCCATCCTTTTCCCAACCCCAGGATTATAGATAAACACTAGTAATGGGCAAATTTGTCCCCTTTCGCTTGCCACGAAATTCGCGAATTTCTTGAGAAATTTGCGAATTTCCTGAGAAATTTGCAAAGCTGGTGAAAAATTAGTGAAACAGCGAACTTCACGCCAGCATCAACATTTTTTCACCGCCAGCAATTTTTTGCGTCAAATTCGCGAATTTATTCGCCAGCAGCGAAACACTCAAATTTGCAGCGAATTCGCGCTTGGCGAATAAATTCACCCATTACTAATAAACAGCAACTCATTATATTGAGGGTTTTTCATTGGACTGCTGATTTGTTTTGATTGTGCTCATAGGGTCAAGAAGTAGAATGTGGCTAGTTGCAGTTTAAGATTTTAAATAACAAAAAACACACATATTTCCTAAATAAAACCCATTTTCAGCACAATTCTTATTCATTAAACTGATGCTGAATAATAGCAACTACTGCTCTTAATGGTTCCTATAATTAAAATTTTGAAGAGCACCCATAGATGCTGGAATTCTTGGAAAAAACAATTCATTATGAGTAAAAATTGTAATTGTAAAAAACTGTTATGTATCACTCATGTATTAAAATGAAGTTACATGAAATTACATCTGGTGTTTCCTTCTAATCTTTGTAGAGTTATCTAAGTTTACAGTTAGAGCTACAGTTGACAAGGCTTGGGGAACCTCTAGCAAATATACATTTTTAGAAATATGTTTTGGAGGTTATGGGGCACACCATGAACCTTAATTTCCCCACTGCTCATCAGAAACTTTATTTCTGAGGCAACTGTGACACAGTTCGATATATTTCAGTTATATGAATTTCTGTTGATCTGAAGAATAAATACATTTTTTTTAACCTTTATGTTAAAAAATCACTAAAATCTCTCTGGTCCACTAGACAAAGCTTATACTATAAATAAACAATAACAAACCGGTTCCCCTTCTCCTTAAAAAAAAAAACAATTAACATATCAGCAAACCATAGCTTACAATTTTTTTTTTTCATCCAAAGAGCAAGTACATGTGCATCTTCTTTTACAAGTTTTACGGTATGTTATCTGTTTTGTGTCATGTGTCTTGGATGATGATGTCACAAGTTTACTAATAAGCTTGTTAATTGGATGAAATGAGTATAGTTTTATACAGATATGTTCCTTTATAAGTGAACATAAAACATCTGAGGTTGGAGGACAAGCCCTTCAAGCTCCTGGTGGCTCCTGCCTTGATCAAGGGGTAAGGGGCAAGAGTTAGTACAGATCAAAAAGTTTACCTTTTCACTTGTTTGCCCATAACTCAGTGGTACCTCCCTACTCTGCCAAGTGGAGCGGTAAAATAAATCTCTCAGGGACCCAACGAATATATGTATCATTACTGACTATTCCATTTCATACATGATCTAATGATTAAAGGAAATAGCATTAGTCCATAGTTACAATGGGGGGATCCTGTGTAATTCCAGTAGTCCCTACCAGGTTGTTTTATGAAGAAAATAGAAATAATTGTGTGCCACACCCTCCTATGGCTTTGGCTACCTAACTGGAAAACTGGGATGCTGTAGCTCAAAATACATGCAGAGAAACTAACTTTTGTTTGTAGGCTCCTTTGACAGTCCTTTAGCTTAACCTTCAGTAAAAAAATATTAAATTAATATTATATACATATTTTGTATCTATTTAGGGGCCCATTTAGTAAACCTCAATTTTTTCTGGTCAATGTTTTGGGGGGGGGGGGCAGTCAATTTTTTTTGTGGAAAAAAACCTCAAATTGTGACATTGTGACATTGTGATCTGCGCTGTATAATCAAAGAAGTTGAGTATTCACAGCAAAAATTGATGCATGATTTTTACCTAAAGTTTTGTCGCTCTGATTTTTTAGAGAAAATTGTTGATAATTAAATTAAAATCGTGGAAGAGAGTTTGGTCGGATTTGTTTTCATGAAACAATGAGATTAATTAGAGTTTTAGTAAATGTGCCCCTATATGTAGATAGATCTATTATCCAGAATGGTTGGGACCTATTGTTTTCTGGATAGGGGATCTTTCTGTAATTTGGATTAAGTCTACTAGATCATCATTTGAATATTAAATAAACTCAATAGTATTGTATTGCCACTAATATGGATTCATGCAGCTTATTTAGGTTCAAATACAAGGTACTATTTCATTATTACATTATGGTGCCTATTTATTAAATTAAATTTATTTTTCTGGTCGAGTTTTTAAAGGAGGAAAACTAAAATTTTTAGAGGGAAAAAAATAGATTTTTTGAGATTTATTATACCCAAAAGCTGTCCCTTTTACAATTTTAAGATGTTTCTTAACTGATCTGGTTTTCCTAAGATAATCCGAAAAAGTCGAGGTTATTAGGCGACAACTCGAAAAAGTTGTACGATTCAAAAGTCAAATTTGAAAAATGTTGTACAATTCGAATTGTTGCACACTTTTGTTGAGACTTTAACCGCACCAACTTTTTCAATCAGATTATTTTGATAAATTAGGTAAATTTGTGGATGGTAGTTAGGTTAACTTTGTTTTAATAAAAAAAATGGTAAAATTTTGAGTCTTAATAAATTCCCCCAATTTGTCAAAAAATGTCATTATTTGATTAAAGGAGAACTAAAACTTACTATAGACATGGCTAGAAATGCTGCACACTTTTCTCAGATTGTATTTGTGTAAGCATGCATCTGCTTTAGAGGATAACTTAACTTAAATACTTGTGTATGTTGAAGCATTACCTAGGTAGAAAATATAATAAGCTTATTGAGCTTATTGCCAACTTTTATTTCTAAATGAAACCTGTGTTATGGGTGATTGAGAAGCAGAGAAACAAGCTTACTCCTTTTTTGTGCATCAATATTGCAGTACTTACTTTACTTTAATTGTTTGCATAGCATTTCTAAGAAAGGCATGGTAAAATGAACAGACCATACAAAACTGTTGATGCAGCTCTTTATAAACTTAATCATTTCACTGCACATTCCATTGATTATTGTTGCAGCAAATCTATTTCACTCCTGACTAAAGCAGTAAAATAATCAGCACATTGACGATTCAACAGTTCAGCCCATTTAGTGTACTGTCTATTTTATGTACACAGAATCAATGGTAATTGAATAAAAACCAAATGGGGGATCTATGAGTCAGTTTTCCCCTGAGTTTACAATTGCAGATTAAAATGATGGCAGTCAAGAATATAAACTAATCTTAAATTACCATATTTACAATAACTATAAAAACAAAAGCAAATACAAAATAAGAAAAATACATTGTTTACTGAAAATATTGAAGTTTTATGTACAGATATGTGAAGTTGATATTATAATATTAACATACATTGACAATGGCATGTCATGTTGAACAGAGAATTAACAGCAGATTCTGAAACTTTTAATTTTAGTACCCAAGTAAGGAGTTACCTAATGATTTGCATTTAAAAATACAGCACATACAGTACTTTTCAAATGCCTTATTATGTTATGTGCCAAACTCATATATATTCAATTTAGTGTGACAAAAGAAAATGACTGGTTTTTAAATTAATGTTAGGAAGCATGTTTTTATTTGTCTTGATAACTGTTTTTATATCACACTTCTTGCAGAATACTATTACACTATTCATACTTATATCTATATTCTACAACTTTTGTCAATGTCCTTACTTCTACTTTTTGTTAGACAGTAAACCGATGAAGAATAGTCCTTTATTAATTTAATCATAGTCTTTCATAAAGCTTAATGGACCACTCATAAAACTGCATTTTAGTACAGTTATACAATGCCAACCTCAAAGTGAACTAGTTAAAAAGCTAAGGGTCATGGACAGACCACTGATGAACTTCACTAAAAACCATAGTCCAAATGTAAAATGTTCCATTTAACTTCACTCTTTGTAATCTATTTTTCAGCCAGTTTTCTATCCATGTACAAATGTTATGTTCAAGGCCAATATTCTTTAAAGTAATCACTAACCTTTGGTGCTGTACTATATCAAATGCTTTATCAAAATCAAAGTAGATGCCATCCATTGCAACCCCAGGGTCTACATTTCTGCTCAGCTCTTCATAGATGGCAATTCCATTTCTCTGTTTAGATCTATGGTACATAAGACCATGCTGAAATAAAATTATTTGAATTAAATTCCAATATCTTATGAATTATTATTTGTTCCAGGAGTGTGTCTACTACATATGTCAAACTAAAAGGCTTTAACATGTTTAGAATTGGTAATTTTGTGAATAATTGCACATTAGAAATCTCTTTCTCTCTAAGTTAATTTATTCTCTTTGGAAAAAAATTGTACTGGCCTGGGATTCATTTTTTGTTTTGAAGCACTGCTTCTTTCCCAGGGTGTAAGGATTCACAGACAGGAGCCAATGTGCTGAATAATTTGAAAGGCGTTTAATAACAAAAATGTGCACAGACCTTTGCAGCAACTTAAAAAACGGCAGCAAAGTCCAGATTCAGGCTGAAATTTCAGGGCAGGCGGCAGACAAACAGTTGAGGGACAGTACAAAGGTTGAGGCAGGCAGAGTTCATACAAGGTCAAAAAACAGACTGAGGTCAATACTGGGAGATCCAAAAATCAGGAGTACAGGGAGCAGATAAGAAACAGGGCAGGGAAAAAACAAGGCAGGAACAAGACAAGATTTACCAGGTACAGGATTTCAGGAACAAGAGAAGAAACCAAAACAGGATCAGGAACACGATCAGGATAGCAAGGTCACGAGGCTTTCAGTTAGAGGTAGGGCCAATAATCCAGCACAGGGTGTTGGGGAATTAGGCTTAAGTAGCCCTCAAATGAGTAATTGCCCTTAGCTGGATTGGGGGTATGCACTGAGAAGGGCTGACCTGGAGGCAGCAAAGCAGCAGTCATATTATTAGACCCAGGCCACCACCACACTGCCTCCTGTGGCTCAAGCAGGAGGAGCAAAACCTGGAACACAACAGGTCCCTGATTCGAAACCAGAGAGTTCCTGACACAGGGATCCCTTGTACCATGGTTAGACTGCACATATGCAGTAAATCTTCTGACTTTACAATATTGCTCTTGGGGACACAGGATCCATGGAAAAGAAAGATAAACTGGCAGTTACAGAACTGCCAAAACTCTCTCTAAGCCAATGTAGTTTTTTTCCAAAGAGGAACATCAGATGGAGGAAACAATATAGTGATTACATTTGCTGGGGGTAATTAACATATCTTCACCACCAGTGAATTTGGCTTTCCTTGTACTTTCAATTTAGGAAATGGATTAGTTAAAAAGGAAGCCTCCATTAACTGTAAACTGTAAACATAAGCTATTTAAAACCTTAATTTTCTATCAACAAATATATCCATCTCTTATAATAGGGGTCCCACTTGTTCCTGCTTATTTTCTTAATTAATTTAAAATGTATTTTTCTTTTCTCAAAAATACAGGTTTTTTTTACAGTTTTTTTGAATACTTGGTTGGCTCTCTAATAACTGATGAGATGTTATCAGCTGGCCCCATTTACTTAAATGCTTTAACATGTTTTTTCCAATCTCAATAGAACTTTCTATCAAACCATAAGGGTTTTGCTCTGCTTCACCATGTTTGTTTCTAATAACAATATACAGAGAAGTTGCAATTTAAAAAAAAACATTCCTTTTGCCTTCTGTGATTATCCATGTGAGCAGACAGTTAATATTCTGCATTTAATATGCTGCAGATTTGTCCTTATATTGTCAAAAATTGAGTGTCTATATGTATTTGAATAACTTCTTTATAAAGGTGTCTCTGAAGTGTATTTTTTAAGGAAACCATTTTTTGGTCACTACATGATTATAAGATCCAAAAAAAGCATATTTTTGTACAGGCTAAATAACTAGCTGGCATACAAATGTATCAATAACATATCTGCAAACCTGTGTGCTATTTTATTTCAATACTTTAGTCAATGTCCCAGTTTAAGATTGGCTATTACATTCTGATCTTTTTATAAAGCTTAGTTTGGTGTAATAGAAGCTGGATCTTGTTCTTATTCTGTATAGTGGGAATGTAGTAGCATATTCCATTGATATATACAGTCTAGCCTTTTTGGTTTAGTAAATAGTTTTAAGTCTGGTTTTACAAAAAGACAAATCACTTCAGCTGTTTCAGTGCCGCTATTCCTCCTAAGTATATAAATTTACAACCAAATCACTTGTTTCATGCCACCAGGTCTGAACCATACAAATTTTCATAGTTATATGTACATGTAGTTATCTTTAGCTCTTCTACATTGCCTGCCATAACTATTGCAACTTTCTACTAACTTGCTACTTGCTTCCCTATTACAGTCTGTATTAAGCACTGCTGCCAGAATTCTGGTCCTCTCATCCGAGTGTACTTCCCTGCTGAAATCCTTATCAAGTCTTTCCATAAAACAAAGAATACTCCTTCTCATAACCTTCTTTAATTTTCATACTTTGTATTTATTCGTATTTATTATTGTACTTTGTATTATATTAGTATCTATTATTGAAATATGCTGTATGTATTGCTCTATTAATTTATTGTTCTGCTGTACAGTGCTGTACAGCACTGCATACATAAATAGCACTATATAAATAAAAAGATACATACATTTGCAATTTATATTATTCATTGGAGAGTTATACTTTGTTACTAGACAGATTTAATTACAGTATAAAAGTGCTGTCGGTGTCCCAATCTAATTTGATAACCATATCTACGTTTGCTATGTTGCTTCCCCATTTTTCTCTACCTTGCTTATTTTATATACTTCAGACTCTTCACCAACCATGGAACAATAGACACATGGAAAAATATTGTGGTTCTAAAAGTCTGTACATTGTTCATTTGACTGTGCTTCTTTAGTAGATAAGTATCTAAATGAAAAATATTATGGATCTGATCTGGTAAGGAAGCAAACCAGAATAAATGAATGACTGCAATTAAATTCAAGCAGTTGTCTGAGTATTAAATAATACAAATAACAATTATAATAAGCAGCTCATTCATTACACAATGCCTGTGTAGTTATGTTCTACAAACCATGATGTGCTATTGAAGTAACTTTACATTAAACAACCATATAGTGTTCCCACTAGGTTACATGCACTATTATCAAAAAAGTTAATAGACTTGTGAAAAACGCATTCATGAGATATCTTTACTGCAGCCTGAAGTTGAAAGGTTTAGCATTTATTTCTAAAAAACATGTTTTATGAAATGTTGTAGATTTTCATGGTCACATAATATAAAAAAAGATGTTTAAATGCTGGCCCTTATATATTGACATGCCTTTTATTTTTTAATTCATTACATTGATATGTTGGAGCTAATTTTTATGTTTTTTATGCTTTCCTGTGGCTACCGAACTGTGCAGATAAACGTTTTACCCCTAAAATTGATCACTGAACGCTAAACAAAGTTTAGATACAAAGTTGACATAATATTGCCTTTAACGATTCCCATTTTGACTGTTTCAAAACTGCCACATTTTCCTTCCCCACATAATTCCTGAAAACTTGGAAACATTTGTTAAATGATGAAACTTCACTAAAATGTAGTCAATAGTAAGGTAAAATGATATTGTGGTTAAGGCGTTACTTTTCCACTGCGCTACGACTGTAGCTATTGGCAATTTCTTCCAAACATGGTATTTCGGGTGCAACAGACCGCATATTTTCTAGCACATGTTGGTAAAGATTTCTCTGCTGACATAGCATTGTGAAAATGTATTGCTCATTCCTACTCATAACTAACTTAACTAGACTGCTTTTCTTTTTATATTAATATTTTCACATATAAAAATCAGAATAATAGTTTGCAGGCAAAGGGTAGGTAACTGAGTACCTACACGTTTCTTGTACACTCTACATATGACATTTTCCTGTCATCGGCTCATCTTATTTCCAACTGCAAGACTTCTCTCAAGCTTCTCAGAAATTCCCTTTTACAGTCTGTCACTGTCCACTTCCCTCAAAACATTCAGTCTAAATCTATAATCCCATCTGTTTTTGATATACCATGATTTATTAAAAGAAAACTAGGCGGATTCATCTCCAATTCTTTCAACAACATTATATGTTAATTGTTTCCCTTCACTTTATATTGGAAGATCCTCTAATTCTACAGTTTTAGGGGGGAATGTAATAAAAGTCGCTAATGGAAAAACTATTCACAATGCGAAAAGTTATGCCTTTGCGCGAACAGATTTTGCTTTGCGCAAATTTAATATAGCTTTTGCGGAAACTGTTTAGCGACCACTTCCGACAGTGGAAGAACTTTTGCGAATTTTATAGTTTGCAACAATGCACAGTCACTGTAATAAAACTTCTTACTGAAAAAGTTATGTTTGCTCCAAAAGATTATGACACCTTCAAGCACTTCTTAAGAGTGCCTAATTAACATTCGCAATGCACAATTACAATTCGCAATGCAATAACCGTTTAAGGAATAATATTACATTGCGAGGTGTGGATTTTTATTCTTATCGGTGCGAATTATTTTGCTGTTTGCGACTTTAATTACATCCCCCTGCTATTCTGTAAAGCTTGATTGTCATCTTATTTTAAGACACCTATAAGTTAGAAGATGATTGTAAAACACTAGCTGAAAGCAGAGTATAGAGTATAAGGTATAATAAGTTACTCATTCATAAGGAATGATCTAATGCTTGTGTAAATAGACTTGATAGACTATAATAGTAGCTGTAACAAACACTTTCAAGTGACTTGAGACAGCAGATATGGAAAGGAGACAAGGGGACACTCCACACTGCAAATCACGTGCATTGAGAAATGATTTATTCTGTACTGAAAACAAATTGGTAATGTTTTACCAAGAACAGATACTTAATAAATCAATCCCATAATTTATATAGGAATTACATAAGTGAATTAAATAAAATGACATAATCAATGCAACTCCATTCTATAATGTGAATTACAGATTTGAGGCATTACTATCAATTAATAATGGGCGAATAAATTCGCCTGGCACAAATTAACGGTGAATTCCAACATTTCACCGCCAGTGAACAAATTTGCGAGTCTCCTGTGAAAATTCGCCGGTGAAAATTCAATTTTCACAATTGTTTTGTGAAATCCTTCAAATTACACGATTTTTGAGTGAAATCCTTCAAATTTCACAATTTTTGAGTGAAAACGTCCGAATTTTACGATTTTTTTGTGAAAACGTTCGAATTTCACTTTTTTTCCGGAACTTTCCCGTTTCACAATTTTTTGCGTATTTTCCGCTGTTTCGTTAATTTTGCGGGAAACTCACGAATTTTTTTGGCGAAGCAAAATGGGACAAATTCGCCCATCACTACTATCAATGCAAGACTGTATAAATAATTTACAATGTACAGGTTTCACTACCTGTTGCCCAGCCAGTCTGCATAATCAATGCAACTACTATGAATAGGAATTGTTAACATGGTTTATGCAAATTAGTAATGCATAACTGAGAAACCTCCTAATTTCCCACATGAAATTGAATTAAAACAGCTTTTATCTGAATTTAAAAAAATAAAGTGATAAAATAATTTATTTAAACTAGGAACGCTCATTTTGCACACTATATCTGAACAATATATTAATGCACTGAGAAAACATGAATTAAGTTAATCGTATTTAATAATGTGCCATGCCTCTCACTTACAAAGAGTACAATTCAGGTTCATTTCTCTGCACAGACAAACTCACTGATGGGGAAAACCAACTTAACAGTCTACCTATTTTCTAATGTTTTAGCTACATTTCATGTTCTGAGCCAGATAAATGAAGACATAAATCAAACAATGCTATGTATATAATTATAATTCATATTCTCACTAATGGAGACAATTCAAGGACAAATGCATTACAGTTTAGTGAAAGAAAACATGAGGATTTCTCACAGAATTTAAGTGATGTAGTACTGTATATCCTTCATATTTCATATCTGGCTAATTCAATTTCATAAATATTAACAATAACAGACCCCTTTATTCATGTGTTTACAAATTAAGAAAATTACAAAATTAAAGAAAATTGTTACAGGAGTTTCAGACCATTACAAAAAAGTCCCAATGTAAAACAGGCAGAAGTGCACTTCTGAAAAACACTTGACAACAGAATTCACACATGTGCGAGGAATGTGAAAGTTAGAAATTACCAGCACACATTTTTGGTAATATTAATGGACTTCTTATAGGATCTTTGCCACAAGCCCACCAAACTTTCCCTTTCCAAAATGCTATATAAATAAATACATGGGAATTACTATTTTGATCAGTTACTACTGATTGTTTGACAAAACATCCTACCCATTTTTAACCCTCTTAAAACAAATTGCCAATGGATTTATTAGGAAATATATTGTCCTTATTGCTCTTACAGGAAAGAACCAATGCCTATGCTAATTATAAACCTCCATTTTCTATTCTTAGTGGATGTGATCTTGTCACCTGCACCTTCCTATGGATAAAGCTAGACACATTTGTATTAACCTTGAATATATTAGTTAATTTCATTTTTAATGAAGAGAGCAAAACAGGTTAAACAGCAACCAGAAGTAACATTAGCCTTTCCACTGCCAGTCAATTCGGTCACTTGTGGTACTTTTATTACCAGTTTTCGAACAGTTTGTGCTCATTCAATTTAGGGACCTTTCTGGGGGGGGGCTTGTAGGCATGTAGGAAAACTATATATCACAAAAAAGACCAGCAACATCGGGATATTTAGTGGTGTATTCACATTTGCATGAATAGCCGACGTGACATTTCAGTCCACCTCATGGCAACCATGCTCATATTCCAAAACCCCATGGGAGTGACATCATTACCATCAAGTGACTACTGTGTTCATTCAATAATAAACATGTGCATCCATTACTATATTATTTCTTAAGATTATCTACATAAAATAAAAAAATCAAATAAGATATACGTTACGTATTATGTCTATAAAAATTCAAATAATAGTGCATATGTGATATCATCTTATATCTTATCACACTCAGCCAATATGAACTTTTTAATTTTCAATGGCAAAATATTTTTATAGCTATGGGAAACCCCCAGTCAATTATAGCTTAACAATTTGTTGAACTTCATTCTTAAATGTAGAGCGGAAAACAGCCAAATGTGGTGCTACATCCATACATCAATCTATGGATATCAGACCGCATATCTGTGGAGGGTGGATGTATTTGTATCAATAATATTGGTGTGCAAGCATGTGGTCCAGAAAATACATACTATGTACTGAAATCTATTAATTCACAGGAAACAATTCAATGACAATAAGCCCTTTGGAAACACACAGTTCAGTTCATATGTCCAAAATGCCTCCCATTGAAGTAGAAGTTGGTCAATGTTGCCTCACCTTGGTGGATCTAAAATGCAATCAATTGGCACACATTTAAATGTGGAGGCTGGATGTTTAGCCATCAACCAATATTATATCCTATTTAGTTTCTTTCTTTGGTTTTGGGTCAAGTGCAGCCCTAATGGTTGCTTATGCACCCTCTTAGTTGTCTGCATGTTTTCTCGCAATATACCAAACCGCACGGGCATTTGATTATGTATACCACATTTTGAGTAGTGCAAGTTAGTCTCTGCTTAATAAAATATGTCTTGCCCGTATGTGGATGATAAAGCTTATCACCAACCATTAAGAAGCTGCACATAGCACAATAGCCACATCTGTACACACCCATTTTATTTACTTTGGCCTGTAATTTATATTTGCTTACCGGATCTGCTTGGATAGAAGGTCTTTGAGATTCTTGTGTCTGCTATGGCCAAATCAAATCTATTTGAGGTTAATGCCTGTAAGCTCTCAGTTTGAACAATAGGCCATTGCTGTAACACAGATTTTTAAAAATGATTGGTAGCATCGATACAAATAATATGTACTTTTTCATTGTAACAATGGATGTCCACAGCCTGTATACGTGTATAAGATTGAAGCGGTGTTGTCCCCGAGTACTAGTTTATTAAAGAAATAACAAGTGTAGTGCTATAGTAAATTGAGTGGCACCGTCTGTACTATGATGTTAGCCTAATATTTATTTGTGCTCTGGATGAGACCTTTAAGCCCTCACAATGGTGTGGAGGCAGGGTGTAGTGAAACTGTAATAAAGTGCTGTGAACAATGATTGGGCGCCAGTGGTTCTTTATGTTTAACCAGAGAACATAGTTTATTCAACAGAATGATCCACATAGAAGTTCATGGAACTTAACAGGAACATATATAGCATATACTTACAAGCAACAATGATCAGCTTAGTCCCCACAGGGCAAGGAAACACACACAGCAGCAAATAAAGGTACTGTACACCCAACTTTCAACCTTTTCCCTTAATCTCTACATCTCTAAGTCTGTAAATTCTGAATGCAAAAATCACGAAAAAATTTTGATTTTTTTTTATAAAATCTGACTTTTAAAAAATCACAAATTTTTTGAAATTTATTAAACCCCAAGGATGGAAAAGTCAGAATTTGAAAATCCGGCATCTCAGACCTGTCAAGGTTGCATATAAGTCAATGGGAGAAGTCACAATGATTTTTTGATGTGCGCTGGGGCAATCTCCCGAAGTTTTCTGAGTTTTCCTAGTGGCGGAACTTCACTATTAACTTCACTCTTTGATAAATATACCTATTACAGAATATAGCTTATCCCTTACTAGGCCTGATCAACTATGTTCCACTACCCATTCCCTTCCTGCCCGTTCAGGTAAGGGCTAAAGCAATGGACCCTGAGCACATGGTTTCCCAGATCTTTATATGATAGCACAGTGCCATCTACTGGGCACTGTTAGAACACCAAGGGGCATAGCTTTAAGCAGGATAAGGAAACAGGTCCCCCTCCTAACTGTATTTTAGGACCCAGTTAGGCATCTATAACACTAGGGGACTGTCTGCTAAATACGACTGGGAGACTAATTTGCCAGTCCCCTACACAAGTATTCTCTGTCATGTCACAGACAAATCACATTGTTACAATAACTTTCAATGAGGCTGAAAATATCAAATGTTTTAATAAACTGGGAAATAAATATAAATACATTTGTTAGAGACAATTCCCATTAACTGCTACAGAAATTTTAAATTTTTGCTAGGTTTTATACAAATTTTTGGTTTTTGTAATGAATCACTACTATTCAAGATTGCACAAATTATTCTTGTGTATATATAAAAACCACAGTGTTAAGCAAAACTTTTATCAATGTCTGAAAAAACATTTATTCTTAAAATAACTTTTAACCCTAGAAGATAAAATTAACCGGTTTTATTGCCATGGATGTGAAATTATAGTGAGGCAATTGGAACACAGTCTCATTGGTGCAAATATTACACAAGGTAGTACATTCACATACAGTGATACATGATTGCTCGGTTTTATATAGAAGGCAGTGAACTCATGTTGTGTGGTCTGATTGTTGGGCATTTTCACATGGATGGAAGCTCAGGTGTGGAATTTTCTGGAGGCTGAATTCTAAAACTAAACATTAAAATGCTGTTTATAGGTATTGAGTATTCCACCTATGTTAATTAGCATTATGCTTTATAAATTAGTGGGACCAAAAAACAGTGTAAAATATGGGAAAACTTTTTGTTTTGTGTGTTTATATTTATGCATCGACAATGTGTCAGAGATCTTGCTTCATTTGAGGCATTCATGATGATCAGTGGTACAAAACTACATAAAGAACAAAGTGGTATCTGTTACTGGCAAATAAATGCTTGATATTTGCAGAATATATATTTAATTACAAAATAACCACTACATGCAGGTCTACAATTGGTATTTTATATAGTTTTACAGGGGTATGTTGCTGTACATGATTCAACAAGTAATATATACTATATAAACCATCCATTATCCATGAATAACCTGATACTCATATCTTTCTATAGCCAAATGCTGCTGCATTTGTTATCTTTCTAATGAGCTATAGTTACACACATGTAGGCTTTACTACAGGCAACCTAATTTGATAAAGCTCTAGTGCAAATTGTGTGCTGTGATAAGCAATAATTTCACCAAGGCAAATAAATAAGCATTGCTAGGTTTTCAGCATTTGTCATCACATGATGTGTCGAAAACATTTATAGCCTTCATCCATTGTATGTATTTTCCAACTATAATGTGACTTTAATACAGATTTCCTCAAAATAATGTTTAACAACTAAAGAAATTCTAAACAAGTAAATAGCTTTGTGCGGCAATTTCAGTAATGGCATCCAAAAATCTGTACATGGATGGCTTGGCTAAAATTGGTTCAATATGTAAAGCAAAGGATCAGATCAAATGTATTAGAGAAGACACTGGCATAGCCATCACTCATTTTCACTGTCCACTGAGCAAAGTACTGTATATATAAAGGCCATCATTTAAAAATATGTAATATATTGGACATCATCTCTGACATGCTAACAGCAACAAACAGAGTCATGAGAGTTTTATCCTGAAGGAGCCGAAAAGTGTCTTACGTTATCCCTTGTAGGATGCTGGAGAAATTCTTTTATTGTGTGCACTCAACTGCTTAACCAAACATAAGCCATACTGTCAGTGTTCACAGTAAGTTAAAGATAACAATAACCTTGGGAGAAGAATGGCTCCATGATATTAAATCGCTTCCTGCAATTAATTGTATCTAAAATCATATCGGATATATTTTTTTGTGGGTTAATGTAGAGTGGTATCTGTTAATTGTGTCAGCTGCCACATGACTTGGTATCTGTTTATGAAAGATTATATTGTAATTTAGACAGGATCAAGATAATACTGTACTTTGCAAGTTTGGGCTATTTTTATAAATTGGGGTGAAAAAATATAGGCAATATCAGACTGGAGGGGTCCAAGCCAACCGGGGCTGCAGCATAGAAGCCCCCCACAGACCCCCCTCCACCTTCCTCCACAGCCCCAGGCTGCAACTTCCCCCTCCACCCACCTCCTTTATCTTCTCATTGCGATGGTGGCAGGGGGGAGCAGCGATGAGGTGCAGGGAGCACACAATCTAATGTGCCCATGGGGAGCTGTTCTGGGTAGTCCCCACAAGGGATGGGACCCACTTGGTTATTTTCAAATTCTTGGGGTAAAGCCTATCCATAGACTAAAACATTGAACAGTGTCTTCTAATAAATGTAGAGAAATTCCACTTTGTAAACCATTTCATGGTAAAAAAAATGGTTGGCATTTTGATATTCTCTGATAGCCTACCTCATTTTGAACAAGCATGGAGAAACAATATAAAAAAAAGTTTGCAGACACTGAAAAGGATCACTCCAATCCAGGTTCATAAAATCAAAGTTACTTCAACACAGGCATATGCTCAGTTTACCCATTTCATACTGTACATAGTATTTAATTATAGACCTATGATTAAATGATAAGCACAGAACAAAATGCCTAAAATGTAATTTTACAAACCTTGATTAATGATCCTTCGGAGTTCCTGTCATGTATTTGTAGACCATTTAAACAAAGCAAGATTTCATAAGGGTGCAATATAGGAGGACTGTGTGTCACAAAGCTATATATATATATATATATATATATATATATATATATATATATATATATATATATATATATATATATATATATATATATATACACACACACCCCTCTTTTTGTAAGTCTCAACATATTCATTATTTAAAATCCTCAAATAAGTCGAGGAGAATGCAGATATTCCTCCTCCAGTAGAGAATAGTTTAAATGCCAGTTAAAAATTCAAGTTTGTGCAAAGTATAAAAAGTATTACATTTAAGAGATCACTCAAGATTACTCAGGCCACAGTAAAAAAATAGTCACAGCACAGAATGTCATAAAAGTAAAAATAAATATTGCAGAATAGATACACAATATAATATTGTTCATTAGACAGTTTATTACTGCAAATTATAAATGCCTATAGAACATTTTTAACTCCTGTTTGAAGACAATATTTGTAAAGTAAGTTTTATTACTTTTGTCAGATGTGCAATATGGAAGATTGTTTATGAAGAGAGAGCATTCTTCTCATTGCAACTCATTTTGTACTTGGTCTCAACCATTTGGAGAAGAAGTCAGAGTTCTGCTGATTAAAGTTAATTTGCTGCATGCAATAAAGATAAAGCATTTTGCATCATCTAATCATTATAAGTGGTAATACATGTAACTTTAGTGCTGAATCTATTATTATAAGTGAAAGATTAGCAAATATAAAACCACCATTGTTCTAAAATTAAAACTAATACAAAACACCCATGTACTGTTTATATGTAAGGGTTTCTTGAGGCTGCCCTGTCCAGCAAGGATAAGGGTTAATTCCTGCTGACCTTTGCACCAATCAGGTATTGTAAGAGGCTTTTTATAGGTCAGAAGTGGATTTGTTCTCTGTCTGAGTAAACTGTTTTTCTCTGTGTTAGTGCTCCTGAAATCTTAAATGGTGAAAATTGAAAATTGGTTTGTCTGACTATGAATATGTCTGCTGGTACAGGTTTGTGACCTGTTATCCAGAGTGTATGAGATCTGGTGTTATCCAGTAGGGATGTATCGAACCGCCGTTTTGGTGTTCGCGAACGCCGTTCGCGAACACCGGCAAAAAATGCGAACGGTTCGCGAACCGTTCGCGAGCTTCGAACACCCGCAAAATCGTTCGATTCGAACGTTCGAAGGATTTTTCGTTCGATTCGAACGTTTGAAGGATTTTCATCGTTCGATCGAAGGATTTTCATTCGAATCGAACGGTCGAGGGATTTTAATTGTTCGAATGAATGGAAATCGTTCGAACGAATGGAAATCGTTCGATTTTAGCGGTCGAATGGTCGCGAACTCAAATTGCGAACGTTCCCAAACGTTCGAGAACATTAGGCGGACGCGAACGGTCGAAGTTCGCGCGAACAAGTTCGCAGGTGAACTGTTCGCTACATCCCTATTATCCAGATAAGAGGTCTTTCCATAATTTGGATCTCTATTAAAGAATTGTTGAAACATTTAATAATCCAGAGTGGAAGCAAAACAATCCTACCAGGTTTAATTATATCTTAGTTTGGATCAAGTACAAGGTACTGTTTTATTATTACAGAGAAAATTAGATTTGATTAAAATGGGGTCTATGGGAAAAGCAAGTCTCCCTGAAGTAACAGTTTCCATAATTCAGAGCTTTCTGGATAATGTTTTTTGGGTTTTTGGGATTGGTTCTGACTTTTGTTTCACTTTTGGTTAAATCATGTTGGTGTTGCTCTTGATAGATTCCCTGTGTATGATTTACTGGTAAACTGTTTAGCTAATACACACCCTGTGTACTACTGTTTCATTGTGCTCAGTTACTCAGTATTTTAAACACTTGAGTTTTTGATTCCCAGGCATTGTCTCATTAACTTGCAGTTACACAGAACTCACTAACTAGCTAAATGTTTTCAAGTCAATTTGGCACCTACCAGTTTTGGCACCAACTGTAACTTGCAGCAAAATAGTGTATTTAATAATCATAATCTTCCTTCTATGTCTCAGATTTGTAAAACATTTGACTTTTTTTTTTAAAATTTGAATTACAAATCAATTTTGCTTGGGCCAGATATGAAATGAATCCAGCTGGGACTGAACAGGTGTTAAGTAATTTCATCCAGCAGAATGCAACAATGGCACACATTATGCTGAATCTGCAAAAGCAAGTTCAGCAGTTACAGGTGGCTCAGACTGTGGCTAATGCTCCAGCTGTTGTCCATCCTGTCCCTGCTTCTCTGAAAAGTCCCTTACCTGATAAAATTGAGGGTAGTTGGGTCAAATTACATGGGGTTTACTAATTCTATGATAGTAGGTTTTATTTTAGCCTTGCTGCGGGGCAAAGCTTTATCCTTGGTCCCTATTTTATTGAGCAAAAAGGTTATTTGTTTAATGATTTTGATATATTTGTGTCTGCTATGCCCACCATGATGACTCAACCAGGCAGTTGACTGCAGATTCAGCTTTAAGTATATTGCAGGGCCAGTCCTAAGCGGCTCAATGCACAGGTGCATTTAAGACATGGGTGGTATGCACTACTTGGAATGAATCGGCTTAGATATAAGCTGATATAGATATTTAACCATTATACTTTCAGGGAATCAATTAAAATATTAAAGGAATGGCTTTAGTAGATTCATGAGCTGGGAGAACTTAATTTCTGCAGGTATGGTGGCATTTGGTGGGCCAAAGATTTGTCCATAGGACTTCGAAGTTGCAGTCAGGAAATTAATGTTAATGTTTTGTTAATTAAAGTGCATATGGAAAAAGTTTCATTTGATGTCCTCTCATGGACCTGGGGTTTTCTGGATAATGGATCTTTGCATAATTTGGATCTTCATACCTTACATTTACTAGAATAAACATTAAATAAACCCAATAGACTTGTTTTGCCTTCAATAAGGATTAATTACATCTTAGTTTGGATCAAGTACAGGAATGGGATCCATTATCCAGAAACCAATTATCCAGAAAGCGTTACTGAGAGGTTGTCTCCAATAAACTCCATTTTATCTAAATAATCCAATTATTATTAATTATTATATATATATATATATATATATAATAATAATTAATAATAATTGGATTATTTTATATATATTATTTTCTCTGTAATAATAAAACAATACCCTGTACTTGATCACAACTAAGATATAATTAATCCTTATTGGAAGCAAAAGCAGCCTATCAGGTTTATTTCATGTATACATGATTATCTAGTAGTATTTGTGTGTGCGTGTGTGTGTATATATATATATATAATATATATATATATAAAGTCAATTGTGGTGAGCGCACTCTTACCGGATTTTTTAGATGATGGGTGCGTTGGTCAAGTTTTTTGCATATGTAGTAAAGAATGGACCCGCACTCCAATGTTCTTAGTGAAAAAATGATGTGTTTTATTCACAATGCATATCCAACGTTTCGGTCCACGCTGGGACCCTTGTGCGGGTCCATTCTTTACTATATATATATATATATATATATATATATATATATATATATATATATATATATATATATATATATATATATATATATATACAGTGGTGTGAAAAACTATTTGCCCCCTTCCTGATTTCTTATTCTTTTGCATGTTTGTCACACAAAATGTTTCTGATCATCAAACACATTTAACTATTAGTCAAAGATAACACAAGTAAACAGAAAATGCAGTTTTTAAATGAGGGTTTTATTATTTAGGGAGAAAAGAAATCCAAACTTGTGTGAAAAAGCAATTGCCCCCTTAACCTAATAACTGGTTGGGCCACCCTTAGCAGCAATAACTGCAATCAAGCGTTTGCGATAACTTGCAACAAGTCTTTTACAGCGCTCTGGAGGAATTTTGGCCCACTCATCTTTGCAGAATTGTTGTAATTCAGCTTTATTTGAGGGTTTTCTAGCATGAACCGCCTTTTTAAGGTCATGCCACAACATCTCAATAGGATTCAGGTCAGGACTTTGACTAGGCCACTCCAAAGTCTTCATTTTGTTTTTCTTCAGCCATTCAGAGGTGGATTTGCTGGTGTGTTTTGGGTCATTGTCCTGCTGCAGCACCCAAGATCGCTTCAGCTTGAGTTGACGAACAGATGGCCGGACATTCTCCTTCAGGATTTTTTGGTAGACAGTAGAATTCATGGTTCCATCTATCACAGCAAATCTTCCAGGTCCTGAAGCAGCAAAACAACCCCAGACCATCACACTACCACCAACATATTTTACTGTTGGTATGATGTTCTTTTTCTGAAATGCCGTGTTACTTTTACGCCAGATGTAACGGGACGCGCACCTTCCAGAAAGTTCAACTTTTGTCTCGTCGGTCCACAAGGTATTTTCCCAAAAGTCTTGCCAATCATTGAGATGTTTTTTAGCAAAATTGAGACGAGCCTTAATGTTCTTTTTGCTTAAAAGTGGTTTGCGCGTTGGAAATCTGCCATGCAGGCCATTTTTTGCCCAGTCTCTTTCTTATGGTGGAGTCGTGAACACTGACCTTAATTGAGGCAAGTGAGGCCTGCAGTTCTTTAGATGTTGTCCTGGGGTCTTTTGTGGCCTCTCGGATGAGTTGTCTCTGCGCTCTTGGGGTAATTTTGGTCGGCCGGCCACTCCTGGGAAGGTTCACCACTGTTCCATGTTTTTGCCATTTGTGGATAATGGCTCTCACTGTGGTACGCTGGAGTCCCAAAGCTTTAGAAATGGCTTTATAACCTTTGAAATTGAACTCAGGTGTGATAAACCACAGTTAAGTTATTTTTTAACAAGGGGGGCAATCACTTTTTCACACAGGCCCATGTAGATTTGGAGTTTTTTTTCTCCCTTAATAACGTAAACCTTCATTTAAAAACTGCATTTTGTGTTCAATTATGTTATCTTTGACTAATAGTTAACGGTTTTTGATGAGCAGAAACATTTAAGTGTGACAAACATGCAAAAGAATAAGAAATCAGGAAGGGGGCAAATAGTTTTTCACACCACTGTATATATATATATATATATATATATATATATACAGTTCGTATGGACGCACACCTTCAGCCAAAAACGTAACCTGGGTGCTAGTCGAAAAAATCAATATATAGTCCTGCAGTGTGACAGCACTCCAAGGAATTACAAACAAATTTGTTTGTAATTCCTTGGAGTGCTGTCACACTGCAGGACTATATATATATATATATATATATATATATATATATATATATATATATATATATATATATATATATTGGTACATTGCTGCCACTTATTTAATATTGTTCTGCTTGGTTTTTTTTGTTTTTCTTGGGTGATTTTAGAGGCTGATTAAATGAAAACTTACGCTAAACTGCTTTGGTTTTTTTTTATACATATGGCCTAAGTAACTAATAAAACCACTAAATAAAACTACTGCCACCAAAAAACACTTAACTGTATCTATAAGATTCAGTAAAACAGTTGCTGTTAGAAAACATAGCCCTACAATTAATTTACAATTAATTTAACATTTATAAATTGCTATATATATATATATATAAAACAACAAAATGGAGTGGAGATTAACCCTGGTCTGTGACCGAGTCCAAAGGACAAATTATATATCAATCCAGACAACTTGCTTGTTCATCAAGAAAAAACTTTTATCAAGCAAGTAATAAGTACAACGTTTCGAAGCTCCCGCTTCTTTATCAAGCAATAAAGTTTCAAATGACATCACATCCTTTTAAAGCCATAAGTACAAGCCACACCCATAGGTGGGATGTGGTTTACCATGCAATGTGTATAGAACAATAACCATATACTTAAACAATATAACACATCAGTGTCAATTAGACCATAGTAATAGTATCGTACAATTATTAAAGAAACATATTGGTCACGTCGGGGGGGGGCAATAGACTTCTACAACTCCAGAAAAGAGAAAAATTTTGGATACATACATTACAAACATTGTCCCCTAAAGGGCTCAACGGAGAGTATAATCTGTATGCTTTCATGTGATTGAAAAGAATATTTGTAACACATTTCCATTGGGTTGTTGGGACTTATTGAATATGACATCCCGCACATTCCTTATAACTTTTGTTCTACTTATCATATTGTTAATTTTGACCAATATGTTTGTGATATATGTGATACAAGTAGCTGATGTGATACTTATATGTGATACAAGTAGCTGATTTTAACACTCTGTGACAAGCATAAAAGTTTTGGGAATCCAAGTCAATCAATGCATTAGTATGCTGATGTAAAACTTCCTTTTCAAGCTGAAAGGTTGTAGAGTTAAAAAACACACAAACCATCATTGTTTTTTAAATATTGCATCCAAGAAATTCTTCTTGAGCAAACAGATTTTTGTATAATAATTATAAATTATTATAAACTAATGTACTGTATTATAAAGTGCATGGGTACAAAATGCATTCATAAAAATAATGTTTGTAAAGATGTATATACACGTAGATTATTTTAGACAGTATTCTGCTAGTAAGGATGGGTAGCAATGATCACAATTGAAAGCCCTAGAAAGCAACCAATTGAATTAAGATGCGTGACATTATTTGCAGAGCACCCAACAAACTTACTATCTACCTTAAAAAAAAAATATATATTTATTAAGCCATGTTACATATAGAGAATCTGTGATTAAAAACAATCACTTCATGGGATGAAATTATGATGTTATTCATTGAACATAATAAAACAAGGAAGCACCCACGTTTGCTAGAGGAAATTGATATGGAAATTGATGTCACAATAATAAAAAAGGTTTATACCCAAGAGCATTGTGTTGTACAATTAATAGCACATCTGTAGATATAATATAATGAATTGACAGTGTATGTGACCATAACTAAAGAAATAATCAGTGTTGCTGGAACATACACATGTGGACTAACTGGAATTATACGTGTGTACCTGAACATTTTTCAGTGGCTTTAACATCATTTGTTAAAGCTATAAAAAAGCAGTACTTGTCTGGCTGATTATATTCTCTGTACTACTGATTCTGAGTCCTGAAAAATGTAGCATGACAGGTGAGTAACTGACCTTGTGGAGAACTGATTTTGGTTACATTGTTTCAAGAGTAGGTACATCACTAGGCTGGCTATTGTGATACTAAAATCTACAATTACTTTAGATATTGATAAGCACTGCGTATCTTGACAGCGCTATATAAATAAATGATGATGATGATATATATATATATATATATATATATATATATATATATATATATATATATATATATATATATATATATAGTTTATATACAGTACAAGAGTATATAGATAGGTCGGTATTAGGTATGTGTAGATATGTGCATTGGGGTTCTTTTGGTGGGTTTGAACTTGATGGACTTTCAACCAAACGTAACTATATAACTATGATAGTTGGTAGCAATTGGTGACCACACTTATGCCATTTAGCACATTGTCAATCAGCTTCAAAGCTGTATAGAGTCAAAAGTGAATGGATAAAAACAGAAGAAAATATGGCATTTCAATCTGTACCAGAGATACCAGACTATAGACAGCAATATTTGCATTTGGAGTGAAGTTTACTATCAGAGTTCTAAGTGAGAGTCAAAAGGGAGTCCCTCAGAAAGAAGGATTGGGACAGCCAGCTGATAAGAACACCCTGGGTGGGTAGAAACCCATTCAGAGAAGAATTTAAAAAAATTTAATTATCCTGCTTGTTAGGTTTTGTGATATTTTCAAAAAATTCTCACATAATGACCTTTTCCACTCCAGTAGACCCAAACTGGCTCTTGGCTATATTGTTTCCTAAAGTTACATCATTTGTGCCTTTCTTACAATAAAACAAAAAATTACAAATTGGTACATAATAATGTATAATTAAAAGTTTGGTTTTTTTGTCATATTAAACAAACGACTTATTTTAGAATTAACCTGCCATGTCTACATACTTCTATTTATAATTAGAAAAGTGATAATAATAATAATACTGCTATAGGATCTGTTATCCAGAAAACTGTTATCCAGAAAACTCAAAGTTATAGGTAGGCCATCGAGTTTGGATAATTCCCTAGTCGAATTTGACAGTTTTGACAATAATTGAAAATTCTAATTTGGATTTTCAATTCAACCCTTAATAAATCTGCCCCTAAAAGTATGGTGATACAAATTGTACCTGTAACTGAAAAGCCCCTTAACTGGAAAACCTCAGGTCCCAAGCATTTCGGATAGCAGGTCCTATACGTGTAATAATATTAATAATAATAATGTATCATCATCATGATTACAATATGTGATTTAACTAGAGAAGGAAACAAAGCAATTTTCAGCTTTGTGTTAATTTTATCTGGGCATATAGGGGCAGATTTACAAAGGGCGAAGTGGCTAACACTAGCGTCAATTTGCTAGCGTTACCGCTCACAGGAACATTGCCAATTTACTAATGGACGCAGGCGCCAATTCGTTACCGAAAGAGACAGATGCTAGTGGTCATTTGCACTTTAGGGCCAGGCGACTTTTCGCCAGCCTTGCCTTCGCCAGCTCAGACCAGGCAAAGTGCAATGGAGTGCATAGTTCTTCCTCAATCTTACATCATATTCTGTGAGTAGAAAATGCATCAAAGTTCAAAAAACACTGGCGTCTTTTCCTTTTTTTGTAGAGTGATAGCCTGCAAAAGTCCTAAAAATTTTTTTTTGTGTAACTGGGTTCCCCCATACATTTTCTAACATATGGTACATTAACTATAGAGTGGGCTCATGTGTAGGACATTATAACAACTCTTTATAAAGGTTCCCTGGACATGTGGAAATTTTATGTATTTGCTGCAACATATAACATAAAGACGTCCATTCAACTTTAAATTTCCTGTCGCATGTGAATTAACCTGAGCGCAAGACCTCTAGCGAATTTGTGATAGGCAGAAATTAACGCTAGCGCATGTTCACTTTGAATTGCTCGTATTGAAAAAAGAGAAAAGTCGCCAGTGTTCAGGAGCAACAAAACTGCATTTTAGTAAAGTAGCGTAGCCTGAGCGAATTTTCGTCTGGTGAAGTGTTGCGCTGGATTCAAAGTGGACGCTGGCGAATTTTCGCTGGTTAGTAAATCTGCTGGTTACTACTGCCTCTTTTCCTCATTGTGAGATTCAATGTTGACAGATACAATTGAAGGGGAAATATAATAAATGTCAAAAAAGAGGGAAGGTTAATGCAGAAATAAATATAAAAAAAATGACTGTTCACATTTTAATATTGTTAATTTCATGGCTATTTAAGACTTTTAAGTGTGCACAGTACATTTTTGCACACTGCTTAAAGGTGTCATATTTTTGGGGAGCAGAAATAGCATTTTTATTTTCAATAAGCATTCCAAGCAACCTAAGCAAAATACAGAATACAGAACACATAGAAGTCTGATTATAAAAAATTCTTTGCACATGAGCAAAAGTCAATCATTCATGAACATGCATTTTACATAAACTAAAGAAATCAAATCCCTAAGAAATGTATTATATATATTATGCTTAATGTATATGGAATAATGTTCAATATAAATGCAATTCTTTAAAGGCATGAGAATGAAGTAAATATGACAGCACAAATAAAAACCTTGTATATTAAGAATAAAAAGTGATATGTTTTACTTTATTTTATGTACGTTATTTTACATAATGAAAATCTATATTTGCATATATTCTATTGAGGAATGAAATGAAGCATTTACTAACATGTATATGACATAATATTTTAGGATGCCACTGCCTTATGTCTATATTATTTATATTACTTTAAAGATAAAAGTAATATTTCTAACATACAGTAGCTGATAAATGGTAAAATGGGAAGTGTGAAAACAAACAAATAATGGCCTGTTGCAATAGAAATAACTAAAAGTTGAAAAAAAAGATTATAATGTACTGTCAGCATAAGTTCTATTTTTTGGCTTATGTCGAAAAGAGGTAAACTGCCAATTTAAACCATTGCACATACTTATTTCCTTTCTATTTATTTTGCATTGAACTAGGTTTCTTAAGACATTATGCAATATTTGTCTATTTCAAACCCACACAGATTAGAACACATCTTGCACAATACAGGATAAAATAATTCATGTTTATCCCACAAACTGATTTTTCAGACTAATACAGTAAATATATGGAATGACAACCTAACACATTAGGCTGGAAAGTAAAGAATTCTGAACCCCTGCAAGCCGTGTAATTATGATGTTTTTACTCTAAGCAATGAAATTTAAATTTTTATTATAAGACCACCTACAGTTTGCTGTGCCTGACTGAGCTGTCTATTGCCATGCAAGTGTATCTTCTTTCACAGCAGTATTTAACATAACAGAATGCATAATGGAACAATGTGTGATTTTATAGTAAACATCAGGAAAAAAAAATCTCAAATGCAGTTGTCTTTATATTTGTGACAACCCTAGATTGCCTTTATATAATTAGGAAAACTCTTAGTGACCTATAATATCCTTTTAAATTGTGAAAGTGGTACATTACCTTACAATGTAAGGTACGAATATAATGTCAGCTACACAGATTTCCCTGTATAACTGACCTGTGCCTTCTGATCTCTTTACAATGTACAGCTGGGAATACATGATTCCATATCAACCCCATTGAGACTGTAATTAGGCTCCTAAACATAAATGTCACCTTTCAACTATTGGGCCCTTTGGACCATGTGATTTTATTCATCCCCACTAATAAGTATAAGATAACATCAAATACACTGCCACATTCAGTGAAACTAAATAGAATGATGTTTTGTTCAGTAATTTTTCAGCCAAACTCCCATACCGCATGCACATTGCATAATATTTATAACAAAACTGCATAAAAGATACTACAGTATCACAAGGATAAAATATAATATACAAATACTATAAATCAATATACATATAATATATATCAATTTACAAAGACCGTTGCCGGGTGTTATAAAAGTTATTGTTTAGCTACTTAGCACCCTGAGGGTGACATCAGTATTAATTGCTTCTGTCTGCAGAATTTATGTAACTCTCAAGTGCCTACTACAGTATATTAACGGATTATTTTTATAAAACCCGTCATTGGAAACAATAGAAATCAATAGTTTGTCACTCCAGTTTCTCTAGTAGTAGGATAATGTCTATCACCACAAAGATACCTACAAAGATACCTACATAACAGCCACTCTCCAATAGTATAGCATAACAAGATTTTAAGGAGAACTAGTAGGCTAGAAATGTTGTACATTATGTTTTGGGCTTCTGTTCCAGCCCAAGGCAACCACAGCCCTTTAGCAGGAAATATCTGTGCCTCCAAAGATGCCCCAGTAGCTCCCCATCTTCTTTTCTGCTGATTCACTGCACGTGCTTTGTGCTGCTGTTAGTTACTGAGCTTAGGGAAACACTCACAATATACAGTACACATAGAATGTAAATGTCACAATATAAGGCTGATTAGTAATTATTACAGATAATTACTACATGGCAGCACAGAAACCAGTGCAACTAGCATCAGAATTAAATAATCAGCCTTGTAGCATCACCTTTTATTACAGGTCAACCTCATTCTTTGATTGATAATTTGCAATGACCCCTAAGCTTAGCTTCTCAACAGCTGCTCAGAGCCCACTGAGCATGTGAGTGTTGCCACACTTTCCAAGATGGTGACCCCCTTTTACACGTTTGAAGTCCTGGATCATTGCTGCTATTGAGAAGCTGAAAATTTAGGCTAGTGCAATAAGTTCAGTATATAAAATATGGCATTTTTAGCCATATTCATTTTTAGGGTTTAGTTCTCATTTAAGAACATCCTTTGTTTTTTTTATTTGTACCTTGTGTAGTTTTATATATCCTCTCAGAGTTAACATCAGCAATCTAGTGGCAATTTGCCTGTGTTAAAGTAGTGAGAATTCAATGTTACAGTAAGTAACAGTAAGGTTAGTACCCTGCTGGCTTTTTTTAGGTAGATGCTTGGCAGCTGGGTAGGTTTCTCAGTAACAGGGAAAAAACTTCCAATTTTATAATAGCTTTGTGTTAGATGCTGCCTGTATTATAATGCATTCATAAGGTCTTGACATACTGCAGCATGTGGTTGCAGTTGGATACTGTTTCATTATTAGGTTGTCTGCATTTCTATTAACTGTTGTATGATGGCGAAGGGTCTTGAATTCCTTCTGCTTTCCATAGAGTCTGTGCACCACCCACTCAGTCCTACTTTAACTCCCTGTATACAAGTAAGGGGTTAAGTGACCCTGCCATTCTAAGGGGCAAATTTACTAAAGGGCGAAATGACTAATGCTGGGGAAAATTCGCTAGCAAAGGAGATAGATTTACTAACGGGCGCTGGCATAAATTTGCTAGCGAAGGAGATAGACTCTAGCCTACTTCATACTCTAACGCAAGACGAATTTTCGATCTGGCAAATGGACGTAAGTACGCAAATTCACTAAGATGCAAATTTTACTGAACGTTACCTCTTGCTCCAGACTTGCCTTCGCCACCTCAGACCAGGCGAGGTGCAATAGAGTAGATAGGAGTTCCTCAAAAAAAAATTGAACATTTTTCTAAGTCCCAAAAAATGCTGGAAAATTTTCAGTTTTTCAGGGTGATAGGCTGCAAAAGATCATCATTTTTTTTAGGGTACCCAGCTTCCCCCCTACATTTCTTTACCTATGGCACATAAACTATACACTGTGTAGGTTAAGGTTCCCTGGGCTTGTGTAGTGTAATATATTTGCTGCAACATATACGTCTATTCAACTTTAACTTCCCGCCATATGCAAATTAGCCAACGCTAGGGCAACTTCGATTTGCTTGCCGAATTAACAGTAGTGAAACTTTGCCATCGTTCAGCGCCCTCGATGCAACTTTGTGAATTAGCGTTTACTGTTTACTTAGGGGAAGATTTATCA
Organism: Xenopus laevis; assembly: GCF_017654675.1. NCBI lineage: Eukaryota > Metazoa > Chordata > Amphibia > Anura > Pipidae > Xenopus > Xenopus laevis. The sequence continues at coordinate 74,177,235 of NC_054371.1, read as the reverse complement.
AAGGTTGAGGTGAATTTTCGAATGAAAAAAATTTGAATTTCGAAGGAGCAGAAGATTGAACTAAAGACAATAGTGTAGCAAGGTCCGATCCCAGACTTGCCACAATTAATTCACCAGGAATGATGGGAACACACTCACTAGGTTCAGACAGGTTAGATTCAAAACTCCTAGAGAGTGCATCTGCCTTAGTGTTTTTGAAACTAGGCCTGTATGTGAGAGAGAAATTAAACCGGGTAAAAAATAAAGCCCATCTAGCCTGCCTAGGATTCAACCACTTAGCAGATTCGATGTACAACAGGTTTTTGTGGTCTGTAAAGACCTATAGTATGTTTAGCCCCCTCCAACAAGTGTCGCCATTCCTCCAAAGGCCCATTTTATAGCCAACAATTCTCTATTTCCAATGTCATAATTGGCTTCGGCAGTTTAAATTTTTCTAGAAAAGAATGCACAAGGATGCACCTTATTGGTTATTGAATGCCTTTGAGAAAGGACCGCCCCTGCCCCAACCTCTGAGGCATCAACCTCTAGAATAAAGGGAAGAGTGGTATCAGGGTGACGGAGAATGGGAGTAGACACAAATTCAAAAGCTTGAATAGCCTCAAGAAGCCACATACTTGGATCTACACCCTTTGTGGTTAGATCCATGATTGGAGACACCACCAAAGAGAAGTTTTAATGAGTTGACAATAGTAATTAGCAAAACCTAAGAATCTTTGGGTTACATGTAAAGAAAGAGGCTTACCCAATCCAGTACGGCCTTAACCTTCCCAGGATCCATTTCAAGACCCTTACCGGAGATATTGAACCCCAAAAATTGAACAGAAGAAACCTCAAAGGTGCATTTTTCAAGCTTCGCAAATAAATTATTCTTCCTTAACCTGAACAACACTTCCCGGACATGTTTTTGATGGTCACTCAACTTAGAGGAAATAATTAGAATATCGTCAAGATATACCACTACGAATAACCCTAGCAAGTCCCGGAAGATGTCGTTGACAAATTCCTGGAACACTGCGAGGGCATTACAAAGACCAAAAGGCATAAATAAATATTCGTAGTGGCCATCCCTGGTGTTAAAGGCCACTTTCCACTCATCCCCTTCCCTGATACGAATGAGGTTATATGCACCCCTAAGGTCAAGTTTGGAATAGATAGTAGCATTCTTGACCTGATCAAATAGTTCAGAAATAAGCGGAAGGGGATAGTGGGTTTTGATGGTAATTTTATTAAGGCTCCTATAATCAATACATGGGCGAAGACCTCCATCATTCTTGCCCACGAAAAAAAAAAACCCAGCACCAGCAGGGGAACTAGAGGGCCTAATGAAACCTCTTTCAAGGTTTTCTTTGATGTACTCTTTCATTGCCTGGGCTTTGGGCAAAGAAAGAGGATAAGTTCTCCCTCTATAGCGGGAGTAGACCCAGGAATGAGGTTAATTGGGTAGTCATAACGAGGTAAAGTTTCTGTGGCTTTCTTAGAAAACACGTTAGAGAAATCAGCATAAGCCGCGTGTAAACCCTCTAGGGATGTGACTGCCACCAATTGAGGAACACTTATGCAAGAGCCCTTACATATTTGACCCCATTGAAGAATCTCCCCAGTTACCCAATCAATACGTGGGTTATGTACCCGTAACCAAGGTAAACCGAAAATTAGAGGAGAAGAAGAAGAACCCTCAATAACATAGAAGGATTGCCAGTTGCTAGTGCACATGGACAAGACCACAGTCTTTTTGGTTACCAAACCTAGCCCCAAAGGCTTTTTGTCAACAGCTAAGATTCTCATGGCAGGACTTAAAGGAGTTAGAGGAATATTAAACCTTACTGCGAAGGCAGCATCCAAAAAATTACCCGCCGCCCCAGAATCCACAAATGCAGAAACCTTAACAGAGCCCGTAGGCCAGGTTAAATTAATAGGTACCATGATCCTAGAGGAAAATTGGGGAAAGGAAACTTCTCGACCCAAATGGAGCTCCCTTCTCCATTTAGGCTTTGAAGTTTCCCGGCCTCTAATGACCCTTTTCCACACAGTAAATACACAGACCCTGAGACCACTGCAAGCCTTTTCCTCAGGAGTTAGATGAGTTATGCCCAATTGCATGGGTTCCTCCTGAGGTAGAGGCACAGAGGGGTTAGATGGCTTAACATTAGCAAACTCAGTAGGAAAGGAAGTACCCTTTTCACCCCTTCGCTCCCTCTGTCTTCTATCTACTTGGATGGCAAGAGATATTAGATCATCCAAATTAGTAGATAGAGGGTAGTTTACTAAGCTGTCCTTGATAGTATCAGAGAGCCCTATCCGGAATTGGCTACGAAGAGCCATGTCATTCCAGCCAGTTTCTACAGCCTACCAGTGGATGCAATACACTCCGCATCCCGTTTTCCCTGACGTACTTTACTAATTGCGGTATCGGCAGATGATGCACGATCTGGGTCATCATAAAGTATCGCCATGGTGTTAAAAAAGGTTTCAAGGGAAAAAACGTGCAGGGTCAGAGGAGGATAATCTTGGGGCCCAAATTTGAGGGTCACCCTGTAATAGGGTCATTACAAACCTCACTTTTTCCTCCTCAGTAGTAAAGAAGTGAGGGAAAAAACTCAGGTATAGTTTGCAGCCCTCCTGAAAGACACAAAATTTTTGAGGGAAAGAAATTTTGGGTTCATGGGGTTTATGAATATTACCCATCACGACATGAGAACCCACTTGGAACCCACACGACATGAAACTACTGGACTTGGCGTCTGTTGCGTAGTGTCCTGTCTACAAGTCAGGTTATGAAAGCCTTGCATCAGATAATCTTGCTTTAGCTCTTGGTCCTCCATGCGCTGTAGCAAAGTAGTGAGGAGTGCTTCAGTGGTAGAAGGAGCAGTGGCAGCGTAACCTTCGTCTTCCATTCAGGCCCGCTATAATGTCACGGTCGGCACCCTAAATTCAGAACCAATGCTAAACACCCTGTTCTCGGCTCTTGCTTCCACCTTTAACAGCCGCCTTTCACCTCTGGAGGAGCCCTCGGCTAATCGGATGCCGCCAGGTCTTAATAAGAGACGTGCCAAGCGAGGGGTTCTGAACAAGCAAAGGGGCACGACGGTAGTGTAAAGTCTTTTGGGCAGATGGTCAATGTACAGAAAGCGTAGTCAGATCAGGCCCGGGTCGGGCCAAGCAGAGCACAAGCGGAGTCAGGCAGGCAAGGGTCAAACCAGGAGATCAATCAAGAAGAGTCAAGAAAGGCACGGGTTGGATTACATAGAGTAGAATAGTCAGTTTACCAGGCAAGGGGTCAGAATCACAGAAGGCAGCAGAATCAAGACAGGCAGGGGTCAAAACACGAATCAGATCACAAACCGGATACAAAATAGCTCCCAGGAACTCACTAGGTGAACCTATAACGTGCAATGTGAAAATGTATACAGTGGCTTTAAATACTAAAAAGTTTGCGCCACTGCGTGACGCACCAATAAATACGGAAGTGGCGCGCCGTGTGCGCCTAAGAAACAGCAGAAGAACAACAGCGTGGCGGGCGTCCTTGCCAAGGGGGCTGCAGGCTTTGCTTTAAATATGTTTATGCCATAGATAGTACAGATATTTTACAGGGAAGGACTACATGCAATATGCAATTTAAGGGGCAGGTCTATAAAAATGTGAGATTAGAGCCCACCACAGAAAAATTCTGCAATTTTCCATTCATTCCTATGGGATTTTAAAAAAACATGTTTATCAGTGGGTGAAAGAAGAGTGCTGTCAATTTCACAGGAATACATAGAAAGCGGGTGAGATTTTATGGTGAGCTTTAATTTCACACTTTGATATATCTACCCCTAAGTGTCCAGGTTTTGTACACATAATAAAAGTGTTTTTATTCATTCTATCTCAAGTATCACCTACTGTGTTATCATAAAACCTTCTCCCAACTGTATATAAATAACTAAATATTGCAAACTTGTAAATGAAACATGTTCCAAAAGATTAATTTATACAAGGTGCTTTAAAAATCTCCGTCCAAAAAAAAAAAGAAAGACATTCATATTTTCAGCATCAAAAAAGGACTGTCCTTCAGAAAATAGGGACCTAGAGAAGCTCTATTATCTGGGTCATGAATAAATTAATTTTACTTTCTAGGCGACCAAGCACTGAAAATATATTTTGCACTTAAGATGATCTGACAAAGAGGTCTATTTATTTGTTTCTTTGTATTCTTGTATTTTTGTAATAATGGTTGGACACAGAATTCAGACTTGTAGCGTAAGCTGTTTTTTTATTCTGTCAATTCCAAATGAAACCTTCAGACTGCTGTGTCTGAGAAAAGTATTTGAGGCAAATGAAAAAAAATCAAGTGCCACTTGCCAGTTTATAGTGGAATACATTGATTTTGTGTGGGTACTGCTTCTGCTTTACCACGTCTGGCAGCTTACAACTGAAAACAATACCTCACTTCAGGAAAATCCCAAAGCACTACACCTAACTTTTTTAGGATTTCATGCATTTTAAATGAGACATAATATTTTTGATACATACTTTTTGTGCATTTGTCTTGTAACTGACATCCAGAAAAGTCAGCACAGAAGAAAAACAAAAATTCAGTGACATGAATTAAGGGCACCTGAATCAATACATGTTGTTTATTCTGATTCCTATGTCTAATGTAAAATCAAGACGGGGGGGGGGGGGGGGATATTCAGTTTCCCAAATATCAAATAGTTTGTTCTTATAAAAATTTATAGGCATAATGAAACATTTTCAATGCAATATCATTCTTTATTTGTTTTTTGTGCTATGATGATTCACAATTCCTTATGCCTCTGCATTTGCCCTCTAGTCTTAACCTTGTTACTGTATAAGTCAACCAATTGCAATCCTATTTGTGTATTTTTTTTTATTAAACTATAGTACATGAATGGGATCTGTTATCCAGAATGCTCAGGACCTGGGTTTTTCTGGATAATGGATCTGTCTATAATTTGGATCTCCATACTCAAAGTCAACTAGAAAATCATGTAAACATTAAATAAGTCCAATAGTTTAGTTTTGCCTCCAATAAAGATTAATTATTTCTTACTTTGGTTCACGTGCAAGGTACTGTTTTATTATTACACAGAAAAAGAAACAATTTTTTATTATTTGGATTATTTGGAGTTTATGGGAGATATCTTTTCCATAATTTGGATCTTTCTTGATAACTAGTTTCCAGCTAACTAATCCCATACCTGTGATATGAAACTTTAGGGCAGATTTATCAAAGGTCGAATTCCGAAGTACAAAATACTTCAAAATCCGACCATCGAATTAAAAAACTTTGAATTCAAATATCGAATTCGAAGTCAACAAATTTGGCAATCCTGCGGTCGAATAAAAATTGTTCTATCGAACGATTAAATCGTTTGAATCTAACGCTTCGAACGATTTTAGCGATAGATCGAATTATTTTTATTCGATGTGTAAAGACTTAGAAAAATGTTGTAGAAGGTCCCCATAGGCTAACATAGCACTTCGGCAGGTTTAATTTGGCAAAGTATTGAAGTCTAAGTTTTTTTAAAGAGACAGTCATTCGATTATGGAATGGTGGAATATTCAAACAATTTTTACTTTGATTCGAAGTAAATTCAAAGTCATAGTATCCTATTCGATGGTCGAAGTATCCAAAAAATTACTTTGAATCTCAAATTTTTCTACTTCGAAAATTCCCTCGAATTCACTTCGACCTTTAGTAAATCTGCCCCTTAGCTTCTTTGCTCACAAGCAACTATCTGACTTTTCTCTATACCTTATAATAAGTAAAGGGATGTTTGTTGGTTTTCCTCTCCCCGTGTTATCCTGAATCCATAAAACAATTGGTATTCCATGTTAAACCTACACAAGAAGAAAGGGAACAATAAATTGTTTGGGCTACATCCAACAAGTAACATATAACACTTAAGAAATAGTGGTAACAATTTATTATGTGTGTAACGATATTAAAAGAGGCTGGCCAGTCAATAAAAATCACTAAGCATTATAAAACTGCAAAATATATCCACCTAAATGAATAACTATTTTAAAGAACCTTTGATGACAGCCTTTGACGACTGCATAAGTTAAAACTTTATAGCATTTATAGCTCATTATCTATGCAGTAGTGTTGTAAGCACAATAAATATTACTAAGATTTAGAAATTACAGTAGGGAGTGCATTATCCACTATATACAAGTGTTACAATAACATTTATAAATATGCATATTATTTTAGTCCATGTAGCCCACGATTCAGCGCTGAGTGATTATTCCAGCAGAGTCGCTACATACTTATCAATAAAAGCTTTATTTAAATACACAGGCAGTGTGATGTGTGATTACAGGCAGTGGGTAAGTGGTCAAAACTAACATGTTTTGTGCCTTCAACGTCGGCATTTCATTAGGGCCTTTTTAAGGGATAACAGCATCTAGAACAAATGCAAATAGTTTTACACAATATACCTATTTGCTACATTTTTTTTGCAATGTGAATATATGGTCATGGCTCCTGTAAGGTTTACAATGGGGAACCGCTGTAACTGAGGATAGCCACTCCATGGGGAGTGGATATGGGGTGTAGCCATAGGTGATTGGAGGCAAAGACAGGATGAAAGCAAATTGTTGATTTAATGGCAGCCAGAACACAGAAAACAAAAAAAGGCAGGAACAAGCAAAAAAGGATAATTAGGGTATCCACAAGGTGAGGGAAAAAATGGGGAACACAGGAACAAAAGGTACTCACTCAGGAACAAGGTACAAGGTATTCAAAGACAAAGTTTCCAAAAATGAAGGTTTCCAGGTTTCAGATAACAGGATTCAGATAACAGGATTCCGATAACAGGATTCAGGAACAAGATTCAGGAACAAGATTCAGGAAAGCAGGTCAGGAACAAACAAATTACATTCAATGACTCAGGGCAGCGTTTATAAAGGGAAGGTGATTAGGCTCATGAGATAAATGCTGCAAGTGTCCAGAACAGCACAACAAGAGTTCAAGGAGTTCAAATCCCGGGCTGATCCTGACAGCTCCATTGACTTGTTATAAAACATATTAAAATGCTGTGGCTTTCTAGAAAGTTTTGGCATTCTTCCAAAGGGGAGAAGAACTGATATTTCTCCATATCATGAATCTTTTTAAGCCTTAGTTGATTTAACAAAGAAATAGATTAAACTTTTTTGGGTTGGATAATTTTGTCATTATATGGCAGTTAGGAGTGATTTATTACCTTTTGACATTGAGTTCAACTAACAATAAATGTAGTCACAGAAAAAATCTCATTAAACATAGTTAAAATAGAACATATAATAGCATTTACTGGCCATCTATTTAAAAAGCAAACATCTTATTGGTTGCTGTGGGTTACTGCATCTGAGCAAACATTTTTCTTATTACATATGAGGATACATCTCTGCCTTAAAGGGGTTGTTCACCTCTGAGTTAACATTTTGTATGATGTAGAGAGTGATATTCTGAGACAATTTGCAATTGGTTTTCATTTTTTGTGTGGTTTATTAAGCTTCTGATTCAGCGGCTCTCCAGTTTTCAATTTCAGCAATTTGTTTAAAATGTCCAAATTACCCTAGAAACCATACTTTGAATAAGAGAATATCAATAAGAGAGGGACTGAATAGAAAGATGTGTAATAAAAAGTAGCACTAACAATACATTCATAGGATTACAAAGCATTTGTTTTTTTAGATGGGTCAGTGATAGTGATGGGCGAATTTATTCGCCAGGCGCGAATTCGCGGCGAATTTGCGCGATTCGCGCCGAGCGAATAAATTCGCGAAACGGCCGCGAAAATTCGCGCAAAAAATTCGCCGGCGTCAAAATTTTTTTTTCGAAAAACGGACGCCGGCGCCAAAAACGGGCGCCGGCGTCGGAAAAACGGGCGCCGGCGTCAAAAACGGGCGCCGGCGTCAAAAACGAGACGCCGGGGCCGTTTCGCGAATTTTTCGCCGTTTCGCGAATTTCGCGCGAAATTCGCGAATTTTTCGGCGAAGCGAAACGGCGCAAATTCGCCCATCACTAGTCAGTGACCCCCATTTGACAGTTGGAAAGAGTAAAAAGAAGGCAAATAAATAAAAAACACTATAAAGAAATAATGACCATTTGAAAAGTTGCTTAGAATTGGTAATATATACTAAAAGTTAACTTAAAGGTGAACCACCCCTTTAAAGGACCAGTAACATCAAAACATTTTTTTTAAAAAATTCCTTAGTATACATCGTAAAAAAACCCACCACGGCAAATTAAACTTTTTGGTGCAATGTTGAATTTTAAGGTGAACTACACCAAATCAGAAATCCTTAATATAAACATTAAATACACCATAAAGAATACACTGGAACAGAGTTTTCCTTTTAGATGTTCAAAAGACTATATTAATTATTTGGGTATAAAGATTACGTCCCAATTCTGTGAACTATACTAAATTAACTATGGTCCTTTACTTAATACTATGGAACAAAAGTATTGTCAAAACTAAAGAAAATGTATCCAAATAGTTCGGATACGTGTCAGAGATGTGATCAGGATAGAGGCACATATGCCCATATCTGGCTCATCTGCCCAAAGTTAAAAACATTTTGGCAACAGGTAAAATGTTATAAAGACAGTCACAAAGATAACAGTTAAAGAATCAGATTTAACCTTAAAGGAACAGTAACGTCAAAAAAAAAAGTGTTTTAAAGTAATGAAAATATAATGCAGTGTTGCCCTGCACTGGTAAAACTGCTGTGATTGCTTCAGAAACACTACTTTTGTTTATATAAATAAGCTGCTGTGAAGCAATGGGGGCAGCCATTCAGGAGAAAAGACTCAGGTTACACAGCAGATAGCAGATAAGCTCTGTCTGTCTAATGGTTTTATCTGTTATCCATTAGTTAACCTGTGCCATATAGCCGTTTTTCAATTTCTGCCATTGCTCCACATCAGCTTGTTTATATGAACTATAGTAGTGTTTCTGAAGCAAACACCTTCGTTTTACCAGTGCAGGGCAACACTACATGATATTTTCATTACTTTAAAACACTTACATTTTTTGGTGTTACTGTTCCTTTAATTTTGCTGAATATAATACCAGAGAAGAATAGTCTATTAACTGATATACTTACCTCACAATTGCTTAACGCTGCAAAAACCTTGATTCCAATGAATTGGAAAAAAAACACTGCCTCCAACACATAACGATTGGCAGTCCCTGGTTGAGGAGAATAGGAAATTAGATGAGATTACCCACATAATGCATAACACAAGTAACAGATATTGGGGTATCAGGGGACCCTGGATATCTTATACAAAACAGTTTTTCCCACATCCAGAGGTGATATAAAGTGTTTGGTATCTACGCAATAGGAAATAAAACCCTTTCAATATATAGTATTAGTATTGGGAATATTAGTATTTGGGCCTATTACATAAGACATGAAATCACTATTACGTTGTGCTATAAAACTCTATTTGGTGAAATAAATGAATCCATGGATACCCTATCCTTTTTGCCTTTTGTGCTTCCCTCCCTATTCTATGTTGTTTTGTAATTAAATATCCTAAATAAAGAATAATAATAAAAAAACCTTTAAAATCACAAAGCCTTTATTTTGAAATAACTTACTATAAGTCCGCAACAATCCATCGTGTGGTGCTGGATTTCTCCTCCCTGGCTAGCGCTAACGACCACAGGTAGAATGTAAATGCTGTGTGTGGCATTAGCAACAGGATACAGTGCAGACTCTCAATAATTCTTCTTCCGGGACTTAGACCTGCTGTTCTGCTGCCCATCTGACCAATTGCCAGAGCCATACGGAGCCAGACTGTTGGAGTTTTGCTCGGGCTTGGACACCATTATCTCCAGAGCAGTGCTGCTGCTAGACACCGGCTCTAAGGGCTGCGACTCAGAGTTGAGTTCATGCAGGTTCCTGGTGCTGGCTGCTGCTCGGACTCGCCTGCTGCCAGCTGTGGCACTGGTGGTACTGAGACTGGGAGGAGAGGGTGCAGAAAAAGACTCACTGCCTCTCTTACCAGAAGAACATTTTAGAGCAGAAGTTGGCATTCTGCACTGGGTTCGCTTTTCTTCCCTTCAGCATGGGCTGCGTTCTTTTTGCTTTTGAATATTCTGCTACACGTGAGGGGAATGAGGCGCAGAGAAGCGCTAACAGTACGGGTACAGTCTTTGCCACCCAACACTTCCACTGGCCCAGTGCTCAGGAACAGTATTGGCACACGGCTTTACCCCATGGCTCTGTCTACCCTTGTTTCCTAGACATCTGGTTGGCTGCCTGCTTCTTATCAAGGACCACGCTCCTTCACATGCTGTCAGTAGAATATGGGAGATAACCAGGGACGAGAAATCCATCACCTTTTCTGAAGAGGATTCGGATGCAGAGTTTCGGTAAGTTATTTCTTAATAAAAGCTTTGCGATTTTAAAGTTTAATTTGTCTTGGTGTTTTTTTTCCGATGTATACTAACAAATTTTTTAAAAGATTGTTTTGATGTTACTGGTCCTTTAATGCTTTGTCTACCAAGCACGTATTCTATATGTGCTGGCAGGCATATGCTCCAACTACTGTAATACATTCTTTGACAATTGGGATTGTTTGGAGTACAAAGATATATTTACCCATTTCAGATTCATCAGATTCTGGGGCAAATTTACTTACCTTCGAAGTTGCGCCAGCGTTGGCTTTGCTGCAACAAGTTTAGCCAGGGTGCTGGCTTATTCACAAAAATCCAAAGTTTTGCTCAGGGAGGCGAAATGTAGCGAAGTTGTGCTAGCGTTACTTTGTCAAGCAAAGCGAAGTTGCGCTAACGATGCCTAATTTGCATACGGCGCCAAGTTAAAGTACAATGGACGTATATGTTGCAACAAATACATTACACTACAAAAGCCCGGGAAAGCTTAATAACATAAAATAAAGTTGTTATTTTGCCCTATACATGTGCCCACTGTATAGTTTAGGTGTCATATTTTAGGAAATGTAGGGGGGAAGGCGGGTAACCCAAAAAAATTTACATTCTTTTTCAGCTTATCACCCTTAAAAAAGTAAAAGATGCCAGCGTTTTTTGGGACTGTCAACTTTTTTTAAGCAAGCCCTATCTACTTTATTGCACTTCGCCTGGTCTGAAGTGGCGAAGGCAAGTCTGGAGCAAGAGGTAATGTTCAGTAAAATGCGCAAGTTAGTGAATTAGTGTAGTTACGTCCCTTTGCCAGAGAGCAACTCGCCTGGTGTAAGGGTGCGAAGTAGCGCTAGAGTAGGTCCACTTCACTAGCGAATTTACGCCAACACCGTAAATAAATCGGCGAAGTAACGAAATAACGTCATGGTAGGCGAATTTGCACTAGCATTAGCCACTTCGCGCTTTTGTGAATTTACCCCTCTGTTCTTTCCAATAATATGCCGTTTTCTATGGTAAACCTATTGTCAGTCGAATGGTTGGTCTTCAAAAAAAAGATATCAGAAGTATGCCGTTTTGTGGAATGGTGCTTTGGCAGTGTACTGCTTGGAGATTTTGACATATATAAATGAGAAATCTACATCAAACAATCTGTATATATATTTGGTATTGGGAACTAATCTTCTTTGCAGTAACATTGAGCATGGGAGTGGCTATTTTCCTAACTATACATGCTAGGGATTGTTGTGATATCTGTTTGTTCATAGGTGGCAGTGTCACTTTTAAGGGGGTTATTTAACAAAATCCGGATTTAACTGATTTTTTAAAATAAAAAATTCAGACCAAACTAGAATACACGATTTGACCTTATTTATTATTAAAAAGCATGATTGAATGGGATTGGAAAAAAATGTGATAACATCAAATCGGATTTTTTCCCGAATCCCTTGTCTTTTTCTGACTTTTTCCGAAAAGGCCTGGATTTTTTGGGAGTTTTGCCCAAAATAGTCGGATTTCCGGGCTAATTCCAGCGCAGACCACAGAAACTTTTGTTCCACTAAAAATTCAGATTTCATAGTAAAAAAACTAAAACATTTCTAGTTTTTAGTATTTGGACTTAAATAAATAACCCCCTAAGTGATAGAGACTTGTAAAAGGATGGGCAGTACGAAAAACAAAATTGTTAGACATACTTAAAGGGGACCTTTATGTCTGAGGGTCACCCAGATATAACAATCTTTATAATGAAATACCTTACATGAGACCCAAATTCTTCTTTTAAATAATGCACTCATACCTTTAATAAAGTTGCTTGAAAATCTTAGCTGACAGTCATGTATTACCTGCCCCTCCTCTATGCCATAGGCATAATGGCAGGGTAGACAATTAATTTCACTTTCCATTGTTCACTTCCTAAATGCCACTGCACTCTCACATGCCCTTTCCCTCCTCATTGCTATAACTGTGTAGCCTTTACATGGACATGGCTATCAGGTCCCCCATTTTGGCACATAAACAAGATTTTGGGAAGAGGCAAAGCTTACTTTAATAGCAAATTGGCGGCTGCCTGCTTGATGTGACTGTGAACTCCAATACTGAAGGATACAAGATTTAAATAATGTATATATTTTATATAGAAAACAATTTCAAATTATTTTTTAGTCTGACAGGTCACCTTTCAGAAAATTTATCCACTGAGTAAACTTAATGGTGTAAGCCAAAGGAGTAAGGTTTTTGGCTTTCTGACTTCAGAAACACATCTCATTTCATTAATTATAAAATACAGCTAAAGTAAAGTTACATACATTTTTTGGTTGTTGTTGTGAGAACTTGTCAAAACAGAAAAAATTAAAAACAGTGAAAGAAGACATGGTGTTTTGGAACAAATGTAACAATCATCTGCACGTATATAATAGAATAAATAACATAATGATTTAGAAAACAAAGCTTAAATAGTGACATGATTTTTTTTATCTATGTACGATTGCAAGACATTGTATTCAGAAATACGGAATTTGTTGGTTTTGGAATAGATATAATAATTTAGAAAACAAAAAATATTTACATGATTTTGATGTAGAATAAAGAAACATTAAATAAAGCAATGCTGAAAATTTTGGAACAGCTAGCTAGTTTGGCTAGCATTTGTTGAATTTAAATTAAAACTAGTTAATTGTAATATAATTTAGAAAGTGATGGATATGAATGTTGATTATACCCTGTGAAACATTCTAGTTTAAGACAATGTTTCTTGTTTGTATGTTTAATGGATTTTAGTACCTCGGGCAGGGCAATGCTGAAAAATGATTAAAATGTGCCCTGTCTCTGTATAATCAATAGACTTTCTATTATAAGATTGGTTTAGTTCCAAATACTGCACACCAGGCTTGACTATGTTCCTTCTGCAGAATTCCAAATAAGCCATCACTATTTATACATACAGCTCTCATTAGAAAGCAAATCCTTTAGCTTACTATCATGGAAGTCAGTAGAACAATCAAATTGAAAGGTCAGCTTTCAACATCTGTATAGTCTAACTCAACTATGAGCTTCATCACTGGTCAGATAAAAGTTTAATAAACCATTAACTCTAAAATGTGCTTGCTTAACTGTTTAGCACAGTGAAATAGATTTGCTCTACTCAATCTTATGTTTAAGTCTTTATTCTTCTTAGTAAAGATTCTGAGAAACTAAGAGTTTTTTTTCCTTAATGCCTTAGGAACTATATTAGTCAGGTTTGGTTACATTTGCTTTCTATGTAACCAGTGATGTCATAGCAAATACTTGCTGCTTTCTAGTAAGTAGGATTCACACTCAAACAGATGTATTGAAAAAGTGTACATTCACCTGCTGCAATCTACTGTGTATTTCAAGGTAATAAAAAAACTATGTTCACTATATGCAGTTTAAATGTAATTACAGTCTGCCGAATAATATTTTCTTCTCATTCTTCATTTGTGACATTTTATTTAAAACTCCTATTGTTTGTTATATAGCTGTTTTTCCTGTCTCAATAAAAAACTTTATGGGGCACATTTACTTAGCTCGAGTGAAGGATTAGAATAAAATATACTTCGAATTTCGAAGTATTTTTTTGGCTACTTCGACCATCTTATTGGCTACTTCGACCTTCGACTACGTCTTTGACTAAAAATTGTTCGTCTATTCGACCTTCGATAGTCGAAGTACTGTCTCTTTAAAAAAACTTCGACCACCTACTTCGCCACCTAAAACCTACCGAGCACCAATGTTAGCCTATGGGGAAGTTCCAATTTTTCCTTCAGTCGAAAGGCGATAAATCTTTCGACTTTGATATTCGAAGTCGAAGGATTTTACTTTGACGGTTAATTAACCCTCGATATTCGACCAATAGTAAATGTGCCCCTAAGTGTATATACAGAAATTTCTCAAATCTGCCAATGCATAATGGCGTAACTATAGAGGGAGCAGATCCTGCAGTTTTGGGGTGGCTGGGGAAAAGGGTGGCTTGGACCAAAGGATCAGTTTCCTCTATCACAGATCACTGAAACAATTGGAACCTGCCACTGAAGGCAGCGAGTGCAGGCGGAGAGGGGAAAGCCGGGGAGGTTGATTTCTGTGGAGGGAAGAGCAGGGGAAGTTGCATTCTGCGCTGGGCCCCTTCAAAGATTTTTTTATAGGGGGGCCCGAACTGGCACTGTTACACTGCTGAATACACTGCAGGGTTTTCAGATTACATATGATGAAAAATCTGAACTTTTTTTTGGACATTCAAACTTAGCAACAAAAATGGGGTGCTAGACTTGTGACTACAGTACACTGAGCACCATGATCCTACTACTCTAATGCTCTGATTTATCAACATTTTAATTGTATTTTTTTACCACAATTCAATTTCTTTTGTGGTAAAGCTCACAAATTTGAATGAGTTTTCAAAATTCTAAATTTGAGCTTAGAGATTTATTAAATGCAATAAATTCAAATGTAAAGATTTGGCATCTAAAAACTCCCAAGTTCACGTTGAAGTCAAAGGGACTTGTAGGCAAAACTTAAGCTATTTTTTTCAATTCGAGTTATTCTAATTTTTAAAATTTTTGAGAGTTGGTTGACCAATTGAAAATGATGAATAGAATAAGAATTTACTACAATCGAGCTTTCTTTATGTTTTTATTCAATCAAGTTTTTTAATTTTTCATTTGCGTTTGATAAGTTTTTGCGTTTATTTAATTTTTTTTAAAAATTCACAAAATTGTGATCAATAAGTCTTTTTAAATTTAAATACATACAAATAAATATGTTTGGGAAACTAGGTTGATTAACATTTCTGCACACATACCTAACAAATATATACACACTTTTCACTTCTATAGCTGCCCCAGGTATCCAGATTCTGCACTGATAATCTTTCTTTACTAATATCTTTCTGTACTAATGTCACTGTTTTAGATAGACTGTGTCTGTGTTAATGATGCTTCTCTCTGCACTTTTACACAGTTTTCTCTGTTATAGACAATTTTCAGTTTGTTTATTCTCAATTTTGCCTGTTGACCACTGATTTATCAATAATGGTTTCATCATGATTTTAGCAGGTTCATTATTAAAGGGAATACATACCACCCCCTTTTTGACATGAACTTAGTGGCTTATGTAGACAATAAGATGGTTTTTGGAGTTTTTTTGTGTACTGGTTAGTGAATTTGCCCCTCTGTGTGAAAGTAGATTTGTTGATAAAATTGAGCTGCATTTATGGTAGGTAAGAATGTGGGAAAGGGAACAATTAAAATCTATGTTGTGTAAAGCTTTATAAATAACTGTTTAACACAGTGTCTCAAATTTGAACTCAGTATATAACTTATAATTCATTACATTTCATTCAAAATATATAATAAAAAGTTGTTCCAATTGATCACCAACCACCAATTAATATATATATATATATATATATATATATATATATATATATATATATATATATATATATATATATATATATATACTGTTGCCGCAAATCTAAAAAAAGCTACTTCCTGCTTATAATGGTGCAAAGCAAGCTTTATGTTTTTATCATTCATATTAAGTTCATCAACAAATTTGGTTAGGAGGTCAACTGTACCTTGCCATAGGTTCAAGATGTAGTCCACATATCTTAACCACAGGAAGACGTGCTCCCCGGCCCAGGCTTCTTGGATCTGCTGGATTTCGCAATCCTCCCAACGTCCTAGATGTAATCATGTGTAGGTCGGGGCGCACGTCGCTCCCAACGTGGTATGAAGATTACCTTGAAATCTAGTCAATTTAATACAAAAAAGTTTGTTCTCTATATTTGGGACCTCTACTGTCAAGATAATCTCCACATGCCTGAATTCCTATGTTGTGTGGTATTGAGGGATACAAACTTTCAATGTCTAATGTTACAAGTAAGACATCTTCTGCTACGAGTTTTTGGTCAATTTTACGTATTACGTCAGCTGTGTCCAACACGAAGGAGGACAAGAAGAATCTTCTCAGATTTTCATCCACATATTTGCTGAGAGGTTCTTTTAGGCTACCAATGCCAGACACTATTGGACGGCCTGGGGGGTCATCCATGCATCTATGTATTTTAGGAATCACATAAAGGGGCCGATTCACTAACTTCGAGTGAAGGATTCGAAGGTAAAAAACTTTGAATTTCGAAAAAAAAATTTGGGCTACTTCGACCATCGAATGGGCTACTTCGACCTTCAACTACGACTATGACTTTGAATCAAACTATTTATAAGTAAAAATAGTTCGACTATTCGACTATTCGATAGTCGAAGTACTGTCTCTTTAAACAAACTTCGACCCCCTAGTTCGCCATCTAAAAGCTACCGAAGTCAATGTTAGCCTATGGGGAAGGTCCCCATAGGCTTGGCTAACTTTTTTTCATCGAAGGATATTCCTTCGATCGTTGGATTAAGATCCTTCGAATCATTCGATTCGAAGGATTTTATCGTTCGATCGAAGGAATTATTGTTCGATCGAACTATCTGCGCTAAATCCTTCGACTTCGATATTCGAAGTCGAAGGATTTTAATTCCTAGTCAAATATCGAGGGTTAATTAACCCTCGATATTCGACCCATAGTGAATCGGCCCCAAAATGTTCGAGTGATTGGTGTTTTTACGTTCAGAAATTCAAACTCATGTCTAGAAATAACCCCCTCATTTTTGGCAGTCAATAGGAGTTCTTCCAATTTTAATTGCATATTATGTTTTGGATTTACTTTTAATTTCTCATATTGACACTCGTCACTTTATTGCCTTAAGACTTCTTGTTTATATTTAATTTCATCCATCAACACTACATTGCCACCCTTGTCTACTACTTTTATGACCAAGCCTTTTTTTTGCCTTAATTCAGCAAGGACTTTTTTTTTTTTTTTATAAATAATTATAAATAATAGTGATGGGCGAATTTGCGGCGTTTCGCTTTGCCGAAAAATCAGCAAATTTCGCGTGAAATTCGCGAAACGGCGCCGGCGTCTCGTTTTTGACGCCGGCACCCGTTTTTGATGCCGGTGCCCGTTTTTTCTACGCCGGCGTCCGTTTTTGCCGCGAATTTTCACAGGCGTTTTGCGAATTTATTCGCTGGCGGCGAAACGCGCAAATTCGCCGCGAATTCGCGCCTGGCGAATAAATTCGCCCATCACTAATAAATAACTCTAAGATATTCAAGCTCTTTTCATAATTAAATAATACTGCATTGATCATTTGCACAGTTTATATTGGAAGTTTTTACTTAAATTCAAGCAAGCGATTATCCAATATCTAATGCAGAAAAGTGTAACAAGATTAATGCACTGAACTTTATTTCATCCAAAGTGACAATAAGGCATGACATGTGCAATTCTGAAAAGAAAAAATTAAAACAAGATTCAAAAGACCATGGCATTGCATTTGGCATACTTTCAGTCTAAGGCAGAACATTTCTTCCGTATAATTACTGAGTGTTTATTTTGTATGCTTTTAAAACTGTTCATTACAACAAATTAATATTTAAGATAATTTAGCAATTGGTGCATTTTACGGGTGAGAAAGATACTTTTTTAACTGATTAGCATTTTTTAAAAATGTAAATTAAATTAATTTCATAATAATATATTTGATTTTCTCTTTTCCTCCCTGCTGAAGAGATATAATTACTGATACAGCTATGCTTTAATATTATCAAATATAAATGTAGAGAAAACAATGTACTTATTATTCATCAACAATTCATCTCTGCTTAGCAGGTGCTTCATACTGTAAACATTTACTTTCTAAAGGTCTTTTGTGTTGGTGGAATTATAATATGTGTACATTGATAGATAACTGAATTTTGTACAGAGAATGGTTGTCGATATTTCATTCTCTTATAAAAGAATTCAGAAATTTTTAATCCATCCAGGATACATCATGTGTGGAGTTAAATGGCAGGCACTGATGTATGTCTTGGAGATACTGTTGACCCCCCATAGCACCCATGCCAGTAAGAGTGTCTTTCACTTTCTATCCAATTTCCCAATGTTCAGGTTCCAATGGGAAGAAGAATCCCAAATTAACTCAAATGAAACCAGAGATTAAATAAGTGAGACAGTGTAAATGTTAGGAAGTATTGTATTTCCGTAAAAAAATTAAGGACATTGGGGTAAGTTTTCTCACTTTTAGTGATATAAATCCAGATAAAATAAAGATAATTTGAACCCCAAAATTTTGCTTAATGAAAGAAATACAGCTGTAAGCAAACAGTGTACATTAATTGCACATGTTGATTGACATTGTTTCTCAATATAACTTTGTGTTTCTTGCTCTCCTCCAAATTGTTTGCTTGGTTTCTTCAACCAAGACTGTAATTCCCACAATTCCTTGCATGCTTCTAATTAAATCTTGTAACAGTCCGCTTCTGCTACATTATTTCAACTGGTTTTTGGTTTACAACCCCCTAATATAACTTTAGCTCCCTAGAGCTCAATTTCAGTTTTAAGTACGCAGTGGCAACATCTCTTTTTTACCTCCAGCCACAACCTTCTAGGAGTGTAATATTCTAATAACTGAAACATACAGATGTTTCCATGTCAGTGTTTTGTTTGTGTCACTTGAAGAAAAGCTGAAAATCGTGGAGCAGATTAATGATCATTCAGTTGAAATGCAAATTAATTTACTAGTGAGTACCATGCATAAAGCTTTAAAACTGATAAATGCATCTTACCCTGCTGTGTTTTCCACAGGGCTTAAGTGGATTTATTTTCCATTGTAAACAATCCAAACACAGTATGTTACCCTTATCATTTCCCTTAAAACAAAATAACTATAATATGTCATTTATAGTTTGCTACTTAAAGTGACTCTGATACATCTAAATCAATGTTTTGCATTACCCGTGATGATATAAGAAGGATAATACAAAACCACTGCGCCCTACAATGGAAACACATAAAAAAACATAAATCCTAAGATATTGTTCCCCAAGAACCCTTCTATCTTATCTCTCGTCAATTAGAGTCTCTACTAAACTGCACAGATTGCTAATCAGCAGATTAATTTACCATTTGGAAATAATGTTATTAAATATAAAGATACATTCAGTATAAACTAAATCCCTGATTTAAAGATAGAAGTTTAGTTCCCCATACCTATTTTGATTAGTTATTGTATAACTAAACTATAACACTCAGGGCGTTAATCCAAATTTATCTCATTATTTAAATAAAAAAGTCACCACCAAACTCCCATACCCTATTTTACCTTATTTATTATTAGAAAAGGCTTGATTTAATTATTTCTTGACATCGGGTAAAAACTTGATAAAACCAAGCAAAACCCTGAATCTAACAAATTTTTCCCAAATTGCTAAATTGTTTCTGGCTTCTTCCAGGAAAGCCAGAATTTTACGGATTTTTGGGCTAATTCCAGAGCAGACCACAGAAACTTCCATATAGGATAGGGACCTCTGCCATTGACTTATACACAACCTTGGCAGGTCTGAGATGGTGGATTTTCGGATTCAGGCTTTTTGCTGTATCGGGCTTTAATAAATCTCAAAAAAAATTATTTTTAAAAAAATAAAACTGAAAAATTCAGGTTTTGCCCCAAAAAGCCAGACCGGAGCAGGTCCAGACTGAGAATTAAAATAGGCCCTTGCATTTCAGGTACACAGAAGCCCAATCAGCCCACACAGAGCCCCAAACAGTCCCCACCGGCCCACTAAATACTGACTTTCTATGGCACCTTATAGCAAAAAAAAAAACCACTGAAATGTGTTCAAACTTTTATAACCTACCACATTTTTTAAAATAACCATGGTAATTAGGGGGTGTGGCCACAAAAATTGGCATGGTCAAAAAAAATTTGTGCTGTATTTCTTTCTCAAAATGTTGAAAGGTATGCACATAAATAAGATTTTGTGGCGATATAAGACTTGCCATAATAACAGTCTCCACAAAATGGCAACTGCCTGTTTATGGTGATTGTCTCATTCCAAGAGACTAAAGGAAATACAATTTAAGTAATATATATAGTGCAAGTAAAGTTTATTTTGCTCAACTAACATGACAGTAAAGAATTTTGAAATATTTCTTTGGGTAACAGGTCCCATTTAATAACATTTGCAGGAATTTGTCCACAGGTAAACCTGGATGCCATGTTATTCCACAAGTTTGTCATGCAACTATGGATCAGCTGTAAACAAGATTGGACCAGAAACACCTGATGTGAGTGATGTATGTATTGTACATATTATACACTGCACAAAGAGTAGGAATGGTGTGCATGGGATTGGATTACACTCCCTAACCAATACACATGCATACATTCCTCCCCAAATACAGAGAGTTATAATGGGGTTCAAGACACAGGTTACTTCAATTTTACCCAGTATCAGGGAACCTATTATCTATTTGCTCTTAAATATCATAAATGCTATCAGCTGATTGTTGCTATAGATTACCAAAACTAGAGCAAGTTTTCTTTTGATATATTACACACATATGTTTGCAACAGGTCCTTTAATATTGGTATCTTTGCTGATTGCACTAGAGAAGCACCAACTTAGGCCAAACTAAAATACATGTAATTTTTGTAAGTCATGTAAAGTAAAAGTGTGTTAAACTTGCATGATGCATATATACTTTAAGTCTTAATATTGATGAGATGAAAAAAAATCTTAAATGCCAGTACAAATGAAAAATGATGCTCAGTTAAGCGAGTTTTAATAATTGGGATTTTTAACAGCTTGAAATTGCCTGTGGAAAATGAATCTCAAACAAGATATATTTCTAAAAATATTGTGCAGTTTAGTAGAAATGCAGGTTTCAGCTACATACTGTAGATATGGAATGTAGCATTTAGACAAGAAAGCATTTGTAGAATATCATTCTGTGTTTTAGAATAACAACAGTAAAGTAATTTCACGAAGAACTGTTGCAACAGACCAGGGTTACATGTTAATTGGTATGGACTATCTGCAATGTGCTGGCTATAATATTGTTAAAATACACAAACGTTTACACAAAAATTATTCTGTAAATTATTTCCTTATACAGGTATAGGATCCCTTATCCGGAAACCCGATATCCAGAAAGCTCCGAATTATGGAATTACTGTCTCCCATAGACTCCATTTTATCCAAATAATCCAAATTTTTAAAAATGATTGCCTTTTTCTCTGTAATAATAAAACCGTAGCTTGTGCTTGATCCCAACTAAGATATAATTAATCCTTATTGGAAGCAAAGCCAGCCAATTGGGTTTATTTAATGTTTAAATGAATTTCTAATAGACATAAGGCATGAAGACCCAAATTACGGAAAGATCCATTATCCGGAAAACCCCAGGTCCCGAGCATTCTGGATAACAGATCCCATACCAGTAAATGGTGCTTAGTGATGTCATCAGTTAGTAATGTCACATGACTCACCGAAAGTTGTATATAACAAAAAATTATGTACCCACTGTTGTCAAAAAACTAGGATATTAGAAGTCATCTCAGAGTTCATAACCTATGTACTGAATGGTCAAGGAACTCTTTGGTGATTTATAATATGCTTATTTTACAATAGGGGATACATAATTCTACAGTATACATGATAATGTTAAATTCATATTTTTTGCTACCCAGCAAAACTAAAAGTAACACTGGATACATTGCAGATTCAATGCTTTTTTTTACATGTGTTTTCTACAAATACAGGAAAACATAACTTTATGAAGACCCCCTTTCTTAGAAAAATACTGGCACTTAACAAGTTTAAGGAAAAAATAACCCTACTGTAATGTTACCTATTAAGTTACCTCACTTTGCCAGCATCTACATGGAAACATTATTAGATAGCATTCATTTTTAACACTTGCCTGCCAAGCACATATCCTATACATGCTGGAAGGCAAAGGTTCTAACTATCAAGCATGTATCTACTGCACTGTATCTAATATGTGCTTAGCAGTATGAGCAGTTCCCTCTGCATCAACAGCTTTGCCTCCTCTGCAGAAAGTTAGGATTGTTGAAAGTCCCCTGGGCAATGAGCCAGAGCTGCTATCATGTCAGCCCTGCTAAATCGCCACAGATTTTGCATAAATTTTTGTGCTACTGGATTTCTTTCTTTGGATGTAGCAGTTGACCCAAAAAGCAGACGAGGGTTGTCCAGTTTAGCACCAGAAACCTACACAGGTTTTAATGAAGGTAGAGCACTCCTATTTACTACTATAGCCCTGCTACAGTATGTGATTGTCACAGGACCAACCTCCAAGCAGCAGACTTGCTTCCTCCCGCCTAAGCTCTGCCCACTCACTTCCTGGGTCTGTTGCTTTGCAACATCAGGACTAGTGATGGGTGAATTTATTCGCCAGGCGTGAATTTGCTGCGAATTCCCGTGATTTTCCACCGGCGAATAAATTCGCAAATTTTTTTATCTAATTTTTAATATTTTGTCTTTTGTTGTTTTACATAAAAAAAATTATTTAGCAGTGTGACAATTGGATCAGGTATTTTTTACCGCTAATCATGCTGACAGATCAGTTATTTTGTTATTTCACTGATTTGCACAATTTTTGTGTTTTTATTGCTGTTTGTTTATCACTGCAAAATTGTTCAATACATGTATTTAGCATAGCTTTGCAGTTTGATAGATTGGTGTAAAAAGACGTATGTATTAATAAATACAGCATAAAGTGAATACCCTAATTTTAATGTTTTCCATATTTTATTCCTTTTTTGTGGTCCTACCAATATATAATGCATGATACATTTCCCTGCTTTTACACCATTTATTCTGGTCCCGCCGGGGGCTGGGTTGGCATCCCTGCTGGCCAGTAGACCACCAGGGTAAGCGTTCCTTAAATTCCCCCCCTCAACGAGGGGCCACCGGACCCCCGGTCTTGTTAGGAAACCTGTGATGGAACTGTTTCCATCAGCCCCAATATCTGAAATAGAAACCCAAGAGTTCTCCTCAGAACCATATCCCTTCCACTGTACTAAGTACTAAGTCAAGGAGTCTCTAGGTTATAATTTCAGACAGACCATTTATCAACCCAGGAGGAGGACCTGATTGCTGCCAGACCTGTATGGCAGGTTTTAACAGGGAAACATGGATATGTACCAATAAACCTGGGCCCCCGCTTAAAAGATGTAATATTAGGCTTAATATTCCCTGTAGATAACCAAACCAACTTGATATTTGGATACCTCCCTACGAGACTTATCGGCTGCTCTTCTTTGAATGGACATAGCTGCCGAAAGGGAACCATGTACCACAGAACGAATCTTTGAAAGATGCATTACAGAAAGGTTAACAGAAGAGCGTTCCTCCAAGGAAGTAATTGCCAAGGCAGCATCCAAAAAATTCCCCACAGCCCCAGAATCTACCAGGGCAGAGATTTTAACTGAACCCCCAGGCGCCATCTTCTTCCAAGCGATCTTCTTCCTGCTTTGACCGGCGCATGCTCAGTAGGAGCATTTCGCTGGTACGATCTACTGCGCCAAAAGTCACTGAAATCGGAAAACTTTGTGACTTTTGGCGAATGTGCAGTAGATCCGTACCGGCGAAATGCTCCTACTACGCATGCGCCAAAACGCCGGTCAAAGCAGGAAGAAGATCGCGTGGAAGAAGATGGTGCCTGTGAACTCCGTGGACTGGACCTGCGCAGAAGGGTAAGTAACAAGTTAGGGGCATTTGCCCAGCGGGACAGGTAGGCCAGGGGGAGGAGGGAGGGTGAGCAACACACGGGAGGGGGGGAGGGTTACCTTCTCCTTTAACACATATGAAAGACTACCTAACTCAATCCTACACAAATACATTAAATGGAAAGATACCCAAAGACAATAAGGACTTGAACAATTCTTTAATAGAACTGGATTGCATTACTGATGAAGCAGCTAAAGCATCAATGTCTGACAAAAAATCACAGAGAAAGAGAGAGGTGGAAAACTTCATTATAAATGCACTGCTATTATTTTCTCAGAAAGAGAAACGGATATAGCTTGAGGGAGCGGGCAAAAAAGTGAGCATGTCATAGAAGGAATCAACCGCATTTCAAATTAAATAAAGGCCTTGCTGCCTGCAGCTTTACTGTTGCCACATCACTGATACTTTACTGTGAATGAAGCTTGGAAAATGGGCAGTTTTTTTTAAAAATCTTTTTAAATTACTGCCAGTGTCTGTGCTCTAACGCAAGTCATGCTTATAAATTGGGAGTTTTCACCTTGCACACCATCTGATTCAACCAAAGAAAAATTACAATTGCTAATCATTTTGGATTTCAGAAGTATTAGCTCTGGATACAGTCTATTTTTTAATAAATACAGTACTTTATGAGTGTATGTAATGTAAACCACTAACAATATTTTCATAAACTGATATTATTTGGGATGGTAGCCCTGCCTTGATAAAAGTGGCACTGGATTACATGAGCATGAAGGGCCTGAAAAGCAATACTTAAATCTGTTTTATAATGTACAGAAGATTATAGGTCCTTTGGATTCGAAGGATGGGGCACAGCACAGTCAGACACATGTGTTTCCTTATATATAGCTAGATTATGTTGTTGGTCTCTGTGTTAGATAAATTCTTAAAAAGTTAAGAAAATGATATGCATTACTTCTATCTTAGATTAACATAGGGATTAGCAGTTTTCCACTGGGTGAAAGCAATATAAAAGCAGAAAGGAGAGAGCAGATTGTTGAGGCAGATTTATTAAAGGCAAAGGTCCCAGAAGAGTAAGCTTTTACCAACATATAAAAATATTTTCACGTTTTTTTTTCATCTAAACATCTCAGGAACTGTTGAGTGACAAGGCCAGTTCTATCCAATGTGGCACACCAGTATAAAAATATTCATTGCAGTTAGTGTTGTGAATCCATTAAAAGTCCATGGGAAGCTCATGCAACTGAAGAAGAATTTTCTGTCTATGTGCCTAAGAAGCTTCACGCAAGAAATACACAAGATATTAAAAATCTAAGAAATGGTAGAAGTTAGGATCCAGATAGAAAAAACAAGATAGTATTTCAAACTTTGTTAAATCTACCCTCTTGGTTTTTAATTAAAACAAGCTTATTTCCAAAAGGCACACTGCTTTGATTCACACTACAGGATTACTCCTTATCTGGAGACCTATTGTCTAGAAAGCTCCGAATTATTGAAAGGCAATAAAGCAATTGATTTATATAAATCATTATGCCACTTAGTAAAATTAGATATTTATGAGAGGCGTCTACCTCCTTGCCTATTGACAATTGGAACTAGAGAATGTCCCGTATACTTTTATATTCTTGTCACAATTAATAATGTGTAATGTAAGTTTTCACTTATCAAAGCCTTTATTAACTGGAAACACTGTAGGGGTCGTTTAGTGCAGCGCATATTTTTTTGCAAATGGTTGTATTGCCCATGTTTTTTCCTGAACTCTAATATATTGCACTGCTCTACTCATATTTCCGTCTTTTGCGAATTCACATTGTGAATAAATGGCTCGCAAATGAGACGGGTGTTTGTGTGAGTGCGCCACTGTGCCAGGTTGTTGTGCGCGAACATATTGTTGACAGTAACTTAAATTCGCAATTTCCAAAACTGTTTTGCGAACATTTTCTCCGCCACCAAATTAATTCAAACACAGAGGGGCAGATTTACTAAGGTTCGAGTGAATTTTTGAAGTACAAAAAGTTCGAAATTCTAAGTAATTTTTTGGATACTTCGACCATCGAATAGGATACTACGACTTCAAATTTTCTTCGACTTCGATTCGAAGTAAAAATCGTTCGAATATTCGACCATTCGATAATCGAAGTACTGTCTTCAATACTTCGCCAAATTACACCTGCCGAATTGCTATGTTAGCCTATGGGACCTTCTACAAACTTTTTCTAAGTCTTCACACATCGAATAAAAATCCTTCGATTGTAAGCTAAAATCGTTCAAATCGATTTCGATTTTTATTCAATCGCAGGATTGCCAAATTCTGTGAAAAAACTTCGAAATTCGAACCTTGATAAATCTGCCCCAGAGTGTAGGGATGTAGCGAACTGCCGATTTGGTGTTCGCGAACGCCGTTCGCGAACACCGGCAAAAAATTTGAACGTTCGCGAACAGTTCGCGAACTTCGAACACCCGCTAAAATCGTTCGAATCGAACGATCGAAGGATTTTAATCGTTCGATCGAACGATTTTCATTCGAATCGAACGATCGAAGCATTCGATCGAATGCTTTTCATTCGATCGAATGCTTACAATCGTTCGAACGAATGGAAATCGTTCGATTTTTAGCGGTCGAAGGAATTCGAATGGTCGAATGGTCGAACGATTTGTATTCGAATCGAACGCGAACTCAAAATGCGAACGTCGCGCGACGTTCGCGAACATTCGGCGGGCGCAAACGGTCGAAGTTCGCGCGAACAAGTTCGCCGGCAAACAGTTCGCTACATCCCTACCAGAGTGTGCACATAAATATTCACAATTTGCGATTTTTGACATATTTAAAAAGTTCTTATAGACACTCGCATTGTGAAAAAAAAATTGCAATTCTGTTTGCACACTCTTATTCAGCTTTATAAATGTAAGCATGCGCAGGGCAAATATATTCACTGGGCAAACGAATCTGCCCTGTGCAAAGTTTATAAATGAGCCCCTGTGACTGTGAATTATATCATAGTTTTTGGTTATACTGGCTGCTTTAACACAGTTTAACATCACTTGTAATTAGGTTGCTCAATTAAGTTTAGAGATCTGCAAGACAAATTCCTGAAACAGTGTAGTGTCATGAAGTTTTTTTCTGACCTTACATTTGGTATTTTAGCATATTCTTCATCCAATATGATAACTAGCAAGAGTAATTTTCAATTAACAAGAAATACAGCTTTGTTTCAGAATAGATGTGGCTTTCAAAATAGATGATGATTCATATCAATTAGTTTCTTTAAAGTATTTATCGGTCTTACATCTGCACAGTTAATGTATATTCCTGCCCCCAAAATACAGATTGACCTATTAAAATACTTCTTGCTATCGATGGGCGAATTGGTCCCGTTTCACTTCACGCGAAATTCACAAAACAGGCTAGAAATTAGCGAAATGCAGATTTTAACGCCATCGACAATTCGCCAGCGTCAAAATGGGCGCCAGTGTCAAAATTGACAATTCTGTCGCCTGCGTAAAAAAACTTTATTCGCCAGCAGTGAAATGCGGAAATTCGCCACAAATTCGCACCTGGCGAATAAATTCGCACATTACTACTTCTTACATAAGGTGTCAGGCCTGGACTGGCAATCGGTGGGTTCTGGCAAATGACAGGGGAGCTTCTGTAAGGTCCCATAGACAGTCACTATTTAGTGGGCTGTTGGAGGACTATTTAGGCCTCTGTGTACTTGGAACGCCATGGCTTATTTTGAATCTCAGTCCAGACCTATAAAAAAAACTCCTGTGCTCAGTGCTAAAATTATAACAAAATGCATATCTGCAATCAAATTGACTCTTTATAATGACTTCTACAACATCTTTTATGACTTCTATTACATTTATAACTTCTTTGACTTTTATGGCTTCTTATTTGACTTCTTATATGACTTTTAGGACTTCTATGTCTTTAATGCATTTCGGGAATTTTCATAGTTTTGAAGCTGTTTCCAGATTTTTTTTTTTGCAAAACAGAACAGATTCACCCATGTCTATGTCTTCTATCACTTTGATCAGTGATGAATGCATATTTTTCCACAGATACATGTTTTGGCAATTTTTCTCGCAATACAGAGGCAAAATTACACTGCATAAAAAAATGCATAAAAGTGTCCACTGATCTCAGTGCATTTTGCAGGAGAAAAAACACTGTATAAAAACACCCATTGACTCCAATGCATTTTGATTGAAAAAAATGCATAAAATCCCCCACGGACTTCATTGCATTTTGTGCAAAAGAATTGCTGCAAACAGCATTGACAAAGAACCATTGATTTCAAAGCATTTTGCAAATTTTCCTTTTGTGAATTTTTTCACAGCTTTCTAAAATATTCAGCAAGGCTTTTGACTTCTATGGTTTCATATATGACTTATTTGAATTCTCATAACTTCTATGACTTCTTATATGACCTATATGACTTCTTATATGACTTCTATGAATTCCATGACTTCTTATATGACCTGATTGACTTCTTATTGGACTGTGTGATTTCTTATGTGATGTTTTTATTATTTTATTTTTTTGATATACAAAATATATGCCCTGCGACAAGCTATACGTTTCTATAAGTTTTTAGAGAAAGTATCTATGTTAGGCATGTTAGCATAGGATTTGGAGCCTAGGGACAGGGACACCACATCTTCGGGCAAAACACAGATTTATGTTGGGCAAACCCTTCCCAAATTTGTTTAAAAAGTTCAGCAGGGTTTCAACAAAACTTATTTAAAACTTTTTCCCCTCTCTGGGGCTCCCACACTCCAGGGTGGCTTTCTTACTCTTGAACATTCTGGAGCCCTGCTGATTCTCTAATACAGAGATACCAGCTCACCTTCTGGCAGCACCACATCCCCTTCCAACACAAAAGGTGTCAAGAGAGCCCTGATGTGTAATCCCACACTACTTATTTGTTGATCACCTGCAACCTTATCAGACTACCTACTGTATAGCTGGGCAGATGCAAACACAAAATGGAGTATGGTATGGAGGGCCCAACCTTCTCTCCTCCATTCACTTCAGGGATCCATTTATCGGGCTTTTCCTAAGTTGGGAAAAGAATGCAGGCTTGCTTGGCTGCTGCAACACCAGACATTTTCACTGAAGCTAATCGTGTACCAGGTTAATAATTGGTGAAAAATACACCAAAAATGGTTATGTCCATTGCACCTACAGGGCTCTTGAATTTTTATTCATTTTGATAAGACTATTATAACTTTTTATATGGCATATTTTATTTAGCTGACACCTTACTTCTAATATGACTTCAATTATTTACTTAACTATTACTTATACAACTTTTTAATGACTTTTTTTACATGTTTATGATGTTTTCATGACTTCCTATGACTTCTATGACCTCTTATATGATTTTTATTACTTCTTATATGACTTCTGACTTCAGTTGAAAATAACACCATTTATAAAATGTAGCTGCACCAATGTATGATTAATTACAATGTGTGGAGCTTTTGCAAGATCGATAATTACTGTTGCTGGCAATGTTATTATACCTTTAAGGTTATATAAGCTCCCTGACAGCTTGAATGTTGGAAATTAGCCACCAGGAGCATTCTCACTGGCAATGGGCCACCATATGGCTTCCAGTGCACAAATACTCCTGCTTACTGACATCCAAGCTAGAAACATACATCATGCAGACAGAGATGTCAACCTTTAACACCATTGCATAATTCTACAGTTTGGGAGTTGTTACTGGAGCACATTTATGTTTGGAGTAATTGCTGTGATGCAGTAGTGGAAAGGGCCAAACAGATTGTGTGCTGAAGCTAAAATGAAATAGTTGAGGAGATGTTTAGTTTCACTTTAACAAAATATGGTAATTCTGTCAAGGGGCTTCCAAATTTCTGAAAGTACTGTCCTAGTGCATTTTGTAATTTTATGCAAAATATGTGCCCTTTGTAGATGTAAACAAAATGTTATACTATTGTGACTTTTGACTTGGTAAAGTGACTGCATTCTTAAACAGAAGTCAAAAAATTGTGCTTGTCATAAAAATGTGTATTCCCCCCCCCCCCATTATATTAGTGTGAAAGTATCTGTACGGGTCATTTTAGTTTTGCCTAATTATATGTATGAATATTTAGGGGCAGATTTACTAGGGTTCGAATGGTAAATTTGAATTTGGTGAAAACTCACAATTTCAAGTTTAAAACTACTAACTCGAATTTGGAATTCGAATTAGAATCCGAGATTTGTCATCCACCTACACTGCAAATAACTTGAATTCGGTAGGTTGCCACCTAAAACTTGCCAAGTTTATGGAGACGTCAGTGGCAGAGATCCCTGAAACCACTTGAAGAGTTTAACAGCCTGCTTGATGTTAAAGGTTTTTGGGTGGTTCTGGCCAAAAACTCAAATCAAAAACTTGATTCAGTCAATTCAAGTTTTTTTCTGCAGGAAAACTTGATTAATTTGAGTTTTCAGGTTGCGGGATTCAAACTAGCAAAATCAAGTTTTATTCGAGTTTTTTCTAAAATAAGATTCCATTCAACCCCTAAATGACAAGATGTGTTTCATTAGAAACAATTAGTCGAATTAGTTGTAATGGTAAGTTGTTTCCTGAAATATAAAAAACAAAACAGTAATGGTCAACCTGAAACCTACAGTGGAAACTCCACATGAAAACCAGCACCTCACTGGAATGATTAGTCAGAGCTACAAAAATCGTAAAGCTGTCCTGTACTATTACAAAATACTACTTTAGTGATACCCCTTTTAACAACCTTAAGCATTTTGTATAATTTTATTAGATGTGCAAATTAACAGAGAATAATGAAGACAATATTTGTATGTCTAGGAAAAAAGTATATGAGATAAACAATTCTATTTGTGATAAAGTGCTTATCATGCAAGATGTTGCCAAATAGAGTAGAATAAAGTAGTTATCTTATTTATGCTTTGTCATCTCTTTGTTAATATAAGATTGTAAGAAGGTGAGAGGTTGTTTGAATATGTTATATACTTTGCTTGAACACATGCCAATTGAGGTATTCAAAACACATCATTATACTGTATATCATACAACATAATGATTTATTGGTTAAAATGCCCAGTTTCAGACAATTGTGTCTAGAATAGTCAATTGTTAAAGTGATAACAAGTTACCCCACTGAGAAGGCATGAAATTGTTGCTTTTAAAAGTCACACAAACATGTAAAAATCACAATTTTTCACATAACTACTGAAAAAATCACCATCTGTCTTCCAATCACCTATAATACCAGACAGCCACTAAGATCAAAATGGCACAACATTTTCGAATTAGAAGGATGACCATTACAAGTATGCCAGACACCAGACAGAATGTTCAGGAGCATAACTGAGATGAACAGAATGACCCCAGTTAAGTTGACTTTAAGGGGGTTATTTATTAAAGGCTGAGTTGTTTTTTACCCAAAAAATTCAAGTTGTTGTGGGTATTTTTCATTCAAATCTCGAATTTTCAGGTAAAAAAAACCCTCAAATGTTTCGAGGTTAATTATCCCCCAAAGCTGGAAATAGCTTGAATCTGAAAAAATGTCTGCTAAAACCTGTTGAGGCCATGTCAAATTAGTGGGTTTTGGTCGAAAACTCAATTAATTCAAATTTGAGTTTTTTTTCACTGAAAACTTGATAAATTAGATTTTTCACCCAAAATGCCCTATTTTGAGTTTTTCCCATTCGAGTTTTTTCATAAATGATAAAACATTTGAGTTGTGAATTTATTTATAATTAAATAAACTTCACAACCTTTAATAAATAACCCCCTTAATGTGAATATTTTACTATGAGACAATGCATTATAAGGAGTATCACTGAACAGGTCTTTTAAGCATGTTTATGAAGGTGAGCAAAATAATTTATCCTCCAAAAAAGTGTAAAATAAGCAGCATATGCATGAACCTCTGTTGTTTTGCTTATGTGTCTGTACTGTTATGCATCACAATGGAAATATTCTAAAAAACTGTGTAAAGGTGTGTTTCACTATGCCTGAATAACACCAAAAACAATGACATTATATTACACCGATGTGTTTACAATTTTGTTATATTAATGCCATAAGTTGCATTTTGCTGTACATTCATATAAATTATTATATAGCTTTTTACGCATGTTACATATGTACAGTGGCATTACAATAGTGATAAAAATGAAATTCCCCTTTTTTAAACAGATATATATATATATATATATATATATATATATATATATATATACACACACACACACACACACACACCCCATGTCTTTAATAACTTTTTAATGTAAAATCTATAATTGTCAAGATTCTTAGCATGTTGGAAAACCTACTGACTCAATGATCTTTTGAAGTCAATAAAAACTGACGTGGAGAATACTGCAAGTCATTCAACATGCTGTTTATTGAGTTTTTGTCTGTAATAACCGCTCTAAAAATCCCAATTTCCCTAAGGGTTTTCACAGTCTGATTTTCTACTCTATTTCACTGTTAAGAACTTTGTTTGCTGTGGCATCAGACTTTTCAACAAACTTTATGTAATTTTGTTGTTAACCATTTATTTTTCATTTTTTCTTTCTGTATAGCTTCTCTATACGCCGAGTAGATGGAAAACCATGCTAATTGCTCCTTATACGCCAAAAAACAAACCCTATAAATGTAAAAATGTGAGGCCACAAATACACAACCTAAGCTTGTTAAATATTTAGCTCATATAGCCACACCCATATCCCACTAATATGTATGCACCATGTGCACCATGAAGCTATACTGTACCTGTATATTTATTATAATGGAGAGGTGCTCTTGAAGTGGGTGATCTTTAAGTGGGTAATCTGTAAGTGGAGTTACAAACAAATGGAGGTTAAAACAAGTTGAATTATTACAAATTATTAATTTTTTTCTGTCTTTTGCACAGTAAATGGGATAATGAGCACCAGCAAGAGCAGTGCACAGTCTGCAATATATATATGTAGATTTGGACTTGAGGTTTGTATGAAAAAACATGCTTTTAAGGCATTCAAGTAAGCTAAGATAGCTGAAAAATTTATCAGGTACATGAAGACCAATAAAGCATGCAAAAAGCTATCAGACAAGCTAAAATTGAGATGGAAAAGGGTATTGCAAGGAGGAGTAAAATGAATTCAAATTTATGTTTTAAATGTGTAAATAATAAAAAAAATTAAGCAGGAAGGGGTGTACAACCCTTATTATCAGAAGGGGGTAAGTTGGTCAATGAGAACACGAAAAATAACAGTTCAGAATCTCTGCTTTTTCCATCTGTCTACACAACTGAGGAACTAGCTAATGAAGGTTTCTTTTTTATTAGACCCAATTCTACTAATACTAATACTGATTCATGGGTCACTGAGGAGGAAATTCAAAAGAGTTGGACTTGAACATGTAAACGTAAACAAATGTCTGAGACTCAATGGTATTCATCTCAGGGTACTAAATGTGCTTTGCTCTGTGATTGCTAAACATCTTTACTTAATTTTTCAGTTGATGTAAGCTTGACCGTTCTAAATTGAATTCAAGAGACAGAGCTGAATATGGGAGTAAATGATAGGACAAGCAAAACATTGCAAGAAACATTTCCATACAAATGGTATAAAAAATCCATTCCATATCTAGGCATTAATCCGGCTGACCCTACAGAACATAAAATTGAAAACTACAAAAGCTTAATACCTAAGTTAAAAGCTGAAATGGATACTTACAAGCATACAGAACTGTCACGGATAGCTAGAATAAACCTAATAGAATAAAATCTAAAATGATGATATTACCAAAAGTACTATACCTGATGAAAAATATCCCCTTAAACTTCCAAACGAGATTCTCAAGAGACTTCAGGGGTTATTCCAGGACTTAATATGGAAAAACAAATTACCTAGATAAAATAAATAAATAAACATGCTATGTATATTCCTATGTATCAGGGAGACTTAAGTGTTCCTACTATGACTAAATACATGAAAACTACTATTGCAGAGAATATTAAGGCTTGTTGGGAAGCAAACACTCAAAAATCTGGATAGAAATGGAAAATTATTTTGTTCTATATAATAATAGACATACCTGTAGATTAGCTATTTAACCAGAACTCAAAATTCAGGCCTTAATCCCTACTTTACATACAGTATGTGTCAAATTTGGAAAGATATATCTAGGGCTGGAAATGCCGGAAAAGCTATTTTAGAGATATCCCACTAGCCTCTATCAATATTATTACCCCCAACAGTGGATTTACCACCTGGATAGAGAAAGGAATTAATAAGGTAGATGATATTTCCTACATTGATTCACTGTGGTCTTGCCAACAAATTATGGAAACATTTCATATCCAGAAAAACGATTTTTATGTTTATTTGCAACTTAGGCATATTGTTTACGCATTCTTGAAAGGAACTGCCCATCGCCCTTCCATCTTCCAAAAATTCTTGGACTGTCATTAGCCTCATTTTTTGTTACAAGTTATTTCATGAAACTCCTGATAAGCCCCTACCCTTTCCTTTTGCAAATGAAAAAAAAGTCCCAAATCAGACATTCACCCTTGAACAAGGGGGAAGGGACATAAAATGGCCCAACAGAGCAACATGATGCATTAACCATGTAGAACTAAGCAGGAAAATACTTTTAAGGTGGAATTTTTAAGTTTACTTAAAATGAAAGCAACTGCATCTGGCTAATGTTGGAGAGGGTGCGGCCAGCTTGCAGGGAGCTTTCACATGTGGAGGAAATGTCCAGTAACGCAGAAGTTATGGAAGGATACATAGCTATTACTTAAGACTAGAGATGTCGCGAACTGTTCGCGCGAACATCGGGTGTTCGCGCTCGCCGGAAGTTCGCGAACGTCGCGCGACGTTCGCCATTTTGGGTTCGCCATTGTTGGCGCTTTTTTTTGCCCTCTCACCCCAGACCAGCAGGTACATGGCAGCCAATCAGGAAGCTCTCCCCTGGACCACTCCCCTTCCCTATAAAAACCGAAGCCCTGCAGCGTTTTTTCACTCTGCCTGTGTGTGCTGAAGAGATAGTGTAGGGAGAGAGCTGCTGCCTGTTAGTGATTTCAGGGACAGTTGAAAGTTTGCTGGCTAGTAATCGTTTTGATACTGCTCTGTTATTGGAGGGACAGAAGTCTGCAGGGGTTTGAGGGACATTTTAGCTTAGGTAGCTTTGCTGGCTAGTAATCTACCTTCTACTGCAGTGCTCTGTATGTAGCTGCAGTGGGCAGCTGTCCTGCTTCTGATCTCATCTGCTGACTGCTGCAATAACAGTAGTCCTTGTAAGGACTGCTTTTATTTATTTTTTTGTTGTTTTACTACTACTACTACTACTACTACTATAAGAGCCCAGTGCTATTAGTCTAGCAGTGTTGGGGAGTGGGACTGGTGTGCTAATCTGCTGCTCCTAGTAGTTCAGCAGCACCAACTTTAATTTTTTTTTTTAATATTCATTTTTTTTTTATTTTACTTTTTTTATTTTACTACCGCTGTAGTAGTGTATAAGTTGACCTTTTAGGCATTATTTGCCCTGTAGGCATTATTTGCACACTGTTTTCTTCAACCCGCCATCGAGCTGTGTGACCTTGTTCACATTCTGTCTAAATATCCATAATATTACCGTCTCCAGAAAAAACACCGGAGTCACTTTTTTCAAGCAGCCATAATATATTTTACGTAATCCGTATCCACCGCTGTAGTAGTGTATACGTTGGCCTTGTAGGCATTATTTGCACACTGTTTTCTTCAACCCGCCATCGAGCTGTGTGACCTTGTTCCCATTCTGTCTAAATATCCATAATATTACCGTCTCCAGAAAAAACACCGGAGTCACTTTTTTCAAGCAGCATTCATATATTTTACGTAATCCGTATCCACCGCTGTAGTAGTGTATACGTTGGCCTTGTAGGCATTATTTGCACACTGTTTTCTTCAACCCGCCATCGAGCTGTGTGACCTTGTTCCCATTCTGTCTAAATATCCATAATATTACCGTCTCCAGAAAAAACACCGGAGTCACTTTTTTCAAGCAGCATTCATATATTTTACGTAATCCGTATCCACCGCTGTAGTAGTGTATACGTTGGCCTTGTAGGCATTATTTGCACACTGTTTTCTTCAACCCGCCATCGAGCTGTGTGACCTTGTTCCCATTCTGTCTAAATATCCATAATATTACCGTCTCCAGAAAAAACACCGGAGTCACTTTTTTCAAGCAGCCATAATATATTTTACGTAATCCGTATCCACCGCTGTAGTAGTGTATACGTTGGCCTTGTAGGCATTATTTGCACACTGTTTTCTTCAACCCACCATCGAGCTGTGTGACCTTGTTCCCATTCTGTCTAAATATCCATAATATTACCGTCTCCAGAAAAAACACCGGAGTCACTTTTTTCAAGCAGCATTCATATATTTTACGTAATCCGTATCCACCGCTGTAGTAGTGTATACGTTGGCCTTGTAGGCATTATTTGCACACTGTTTTCTTCAACCCGCCATCGAGCTGTGTGACCTTGTTCACATTTTGTCTAAATATTGATAATATTATCGTCTCTAGAAAAACCACTTGAGTTACTTTTTTTCAAGCAGCATTCATATATTTTACGTAATCCGTATCCACCGCTGTAGTAGTGTATACGTTGACCTTGTAGGCATTATTTGCACACTGTTTTCTTCAACCCGCCATCGAGCTGTGTGACCTTGTTCACATTTTGTCTAAATATTGATAATATTATCGTCTCTAGAAAAACCACTTGAGTTACTTTTTTTCAAGCAGCATTCATATATTTTACGTAATCCGTATCCACCGCTGTAGTAGTGTATATGTTGACTTTGTAGGCATTATTTGCACAGTGTTTTCTTCAACCCGCCATCTAGCTGTGTGTATTATCGTTTCCAGAAAAACCAACTGAGTTTTTGTTGTTGTTGTTGTTTTTTTAAAAATAATGCCAGGCAAAGGCAGGCCGCCACGCAGAGGCCGTGCTAGGGGCCGTGCTGCTATGCAATCCTGTGGCCCTAGCAAATTGCCCAGTTTTAAAAAGCCAATGACCCTGAACTCCCAAAATGCTGAAGAGGTAGTTGACTGGCTTACACAGCACACCCCATCCTCTACCGTTTCTAACTTTACCACAACATCCTCCTCATCCTCCACTGCTATGGCCACCCCACGTAACACTTCCTCCACCACCGGTGCCCCTTCTTCACTGGGGTCAGAGGAGTTATTTTCCAATGAGTTTCTTGAACTGAGTAATGCGCAACCATTATTGCCAGAAGAAGATGAAGGAGATGAGGACCTTACACCAGATTTAATTCTGGCAGAGAACACGATAGAGATGGACATAATGAGTGATGAGGAGGAGGTCCCCGCTGCTGCTTCCTTCTGTGATGTGTCAGAAGAAATTGATGCATCTGAGGAGAATGATGATGAGGAGATTGATGTTTTGTGGGTGCCTAGTAGAAGAGAGCAAGAGGAGGGTAGTTCAGATGGAGAGACGGAGAGTCAGAGAGGCAGTAGGAGAATAAGACTTAGAAGAAGCAGGGAGGACAGCCCGCAGGGATCAGTAGGGCAACAACATGTATCGGCACCTGTGTTCAGCCGGCCAACGCACCCGCCATTGCCGCCAATACCGCCAACTCCGCCAACTTCTACTGTTACCGCCAGATCGCACACTTCCAAAAAGTCAGCAGTGTGGGATTTTTTTAATGTGTGTGCCTCTGACAAAAGCATTGTAATTTGCAATGAGTGCAGTCAGAAACTGAGCCTTGGTAAGCCCAACAGCCACATAGGTACAACTTCTATGCGAAGGCACATGAGCGGCAAGCACAAAGCACTTTGGGAGCAACACCTCAAAGGCAACAGGCAAACTAAAAGCCACACTCCTTCTGGTCCAGCATCTTACTGCTCTACCTCTGCTCTCCTTGACCCGTCTGAACCACCCTCCACTCCGCCTTCCACCTTGACCACCTGTTCCCATTCCCAGTCATCTGCCACCAGCCAAGTTTCTGTGAAGGCCATGTTTGAGCGTAAGAAGCCAATGTCTGACTGTCACCCCCTTGCCCGGCGTCTGACAGCTGGCTTGTCTGCACTCTTAGCCCGCCAGCTTTTACCATACCAGCTGGTGGACTCTGAGGCCTTCCGCAAATTTGTAGCAATTGGGACACCGCAGTGGAAGGTACCCAGCCGCAATTTTTTTTCTAAAAAGGGAATACCACACCTGTACCAACATGTGCAGAGCCAAGTTACCGCATCTCTGTCACTTAGTGTTGGGCCAAAGGTCCATATGACTACTGACGCATGGTCCTCCAAGCATGGTCAGGGCAGGTATGTCACCTACACTGCCCACTGGGTGAACTTGGTAATGGCTGGGAAGCAGGGAATGGGTAGCTCAACAACAACAGTGGAGTTGGTGTCACCGCCACGGATTGCACGCGGTTCTGCCACCACCTCTACTCCTCCATCGCTCTCTACCTCGTCTTCTTCTTCTTCTTACTCTGCTGCTGGGTCCTCCTTCTCCTCCTCCACACCTGTGCACCCCCAGCTCCCCCTAGGCTATTCGACGTGCCAGGTACGCCGTTGTCACGCTGTCTTGGGGATGACGTGCCTGGAAAGCAAAAACCATACCGGATCTGTACTCCTGTCATCTCTGCAGTCACAGGCCGATCGGTGGCTGACCCCACACCAACTGCAGATCGGAAAAGTGGTGTGTGACAATGGAAGCAATCTGTTGGCAGCGTTGAGACTAGGCAATTTAACACATGTGCCCTGCATGGCACATGTGTTAAATTTAATAGTCCAACGTTTTGTCTCCAAGTACCCAGGATTCCAGGACGTTCTCACCCAGTCCAGAAAGGTGTCGGCCCATTTCAGACGTTCCTACACAGCCATGGCACGCCTTGCTGACATTCAGCAGCGCTACAACATGCCAGTCAGGCGTTTGATTTCTGACAGCCAGACTCGCTGGAATTCAACGCTCCTTATGTTGGAACGTCTGCTGCAACAACAAAGGGCCGTCAACGAGTACCTTTTTGAACTGGGTGGTAGGACTGGATCTGCACAGCTGGGGATTTTTTTCCCCCGTTACTGGGTGCTTATGCGCGATGCCTGCAGGCTCATGCGACCTTTTGAAGAGGTGACAAATATGGTCAGTCGCACCGAAGGCACCATCAGCGACCTAATACCCTTCGCTTTCTTCCTGGAGCGTGCCGTGCGACGAGTGACAGATGAGGCTGTAGACCAGCGTGACGAGGAGCTGGAAGCGCACGATTTCTGGTCGGAATCACCAGAACGAACCCAGGCACCTGCTGCAACGCAGGGAGAGGTGCCAGAAGTGGAGTCAGAGGAGGAAGGTGGCTTTGTGGAGGAGGAGGAGGAGGACCAACAGGAGCAGGCTTCCCAGGGGGCTAGTGGTGACCTTTTGGGGACCCCTGGTCTTGTACGTGGCTGGGGGGAGGAGACCGTGGATGATGCAGTCCTTGATAATGAGGAAGCGGAGATGGATAGCTCTGCATCCAACCTTGTGAGAATGGGGTCTTTCATGCTGTCATGCCTGTTGAAGGACCACCGTATCAAGAGGCTTAAGGAGAAGGACCTGTACTGGGTCGCAACGCTACTAGACCCTCGGTACAAGCATAAAGTGTCAGAAATGTTACCAACATACCACAAGTCCGAAAAGATGCGGCATTTACAAACCAGCCTGCAAAACATGTTGTACAATGCTTTTAAGGGTGATGTCACTTCAGGAACTCATCAACATTCCAGGGGCAGAGGTGCCAGTAATCCTGCCACGAGCACACCTGCAAGGACAAAGCCCTTTGGCCAGTCTGTAACGTCAGACATGCAAATGTTTTTCTGTCCAAGGCAGCGCCACAACCCTTCTGGATCCACCCTCAAAGAACGCCTCGACCGGCAGGTAGCGGACTACCTGGCATTAACTGCAGATATCGACACTCTGAGGAGCGATGAACCCCTGGACTACTGGGTGCGCAGGCTTGATCTGTGGCCAGAGCTGTCACAATTTGCCATGAACCTCTTGTCTTGCCCAGCCTCAAGTGTGCTCTCAGAAAGGACCTTCAGTGCAGCAGGAGGGATTGTAACTGAGAAGAGAACTCGCCTAGGTCACAAAAGTGTCGATTACCTGACCTTTATTAAAATGAATGAGGGGTGGATCTCGGAGGGTTACTGCACGCCGGAAGACTTGTTCTGACTTCTATGCAGCTGTCCTTCTCTTCAAGCCTCATGACTCCACACACAGCTGTCCTTTAGCGTCCTCCTCCTCCCTCCGCCACCGTTACAAACTAGGGTGCAAACCCTACTGGTTTAATTTTTTCTGGCCTCTGTGCTTCAGTGGCTGCGACCAAAAAAATGCCTATTTTCTGCATTTATATGACATAATTTTTCTGGCCTCTGTGCTTCAGTGGCTGCAACCAAAAAAATTTATATTTTCAGCATTTATATGGCATAATTTTTCTGTCAACTGTGCTTCAGTGGCTGCGACCAAACAAATGCATATTTTCAGCATTTATATGGCATAATTTTTCTGGCCTCTGTGCTTCAGTGGCTGCAACCAAAAAAATTACTATTTTCAGCATTTATATGGCATAATTTTTCTGGCAACTGTGCTTCAGTGGCTGCGACCAAAAAAATGCATATTTTCTGCATTTATATGGCATAATTTTTCTGGCCTCTGTGCTTCAGTGGCTGCAACCAAAAAAATTTATATTTTCAGCATTTATATGGCATAATTTTTCTGGCAACTGTGCTTCAGTGGCTGCGACCAAAAAAATGACTATTTTCAGCATTTATATGGCATATTTTTTCTGGCCTCTGTGCTTCAGTGGCTGTGGCCAAAAAAACTGGGCAAACAATGCCTACAAGGTCAACGACGTTGACCTTGTAGGCATTGTTTGCCCAGTTTTTTTGGCCACAGCCACTGAAGCACAGAGGCCAGAAAAAATATGCCATATAAATGCTGAAAATAGTCATTTTTTGCCATACGTTGACTCAACGTATATGGCAAAAAATGACTATTTTCAGCATTTATGTGGCATATTTTTCTGGCAACTGTGCTTCAGTGGCTGCAACCAAAAAAACTGGGCAAACAATGTCTACAAGGTCAACGTATGGCGAAAAATTACTATTTTCAGCATTTATATGGCATATTTTTTCTGGCAACTGTGCTTCAGTGGCTGCGTCCAAAAAAACTGGGCAAACAATGTCTACAAGGTCAACGTATGGCGAAAAATGACTATTTTCAGCATTTATATGGCATATTTTTTCTGGCAACTGTGCTTCAGTGGCTGCGTCCAAAAAAACTGGGCAAACAATGCCTACAAGGTCAACGTATGGCAGTTGTTTAAAGAGAACAGTAGATTACTAGCCAGCAAAGCTACCTAAGCTAAAATGTCCCTCAAATCCCTGCAGACTTCTGTCCCTCCAATACAGAGCAGTATCAAGCAGATTACTAGCCAGCAAACTTACTATCATCTGTCCCTGAAATCACTAACAGCTCTCCCCCTACACTATCTCTTCCAAGCACACACAGGCAGATTTTTCAGATACATTTTTGCCCTTGATCCCCCTCTGGCATGCCACTGTCCAGGTCGTTGCACCCTTTAAACAACTTTAAAATCATTTTTCTGGCCAGAAATGTCTTTTCTAGATGTTAAAGTTCGCCTTCCCATTGAAGTCTATGGGGTTCGCGAACCGTTCGCGAACCGCTCGCATTTTTGCGCAAGTTCGCGAATATGTTCGCGAACTTTTTTTCCGACGTTCGCTACATCCCTACTTAAGACAGTGTTAATTTATATCCCTCTTACACCAGCATTAGCATTGTAAGGCATAGGCATGGAAATATAGCCAGATGATACTGTAGTAGTTCTCTCCCATATATTAACAGCAACCAGGTGCACAATTGCAAAAAATTGGAAACCTCCCTTGCAACCACAAATACAAGCAGTAATAAATTGGTTCAATGATCAAGCACAGATGGAAAACTTGCATCAAAAATATATTTAATATATGCAATGGAATTGTTGGTTGAGTAAATATCAAAAAATGTCAAGTAATACCACAGTACAAAGGTAATATGGGCTTT
The DNA here is from genome assembly GCF_017654675.1 of Xenopus laevis. NCBI lineage: Eukaryota > Metazoa > Chordata > Amphibia > Anura > Pipidae > Xenopus > Xenopus laevis. The sequence continues at coordinate 74,135,143 of NC_054371.1, read as the reverse complement.
CGAAAAGTACAAGGAAGGATCCCTCCCCCTTATATAGCAAATAAGAAATTACTGATGCGTTATTATACAAATGACGGTTAATAGACAGATCATGTTTGATGTTGGGATTATAAAACTGAATCAATGTTACAAGCACTTATGATACAAGGGTAAATGGTTGAAGTATACTAAGCAATGTTTTGTATGACAACCTGTTGTTTTGTCACCTTTAATAATGCAAACCCAATAAAATTTATTCTGTTAAAAAAAATTTATCAAGAGACAGAGCAATCGCTTTTTAACCACAAGGGATGTTTTGCTAGTACATATTAAAAAGGTTACTAGATGAATACTCTGGGGGTCATTTATAAACATTGAGCAAATTTGCACCTTGGCAGTAACCCATAGCAACCAGTCAGTGTTAGTTTTTATTAGCCAGCTGCAGGTCAAGCACTGAAAGCATTCATCTGCGTTATAGCCTAAGAAAATTTGCCCTCAGTGTTCAAACTTATAGCTTAACGTAAATCAATGACATTTGAAAAGACCAAAGCATTTTTCTTTTAGTCTATTCTTAAAATTTTTCTCAAAATGAATCAGTTAATAGTGCTGCTCCAGCAGAATTCTGCACTGAAATCCATTTCTCAAAAGAGCAAACTGATTTTTTTATATTCAATTTTGAAATCTGACATGGGGCTAGACATTTTGTCAATTTACCAGCTGCCCCCAGTCATGTGACTTGTGCCTGCACTTTAGGAGAGAAATACTTTCTGGCAGGCTGCTGTTTTTGCTTCTCAATGTAACTGAATGTGTCTCAGTGGGACATGGGTTTTTACTATTGAGTGCAGTTCTTAGATCTACCAGGCAGTTGTTATCTTGTGTTAGGGAGCTGCTATCTGGTTACCTTCCCATTGTTCTTTTGTTTGGCTGCTGGGGGAAAAAGGGAGGGGGTGATATCACTCCAACTTGCAGTACAGCAGTAAAGAGTGATCGAAGTTTATCAGAGCACAAGTCACATGACTTGGGGCAGCTGGGAAATTGACAAAATGTCTAGCCCCGTGTCAGATTTCAAAATTGAATATAAAAAAATCTGTTTGCTCTTTTGAGAAATGGATTTCAGTGCAGCACTATTAACTGATTCATTTTGGAAAAAAAAAATTCCCCATAACAGTATCCCTTTAATAGATTCTAGGCCATATAGGCCTTTGTCAACATTAATGGCCTGGTACATGCTGAATATAAAATAAATAAATCTGGCAAGTACTTGGTAAGAGTATGGCCCAAAAAAGTTGAGACCCCATCAAGAATCAAAATAGTTTGTGACTGTTTAAGAATTATGGGACACAAATGTGTAAAAGCTCATTATACAATATTTACAGGCAGGCAAGTATGGTTTTGAACATTTTTTGAAATATAAAAACAATGGTGAATTTAAACTAGTGACCGCATGGTTTACCTTCTAAGCTAAATTTGTTGGAAAGCCTCTGCAAGCTTTATAAACAATGGGGATCATTTATAAACACTTAGGGGCAGAAGTATTTTTCATCGAATTTGGGTATTCTGTGGTCAAAGTAAAATTGTTTGATCAAACGATTAAATCCTTCGAATCGATCAGCGATTGATCAAATGATTTTACAAAAACTTAGAAAAATGCTCTAGAAGGTCCCCATAGGCTAACATAGCACTTCGGCAGGTTTAATTTGGTGAAGTATTGAAATCGAAGTTTTTTTAAAGAGACAGTACTTCGACTATTGAATGGTCGAATATTCGAACTATTTTACTTTGAATCGAATTCAAAGTCGTAGTATCCTATTTGATGGTCGAAGTATCAAAAAAATTACTTCGAATTTCGAATTTTTTTACTTCGAAAATTCACTCGAATTCACTTCGACCCTTGATAAATCTGCCCCTTAGCAATTTTTTTTACAGACAGTTGCCCATGGCAACCAATCAAATGATTGTTTTCAGTGTTCAACCTACAGCTGGCTGAAAAAAGCTCACCAATGAATGGTTGCTATGGCTTACTGCACAGGCGCAAATTTGCCCACTGTTTATAAATGAGCCCCAAAGACTTTAGAGTTTAGAAGTGTCTGGGGATGAAAATACTATATTTTTAAAAGGAACTTCTAAGTTGATGTTAGTAATAATTATCCATTTATTAATGCAAAGGATTATTTTTTTACAAATATCTTATGTTTACTTTCACTTATTTGTATGTTCACTGTTGAGAAATGTTTGACAAGTTAGGTATTGTGAATTGATTACTGAATTGTTTTTCTTCTTTGCATTGGAAGCCACTTTGGTTATATCTGTCACAAAGTAATGTAGGTGAAATCAGCTGTTATATTTGATTTTGTGTACTTTTTATATTGCTGATGTATGTGGAAACAGCATATGTTCACTTTTAAAATGCATCTACTGTAAATAGAAAAGTTTTGAAATGTACCAAAAAATGCTGTATTATGTTGTGTAAAGCAGTTCCATGTTTTAAAACAAACTGTTGGGCAAGGTCTCCAGTTTGGAAAGGTTCTCAATTTTCATAGGAGCATAGGTTGGGTTTATTGGAATATTTTATCTGCATTTCAAACTAGTCGGCAGAGCAACCAAGATCTTTACATACAGTATATAAGAGAAAAGGAAAAAATAAGCTCTCGTTGTTAAACATAACTATATATAAAATATATAGACATGTATTTTGAAACATGATTCCAAAATGTCAGACTTTCAACAAACAGAAAGGTATTCCAAAACCTATTATAATGTCCTTCTTTTCCTTTGTTGTCGAATAATAATAATAAAAATGAAATACGGCACATATATCTTTTTAATTGTGCTTTTACTTTATTTTATATAACATATAAAATGCTTATATGGGGACATAAACATTTAAGTGAAACACCCATTTATTTTATATAGCAAGGTTGTATATCGCAAAAAAAAATATCATATCTCTGAAACAAATATAATTTATACACAGTGGTATGATTCAACATAACGCGTTCAGTAGTCCAGTAAATGCAGAGGGCATATGGTGCTCAAGCTTGAATATCCATGTTTGTTTCATTTAGTAGCTCATATAGCCAGTTGGCTAAAGCAAAAGAACATGCTGTAAGGCATTAAAATCTCGGGAAACAAGCTGAATAATATTTGACAGACTATATTCAACTGAGAATCTGAAAAAGCAATCTTAACATTGCAGTACTTGGCAAAACATCTTTACTTTAAACATGCTGAACTTCTTCCCACAACTGGCACTTCTGCTACTGCGAACAGATTGTTTTGGGGAAAATACTGTACAAAGATAAAACGGACACCTGTCGAATACGCTGAATACTCAGATTGTAAACAGATGAAGGACTAAAAATAAATAGTACATGTAAAAGTAAAGGACAAAATAGATATCCAAAATTTTAAATTGCCCCCGAAAAATTATTAAAATGATTTTTTTATTTTTTACAGAAGTTACATTTAAAAACATGCTTTAAAAATGTCAAAATGGAATTGATTTTAATTTGTTTGGTGTGTTTTATATCCTGAAACCTGCATATAACATGCACACATTTTTGAAAAATCAGATAGTTTTTTAGTGTAGAAAAAATTGTTATATGTTATCATATCTGTAAATAGCTAATACAATATTAATATCCTACAGGAAGTGGTAATCTACTCCAGAACATTCAGTACTGGCAGACAAGCCTCTGCAGGATTTGCACATCACTAGTGTCTTGCTTAAAGGGGAAGTTCACCTTGCAGTTAACTTTTAGTATGTTATAGAATGGATAATCCTAAGAAACATTTCAATTGAGTTTTTGCCTTCTTCTTCCAGCTTTCAAATAAAGATCACTGGCCCCATCTAAGAAACAAATGCTTTGTAAGGCTACACATTTATTGATATTGCTACTTTTTATTACTCATCTTTCTATTCAGACCCTCTCCTGTTCATATTCAAGTCGCTCATTCAAATCAGTGCATGGTTGCTAGGGTAATTTGAACCCTGGCAACCAGATTGCCGAAACTGTATACTGGAGAGCTGCTGAGTAAAAAGTGAAATAATTAAAAACCCACAAATAATAAAAAATAAAAATCAATTGCAGATTGTCTCAGAGTATCACCTCTATGTCATACTAAAAGTTAAAGGAAAACAATACCCCCCCCAAACAATGTAGGTCTCTATAAAAATACATTGAACATTGAACAGCTCATATGTAAACCCCTGCTGTATGTACTGTAAATAAACCATTTTCATAATAATATACCTTTTAGTAGTATGTGCCACGGGGTAATCATAGATAGAAAATTGCCATTTTAAAAAATAAGGGCCACCCCATGGGATATTAGAATTCATGGCGCACACAAACAAACCATACATGTTTGGTCACATGAGCCAATAAACAGATAATGTTTGTGTTTTACTTCCACACTACTTCCTGTTACAGTTAGAGCTGCATTAGTTCTGGTCAGGTGATCTCTGAGGCAGCACAGTGACTATAACGAAATGGTGGTTCAAGGCAAGAGGTGTAAAAGGGCAATATTTACTTAAATACAATATGTATACCAGTTTGTTAAGATTCTTTAATATGCCACTTAATTTTAGATAAACTATCTGTTGCTTAAGTATTCATTTTGGGGGTACAGTTTTCCTTTAAATTAAAGGTGAACAACCCCTTTAACTCTCACATATATTCTTTGCCTGACAGATAGTATTTGCCCTCCATCTAGGGACTTTGCTGTAATTTATTCACAGGGAAATATTAGTTATATACAATTCACCTAACAGTATAGCACATATACACGTATAACACATATCTCTGAAATGTAAAATAATATGGCATAGACAACCATTTTAACACCAGGGGGGTTATTTATCAAAGTCCAAATTTATCTCAATATTTTCTGAAAAAAACGTCGACCAAATCCGCACCATTTTTTGGGCTTATTTATTAAAACACTTTCCCGAAAATTTTGTTTGCAGGGGGAAAATCGTGAAAAATCCGATTTTCATGATTTTTTTTGGATTTTTCACCTGAAAACTCCTAAAACTTTGGGGCATTGCCAAAAACCCAGCACATATCAAAAAATCATTGGGACTTCTCCTATTGACTTGTATGCAACCTCGACAGGTCTGAGATGCTGGATTTTCAGATTCTGACTTTTTCCCGACAAATTTTTCGTGATTTTTGCATTTGGAGTATAGTAAATAATCCCCCATGTGTGCTGGCAGCAATTCACCACTTGCCTCAGGTATGCTGTTATGTATGTGCTCTTAAAATGCCAATAAGCTATGGCAATGTGAGGAGGGGATGGAGTGGACATGGTGGGGCTTTGATAACCACTGAGTTATGAATTATTGAATTGTTAATACTGAATTATTATTTAATAAACCATTCACTGCAATGACCTGGTTACTAGACTCGCAATTACGTCACTTTTAAGTCATATACCTTAAAGAGGTTGTTCACCTTTGAGTTAACTTTGATTAGCATTGATTTAAATAAGATACTGGAATATGAATAGGGTCTAGATAGAAAGATGAGTAATAAAAAGTAGCAATAACTATAAATCTGTAGCCTTGCAAAGCATTGTTTTTTTAGATTGGGTCAGTGACCTCCATTTTAAAACTGAAGAAGAAGATGGCAAATAAATAAAAACTAAAAAAAGAAAAATGTAGACTGGCTGAAAAGTTGCTTAGAATTAGTAATTCTATAGCATACATAGGGGTAAATTTACTAAAGGGCGCAGTAGCTAATGCTGGCTACGATTCGTCAGCATTACCGATGTCAGGCAATTTGCCAATTTACTAACGGGCGCAGGCGTAACTTCGCTAACGAAAAAGACAGTCATTCGCACTCTATCGCCAGGCAAATTTTCACTCTGGTAATTGGATGTTACTCCGCAAATTCACTAAGATGCAGATTTTACTGAACGTTACCTCTTTCACCAGACTTGCCTTCGTCAGCTCAGACCAGGCGTAATGCATTGAGGTGCATAGATCTTCCTCATTCTTCTGTTACTTACATTACTGATACTTTTAGTGGAATAAGTTTCTAAGTCCCAAAAAAACACTGGTGTATTTTCCTTTTTTCAGAGTGATAGCCTGCAAAAGTCCTTAAATTTTTTTTTTTGGGTAACTGGGTTCCCCCATACATTTTCTAACATATTGAACATAAACTATACAGTGGGCTCATGTGTAGGGCATTATAACTACTCTGTTGTCTTTATTAAGGTTCCCTGGACTTGTGTAATGTAATGTATTTGCTGCAACATATATACGTCCATTCAACTTTATAATTTTATTTGTAAATTTACCCCCAAAAGTTAACTTAAAGGTGAGCCACTCCTTTAATAGTACTTTCCCCAACTACATAAGGGGACCCATTTACTTAGCTCGAGTGAAGGAATAGAATAAAATAAACTTCGAATTTCAAAAATTTTTTTTGGCTACTTCTACCATCGAATGGGCTACTTCGACCTTCGACTATGACTTTGAATCGACTATTCGACCATTCGATAGTCGAAGTACTGTCTCTTTAAAAAAAAACTTCGACCTCCTAGTTCGCTGAAGTCAATGTTAGCCTATGGGAAAGGTCCCCATAGGCTTTGCAATCTTTTTTTGGTCAAAGAAAAATCGTTCGATCGATGGATTAAAATCCAAATCGAAGGATCTAATCGTTCGTTCGATCGAACGATTTCTCGTTTGATCGTTCGTTCGAACGAATTGCGGTAAATCCTTTGACTTCGATATTCGAAGTCGAAGGATTTAACTACGACAGTCGAATATCGAGGGTTAATTAACCCTCGATATTCGACCATAAGTAAATCTGCCCCAAGATGTAACAAATGTACAGAGAGGGAGAAGCAGATCCAGTAGTGCTTTTGTGATTTTAATGTTTTAAAGTCCTCTATTGATTTTCATCAACAAAAATTTTAATTGCTGCTTTGGTTGTACTGGCTACAAGTTTGGATTATGCTTCATTTTCAGTGGTTTTCTTTCATTAAAAACATACATTCCACATATACAGTATATCACTCATAGCTATACCTGATGGATTTAAAGTAAAACTATACCCCTGAACAATCTTGGGGGCAGATTCCCTAATGGGCGACATGACTAATGCTAGCGAAACTTTATAATTTCCCACCGTATGCAAATTAGGCAACACTTGAGCATCTTCACTGATTGCTGTCACTGGCAAATTTTTTCCGCTTAGGGAATTTGCCCCTAGGTCTCTATAAAAAATATATTGCATAAAACAGCTCAAATGCAAAACCCTGCTTCATGTAAATAAATTATTTTCATAATAATATACGTTTTTATTAGTATATGCCATTGGGTAATCCTAAATAGAAATTGCCATTTTAAAAAATAGGGGTCACCCCCTGGAATTCTAGTATTTATGGTGCACACAAACAAACCAAACAAACTATACACGGTAGGTCACATGAGCCAATAAACAGACACGGTTCTGTGTTTTGCTCCTACACTTCTTCCTGTTACAGTTAGAGCTGCATTCGTTCTGGTCAGGTGATCTCTGAGGCAGCAAAGAGGATATCATAAAATGGTGGCTTAAGAGAAAATATGTTAAAGGGCAATATTTACTTAAATATATATTCCAGCTTGGTAAGTTTCTTTAATATGCCACTTAATATGATGTAACTATCTGTTGCTTAAGTATTAATTTTGGGGGTAAAGTTTTCTTTAACTAATTGATTAATGGTTACATGAAGGATAGTGAAGAGCAAAGATGTCGGAATGGGGATGGGGGTGGGAAAGGGGGCCATTTCCCCCAAAATTCTGTCCCTTGCTAATTAAAATATGAGCCCTCCTTCAGCAGAGTTTAAGGGGCAGATTTATCAAGGGTCGAATTTCGAGGGTAAAAAAACCCTCAAAGTAAAATCCTTCGAATTCGAATATCGAATTTGAAGGATTTTAGTGCAAAAGCTTCGATCAAACGACCGAATAAAAATTGTTTCATGGAACGATAAAATCCTTTGAATCTAATGATTCGAACGATTTTCAGCGATCGATCGAATGATTTTTATTCGATCAAAAACAACTTAGAAAAGTGCTCTTGAAGGTACCCATAGGCTAACATTGCACTTCGGTAGCTTTAATGTGGCGAAGTATGAAGTCAAAGTTTTTTTAAAGAGACAGTAATTCGATTATTGAATGGTCGAATAGTCGAACGATTTTTACTTTGAATTGTTCAAATCATTCGATTCAACCGAATTCAATAGAATTGGACCAATTCGATGGTCGAAGTACCTAAAAAAATACTTAGAAATTTAAATATTTTTGCATTCGAACAATTCACTCGAGCTTAGTTAATCTGCCCCTGAGTGTATAGTTGAAGGCCAGTTCAGCAGCTCAGGGATAAACTGGATGGTGACATTTGATCTTCCCTCCAGCCTATCCAATCCCTGTGCTGCTGTATCTGGAACATTTAGCAAAAAACATGCCGTATCTGCAGAAGTCCAGTATTAAAGTGAGAACTGTGGGGGTAGGGACAGAATTCCACATGCGGTTTTAGGAGAAATAATGCAATGTATCATCATCATTTATTTATATAGCGCTGTCAAGATACGCAGTATAGGGGAGCAATGTTAAATGGGGGACAGAGAAAGGTAAATCAGTCACATAGATATAAAAAGAGGGGGAAAGGAGAAAATTGAGAGAGGTGAATGGGTATAGGAAAGTGGTGAACAGAGGTGGATGAGCAGGAGAACTGCTAGGAATTCTATAGTAGAAAATTATCTGTGAAGAAAAGCTGTATGGAAAGTAAGAGAAAGGGACAATGAAGATAGAGGAGAGCAAAAAAATAAAAACACTGAAGATAAAGAGGAGACAGAGAGATTGAAGGTAAAGATTGTTAGAAAAAAAGAGTTTTATTTACGTACAGTGAAACTTCAATTTTAAGTAACATGATTTTAAGTTTTCCTGCATTTTACTTTTTTAGTTGGTCCCACCAATTTATAAAGCATTTCAGAAGGTGCAAATCCAGTTAGTCTGCACCTAGCCATGCACAAATCACTTATTGCTTTAGGTTGTGCATGTTACTGTCAGACACGCAAATGCCCCATAGTGTACCAATAATGCTGCAATGCTTAACCCTTGTCATTAACACAGTAAATATTTTATTTTTAAAGTGAAACTTACTCTGTTTTTGTATCCTTTCGGTACTTGAAAAACAAGTTACTTTAACATATTTCCCTGATTTTATATTTTCCCAGTTTTAAATAATTTTTTCCTGGTCCCCATGAAAATGTAAAATGGGGGTTCTACTGTATGATTTTTTCAGCAGTGGGTACAATCATAGAGGTAAAAAACATTCTGCTGTTTTTGTGGGGGGAGATACCAGGTTTGCCAAGGGTGTCAGAATACCTATTTGCGTTTTAGAAAACAAATATTGTATAAAAACAATGGATTGAAGTAGGCAAGAGGACAAAAGGCAGAGAAAGAGAGAATGAAATAAAGATAAATATGAAGGGAATAAAGTGCAGGATCAAATGGGAAAAGAGTGAATAGGACCTGAAAAAGTAAAAAGCATAAACATAAAATTGGTATTAATGAAAAAGGGGAAGTTATTGATTGGGTTAGTGAGAAAAGTGCAGAGAAGAACAAAAAAGGGCAGATGTAAGAAAAATGACAAATTGAAGAATGGAGAGCAGAGATTTGAAAATAGGAGGTAAAGAAGAAAAAAAGAGAGCACAGAAAAATAAAACAAACGAGAGCAAGTAGATGCACATATGAACATCTACAGTATTAATAACTTAGGGGCAAATTCATCAAGGGTCGAATATCGAGGGTTAATTAACCCTCGATATTCGACTGGGGAATGAAAATCCTTCGACTTCGAATATCGAAGTCGAAGGATTTTGCGCAAATACTTCGATCAAACGATTCGAAGGATTTTAATCCAACGATCAAAGGATTATCCTTCAACCAAAAAAAGTTAGCCAAGCCTATGGGGACCTTCCCCATAGGCTAACCTTGATTTCGGTAGCTTTTAGGTGGCGAACTAGGGGGTCGAAGTTTTTTCTTAAAGAGACAGTACTTCGACTAATGAATGGTCGAATAGTCGAATGATTTTTAGTTCGAATCGTTCGATTCAAAGTCGTAGTCGAAGCTCGAAGTAGTCCATTCGATGGTCGAAGTAGCCAAAAAAACACTTCGAAATTCGAAGCATTTTTTCTTCTATTCCTTCACTCGAACTTAATGAATGGGCCCCTTATTGTGGGCCTGTTCCTGGTTATGCCCCTGTAGGTGGTGCAGAAGTTGTTCAGCAGTAAAATTGATGCTTAAATATAATCTGACAGCAATGTGGCATAATCCATATTTTCAAAAATGATTTCCTTTTTCTCTTTATTAAAAAAGCAGAGCTTTGAACTTGATCCAAACTAAGATAATTACTTATTGGATGTAAAACTAGCCTATTGGGTTTATTAAGGGGGTTATTTATCAAAGTTTGTATTTGTGAGGTATTTTTATACCTCGAATGAACTCTGATTTAAGAAAAATCTTGAATGGAAAAAACTTGAATCAGTGAATTCGAGGTGAACAACCCAAAAACACATATTGATCAAGTTTTCCACAGAAAAAAACCTCAAATCACTCGAGCGAAACCCACCGAAATAAACGTTATCATCTTCAAATGTTTCAAGGGACCTCTGCCATTGACTTCTACATGACCTCAAAAGGTTTCAGCTCGTGTATTTTTGGATTCAAACTATTTACAGCTTCGGGGTATAATAGATCTCAAACAATTTGAGTTTTTTAATATTTAACCTGAAAATTCTAGTTTTGACTGATTTTTTTTAAATTTTTCTTATTATTTTAAGAATAAAAATTCAACCACGATAGAGTGCATTTTAAAGGGGTTGTCCACCTTTTAGTTCACTTTTTTCATGATGTAGAGCAGGGGTCCCCAATCTTTTATGCCTGTGAGCGACATTCAAATGTAAAAACAGTTGGGGAGCAACAGAAACAGGACAATAGTTCCTGGGGGTGCCACATAAGGGCTGTAATTGGCTATTTGTTAGCCCTATGTAGACTGGCAGCATACAGGAGGCTCTGGTGTACAACCAAAACTTGCCCCCAAACCAGGAATTCAAAAATAAGCACCTGCTTTGAGGCCACTGGGAGCAACATCCAAGGGGTTGGTGAGCAACATGTTGCTCATGAGTTACTGGTTGGGGATCACTGATGTAGAGTGATATTTTGAGACAATTTGCCATTGGTGTTCATGTTTTATTATTTGTAACTTTTGAGTTATTTATCTTTTTTGCAACAGCTCTCCTCTTTGCATTTTCAGCAATCTGTCTGCAATCCAGATTACCCTTGCAACCATGCATTGATTTGAATAAGAGACTGGACTATGAATAGGAGAGGGCCTGAATAGAAAAATAAGTAATAAAAAGTAGCAATAACAATATTTTGTAACCTTACAGAGCATCTGTTTTTAGATGGGGTCAGTAACCCCCATTTGGAAACTGGAAAGATTCAGGAGAAGAAGGCAAATGATTAAAAATGATAAATTTATAAAAAAAAAAAGGCCAATTGAAAACTTGTTAAGAATCCAAATTACCCATACAATTCAATGCATTTCTGGAAATTTTTTACTGTTTAGCAAATTTTTGGCAAAGCGAAATGGGTAAAATTCACCCATCACTATTTACAGCATGGGCTTTGCCAATAAAGTGATTTCTTAAAAACTTGGCATTACCTATACATTACCTGTAGTCACTGTATACAGGCTTAACTTGACTATACACAGGCAGATTTTGGCTCTGTAAGTGATCTATTGGTTAAACAATCATTTGAACGAATGATTCACCCATCCAGTCAACTGTTAGGATGATTTTTCTGAAATTATACAATTGTTTGCACCCCATAAATTTAATGATTGTTGGAACTTAGTAATTATACACTGCTGTCTGACTTTGATTTATGCTTACATTTACAGTATTATGATATTGTGAGGAACTATGGGTGGAAGTATGATATCACTATGGTGTTTTTTTAGCAAATATTGTGTCTATATATACTTTGGATGGGGGGGTCATAATTGTAATTACTGATGAAGTCTCCTTTGTGTGCTGAAATGTTGTATTGTTAATCAATTAGTCAATGTTTAAGTTGGGTGCTAGATAATTTACCTCTTTAATAATTTTGTTTAGGCACCTAGCATATAGGTAGTCATATGTGCGCTCTAGGTGTGTGTGACTTTGATTATTGGGTAGGTTTAAATGATTTTCCTGGATAGGTAATATACACATTAAAGTTAAAGTATTAGACCTTCAGTTTTAGTTTAGCTACATATTGAGGAAAAAAGGTTAGAAATTAGGATGTAATGGTCTGTACAAAATAAAATACTAAATAAATGCAGTTATATAGTAAATATATAGTAAATGTTGAAGTTTAATGGTAAATCTAAATGTATTTAAAAATAGTTATGAGTTATAGGTAAAACATAAAAAAATTAATGAGTTCTTCACGTTATACGTTTCTGCAAATTTAATAAAATCTCCCACAGCTGAAAAAATTGACAAGCTTGAAAATAATTATGATTCAACTTGTTCCTATAGCCTTATAACTCCTTCAGAAAGTAATCATACCACTTTTTTTTAAACAGTTTCAACCTTCCTAAAATAGATTGAATTCATCAAATTGAGTCAACTCATAGGAGAATAAACTACTATTTCTACTTTTTATACCCTGTATATTCAATCCATCTGTAAATGTCTAGTTTTCACTGTCTGTTAGTAAAGAATTTTAGACAGAATAGACAAAAAAGTGTCATATTTATTGTATTAATCCTTAGAACAAATATGTTTTAGGAATCACATTCCATATGTTCTATATCTACCATAATTATCTCATTAAATTTGAATACTTTGTACAGTTATCCGACCTGTTATCCAGAATGCTCGGGACCTGGGGTTTTCCGGATAATGGATCTTTCCGTAATTTGGATCTTCATGCCTTAAGTCTACTAGAAATTCATTTAAACATTAAACAAACCCAATAGGCTGGTTTTGCTTCCAATAAGGATTAATTATATCTTAGTTGGGATCAAGTACAAGCTACTGTTTTATTATTACAGAAAAATTTGGATTATTTGGATAAAATGGAGTCTATGGGAGACATTCCGTAATTCGGAGCTTTCTGGATATCGGGTTTCTGGATAAGGGATCCTATGCCTGTACAGTAATTTACAACTCAAGAAATCCTATGCAATTGTTGACTGTTTTGGAACAACTTATTTTCCAAAACACATAAAGAATGATGTACAGTGTTACAACATAATAATATGATCAGAGATGCTAATAATAGCACATAATAACAAAAATTAAAGAACACATGATTACAATTGATTAGTGGAAATGAATCAAACGAGAATTGAGGAGTATTTTTGCAAACCCAGATTTTCTCATTTCAAAATGTAGCTACATGGGCAAGAAATTAGGTTACTGTGCTAATGTAAGTGAAGAGGAAATGTCTAAGCTTATATTGCAAATAGAAAAGGCTGCTAGTTTAGGGCAAAAAATGACCATATATTGACTGAAGCAACAGTACTGCCAGGACAGGTAATGGAAACAAGATTTTTGCATGACCATTTTATGTCACAGGTTGGGGAGGAGCCAACCATAAATCATGCTATATTGGATGTAGTGATCTCTGACGACTCAGAACGTATAATAAATGTGCAAGTGGTTGAACCCCTGGGTAGTGGTGGCCATAATGTTATCTAATTTAAAATTTGGTACAAAAAGCATATATACACTGGGGCAACAAAGACTGGAGAGGAGGCACTTCTCATATCATAACTACAGTATATATATAAATATATAATGAAATCATATAATATTTTCTCTAATGCTTTATTTACTAGTTGATCCTTCTAGCAGACACAAGGTTATACATTTCAGTTAGAAGAAAGGAGGTTCTATCTAAATTTTCTAAATGGATTTTTTGCAGTGAGAGCTGTAAAGTTGTGGAAATTTTCTCCCTGAATCAGTTGTACTAGCAGATATATTAGATAGCTTCAAGAAGGGGTGTGGTTTTTTACAGGGTTATTGAAAATAGTTTGTAGTAGGGGCGTGGCCTGGACACGGAGCTAGATGCACGCGTAGGCTTGGAGCTCCGTGCAGTCTGACCCAAACCAGCGGCTCAAATTGTTGAAAAGATGGGGAAAACTCACAAAGTGAAACCGGACAAACCTAAGACTCCTGGGCGCAGACAACAAGGCTCCTCGAGCGATATTGCGCCGATGTTCCTCACTAAAAAACTGCCACGAGCGGATTCCAAGGAAGACCATGAGGACGACACAGATTATAACAGAGACGTGTCAGAGGCGGATAGCGATGTGGATGAGGAGGTAAACCTTCACTCTTATATCGCTAATTTACCCTCTAAAAGTGACATCAAAGAAATGTTGCAGGAAGTCACGCAGACCCTAAAAGAGGAAATGCAGGACATAAAAAAAGATTTATTAACCATTGCTGCGCGCACTGACTGTCTAGAGGCGAATGTTAGCAAAGGTAATGATAACCAAAAGGCCCTCTACAGATATATGCAGCAGCAAGAAGGGGTTATCCAAGAGCTTCAAAGGCAAAATGAGGATCAGGAAAACAGGAGTAGGCGCAGCAATATAAGAGTCAGGGGGGTCCCTGAAACAGTACAAGCTGAGGACATTCGATCTGTGCTACTCCAAATCTTTAATTCGGTACTGCATAAGGACCCAGACTCAGACATAAAGATTGACAGGGCCCACAGGGTCCAGAAACCGAAGGCAGCTCCTTTGAATGCTCCCAGGGATATCTTGTGCTGCTTGCATGATTTTTCAGTTAAGGAGGAGATTCTCTCCAAAGCTAGAGAAGCTGATCAAATTTCCTTTGAAGAGACTAACATCAAATTATTCCAAGATTTGTCACGGATCACTCTTCTTAAAAGGAAACTACTGAAACCCATCACAGATTCCTTGAAAGAAAAGAATATCAGGTTTAGATGGGGATATCCTTTCTCTTTATCAGCTACCCTGGATGGGACTACTGCAACCATCAGAACCCCACAGGACACCGACCAATTCTTGAGAAAGCTGAAGTTGCCTACTATGGAATTACCAGGATGGATCACGGATACCTACAAACTTCCAGAGATGTCTTTTGTTCTTCAGGAGGAATGGTTACAGTCCCCTTCTTCCAAGAAACCTCCCAGGACACCTAGAACTCCTAGGATGATCAGAGACAGACTGAGACCTTAGATTTGGGACTGCGCCCATCAATACACTTCCTCACCTATGGTTCTCAACATTTGTTATCTATGATCAATGACTGGTTGGACTCAGCTTTGAGGTATCCGGGACTACTCCTTCTGTGAGTTTTCTACCGAAGAATAGGAATTTGGCGAGTGCAAAGGCAGGTAGATATGTCTACCGCTTATGTTACCTTACATGACAATATTAATGAAGGGAAAGAAAAAAAAAAAAAAAAGTTTTTTGATTATGACTATTGACCTGGTCATTATCTCATGTTGTTTTTCTTGCAATTGTTACATTTATTGTTTTTACATATTCTATAGTGTCATTTTCCAGTTTGGTGTCTTATCTTACTATTCTTGAAGGAATATTTCCCGATTAGCTTAGTCTTCTCCATTATCTTTCTATATTTAGAATAACAGTAAGCTGGTTTTGGGTCGGATATACGACCACGTTACTTTTTCTATGCTTTCACCTGGCTCTGGGCAGCCACTCACCCCCACTCAAGTGGTGCAATGCACCCTAGCCGCTGTATATCCATCATGGCTCAGGGACGATGCCCTGATATGCTTCTTGCGGCATAAGTTCACCCCTTTAACCTTCCTTTCTATCCCGCCTCCATGGTTCTCTACACCCACACAACAAGGAAACAACAAGTGTAAGAAATCACAAAAACATTGTAGCATGTTCTTTTTAGATCCTTATGGCTAAATCTAATACTAAAGATGGATGTATAATTTCGTATAATGTCAATGGTTTAAATGAACCGGTAAAAAGGGCCCAAATTTTTCATCAGTGCAGACAACTAAATGCGTTGATAGTAATGCTCCAAGAATCTCATTTCAAAAGTGGTCATGCACCCAACTTGCAATTGCGTCATTATCCTTTAATATATACGAGCAACAACCCGGTTAAAAAATCCCTAGGTGTGATTACCCTTATCCATAAAGACCTCCCATTTAAGCATTTGGACACCATTGCAGACAAAGAGGGCAGATATGTCATAGTGAAAGGAAAATTGGCAGACCAAATCTGCACTATTGCAAATGTGTATGTGCCTAACTCGGGTCAAGTGGAATACTTAAAACACTTCCTTGGAGTTCTTGATAACTTCAAGGAAGGCCTCATTATACTAGGAGGAGACTTTAATGTTACGTTTAACCCTTTAGTGGATTCCTCTTCCAAGAAGACCAACATTTCCTACAGGGGCCTAAGGGAAATAAAGAAACTCTTAGCTGAATTACAATTGTTAGATATTTGGAAGGTTTTGAATCCGACGATACAAGATTACACATATTTCTCCAAGGTTCACTCAGTTTATTCACGTATTGATTATGTCTTTATTTCACAACATTGGTTACGCTTGTTTAAAACAGCAGACATAGGTAACATCATCTTATCAGATCATTCTCCTGTAGTAGTGAAATTTATTGTGCCGCAAACGTTAAGGGCTGATTATACATGGCGTTTTAACGAGTTTCTCTTACACACTGAAAATAGGATTACACAAATAAGACAGTGGATGGAGACAATTTTACTCAATAATACCAGCCCAGAGATCTCATCGATGACTTTGTGGGAAACCCTCAAATGTGTACTCCGGGGTCACTTGATATCAATGGGTAGTAACCTGAAAAAGGAAAGAGAAAAGGAGATATCGGCATTACTTAAGGAAATTTCTCAATTAGAACTATCTCACAACTTTGCTGGCTTTGGAGAGCAAAAGGTTACAACTTAAGGCCTTACTTAACCAAAAAGTACAAAAGAGTTATATGAGGACTAAACAGAAATACTATGAACTGGGTGACAAATGCAATAAACACTTTGCTAGAATAATCAAAAAAATTCAACCACAGACGCATGTTATGGCAATAAAGACTAAAGATAATGTGGTCCACTATGATACCGCGGGTATAGCGGAAGCCCTTAGCCAATATTACCAATCATTATATTGATTAAAAAATGCCCCTACACGAAAGGACTCATCTCACATTTTACAAGATTTCATAGATAATGCAGGCATCACTAGACTATCTGGAGATGTCAGCAATGAGTTGGACAAACCCTTTGACTATACTGAAATTGAAGAATGCATTGACTCCTTAGCGGCGGGGAAAAGCCCTGGGCCGGATGGCTACATTGCACTTTTTTATAAATCTTTTAAAAAGGAGTTAATCCCACATCTTCTGACATACTATAATAGTATAGATAAACATAATAATTTTCATCCCCAGGCTCAGGAAGCTCATATTACTATACTCCCCAAACCGGAAAAAGATCCGCAACTTTGTCAAAGCTATAGGCCTATCTCACTGATTAATGTTGATCTGAAAATTTATGCTAAGATATTAGGAAACAGAATTAAGAGACACTTACCAAACCTTATCCATACCGACCAGGCGGGCTTTACGCCTAAAAGAGAAGGGAAAGACAACATTTTTAAACTTATATCACTAATGAGATATGCACAAGGGTCCAACACTCCATCACTAGTTCTCACTACAGACGCCGAGAAGGCATTTGATAGAGTATCTTGGTCGTTCCTTGAGCATACCTTATGTGGTTTTGGCTTTGGCCCTGCGCTTATACATAGGATATTGGCACTGTACAAAGAACCCACTGCTAGAATACGAGTCAATGGCACATTGTCCCCCAAAGTGCAAATATGTAATGGGACGAGACAAGGGTGCCCTCTCTCCCCAATTTTATTTATCTTAGTCATGGAGATACTTCTTTCTTATATTAGACGCGACCCAGATATATCTGGTGTTATTGTACAAGGGAAGGAATATAAGTGCATGGCATTTGCGGACGACCTCTTATTATTTCTCACGAAACCGATCACATCCTTACCAAAAGTTATATCTCTGATGAAAAATTTTGGACACCTCTCCAATTTCAAGGTGAACTATAGTAAATCTGAGATCCTGAATATCAACATTGCTGAGGCGAGAATTCGTCACTTGAAATCTAGCCTACCATTTAAATGGTCCGAGCTCAATATAAAGTATCTAGGTGTTAAAATCAGGGCAGATCTTGGGAAATTATATTTGGATAATTATATGCCATTAATGTCGACTCTTACAAAACTAACAGATACATGGGATAAACTAAAGTTGTCCTGGTTTGGGAAAATCCAAGCGGTCAAAATGATACTCATGCCCAAGCTTCTATACCTTGTCCAAGCATTACCTATAACAGTGCCCATCTCCTTTTTTAAGTCCATCAAAATGCTGATTTCTAGATTTATTTGGGGTAGGAAGACCCCTAGATTAAAGCATTCTATATTAATAGCCCCCAAAGAAAAAGGGGGGCTGGGCTTGCCAGATGCCTCTCTTTATTACACTGCCGCCCATTTATGTAGGATAAAAGAATGGTCTTCGACAGGCACTCAGAAAGATTGGAAAGAACTAGAGCATGGTATGTCAGGAATCCCCCCAATTCATTATCTTTGGTCCGAGAAACATCACATCCCCAGAGCGATTTGGCAACATCCCCTGATAGGGGCTACATTGAGAACGTGGCATAGAGATAAACTTAGATTGGGATTAACGAACGCCCCTCATATTTTGCAACCCTTGTTGAATAATCCTGAATTCCTTCCGAGTTTGGAAAAAGGGTCATTCTCTAGGTGGGGGAGAATAGGTTCAAGAGAAACCAGACTACAGGATTTTTTTAAGAATGGGAAGGTACTCCCTTTAGCTGAATTGCAAAAAAGATGGGGCTCCCATCCACAAGATATTTGGGGTTACAATCAATTACATACTTATTTGCAAACTAAACTATATGGAGATTGGCGAAGGCCTGAAACACATTGGGAATCTCTAATTTCCTCACCAGGTATTATTAGTAAACCCCTCTCTAAATTTTATAAATTGCTTGTCGCCAATACAGCTGAGGGTCCTGACTCTCATCGCAAAGAATGGGCTGATGAACTGAATATAGATATTACTGACTCTATGTGGAAAAATATACTTAAATCTACTTATAGGACTTCGACAGCTTCTAAAACAAGGGAGGCGATATACAAACTCTTGACTAGATGGCACTATACCCCACAAAAATTGAAAAGAATGTACCCTAATAGTAATGGGTTGTGTTGGAGATGCAATGCCCTTGAGGGGAACCATACACACATATGGTTAACTTGTTCAGCTATTCAGATTTATTGGAAGGAGGTCCTTAGGATTATTAATCACATAACATTACATAATATCAGCCTGAATAAGCCCCAATCCATTCTATTGAACTTGAGCCGCGACGATAGGCATGTACTTACAGACCCACTTACCGCTCACCTGCTTCAGGCAGCCAAAGCTTTGATTCCAATGAAATGGAAATCCACGGATGCACCCTCATGTAAAGAATGGATATCTAAAGTGGAAGACGTTCGACAATTAGAGGAGATGACTTACCTTATTCATAATCAGAGTCATAAGTACTGGACGATTTGGTCCCCATGGGTAAAATACATAAAAGGGCTTAGTTAACTCTATCTGGTCAACACTCTCCTGACAGATGATTTTTATCTCAGAGGAAGTCCTTTAATCTGACTACCATTGATTTGTTATAGTCATGTTGACATTTATATTGGTATATCATCTATGCCGACACTTGCCGTAGTGAATTGATTCTGTTCTGTGCTTTGATTGTACTTTATATCAGTATCGCTACACTTACTTGAGTAAAAACTTGTTGTTTCTTGTTGCCAAATGTATACTTGTTTCAATGTGATATGTGGATACCCCTTCCTCTTCCCCCCTTTCTTTCTGTACCCCTCCCCCCTCTCCCCATAACTTTAATATTCAAAAATAAAGAATTGATAAAAAAAAGAAAATAGTTTGTAGTACAAGTTGATCTAGGCACTGGTCAGATTGCCATCTTGGGGGCACATTTATCAAAGAGTAAATTTAGAGATCTCCAAAGTCCACTAGAGTGATATTCTGCTACTCTCCATTTATTTATATAGGATTTTTAAAAGAGTTTTTATCAATGGGTGAAAGTGAAAGTTCATAAATATGCCTTTAAAAATGAATGGAGAGTGGTGGAATTTCACTCAAGTGGACTGTGGTGGTCTCTAACTTCACTCTTTGATAAATGTGCTCCTTGCAGCCAGGAAGGAACTCCCCCCCCCCTCTAAGGCAAATTTAAGAGGCATCAGAAGGGTTTTTGCCTTCCTCTGGAAGATATAAAAGGTTGATGGACGTGTTTCTTCTACCTAAAGTACTATGTTACCAATACCTACTAATTAACTGTCCTTAATGTATTTACACATAGGGGTCTATTAATCATACTGTGTTAAAACCAGAAACCAAATATAACACACATCACCAGGCATCAACGCATAAAAATGGCGTATTGATCAAGCTGTGTGTTACGTTTTCAGTGTTTAAAAATCTCGATTAACAGAAAGCAGCTACTTGAAATGCTATGGGTAATTATTGCTTTCATCCGTTTGTGGTTTTTAATGCATTTTTTTTCCAGAGTGAGTTCTACCACAAATTCAACTTGAATGGGAATTTTAACCATTGACTTAAAGGGCAAGCACACACATAGTGAATATATGATATGAATATATATATATATATATATATATATATATATATATATATATATATATATATATATATATATATATATATATATATATATATATATACAAAAATATTGGAAAATTTTAGGTCAGGACCCCAAACTGCGTGACATTTTGCCTCCACACCCTAACTTCGCCTTTACGAGGGGACCTAGTTTGGGATCAGTGTTATCCCCCAGTTTATTTGCAGACTCCAGCCCATCTAGACCTTCACATTGGTTAAATATTAAGGGCAGCTACAGATGTGGGGGCACTCACAAACAAATCCCAGGCACTATAAAATAAATTTTTATGCCAATTGTGGTACAAGTAATATTATTTATTTGATCACTTGCAGCTGCGGACTACAGTACGTACTGTAGGTAAAATGACTAAACCTTTTAGAAAACGTTTATCTGAGCATTTGAATTGTGTATCCCCTAATGATTCCAGTTAAGCATTGAGCTAAGCAACAAAAGTTGGAAACAAATTGTGCATTTATGCCCAAATTATAGATCGGATGGTACCAGATATGAGGATGGGTGACATTTAAGTGCCTCTCCTTAGGAAAGAAGCCTTTTGGATACACAAGCGTATTACTGTTACACCAAATGGGACCTGAATAGTTTCATTGATTATTAGGTTGTATTGAATTAACTTTTGGCTACTCTCCCTATTCAATTCAATATAGATTCAATTTTTTTCTTAAAATCAATGAATTATTAGTACCATGATTTTCTATTTATATCCTATTTGAATTTGTAGTGTACATGAACTTTGTATGAATTTGTAATCAATTGTATATAAATTATCATATTAGATACATATATTTATTCTTTGTATACATTTTCCGTAACATTCACTTTTGTAGTAAGTACCAATATGGTATATATATATTTTTGACCTTCATGTTTCCCTGTTATACTATAAGACTATTTATGTATACATAGTATAGTTTGTGATATACACCCTCATTCTCTTTGTATTTTCACAAAGAGCTACCCATTGAGCTACATATTCCCCTGCCCGCTATTTGTATTTTAATTATACTAATAAAGTTGTATAAGTTTTAAATATTTGGCACCACTATGGATGACTTTCTGGAAATCCGTATAATCACGTCTTTTTGTATTATAATGCACACATAGTGAATGCTTTCTTCCACCTGCATTTTGTGCACAGGCAGAGGAAAGCGGAACTGCTTTATAAAACCTTGTAGCTCCATTGACAGGCCCAGCGTCAGCCTTTGTGGAGCTACACGTAGTGGATTTTATGGCCTGGCAATGATATCTACTCCATGTAGCACCACACAGGCTGATGCTTTTCAGTGGAGCTACACAATGAAGCAGATGACAGTGAATCTGCTTTCCTCTCCCTGCGTACCTGCTATGGGTTCCATTGCCCTTATGGATTATGAGAGCTCAACATTCGTCTCTGTAATTTCTAGTGATGAGAGAAACTGTCCAGTTTTGCTTCTGCCAAAAATTAGCAAAACCGTGGGTAGATTTGTGAATCCCAGAAAATTAGAAAAAATGCAAATATTTGGCTTTTTTTTGCAACAACCATTTCAGTGGTAACTGTTATTCATGGCAACTTTTTGCAGGAGTCCCTATGCGCGCTGTTACACCGCTGGTCTGTATGCTGATTGACACAAGTGTTTTCTTATTGACAGACAGAAAAGAAGGTAGAACCAAAAGGGTATTAACTGTGCCTCATTGATATAATGACAAAAGATTGCTGTCCACTCTTCTGGTCCTTGATATTGTTACAGTTACTTAAAAATACTGTACATAGAAAGATGGATGATATTTGCCTTAATGAAATATGATGTTACATATTTCACTTGTGATGTTTTTCCAAGTTTCAGCTATTGATATTGCAATTTTTATATGTTAACATACACATTTTTAGATACTCTATAAAAAATGTCATAGCTCTGCATGTATCTAAACAGAAATGAGAAAAAAGGGAAGATTAGTAAAATGAAGTACATGTATTGCAATGTCGGCCTTTGTACCATTGCCATAATAAAATTTTAATTTTCACAAAAAAATATTTGAGCTATAATTATAAATATGCTGCTTATAAGTATTTTAATGGCTACAAGAAGCGTACTCCACATATGCACCACATGCGGCTAAGTTCATATAGTGTGGTCATATGCAAGAAAAGCTGTTTATTATCTGAGATTTCAGGAAATTGCCTGAGGGAATGCAATGCTTATTCAAGAGTTCATAAACACTTTTAAGCCATCTGTGAGGCTTAGCTTTACGCTTCCAGATATGACAGCAATGTCAAAATTCTAACATGAAAAATTGACCTTCATAGAGGAATAGTAAACATAGATTTGTCTCATGGAGCTAAAAATTTGAATATTGAACAAATAACATATTTGATAAAGAGTGAGAAATGAAAAACAGAACAGAGTATAATGAGCATTATATTATGTCTGTATATTTGCTGCATTTATTAGATATTTTAGAATAATTCAATAAGTAAACAAAAAATAGTGTGTTCAAATATTTATTTAAAATGCTGCTATAATTTTCATCACACAATTCACTGTTTATGAACCTAAAATGCCTGAATCAAATGTGCTATTTAACAACTTTAGCAAAGATGCCAATAGAGAAGGTTCGAGAAGAAATAGTTTTCTACCTCACTGTCTACTGCACCTACCCACTAATTTGGATGGTGTACAAGATATTTATTACTACAAATGCAAAATAACCCATAGAAATCGCAAAGATGCTTTTAAAGAATACTAAAGACCAATATTTTCTAGATTTGTCTCTTTTTCTGCTCTCATGTTGGTTCTTCCACTTTGTTAAAGAGAAGGTTACCGATAAGTAGTAACATATTTGTAACAGTAGCCTTGCTATAAATCCTGGACTAGTCTTCTGCCCATACCAGTTGATCAATTCCATTTAATATTGATTAAATGTTACAACCACAAATGACCCATAACTTTAAATCAGTATTATGGATCAACTGAACTGAATAATAGTAAGGCGTCTCAGAAAGCATGATTATTCATACTATAAAAGGTATCCTATCAATGTTATAATGATCAAATCCCCTGGGAAAAAAAACATTATTACCCATAGCCTATTAGGGCATTTGATATATATTGATATATTTGAGGGGTGGGTTCTCAGGAGTAGTGATGGGCGAATAAATTTGGCAGGAATGGATTATCTATATTAGTGAATAAACCATGTATGTAGGGATTGCTTGCTTGAACCTGAATGGACTGAACAATATTCCCACCCTCTAGCAGATATACAGAAATTTCAGGACAAAGGACTGGTTGGTCCTTCCAGAAACCTTGATTTTGTGGTTTCCCTCTGGTACAATAAATGGGGTAAGCTCCCCTATGTCTCGTGGGGGTATGCCAGTCATTTCTGAGTGTCAGATCTGTACAAGCAATACAGATTCAAGTTAAATGCTTACTTAAAACATACATATTGTGTAATTTTATTTGCAAAAATATTTGAAATTTGAATGTGAGTTTTATCACACCTCAACCATGGAAGCAGTTCTAATTTGAATATTCGCCACCTAAAACCTGCCAAGTTCATTTACAAGTCAATAGCAGAGGTTCATGAACTATTTGAATGGATCCAAATTTTCAGGTTGGGACTGTTCAATCGAATATTAGACATTCAAATTTTTTCTTACCTAACCTCTCATTTGAGTTGTGAGTATGTTCGAATTATTATTAATTCTAAATTCTAAATTTGACCTTTGAAAAATCTGCCCATGAATGTTAAATGTAATAACTTAAACAAAGTAAAACTCAACATATATTATTTTAAGATCATATTTTATTAGGCCACGTTGGTATATTAAGGATCCACATCTGAATGTTTTAACTGATCATATTCACATATGTAGCCAAAAAAATAGGTCTTCTGGCTTTCTAAAATATGAAACCATTCTTTAGCTATAAATAAGATTTAAATGCAATAACTGAAATCAATCAGCAAATGCTTTTGAAAACAAGAATGACAGAAATGATTTAAAAACATTTTGCCAAAACGTATTTCATTTAAATTATACTATTTTTGCATTGTGCTGAACTGCCATCTGCTGCTTTCTTTATACGATTTGGAATTTACCATAAATATATCAGTGTTGCTACTTTGTATAAAATATATAGATCTCTAAGTAACATATGACAGGGAATTCATCTTTATATTGGTTTCTGGGTTTTGCATTAATAGCCTGAATTAAAGCATGTGGTACAAGAAAAAAATTAGTTTTTCTTATCTTTCACATAATAAATTTACATCTTATTTCCTAGATGTTTAATAATAGTATAGAATAGTATTCCTTCCTTAATGTTAAAAATAATGTATAATTTTAAAAGAAGCTGCACTGTATTTTATAAAATATTTAAAATGATAGAATACATGGGGAGGCAGGTCTATAAATATTCGAGCTTGAGTATGTTCACAAGTCATAAGTGCCAAAGAAAACTGTACTGTAATCATTATAATAACAACACTTATACACTTATTTTTTCCTATCTTAGAACTGAAATTTATTTAAGATTTCTGCCAAGCACGTTTAGGTTTACCTAACACACCTTGATGCAGTAACAAGCTTTAAATGAATTGTAACTTTTGACACCAATTTGTTTTCTACAGTATATACAGTGTATTCAAAAAGTTATTTAATATGATACATTCTTTTTTTTCATCATATAGCTTACCGTATATACTCGAGTATAAACCGAGTTTTTAAGCACCCAAAATGTGCTGAAAAAGTCTACCTCGGCTTATACTTGAGTCAGCTAAAAAGTTGCTGCTTACTCACTGATTGAAGCGTGCAGTGACTCCTCCGTGCTGCCCATACTCCCCCCTCGTGGCTTGATTCTGCTTCCTTATCTCTCAGCCCCTCCCCTCTCGTCACTTGTCACTCAGTACTCACAGGGCGGGATTACCCACAACCTCCGATTTTAGGGGCCCGGTTTCCAGTCTTCATACACGTGAGATCTGAATCCCATCGATGAACCAACAGGTGCCGCATGGCTACGGGTTCACAGTGTTCCAGTGCTGCTACATCCTCACAGGCTGCCCTAAACATATCCCAAATGGCCAGTGCGGCGCATTCCAGAAACTTTGCGCGCTCCTCCGGCAAGTAAGAGAACCTTGGCACACGTGGGTGGGAAGTGAGGTGTAGGTGTTTCTTAAACATAATGTGTTTAAGACTAGGACAGGCAGGGCCAGAACGAGTGGATGACTTGGGGATGTAGCCTTGCAAATGAGTAATGTGGTAAGTCTTTTACCTTCCGTTTGCCTTCTTTTTCAAACAAATCACTTCAGCGCAATCATTTTGGCTTGTAACCCTCTACTGAACTCTGGCCGCAGTCGGACACTGTTGGAGTCACGGAGCAGATCGGTACGGAGTTTCTGCTGTCACGCAGTGGCTGATCAGTATTAGAGCAAGAGTTCAGCTAGAAGCAACCGATCCACGTAGCTCAGTGATTGAAATAATTTGGCTGGGGCCAAAGTTTATCTGTTTTGTACAATGTGCTCCTCCAGGTTTGTTGTACTACATAGGTCACACCATGCAAATTACAAACATGTCAAGTCTGAAGAAGAAGGGCACAGTGGAAAAAGTACTAGACTCTAGACACAAGCTATTTGTGGATGGTGGGGAGGGGGCAAAGTTACAGGGAAAGCAGATATATATGGCATCTTAGGCATAAAAGGAAATAGAAGCAGGGGGTTTAGATGATATTAAAATAAAAAAAGTGGGTGAAGGTGGAAGAATTGTACATTTGACTTAATGAGGGAGAACTGTTATTGTACTGTGTAGAAGAGAATGACACATGGAAATACAAAGAGGGCAAATTGCATTTTAAAAACGAAGGAAGAGAAATAATGTTAAAAATAATTAAAAAGGATCAGCGGAGAAAAAAATATAGTAAGAAAAAAATTTAAATTGGCCATGTCCTAAAATTAGTTTCTCACCCCTAGGCTTATACTTGAGTCAATAAAATTTCCCAGTTTTCTTAGGTAAATTAAATACCTCGGCATATACTCGGGTCGACTTATACTTGAGTATATACGGTACTTGTTTAAAAAATAGCATCATATTTTAAATAATGCAAATAATGCTTTAAATCATGCAATTTTGGATGACCATGTGATACTTAGGGGCAGATTTACTAAGCTTGATTGAATAGTTTGAATGCAAAAATATTCGAATTTCAAAGTAATTTTTTTGGGTACTTCGACCATCGAATTGGTTAAATTCGATTGAAATCGATCGAATCGAATGATTTGAAGTAAAAATCGTTCGACCATTCGACAATCGAAGTACTGTCTCTTTAAAAAGTCCTTCGACTCAATACTTAGCCAAATAAAAGCTACCGAATTGAATGTTAGCCTATGGGGACATTGCAGATAGGCTTTGGGCACTTTTTATGATCAAATAAAAATCAAAAACAAATTGAAAGAACTTGAATCAGTGAAAAATTCCAATCAATCGTGTTTTCACCAAAAAAAACTTGAATCACTCAAATTAATAGAGTTTTTGAGCAAAACCCACAAAAGAAACCCTGACCATCATGAAAGCTACAAACATCTTCAGATGGTTGAAGGAACCCCTGCCATTGACTTCTACATGATCTTGGCAGGTTTTAGAGTATTCAAGCTATTCATATTCAAGCTATTTTTATGTATGTTTTAAAAAAAAAAAATAACTTTGAAAACTCAAATTTCAGGTTTAATACAACTTGAAATCTGCCGCATAAATATTGCACTGCTGTACCCATCTTTAAATATATAATAGAAGTGAGATGCAAATTATGCACAATTATTCACAAATGGGTTGAAAATTAAATACAACTTGAAATCTGCCGCATAAATATTGCACTGCTGTACCCATCTTTAAATATATAATAGAAGTGAGATGCAAATTATGCACAATTATTCACAAATGGGTTGAAAATTAAATGGGTGTTAGCATTAGCATCTCCAGTGTGCATGGTCATTGTGTTTAAAGATAGTAATAATGATAAGGTTGTCACCTCATCCCTTTAATGCAGGCTACATATTGAATTCACATCCTGCATAGCTAGTTAGCAATTTGCTTAGATGCATGCTCAATGGCTGCACATAAATTAGTTGAGTGTTCAGGATGCATTTAAATTAACTGTCAATTAGCTATGCAGGATGTGGATTCAAAATGTGGGCAGTATTAAAGTGGTGAGGTGCCAACACTAGTTGACAGTATTTTGCAGATATAAATTTGCAATTTACGAAAACTGTTTAGCTAATATTGTTCAACCACTAAATTACATAACTCCAAACACAGACTATGCAATTAAGCCATATTAAGCTCTTGAGGACAATCCCAGTGGTATACAAAAAAATATATATTTGCACATTAAAAACACCAAGCTTTATAAATGTAAACACCAACAGGGCAAATATGTTTACTGTGCAAAGCATGCTGTGTTGCACAAAGTTTATAAGCGAGCCCCTCTGAATCAGCCTTTAATTAAAATGCATTGGGAAGACCCTAGGATTTGCCATAATATTTCATACACCTCATACTGTATGTTGATTAGCAATAAATTAAATAAACCAAGAATGCAAATCCAGGTGAATGCTGTTATTATTTAAGTACGCTTAGGGGAAATTTATTATACATGCACATGATGTGCGGAACAATTAGCACCATGCTGGTCCCACATATATTATTTTGCAGATTAAAAGAAAGGCGTTGGTTGTTGGTGTTCTTTCATTATATTTATTTAAATAAAGGTAACCTATTATTGTCTTGGAGATCTAAGCAACCTTTAATTATTAGTCATTTGCTTTTCTCTTCTTTACCTCTTAAAGGATAATAAAATAAATAAATATAAATCAATAAAAACTAAAAATATATCGTAATGTAAAGGCATCCTTATGTAGTAACTAAAGTACTCACTCTTTTATAGCTACTAGCTGTCAGTCTAACTGTGTTCTCTTTATAAACAATAATACATTAGCTGGCTAGTATCACTGAAATCACACCAAGCTGACTGCCACCAGCCTCACTTCATGCTTGCTTTAGAATGTCATTGTCTATATTAGAGTCCTCTCTACTATCAAAAGTGTAGAGAGTGCAACAAATTTTAAATATTTTGTTGAAAAATAATTTATCTAAATGATTGTATTAGCTGGGCATATTATGCAGCAACTTTATCCAAATCAAAGTTACATAGTTAGTTTGGATTGACAATATTACGTCTATAAAGTTGAAGACTTCCATGCAATCCTCAGCATCACTGGCCCATATCCCCAAATCCAAACTCTCTTAAGGACATAATGTAGGGCTCATTTATGTCCAATACAGCAGTTGTCGTCACACAAATTTCCCCACATGCAGTGGGAAAATAATCTGATTGCAGATGCAATTGCACTTATCTCAGCCCATCGGCTGCAATTGCAGTAGGCACAGCTTCCGTAGTGTGCATCAACTCTGGAATTATTGGAATAATGTTGCACGATGCGCAAATAATTTAGCTATTGCAGTAGAAAGTTGCAGGCAGCAGTGAAGTAAGTAAATTAATCATACCGTATATACTCGAGTATAAGCCGAGTTTTTCAGCATCCAAAATGTGCTGAAAAAGTCTACCTCGGCTTATACTTGGGTCATCGGGCAGTAGCCGAGATTGCAGTCACTTTTAATCATTCCTATACCAACAGTACACTTGGGGAGAGACTGCAATATCCCACAATGCCCACAGTGACTGTAATATCACACAGCGCCATCTGTTGGTTGTATCAAAGAATAACAGTGACTGCAATATCACACAGCGCCATCTGTTGGTTGTATCAAAGAATAACAGTGACTGCAATATCACACAGTGCCCTCTGTTGGTTATATCAAAGAATAACAGTGACTGCAATATCACACAGCGCCATCTGTTGGTTATATCAAAGAATAACAGTAACTGCAATATCACACAGCGCCATCTGTTGGTTGTATCAAAGAATAACAGTGACTGCAATATCACACAGCGCCATCTGTTGGTTGTATCAAAGAATAACAGTGACTGCAATATCACACAGTGCCCTCTGTTGGTTATATCAAAGAATAACAGTGACTGCAATATCACACAGCGCCATCTGTTGGTTTTATCAAAGAATAACAGTAACTGCAATATCACACAGCGCCATCTGTTGGTTGAATAAAGGATTAACAGTGATGGCAATATCACACAGCGCCATCTGTTGGTTATACGAAAGATCAGTGATGGTTTTATGACACACAGCACTCTCTGCACAATTCTCTGTCACCATCAACTTTGCAAAGAAGTCCGGTCGATCGTTGGGGGAGTCTCTTTGGCGGAAGGTGCGCTGCTGGGAGACAGGGCTGTAGTTGTGTCTAGGCTTATACTAGAGTCAATAAGTTTTCCCAGTTTGCGTAGGTAAAATTAGGTACCTCGGCTTATACTCGGATCGGCTTATACTCGAGTATATACGGTATTTGGGGAATCTACCCATTCCATCCCAGTCTCATATTACTGCCCTCACAATTAAGAACCATTTGCTTTGCTTTAGATCAACAACCCTTTCCACAACTTGAAATAAGCTTTGTCCATTTTCTTTGCTGGGTAGTGCATTTATGTGAATTATGTAAAATCTCTGCTGTGAAGTATGTTGTTATATCTATAAATTATAATAATAAAGTCTTCTCATATATTTTCTCTTCACCAGAGAAAGCATGCATAACTTTGACAACATATACGTATATAGTTATCAGGAATTGCATGAGACCCCTTTTTATTATGCCAACACATTAGCAAATACCAGTGTTTTGGCACCATGCCAGACAAAAAAAATTCTGGAAGAAAAGTGATTTGACAACTACAAAGTAGGGATGTAGCGAACTGTTCGCGCGAACTTCGACTGTTCGCGTCCGCCGAATGTTCGCGAACGTCACGCGACGTTCGCCAATAGGCGTTCGCGTCAAAAATCATTCGACCATTCGATCGCTAAATCGAACGATTTTCGTTCGAATCGAACGATCGGAGCCATTGGATTGAATGAAATCATTCGATCGAATAGCTTCGATCGTTCGATTCGAACGAAAATCGTTCGATCGAACGATTAAAATCCTTCGATCGTTCGAATCGAACGATTTTTGGATGTTCGAAGTTCGCGAACAGTTCGCGAACTGTTCGCATTTTTTGCCGGTGTTCGCGAACGGCGTTCGCGAACACATAAACGGCAGTTCGCTACATCCCTACTACAAAGGTAAACTCTTTTGGTACTCTGGGTTGAATATCAGTTTATACTATGTTTAGTTGGACCTTTGTTTACTTTTTTATGCTCTAGTGTCTTTTGAACTTTCTCCTATGTTAACAAGTCCCTTTTTATACTTACCGTATATCTATTGATATATATTTATTGAACTGGGCTTATTTTAAACTTTAATATCTTGCTTTTCTTTGTCTTTCATTGTAAGGGGACTGTGTGTGTGCTTTATATATTTGTGTATTTGCATTTTATAGACATGCAGTTTGCCTTCTGTATTTAACTCTTTAAAAGATTGCCCCATTTAATGTGCTATTGAGATGCCATTATTTACATTTATAAAATTAAGCATCTAGTCACTCCACTATACGTTTGTCTCTGCAACATTAGTGATGAGTGAATCTGTCCTGTTTTGCAAAAAAATATTGTCAAAAATTTGTGAAAAAGCATTGACTTTACTAAAAGATTACTCGTGTCTGGATAATTGTAATATCAGTTGTCCTTCCCTCTTGATAAGCAAAACTGGCTCATCTGGCTTTGCTGAAAAACTTGTAAAACGGTGTGAAAAATAAGAAAACTTTGAAAATGAGCTTAAATGGATTGGAGTCAATTGACAGTAAAAATTACATTCTGGTTAGGGTGTTTATGCCTTGGATGGTCCTGTTGGAGTGCCGGGTTTTGCAAAGTTTTCTTGCTTCCTCACTCACTAGTCAGCATCATAATGCCTCTGATGTTCTGATCTTGTCACAGGGATATCAGACATGTCAGACTTGATGCAAGGAGATTGTATGCATTGATCTAGATAAAAGGATACTGCATGTGCAAATCCAGACTCGGTGACAAAAAAACACTACTGGGAAAAAAACACTACTGGGAAAAGTTGCAAATACATTTTTGTTGATGCATTCAACTTCTTCCTAATGCTGAAGATACACTATGCTAAATGCGGAAGAATAATATGGCATCTCAACTGATTTTTAGTGTTGTTATTTCAATTTTTTACACAAAGTTCTTGGGATACAAATTAGCAATTGCTACTTTCTATAATTTCCATAATTGACCTCTAAAAATGTTTCTTAATACTTGAGACTGGATGATCCTTAAGAATTCTGCCAATAAAATACTAATGGTTTAATCTCAGTTTTATGTGCCCTAGGGTAAGAATCTCTTAATAAATTTAGAAAATTATTTTTCTAAAGTTAAAGGACCAGTAATGTCAGCAAATATTATATTTAACATTTGAAGCTTGTATCTGTTTATCCAGAACTTACAAATGTCTTGGCAGCAATGTCTTATATTGTATTGTTTTCATTCAGGCCTGTAGAGAGGCATGAATGGCACTGAAAATCAATTTTTTTGTACAGATATATTAAAGTATAAAGTATATTATATTTTAATGTGTATAAAACTATAATTTGTTGGTGTTACTGGTCCATTAAAAATACAACATATTTGTGCTAAGAGTAGCCAATGGTGATACAGTATAACCAAACCATTAAGAGAAAAGTGTACGTATACAGAATAGAATGCAGTCAAATGTGATATTGTTTTGTGAGAAGGGCAAAATAATTTTTGATGCATTAAATTACATATTTTGGTTGATCAATATTTTGAAACACATTTAAGCGGCACATTTACTAAGCTTGAGTGAAGGATTCGAATGATAAAAACTTTGAATTTATAAGTATTTTTTGGGTACTTCAACCATCGAATAGGCTACTATGACCTTCGACTTCGATTCGAACGATTCGAACTAAAAATCTTCGACCATTCGATAGTCGAAGTACTGTCTCTTTAAAACATACTTCGACTACATACCTCGGCAGTTTAAACCTACCATGGTACAATGTTAGCCTATGAGGACCTTCCCCAGCACTTTTCTAGCCTTTTTTTGATCAAAGAAAAATCCTTCGGTCGATCGCTTAAAAACGTTCAATTAGAATGATTTTTACTTCGATTGATCGCAGAATTTGCTCAAAATCCTGGATTTAAATTCGTGGGTCCAATTCAAGGGTTAAAGGAAAACTATACCCCCCAAACAATGTAGGTCTCTATTAAAAGATACTGAGTAAAACAGCTCATGTGTAAAACCCTGCTTCATGTAAATGAACCATTATCATAATAATATACTTTTTTAGTAGTATGTGCCATTGGGTAATCATAAATAGAAAATTGCCATTTTAAAAAATAAGGGCCGCCCCCTGAGATCGTACGATTCACTGTGCACACATACAAACCACATGTAAGGTCACATGAGCAAATTAACAGACAGAGTTCTGTCTTTTGCTTCCTCACTTCTTCCTGTTACAGTTAGTGTTGTAGTATTTCTGGTCAGGTGATCTCTGAGGCAGCACAGATAGAGTCACGAAATGGTGGTTCAAGGCAAGAGATGTAAAAGGGCAATATTTATGTAAATATATATTCCAGTTTGGTAAGATTCTTTAATATGTCATTCAATTTGATATAAACTATCTGTTGCTTAAGTATTCATTTTGGGGGTATAGTTTTCCTTTAATTAACCCTTGGTATTCGACCCTTGATAAATGTGCCCCTATGTATAGGCAATTACTTGCTTCAGAAAAATTGGAATTAAAAATGATACCCTTTAAAGATAATCCAAGAATGATAGTGCAGAAATGTTTTAAATTGTCAATAACAATACTGTATGTTTTTAAGTATACTTTAGATATAATGTACAGTGTTTGTGGTATACATAACATAACTCAAATGTGTTATTTGGTATATTTGATTCAAGGTCATTTTTCTAGTAACTTCTGTAATGCTTGAATAAAGGCTATCCAATATTTCCTTGGAAAGCAGCTATAAATTCCATGCTGGAAAAATAATTGTTTCAGTAGACAGAAAAACACAAATATGAAATACGTTGCTATTAATTCCCTTTACCCATTTCCAGAGTTCATGATCTCCTGGCAGAAATTTGTTAGAATGATGTATGTATTTAATTTTGTTCAAACAAGAAATAAAGCAGGTTCCAAATTATTAAGCATAAGATGCCAATTTTAAGATGGCAAACTAGCAGGGATGTACTGAGTGACTGCATGGTATACAGATAATAAGCAAGCCCATTACTCTGCAGTTTTCTCTTCTGGCTTAGTTACAGCAACCCTACATATGTCTTCATTATGAATAGAAAAAAACCCAGAATAGCTTGATTCTCTACCTTTATAGCTAATTCAACCGCATATGAAATGGCTGCTTTAAGACAGGAAGTAATTGAAGATGAATGTTTAAAATAACTAAATTCTATTGCCACTATAAAACTTTTTTTCCCTTTGAGTCAATTAATGCTAATTCAAAAATGAAAGGAGTGCTCTTCTATATATATATATATATATATATAAATAGATAAATATAAATATATTGAGAGAGAAATAGCAGCATGCCTGGGTGCAGATAGCCAAACAATTATTTGTTTTCATTTTATAAGAAAGAAAAATTTGAAAATTTGGTAATTTCGACAAAATGCATTTAAGTCAGTGAAAAGGAGAAAATACATTGCAGTTAGGGTTTTTTTTTTTTAAATCTATGTAATGAGAGATTACAAACTGGTACTAATATCATTTGGAACATATCATACATTTAAATGTTTTAAATGCCACTCCTATTACTTTATTTTATACGCTTGCTGCTAGTCAGTGGGAGATGGTAAACCTGATGTGGCTGTGCAAATCTTTGAGTCATTTTATCCATCTTTGAGTCATTAGCCCATAGAAAGAAAACAAGACGATGACTAGTGAGAATCCACAGATAAGCTGTATGCCTAGGATATGAGTATATGATTGAGTCATTATTATTATACTGCTGCTACTTTATCTCCCTCTCTATGTAACCACTTATTACCCTCCCATGTATGTCTGTAAGTTACCAACTCACTTGAATTGTAGGTGTTACAGGCAACATTCTTCCCTTTATGTATTTCTTTTCAGTATGAATGCATAGAAAATAAACATTGCAATGTGACAAAGTTAAAAATATAAATATGTGAAGACAAAAAAATAGCAACAAAAAAAAAAATAACAAGTGTGAATGTTGTATTATCAGGAAAAGACAGATAATTGCTGCTGCTACAGTATATGCAAATACTTTATTAAATAAGGAGTGTTAAATGTTAAGCTTCAAAACCCTAGTAACCATCTGTTTTTGCATATTGTGTGATATTACGCATTCCCATCATACCATGAATGCAGTTACAGGACTAAAGATAAATGGGTATATTTAACATAAGTTTTGTGAACCTTCAAAGCATTTAGCAACCCATTTGCTGGTGGAAATAGGGATTACAAAACTTTTTAGTAAAAAAAAAATTGAGCTGTAAAATGCCAGCTTTTATGCTTATTTATTTATTTTTTTTCAAATCACATTTTATTACATTTCCCCAAAAGAGCAATATGCTTCCACGGAGGGGAGAAAGAGTTTTCTGGGGATCTAAAAAAATTCCTATATTTTAATCAAATACATGGAACTTCTGCTACAGCAGCGATAAGGAAAAAGCACTCAAATGCAATGCAAGTGAATCTTAGCTTATTTCAGTTTTCCCTGATGCAATGTTGCTTATAATATTTCTACCTTGTCATTTTGACATGAATATTATGTTTAAGAAAGTTATGAAATTAGACCAAATTAAAATTTGCTGCCTAGAAATTATCTTGTGGTTTCCATAATGCATATATTTTCAATTCTTTTTACATGATCTAATTTCACAGAGCATTTGCTTTAGTATTTACTAAGACAAAAGAATATAGACTAGCAGATGTAGTATCAATTGAGTTCTGCAACCAGATCCTTTCAAAATAAATTGTACTCTTCAAATGTGCAGCTACAGCGAGGATCTAATAACCTTAAAAATGCTGAAATGATGTTCAATTTTATTGAGCAGAAATGTTAGATCCTAATATACTGGGGGACTACTGGGTCCTAAAGCAACAATATAACATCCTATGATATTTTGCTTAAATACTTGCTTGATGAATACATATATGGCATTATTATTATTATTAATATTATTATTATTATGTTTAGGTCAATAAATCAAGTAACAAGTACTAACATAGAACATTATTAGGTTTACTAGTTCCCACAGCAATCAAAAGCTTGTTTATCTTTGTTTATCCTATTCCTTGGGTTCTTTGTTTTTTAGTTGTTGGACATGCCTTACAAATCCACCCATTTGGAGGTCACTGTGCCAACAGTTTGAGTTTGAGAGCTTGAGAGAACAAGATTGAAGATCAAGTACAAAGTGTTATGGAAATCTTTTGGAAAAAAATAGTTTAAAACTAATTTAAAAAGACACTATGTGGACGCCTTCCCATAATGGAGCTTTCTGGATAATGAGTTTCCTGATAAGGGATACCTTTTATAGCCCATAGTTATAAAAAATCATACAAGAATAAAATAGGATTACAGCCCTTCCCAAGAAGGAAATAAATAAACCAAGAACTGATGTCCCACGTCTGAAAAACTGCTGAAAAACTATACTGTAATCTATACATAATATTTTGGCACTTTATACATTGATAAGTAAAAATAATAATGAAAGGAGGTTGAGAGAGATGGAATGAATGGGTTAAGGGGTTGCATTTTTAATTTTTAGAGTTTATTAAACAACCACCACATAAGTAAGTATATAAAGCATATATACCTGGGCAAATAGTTAAGTCTGAGTTGTCTAAAAAATTTACTAGTTATAGAATAACAAAAAGGTTACTGGAATATGGGTACAGGTATGGGACCTGCTATCCAGAATGCTTGGGACTTGGGGTTTTCTGGATAACAGATGTTTCTTTAATTTGGATCTTCATACCTTAAGTCTACTAGAAAATCATGGAAACATTAAATAAACCCCATAGGCTGCTTTTTCTTTCAGTAATTGGGTTTTCACCTGTCCGGTTTTGACCCGGACAGCCCGTTTTTTTGAAGGGCTGTTCAAGGGAAAACGGGGCAGAATTTCCTGAGACTGACACGGTGATAGGCCAATCGCCAAGTCTTAGCCCAACCCCTCAAATGTCACAGTCCTGCCCCATCACAGCATTGCCCCACTCCTGTGATGTCAAGCCCCCCTGGAGTTTGTCAGTGGGTAAGGTAGCAATCCTATCCAGTAAGCATTATTTGTAGCTTAGTTTGGGTCAAGTACAAGGTACTGTTTTATTAGTACAGAGAAATAGGAGATGGCCTTTCTGTAATTTGGAGCTTTCTGCATAACAGGTTTCTGGAAGATGGATACCATACCTGTATACAGATAATAGATAAATAGTTCCATGCAAATGAACTAATAAAAAAACTGCATTTACTGAATGTTGTCAGTATGGTATGGAACTTGGTTTCAGGAGCTTTCTAGATAAGGGGTCTTTCCATAATTTAGATCTCAATGGCTTATTTACTAACAATTGAATTTTCAACGAATCTCGAATCTCTAACAATGTGTGGTTTTCTTATTTTTTTTTGTAAAGCTCTAAAAATTTGAGATGCATTAATTGTAAAACCACGAAAACCTCTAATGCAATTGTTTGCCAGGTAAAAATTGTTGAGATCCTGTAGAAGTTAATGGGAGCTGCTCTGATCCTTTTGGACTGTTCAGACTTTTAGAGATTTTTAGATTTTTTTTTTACTAGGAATTGTATGAAAATGCACATTTTTATTCATATTTTTTTTCGGATTGTTCATCTTTATTTTCTGTTTGTACTTTTTTTATTCGGATCTTTTAATAAATGTCATCACATTTGTGGTTTTAGGGAAAGTTAGTTTAGTCGTGGTTTCAAAAACCTCTAAAACCACTTGACCTTCAATAAATAGGCTTCCATGTCTACTAAAATTTATTTGAACATGAAATAAACCCAATAGGATTATTATGCCTCCAATAAAGATTAAATATAGTTATAGTTGGGAACAAGTACAGGTTTCTGTTGTATTATTACAGAAAAAAAGGAAATCATTTTTAAAAAATCTAATTATTTGATTATTTGGAATCTATGGGAAGTTGGCCCCGGAGCTTTCTGGATAACCAAAAATTCTATATCTGTAGTGTATTTATGGCACCACCAGATATCACTGTGGGAAAGTCTACATGGATACTGTAAAGTAAGCTCTTTTGTTATCCTTTGTTTATATATCATCAATAACTTGTTTCATGACCCATTTAAAATGTATAGTGAAGATGTCTACTGTGGCGTTACTGTGTAGAATCAAGCAAGCTCACTACAGGTATAGGTTTTAGGATTACAGCACAAGCTATACCTAACGTTATTGTTCTTTTTGCTTTTTTGTTACCTTTACATTTTATAACAATTGATTTGTTTGTACAGAATTTTCAGTGTGCTTTGTGGACTTTTTTTCAGTTAAACAGTGAGCAATTGATGCACAGGACTTGCTTACTCAGGCAAAACTCAAAAATTCATTAACCTTCAGTGTATAAAAAAGTGTTTGTATTTGAGAATACTATACATGCAACACTTCACAGCTAATGGGTTGGAAGAGAATAAATTGAAAAGGAAGTATAGCTGAATTTTCTGATAGTCTACAATGCTATAAAGAACACATTTGTTTTATTTTGATGGGCTGTGCATATATGTTAGCAAAAGGTAAGAGCCAAAATACATTTTCTTTCTATTTCTACTTTTATTTTGTTAAAATGTTAATATAGAAGATATTAAAATATGCATAAGCCTGTTAAGTGTTCTCTGAAGAGTGTTCATTTTGATTATCATTTTGCTAAAATAACTCTCAAGAGGGTTTTTTTTTCTGTGTGATGGTTACATGGCCAGTCCATCAGGTGCACTGAGTACAGTTTTAGTGTACTTTAGACTATAGTGTTTAAAAATTAGTTTAGAAAATATAATTGTTTAGCTAAAAGCAATTACATGTGCTCTACCCATTCTTATAGAAGAAAAAGGGTCAACATATCACGATAATAATGATAATGATAACATAATATATTTTAAGAATGAACTAGAACATATATTGTGATTGTGACTATTTCTGGTGGGGAAATTTTAAAATTAGAAAATATAAAGTTGTGCTTTAAACATTTTCACTTTTGTTTTTACCCTTACTTTGTTGTGTTTTACCCTCTTAATTTATGGTGACACAGGCAGCAGCTTCCATTTTAATTCACCATATAATGTATGGTGTATAATGGCAAATGTTGCAGAAGAGATCAATTAAATTAATCTAAAAGCTTCCATAAAACTTTCCTACAGCACCAATAATATAATTACTGATTCTATTTTACTACATATCAGCACCATGTCAATGATCCTGTTGTTGCCTCTTGTCTTTGTGATGTTTCCAAAAAAGGAATGGGAGATTTTTGTTTTTCTGATATAAAAAAGTTAAAATCTTCTATTATTATTTAAAGGGCACAGGCTATGTATAAATGTGAGTAGCAGATATAAGTAAGAGTATCTTAGAGGAAGCGCATAACAGAAAACTAAGGGCAACATCATCTATATATAGTAGGATGTAAAGTAAAAAGTAAGCAATTCCTTGGGAGAACCTAGAGACCACTGTGTGGGGATGTGGGGTTCAACAATACCCTACATGCATATGGTGGATCCACCCCCTCTTATTAGGGTACTCACTCACTATTAGGGTACTCACACAGATAAGTCAATAGTGTTAATCATGGATGCAGACGTATTACTTAGCAGCTGTTCTCTCTCATAATAAATGTACTTCTCCTGGTACTCCATTCAGCAGAACATAAATATGCAGAAAATAATATAGCGTAATATAGCGTAATCCTGTTTTATTAGCTGTAAACGAAACAAAAGTTGCTACTCGTATACTCAAAAT
Source organism: Xenopus laevis (assembly GCF_017654675.1). Lineage (NCBI taxonomy): Eukaryota > Metazoa > Chordata > Amphibia > Anura > Pipidae > Xenopus > Xenopus laevis. The sequence goes on along the minus strand of NC_054371.1, from coordinate 74,095,271 downwards.
CATGTGTGTTTCTAATTGTCCGTCACCAGAAGTCCGTGTAGTCCAATCTGGTTAAAATCTTAAAAGTCCATAAAAAAGCTCTCTAATGAGGAGAGTTTGTAGATAATCTTTATTTACAATCACTTAAAACGTATCAAGCATATAAATAAAAATATGTTACTTTCTTTTATAAGCCAGACCTGCTACTATACATTTCATGCATTTTTTTAAAAATAGTATGCGGGTAAATGTTCAGTATTTTTCCATGTCTACATCACAAAATTAATGGCTGTGTTTTTTTCTACTATAAAAGGTGCCTGATTTTTCCTGTAAATGTATAACATTTTTAGAAACAACATATATTTTAGTTATAAAAATTATTTTCATTTTTCTTAAAGTAAGACCCTCGATTCCCAAGAAGTATAAACGGTAAATAAAGTCTTGTAGGCAAGTTTTCACTTATATGAGAAGCTACCCTAAAGTCTTATATTAACAAATTATTTTATTTGCAACAAACCATCAAAACTTAAAGAATTACAAGTCTAAAGAGGAGATCAAAAGAGACATGTGGAAAGATGAAACATATTGTTTTAAAACAACTTATCATTATCGAAATGTCTGACTAAGATGCCATTCGCATTGTCAGCAAATTTAAAACATGACACGGCAGAGCAATTAAAAAAGAAGAAAGAAATTCACTGTCATCACTAATTAGTTTTAAGATATAATGCCTATAAAATGTCTCTAAGCTTTTAAGAACATTAGGCATTCAATGTGCTATTATCATAATGTGAAGAGAGATAAATAAATTCTGCCATTCCAATTAATTGCAACAACACTTGCTTTTTGTTTTTAATTTTGAAATATTCAAATTATGGATTAATGTGGCATAATATTACTGATTTTGATTTTGCAGTCAGAATCAGGCATTTCTACTCTCCCGTTTAAAAAATGTTTTTGAAAACATTTCCCTCTTTTTATGCCAGATAATTGAAATTACGGCTTACTTTTACAGTCAATGGGTAGTTTTTTGCTCATATATAACTCTGCAATTGTCATAAGGTCAACGTGACACTGAAAATCTGTAGATGAATGTCTAGTTTCATGCTGCGTTTCCAACTTGTTATAAAGTCACATTATATAATAGCATAGTATAGCAATCTTATATAATAATGACAGTTATATTTAAAACACACCATTGCCATCCTGTGTGTAATAATAGCACATAACCATGACCAACAATAAACTGTATGCATTGATCCATAGTTATTGTAAGATGCAACCCCCTTGTCAGTTTGCCTGGGGTGTGAGTGGATGCCACAAGAAGGAATATGTTTGGGCAATGGTTTAACCCTAAGGTGGATGGCCATAGTTGGTTGGATTGGTGGCAACCTTTCATAGGTTATTTGTTGGGCCCTTGGGAATTATCACTTGGTAGCAGTTGGCCATGGGGTGGATAAGTTCTCAAAGTGAGGGGGTTGCAGGTAGATGACATCACGGGCCATTGTTGTGAAAGGACAGACTGACAGGGGGCTCTTTACACTATGTACACATTGTTACAATTTACTATGAAGTATATTTGTTGTTAAGTGATATGATGATACATATATATGCATGTTTTCATATGCTATTCACATTGTTTGTTACCAATAAAGCTGTGGCCAACATCACTCCAAAAGAAGATTGTGTCACACATATTAATTGCTTGTCAGTTAGGCTAAGTGATTTTTTTTTGCTCTGGGTTTCCCTGATACTACTTCACTGCTTCTGAAGCTGGCTGCATATGTTTGATTTCATACAGAGATAATGTACTTATGCAGTCTTCGTACATGCCTTCTTTCTGCTAACTGGGATCATATGAACTGATTAATCAACAGGTGCATCACATTGTTAAAAACTGCTCTATGCCTTTAAATATCTTAGTTTTATCCTCTCCCATTGCCCATTTGACTGCTGTTCACCTGACTGGCCATGGTACTGGTCTACCTAGCTTAGTATTCCCCCTTTCATTACTTCTCGTAGTGGTTACGTTTTCTACTGGTTCTGCTGTTTGGTCTTAGGTCTTTGTTGATTGATCCCACATGGCTGAGAGTATGCGCAGCAATATCCCCAATACTTTACTTGTCTACCTTGTGAAGATGTTCAAATCTGAATTGCTTTACCATTTATGCACCTTGTTTTGGACAGGACATTTACGTGCATACCTGCACACTCACACAAACACCTGTTTCATTTGCGAGCTATTTGCAAAAATTTATTCACAGTGCGAGTATGAAAAACCCAGAAAGACGGGCACAGCAGTGCAATATTTTAGTGTTCAGGAAAAAGCATGGGCAATAAAAATTTAAACTTTATAAATGACCCCAGTATGTTGATGGCACCAAAGATCAATGCAAATGTAACGTCAGTGTATTTGGGCATTAAATAATGCAGAACAAATCTCCCTGGGTTGTTGTTCCTAAGGTCTGACATATACACATATTTTACATAAGTTGAGTAACTTAAAAAAATGTAATTATTGAGTTTTAGTGATCCTTTAATGTCAAAGTATTAGAAACCAGAAAGGGGTAGGCTTAAATAGATCTTTGATGGAAGAATTCTCTGCAGCTGACCTTAATGCAGTTGCTGTTTTATGCAAGTGGAGGAAGCTGAGCATTCCTATTTCCAAATACTGGTTTTACAAAGCATTTTCAAGCTGCTATTTATCAAAATCTGTGAATTTATCAACCTTTGCATATGTTATTGCCATTTATGCCAAAAATGTATACAAAGGTTGATTAAATAACCAGTTTTAACACAGTAATGCATGGCCATAGGCCTTTTAGTGTTCAACATAAGACCTTTTCAACAAAGTTGTAAATATGTAACTATATATAAATATCTTCTCTATATATAATACCATAATTAACAGTATGGTATTTTTTAAATTAGGATTTCTGATTATTAATAAGTTGCTTCTGCAGAAGGTAATCATTCAAGTACTGCTTTACTATAGGATTAACTGGCATGATAGTGACCACTATGTTTCCACCATTTAACTAGAGCACACTGAATTAGCTATCAAATTAAATATTTTTTTGCTTCTAGTTTAACTAAGGAAAGCATAAAGAAACATTGAGGAATAAACAGTAAAGCACAATGTGGAGGCATCTAAAAATAAAAAGGAGAAAAATGTCAGCGACTAACAAAAATAAACATTATAGCAGTGCGTGTACCATTTTGAACATACTGTATCAACTGAAATAAGAAAACAAGAAAATGACTTCTGCAACAATAGAAATAGCACATTTATACAGTTTACAAGAGGGGGAAATTGACTCCTACTACAGTTAATCATGCTCTCTAAAATTTTGACAAGGGTTTCAGTAAGGAGTTATTCCAAGATTCTTATGTGTAGAATAACCTCATATAGCAATAAATAATATTACACAGCTGTCAGGAGTGTTAGTGCTCACCCTGTGCTTTGTATATACTGTTACTGTAATTGAAGACTGGCAGACAGCAAGCATAAGGTGAAGGAGATGATGCCTGTAGCACTCAACAAAAGCACAATAATTAATGTTAGTTACATTTCAAACTATCATTTATTATAGACTTAGCCAATGTATTTTGACATGTAAGCATATATCAAGACTATTGTACTGGTTGATGAACACGTGTACAGGTATGGTATCCGTTATCCATAAACCCATAATGCAGAAAGCTCCGAATTACAGAAAGGCCATCTTCCATAGACTCTATTTTATACAAATAATCCAGATTTTTTAAAATAATTCTCTGTAGTAATAAAACAGTACCTTGTACTTGATCCCAACTAAGATATAATTAATCCTTATTGGAAGCAAACCAACCTGATTAGGTTTGTTTAATGTTTACATGATTTTTTAGATTTAAGATATGAAGATCCAAATTATTTAAAGATCTGTTATCTGGATTACAAGCATTCTGGATTACAGATCCCATACCTGTACCATATTGCACAAGGGCAGTTGACAGTAGCAACCAATAAGCTGTTTACTTTAATTTGTCAGCTTCTAGTACACTGTTCTCTGATCTTCACTAACTAATGTGAGGTATACAATGTGGTACAGGTATGGCGATTATCCAGAAAAAAAGACAAAAGGCACCACTCCCATAACTGCTCAACTGTTAAGTCCAGGGTGCTCAGTCCACAGCGTCCCCACTGTCTACACAATTTCAGCAACCAAAGAAAGGACGGCACTCCGGATTGAAAGGCAGTTTTATTGCAAACTCCTGCGGATCGCAGTCGTCTTACACGTTTCGGGAATGAATCCCTTAATCATAGGCTAACACAATCAGAAAAGCACATGTGTTATATAAAGACAGGAAGTGGCGACTCCTACCGGTCACCACATTACTTAAGCAGTTAAAACATAATTTATTTGTTATATAAAACCATTGTAATGTTCTGTATAAAATTCAATAAAACCAATACAATTCTGTGAAGCCTTGTGCCTTAATATTCTTATACCTGTTATTTTGTTTTCTCACAACTAGCACTGCCTTAAGCTCTCATTATGCTGTGATTCACTTATATTTTTATGATATCAATCACTTTATGTATATACTTGTATCATTAAGAGAGTGGGCCATGAAATCCATGAATTTTTTTGCATAGTTAAATATAGGTTTGAATAAATTTAGATGTAAATATACAAATACGCCTCTTAGCGGTGTCTTCACCTGTCTATGACCCTCGCAGTCAGGTCTTTTGTACCTCTCTAGGAACATAGAGAAAAATGTCTCCCTATCGGGGACCCCTCATCTTTTTTCTCAATTGCCTTGATATGCTCTCTTATCCTTTCTTTTCTTTTAAGGAGTTGTGCGCCCTTTTCAAAAAAGCCTGTCCAGAAAAAAATGAGGTTTAGTAAATAATCCCCTTAAAGTCTGGTGTTCCAAATTACGGAAAGACCCCTTATCTAAAAGGCACCAGGTCCCAAACATTCTGGATAACAGACATACCTGTATTGTGATCTACACTTTGAAACTCTTCCTAATACGTATACACAACGTGAGCTTCTTTACCATGCCTTCATTGCATTAAAATGTGGTGCTGTTAATAGAAAAAGTATGCTCAATATTAATAGTCAATAATAAATGCAAACACTTTTCCCTTTGAGCAACAAATTTGGACCCATTAATATTTTAATATTTGAACCAGTGCACAGTGTATATTATTACACTTCTAGCTGAAATAGTTCTTATTTTGTGCCACATAAAGTAGGGCTTAAAAATGCACTATACACATTTAAAATTGATGATATCATAACTCGCTAATGAAGAATATTAGATAATGAAGCATTTGTTTTTTGTTCTTATTTATGGTATTTTTTTTTCATCGCTTGACTTTTAATAGATTTCCCCATAAGCATTTTGTGCATTGAGTCATTTGTTATATTGTCATTAAGTACCTAAATTTGTTTACTGCATCTGATTATCACATTTTCACTTTTAACTAAGATTTACATACTTTAATGAGCCTTCGTCAATTTAGGAATTTCAGTTTCCAAATGCCCAAAAAAATTTGACTGAAAAGACAGGGAAAAGCCTAGAAAATGTGATTCAAATAAGAATTGCAAAGAGCTTTACTTTTTGTGAAAGTATTAAAAATAAGAACACAATGACTAAAAATAAATATTTTCATTACGTCTTTCACTAAAACTAATGTTTGCATAAAGAAAAGGAAACATTTAAAATTTGTATTTGATGAAACATCTGACAATACTTATTAGCTACAATATTACTGTCTTCCATTTGACAAGCTTGTCCATTGACATGCCAAATTTGTGACAAGACCACGACTCACACAATGGAAAGAGATGGCAAGTGGCCTTTAACAAAGACAGCTTAGCTGAGGCGAGATGATTTTCATTCACACTATTTTGCATTATAGTATATATGCTTTTATCACTGGTGAAAGTGCTGTCAAAACTAAAAATTATTTAACAGAGAAGAAATTTAGAACCAAAAATATAATTTTTAAAAGACACAGCTACTCCCTAGGAAACAGCTGTAAATCCTTTCTTCAATACCATTTTTTCCTTTTTTTTGCATAATCTCAATTGATTTTTAAAAAAATGTATTTAAAGTTTATTTAGTTGTATGTTGCACAGAAACAAAAATATGGAAAGGACAACTTTTGTTTTTCTTTCCAATTCCATTTGGACAATAAAATTCTTTAAGCCCACAAGAGTAATTCTAGCAGAAATAAATGTATAAACATCACATTTACTGCTACCATTGACAATTCTTATAGACTTCTGGCATTCTATCGGAACAGTGTTCTGTTTCCTTAAGTTCTACAATATAAGATAATCAATATTTAACAATGTTATCAATGTGTGTCAAAACCAAAGATCCAGCTTCTTGTGTTTTTTCATTCTCATCCAAACGTTTTCCTATGTATTCCTTTCATGGCAGCCAGGTTGCTATATAGTCAATATATTTATTATGTATAAAGGCTGTGATTTCCTCCATAAGGCATATTTAATTTACGATTTGGTAACATCTTTTTATAATGGAAAGGTTCTTATTCCTCTAGTGCTTTGGTATCACCAATTTAGCAGCAACCAGTAACTGGAGTAGTATGTACATTTACTTGGTGTCTACTGGTACAAATTTGTGAAAGAACATTATTGCAGGACTCTTAAATACAGAATGGCTGTTAATTATATCTGAATATTTGTTCCAGACAGCTTTAGGCATAAAAACCAAATATGAACCAAGTTACTGGTTCTCTACCTACATCACCAAAAGCAACTTTGTCTGCAATAGGTTTTTTTTTAGCAACACTGATGTTTGATACCACCTTGCTGACAACTTTTAGAACTAATCTTAAATATATGGTCCTTATCAGTAAGTGTAATGTTTAAGCATGTCTCCAATGCTTTAGTGTAAGAAGTAGGAAGTTTGCGTAGATATCAAGTTCTGTACTTGTAGGTGTTTTCATTTCTCTGAAAAGATCTCTTTATGCATTTCAATTTGTACTGTTCTGTTTCTGAGGGAAGAAATTGTTACATGAATTCCTTCTTCACAGACTAGACAATTAACACTCAGGGCAATATTACAATAATAAAATAAAGTTACAATAAAGTTCTGTTTGCTCTAGCTATATACAATAAAGTTACAAAATAGTCTGTCCTCTTCTAAATACTGTGAAGTTACAATAAGTTCTGTCTACTCTAGCTAACATGTACTATTATTAAAATGACTATAACCATAAACTATAAGTGTAAACTGTTGTATTTAACAGTCTTTATCATTTGCAGTGTAAATTAGCAATATGTCACGTGTTGAAACCACTGATATATTGCACATTATATTGCATTGTATGAGCATGTATTATTGCACATTATAAACAGTCTCTACATGTTACTTGTTACATTGGTGTGCGTTATACAGTTTGACAGCACTGGGGTAAAAACTGCCCCTGAATCTAGCAGTGCTTGTCCGGATTAACCTGACTCTCCTGCCAGAGGGCAGGAAATAGAAAAGGGTCATGATGTGCTCTGTCTTTTGGAGACATTGCATGGTGTAAATGTCCTGAATTGCTGGATGTGGTGTGCCGATGATCTTCTGAACTGTTTTGACCACTCTTTGCAGGGCTTTCTTTTCTTGTGTGGAGCAGATGCCTCACTAGCCTATGAGGATGGAATCCACAGTGCACCTGTAGAAATTAGATTGTGGTGAACATCTGGGGTTTTCTCAGATGCTGGAGATAATGCGTTAATGAGCCTTGTTAATGATAACTGCTGTGTGCTCTATCCATTTGAGGTTTGATCTTCATTTGAGATTTGAAGCTTCTGACCATCTCCACAGTAGAGATGTCGCGAACTGTTCGCCGGCGAACTTGTTCGCGCGAACATCGGGTGTTCGCGCTCGCCGGAAGTTCGCGAACGTCGCGCGACGTTCGCCATTTTGGGTTCGCCATTGTTGGCGCTTTTTTTTGCCCTCTCACCCCAGACCAGCAGGTACATGGCAGCCAATCAGGAAGCTCTCCCCTGGACCACTCCCCTTCCCTATAAAAACCGAAGCCCTGCAGCGTTTTTTCACTCTGCCTGTGTGTGCTGAAGAGATAGTGTAGGGAGAGAGCTGCTGCCTGTTAGTGATTTCAGGGACAGTTGAAAGTTTGCTGGCTAGTAATCGTTTTGATACTGCTCTGTTATTGGAGGGACAGAAGTCTGCAGGGGTTTGAGGGACATTTAAGCTTAGGTAGCTTTGCTGGCTAGTAATCTACCTTCTACTGCAGTGCTCTGTATGTAGCTGCAGTGGGCAGCTGTCCTGCTTCTGATCTCATCTGCTGACTGCTGCAATAACAGTAGTCCTTGTAAGGACTGCTTTTATTTATTTTTTTGTTGTTTTACTACTACTACTACTACTACTACTATAAGAGCCCAGTGCTATTAGTCTAGCAGTGTTGGGGAGTGGGACTGGTGTGCTAATCTGCTGCTCCTAGTAGTTCAGCAGCACCAACTTTAATTTTTTTTTTTTAATATTCATTTTTTTTTTATTTTACTTTTTTTATTTTACTACCGCTGTAGTAGTGTATAAGTTGACCTTTTAGGCATTATTTGCCCTGTAGGCATTATTTGCACACTGTTTTCTTCAACCCGCCATCGAGCTGTGTGACCTTGTTCACATTCTGTCTAAATATCCATAATATTACCGTCTCCAGAAAAAACACCAGAGTCACTTTTTTCAAGCAGCCATAATATATTTTACGTAATCCGTATCCACCGCTGTAGTAGTGTATACGTTGGCCTTGTAGGCATTATTTGCACACTGTTTTCTTCAACCCGCCATCGAGCTGTGTGACCTTGTTCACATTCTGTCTAAATATCCATAATATTACCGTCTCCAGAAAAAACACCGGAGTCACTTTTTTCAAGCAGCCATAATATATTTTACGTAATCCGTATCCACCGCTGTAGTAGTGTATACGTTGGCCTTGTAGGCATTATTTGCACACTGTTTTCTTCAACCCGCCATCGAGCTGTGTGACCTTGTTCCCATTCTGTCTAAATATCCATAATATTACCGTCTCCAGAAAAAACACCGGAGTCACTTTTTTCAAGCAGCATTCATATATTTTACGTAATCCGTATCCACCGCTGTAGTAGTGTATACGTTGGCCTTGTAGGCATTATTTGCACACTGTTTTCTTCAACCCGCCATCGAGCTGTGTGACCTTGTTCACATTCTGTCTAAATATCCATAATATTACCGTCTCCAGAAAAAACACCGGAGTCACTTTTTTCAAGCAGCCATAATATATTTTACGTAATCCGTATCCACCGCTGTAGTAGTGTATACGTTGGCCTTGTAGGCATTATTTGCACACTGTTTTCTTCAACCCGCCATCGAGCTGTGTGACCTTGTTCCCATTCTGTCTAAATATCCATAATATTACCGTCTCCAGAAAAAACACCGGAGTCACTTTTTTCAAGCAGCATTCATATATTTTACGTAATCCGTATCCACCGCTGTAGTAGTGTATACGTTGGCCTTGTAGGCATTATTTGCACACTGTTTTCTTCAACCCGCCATCGAGCTGTGTGACCTTGTTCCCATTCTGTCTAAATATCCATAATATTACCGTCTCCAGAAAAAACACCGGAGTCACTTTTTTCAAGCAGCATTCATATATTTTACGTAATCCGTATCCACCGCTGTAGTAGTGTATACGTTGGCCTTGTAGGCATTATTTGCACACTGTTTTCTTCAACCCGCCATCGAGCTGTGTGACCTTGTTCACATTCTGTCTAAATATCCATAATATTACCGTCTCCAGAAAAAACACCGGAGTCACTTTTTTCAAGCAGCATTCATATATTTTACGTAATCCGTATCCACCGCTGTAGTAGTGTATACGTTGGCCTTGTAGGCATTATTTGCACACTGTTTTCTTCAACCCGCCATCGAGCTGTGTGACCTTGTTCACATTCTGTCTAAATATCCATAATATTACCGTCTCCAGAAAAAACACCGGAGTCACTTTTTTCAAGCAGCCATAATATATTTTACGTAATCCGTATCCACCGCTGTAGTAGTGTATACGTTGACCTTGTAGGCATTATTTGCACAGTGTTTTCTTCAACCCGCCATCGAGCTGTGTGAGCTTGTTCACATTTTGTCTAAATATTGATAATATTATCGTCTCTAGAAAAACCACTTGAGTTACTTTTTTCAAGCAGCATTCATATATTTTACGTAATCCGTATCCACCGCTGTAGTAGTGTATACGTTGACCTTGTAGGCATTATTTGCACACTGTTTTCTTCAACCCGCCATCGAGCTGTGTGACCTTGTTCACATTTTGTCTAAATATTGATAATATTATCGTCTCTAGAAAAACCCCTTGAGTTACTTTTTTTCAAGCAGCATTCATATATTTTACGTAATCCGTATCCACCGCTGTAGTAGTGTATACGTTGACTTTGTAGGCATTATTTGCACAGTGTTTTCTTCAACCCGCCATCTAGCTGTGTGTATTATCGTTTCCAGAAAAACCAACTGAGTTTTTGTTGTTGTTGTTGTTTTTTTAAAAATAATGCCAGGCAAAGGCAGGCCGCCACGCAGAGGCCGTGCTAGGGGCCGTGCTGCTATGCAATCCTGTGGCCCTAGCAAATTGCCCAGTTTTAAAAAGCCAATGACCCTGAACTCCCAAAATGCTGAAGAGGTAGTTGACTGGCTTACACAGCACACCCCATCCTCTACCGTTTCTAACTTTACCACAACATCCTCCTCATCCTCCACTGCTATGGCCACCCCACGTAACACTTCCTCCACCACCGGTGCCCCTTCTTCACTGGGGTCAGAGGAGTTATTTTCCCATGAGTTTCTTGAACTGAGTAATGCGCAACCATTATTGCCAGAAGAAAATGAAGGAGATGAGGACCTTACACCAGATTTAATTCTGGCAGAGAACACGATAGAGATGGACATAATGAGTGATGAGGAGGAGGTCCCCGCTGCTGCTTCCTTCTGTGATGTGTCAGAAGAAATTGATGCATCTGAGCAGAATGATGATGAGGAGATTGATGTTTTGTGGGTGCCTAGTAGAAGAGAGCAAGAGGAGGGTAGTTCAGATGGAGAGACGGAGAGTCAGAGAGGCAGTAGGAGAATAAGACTTAGAAGAAGCAGGGAGGACAGCCCGCAGGGATCAGTAGGGCAACAACATGTATCGGCACCTGTGTTCAGCCGGCCAACGCACCCGCCATTGCCGCCAATACCGCCAACTCCGCCAACTTCTACTGTTACCGCCAGATCGCACACTTCCAAAAAGTCAGCAGTGTGGGATTTTTTTAATGTGTGTGCCTCTGACAAAAGCATTGTAATTTGCAATGAGTGCAGTCAGAAACTGAGCCTTGGTAAGCCCAACAGCCACATAGGTACAACTTCTATGCGAAGGCACATGAGCGGCAAGCACAAAGCACTTTGGGAGCAACACCTCAAAGGCAACAGGCAAACTAAAAGCCACACTCCTTCTGGTCCAGCATATTACTGCTCTACCTCTGCTCTCCTTGACCCGTCTGAACCACCCTCCACTCCGCCTTCCACCTTGACCACCTGTTCCCATTCCCAGTCATCTGCCACCAGCCAAGTTTCTGTGAAGGCCATGTTTGAGCGTAAGAAGCCAATGTCTGACTGTCACCCCCTTGCCCGGCGTCTGACAGCTGGCTTGTCTGCACTCTTAGCCCGCCAGCTTTTACCATACCAGCTGGTGGACTCTGAGGCCTTCCGCAAATTTGTAGCAATTGGGACACCGCAGTGGAAGGTACCCAGCCGCAATTTTTTTTCTAAAAAGGGAATACCACACCTGTACCAACATGTGCAGAGCCAAGTTACCGCATCTCTGTCACTTAGTGTTGGGCCAAAGGTCCATATGACTACTGACGCATGGTCCTCCAAGCATGGTCAGGGCAGGTATGTCACCTACACTGCCCACTGGGTGAACTTGGTAATGGCTGGGAAGCAGGGAATGGGTAGCTCAACAACAACAGTGGAGTTGGTGTCACCGCCACGGATTGCACGCGGTTCTGCCACCACCTCTACTCCTCCATCGCTCTCTACCTCGTCTTCTTCTTCTTCTTACTCTACTGCTGGGTCCTCCTTCTCCTCCTCCACACCTGTGCACCCCCAGCTCCCCCTAGGCTATTCGACGTGCCAGGTACGCCGTTGTCACGCTGTCTTGGGGATGACGTGCCTGGAAAGCAAAAACCATACCGGATCTGTACTCCTGTCATCTCTGCAGTCACAGGCCGATCGGTGGCTGACCCCACACCAACTGCAGATCGGAAAAGTGGTGTGTGACAATGGAAGCAATCTGTTGGCAGCGTTGAGACTAGGCAATTTAACACATGTGCCCTGCATGGCACATGTGTTAAATTTAATAGTCCAACGTTTTGTCTCCAAGTACCCAGGATTCCAGGACGTTCTCACCCAGTCCAGAAAGGTGTCGGCCCATTTCAGACGTTCCTACACAGCCATGGCACGCCTTGCTGACATTCAGCAGCGCTACAACATGCCAGTCAGGCGTTTGATTTCTGACAGCCAGACTCGCTGGAATTCAACGCTCCTTATGTTGGAACGTCTGCTGCAACAACAAAGGGCCGTCAACGAGTACCTTTTTGAACTGGGTGGTAGGACTGGATCTGCACAGCTGGGGATTTTTTTCCCCCGTTACTGGGTGCTTATGCGCGATGCCTGCAGGCTCATGCGACCTTTTGAAGAGGTGACAAATATGGTCAGTCGCACCGAAGGCACCATCAGCGACCTAATACCCTTCGCTTTATTCCTGGAGCGTGCCGTGCGACGAGTGACAGATGAGGCTGTAGACCAGCGTGACGAGGAGCTGGAAGCGCACGATTTCTGGTCGGAATCACCAGAACGAACCCAGGCACATGCTGCAACGCAGGGAGAGGTGCCAGAAGTGGAGTCAGAGGAGGAAGGTGGCTTTGTGGAGGAGGAGGAGGAGGACCAACAGGAGCAGGCTTCCCAGGGGGCTAGTGGTGACCTTTTGGGGACCCCTGGTCTTGTACGTGGCTGGGGGGAGGAGACCGTGGATGATGCAGTCCTTGATAATGAGGAAGCGGAGATGGATAGCTCTGCATCCAACCTTGTGAGAATGGGGTCTTTCATGCTGTCATGCCTGTTGAAGGACCCCCGTATCAAGAGGCTTAAGGAGAAGGACCTGTACTGGGTCGCAACGCTACTAGACCCTCGGTACAAGCATAAAGTGTCAGAAATGTTACCAACATACCACAAGTCCGAAAAGATGCGGCATTTACAAACCAGCCTGCAAAACATGTTGTACAATGCTTTTAAGGGTGATGTCACTTCAGGAACTCATCAACATTCCAGGGGCAGAGGTGCCAGTAATCCTGCCACGAGCACACCTGCAAGGACAAAGCCCTTTGGCCAGTCTGTAACGTCAGACATGCAAATGTTTTTCTGTCCAAGGCAGCGCCACAACCCTTCTGGATCCACCCTCAAAGAACGCCTCGACCGGCAGGTAGCGGACTACCTGGCATTAACTGCAGATATCGACACTCTGAGGAGCGATGAACCCCTGGACTACTGGGTGCGCAGGCTTGATCTGTGGCCAGAGCTGTCACAATTTGCCATGAACCTCTTGTCTTGCCCAGCCTCAAGTGTGCTCTCAGAAAGGACCTTCAGTGCAGCAGGAGGGATTGTAACTGAGAAGAGAACTCGCCTAGGTCACAAAAGTGTCGATTACCTGACCTTTATTAAAATGAATGAGGGGTGGATCTCGGAGGGTTACTGCACGCCGGAAGACTTGTTCTGACTTCTATGCAGCTGTCCTTCTCTTCAAGCCTCATGACTCCACACACAGCTGTCCTTTAGCGTCCTCCTCCTCCCTCCGCCACCGTTACAAACTAGGGTGCAAACCCTACTGGTTTAATTTTTTCTGGCCTCTGTGCTTCAGTGGCTGCGACCAAAAAAATGCCTATTTTCTGCATTTATATGACATAATTTTTCTGGCCTCTGTGCTTCAGTGGCTGCAACCAAAAAAATTTATATTTTCAGCATTTATATGGCATAATTTTTCTGTCAACTGTGCTTCAGTGGCTGCGACCAAAAAAATGCATATTTTCTGCATTTATATGGCATAATTTTTCTGGCCTCTGTGCTTCAGTGGCTGCAACCAAAAAAATTACTATTTTCAGCATTTATATGGCATAATTTTTCTGGCAACTGTGCTTCAGTGGCTGCGACCAAAAAAATGCATATTTTCTGCATTTATATGGCATAATTTTTCTGGCCTCTGTGCTTCAGTGGCTGCAACCAAAAAAATTTATATTTTCAGCATTTATATGGCATAATTTTTCTGTCAACTGTGCTTCAGTGGCTGCGACCAAAAAAATGCATATTTTCTGCATTTATATGGCATAATTTTTCTGGCCTCTGTGCTTCAGTGGCTGCAACCAAAAAAATTTATATTTTCAGCATTTATATGGCATAATTTTTCTGGCAACTGTGCTTCAGTGGCTGCGACCAAAAAAATGACTATTTTCAGCATTTATATGGCATATTTTTTCTGGCCTCTGTGCTTCAGTGGCTGTGGCCAAAAAAACTGGGCAAACAATGCCTACAAGGTCAACGACGTTGACCTTGTAGGCATTGTTTGCCCAGTTTTTTGGCCACAGCCACTGAAGCACAGAGGCCAGAAAAAATATGCCATATAAATGCTGAAAATAGTCATTTTTTGCCATACGTTGACTCAACGTATATGGCAAAAAATGACTATTTTCAGCATTTATGTGGCATATTTTTTCTGGCAACTGTGCTTCAGTGGCTGCAACCAAAAAAACTGGGCAAACAATGTCTACAAGGTCAACGTATGGCGAAAAATTACTATTTTCAGCATTTATATGGCATATTTTTTCTGGCAACTGTGCTTCAGTGGCTGCGTCCAAAAAAACTGGGCAAACAATGTCTACAAGGTCAACGTATGGCGAAAAATGACTATTTTCAGCATTTATATGGCATATTTTTTCTGGCAACTGTGCTTCAGTGGCTGCGTCCAAAAAAACTGGGCAAACAATGCCTACAAGGTCAACGTATGGCAGTTGTTTAAAGAGAACAGTAGATTACTAGCCAGCAAAGCTACCTAAGCTAAAATGTCCCTCAAATCCCTGCAGACTTCTGTCCCTCCAATACAGAGCAGTATCAAGCAGATTACTAGCCAGCAAACTTACTATCATCTGTCCCTGAAATCACTAACAGCTCTCCCCCTACACTATCTCTTCCAAGCACACACAGGCAGATTTTTCAGATACATTTTTGCCCTTGATCCCCCTCTGGCATGCCACTGTCCAGGTCGTTGCACCCTTTAAACAACTTTAAAATCATTTTTCTGGCCAGAAATGTCTTTTCTAGATGTTAAAGTTCTCCTTCCCATTGAAGTCTATGGGGTTCGCGAACCGTTCGCGAACCGCTCGCATTTTTGCGCAAGTTCGCGAATATGTTCGCGAACTTTTTTTCCGACGTTCGCTACATCCCTACTCCACAGCATCCCCACCAGTGTACTGTAGATGGGAGCATGAGACGCATCATGTTTCCTGGAATCCATGACCAGCTCTTTAGTTTTGCTAACATTGAAAGAGATGTTATTCTCCTGACACCACTCTGCCAGGAATCTCGCCTTCTGCTTGTGGCTGTCTCATCATTGTTGGTGATAAAACCCAAAATGGTGGTATCATCAGTGAACTTAATGATGGCATTTGAGCTGTGTCTGGAAACACAGTCATGTGTGAACAAAGAGTACAGCAGCGGGCTCAGGATGCTTCCCTGCAGAGTGCCGTTGTTGAGGCTCAAGGTGGAGGAAGTGATTTTGCAAATCCATACATGCTGTAGTCTGTTTGTCATGGTAAAAAACATTTTTTTTTCAAAATGAATCAGTTAATGGTGCTGCTCCAGCAGAATTCTGCACTGAAATCAATTTCTCAAAAGAGCAAACAGATTTTTTTATATTCAATTTTGAAATCTGACATGGGGCTAGATATATTGTCAATTTCCCAGCTGCTCCAAGTCATGTGACTTGTTCTGATAAACTTCAATCACTCTTTACTGCTGTACTGCAAGTTGGAGTGATATCAGCCCCTCCCTTTCCCCCCCCCAGCAGCCAAACAAAAGAACAATGAGAAGGTAACCAGATAACAGCTCCCTAACACAAGATAACAGCTGCCTGGTAGATCTAAGAACAACACTCAATAGTTAAAACCCATGTCTCACTGAGACACATTCAGTTACATTGAGAAGGAAAAACAGCAGCCTGCCAGATAGCATTTCTCTCCTAAAGTGCAGGCACAAGTCACATGACTGGGGGCAGCTGGGAAATTGACAAAATGTCTAGCCCCATGTCAGATTTCAAAATTGAATATAAAAAAATCTGTTTGCTCTTTTGAGAAATGGATTTCAGTGCAGAATTCTGCTGGAGTAGCACTCTTAACTGATGCGTTTTGAAAAAAACATGTTTTCCGATGACAGGATCCCTTTTTTTTGGGGGACAGGAACAATGGTGATATTTTTAAAGCAGACATGAACAGTTGAGCTCTGCAAAGAGGTATAAATTATGTCAGTGAATACAGCAGACAATTGTTCACTGAATGTTTTTAAAACACAACCTGAGATTCCATCTGGACAGCAGGTTTGCAGGGGTTAATTCTGTCATTTTCACATCCATGACAGACAAAGTGAAACTGACATCTTGCATCGTTATGGGAGTTCACAATGGAGGATCTGGGTTTGCGAGCTCAAAATGAGCATAAAACCAGTTCCATGCTGATAGATTGTTGAAGCTAGACTGTAAACAATAGAGGAGTGCAATACATTATGTCTGAAAGTACACACATAGTTATTATTTATATTTTCTAATTTAGTAGTATTATACAGTACAGCAGACACCCTCTGCTACCCATCATTTCTCTTTTTATATAAACAATATTAATTTATTTTGGGGTTCAAATTGTTAGGGGATAACAAGGTTGCTCAAATACCCTGTCCTCCCCCTGTCTATTGGAGCACCATGTTTGGAAGAACATGCCAACGCGGTAGCCTTTAAAAAAAAAGTATTTAAAAACAGTTGTAGCATAGTGGAAAGGAGATTTTCCAATTAGATAGGGCAATGCATATATTATTGCAGAGTTTAAAAATGCCTTAACTCCAGTGTAATTTTGCCTTCCCATTGACAATGCATTTAACAAAATCTTGCTGTTATACAAATGTATCTGCTGTTTGACATTTTTTTTTGCTGAACTAAAACAGGCCAGTCACATTCACCACCACTTAATATAATTACTTGCAAATACTGTATACTTTTTTTCAGAAATGCCTATGCCATCTGGCTTTCCAGAAAAGTGTTCTCCATATGCCAATATAACTTTTTTCTGCAGGAGAAATACTCCTAGCTGACCTGAGAATGTTTTTCTTCCTGAAGAAATATAATATAATAATTTATATAAATGTAAAATCGACAGTTTGTTTGGGCACTAAAAGATGTAATATAAAGCAACATTCGGTGTTTTATATAAGGGTATACATGCCATATATTTTTGACTTTTGACATAAAATATTGACGTGAAAAAAAATTATTTTTAAAGCTTTGGCACCATCAAGACAATTGCATCTCCTGGTGATACAGTATATGGATAGTGTTTTTCCAGATAGCTCTGTTTTCTGTTTGGGTCTTTTAGCTTCTCATTCATATATTTATAATTCTTTTCATACAAAGCCTGTATCAGGGGATGTCTTATCCAATACCAATCCCGCAAAAAAAGGGAAAGATTAGCCCCACAGAAACAATCAGAGAAAGACTTAGCCACTCTAAAACAGACCAATCGGTCAAACCCTACATAACGTGTCCATCAGTTTATAAAAGAACTGAGGCAAAAACAGAGGGCCTGCCAAATAGAAAGAGCCAAAAGAGCTACAGTATTAGGAAAACAAACCATAGATTTTACCTATATGCTAACAAGCCAGATAAAATGCTAGCCAACCTATTACACATCCACAGATGCCAACGAGCAGTGCATAAAATTAGAACAACTGACAGCAAGGTCACCTCTAACCCAGATATCATAGCCAGAACCTTTGCTAACTTTTATCACAAACTATATACAACTGCTGCAGGGGGGGGGAAGGAAACCCTTGAATCCTACCTCAATAAATTTTCTCCCAACCCAATTAGTCAAGAAATGAAGCAAATACTAGACAACAAATTCATACATCAAGAAATAGAAGTCACCATCAAACACCTAAAAAGAGGCAAAGCACCATGACCAGATGGGTATGCCACACTTTGCTACAAAAAATGCCAGAGCCAATTAATCCCTCACTTGGACCAACTTTTTAAGCATATAGTATCAGGTCTACCCTTACCCCCAGAAATGAACAAAGCCAAAATTTCAGTGATATCCAATCCCCACAGAGATCTGTTAGCAGCAAAGAATTTACAACCAATTCCCCAATTAAATATGGATATTAAAATCCTGGTATTAATAATGACCACAAGGCTGAAAAGGGTCCTAGTCACTAAAATTCTTAGAGATCAAATTGGGTTCATTCCGACCCGTGAGGCACCAGACAACATAAGAAAAATCCTCAACCCAATAGATCAGGCAAACAAATCCAAAACTCCCCTATGTTTGCTGGCCCTTGATATAGCAAAAGCATTTGATACGTTGAGCTGGCCTTACCATCATAGACAAAATGGAGCTAGGCACTAATATGAGAAATATGATCAAATCTTCTACGACAATCCCAAAGCCCAAATCAACCTACTGACAACCATACCCCCAGACACAATCGATTCAGTGAGGCACAAGGCAAGGGTGCCCCTCTCACCATGCCTATTCACTCTAGCCATGGAACCCCTCGCTAGAGCAATCAGACAAAACAACATTAAGGCCTAATAGTAAAAGGCAAAAAATACAACTGTCACTCTTTGCAGATGATCTGTTAGTTAACCTTACCTATCCACTTACTTCCCTGCTTAAGCTTATCAAGCTCTTACAATATTTTGCAAAGATCTGTGGCCTAACTATTAATGCAGAAAAGTCTAAAATGCTGCCCTGCAACATACCCAACCATATAGCAAAACTGATACAACTAAAGTTTGGTTTCACAATACAAAAGGAGGTTCTAAGTTATCTGGGAATTAAAACTAACAACAAACCTAGCATCACTATAATGTTCTAATTTCCCCCCATTGATGAAATCTCTTCAGCAAGAATTACTTAACTGTGACAAAAATAAAATCTCTTGGGTCAGTAGAATACATTTCATCAAGATGATACTTTTACCAAAAATCCTTTACCTCTTCCAAACTTTACCCATATTATCCCACTAGGAGATCTCCATAAACTCCAAGAAAAAACCAACAATTTCATATGGCCATAATTGCTTATACAGGTATAGGATCCATTATTTGGAATCTCTAAATTACGGGAAGGACATCTCCCACGGATTCTACTTTTATCAAAAAATGACCATTTTTAAAAATGATTTCCTTTTTCTCTGCAATTATAAAACAGTACATGTAGGTGATCCCAACTGAGATGAATTACTCCTTATTGGAGCCAAAGCAATCCTATTGGGTTTAATTAATGTTTAAATAGTTTTTTTTAGTAGACAAGATATGGAGATCTTAATTACAGAAAGACCCCTTTCCAGAAAACCCAGGTCCCAAGCATTCTGTATAATTGGTACCATACTTGTACAAGTGAGGGAATCTATACATCTTGTTGCTGGTCATCCTCTTTTTTTTCTGACCAAAATTGTCATTCCCAGTAAACTGGGCCTCTAGTAATACAGTATGTCCAAAAGATCTTATAATATCCCAGCACAATGTGTGTGCCTGAAGACTGTCTCAAGATGACTTTACTTACCTTGGCAACATTTTAGGGCATACATTTCATTAATTATTTTGAATACTGCATTCGATTATAGATACACAAAACTATTTTGGTGATATCTTGTTGCTATACTAAATGGATTCTTGCAATACTGTAATATTAAAGGTCAATGTCTCTCCATTTCTAGGACTAGTTTTAGTATGTTAAAAATATTTATTGCTACGTCTTTATATGCCATTTTGTTTTTTTTCTTTTGTTAGCTATTCATCTGAGAAGCAATATTTGATGGGATCTGTAGTTCTGTGCATGTTTGAACAATATTTAAATATTTTAAGTTTGAACAGTTGCATATTCTTAGCTTGATATTATCATATGGCTGATGGGATTTTGCCAATCCATCATCTAGGCATCTTAATAATGCTCTGGTCTTCAGTAGGCTAATACACAGAAAGGAAGCTTTAAAATGTTAAGCATGCAAACAAAAGGATATATTTGTATATGATAGAGAAGGAATTAATTTAACATAGAATGCATAGAAAAGCTTTAAATAACATATTTTTCTGTATAAACCATATTTGTATGATACTTTGAATATATCTTTTTTTTTTTTTAACATCATAACCTTTATTGAAAGATGATAGGCATGACATGTAGCAAAGAATGCAACAGAAAAGGCATAATGGACAATGCAGTAGATGACATAACACATGACAGTCACAACACATGACAGTCACTTGAATATATCTTTACATATAATTACAAATATATATTTTATACAGCTGTTCTTATAGAAAGTAGAATATATGTACATGACCAATTACTAAACAATTACTACATTTTACTTTGTGTCTAGCATTTGAAATTAATGGCACTGTGTACTCACTTCACCAGATAAACATTTATTTCAACTGTTTTCTGTAATCACCCATATTTTGGCTAATATTTCGAGCTTGCGGCAATAAATCCTATTTTTTGATATGCAGCTCATCTTGTATAGCACACTTCTGTAGACAAAAAAAGAGAAAGAGATGCTAAAATACTGCTGGGTGAATCTGTCCCATTTTTCTTTGCTGAAAAATTTGTGAAAAGCAACAATAGTATTTCTTTTTACAATAAATTGGAGTCTATGGGAATATTTTTTTTTTTTAAACCTGGGGAAAAATGTCACCCATCACAATTCTAAGTAGTAGATTAAATAGAGTTGTGCATATATGTCCCATAGTGACCAAAATATGTACATTTCTTCACATAAGCTCTTGTGCAGAAGCTTTTGTTGAATATTCTTCCTTAGAAGTCAGTGGAAAGTGCATATTCACCATTTAAGCAAGCTGAAAATGGCATTTTATTATCAGCTTGCTTGAAATTAATTAAAAACATTTTGCCCACTTAATACTTGCTTAATAAATTCAAGATGTTTAATAAATATGCGCACCAAAATTTAAAATGTAAATTTTTTAAATGAACATGCAAATCTGGAAATGAAAAAACTTTAACATAATGGAATGGCTACGCATTCCATTTTTTATCAAAAACATTTTCAGAAAAGGATCTGGGATGTACATATACAAAAATGGTTAAAAATATAAAAGAATACAAATTACAAAGTAATAACCCAGCAATGTTCATAGAAAAAAGAATGATCTGTAGAGATATATCATCTAGACAAGAAAGTATCACAGGGAAGTCAGAAAAAGACAGGTGGAAATACTAAATGTTGAGATGTCTTATATGACAAAGCATTTCTAGTAAATAAAACTCCAGTGAATGAAGTATCATACTGAAATGTTGCCATTTTTTCTTGTCAAAGTTCTCAATTATTTTAGATTAATGTTATAGAGAACACACAAACATTTATATCTAGAAGAAAAATATTATTTCTGGTTGCTGACCTTCAGTGTAACATCAAAATAATGGAATGTGTCGAAATTCAAGAATGTGCAATAACAAGAAATAATTAGCCCCTACAAATCTTTTAAGGGGTATATATCATGATTTTTAAGTGTATAAATATTTTTTCAAACATATGTTTTTGTCTTTCAGTTTAATACAAATAATTTTGTTTGGCATCCATGAGCATTTATTACATCTGGGTTACCCTGTATGATTCAGTTGTTATTGAAAAAAATAACCAACTCGACCGTGCAAGTTCTGAGGGTAAGCAGTAATCCTAATGCTCATTGCCCCTGTGCAGGTTTTGATGAGCACTGAATTGACTAAAGAAAGTGCTGAAGACTGAGCGTGCAAATGATGGTAAATCCTAACACCACCCCATTCCCCTCTGGGAGTATAAATAATCTTAAATCATGAAATCGCAACACTAACCCCCCCCAAGTCACCTCACACCTATAGACCCTAGTGTTTTTGCCAAGATAGCATTCATATTAAACGAGACTTAACTACACGGAACCATATTATACAGGAGCATGATAGAGACTTTAATCAAAGTAATATATCAGGGTATAGAATCTGTTTAATTATAAGTGAGGGGAGGAGACATTCACAGACTCATAGATCAGAGGGAAGTATACTGGATGTATAAACAATTTTCCCCGAGGGTGAAACTATGGGAAACATAATGTTTTTTTTTTAACATTTCTTAATTCACACAATTATTCATATTTGATTTTAATATTTTTGTGTGAAGGGATTTGTCTTCTTTAATTACTCTGCTATTTACTTTGAGAAAGGGTCTACTTGTGTGTGAGGGACAGGACATGTAATGTTTATATACAGTAAATGTGCAATTTATAATGAACTCTTTAATTGATGTCAGTGCTGGGTTATATAAAGTACAGGGTTACAGCTGACTCCACCTCTGAACGAGTGCCAGAACGAGGCATGAAATACATCTGACTGTAGGTGACTGTACATGTTCTATATGTTACCTGTCCAATGCTTTTAAAGAAAGTTTGAAAATAAAGCTTTTTTTTTTTTAATTTTAAATCCTGTGATTTTGGAAGATCACTTTCCTGCTTCCTATTGAATCATGGATGGGATGGAGCGGATGCCAGCATTGTGTATTGGCCACCCAAGTACAAGTATGCCCTTTGAAGGGGAGAGCCCAGGACAATGGCATGTAAGTCTTGTATATTAAGGAAAATTTTCAAATTTTATTTTATGATATATTCAATTGAACATAAATTTTGATGAAGTAGAAAATGTCATGGTCTCAATTGTTAGAAGTTCTGATTTAACTTATAACTTATAAATGTTATTCCTACCAAAACAGTGAGAGAGACCAATATAAATTCTTTTAACATCCATAGCTCACTTGAATAGGAGGATATTTAAGTTTTGTGAAGGAACTTTTTCAATAAAAAAACAATACACATGGTCATTCATGAACAAGAAACCCTTGCCCACTGAAATAGATTTTAATGCTTTCTCTAGTGGATTTATCAAGGGTCGAAGTGAATTAGAGGGAATTATCGAAGTAAAAAAATTCGAAATTTTAAGTAATTTTTTGGTTACTTCTACCATCGAATAGGATACTACGACTTCGAATGTACTTCGATTTCGATTCGAAATATCGTAAAAATCATTTGAATATTCGACCATTCGATAATCGAAGTACTGTCTCTTTAAAAAAAACTTTGACTTCAATACTTCGCCAAATTAAACCTGCCGAAGTGCTAGGTTAGCCTATGGGGACCTTCTAGACCATTTTTCTAAGTCTTCACACATCGAAGTAAAATCGTTTGATCCTACGCTAAAATCATTAGAATTGTTGGATCGAACGATTTTACTTTGATCGTTCGATCGCCAAAGTCAGTGATATTCGAAGTCAAAGTATTTCAATTCGATGGTCGAATTTCGTATTTTACACTTCGATATTCGACCCTTGATAAATCTGCCCCAAAGGGAAAAATCCTGTCCTTACTTCCTGCCAAAGGGCATGTGCGTATGGTGTCATGGATGACATCACTGATTCTAGGGAATGAAATATATTCTGAATCAAATTAAAAACTCTACTGACAAATAGTACAGCCCCTTTATATACATAG
This sequence comes from Xenopus laevis, assembly GCF_017654675.1. Classification (NCBI taxonomy): domain Eukaryota; kingdom Metazoa; phylum Chordata; class Amphibia; order Anura; family Pipidae; genus Xenopus; species Xenopus laevis. The sequence goes on along the minus strand of NC_054371.1, from coordinate 74,071,390 downwards.
GCATTTACTGAGCTAAAGATGCTGCTTTAACAGAAGAACAGGTTGGATAATTATTTGTATCATCATTTTTTGATGTCTCAATCAGAACATTTATCTGAACATTTACAATCTTAGTTTTTAGCAAATAGAATATTAATTTCTATTTTTTTCATTGGTATTGGCATTTGTTTTACTTCATAGTTCTGCTAAACAGCTGAGCTAGCGCAGCATTCCAAATTTATTGTCTCCTCACTGTGGCAACAGAGAAGTAATGTCTCAGCACATAAGCTTGCCTCATGAATATGATAATAAGGCCAGCTGTTAAGTAAAGGGAAATTGAATCCTAGAACAGAATCATATTGCTTCCCAACAAGGGAATCCATTTTTGAAAAAGCATTGAATCGTGCAGTCTGCCTCTAATTTAGACATTGCATTGGCCCTGTTCCTAGAAAACATCTGTGTTATCCTGAAACAAGATGAAACCAACAATTACAGTTATCAACATTTAAAAAAAAACAAAAAAAAAAAACTTTAGCTTAATATTTGCTAAGCTTAATGGACACAGTGGAAAAAAATGTTAGTATATTTTATTTTGTTTGTTTCTATAATTTGGTTAATCCCATTTTAATGCATTTAATAACGAGAGTCACATAGGACTATAAAGGAAATATTAGAAAGATTCTTGAAAAAACATCAGTGATGATGAATCACATTGGGTCACATAAATCTGCGTGATGCAAATAAAGACAGTGTGGCACTGATTCCACACTGTGGAACTGTTAACACAGGAACCATATCAGTGGCTCAGCAGCTAAATTGCCCTTTGTTTCCCTAAGGAGACCAGAGTTCAAATCCCAGTGTGGATAATTTCCCTGACCTTTGTTGGTCATCATTTTCTTCAGGCTGCATTCAAGAGTGACTGCTACTTTAGAGTCAGAAAAAAAACAGCCTCCCCACACGTCTGTTTTATGACACATGCAGCAAATTGCCTGGTTTCTTCCCCCAATTGGCCTGGGTTTGAGCCTGTGCTGAAGTTGCCTGTTTCTTTTTTTTCAGGCTGCATTAATGAGTAACTGTTATTTACAATTTGGTAAAGCACCAAAAGCTGCCTTTGCTAATCAGCTTCTCAAATGTTTTTGTTTCAAGCTATCTACAGAAACCTGCCTTTGTTAAACAATTGACTAAGGTTCACTGCGAGCTGATGCAAGGCTAGTCCCAAAAAGAGCAGGGGGGGTTCTTACCGGCAACCACTTGACCATTCGGGAGCCCCCATTCACGAGGTACCTGGGATTAATATTGACTGTGTTGGGCGGAAATTGGACTGCCGGTACTGGAAGTCAATGAATCAGCCCAAGAGGACATTGGGTTGTTATGGTCATCTGGAACTGCACCCTACCGGAGCCATCCCTGTAGCTCTGCATCTAGACCGCTCATTTTTTTCCCCGAGAAGTCACGAGTTTAATTCCCGGTGTGGAACTTTGAAGGTTTTCTTCAGGCTGCATTCAAGAGTGACTGCTACTTTAGATTAAGCAAAAACTGGCCTCCTGACAGGGCTATTCTATGGAGCATGCAGCAAATTGCCTGGTTTCTTCCCCAAATGGCCTGTGTTCGAGCCTGTGCTTTAGTTGATGATTTTTTTTTGAGTTGCATTAATGAGTAACTGATATTTACGATTCTGTAAAGCGCCGAAAGCTGCCTTTGCTAATCAGCTTCTAAAATGTTCCTTTTTTCAAGCTATCTTTAGAAGCCTGTCTTTGTTAAACAATTGACCAAGGTCCACTATGAGCTGATGCAAGGCATGCCCCAAGAAGGGCAGGGGGCATCTTACAGGTAACCCCTGTAAGAAAAGGGGGCAGTACCATTTTAAACAATGGGTACTGCCAAGAGCCATGTTTTTGACTCCATCTAAAAAACAAATGCTCTGTAAGGCTAATTTATTGTTATTGGTACTTTTTATTTCTTATTTTTATATTTAGTTCTATACTATTCATATTTCAGTCTCTTATTCAAATCAATGCATGGTTACAAGTAGTGATGGGCGAATCCGTCCCGGTTCGATTTGCCAAAAAATTCCAGAAATTTTTTTTTGACGCGCAACAATTTTTATACATGCAACTCTTTTATCCAAATGCATTAAAGTCAATGGGCGTCCTAATAATTTTGATGCGCAACAATTTTTTTTGTCTCAGCAAATTTTTCCGCTGTGAATTTTCACAGCAGTTCGCATATTTGCTGCGAATCCATGCATGACAAATCAATTTGCCTATCACTTGTTACTAGGGTAATTTTGCCACAGCAGACTGCTGACATTGCAAATTCACTCTCTGCATTATACTAAAAGTTATTTTAAAGCTGAACAACCCCTTTAAAGGGGAGCATCCTTATATATAGTATATCATTGAAATATTTAAAATGTTCAGTTATTCTAAAGTTCCTGTAAACACTGTATAAGTGGTTCTGTCTGTTCCTTTTATTTTTTAAGAATTATTGAAAATGCTTTATTATAGCACAGTGCTTAGAGTTATTTTCAATATGCAAGTTTTTTATTAGAGTTTTCCATTGTAGTATAACAGGTAATTACACAAACAAGTATTTATGCGTACTATGATAAACATTTTCAGAGCAACTAAATGTATAGACTTTTCACTAATGATTATTTGAGGTGATATTGACTAATGGAGAATGTCAAATAGATCTGTGCATATATGTTTTAATATCAAGACTATTCGCTATCCTACTACTAATCTATTTGCTTTCTCAATTTAGAATGCTGTTGCAAGCAATATACTATCAATATTTCATTTTCTTCTGTAGTCTAAAATCTACCCCAGCAGCTAATGGTGTACATAAAAACCTATCCATTTTTGATAAGTATGCGTTATCAGTACTCTGTGCACATTACTGCAAGCATAATTGTCTGCCTGGGGCTACCTCTTTGAAGCTTGCACTTGTAATATGTGTATAAACAATTTTTGCCTACTCTGCTAAAATGTGTTATTTTTATATGTAATTTGTGTTTTCTTGTTTACTTATCTTGAATGCAGCCTTTTTGCAATTATAGCATGCATAGAGATATATAGCGCATACAGCATGTTTGCATAAGCTAGCTCTATACAAACGTCAAAATGTAATTAGCTATTTATTGTTTAATAATTCTCCACTGATGATAAATCAGGACTTTCATTTTAACAAATATAGGACATTAAAAGATCACTGGTATTTTACATAAACTATTTCATAGTGCTCTTTTTTTTGCTCTATAGTTTTATTCTGTGCATTGTGCTATCTTTTTAGAAAATGTATAATTTTCTGTAATATAAAGTAAAATAACAAACATACTTGATTCTGTAGAATTGAAGGGGGATCTTATATGCTGGGTAAATGATGGATCAATCATACAATTCCTTGCTATGGCTTTGATCTAATCAAAAATGCTGTTACAAACCAGGAACTCAATAGAAGAAACAAAGAGGTGAGGTGGGCTAAACAACTAAAATACATGCAACTGTACATTTAGGGGCACATTTACTAAGCTCGAGTGAAGGATTCGACTTAAAAAAACTTCGAATTTTGACGTTTTTTCTGGGTACTTCGACCATTAAATATGCTACTTCGACCTCAACTTCGATTCAAACTAAAAATCGTTCGACTATTCGTCCATTCGAGAGTCGAAGTACTGTCTCTTTAAAAAAAACTTTGACTACATACTTCTCCACTTTAAACCTACCGAACTACAATGTTAGCCTATGGGGACCTTCCCCATAAGTTTTCAAAGCTTTGTCTGATCGAAGGGGCACATTTACTAAGGGTCGAATATCGAGGGTTAATTAACCCTCAATATTCGACCCTTAGTAAATGTGCCCCTTAATATATTAAAAAGCTTCTTAAAATATATTGCCTTAAAACCAAAAAAGAGAGGTTTAACCCCTTCATAAATTATTTATATACTTCTTAATATCTCTGTAGGCTACTATTGCATCAAAAAACATTTGTTTACCAGCGCAGATGAAGCCTTAAAGGAACATGGATAAATAGATAGGCTGTGCAAAATAAAAAATGTTTCTGATATAGTTAGTTAGGCAAAAATGTAATCTTTAAAGGCTGGAGTGACTAGATGTCTAATATAATAGCCAGAATCCAACTTTCTGCTTTTCAGCTCTCTAACTCAGCGACTTGAAGGGGGACCACATAGGACATAACTGTTCAGTAAGTTTGTAATTGATCCTTAGAATTTAGGTCAAATTCAAAAGCAACAGTTATGGCCCATGTGACCCCCCCCTCAAGTCACTGATTGGATACTGCCTGGTCACCAGGGTAACCAGTCAGTGGAAACCAAAGGAGCTAAAAAGCAGGAAGTAGTTTTCTGTTCTGTTACACATCCAGTCACTCCAGCCTGTATACATTATATTTTTGGCTAACTTACTATTTAAGAAACATTTTTTATCTATTTATCCTATTTATCTATTTATCCAGTTTTTATTTTTATACTGAACTATTCTAAGAAACATTTTTTTATCTATTTATCTTATTTATTTATTTATCCAGTTTTTATTTTTATACTGAACTATTATTTTAAAGAGCCATGCTTGGTTTTATTTGTCCCACAAACTGGGACATGTGATAGAAAACTTAACAAAGCTGGCAGCACTAGGAGCTCCCTCTCTTTGCAGAAGCCATATCTCTCACAATAGTAGAAAGAATTACTACTATTTCCCCCAACCAAAGTGTGAAATTGGTGAGCACATTTGATAGTGGAAACAATTTAAATATGATGGGTGTCCTTTTAACATTATTATTATTACACTCTGGTGCTTCCATTGCCTGAATCTCGCCCCAGACTAGGGGGTAAATTTATTAAAGAGTGAAGTTAGAGATAGCCACAGTCCTCTAAATTGAAATTCCGCCACTCTACGTTCATTTCTTTTCACTTTTCATTTTTAAAAGAGTATTTATCAATGGGTGAAAGTCAAAGTTTCAAAATCCCATAGAAATGAATGGAGAGTGGTAGCATTTCACTCTAGAGGACTGTGGCGATCTCTAACTTCACTTTTTGATAAATATACCCCTAGATGTCTGTCTCAATGCCATGTAGACAATTCACAGTCATCATAACTGTTTTATTGTATATTTTATCATTCCTCTAACTTAAAAAAGTATTTTTTTCCTGCCTTGGTTGGGCCTGGCAAGTACTCTAAACATAGTGGCTAGGTCTATTACACTTACATTAGCCTGCCATAGTCTTTTTTAGAAGTCTACATAAGAAATCTAAGGATGTGGCTTTCACCAAGGTAGTGAGATAACTGAAGGTAATGTTTAGTGAGCTTGTTGCTGGTTTCAAAGAAATGTGTAGCATTTGCATAAACCCCCCCCCCAGGTATATCAGTTGAGGTTTTTTTCAGTTATTAAATTTTCATGCTAGTGTAGTGAAAAAATGTTGACTCTATAAATAGATATCAGTGTAGTCTGGAAGAAATATGAAGAACAGTGACTCTTACTGTCGCATAGTTAAAAAAAAACCTTATGTAACTGCAGTGTAATTTCATTTTGGCAAAGTTTTCTTCATCACTTCAATTTGCTTAAACCCTGGTTGTAGTAAATGGCATTATCAGAAAATAATGCAAAGCAAATCATTTTTCCTCTGCTGTGCACAATTATGATATGCTTTGCAAACACATTTTGACTCAACCACCAACAGAGGTTGAAAGGTTGCCCCTTTTTGTCATTTGCACTATAAACTATTTTGGTAAGATATACCCAAAAGTGCTTGAGACAACAAGTATTTTGTTCCACTTAGAAACCAGTTAAATTCACATTTTCAAATCGTGCAGAAAGTGTCAACCCCAATCCATATTTGAATCCATAGCACCCTGTAAGACATAGTTTTAGAACATTTAGATTTATTACTGTCACATTTACTGCAGTGTATACCTCTCATAAAACCTTACTATCTACTGTTATGAGATTGTTATCAAAATTGCATTTCTGAGTAAGATGCCCATCTAAACATTTTTATAGATGTATTCCTTACAAAGCATTGTAAATGGGCACAAAGGTCAGATGTCGGGTGACACACATGTACTTCAGTCGATATAGTGATTTAAAAATGTCCTTTCCCTTCAATCACCAATGTGTACTTGATTCAGAGGGTGAAAGTTGGAAATAGCTTTATAAAACTTCAAGCTTGACCAGAGAGTGAACAGCTTAGTGTTCCTATGTCTGTTTCAGTCAATCAGTCAATATTTATTAACTTCCAAATTAAAAAAACTTGAAAAATTTGAGTTTTTTTTACTATAAAATACTCATTTTTAGTGGAAAAAAAACCCACAAATTTTTCTAGATGTATTATACCCCAGGGATGGAAAAAGTCAGAATCTGAAAATCTGGCATCTCAGACCTACCGAGGTTGTATATAGGTCAATGGGAAAAGTCCCTATTCTATTTGGAAGTTTCTGTGGTCTTCGTTGAAATTAGTCGAAAAAAATGTACAATTCAGATTTTTGCTAGATTTTTTTCATGTTTGTCCTCAAATTATGACTAATTAAAACTATGGAATTGTCACTAATTATTTGGTAACAACATTGTTTGGTTATTTTGCTTTTACCTGTACCCGTGCTATCTGTTTTTAACTTATTCTGGTGTGTTCCTCTTTGGCGTAGTGAAAAGATACAGAGAATAATTCCCTTGGTCCTGTACTTCCTATGCTGAACACCATAAAGGCTGGCATTGCCCTACAAAATGTTCTGTTTGGTGTAGGTTGACTTGAAAATTCTTAAAAATTATTCTTTGACATTTAGAGTTTATCCATGATGAAGGTGATTTTGTGTGTAAGCCATCGACAACACTGGCAAGCAATCAATGACCATAAAATATTTAATTTAGCATTTAAATTGCCTCTTTTCTCATACAATAACACTTTCAGTTGTCGTCAGTATCTGTCTTTATATATCCTGTGGTAAATTTATTGACATCTGTGGCAGTCCAATTGACCTCTTTGAAAAAGTAAACAATGTCATTGTCAAAGAAGATAAATACTATAAAAAGCCATTCTTACTATTTTATGGTAAAATCATAAACCAACATATCTTTAACAGGGCCCTAGGCTAAAAACAATTATCATCTGGTGCTGCGGTGTTTTCAGTGCCTATGTGCCGGTAAATGAAATTAGCGTATGCTGCACTCACAGGTCTTCAGAAAAGTATATATATATATATATATATATATATATATATATATATATATATATATATATATATATATATATATATATATATACATATCTACATCTACATCTATATATATATATATATATATATATATATATATATATATATATATATATATATATATATATATATATATAGTCAAATACAAGAGTCCTCTGCACTCAACCCATTATCAATATATTTAAGACAGCGACATTTTGTGCATACTGCTACTAAAAAATGCCTTACCCTTTAAACAAAACAGGGATTGTTTGTCCATATATTGCAATATATTTAAGCTGGCCAACTACGTCAAAGTCATCCCATATCTGGCCAGTTCTATGCTCAATTTTATCTGATTCATTAAGAATTCTATTGCTTCATTATACATTTTACAAAGGGACTAGGTATTACCTGCAACTTAACTTGCTGCTTTCAAAGTAAACCTCCATACTTGGCTGCCCTTTTTTTAGACACCAGTGGGATCACCTGACTATAGCTGGGAAGGGTGGGAGCTACAACATGGAGCTGGTCACTGCTCCTGTATAAACTATAACAAACAAGGGAAAGTTGTGCTCACCACTATTTTTTAAAACCATTAGGCGGGGGTGCAATGAGGCTGTGACCACAAAATACATATAGTCAAATACAAGAGTCCTCTGCACTCAACCCATTATCAATATATTTAAGACAGCGACATTTTGTGCATACTGCTAGTAGCAGTAGCAGTATGCACAAAATGCAGTATGCACAAAATGTCGCTGTCTGTCTAGTTTATATATATATATGCTTTTCTGAAGACCTGTGAGTGCAGCATACGCTAATTTCATTTACCGGCACATAGGCACTGAAAACACCGCAGCACCAGATGATAATACATATCTATATATCTATATCTATATATCTACATCTATATATATATATATATATATATATATATATATATATATATATATATATATATATATATATATATATATATATATATATATATATATATATATATAAACTAGACAGACAGTAATGGTGAGACATAATTATGGAAATGTGTTACATGTTGTAGGGTTGGAGATCAATGTAAAGAAACATGGAGAATGGGCCATGCTTTTTTTTTATTCATAATTTGTATGTATGCAATGAAGTTTATTGTTAAGTTTTGAACAAACAGGGCAGGTGCAAGGCATTAAGTCACATTTAGAAGACATTTTGAATATTTTCCAGCAGATTGGTCAACATGTAAGGGCAATCATGAAGGATTATGGTAAAAGCTAATCACATTATCCTTGGGCCTGTATCAATGTGAGTGGCAACCTCTGGGTTGTAGACCCAGACATTTCATAAATTACAGTGCTACATGGAGAAATGCCTGGCTAGAAAGACTGGTATTGCAGTTAAGCTAAGCACTGACTCTGTTTAAAATATCTATTTTAATTAATATTTATGCTGTGTAGTGTGTTGGGGAGCATGCTTGGTTGGTGAGACTGATTTGTGGTACTTATAACAATAGAAGACATATGAATGTATATTTGAATAGTTATTTATATATATATATATATATATATATATATATATATATATATAAATATCTCAATATATGAATCTATACACTAAACTCTTGCATCAAACATATTGTTTTTAAAGTTAGGTAACTAGAACAATATCCCGTGATGCACAATATTTTAGGGCTTTAGCGAAAAGAAAGTGCACAGTGCAATTTTGACCACAAGTTATCATGTTATTTACCCACAATGCAACATTTTCCCCTATAATTGTGGCCTCAATAGAAGATGCCCTTTATGCAAATGAGCAAAAAATATTTGGATGTCATCTTTTCTGGTGTTTGGCACCAAAGTGATGCCTGTAACCGATTCTGGGTAATTCTCTATTCAGCTACTATCTACAGAGGAAGCAGACCCTGCAGCTGCAAGGGGTCCCAGGAGGTGCAGGGGACCCATGAAGCCCAAATAATGAGCAATTTCAACATATATTGGTAAAACAAGACAATCTCTGGATATGCTGGGGGCCCTAAAATGTATTTGCTCTGGGCCCAAAACATGTAGTTACTTTGCTGCTTGTGCTCTTCTTATTTTAAAAAGGTTTGAAATATCATTGTAATAGAATACACACAGAAATACCAACGAATCTGTATAATCAGACATGCATATTAATTGGGTATTATACTACATCATTAAACCAGTTTAATGAATAGGACTTGTGCTGGATATACATTTTGCTTATTATTTTAATCACCAAAAAGCAGTTGTTTTTTTAATTTCTTGAGCTACACAGAGCAAGCATGGAAAATGATGCTACTCAATGTTTGGTCCTTGCAAAATAGATAATTAAAATTCTGGTATACAATCACCTCACATACCCCTTTGTTGTAATTGTTTTTTTTTGCATGAGTCCATTATGTAGGGGGGACTATCTGTGCACTAGGAATCTTAATTATCTGCTTTACAAGAACCAAATATGGCGTAGCTTGGGAGAATGCCTTCTCCAGGGCAACAAAACATTACATTTGGCACTGTCCTGAACAGAAAAGGATATTTGTCAGCTTAGCATATAAATAATGGTTAACAACACGCATAAATGAAAGTGAAAGTGATTATGTGAGTAATAAAGAGCGGCCTCTAATATTAGTCAGGGGCGTAACTACAGAGGAAGCAGACCCTGCGGCTGCAGGGGGGCCCAGGGGGTATAGGGGGCCTATGAGGCCCTAATTAATGAGAAATGTCAATATATATTGGTAAAACAGGACAACCTCTGGAAATGTTGGGGGCCCTAAAATTAATTTGCTGTGGGGCCCAGTAGCATCTAGTTACTCCACTGATATTAGTGTAGAAATAAGTTCAGTCTAGAAAAACAGCTTAATATTTAAATTGTAGTATGGGATTCATTATACGGAAACAAGTTATCCAGACAGCTCTAAATGACGGCAATCTCCCATAGACTACATTTCTATTTAAATAATCCAAATTTTTTAAACTAAGATATAATTAATCCTTATTGGAAGCAAAAACCAACCTATCGGTTTTATTTAATGTTAACATGATTAAGTAGTAGACTTAAGGTATGTAGATCCAAATAACAGAAAGATCCATTATCCAAAACAACCCAGTTAAATTAACTGATAAAAGTTAAAGTTGAACTTGAACCCTTCAACCTTGGGGTCCACCTCCTTCAGCCCACTATTGGGTGCAAAGTGCTATAACTGTGTATTTATCTGTGCAGCCATTTAATAATGCTAAAGTGGCAGGAACATTAACTATTTTGTTGTTTATTAGTGTTGAAAGATGGTCTAAGCACCCCTGCTTAAGCACAATTTTCCAGATTTTTGCTCTACTATGAATTCTGGCATACTTCAACATATTATCAAGGATTACTATCTCTGAAATATATTGCTAATCTTTTCCCTTTTATGAAACAAGATTTGGAAATGTATTTTTATTCACTAGTTTATTTAATCTAAAGTCTTTGTTGTCAACACAGCTGAGTTTTACTTTCAAGAAAGGTAGGCGTATAGGTTCTTCTGTTTGGCCCAGTTTATATTATGGGGGCAAACAAAACAGACCTATGCATTGGTTGGATGTCAAAGGTAGCTACAGGTGTGGAATCGCTCATTAACATGCCTGTAGGTATATGTTTCCATTTAAATATTTTGTAGGTAGAAATGGTAACAAAACGTATGCAATACTATTTTATGCCAATTACAGTACCAGTAAGGTTGTTTATTTAGAGACTTGTGAATGCGACCTACAATACGTAGGGAAGACGAGCCAACCTATAAGGACACATTTTTGAGCATTTAAACTGCGTCTCCTGCAAAGATGCTAGTTCAGCTATAGCAAAGCATCTTATGGAACAACATAATGGTAGGACATTTATTTGTTTATGATGAAATTTGCTGCCATTGTCCTTTTCATGAAATATTGGGACATATATAGTCTTCACTTTATTAATTATATTATATATCTTTGATTCATGCATTATTGATTGCTTACGTGACTTTTTAATTTTATGTAATTTTATGTAACTGTGGACTTAATTGATTTTACCATTATAAATAAGGGGTGTCAATAGGGGGCGTTCAAATTTCTGAGGAAGTGACTCACAGTAGCCATGAAATGCGTAAAGCAGTGCTCCATGTAGTGCTCCCTTCCTGCCCTTATCCTGTTTATATGATTTTTACATATTTTGCGTAAAGCTTTGAAATTTTAACCTTTGAACCAAGTGATCCACTTCACCGTGCAGAGGATTGTCTTGGTGCTTTGTGGACATGTGTCCTACGTGATGTAAATAGACCATTTTCATAATAATTTACTTTTTTAGTAGTATGTGCCATTGAGTAATCATGAATAGAAAAGTGCCATTTTGAAAAATGAGGACCGTCCCTTAGGATACTAGGATTAACTGTGCACACAAACAAACCAAACAAACAAACAAACAAACAAACAAACAAACCATACTGTACTGTTAGGTTACATGAACCAATTAACAACTAAATTCTGTCTTTTGCTTTCACACTTCTTCCTGTTACAGTTAGGGGCAGATTTACATAGGGTCGAATATCGAGGTTTTATTAACCCTCGATATTCGACCATCGAAGATAAATCCTTCGACTTCGAATATCGAAGTCGAAGGATTTAGCGCAAATAGTTAGATCGAATGATCAAACGAAAAATCGTTCGATCGAACGATTAAATCCTTAGAATCGTTCGTTTCGATGGATTTTAATCCATCGATCGAACGATTTTTCTTCGACCAAAAAAAACTACCAAAGCCTATGGGGACCTTCCCCATAGGCTAACATTGACTTCGGTAGCTTTTAGGTGATGAACTAGGGGGTCAAAGTTTTTTCTTAAAGAGACAGTACTTTGACTATTGAATGGTCGAATAGTCGAACGATTTTTAGTTCAAAATGTTCGATTCGAAGTCGAAGGTCAAAGTAGCCCATTCGATGGTTGAAGTAGCTAAAAAAACATTCGAAATTCGAAGTTTTTTTCCTCTATTCCTTCACTCGAGCTAAGTAAATGGGCCCCTTAGAGTTGTAGTATTTCTGGTCAGGTGATCTCTGAGGCAGCACACAGACCATTACGAAATGGTGGTTCAAGGCAAGAGATGTAAAAGGGCAATATTTACTTAAATATATATACTAGGAAGATTCTTTAATATGCCACTTTATATGATATAAACTATTTGTTGCTTAAATATTCGTTTTGTTTAAACCTCAAATTCAGACTAATCTCCTGTATTGTTCACACCTGTGATCCCCCTGCATTGTTCACACTTGTGACACCTCTATTGTTTACTGTTCACACCTGAGACCCAGACTAAAACTGCCCATATTGTTCACCTGTTCACACCATATTCAAAATGCTAATGGGGCACCCACACTATGTCACTGTATGTAGTACATAATAGAATGATAGACTTCCCTGTCTCCTGCTCTGTTCTGCCTTCCCTTCCTGTGTGTACCATTCTCTGCTTGCCCAGTGCTGCTTGTGTGTGCCATTCTTTGCTTGCCCAGTGCTGCTTGTGTGTGTCATTCTCTACTTGTCCAGTGCTGCTTGTGTGTGCCATTCTCTGCTTGCCCTACGCTACCTGTGGGATGTATGCCTGTTAGGGGGTTGTTCTTGGGGTTTGTTAGCATTTGGAAATTGTTTTTAAGAGCCCCAAAGGTGTTGGGGGGTTGCTGTATTATCCACAGGGGAGGATGAGGCATATGGATTTAAGGGTATGTTTTTAACATAACTTAAAATTTTCACATATGAGTGATGAGGGATTTCCCTGCAGTGAGCACCAACCATTTGGTTTTTTGGTGTGCTACCACCGTTAATGTGGATATGATCTTAAAAGTTCTTGTGGTAACATGGGTGTGGTTTAAAGGGGGCATGGCCAACACTGACTTCCATTATTTGGCCTCCACCACATAGGCCAGTAAAATGTTGTCCCTCAGTACCACAGAAGTTGGACAGCACTGCTTTACACTAATGTGCCCTCAGCACATTGGGTATCATTGGGAGTTATTTGCTATCATAATATATAATAATTTAATTGATCTCATAATTTAAATAAAGCTTGACCATCCCTGATTTTGCCTTATTTATAAAATAACTTGAATTAATTGGATCAGTGAAAAACTTGATAAAAGAGAGCGAAAACTCAGAACCCACAGAAGTAAGGCATGGTATGCCAGTACGTGGCATCCAATCGCGTTCTCGGGAATATATGTGACTTTTGGTATGGATTTCACATTCTTTCTCTCTCCCCCTAGTGCCCAGGCAGTGGCTTAAATACTCATAGCTAGTGATGGGATGATGATAAATTTGTCTGGCACGAATTCGCTGAAAATTTCCGCATTTCGCCACCAGTGAATAAATTTGCAAATCTCCCGTGAAAATTGGCTGTTGAAAATTAGTCAGCGTCAATGTCTGATTTTCAAAATTTTTACGTGAAAACGTTTTTTTTGCAAAAACTTTCGAATTTTAGGATTTTTTCGTGAACTTTCCAATTTCACAATTTTATACTTATTTTTCTCCGTTTTGCGAATTTTGTGTAAAATTTGCAAATTTTTTAGCTAAGCGAAACAGGAGAAATTCGCCCATCACTATTCATAGCATGCCTATAATCCTGACAGCTTCCATTAAATTGCAAATTCCATCAAGTATAATGGCATGGCTAAAGACTGAGAATAGACTTGCACCCAATGAATATGCTTTCTGAGTTTCTGACCCCCAGTAACTCTACAGTAATGTAGAAGTTGAGGAAAACCTTTTTTTTTTAATATTATTTATAGGAAAGGATGGCGAGAGGAACATTATTCACTCCTATGCTGAACCCTATTTTGTTAGAAGGCTGTTTGTGCAAGCCCACTGGGCCCTCTATTCTGGGCCTCCTGAGGTGGCTCTTCAAATAAATGCATGGTTGCTAATTTGCTAACTGCAAACTGGAGAGCTGCTGAATAAGAGGCTAAATAACTCAAAAACCACAAATAATAAAAATAAAAAACAGTTGCAAATTGTCTCAGAATATCACTCTCACTCCAATTATCACCCTCTGCGGTTAGCAGTGGGCTGGGCACGCTGAAATCTGGTACCTACAGTAGATATATGTATATATATACATATATACATGTATATATACTAGGGATGTAGCGAACGTCGGAAAAAAAGTTCGCGAACATATTCGCGAACTTGCGCAAAAATGCGAGCGGTTCGCGAACGGTTCGCGAACCCCATAGACTTCAATGGGAAGGCGAACTTTAACATCTAAAAAAGACATTTACTGGCCAGAAAAATGATTTTAAAGTTGTTTAAAGGGTGCAACGACCTGGACAGTGGCATGCCAGAGGGGGATCAAGGGCAAAAATGTATCTGAAAAATCTGCCTGTGTGTGCTTGGAAGAGATAGTGTAGGGGGAGAGCTGTTAGTGATTTCAGGGACAGATGATAGTAAGTTTGCTGGCTAGTAATCTGCTTGATACTGCTCTGTATTGGAGGGACAGAAGTCTGCAGGGATTTGAGGGACATTTTAGCTTAGGTAGCTTTGCTGGCTAGTAATCTACTGTTCTCTTTAAACAACTGCCATACGTTGACCTTGTAGGCATTGTTTGCCCAGTTTTTTTGGACGCAGCCACTGAAGCACAGTTGCCAGAAAAAATATGCCATATAAATGCTGAAAATAGTAATTTTTCGCCATACGTTGACCTTGTAGACATTGTTTGCCCAGTTTTTTTGGTTGCAGCCACTGAAGCACAGTTGCCAGAAAAATATGCCATATAAATGCTGAAAATAGTAATTTTTTGCCATACGTTGACCTTGTAGGCATTGTTTGCCCAGTTTTTTTGGTCGCAGCCACTGAAGCACAGTTGCCAGAAAAAATATGCCATATAAATGCTGAAAATAGTAATTTTTTGCCATATACGTTGAGTCAACGTATGGCAAAAAATGACTATTTTCAGCATTTATATGGCATATTTTTTCTGGCCTCTGTGCTTCAGTGGCTGCGGCCAAAAAAACTGGGCAAACAATGCCTACAGGGCAAATAATGCCTAAAAGGTCAATTTATACACTAATACAGTGATGGATACGGATTACGTAAAATATATTATGGCTGCTTGAAAAAAGTCACTCCGGTGTTTTTTCTGGAGACGGTAATATTATGGATATTTAGACAGAATGTGAACAAGGTCACACAGCTAGATGGCAGTTGGTTGAATAACACACTGGGCAAAAAATGCCTACAGGGCAAATAATGCCTAAAAGGTCAACTTATACACTACTACAGCGATGGATACGGATTACGTAAAATATATTATGGCTGCTTGAAAAAAGTCACTCCGGTGTTTTTTCTGGAGACGGTAATATTATGGATATTTAGACAGAATGTGAACAAGGTCACACAGCTAGATGGCAGTTGGTTGAATAACACACTGGGCAAAAAATGCCTACAGGGCAAATAATGCCTAAAAGGTCAATTTATACACTAATACAGCGATGGATACGGATTACGTAAAATATATTATGGCTGCTTGAAAAAAGTCACTCCGGTGTTTTTTCTGGAGATGGTAATATTATGGATATTTAGACAGAATGTGAACAAGGTCACACAGCTAGATGGCAGTTGGTTGAATAACACACTGGGCAAAAAATGCCTACAGGGCAAATAATGCCTAAAAGGTCAATTTATACACTAATACAGCGATGGATACGGATTACGTAAAATATATTATGGCTGCTTGAAAAAAGTCACTCCGGTGTTTTTTCTGGAGACGGTAATATTATGGATATTTAGACAGAATGTGAACAAGGTCACACAGCTAGATGGCAGTTGGTTGAATAACACACTGGGCAAAAAATGCCTACAGGGCAAATAATGCCTAAAAGGTCAACTTATACACTACTGCAGCGATGGATACGGATTACGTAAAATATATTATGGCTGCTTGAAAAAAGTCACTCCGGTGTTTTTTCTGGAGACGGTAATATTATGGATATTTAGACAGAATGTGAACAAGGTCACACAGCTAGATGGCAGTTGGTTGAATAACACACTGGGCAAAAAATGCCTACAGGGCAAATAATGTCTAAAAGGTCAACTTATACACTACTACAGCGGTAGTAAAATAAAAAAAGTAAAATAAA
Organism: Xenopus laevis; assembly: GCF_017654675.1. Classification (NCBI taxonomy): domain Eukaryota; kingdom Metazoa; phylum Chordata; class Amphibia; order Anura; family Pipidae; genus Xenopus; species Xenopus laevis. The sequence continues at coordinate 74,055,064 of NC_054371.1, read as the reverse complement.
AAAAAATGAATATTAAAAAAAAAAATTAAAGTTGGTGCTGCTGAACTACTAGGAGCAGCAGATTAGCACACCAGTCCCACTCCCCAACACTGCTAGACTAATAGCACTGGGCTCTTATAGTAGTAGTAGTAGTAGTAGTAAAACAACAAAAAAATAAATAAAAGCAGTCCTTACAAGGACTACTGTTATTGCAGCAGTCAGCAGATGAGATCAGAAGCAGGACAGCTGCCCACTGCAGCTACATACAGAGCACTGCAGTAGAAGGTAGATTACTAGCCAGCAAAGCTACCTAAGCTTAAATGTCCCTCAAACCCCTGCAGACTTCTGTCCCTCCAATAACAGAGCAGTATCAAAACGATTACTAACCAGCAAACTTTCAACTGTCCCTGAAATCACTAACAGGCAGCAGCTCTCTCCCTACACTATCTCTTCAGCACACACAGGCAGAGTGAAAAAACGCTGCAGGGCTTCGGTTTTTATAGGGAAGGGGAGTGGTCCAGGGGAGAGCTTCCTGATTGGCTGCCATGTACCTGCTGGTCTGGGCTGAGAGGGCAAAAAAAAGCGCCAACAATGGCGAACCCAAAATGGCGAACGTCGCGCGACGTTCGCGAACTTCCGGCGAGCGCGAACACCCGATGTTCGCGCGAACAAGTTCGCCGGCGAACAGTTCGCGCCATCTCTAATATATACATATACATGCTGAATGTTTCATGTGCAAACAGTTGGAATCCTTACAGAAACGGCATGTTGATTGGGAACATCACAGGCTCACATTGGCTGAATATCACAGGAGACAGTGGATCCCGAGAGGTTTAAGGGTGAGTTTATCCCCCACATTATTTGCAAATAATGAGGACTATTGCATGTGGTTTGCACAGATCCTTAATAAAAGCGGACATTATGATTCTTACACTGGAGTTCATTAAAAGAGAACTCAATACGGTTCAGACTGAGATTAAGGTTATGGAGTAACAGTTGCAACAAGGCAGCACAATGGAGGATTTTAATTCCTCAAAACAACAGTTAGAGGTCAATTTGGAGCACTATCGAAAGAAGGGGAAAAGCAGAAATGCTCCAAATTTGACAGAGGTTGGGCATGCGGAGAGATGAAAAAAAACTTTTTTCATCTACCATACAGAGAATCCACGCCCACAATCTGGTAATAGGGTGTATAAAAGCATGAATAACCCTGTTGCCACTGAACTTTTTTAGGCAAAGATACAAAAGGATTACCAGGTGGAATACCGGATAAGGAGGGGCCAGACACAGGAGGCGGAACCTAGCAGCCACAACAGGGTTGCAGAAAGAGAGTCATAAGCAAGTAATATATAATATTTCCGGTAAACAACTAACTTGAACGAAGAGTCTGTTTTAGCTCTAGGATTGAATTTTTGTCCAGAAAACATATCCGATTGGTTTCAATTGGACATTGACTTGTATCGTTTTTTTCACACTTTAAGGTTAAAAGTACATTTTTCAAAAGACCCAATAAAGGACACTGAGAATGTAAATATTTCCAATTTGTATACTACAACTTGGGGACTCTACAACAAGAGAGGCAATAAAAACTCTGTCACAGAGGAATGATATTACTATAAAGCCCTCCGATAAGGGGGGGAGCTATAGTAATCATGGATACTGCTTACTATATAGCTGAAATTGAGTCTCAGCTGGCAGATAGAGAGGTATATTGTAAACTCGGGGGTAGCCTGTTGCCCAATATTCAGAAAAAGATAACCACTTTATTGGATGCTATGGTTGGGCAAGGGGTTATCACTGATAATGTAAGGAAATATTTGTATGTAGACAATCCCAGAACACCCGTTTTGTACACATTACCGAAAATTTACAAGGACCCCTCTTGTCCTCTGGGTCGCCATATAGTCTCATCAGTGGGGTCTATTTTTAACCCCATGGTGACCTTTGGCACCAAAGGCAAGACCCTAATGACTCCACCATTCAGGAGGTCTCCCTTAGTGAGGTAACCGGGTTTGTATTAGCTCTATTATGCAGAAGAACAAGGGAACATTCGGTTGTTATGTTCATCCGTAAGTGATTGTAGAACAGATAGGCAATATGACATAGTGGCTAAAGCGTCCTGAGTTCAAATCCCTGGTGGTTTATTTCCCAGACCTTTCAGGTTTGTCTATGCCTATACAAAACCTTCTCTTCTAGGCTAGTTGGTGCCATTTTCTTCAGGCTGCATTCAAGAGCGATTGCTACTTTGGAGTCTGCATATACAGCATCTCTGCATGTCTGTTCTATAGCGCATACAGCAAATATCCTAGTTTCTCCCCCAAAGGTCCTGATTTTTAAACCCTGGCGGGTACATTTCGGTTGAAATTGCCTTTTTTTTTGGGCTACATTAATAAGCCGCTCCCCTTTTTGGGGCTTGTCTTGGATCCATCCACACTTGACCTTGGTGTTTTCTTAATGAGGACAGCATTCTGTACAAAGGTTGAAAAAATACACAGATCCAATAGCTGCTCACCTCAATATGCTCCCTGGCAACCCAAGTAAGGAAGACCTTCAGGATGAATGGCTTGGCAATTCCAGTGACCAACCTATGGACAAGGTGCTAGATGGGGAAACCATGGCCTCGAGTAGATACCTGGGTAGCCTAGAAGGGCAACCCCTTTGAGAAAAAGGGGCAAGTGGGTAGTGCCATCTCTCTCCAGTGACATCCATCACCAACCAGTTCTGCATTGGCACCGAGTTTCCAGCAAAGATGGGACTCTAACTCATGACCTTTGGTACCAAAGGCAAGGAGCCTAACGACTCCACCATTTGGGAGGTCTTCCTTAGAGTGGTACCCGGGTTTGTATTGACTATATCATGCAGAAGATGGACTGCAGGCACTGCCAGTCAATGTAGAGGCACAAGGGAACATACATTTGTTATGGTCATTCATATGCGCTTGCAGCAAGGATAGGCTCTGTGACGCAGCGCGTATAGTGCCAGTTGTTTGGCTGAGAAGTCCTGAGTTCGAATCCCTGTTGAATTATTTCCTGGACCCTTCAGGTTTGTCTATTCCTGTACAGAACCCTCTCTTCTAGGCTGATTGGTGTCATTTTTTTCAGGCTGCATTCAAGAGCGACTGCTACTTTGGAGTCGACAAATCTGGCATCTCTGCATGTCTTTTCTATGGTGCCTGCAGCAAATGGCTTGGTTTTCCCACAAAGGGCCTGGGGTTTTAACCCCGGCGGGTACCTTTTGGTGGAAGTTGACTTTTCTTAGGGCTACATTAATGAGTTACCGACCGATTTAAGGTTTGGTAAACCGGAACCTCATTGTGCAGGTCTAGACGCCCTTTTTGGGGCTTGTCTTGGATCCATCCTCACTTGACTTCGGTACATTTCTTCATGAGGACAGCGTTCTGTGCAAAGGTTGAAAAAAGCCACAGATCCAATAGCTGCTCACCTAACTGAAACAATACGCTCCCTGGCAACCCAAGTAAGGGAGACCTTTAGGATGAATGGCTTGGCAATTCCAGTGACCGACGTATGGGCAAGGTGCGGAACCCATGGCCTGAAGTAGATACCTGGGTAACTTAGAAGTGAAGCTCCTGTAGGTAAAGGGGCAGTCAGGTAGTATGGGTACTGCAATCTCTCTCCAGTCACATCCATCACCAACCAGGTCTCCATTGGCACTGAGTTTCCAGCAAAGACAGAAATCAAACTCATGACCATTGTCACCAAAGGCAAGGAACCTAATGACTCCATCACTTGGGAGGTCTCCCTTAGTGGGGTACCCGGGTTTGTATTGACTCTGTTATGTGGAAGATGGACTGCAGGCACTGCCAGTCAATGTAGAGGCACAAGGGAGCATTCGTTTGTTATGGTCATCCGTTAAGGGCTCGCAGCAAGGATAGGCTCTGTGGCAATAGCACTGATTGTTTGACTGAGGAGGATTCCTGACTTCAAATCCCTGGTGGATATTTCCCGGACCTTTCAGGTATGTCTATGCCTGTACAGAACCCTCTCTTCTAGGGTGGTTAGAGCCATTTTCACCAGGCTGCTTTCATGAGCGACTGTTACTTTGGAGTCTGGATATCCAGCATCTGTGCATGTCTGTTCTATGGCGTGTGCAGCAAATGGCTTGATTTCTCCCCCAAAGGGCATTGGGTTTGAACCCCAGCAGGTACCTTTCAGTGGAAGTTGCCTTTTCTTTAGGGTGCCTTCACTAATCAGCTTCTCAAATGTTTTTTAAGCTATCTACAGACCCCTGTCTTTGTTAAACATTGTACCAAGGTCAACTGCGAATGGATGCAAGGCACACCCCAAAATGGCAGTGTGAGTAGGTTCCCCTTCCTTCCATCACAGGCAAGCTACCTCCCCCCAACCTTGGCAATCCCATTGACTGACCTAGGGGCAGACAGCTTGCCTCTCCTTCTATCAAAGGCAGGCTATCTTCACCATGGCGTGGGTCCATTGATTCAAGAAGCACTGTCTTATATACGAGATATGGGACATTTTTTGGAATGTTTAAATTTGATATCTAAAGACAATGGAGGTGAAGTAATACTGGCAACATTAGTTGTGACCACTTTATATACCTCAATACCTCTCAATGAAGGCAAAGAAGCCTGTGAGTCATTGCTGAAAGAAAGGGCTAACTATTCGTTGCAGCAGGTTACCTTCTTTATGCAAATGTTGGATATCATTTTATGCTCTAATTATTTCACTTTTAGGGATGACTTTTTTCTTCAGCTGCGTGGGACAGAAATGGTATCCAAAGTCGCCCATCATATGTGAAAGCCTTCATGAGATTTTTGTCTATCATGATGTGGACAACATCAGTCATTGTGTGACTTGGTTTAGGTACATCGACGATATTTTTGTTGTATGGTGGGCTGACGCCCCTATCCCAGTTCCATGCCAGACTGAATGAAGTCCATCCCTCTATTTCTTTCTATTTCACTTACTCATGATGTTCAAAAAATCCAATTTTTGGATGTAATGGTGTACAAGAAACAGGGAGGTGGAATTGATACATCATTGTTTGTGAAACCGACAGACCAAAATCAACTTTTACATTTCTCCATGTAAAAGTTATCACCAGAGTCAATAGAATAGTAAGTGACCCAGATGAAAGCTTTAGACAACAAGGACTAATGTAATGTGTCGTAAATTCAGAGAGGCTATCCAGAAACGATCATACAGGAGGCTAGATATAGAATGGAAACTACAAAGGCTAAAAAAAATAATTATAGAAGGATCCCTTTTTGTTGCAAACTTTAATAAACAGAGCCAATAAATCAATAATATTTTGTTCCATCACTGGCACATACTCCAAAGAGCCTATCCTCTTAAGGAATTCACTTCTCTGCCACTTATGTCCCATAAATGGGGCAAAACAATTGGGGCTACTATAATAACAGCCCAAATAAAGAAAAAGTTATTTGTTTTGGACATTCCAGGGAGCCGATAGGCCCCCTGACACACTGTACATTTATGAAATCGCTTTACATGTATTTTAGAATATGCTGTGTATGTATTGTTCTGTCTGTGTGGCTTCATTTATATAGGGGAGACCACACAGATGATCAAGTCTCATATTTCACAGCACAGGTCTTCCATTAATTTGGGTAATATGAACTTACCAGTATCAAGACACTTTATAGAAAAAGGACATAATGCAGATCAACTTAAATGTATGATTTTGGAGACAGTCCCTTTAATAAAAGGAGGAGGGGATATGGAATTGCTTCTGAAACAACAGGAAGTACGGTGGATATATAAGTTAAAAGCCAAAAAGTCACCTAAAGGACTAAATAGGGATTGTGACCTGTACCTTTTCCTTTAATATGATGTAATGGATTTCAGTATATATTATGCATATGTTGGAGAGATGATGACCCCTAATCTAAAACGAATAGATAATAGGGGATGGAATTACCCATATATTCCCATGGTATGAGCAATAGATATGTGTAGATAAATAGATAAATGATAGCATAGGCCTGACCATGCATATATTATCTCTTGATACTATGTATGTGAAGTCACTTCCTGTGTGCCTTGTTAAAAGTGTATGACCAATTGTCTGTATATAATTTTTTGGCTTTAAAAAAAGCTTGCCGGAAATGTAACCTGTATTTTTATTCTTCTCACTTAATACACTTTTGCAATTTGTGAGTGCTGCCTTGTGTGTGTGTGTGTGTGTGTGTGTGTGTGTGTGTGTGTGTATATATATATATATATATATATATATATATATATATATATATATATATATATATATATATATATACAGTATATATATATAAAACACATTGTTTTATACACTTATATATAATATTTATGATGGTTATATAATATTAGCTGGGTGTAAATTTATCTCCTACACTGGCGAAGGTGGTCACTTGTTATTTATTTAATTGATTAAATCTGATGGCGAGCACCGATTGGTTAGTTTAAACACACTAGGTTATTTAACCCTTCGCTGCCAGCCGATTTGACTGATTTGGTACTTTTATTGCCAGACCTTTTTTGAACATTTTGTACTCTTCCACTTTTATGGGCCTTTTAATCAGGAAAACAATACATGTTTTTTTTTCAGGACAAACTAAACTTTCAAAATATGCTAGAATTGTGGTGTAATTCCACTTCTGTAAAAAAAACATAGGCTTCTAAGTGTCAAATAAAATGAAAAAAAGCATGTTTCACATATATCAGAAACATTATTTATTTTATGTACGAAAGCACAGCCGATTTAGAAAGGTCTATGTCTCCTGAATGCGCCAATACCAAATATATATAGTTTTATGGAGATTTCTCACTTGTAAAGATCAAAATCTCCAAGCAGTACACTACTAAATTTTCAAAGCACTCCTCCACAAAACGGCATACTTATGATTTCAAGGCCAAACATTCCATTAACAATAGGTTTACCCTAGAAAACTACCCATAATTAGAAAGAACAGATTTTAGAGAATCAAAAATGTGTTAATATATCTATGTACTCCCAACTACCAAGTTGTACTTTTTCTCTAAAGTTATAATTTGTTATAGAAATTAGTGATTTTTTTGAAAAATTACCTCAAAGCTTCGAATCTAAAGTATCATATCTCCCACACATCATTAGGTACCAATGTAAAACACCCTAAATTTGAATGCCAGGAGTCCATTGAACAGTTTCATGCCTAATATGTATAGTTTTATCTAAGCATGTGGCATATAGGGGCCCCAAAATATAGAGACCCCATTCAAGCTATCAGTTCTGTAATTACAGATACTGCAAAATCAACACATTTACATCATGTTCACCCCAGAAAACCATATATTTTTGGAAATGACACATTCTCCCAAATCCAAATTGGGTATGCATGTCTTTCTACTCCAAAGCACTGAGCCTCAAAAATCCCATCAAAACTTTCACCCTACAGCATTTCTCTAATCACAGCATGTGATACATGGTTTCTGTACTAATCAAAAGCATCCTTTGGAAGGTGTCATCCTTTTAGGACATGGGGAAGGGGACTGATGTTAAAGGGGTTGTTCACCTTTGACTTAACTTTTAGAGTGATATTCTGAGTAATGATAATTTTTTCTCCAGCCATGGATTTTTGACAAAATTCTGCATTTCACCCTTGGGCAAATTTTTTGCCGCAACAAAAAAGTCGCAGGGACAAAAAAAGTTGCCACAAGAAAAATCACCCATTGACTTTAATTAATTTGGAGCAAGTTGAATTGAGTTGAATAAATAACTGATACATATGAATCAGAGAGGGCCTAAATAGAAAGATGAGTAATAAAAAATAGCAATAACAATACATTTGTAGCCTTACAGAACATTTGTTTTTCAATAAGGTCAGTGACCCCCATTGGAAAGCTGGAAAGAGTCAGAAAAAGAAGGCAAATAAATTCAAAAGCTTTAAAAGAACAAAGGCTAATTGAAAAGTTGTTTAAAATAAGCCATTCTATAACATACTAAAAGGTAACTTAAAGGTGAACCACCCATTTAACTGAAATTTTTGTAAGGTTGCTAGAATCAAAGTTGCACTGGCTATGAATTATAGGGAAGTTTATGTGTCTTGGGTAAAGATTCTGCTAGAACAAGGTTGCACTTATTGATGGTGTTCATTAGGTACTTGTGTCCTAACATGCTCCGTACTCTTCTACTGACAATGGAGAACCCTGAAGCTACTTCCACCCTAAATGTGGCGGTAATTCAAGGGTTCCCACAGTGGGTTGTTCAATATTAACAGCAGACTTATGCTTTTGAGTGTAACTATGGAGAAAGCAGACCCTCTAGTTGCAGGGGGGAGATGTAGAATGTCCAGTAAGTCCCTAATAGATGAACAATGTTAATATATCTTGGTAGAATAGGTCAACGTGCCAATGTTTTTGGGGCCCCAAAATGTAATAAGTTGCGGGGCTCATTAATATCTAGTTACACCACTGCCTATTTCAAAAGAATCACACTAATTCTGTTATAACGCTGCATGCTCAATCGCAACTCTGCATGCTCTAATTTGCACCTGTTTCCTAAAAAAATGTACACACAGTTGTGTTAGTATTGAAGCAGAGGGAGGAATTGCAGCTGACATATTTATTAATATGTCCCTCAGTATATGGGGTATTTCAGTTAAGGCAGAAATATGACTACGCTGAGGTCTGTGGAACAAAGATACAAAACAATGAACAAAATATAAGGAATAATTGTATAATTGTAATTTTAAACACATTTATTTTCTGGACAATAACAGAGACCAGAACACATTATTTTGTTAAATACATTATAAATGAATACCGTGTTGTGTTCTCATATACACATTATAAATGAAGCTTGATGAAAATGTGCCACTTTGCCACCAGAGTTCAGTGAAAATGCTTTCAGTCCCAAAGTATTTCAATTTGATTTTGATTCCAAAATTTGCATAATTAATTTGCAAATTTTTAAAATGAAGTGCCTAAGAGCTTGAACATAGACGTAAGCTTTCAAAGGATAATGGTAATATTATTCATAATTTTGATTGTCATTAGAAATTACAATGAGTAGCTGAGAATGAAAATTAGAAGCACTATCTCTAATTTCCTAAGTGCAAATTACTAAGGTCATACTTGCTAAAGCAATTATTGGAAATTTTATATGGAATAAATGCATTAGATACATCCTGTATCTTGGCCAAGCAAGCACTTGAGAATATTAAGCAAATTATTGAAACTGTACGGGCCTCAATGAAATGTGGATTAATGGATTTTTTACTAATCTAGGAATAGTATTAATCTGAAGCACTGATCATATGAGATTGCATAAAACAAGAATATTGACACATTACAGAAGTACATTCATTAATTATTAGGGCTTTAGGGATTGTTTTCTCGCAGTATGAAAATAAGTCCTTGCCTACCTTTTTTTTTTGCAGGTATGGGATCCGTTATCCTGAAACCCATTATGCAGAAATGTTCCACATTATGGGAACCTCACACTGGCAAATTCACTGAAGGGCAAATTTTCACCTGAGAAGGCTTCGCCACACTTCATGCCACTTTGCCAGGTACAAATTTTCTTTCACTACGCTAATTCTCTAAAAAGTCAAGTTGCGTCTCTGTAGCGAAATGCTGGTTAAGTTTCACTAGCATTAATTCGTCAGCATGAGCATTTCATCATGAACTTTAGCTAACGTTCATTTCTGCCTATCGAAACTTTGTTAGTACTCTTGCGCTTAGGTCAATTTGAATAGGGCGTTTACATATACTGTAGGTCATATAGACGATTTTATTATAGATGTTGGTGAAAATGCTTGAAGTGGCCACTTATTAAAAGTGTCCAAGGAAGCAAAATAAAGACAAAAGAGATCCTCTAATGCCCTAGACATGAACCCACCCTAAAACAAATAGTTAAAAAAAATGTTAAAACAAAAATTTTTAATAGTTGCAGCTAGTGATGGGCAAATTTGTCCCGTTTCGATTCACAACGAATTTCGTGAATTTCTAGCGAAATTTGCAAAACTGCGAAAAATTCTCAAAACATTGATTTTGACGCCTGTGACAATTTACCAGCGTCAAAATTGCCAGCTAATTCACAAATTTATTCGCCAGCGGCAAAACTGGCAAATATGCAGCGAATTTGCGCCTGGCAAATAAATTCGCCCATAACTAGTTGCAACTTTTAGAGACAATTCCACTATAAAATATGAAAAACGCCAGCTTTTTTAACATTTTCATGACTTTTTGGCATACTGTAAAATTCGTACTTTAGTGAATTTGCGGAGTAACGATAATTTGGGGAGTAACGTTCATTCACATGAGCAAAAATGTGCCTGGTGAAAGGGCGCAACACTGCTCTAGCAATGGTCTGTTTCCCTAGTGAATTGTCCTCTACGCCTGTAAACCAGCAATGTCGCTGCGGATCGGATTTCTGGCAAATTTTCGCTAGCGATGGCTGCTTCTCCCTTTAGTAAATCTGCCCCACAGATTCTACTTTAATTATATAATTCAAATTGTAAATTATTCTTTATTTAAATATTAATTTCATATTTGCCTTCAAAAGTCCTAACTATTAAAGATTTTTGTGTTAACATTTTTTTTCCAACCATTATTATTACACATGCCCAAGGAAGCTAAATAAGGTATCCGCTAATGTCCTAGACATGAGCCCAACCTAAAACAAATGTGGCATGCCCATCAAATGGTTGGGGAAAAAATGTTGGTTTTTTTTTGCATTTTTCATATTTTATAGTGGAATTGTCTTTAAAAGTTGCAACTATTATAATTTTTTGTTTTAACATTTTTTTAAAACTATTTGTTTCAGGATGGGCTCATGTCTAGGCCATTATAGTATCTCTTTTGTCTTTATTTAGCTTCCTTGGGCATGTGTAATAATAAGTGGCCACTTCAAGTATTTGCACTAATCTCTAATAAAGCTGTCTATACGACCTATATGTACCCGCCCTATTCAAATTGACCTTTATAAGAGTACTAATGACGTTTTGGACGGACTGGGCTGGTGGGACACAGGGAAAAACTTTGCAGGCCCTGGCATTTGTTGGACCTACTGCCACAGGCCTGCTCCCTGTTCCTCACTTTGGGTGTTCAATCTCACCTCCTGATCATGGCAGGCATAGAATGTAAGAAATTAAAAGGCATGGGGCAGGATTGCACGTGTAGAGGGGGAGGCTAGTGCCAGATTTGATAAGTGTAGGATTTAGAAACTGGGGTGGGGGCCCTAAGGTGGCAGACCTGGTGGGCCTCGGACACCCCAGTCCTACACTGTATACAGTCCATACGCATATTTAATATTTGATAAATGTTTTGTTCTACAATATTATCCACACAAATGTGATAATCTCTTGGCAGGAATACGGGTCAAGTACAGCCCATGAGAGTGAGAAGGGAGAGGGGATGTGAATAAGTGCAGCAGTGTCTGGGAAGTGCAGTAGTTAAGAGTTTGCCAGATTGCAATGTCATAGGTATAGAGGCAGGAAAGGAATTATGTGATTGACAGGCAAATTTATTACAGGTACTAAATTAAAAATGGATTTTATGTTTCATTTGAAGAAAAAGCTTTTATTATATACATATTTACAAATGGGTGAGGAGTGCACTTTAAAGTTCTCTAAAGTGTGGTTCAATGCAACCAACCACTGCAAATAGTAAGATATTGAAAACATGTAGTGCTGACCACCAGCAAATCATGAAGAAGTGCAGTAGACTAGAAAATGTATAATGCTGTTTGGTTGCAATGGATCATTAGATCTGGTGCAGCATGGCACCTCAATTTTTAAAATGTAAATGTTATCAAGGATGTTGTTCATAAGTGTTTGCACCCATATGAATATTTAAGCATGAATGTGTTTTAAATGGAGTAGCTAAATGATGAACTCTAATTTTAAGTAATGAAATGTATATTCAGTATGTAGTGGTGTCAAGAGCAAGACTATTGTGTGCAAAAGGTGTGAGTTACAACACACCTTTATTTAGAGCAGTTTCTATTGTATTATTAAGGCACATCTATTTATCTGTAACACACATCTTTTTACTGTGTATGTGTGAAAGTGATAGAGATGGGGCCTCTCGTGCCTATTCCCTCTGCAGATCAGAGATAGTGCCCAGTTCCTTCTCCCTACACTCTACAGGGTGTGCCCCTGGGAATGTTTCCTGTGTCAAAAGCCATCAGGTGTTCCCTAGCTACAGAGTTACAGTTTTCCTCTCTGAAACTGGCCAGATATCCTCACATGGCCTATGGAATGCTGGACAACTTTACAGTTCTGACCATACCTACCTCATTGTGTCTGTGTTTAAGTACTTTCTTTGGCAGTTCTGATGCAAGTAAACTATTGGTCATCCAAACAATTATGTAAACAGCATAGACTTTGCATTCCAAAACCTTGATATCAGAGTACACATTTGTCGACCTTATTTTGCTTGTGGTTGGCTTGAATGACAGTAATTCATGGCCTCAGTTTATGTACACCTGTGCTTCTTGTGCCAGGCTTTCTAGGAGTTTCAACTTTGTTGTTTGACTTTGTTCTGACATGGTACTTGCAGTTTTCCATACCAAGCTCCACATGTCAGATTTTGCTCCAGGCCACCAGGAGCAACAAATTCTTCTAGATGCATATAGTTCTACTTCTTCATCTTTCCCATCAGGAAATCTACGGCAAAGGCATAGACTGAGACTGTCCTTGTCCCACTGTCATGCTCTTCACTAGGGCATATGCCCAGTGGACTGGGGGAGGGGGGAATTTTAATTCTTAATGAATATATTATTACTATTGGCTGACATGTTAGCCTAAGTTATGTTAATATTCTCTTGCAATTTTTTTCAATAAAAAACATTTAAACCCTACACTCTACATTTTGAGAGGGATCTGAGACATATTAGGGGTAATTTACTTACTGCAGATGCACTGTGAATAGTGCACTTTTTCAAATGAAATCACTATTTTTTTTACTTCCAATTAAGTTTTTCCCCAGAACTTCCCCTTGCAGTTGCAAAGGGGCAGTTACACATGATGGTGGCTGACAAAACAAATGCAGTTGCACTCACTCAAGGAGCACATGTTAAAGCAAGTACCTTTAATGAATGGAGTTTTTCATATAGCTTACTGGGGAATTTGCAAACCTGTAACTGCAATGTGATAAACAAATGATCTATAAACAAATGGCTCTAGCTTTAGCAAAATACCATTTCAATAAGTGATGAAGGGTTTTTTAAACCTTTGATTCATAGCCTTCTGAACATGTTGTAATACTTACACAGGTAGCATTGAAAGCAGTAAATTCCTGTGCATTTCAAATTACCTTTGCTCAAGCAGAAATTAACTTTATATGACACATATATATTCTGCCTCGCTCAGAATGAATGTTGTTATTTAATCCAACATGTCTGGTTTGACTATAATATACAGTGCTGAGATACTAAATACCCAATGGCAAACTGTGCACATTTAAAACAGTTTATTTAGTTTTGAAACAAACCATAATATGTTTTAAAACAAAAAATAGACTATTGCCTCTGTCTTTAGCCACAAATACAAATTTTAAGTGATATTAATGTATTGTAGTCATTAGTCATATTCACAAGTATTTCATATTTAACCACAAGATGGCAATAATGTATTGTAGCCACATGTTAGTAGGCACTGCATGTGTTATTGAAAAAAAGGGAACTAGTTTCACAATCTCTTTTCTCTAATCCTAATGGTTAGGGATTTACATGGTTTGTTTGTGCTCAAGAATCACTCCTTTTTATAATGAAATAGGGTTCAAATAATTTTTTTTCCAGTTAAACAAATGTTTGAACCAGTGCCCTTCTCCTCTATGTTATAAAAAAAACTGTGCTCCCACAACCTTTCCTTTTTCCACTTTGAATTGTAGCAGATTTATTCTGTTCGGAAGTTCAGCAGCTATGCTGCAGGCCAGGTTTCCATGTGGTTGTAGCACCCCCACACCCGTCCCTTTAAATGGTGGCCCCATGCCTTTGGAAATTGGTGTTGGTCTGGGCATTTTCTCTCTCTTAAAAGCCGCAAGCGGCGGGAGGATTAATCTCATGGAACCAATGCTGTGGTCTAGGTTATCGCTCTCCTTTTAAAGCTAATGACGGGGGAGGACTAAGCCCTATGATTGAAACCAATGCCCAGGTCGGGAGACCTTAATTTTAGGTAATGCTCTTATGCCGGGAAGCTTTAGAATTTGAGTATTACGACCAGAAGTAAATAGTTAGGGACCGCCATATGGGTTTTACCTTGACGTGGTATGGTGGCTTATCAAATTTTTGATCATAATTTTGTAACTAAAAAAACGCTGTCTTTGTAAATAAATGCATCTGCATAGATTACTTATGTGAAAGGGGACTAGGGAATGTGCATTGATCAATCTCTTTTCTTTTTCTCTATGTCTGAACCTAGAAAACATACATTCCTTTACTTCAATAAAGTAAGATATGTGTCCATTGAATAACATCATTAGTTAACATTGGATTAGTGAAAGCTCATTCACATACAATATTTATCTAGTTGCATTTGTCTAAGTAAGTATATGTATTTGTTTTCTTAAATAACAGCTTTAATAACAGCTAAGCCATTGCAGCACATGTGTCTTGTCTACCTTGATTCATTACTTTCTTTCTTACATAAAGCAATGACAGCATATGAATCTATAATAGTACAGCATTTCTCAGCCCTTTAGGCTGGATTGTATCCAGTCTCAAAATTAATATTATGTTTTAATATAGGTTTTCATTGACTCCATAACATTTTTAAATTCTGTCATTTAAAATATGCTGTGTTATAAAATATTATATTCTCTTTTTGTCAACTAAAAATAATTTACTAATAATATATTCTCTGTCTTCAAAAATGTTAACCGACATATCATAACAAAACATAGATGCTGGGCATCTCAGCTGCATATAATCCATCATCCCATGGTTTATTGCTGAAAGTTTATTTACTGTATGAATAATTTAGACGTTGTCTAATTTACCATAAGCCTAAAAAAGTTTACCTATGAAGCTCTAGAAAACTTGCTAAACTGGCTAAGTAAAAAGCTCATTTTAATTTTGGGCCATTTTACATTTAAGATAATATGCCCACCAACACAAGGATTACCACATTTATATTTAGCAACAACATTGTACTGGAGTTTGTGGAAAAGTAGGCTTTTCATTCATACAAGGTGCAAATATGTTAAAGTATTTTGGGCTCAAATATTTGCTTCTATTAACATTTGCTTAAAATTAATCCTTTAAAGATGAGTCCTTAACTCATCTGAAATCTAAATCTAAAATACTACCTAGAAGTAAGAGCACCCTCTACATCTGAAGAAACAAATGTAACACCTATTTGGGCTGCATAGCACACAAATAGTTAAACTGTCCAGCTAGCAGTAGAAGCATGGGTTACACTGCGATTTACACAACAGGGTCAGGGCCTAGCCATGTGGAAGTGTTCCCTCTATGGTGTAGTGCAACTACATCCCCCAGGCTACTGTGCATACAACAAAAGATGGGCGCCAGGAGGTTCACAGAGCTGCAGGCATTAGGCATTTCTCACAGAGGAAAGGTCTCCATTAGGCATTTGCAGTATTCACACACATTCCCTCCTGGAAGTTGTCAGGCAAGCAGCTTCTACCCTACAGTCCCTCTTCACTGAGGTCCCTGACTGGAGGCAACACATAAAGCCTCTGGGAAGCTACTCCCTTACTGCAAATCCTTGTTGGAGCTTCAGCTGCTCTTTCTCTCTGACCTCTCTGCCTTTCTCTCCTAGAGAGACTATGACAAGTCTGCCCTAGTGTAACTATTCCTCATTCACGGGGTTACCTGGTCCCCGACTTCTTCTCCAAAGCACATGGGCCTTTCTGGGCCTTTCTGGGCCTTTCTGGGCCTAGCTGTGCCCAGGCTCTCCTGAGCACAACCAGCTGGATCACCATCCACAGGCCAAAGAGGAAGTGGCCACTCCCTACACACACTATATAGCAGTGTAGCAGGGGAGTGTCATTCTCTCCTGGCAGATCACTCTAAGAAAAAGGTGGGGGCCTTAAAGCTGCAGGGCAGATTAACCCATAGGGGCCCCTACACATATACATTTCATAAATTGCCAAGAGAAACTTGAATACAATGAGGAAATACTTCTGCAAATTTATCAAATGCAACCTCTAAACAAATACCATGTATCTGATTTATGCAATTGGAGATTCCTTATTTCTCCATCTTCAATAGAACTGGGACAACCTTCTTTACAATTATTTCTAGAAATAAATGAAAAATTTGGCAACTGGACCCTCATCATATAACTGTTGAAACCATAGGATAATTTTGAACTATGCATGTATGTAGGCTATGCCTTGTACATGCGATGTTCCTAGAAATTAAAGCTACAATAAAGGGGGTATTTACTCAAAATTTTCCATTGTTTTTATTAAAACAAAGTCGACCTAACTCCCATCCAGGAATTTTATTTATCACAAAATCAGCTCAAAAAAATTGGTGGGAAAAGTTGCATCAAAATTGTGAGACAATTAGAATAGTACGACTTTTTCAAATTTGATGCTTGAATTGTATGATTTTTTCGAGTTGTCCTGAAAACCCTGACTTTTTTGGATTATTTTACGAAAACCAGCGCAGATTGCAATGTCAAGAAACATATTCAAATTGTAAAATGACCTCAACGGATTTTAGCTGGAGTATTTTTGGATTCAGATTTTTAGCAGGCAGCATAAAACTCTAAAATTTCTCTAATCTCTAAAAATGCATTGTTTTTTTTCTGTAAAAATGTAGTTTTCCCCCATAAAAAACTCAAGGCTTTATAAATACAGTAGGTCGTAAATGTCATCAATGTTTTTCTGACATTTGGTATTTTACTCAAAGTAATCTATTAGTAATCTCTTTAACTAAGTTTACCAACTTTGTAGTTGTTTTGTATTTGTTGTTTTAGAATTATTAACATCTCTGTTTTGTATCTCTAGAAAGTTAACCATAAAATAACATCTAGTTGTTATAGCCGTGAGTAATGCGCAGCAGATTAAAGCATCATAGCTGGAGTAGATATTTTTTTTTCCATGTCAGTGACCCCAGCAACCAGGTAGTATCTTCACTGAAGATGAAAAACAGGCTGTATAGGAGCATTAATAATTCAAAAATCATACAAAATAAATGGTGAAAATCAATGGAATATGTCTATTTATTACATGTTAATAATAATGGTGAGCATCCTCTTTAAATAATTGTTAAATTATGGTAGTCCTAGAATATAGGTAATTTTAATCAGAGGCATTTATCAATTGTTTAAAACAAAATATTTCCATTTGTAATATACAGTAGTTACAATGTAACCTTGAATATTTTGCCAAAAGTGTCTTCTATTAGTTACTGATGACCAGTTTCCCATTCGCCTGAACTCATAAAAAGTGTTTTCTCCTTTACAAAAATGAAAGTCACATTACATGGTGTAATGCATCCACACACTATAGCCAAGGTAATAATGCCTGTATACAGAAAGTCTAGACCATAAATCAGATACTATTACCTTATTCTGTAATAAAATTTACATTGTGTTATTAAAAATTTATAATGTGTTATTAAAATAGTTGAGGGTTTGTTTCTGATTTGCAGCATGCAGTCATAATAAAGCTCTCAAATTTGATAAACTGCTGTTTTATTTTCAGTTTAGCAAGCACTGGCATTTTGTGAAAGATATAATGACCTTCATGTAACTTCTACCTTGCATACAAAGCAAATGAAACTGACCAGTGCTGTGTTTTCTTATTCGCAGGGCACTAAGACATAGAAAATTAGATTTAATATTATAGTTATAAAAAAGTGATTTGTGTTGTACAATATTTAGTTCATAGATTGCAAAGTGCAAACTTGTGTAAAGACATCATTTTCAGAAGCGTGGATAGTAGGTGCTGAGCCATTAATACAAGCAATTTTACCTGCTTACTACAATGTAACATCATCTTTCTAGTGATTGATAAATTGAGCCCTGTTTAATCATCTTGAACTGGAAGAATTTAGTGCTGATTAGAAAGATTTCCTTCTGACTGTCGCAACAACTTTAAACTGCATGAACACTAATTGCATTTTTAATGGAAAAAAAAAAAGAATAGATGGCATAATAGTAATAATTTTGCAGTTACTGGTAGGATGTATCTTAAAGACCACCAGAAACAGATCATTACAATCTCTAAATGTTATACACCAACTATGGGAATTGTATAAAAAAAAACTTTGAAGTCCAAACAACACAATAATCACTTTTAAAACCAATTTTAATTGACACTATAGAATTTCAATATGGGCGAGGGTTTACATAAAAGACATTGAACTTGGGGAGAACTTTGATCAAGACTTGAAATCTGTTTTAATATAAAGAGGGGAAAGAGGGAAAAATATTATATTTGTGTTGTATGTCTTATGCTTCCTTTAAAAACATGTGTATAATGAGTTGCGAAAAGGCAATTGTGTCTTAATTTTAAAAAACCCCATTAAAGGGAAATTACAATTAGTTTTGAATACAATCATACCTGAATAGGGACAGCCTATTTACAGATCCATTTCAGATTCTTACAATCCTTCAAAAGTCAAGTTGCCAAGAGAGAAATGCTTATAAAGATTACAATTATATCAATGAATGATCTAAAACAGTATCTAAAGATCTAAAACAGTTTCTAAAGATGGGGATTGTAGGCTTTATTTAAGTCAATTAAGTCAGTTATTTTGGTCAATATGAGCTTTTTCCGACAGTTGAGCCTAAAAAACGTTTTCATACTTGCATCCTTGCATCCAAAGGTGTTCTGTGCACATTGGTATAGTTGCATTCAACAGTCATCAGCCCTTCCAGCTTTCCTTTTCAAAATTTAACACTGCTGCACCTTATGATGCACCCTCCTGACCAAATAGTAGCGCAAGGGTTCCCTGAGAGCCCTGCAACTATCGCTGCAGTGCAGTGGCACCTAAAGAATCAGGCACAGATGTCACTTGAACACGAACCATTGGACAAGAAATCAGACAAACTTTGAAAACATTCTGTGCAACTGTTTTCACCTATGGCAAAGCAGAACTACTGCGTTCCATTTCCAAGCTTGCATTGCACGCACAATAATGCATGAATTCTGTAAAAAACAAATGCTTTGTGTGAAAAACAAGGTGATTGCATCAAAAACTGTACTTTAATATAAGCATCACCTTGCTGAAATAAGAAACTTCCATCAATTAAAAATTCTGTACCATTTATGAAATAACCTAGTTACTTCACTCTCCCCCTCTGAGCAACCTGTCTCTCTTCATTCTGTCTTCATGCAGTAGGTGGAGTCAGTTAGGTTTAATACATCCTTTAGGGGGGTTACACCTGTAACCTAGGTGCTCACTCTTTAAAAATAACCGTCTCTGATGGAAATCCTGTTTCTTTGCGAGCAGGGTGTTTGCCAGAGTCTGTTATTTTTTTACCTTTTGTTTGTGCTGGAGTTGATTATTTGAGTTATTCTGCTAAGAAAGGGAGCCTGCCTAAAAGAGTAATTAGACCTACCTGTCAATCAAAATCTGACCCAGACCTCAGCATGAAGAGAGCATGAAGAGTGACAGGTTGTGGAGTGTAAGGTACTGAAGACTAACTTTATTATTTCTTAAACAGTACACAATATTTATTTTATTATGGTGCCAGGTATAATTGCATTTGATGCAGTTGTGGTCCATACATCAAAATTGATGCTGTTACACTTTCACCTTGATGTAAATTGGACTAAATTGCACCAAACATTTTCTAGGTTGGTATTATTTCTTGTGCTTGGTGTAAGAGTGACATGTGATCAACTATGCTGTGGCATTTTACGCAGGCTACTGTAAGAGTTAATGCCAGTTCCAAGGTAGTAACTCCAGGTTTTCCACAACACCCTGTGTCAATAGGCACAACTGCACTTAGAAAAGGAGATTGGAGGAAGGCAACAGCACCAAACACAACTATATGAAACGGCTAAGAGTGCATCTTGATACAAGTACCCTTAATGAATGGGATTTTACATGCAATAGACTGCAGCCCAGTGCAACTGCAGTGAAGCAAGTAAATGACACCTATTATTGGGCGGGATAACTAATTTATTGTATACACAGATACAAGTAGCTCAAAGAAAATAATCACTGAGCAAAACGGAAACTTGAAACTTTTGTTATGCATTTATTCTCTATAGTCTTAACCCTTTAAGTGCCAGCAGAATTTCACATTTTGGTTACGCGAAATGCCAGCCGTTTTTAAGCATTTTGTGCTCTCTCACTTTAGGGGCATTTTCTGAGGGGAAACCTATAGTTTACCTAGGAAAACTATACATTGTTTTTTTCGGTAGAAACTGAGCTTTCTAAATCTGCCTGAGTTTTCATGTATTTCCACCTGTGCAAAAAAATTTATTGTGCTAAATACCAAAAAAAATTGAAAAATTACCATTTTTCATCGTATATCAATTTATACCAGAAAAATATTTCATTTTACAGATGAAAATCCAACTGATTTGGAAAGCCTTATGTCTCTCGAATGTGCCAATACCAGATATGTATAGTTTTAGGGAGATTTAGGACTTCTGTACAGCAAAAACTCCCGGCAGTATATTACTGAATTTTGAAAGCACTAAGGCAGAAAATGGCATGCTTTAGATTCCAAGGCAAAAAATCCTGAAACCATAGGTTTACCCCAGAAAACCATACATTTTTGAAAAGTACACATTCTGCCGATTACAAAATGGGTAACTATGTCTCTCTACTCCCAACTACCAAACAGAAAAGCTTGTCTGAACATAGCGGTTTTTCAAAATAAAATTCAAAATTTTGAAAAATCATTTCAAAGGTTTTATTTTGCTGCTCCGCATATCCCAAACTATATTAGGTACCAAGAAAAAGCACCTGCAATATGATTGCCAGGGGTCCACTGAACAGTTTGATACCCATTATGCATAGGTTTACCAAAGTATCTGGCATTTAGAGACACCAATATGAAGTTAGCACATCCAAATTGTTCAGGACTTTACTTCAGCTACTGAGAAATCAACACATTGACTGCATTTTTTGTGGGGTAAAAACACAGAAATATATATTTACCCCCCAAACCCATATATTTTTGGAAAGTACACATTCTACAGAATCTAAAATGGGTACCCATGCCTTTTTGCTCCAAACTACTGAGTCGCAAGGCTTTCCCAAAATTGTCGGTTTTGGTGAAATATCTGAAAATTGCCTCAAACCTTCAACTTCCCAGCACCATATCACCCATGTATCATTACGTACTAAGAAAAAGCACCCTAAATATGATTGCCAGGGTTCCTCTGAACATTTTTGTGGCCATTGTTCATAAGTTTACCAAAGTATCTGGCATTTAGAGGCCCCAAAATGAAGTTAGCGCATACAAACAGTCCCGTGGGTAACTTCAGCTAATGAAAAATCAACACATTGACTGCATTTTTGTGGGGTAAAAACACAGAAATATATGTTTACCCCCCAAAACCCATATATTTTTGGGAAGTACACATTCTACCGAATCTAAAATGGGTACCCATGCCTTTCTGGTCCAAACTACTGAGTCGCAAGGCTTTCCCACAATTGTCGGTTTTGGTGAAATATCTGAAAATTTCCTCAAAGCTCAACTTCTCAGCACCATATCACCCATGTATCATTACGCACCAAGAAAAAACACCCTAAATATGATTGCCAGGGTTCCTCCAAACAGTTTGGTGGCCATTGTTCATAGGTTTACCAAAGTATCTGGCAGTTAGAGGCCTCAAAATGAAGTTAGCGCATACAAATAGTCCTGTGGGTAACTTCATCTAATGAGAAATCAACACATTGACTGCATTTTTGTGGGGTAAAAACACAGAAATATATGTTTACCCCCCAAACCCATACATTTTTGGAAAGTACACATTCAACTGAATCTAAAATGGGTACCCATGCCTTATTGCTCCAAACTACTGAGTCGCAAAGCTTTCCCAAAATTGTCGGTTTTGGTGAAATATCTGAAAATTGCCTCAAACCTTCAACTTCCCAGCACCATATCACCCATGTATCGTTATGTATCACAAAAAAGCACCCAAATTGTGATTGCCAGGGTTCCTCCAAACAGTTTGGTGGCCATTGTTCATAGGTTTACCAAAGTATCTGGCATTTAGAGGCCTCAAAATGAAGTTAGCGCATACAAATAGTCCTGTGGGTAACTTCATCCAATGAAAAATCAACACATTGACTGCATTTTTGTGGGGTAAAAACACAGAAATATATGTTTACCCCACAAACCCATATATTTTTGGAAAGTACACATTCTACCGAATCTAAAATGGGTACCCATGCCTTTCTGCTCCAAACTACTGAGTCGCAAGGCTTTCCCACAATTGTCGGTTTTGGTGAAATATCTGAAAATTGCCTCAAAGCTTCAACTTCTCAGCACCATATCACCCATGTATCGTTACGCACCAAAAAAAAGCACCCTAAATATGATTGCCAGGGTTCCTCCGAACAGTTTGGTGGCCATTGTTCATAGGTGTACCAAAGTATCTGGCAGTTAGAGGCCCCAAAATGAAGTTAGCGCATACAAATAGTCCTGTGGGTAACTTCAGCTAATGAAAGATCAACACATTGACTGCATTTTTGTGGGGTAAAAACACAGAAATATATGTTTACCCCCCAAACCCATAAATTTTTGGAAAGTACACATTCTACAGAATCTAAAATGGGTACCCATGCCTTATTGCTCCAAACTACTGAGTCGCAAGGCTTTCCCAAAATTGATGGTTTTTGTGAAATATCTGAAAATTGCCTCAATGCTTCAACTTTCCAGCATCATATCGCCCATGTATCATTACGTAACACAAAAAAGCACCCAAATTGTGATTGCCAGGGGTCCTCCAAACAGTTTGGTGCCCACTGTGCATAGGTTTACCAAAGTATATGGCATTTAGAGGCCCCAAAATGAAGTTAGCGCATACAAATTGTCCTGTGGGTAACTTCAGCTAATGAAAAATCAACACATTGACTGCATTTTTGTGGGGTAAAAACACAGAAATATATGTTTACCCCCCAAACCCATATATTTTTGGAAAGTACACATTATACAGAATCTAAAATGGGTACCCATGCCTTTCTGCCCCAAACTACTGAGTCGCAAGGCTTTGCCAAATTTGGCGGTTTTGGTAAAATATTCTGAAAATTGCCTCAAAGCTTCAACTTTCCAGCATCGTATTGTCCATGTATCATTACCAGCATAAAGCATCCTAAATATAAACATAGGGGTCTACTAAACAGTTTGATGCCCAATGTGCATAGATATACCAAACTATGTGGCGCACAGAGACTCCCAAATGACAATATGTATAGACATTTTCACGGCTGACGCGCTGGCTGCTGCAATATAACCACCCGGTGTGTGTATTATGCGACATTAGACCACCTAACAGTACAGAGACCCCAGAAAACCATATATTTTCAGAAAGTACACATTCTGACGAATCCAATATGGGTAAATAAGTCTTTCTACTGCAAACTGCCAAACTGCCAAGCAATGCTGAACATAACGGTTTTTATCAAATTTCTGAAAATCGTCACAAAGCTTGAATTTTACCCCATTATATGCCCCACATTTCATAACTTATCAGCATAAAACATCCTAAATATGAACGCCAGGGGTCTACTAAACACTTTGATGCCCAATATGCATAGATATACCAAACTATGTGGCGCACAGAGACCCCCAAATGACAATAGTGTATATACATTTTCACGGCTGACGCGCGCTGGCTGCTGCAATATAAGCACCCGGTATGTGTAATATGCGACATTAGACCCCCCTAACAGTACAGAGACCCCAGAAAACCATATATTTTCAGAAAGTACACATTCTGACGAATCCAATATGGGTAAATATGTGTTCCTACTGCAAACTGTCAAACTGCAAAGCAATGCTGAACATAACGGTTGAATATTTTAGCTGGGCCAAATCGATTATACGGACAGAAACAAGTGAACAACACAAATGCAGAGCTGAAAATGCAATAAAATGGCTAAAAATTCAATAAAATGGCTAAAAATGCACCAAAATACCCAAAATTGCAATATAACCACCAAAATAACATACAAAAGCTATTGCACAGTACGGTTAGCGAATACGCTATTCGGAACGGCAATAAAACATTTTTTTTAGCCCAAAAAGATACGATGCGATAAGAAAAAAAAAAAAAAAGCCACAAAGCCATATATGTACATATGCGTGTGCACAACGGGTAAATTGCATGTTATTTGCACGTGTGCGCGTGTGCAAGTGTACATGGGTGCTGTGAGTGTGTGTGACCCCCCCAATCCCCAAAAATCTATGTGTGAGTGTGTGTAAGTGTGAATGTAAGTGTATATTACTGTAATAAGTGTGTGTTGGTGTGTTTGTGTGTTTTTGTGTGTGTAAATGTTACACTTACCTGGGGTAGATGCATCAGATCGATGAGAAAGGGTCCCACGCAGCAGATCTCCAGCTCCAACGGTCAGCAGCCATGGGGGGGCGGAGCTGGGCGGAAGTGCAGTGCAGGCAGCAGCAGGACGCATAGGAAACGCGTCCCTGCTGCTGCTTTGGGGCCCCTGGGTGATCGCGCCCCAGGGGCCACACGATCCCCTGCTCTGCTCGTTGTCTAGGGGCAGGGGATCGTGAAGGAGCGGAGCAAGTGTTACCCATCAACCTCCCAATCTCCGCTGGCCCATCCTAATTGTAGTGTGACCTGTATGGGATTGTGGTCTGAGCATGGGTGTGAAAGAAATTCCAGCTGTGGAGTATATTAGGTAAATTCAGGACATAGCTGATTTAGCTGGAGTGACACATGAGTATTGTGATTCTCTGGGATGTCTCCATCTCCATAGGTCTGTCAGACCTAGGGGCTTCTGTCCACCCTTGGAGCCTGGAGGGTCGCCTTCTGGGTGACAGTCAATGCTATTGTCTGGTACTGCCTTGAAGTCACCTGCTATGAGAATAGTTCTAGGGTCTGGACTTGCAATTTTGGTAGCTATCTGGTTTAGGAGGTCTAGGTTAAAAGGAGGTGGTTTGTAAACGCATACAATGGTTATGGGACAGTGAGCTAGAATACAATGTTGTATGAGGAAGTGACCTTTCGGGTCTGATTGTAGTGCTTCCATCATGAATGGGATTCCTTTCTTTATTAAGATGGCTACACCAGAAGAGTATGATAAGTAATGTGAGTGATAGTGGTATGCTATCCATGTCTTTTTGAGGGACATGATACTGGTGCCTGTGAGATGTGTCTCTTGCAGCAGAATTACATCTGGCTTGTGGTCTTTGAGAAATTTAAGTATAATTGTTTGTTTGACTCTGTCATTTAGCCCCCTTAAGTTCCAGGATGTCAGCATAATTTTCCCTTCTATTGTTATTCTGAGGGGCACTCAGGTTAGTGCAGTGGGAGCTGTTGGTGGTAGTAAGGAAATGGGGAGGTATCATTGTTCCCATCATCGTCATGTGCAAACCAATCAAGTGAAAATATATGGAAGCGGAGGTAGAGTTGGCAATCACAAAATATAATAAAGCATAATTAAACATAAATAAAAAACCCAAAAGAAACCCAATCCCACCTGGTATCATCTTAATAGAGATACTAAACCTGAATATACGTGGAGGTGGCAATCAAACATACCCTTGGAGACCAGGCATGGCCTAGCTCCATGATGGATATCCTCAGGGTCCCCTTATAGAAAGAGACTTGTGAAACCGTAGGGCATGTACCCCCTACTTCTATTGCTGTGATGTATAGTGCTCGTATTGTATTGTATTGAATGGTATAGTGGGGGCACCCCTATTTTAGGCCTTTTCCACCTAGCCAACTGTTTATTTCTTGTGGCTCAGTAAAGAAGATGTGTTTGCCATCCGATTGTATCCCTAGTTTGGCTGGGTACAACATTGCATACGTTATGTTGTTGTCCCTGAATCGTTTTTTGGCTCTGGTGAATGTGGCCCTTTTTTTTGTATTCCAGTTGAGAAGTCAGGGTAAAGCAATATTTTTTGCCCTGGTATTGTATGTCCACTATGGGCCTTGCGGCAGCTAAGACTGCGTTGCGGTCCTTATAGTTTAGAGGTTTTGCTGGGAATGGGGACAGAGGGCCCCTGAAGGCGATGACTTGGATGGGACTCTGTGCACTCTTTCTACCACAAGGAAGTTGGAGAAGATGGACTCACCCAGGTGTTGTTTCAGCCATTCAGTAAAGAAGGCGTCAGGGTCTCTCCCCTCTGCACCTTCCGGCAGGCCCACTACTCTGTCTTTGTTCCATCTGTGTTGATCCTCGAGAGCCTCTATGTGGGCGACCACCTGTTTAATTTGTATGCCAAGTTGCTGAACTTCTCCCCGCTCAGGAGTCCTCCAAGTTACTTATACGGGATTCGTTTCCTGATGTTCTGTGTGTGGTGCCGCAGAATGGATAATTCAGTGCATAGCTCATCTATTTTGTTAATAAAGGTGGACGTCAGTGTCGCTTGGCATTCCGCTATTGCGTTGAGGACCTGGTTAATCGGCTGCTCTTGGTTGGTTGCGGAGTAGGGTGCAACGTGTTGTGTGTGTAGGGCCGTGCCACCTTGGTGCCACCATCTTGGCTCAGCTCTCAGGCCTATTGGGCTATTTCAGTTTTATTTCCAGGCCCATTCTTACCCCCCAATGGTGCACGTGGGTCCTCAGTAGGTATGCTGCCAAATTTGCAGGGTTTTGAGCTTGATTGAGGATAAGCGGATTCTGTCTGGATAACTTTCTTATGGAGCTCTGCCTGCTCACGTCTGCTCTCCTAGGCTGTCATGCCATGCCCCAGATTAGCCTCTTCTTAGCTGTAGTTTCTTTGTATTGTTATATTTTAAAATATAAATATGAAAATATTTTATATTTATGAATATTCATTTAGAAATGTAAAATTTTAATTAAATTTTTTTTCCAGTATTGACATGATGATTGCACATCATTCACTGCTGCAGTGGAGTGTCTAAGGTCCCACGGTGGAATCAAACTCAGGAGCCCAGCAAAGCTAAGGCAGCAGTACTACCCACTGAGTAACCATGCTTACTTTAGCAACTACCATGTTAGTAGATATATACAGTAATCTAGATTGAAAAATATATACAACCCTCAAATTAAACCTTGAGGTTCAATCTACCTTACTGCTAGTTAAGCAGATACTAATCTAGTCCTTTTTTCTTTTCTTTTTTTTACATTAAATGCTTTCGTAATTTTTTGGTTCAGTCATGGGGTGCCACTAGGGTTGCCACCTTTTAAAATAAGTTTTACTGGCTGGGAGGCACTTTTTGTGATAGGTGGTGGTTTACTGACATCATAGGGGAGTGACAATGATGTAAGTGGGAGGAGAAATCATGTCAGTAGATGATGCGGTTATGTAATTTTGGTCGGCCATCTGTATGTATATCTTATATATGTAGCTTAACATGGTAGAGATATACTGCACAGAGCATTTCCCTTTACAATACATGAAGTCTCAAAGAAATCTATTAAGGGAATGGTTTATTACTGTCTTATTTTAATATAAGAAAGGGAAACTGCATGCTAGACCAGCTCCTTGGCAAATAACTACACCAAGCAGATGGTTTTTCATTATCTATTATACAAAACTACAAGTCTTGCAACAGTGTGCTTTGTATTGATGCTTATTCATCTGCAAGGGAGTAATTTTCAGACTGCCTGTCCAAAACACATTTTAAATCTTCCTTTGCATCAGTGGAACATCTGCTAAAACTAGGATTGTCAATGTCTATATTTTATTTCAAGTAAGCTACAGACTGTCTTAATATCTAGCAAAGCCAAGTAAATACATGTAAAATTGGATTTAAAAGTGGCATCTTGGGTGTGCTGCCTAAATAGGAAATTCTCTTTGCATGCAGTTTAAAAACTTTAGAAAGCTAAATGCTTATTGCATACAGTGTGAGCAATGATTATTAAAACAAGGGGAATTTTTTTTTGCAGGGGTTTAAACTTGGTCAAACAGATGCCACCAAAAATATCATATTTAAACAAAGATAGAAGTTCTGCACGTGCAGTAATTATGGACCTCATATTCCTGGAAAGAAAAGGTTGAGTTCAGGGGGGCCCAGGAGGTATAGGGGGCCTATGAGGCCCTAATTAATGAGAAATGTCAATATATATTGGTAAAACAGGACAACCTCTGGAAATGTTGGGGGCCCTAAAATTAATTTGCTGTGGGGCCCAGTAGCATCTAGTTCCTCCACTGGTTGAGTTGTTCCTTGAATCACCAAGTACCCAATATTTAATAATTATCTAAAAAATTGCCGGAAAATGTTTTAGTTTTTCTTCTAGGATCTTTTTAAAGCAAATGGCTAACTGAAGTAATGAGAAAGCAGCTGTAATAAAAATACCTGTCCGGGGGAGACTCCAGCGCCGGCGCCATCTTGCCTCACTAAGGGCGCGCGCGCCTCCATATTCCTTAAAGGCGCAGGTGCGCTGGCGTGATGACGCCAGCGCGCAATGGCGCCAAATTTAAACTATAAAAAGGCTGAAAGGGCTTCCAGAGGTTGCCCGTGATAGCATCTTGATTCTGGTGGTTCCTGAAGCCTTGTGCTGTCTGTTCCTGTGAAACTTATATCTGTTATTCTGGTTTTGATCCCTGCCTGTTCCTGACAATTCTGATATCTGAATCCTGACCTTTGCCTGCATCTCGACTACTCTTTCTGCCTGACCCCATCTGTTTTATTACCCGGTTTTGACCCTTGCCTGCCTGACAATTCTTGATATCTGCCTGCCTCAACCCAGCCTGTTTGACGATTCCCTTGCCTGCTCCATTTGTACCGTGACCTTCGGCCCAAAAGACTCTGCTAACAGCCGTGCCATCCAGAACATCTCACCTTGTCCAGGTGGCACCCAAGTAAGCTGAGGGCTCCTCCCGAAGAAGAAACATTTTGCATTTTCTATTGCAGGTATTGGACATGTTACCCAGAATACATGGGACCTGGGGTTTTTCCAGATAAGAGATTGTGGATCACCATCATTTGGATTACCATTACAATAAATCCAACAGAATTATTTTGCCTCCAATAAGGATTAATTATATTCCATTATCCATAAAGCTCTGAAATACGGGAAGGCCATCTCCCATAGACTCCCTTTTGAAAATGAATACATTTTTAAAAATGTTTTCCCTTTTCTCTGTAATACTAAAAAAGTATCTTGCACTTGATTACAGCTAAGATATAATGAATTATTATTGAAAGCAAAACAATCCTATTGGGTTTATGGGGAGGCCAATTAATCAAAGGTTGAATTTTGAATTCATGAGAATTTTTTTAGTTTGAATATATATATATATATATATATATATATATATATATATATATATATATATATATATATATATATATACATATATATATATATATATATATATATATATATATACATACATACATATATATATACATATATATATATATATATATATATATATATATACACATACATACATATATATATATATATATATATATATATATATATATATATATATATATATATATATATATATATATACACATATATATATATATACATGTTGTGACAAGCTGGCGGCTTGAACACGTAACTTTTAGGGGGGATTAGTCAATGGCGAGCAGGCAGCATAGGAGAAAGGAGCATGAAGACAGGGACACACAGCTTCTTCAAGGAAAATACACGTTTATTTTCCTACTTTTCAAAGACAGTCAATAATCCACATACACAGGGGTGACCATTTTATCATTCAAACAAATAATAAAATAAAAACCTAGCCCATTGGGCACTACCTTCACACCTTGAAGCAGTCCCTGACTAGGCCGGGCCCCTTGTGGACTACCAGCAAACAAAACAATTGTTGTGGCACACCCCTGTACTCACAGTCTTGGAGTGAACCTTTTAGCCTCCTGGCTTTTCTTCAATGTCCCACACAGACAACAACTCTGGCTCTTAGTCACAGCCACGGGCTCCCTCTGCTTCATGCAGGATCAGACGGCACTCCCAGCTCCTCTGGGAGTTCCTAACACAGCCAGGTCTCCTACCTGCTGTGCCCTGTTGAGAGACCCACTCTCCCATTCTAATTAAGTTTAAATAGCCTTTCCACAGGACAGCTTTCCTGTGAAAGGTGAACTCCAATCCCTGAACTGGATCTGCGGAATGGAGTCCCTGGCTACTAAAGTCTTTAAACAGAGCGCCGATTCTCTGTTTCATAACTCCCTTCCTGGAGCCTATCTCAGTCCCTGGGGAGAAATTAAAGGCTAGAGTGACCTTTTTCCACCTTTTCCTAGTCACTCTACCACAATGTATATGTATATATATATATATATATATATATATATATATATATATATATATATATATATATATATATATATATATATATATATATATATATACAATTCAACTGGGCGCTTATTTAAGAAAAAATTCAAATGTCTAATATTTATATTGATGGTTCCGACCCGAAATATCAAATCGTATTCAATTCGATTCGTGCTAATCGAGTTTTTCTCCAGAAAAAAATCTTGTATGCCAGGAAGGCTATTAACATCTCCAAATGCCACTGACAAAATGAACTCGGCAGGTTTTCAGTGGCGAATATTCAAATTAGGACTGTTTACACGGTCGAAGTCTGATAAATTTCACATTCAAATATCAAATTTACATTCGAATAGGGGCATTAAAATCTAACCCTTTATAAATCTTAATGTTTAAATTATTTTAAAGACAGATCCCACATCTGGAAAAGACCAGACCCAAGCATTTTGGATAACTGGTCCCATACCTGTATTTTATTAAAATGGACTCTAGGGATATTGAGCTTCCTATAATTTGGAGTTTTCTGGATAAAGTGTTTGCGTTTAACGAATCCCATGCCTTAATATTACAGAGAAAAAGGAAATCATTCTTAAAAATCCAAATTATTTAATTAAAATGGATAATACTGGAGATGGCCTTCCCGTAATTTGTAACTTTCTGGTTACGGGTTTCTAGATAATGGATCCCAATGTATGTATAAATGAATATGAATCAATAGAATTATTTGATTAAAATGGATATGAGAGATGGCCTTCCCGTAATTTGGAGCTTGCTGGTTACAGATTCAAAACCGAGACGCCGGCGGCGTTTCGCAAAATTCGGAGCAAATTCGGCCATCACTATTTGAAAGGCATTGGTTTGTATGGAAATTAATTCTGCCACTCTCTATTCATGGGATTTTTAAAGACATATTAATAAAATGGTAAATTTTATCCTCCACCATTTGATAAATAGGTTTATAAAAATCCCATTGGAATGAATAGAGAGTGGCAGAATTTTACTGTAGTGAGCTCTATTTTCACACTCTGATAAATCTGCCTCTAAGTGTTGCCCCTTCTGTCTAGTATTTGCAACTCTGTGTTGTGCCCTAGTGAAGCAAACAAAATTATGCTGGAAATTTGGGAAGGAATGTTGTGTTTTTGGTTAAAAACCTGATGTGTGTTTTAGTAAACCAATTCTTCTGTCTTTTGCATTAAAGGGATGGCATACCCCCCATTTTTACCTTTTGTTTTAATAATTAAAAATCTATGGTTTTTGCTTTTTCTTGAGCTAAACAGGGCAAACAGGGTAGCTTTTCTGTTTTGTCCTTGAGACATAGACGCTAGCGACTTTTCGCCAGAAAACAGTTGCAGACGACAATTTGCTAGAGAGACCGTCGCTAGCATTCGTTTGCACTCAATCGCCAGGTGACTTTTCGCTCTGGCGAATGGTCGTTGCTCCGCAAATTCAATAAATTGTGGATTGTGGAAAGTCATAAAAAGTGTAAAAAAACGCAGGCGACTTTTCTATTTTTAAAGCAGAATTGCCTTCAAAAGTCCAAACTATTAAAGATTTTGTATGAACATTTTTTTAACACATTTGATGGGCCTGCCACATATATTTTAAGATGGGCTCATGTCTAGGGAATTAGAGGAGGTTTTTATGTCTTTATTAAGCTCCCTTGTACATTTGTAATAAAAAGTGGCCTCTTCAAGCATTTACACCAACATCTCTAAAAAAAGACGTGTATGCGACTTTTATGCAC
Source organism: Xenopus laevis (assembly GCF_017654675.1). Taxonomy (NCBI): domain Eukaryota; kingdom Metazoa; phylum Chordata; class Amphibia; order Anura; family Pipidae; genus Xenopus; species Xenopus laevis. The sequence goes on along the minus strand of NC_054371.1, from coordinate 74,023,039 downwards.
CTCCCCTATTCAAATCGACCTAAGCATAAGATTACTAGCAGGGATGGGCGAATTTGACCCGTTTCGCTTCGCCAAAAATTCGCCGCCGGCGAAATGTCGCAGACGCCCATTAAAGTCTATGGGCGTCAAAAGCATTTTGTCGCGCGGCGAAATTATTTTGTCGCGCGTCTTTTGTTTTTGACGCACGTCTCCGTACAAGTCTATGGGCGTCATTTTTTCGGTGAAACGAGGCGAAAAAATTCGCCCATGCCTAATTACTAGCGAATTTTCGCTAGCCAAAAACAAACGCTAGCGAAACTTCACTATAAAATGCTCGCACTGAAGAAGTATCACGAAAAGTCACCAGCATTCAGCGCCCAGGGCACAACCTCGTATTTTGGTGAATTAGCATAGTGGTAACGAATTTGTGCCTAGCGAAGTGGTGCGTAGTGGTCGATGGTGACAATTCGCCTTTTAGTGAATCTGCCCCAAAGGGTGAAGGGAGGTGGCTGTATATTGGTAATATTTGTTTAAGCATTATACACTTAATTCAATAAATATAATTGGGATGGAGTTCATGAATATGTATCAATGTACAACTTTCAGTTGTCATGATGTTGAAATGTTTTCCTTAACAACAGATGGTGGTTTCTAGTTTGGATATGCCTGTAAGTACTCAGTCTAAATAAAGATTTAATTCAGCCATCTAATTCCTTCTGTTGTTTCCCTAAAACGTTCCTCATAACCCAGCAAGTTAAGGTTGTTTGTAAATGCCAGAGGTGACACTACACTACAATATAGGAAAACTGCAGGTTGGCCAATTCCTGGGCTCTTTCTATGCAATTATAGTGTATATAGTTTAGCTAGATTAATATTTTAAACACTGTATGTGACACTCCTAATCTGCAACTCCCATCCTCACCTGTAAATTTTATTTAAATATGGAACCAATCTTTTATACTTCCCCCACTGTAACCATTTTAATTGGATGTTGCATAAACCAACCACAATATATCCCAATATTCTGAGAAATGTCATGAGTGTCTGGGCTTGGCTAAGATGTCAACAGCCAAAGTTGATAAAGTTGACAAAGATATCTGTTGTCTTTCAACTGAGAAGGGGCCAGGAAGCACAAACCTAACTCACCTACATGATAAGTGGGTACTCACTGTAGGAAGTCACCTGAGAAAATCTGGATGAATTGAGATAATGAAATACAAAAAGTAAACAGGGCACTCCAAAGTAACAATTTGTTTATTAACAGGCAAACAAATAAAGACTAATGCCGTAATAGTGAGGTCTGTGACAGGGGCACATGCAAATAGGAATGGTTTAAACTTCCTCCTAACCCCTGTGCAGGGTTTATCAGTATTTGCAGTAAACATGTTTTTTGCTCCTATTGGAGGATTTACCGGCTACTTTATATATGGTTATCACAACTTTTTTGGACCTAGACTGTGCTGACAAAAAGTACAATTGTTCAGATTTGTTTTAATAAGACCATATTTTTAATACAAGTAGATTATCCAAAAGGGTTCACAACTTGCAACTGTAGATCAGAGCAGCAGAAAAACATTTCAATATATGTATGTATATTATCCACCTTGGCAGACAGCATTTGACTTGGCATCACACTGTAATATTGTTTTATTAATATTCCAAAATCATACATCTCAGAATTCAATTTCAACAAAGGCAGTTATGTGAGTGCTATACAGTACACAATGTTATTCTTCTAAACTAAATAAACAATTATACATTGGTGCTAAATCAGACAGCTAGAGAGGAAATATTTGAGAATTAATTTAATTTGCATGATCACTGTAAATCATTTTGGTGTTTGACTAACATTAAATATCTTGTGAATTCTCATTGTTTCATACAAAACCTCAAAACTGGTGCTGTCTGTTTGTTAAAAGTGTATCTTTTCACTTTTCTCTGACTTTATTAGATGTAAAACACCAGCCAAATACAGCAATGCATTTACAGTTATTTCCATCCTCTAGTCTATTATTCATAATTACAGGTATGGGAATGGAATGAACAGGACCTGGTGTTTTTTTCACTCTTCACAAGTTTTCACTCGATTTTTTCGGCTTTTTCCTGAAAACCCAGAGTTATCAGAATTTTTGCTCAAAAAAGCTGAAATGGTCGGATTTTATGGCTAATTCCAGCACAGACCACAGAAACTTCAAAACAGAATAGGGACCTCTCCCATTGACTTATACATAACTTTGACAGGTCTGAGATCATGTATTTTCAGATTTCCGGCTTTTTGCTGCAATAGGCTTTAATAAACCTCAAAAACTTTAAGTTTAAAAAAAACCCCTGAAAAATTAGAGTTTTGCCCCAAAAAGATTAGTAAATAACTCCCTAAGTCTACTAAAAATCATTTAAACATTGATTTAACCCAGTAGGATTATTTTGCCAGCAATAAGAATTAATTATATCTTTGCTGGGAAAAAGTACAAGGTACTCTTTTATTGTTACAGAGAAAAAGGAAATCATTTAAAAAAATTTATTTAAGTCTATGGGAGACAGAGTCAGACTGGCGCAGTCGGGGCCCACCGGGTTATGAACCTCGGGGGCCCCGTGAGCATGTGCAAAAGCTTGTACGTGTGAATGACAAATGCACTGTGCGCATGACAGGTCCAACTTCCACATGCGTGAACGTCAGGCCCACCGTGCACATGCGCAAGTGGAGAGCAAACAGTGCCGCACAATTTTTCATTCCATTTAGGGGGCAAATTCAGCCTGGGCCCACCGGGTTTTTTCCCGGTTTCCCACTGGCCCAGTCCGACACTGATATGAGATCACCATTCCGTAATTCAGAACTTTATCATTTTTGTTTATTTTTGCTGATGTTTTCCTATATATTATTTAAATTTGTGTTTAAGAGACACATTTGCATAGTGAATCATTTGTATTGTTTAAATAAATAGAAAACGTATATAGTGATGAACAAAATGTTTGCCAAGTTTCTCTGTGAACCCCCACCCCATAGACTCCAATGTATTGTTTTCTGAAAAAGCCAAAGGATAAGAAATTTGCCACGAATTGACAAAAGCTGAATGGGTGTGTCATTAGCTGTCAGCCAATTAGCTAGTATACATTGTCATTATCATATGAAATACATTGTGATGCAGTAAGATACCCAGAATGACAGTGGATACAGGCACCCCAAGTAGAGATGTCGCGAACTGTTCGCCGGCGAACTTGTTCGCGCGAACATCGGGTGTTCGCGCTCGCCGGAAGTTCGCGAACGTCGCGCGACGTTCGCCATTTTGGGTTCGCCATTGTTGGCGCTTTTTTTTGCCCTCTCACCCCAGACCAGCAGGTACATGGCAGCCAATCAGGAAGCTCTCCCCTGGACCACTCCCCTTCCCTATAAAAACCGAAGCCCTGCAGCGTTTTTTCACTCTGCCTGTGTGTGCTGAAGAGATAGTGTAGGGAGAGAGCTGCTGCCTGTTAGTGATTTCAGGGACAGTTGAAAGTTTGCTGGCTAGTAATCGTTTTGATACTGCTCTGTTATTGGAGGGACAGAAGTCTGCAGGGGTTTGAGGGACATTTAAGCTTAGGTAGCTTTGCTGGCTAGTAATCTACCTTCTACTGCAGTGCTCTGTATGTAGCTGCAGTGGGCAGCTGTCCTGCTTCTGATCTCATCTGCTGACTGCTGCAATAACAGTAGTCCTTGTAAGGACTGCTTTTATTTATTTTTTTGTTGTTTTACTACTACTACTACTACTACTACTATAAGAGCCCAGTGCTATTAGTCTAGCAGTGTTGGGGAGTGGGACTGGTGTGCTAATCTGCTGCTCCTAGTAGTTCAGCAGCACCAACTTTAATTTTTTTTTTTAATATTCATTTTTTTTTTATTTTACTTTTTTTTATTTTACTACCGCTGTAGTAGTGTATAAGTTGACCTTTTAGGCATTATTTGCCCTGTAGGCATTATTTGCACAGTGTTTTCTTCAACCCGCCATCTAGCTGTGTGACCTTGTTCACATTCTGTCTAAATATCCATAATATTACCGTCTCCAGAAAAAACACCGGAGTGACTTTTTTCAAGCAGCCATAATATATTTTACGTAATCCGTATCCACCGCTGTAGTAGTGTATACGTTGACCTTGTAGGCATTATTTGCACAGTGTTTTCTTCAACCCGCCACCTAGCTGTGTGACCTTGTTCACATTCTGTCTAAATATCCATAATATTACCGTCTCCAGAAAATACACCGGAGTGACTTTTTTCAAGCAGCCATAATATATTTTACGTAATCCGTATCCACCGCTGTAGTAGTGTATACGTTGACCTTGTAGGCATTATTTGCACAGTGTTTTCTTCAACCCGCCATCTAGCTGTGTGACCTTGTTCACATTCTGTCTAAATATCCATAATATTACCGTCTCCAGAAAAAACACCGGAGTGACTTTTTTCAAGCAGCCATAATATATTTTACGTAATCCGTATCCACCGCTGTAGTAGTGTATACGTTGACCTTGTAGGCATTATTTGCACAGTGTTTTCTTCAACCCGCCATCTAGCTGTGTGACCTTGTTCACATTCTGTCTAAATATCCATAATATTACCGTCTCCAGAAAAAACACCGGAGTCACTTTTTTCAAGCAGCATTCATATATTTTACGTAATCCGTATCCACCGCTGTAGTAGTGTATACGTTGGCCTTGTAGGCATTATTTGCACACTGTTTTCTTCAACCCGCCATCGAGCTGTGTGACCTTGTTCCCATTCTGTCTAAATATCCATAATATTACCGTCTCCAGAAAAAACACCGGAGTCACTTTTTTCAAGCAGCATTCATATATTTTACGTAATCCGTATCCACCGCTGTAGTAGTGTATACGTTGGCCTTGTAGGCATTATTTGCACACTGTTTTCTTCAACCCGCCATCGAGCTGTGTGACCTTGTTCCCATTCTGTCTAAATATCCATAATATTACCGTCTCCAGAAAAAACACCGGAGTCACTTTTTTCAAGCAGCATTCATATATTTTACGTAATCCGTATCCACCGCTGTAGTAGTGTATACGTTGGCCTTGTAGGCATTATTTGCACACTGTTTTCTTCAACCCGCCATCGAGCTGTGTGAGCTTGTTCACATTTTGTCTAAATATTGATAATATTATCGTCTCTAGAAAAACCACTTGAGTTACTTTTTTTCAAGCAGCATTCATATATTTTACGTAATCCGTATCCACCGCTGTAGTAGTGTATACGTTGACCTTGTAGGCATTATTTGCACACTGTTTTCTTCAACCCGCCATCGAGCTGTGTGACCTTGTTCCCATTCTGTCTAAATATCCATAATATTACCGTCTCCAGAAAAAACACCGGAGTCACTTTTTTCAAGCAGCATTCATATATTTTACGTAATCCGTATCCACCGCTGTAGTAGTGTATACGTTGGCCTTGTAGGCATTATTTGCACACTGTTTTCTTCAACCCGCCATCGAGCTGTGTGAGCTTGTTCACATTTTGTCTAAATATTGATAATATTATCGTCTCTAGAAAAACCACTTGAGTTACTTTTTTTCAAGCAGCATTCATATATTTTACGTAATCCGTATCCACCGCTGTAGTAGTGTATACGTTGACCTTGTAGGCATTATTTGCACACTGTTTTCTTCAACCCGCCATCGAGCTGTGTGACCTTGTTCCATTCTGTCTAAATATCCATAATATTACCGTCTCCAGAAAAAACACCGGAGTCACTTTTTTCAAGCAGCATTCATATATTTTACGTAATCCGTATCCACCGCTGTAGTAGTGTATACGTTGCCTTGTAGGCATTATTTGCACACTGTTTTCTTCAACCCGCCATCGAGCTGTGTGACCTTGTTCCCATTCTGTCTAAATATCCATAATATTACCGTCTCCAGAAAAAACACCGGAGTCACTTTTTTCAAGCAGCATTCATATATTTTACGTAATCCGTATCCACCGCTGTAGTAGTGTATACGTTGACTTTGTAGGCATTATTTGCACAGTGTTTTCTTCAACCCGCCATCTAGCTGTGTGTATTATCGTTTCCAGAAAAACCAACTGAGTTTTTGTTGTTGTTGTTGTTTTTTTAAAAATAATGCCAGGCAAAGGCAGGCCGCCACGCAGAGGCCGTGCTAGGGGCCGTGCTGCTATGCAATCCTGTGGCCCTAGCAAATTGCCCAGTTTTAAAAAGCCAATGACCCTGAACTCCCAAAATGCTGAAGAGGTAGTTGACTGGCTTACACAGCACACCCCATCCTCTACCGTTTCTAACTTTACCACAACATCCTCCTCATCCTCCACTGCTATGGCCACCCCACGTAACACTTCCTCCACCACCGGTGCCCCTTCTTCACTGGGGTCAGAGGAGTTATTTTCCAATGAGTTTCTTGAACTGAGTAATGCGCAACCATTATTGCCAGAAGAAGATGAAGGAGATGAGGACCTTACACCAGATTTAATTCTGGCAGAGAACACGATAGAGATGGACATAATGAGTGATGAGGAGGAGGTCCCCGCTGCTGCTTCCTTCTGTGATGTGTCAGAAGAAATTGATGCATCTGAGGAGAATGATGATGAGGAGATTGATGTTTTGTGGGTGCCTAGTAGAAGAGAGCAAGAGGAGGGTAGTTCAGATGGAGAGACGGAGAGTCAGAGAGGCAGTAGGAGAATAAGACTTAGAAGAAGCAGGGAGGACAGCCCGCAGGGATCAGCAGGGCAACAACATGTATCGGCACCTGTGTTCAGCCGGCCAACGCACCCGCCATTGCCGCCAATACGCAACTCCGCCAACTTCTACTGTTACCGCCAGATCGCACACTTCCAAAAAGTCAGCAGTGTGGGATTTTTTTAATGTGTGTGCCTCTGACAAAAGCATTGTAATTTGCAATGAGTGCAGTCAGAAACTGAGCCTTGGTAAGCCCAACAGCCACATAGGTACAACTTCTATGCGAAGGCACATGAGCGGCAAGCACAAAGCACTTTGGGAGCAACACCTCAAAGGCAACAGGCAAACTAAAAGCCACACTCCTTCTGGTCCAGCATCTTACTGCTCTACCTCTGCTCTCCTTGACCCGTCTGAACCACCCTCCACTCCGCCTTCCACCTTGACCACCTGTTCCCATTCCCAGTCATCTGCCACCAGCCAAGTTTCTGTGAAGGCCATGTTTGAGCGTAAGAAGCCAATGTCTGACTGTCACCCCCTTGCCCGGCGTCTGACAGCTGGCTTGTCTGCACTCTTAGCCCGCCAGCTTTTACCATACCAGCTGGTGGACTCTGAGGCCTTCCGCAAATTTGTAGCAATTGGGACACCGCAGTGGAAGGTACCCAGCCGCAATTTTTTTTCTAAAAAGGGAATACCACACCTGTACCAACATGTGCAGAGCCAAGTTACCGCATCTCTGTCACTTAGTGTTGGGCCAAAGGTCCATATGACTACTGACGCATGGTCCTCCAAGCATGGTCAGGGCAGGTATGTCACCTACACTGCCCACTGGGTGAACTTGGTAATGGCTGGGAAGCAGGGAATGGGTAGCTCAACAACAACAGTGGAGTTGGTGTCACCGCCACGGATTGCACGCGGTTCTGCCACCACCTCTACTCCTCCATCGCTCTCTACCTCGTCTTCTTCTTCTTCTTACTCTGCTGCTGGGTCCTCCTTCTCCTCCTCCACACCTGTGCACCCCCAGCTCCCCCTAGGCTATTCGACGTGCCAGGTACGCCGTTGTCACGCTGTCTTGGGGATGACGTGCCTGGAAAGCAAAAACCATACCGGATCTGTACTCCTGTCATCTCTGCAGTCACAGGCCGATCGGTGGCTGACCCCACACCAACTGCAGATCGAAAAGTGGTGTGTGACAATGGAAGCAATCTGTTGGCAGCGTTGAGACTAGGCAATTTAACACATGTGCCCTGCATGGCACATGTGTTAAATTTAATAGTCCAACGTTTTGTCTCCAAGTACCCAGGATTCCAGGACGTTCTCACCCAGTCCAGAAAGGTGTCGGCCCATTTCAGACGTTCCTACACAGCCATGGCACGCCTTGCTGACATTCAGCAGCGCTACAACATGCCAGTCAGGCGTTTGATTTCTGACAGCCAGACTCGCTGGAATTCAACGCTCCTTATGTTGGAACGTCTGCTGCAACAACAAAGGGCCGTCAACGAGTACCTTTTTGAACTGGGTGGTAGGACTGGATCTGCACAGCTGGGGATTTTTTTCCCCCGTTACTGGGTGCTTATGCGCGATGCCTGCAGGCTCATGCGACCTTTTGAAGAGGTGACAAATATGGTCAGTCGCACGAAGGCACCATCAGCGACCTAATACCCTTCGCTTTCTTCCTGGAGCGTGCCGTGCGACGAGTGACAGATGAGGCTGTAGACCAGCGTGACGAGGAGCTGGAAGCGCACGATTTCTGGTCGGAATCACCAGAACGAACCCAGGCACCTGCTGCAACGCAGGGAGAGGTGCCAGAAGTGGAGTCAGAGGAGGAAGGTGGCTTTGTGGAGGAGGAGGAGGAGGACCAACAGGAGCAGGCTTCCCAGGGGCTAGTGGTGACCTTTTGGGGACCCCTGGTCTTGTACGTGGCTGGGGGGAGGAGACCGTGGATGATGCAGTCCTTGATAATGAGGAAGCGGAGATGGATAGCTCTGCATCCAACCTTGTGAGAATGGGGTCTTTCATGCTGTCATGCCTGTTGAAGGACCCCCGTATCAAGAGGCTTAAGGAGAAGGACCTGTACTGGGTCGCAACGCTACTAGACCCTCGGTACAAGCATAAAGTGTCAGAAATGTTACCAACATACCACAAGTCCGAAAAGATGCGGCATTTACAAACCAGCCTGCAAAACATGTTGTACAATGCTTTTAAGGGTGATGTCACTTCAGGAACTCATCAACATTCCAGGGGCAGAGGTGCCAGTAATCCTGCCACGAGCACACCTGCAAGGACAAAGCCCTTTGGCCAGTCTGTAACGTCAGACATGCAAATGTTTTTCTGTCCAAGGCAGCGCCACAACCCTTCTGGATCCACCCTCAAAGAACGCCTCGACCGGCAGGTAGCGGACTACCTGGCATTAACTGCAGATATCGACACTCTGAGGAGCGATGAACCCCTGGACTACTGGGTGCGCAGGCTTGATCTGTGGCCAGAGCTGTCACAATTTGCCATGAACCTCTTGTCTTGCCCAGCCTCAAGTGTGCTCTCAGAAAGGACCTTCAGTGCAGCAGGAGGGATTGTAACTGAGAAGAGAACTCGCCTAGGTCACAAAAGTGTCGATTACCTGACCTTTATTAAAATGAATGAGGGGTGGATCTCGGAGGGTTACTGCACGCCGGAAGACTTGTTCTGACTTCTATGCAGCTGTCCTTCTCTTCAAGCCTCATGACTCCACACACAGCTGTCCTTTAGCGTCCTCCTCCTCCCTCCGCCACCGTTACAAACTAGGGTGCAAACCCTACTGGTTTAATTTTTTCTGGCCTCTGTGCTTCAGTGGCTGCAACCAAAAAAACTGGGCAAACAATGTCTACAAGGTCAACGTATGGCAAAAAATGACTATTTTCAGCATTTATATGGCATATTTTTTCTGGCAACTGTGGCTTCAGTGGCTGCATCCAAAAAAATGCATATTTTCTGCATTTATATGGCATAATTTTTCTGGCCTCTGTGCTTCAGTGGCTGCAACCAAAAAAATGCATATTTTCAGCATTTATATGGCATAATTTTTCTGGCCTCTGTGCTTCAGTGGCTGCAACCAAAAAAATTTATATTTTCAGCATTTATATGGCATAATTTTTCTGGCAACTGTGCTTCAGTGGCTGCGACCAAAAAAATGACTATTTTCAGCATTTATATGGCATATTTTTTCTGGCCTCTGTGCTTCAGTGGCTGCGGCCAAAAAAACTGGGCAAACAATGCCTACAAGGTCAACGACGTTGACCTTGTAGGCATTGTTTGCCCAGTTTTTTTGGCCGCAGCCACTGAAGCACAGAGGCCAGAAAAAATATGCCATATAAATGCTGAAAATAGTCATTTTTTGCCATACGTTGACTCAACGTATATGGCAAAAAATGACTATTTTCAGCATTTATATGGCATATTTTTCTGGCAACTGTGCTTCAGTGGCTGCGACCAAAAAAATGCATATTTTCTGCATTTATATGGCATAATTTTTCTGGCCTCTGTGCTTCAGTGGCTGCAACCAAAAAAATTTATATTTTCAGCATTTATATGGCATAATTTTTCTGTCAACTGTGCTTCAGTGGCTGCGACCAAAAAAATGCATGTTTTCTGCATTTATATGGCATAATTTTTCTGGCCTCTGTGCTTCAGTGGCTGCAACCAAAAAAGTTTATATTTTCAGCATTTATATGGCATAATTTTTCTGTCAACTGTGCTTCAGTGGCTGCGACCAAAAAAATGCATATTTTCTGCATTTATATGGCATAATTTTTCTGGCCTCTGTGCTTCAGTGGCTGCAACCAAAAAAATTTATATTTTCAGCATTTATATGGCATAATTTTTCTGGCAACTGTGCTTCAGTGGCTGCGTCCAAAAAAACTGGGCAAACAATGTCTACAAGGTCAACGTATGGCGAAAAAATGACTATTTTCAGCATTTATATGGCATATTTTTTCTGGCAACTGTGCTTCAGTGGCTGCGTCCAAAAAAACTGGGCAAACAATGCCTACAAGGTCAACGTATGGCAGTTGTTTAAAGAGAACAGTAGATTACTAGCCAGCAAAGCTACCTAAGCTAAAATGTCCCTCAAATCCCTGCAGACTTCTGTCCCTCCAATACAGAGCAGTATCAAGCAGATTACTAGCCAGCAAACTTACTATCATCTGTCCCTGAAATCACTAACAGCTCTCCCCCTACACTATCTCTTCCAAGCACACACAGGCAGATTTTTCAGATACATTTTTGCCCTTGATCCCCCTCTGGCATGCCACTGTCCAGGTCGTTGCACCCTTTAAACAACTTTAAAATCATTTTTCTGGCCAGAAATGTCTTTTCTAGATGTTAAAGTTCGCCTTCCCATTGAAGTCTATGGGGTTCGCGAACCGTTCGCGAACCGCTCGCGTTTTTGCGCAAGTTCGCGAATATGTTCGCGAACTTTTTTTCCGACGTTCGCTACATCCCTAACCCCAAGTACTTTATATTTTGAGAAGCAGTGCAGCCCTGACATATTAAAGGACATCTATCATCAAAAAAATGTTCACTGGAGGTTAGGGCTAATTGATCCTGTACTCTAGTTGGAGGGGAAAACAATATTTAAAAATAAATAAATAAATAATCCCCTTTCGAGTATACTCACTCTCTCCACTGGAGGGACCATACCGTTATACTTTATTTAATTCAGAATGTGCAGCAGAACTGTCTATTGAGTACATAACTGGAATACAATTATTATATTATTTCAGCTCTATTTTTACCTGTATAGATCGTTTAACTTCTAGCATATATTAAATATTAGCTCCAGCCAATTAAAATGTGAATCTTGTGTCAATACAAACACAGGTCATTGACTTTTCTATAATATCCATGCTAAATAATTCATTGGATCTTTATACCTACTCAGTGGAATGTATTAATATAGCTACATGTATATTATGGCACACAGATATATTTACAGTATGTGTTTGCCAACACCATAAAACATTTTCTCTTTTTCTAAAATGTCTAAAGCATTTACGAAGTCTATGTGTGCACACTGAAAATAAAGACCTCACTTTATTATTTTTTAGTCGACATGTGTCTGTAACTTTGTTCTGTCCACTACCCACTGATACATAAGCCTTTATTATAAATGTGACACATTCTTGCAGTGTAGTCTTTCCTTTAATCCCTTGTTATTTGTTCTCTCCAAAGACCAACAGCAAGGATCACATAAAATCTTTTTAATACTCTGTGCTACACAGCTGGTGACTTTGAAAGGGTAGCTCTGAAGCTTATGTCACATTAACCTTACCCAGAACCTTGCAGAGGAAGGATTACATCCTAGAGACATACTTTAAAAGTGTGAGTTTGCTTCAGAATATCTATATTTCACAGTTATAGCCGAAACACTGAACAATATTTCCAGCTGTAGTGGGTTTTAAAATTGGATATACCTTATGGTTTTTGCTTACACTCGAGCCCAAAATGACCATTAATAGCTAATGCTCAGTAGTGAATTACATAAAAGCCTTTTAATAGTGTGTGAATCCTTGCAAATCCAGTGGAGAATGTCTTCATATATATACTATCAGCACATACAAATGTTAGGTACTATTCATGCTTAAATACTGAATCTATTGTTACATAAACAACATCTCCTTTCACTCAACCACACAGGCACACTTCCTAGGAATTATCTTAGACTCTCGTCTGTCTTTTTCACCACACATCCAAACACTTGCAAAATCTTGTTGTATTCAGCAGCACAACATTGCTTGAATATGACCACATCTCAGTTCAGATATTATCAAAACACTTATCAAGCCTCATTATCTCCCACCTTGACTACTGCAACCTACTCCTTGCAGGCAATGTTCACTCTAAACTGTGCACACATTGTGCACAAAGTTTTTAAAAATTTCCACAAAAGTTTAAAATGTGCACACAAAATAATTTTTTTACCCAAACCTTTTAGTTTATAAACTCTTGCAGGGCCCTCTAATCCTATTGTACTCTGTAAACCTATGTTTGTTATTTACTGTTTGTTTCCTATTTGTTATCTAACATAAAGCACTCCATAGCCTGTTGGATCTCTATAATTAAATGATAAGGATTGTTTATTGTAAGAGAAATAAATAAATCAAGTAATCATAGGTAAAGATCCTATATAAAAAAAAATCAATACAAAGAAACTCACAGACTGCAAAGGCAGTGCCTTGGTTGTATGAGGCACATCTTAATGTGACGTTTGGCACCAGTGTTAAGCTCCCTGGTGTCGGCTCTTGCTTCTGCCTTTAACAGCCGCCTTTCACTTCGGGAGGAGCCCTCTGCTAATTGGATGCAGCCAGGTCTTAATAAGAGAGGAGCCAAGCAAAGGGTTCTGGACGAGCAAAAGGGCAAGATTGTTTTACCAAGGAGATGGGATGGAAAACAACACAGCTCAGAAGACAGGCCAAACGGTAAAGCATGGTCAGGCAGGCCGGGCCAGCACAAGCAGAGTTGAAGAATAGTCAGACAGGCCGGGTCGGTGTAGGCAGAGTTCAAGGAATGGTCAGACAGGCTAGGAACAAGATTGGAGAGCGTAGAATAGTCAACAGGCAGGCAAGGGTCAATATCAGGAAGATCAATACGGATTCACGAAGAATAAACACCCAGGAAACTAACAAGTAGAACCTAACAATGGGCAATGAGTTTACATTCAAAGGCCCTTTAAATACTTTGAATTTCGTGCCATTGCATGATGATGTAATCATGCTGGTGCATAAAACCAGGAAGTGCATGCCGTGCGCTCCATAGGAGAGCCGGCGCTGGAAGGGGAAAGATGCATGTGGCGAGTGTCCCCACCAGAGGCGTGGCGAGCGTCCCCACTAGAGGCATGGCGGGTGTCCCTGCCAGCCACTAGACCACTAGGGAAAGCCACTAGACCACCAGGGTAACCTATCGTTACACTGACCCCCATTGCTTCTTGATAAAAGTTTGGTCTTTAAGCCATTGTGATTAAGTAACAAATATAAACTCCATATCTAAACTGCAGTGAAGGTAAGGCTTCTCAAGACAACTTGGTGGCAATTCCTCCTACCTGATAATCTCTGACTTGAGTCTCTCAGTTAGACATGGCTCACCTGATAATCGGCTCTAGAATACAGGGTAATTAATATCCCAACTCCAGTTCCATGGATAGTCCCAGCTTTGGCCTGTGGGGAGCTACATGGAGTTGAGATCGACATGAAAATGTGAATGTTATGCATTTTCATGCACTTGCCCTTAGAAAGTCCTCTTTCTATCCATCCATGCCTATATAAGACTGGCTTGGGACATTTTTGGGACTGTATTATGGATAAACCAACACTCACACAATGTATTTTATAAATAGCTTACTCCTTCTAAAGTATGGTCATTACTAATTCACATGCAGCACATGCCACTATACTAATATTAATCACTGCTATATACAGAAAGTGTATCATGCAAAAACAATTTTGTACAAAATTGCTTCTTCACCTTTTTATTGTTAAATATAACCCTCGGGTGCCCTAGGTTATAAAAATCATTGTAGCCCAGCTGCTCACTCTGCCAATTAGGTTACAAATACATTCTTTATGGAATTTTCAAAAGGGTCAACAGGATGCCTTTTAACCTTTGCAAATGAGAACTGACACTATAAAGTTACGTGAGGTCTGCATGATAGAATCTCTTCTTAAAATACATGAAACCTTTAAACTTGCTTACGCTGTGCTTTTTTGTCGAGGTAATGTTATCAGTACTATCAGTATTTCTTTTTTAAAAAATCTGCAGGGACTTGTTTGTCCACTTGAGTTTGTCAATATCATAGAAGCGATTAATAACGATACACAAGACTTTGAGTTTTATTTACATGTGCATGAATATACTCTCTCTATATATTGACTACTTTATTGACAAACGATGGCTCTGTTTCAGCTTGGTTTTATCCCTTTCCTTAATGCAGGATGTTTACATCTGGTATGTCGCTAAATGCATTAAAAATACATTCCTCCTTATGGCAAGTATATTTTATTTTATACTTTTTTTTCTCCTGGCTTGCAATTTCACATGACCTTTACTTGAGGGTATTACAGTATATCTTTAGTGATATTAAGGGCTGTATTAAATTAGCAATTGTGCTCCTTTAAATACAAAATAGCATGTTTATGGTATGGCTTATAAAGAAACTGCTAAATGGTGGACCATTTACTAAACCGACGCTGAAAAATACAAGGAAATACAAATGTAAGTCACATAAAACTCATTAACCATGAAGCATTCTTTCAACTACTCATACATAATTAGCTCATGTTCTGGAAGAATCATCAATAAAGAAAGAGTGATCATTAGTTTAATTGAATGGTAAAGAAGCCTAATGGCATTGCTTTCTGTGATAATGGAATGATTATGGGGACGAATCAATATTCTGCAGCACAAATTCACTGTCAGAACGTTTATTGAAGTAAAGTTTTGGTTTGTGGTAATATTTTCATTTACAATTATAAAAAGTAAACTGCTATTAAAATACTAATATATATAGATTTTAAGCAAAATGTAAAGCTAGATAACAATGTACTTAAAATATACATTTAAGGGGTTATGTAATAAAAGACACTAAGGGGCCGATTCATGAAGCTCGAGTGAAGGATTCGAATTAAAAAAACTTCGAATTTCGAAGTGTTTTTTGGGCTACTTCGACCATCGAATGGGCTACTTCAACCTTCGAGAAAAAAGGGGGTTCACCTCGCACACCCTGGCCTTCAGGAACTCTGCCGGGTGCTCAAATACCTGGGGGGATCGGCACCCCCCTAGAGCAATGATCAAAGGAAAAAAGGCAATGGCACACCAGGCACGATCAAGCAGGGAAGACCCTTGCAGAAGTTTATTTGCACACGATGCAACGTTTCGGGGTGGTCCCCTTTGTCAAGCAAGATGCTTGACAAAGGGGACCACCCCGAAATGTTGCATCATGTGCAAATAAACTTCTGCAAGGGTCTTCCCTGCTTGATCGTGCCTGGTGTGCCATTGCCTTTTTTCCTTTGATCACTACTTTGACCTTCGACTACGACTACGAATCGAACGATTCGAACTAAAAATCGTTCGACTATTCGACCATTCGATAATCGAAGTACTGTCTCTTTAAGAAAAACTTCAACCCCCTACTTCGGCAGCTAAAAGCTACCGAAGTCAATGTTAGCCTATGGGGAAGGTCCCCATAGGCTTGCCTGAGATTTTTTGATCGAAGGATATTCCTTCGATCGTTGGATTAAAATCCTTCTAATCGTTCGATTCGAAGGATTTAATCGTTTGATCGAAGGAATAATCCTTCGATCGTTCGATCGCAGGATTTGCGCTAAATCGTTCGACTTCGATATTCGAAGTCGAACGATTTTAGTTCCTAGTCGAATATCGAGGGTTAATTAACCTTTGATATTCGACCCTTCATACATCTGCCCCTAAATTTGCCCAGGAGAAGTAACATACAGCAACATCAGCAGGTAAAATTTACTTGCCACCTGTTTAAAAGCAACCATCTTACATCTTATTGGTTGCTATGGTTTATTGCTACTGGACAATTTTAGTGTGTTTTATTACATATGGGGGTTGGACTTAAGAAATTTAGCATTTGCTGATTTTATATGGGGATTTCTTTCCTTGCGTGAAAATGCAAGAATGGCTGACCCTCCTCCCTCTTCCCTGGGAGATGATTGGCTAGTTGGGGTGCCTAAATTAAGGGCAAGTTACCTTGTCTTTGAGTGGATGGAAGAACAGGAGCACAGCAGAAGACACCCTCCCTCCCCACTGATAGTTTTGGAGAATTGGTTTTGAACTCCAGGGGTGACTTAAATGGGCAGTGGGCACATTGAGTTGGTAACTAGGTTTGCCTGTGTACAGATGAACTGCCTCAGTTGGAGACTTTGAGGCAGGAACCAGGCTTCAGGCCTTGGAGGACATCTTGTTTATTATTGTTTTAATGTTGTGGTACAAAACCGGACCAATGCATTTGTCATACTCACTTACCAAGCCCTTGCACCCAGGGAAATGCTGCTCTCTACACCGAGCACAAGATCATATATCCGTAGATAGCAATATTCTGAGCCCAGCCATATCCTTACAGCCTGCCTTAGGGCAGTGGGTAAGGACATGGTTTTGTTGTGGGTTGCACCTCCTTAAAAAGAAAAGGGGGCATCTACATTTAGTCAGTAATATTTTCAGGTAAGCTTTAATCTCACATTTTTAGAAATCTGTCCAATAGTGTGCAAAGTACAAAAAAATGGCCGATTGCGGCTTGTGTGTTAAGATGTGCTGTGTGTAACTGTAACTTTTCTTGTGTGTATACCAAAAAGAAGGCAAGGTGCAAAGTGCAAAAACAGGACAACATTTTTTTGCACTCTACCTTTCTCCATTCACGAATTTTAACACTTGTCTCTATGTTCCATTTGGCAGCACTATATAAATGAGGAGCAGAAGGAGGAAGGCTTGTAATCACCCCCCCTCCTCATGATCCCTACCAGCTCTTGTCCAACTCTTGCCGATGCCAATTCATCATACTAAACTCTATAGTTAGTATAGATATGGGTATATAATTTATATGAAAGTAGGGGATGCTGGGTTTTCATTTGGAGGCGTTGGACTTGATGGACTTTGTCTTTTTTCAACTATGTAACTATCTTTGGCTCTGTGTGTTACACTGTTGTTTAACACTAAAAATGATCTGATTAAAAGGTTATTCATATGAAGCTAAATAATTGATATACATTCAGTATGTATCTAGTATGTTTGTGTTCAGTATTCTGCAGCATTATTCTGCATATTAGACCACAACCTTATGTAAAGGCTTGCTTATACAGTGTATAAGCAAATACGCAACAATAAGAAATGCAGACCCATGTTAATTTTAAGCATATAGAGCCAGAGCAGGTTTGGCAATTGTAAATATGTAGTAAATATGCATACAAATGCAAACATCATAAATAGAAAATATCACATTAAATCTGGAAAACAATATGCTTCTAGACATGTATTATTAGGTGAATAATTTGTACACGTATTGGGATCTATTATCCAGAAACCTGTTATCCAGAAAGTTCCAAATTACTGGAGGGCTGTTCTCCCATATTAATCAAATTAAATTAAATTCATTTTTGAAAACAATTTCCCTTTTCTCTGTAATAATACCTTGTACTTGATCCCAACTAAAATATAATTAATCCCTACTGGAGACATTTTGACTATTGAATTTATGTAATATTTAAATAATTTTTTAGTAGATTTAAAGTATGTTGATCCAAATGACTAAAACCCCAGCTCCCCAGCACTATGGATAATGGGTCCATAACTGTATATACTAAGCATAACATTCAACTTTAAAAAATGGGGTAGCTATATGGATAAATAAAAAATTGCCACACAAGATAGTAACTCAACACTCAGACCCACTGGGTCGCTACCTGATCCTTAACATTGAGATATATGAACAAGCCTACACTATAATAAGTGCTTACAGCCCCAATAGACGGCAATCCAGATTTTATAGTAGTCTCTTCAAAAAAATAAACAAAGAAAAGATGGGTCACATATTACTTGGAGGAGACTTCAATACCTCTCTGCAATATGAGTTAGATACTACAGCCTCAAGTCGGACCAAACATCCACAGGAAGCAATAAAACAAGCCAAGGCCTTGCAGAAACACTTAACACAGGTACCGTTATTTGATGTATGGAGAATACAGCATGGGAAAGAGCGGGACTACACATTTTACTCTCATCCCCATGCCAAGTACTCCCGCATCGACTACTTCTTTGTGGATAAGCATCTTCTACAGGCTATCCAAAAATCAGTTATAGGGTCAAGTACATGGGCAGACCATTCCCCAATAGAAATCATACTAGACACTACCCACAGGATTCGGCAACAATACCAATGGCGGCTGAATGACTCATTACTTCAGAATAAAGCCAACCTTGAGGACTGCAGGAAGACACTAAATGATTATTTTGTTACTAACAAGACCCCACAAATAGAACAAACCACACTATGGTGTGCGCATAAAGCAGTTATTAGAGGTCAACTTATAAAAATAGCCTCAACTACAAAAAAAAACAGGGAGCGCACTCTTCGTCAGTTAGCAGACCAACTACTAGACCTAGAAACCCGAAACAAACAGCATCCAACCCAATCCCAAACAAAACATATAATAGATTTGAGGCATCAAATACAAGGTATTGAAAACAAAAAGGTGGAGTGGCAGCTACAACGATTAAACCTACGCAGATATACTAAGGGCAACAAGGCAACAAAATTACTAGCTAGTCAACTCAAGAAGAGGCAAACCAACCACTCAATTGCTCAAATAATTACCTCAAACGGCAAATCAATTACAAACCCTAAGGCTATAGCAGACCAATTTGCTGATTATTACTCCTCCTTGTACAACCTAAAACAAGATTTCACCACCCCACAACCTACCACGGAAGCAATACAAAAATTCCTTGTAGCAGCAAACCTACCCCAAGTACAGAAACGCCAACTAGACCAGTTGAATGTTACTATCACTACAGAGGAAGTGCAGGGAGCTCTGAGAACTACCCCCATAGGGAAAGCTCCTGGCCCGGATGGATTCACAACTGCCTATTACAAAACATTTCAAGACATACTAGTACCGCACCTCACAAATCTGTTTAATCACGTCTTTCAAGGGGGCGCCTTCCCGGAGGAAATGCTAGCAGCTACGATAACAACGATTCACAAGCCAGGAAAGACCCCGACAGCATGTGGCAACTACCGACCCATATCCTTACTAAACACGGACTTGAAATTATACGCCAAAGTTATTGCTAATAGGATAGCGAAAATTCTGCCCTCCTTACTCCACTTGGATCAAACCGGTTTTACCAAAGGTAGACAAGGCCCGGATAACACTAGAAAAATGTTGGCACTCATTGAAGTTGCAGAGAAAAGAAAGGACCCAACTATACTGGTAAGCTTAGATGCCGAAAAGGCCTTTGACAGAGTAGAATGGACATATCTGGACTCCACCTTACAATCTTATGGGTTACTGGGCCCAATTAAGCATGCCATACTATCCCTGTACACAAAACCCTCTGCGAAAGTAAACAACATGGGATTTCTCTCAAAGTCATTTCAGATAACGAACGGAACACGACAAGGCTGCCCATTGTCACCTCTCATCTTTAACCTCACTTTGGAACCCCTTGCTAGAACAATTAGAAACTCAACTTCGGTAAAGGGAGTACTGGTGGCGAATACACAGCACAAACTCGCAATGTTTGCAGACGACATTATCTTAATATTAACAGACCCCGAACCATCGCTGGAAGCCGTCACACAGATTCTCCGAACTTTCAGCTCTATATCCTACTATAAACTTAATGAGTCAAAGTCACAAATTCTACCGATCGGAATGACGAGAGAGATCATACAAAAATTGCAAGCCAGATATACTTACCAATGGCAATCTCACTCCATAAACTACCTAGGTGTTGAGCTGGCCAGGACCGTAGCCGAAACATATGAGGCGAACTATCCCAAACTATTAGCGGAAGTACAGGAACAACTACGGAAATGGTCTCCTTTATATATGTCTTGGCTAGGCAGAATTGCAACAATTAAGATGATGATATTGCCTAAATTCATTTATCTATACAGGACCTTACCGATAGCCGTTCCATTAACCTATTTCCGCAAAGCACAAAGAACTATTCAAGACTTTATCTGGGCTAAACGAAAACCTAGGATTAAACAAAAATTTATGCGGCGAGGGACTCGAGAAGGAGGATTCGGAGTTCCTTGTTTAGAGAAATATTACCACGCCACAATATTGGACCAAATGAGAGCTTGGAATCTTACACTTACTGAACTACACTGGCTCCAGCTGGAACAAGACTTCCTATCTCCCCTCAAGCTTAAAGGACTCATATGGACTGAGAACATGAAAGACGCAGCATTGCCACACACAGCGAGCCATACCACTCAAACTGCTATGACTATCTGGGCTAGGATCACTAAAAAGGAACCACTTTTAAACTACCCAGCGCACCAAGCAGGATTGGAGATGCTAGAAACCAACATCCCAAACCTAAACTTGCAGAACTGGAAAAATTCAAACCTGACTACGCTGGGCCAATTGTACGATGGAAACCTCATTAAACCTTATGAACAGCTAACCAAGGAATACAACCTGCCACCACATGATTTCTACAAATACCTCCAGATAAAACACCTGTTAGGTACTACCAGGTCAACCAGCAGCACCAAACACACGCCATTTGAAAAATTACTTGCTCATAATCCACGTAGCCCCAAAGGTATAGCACAAATCTACAAACTGCTCACAGCGGATGATATAGAAGTTAAACCGAAGCATTTCGAGAAATGGGAACAAGATCTCCAAGTCTCAATACCCATGCCACACTGGATAAAAATGCTTAACACTGCGTATAAACTTTCCAAATGTGTGAATCATATTGAAAACTCGAGAAAACTGTTTTACAGATGGTATAAGACTCCAACCATCCTCCACCAATATTACCCAAATGTTCCTAATGTTTGCTGGAGAGACTGCAAGAGGGAAGGCAACCTAATACATATCTGGTGGCAATGCCCTAAGATTAAAGATCTATGGCTAGCCACTGAACAAATCCTGGTGCAGGCAACGCAGTTGCAAATACAATTGACTCCAACGCTTGCATTGTTGAATTACAACCTTAACGAGTATCCGAAGCTAGTACAACACCTGATTTTTCACATATTGACAGCGACCAGGCTCCTGATTCCCAGATATTGGAAAAAGACCGAAGTGCCCAGCACGCGGGAACTGATAACCCTAATTGACTCGAATCTCACATTTGAACAAATGGCGCTCGGATCCAACAAACAATTACAACTCAGCTCAACCTCAATGCAAATGTGGAAGCAATGGAAAGAAGCCTATTTCTTCCAAGCCCAGACGTGAAACTATCCCCGCCAACAAGATGATAGGCAGACTGGCATAGACCCATACCCGGCGAAGACAAATAGAAGAATTGACGGCCACCAGGCCCCATATCTGTAGGTTAGCCCTGTTCTAACTTCAATAGCCCCCCCCCCTGCCCTTCCCTCCCCCTCCCCTCTTTTTCTTTGTTTTTCCTTCTTCTCTCATCTTTTTTTCCTCTTCTTGCTCTTCTATTCTAACAGCCTCTAGTGGGACGCTAGTCCTTCAGCAAGTCAACTTAACTAACTGTTTCCTCTGCTATGCCAATGCTTGACTGGTGTTTACTGTGAGGCTGTGTTTGAAACTGTTAAAACAATAAAAACCTTTGAATTATAAAAAACATTCAACTTTAATGAAGCCAGGTCTTTTTTATTTGTAACATAGATAGCAGACCAGACAAAATACCACTGCATATAGCAAATAATTTCCCTGACCAATAATTGTTATAAGAACAGCAATTTACTTTTAAGTTACTTTAGTAACAGAATCTGCTTCCTTTCAGTAGTCTGCTGATCATATTCTGCTGAATTAGGCATTTACTGTAACATTCACCAGAGCCCCATAAATTATTTATTTATATTGAAAGATATATATCATTTTCCATCAAAATACATTATAGCACAAAGCTAGCACATGACAAGAAAATAAAACGGCCAGATAGAGAGTCCGAATTGTCCTAGTCAAAGTCTTAGTGATACATTTTCATTCTGCCGCTCCTTAATTTGTACATATATGTAAAATATACACTATGTTTACTATATATGTAATCTCTTGCTCTTTTTCTTATTTAAAAGTCATTGTAAACCTTTACTGGGAATAACCAAAGAACAGTCAGCCTTATTTACACTCAAAAAAAGCATAGCACTTAAGAAGATCACAAATAACAATAACATAATAATAATAATAATGATGATGATGATTTAAAAGGGTCTGCAGGGGGTTGATGGACATTGATAAATATCTGGATAACATAGCAACTTCAGAAAAAGTTGTCAGCTTATTTGTTTTATATGGAGTAAACAGTAGCCTGTCATTTCCCTAGAGGTTTGCTTAGGTCCTTATTTTAATCCAATCAGACAAAAAAACTTGCAATCAGATTTTCAAAAGAATTTGAGGTACCTGCCAGGAATACCATTTGTTTCAAGAATACATTCACTGACTGTCAATCTGTCTTTATATATTGATACTTACCTGAAACATTACATTGTATATTTAGAATACTGTGAAGAACGTATTGTGATTGAAGAATTTTGTTTGAAGAGAGAATTACCTATTACCTTTGATACTGATTTTCTTTACACTCATATACTGCTTGATGAGGGTTTTTTCAGAGAAAGAGAATTGGTTGTTTTTGAGTATGGATGAGTAAGCTTTTTCACCCAAAATATTGTGTTTTGCATAAGGAAAAAAGTGAAATAGATTCAGACATCATTATTATGTCTTCACCATCAAGAAGTTGTCACAACGTCATATTTGAAAGAAATTGCCAACATGGGATTCATGAAGAACAGTTGTAGCCTAGTGGAAAGGAGCTTCTATATAAAGTTTGTACGCGGTATATGTTATTGCAGAGCTAAAAACCATAACTGCAACATAATGTTGCCTTTCCATTTCATAAATCTTTCTATGGTTTCAAAAAATACTTGCTAAAGTTCAACAGGCCAGTTTCCATGCTGGGCTCTTTGTGGGACTTTCGTAGACGGGGAATATGTGAGTAGAAAGGATTTACCTCCAGCATGTTAAGTCTGGGGAATGGACTTCAAAAATATTTTTGTTATATGGTACTGTATGTTATTTAGAATACACCAAAAAAATTATTTAAAGCCATAAATACCTCCTCTACCTCATAAGATGATCAAAGAGACACTATCCCCACCATCATTGAGAGAAGACATCCTTCATATATCACTTATCCAACACATCCTGATGGTGTCAAAAAGATTAGAAATCATTTTTAGGCCCTAAAGTAATTAATTGTAAATCAACTTAACAAGTATGTTCCATCTATGTTACAATGTAACTGTGAAGTGATTGCATAGATCCTTGAGTGTAAACTTAAAGAAACATAGAAGAGCAAGATCCATCTGTGATAGACAGGGAATAAAAGGGATAGAAGGAAAAAAATATCTGATATAATTATAGGCAATCTATTAAAGTAGGAATTAAAACAAATTAAATCTTTGATGGCTATTGATATGTTGGGTATATAAATAGGTATTATAAAAAGTAAATGGCATATTAAAAATACTGCATTGTTTGTTCGTTTTTGTGAAAAATATGCTTTTAATTAGAGAGCCTGAAGCACCAGGCTGAAAATCAAGACTGCATAAATTTCTTTTCTCATACCGAGGGTTGTCAAACATATCGATCAGAAATTGAACTGCATGATAGCGTCCCCCACTACAAGTATCACCTGTAAGGAGGAGAATCATGCTGTTCCCAGTGTAAACTTTAAAGGGTGATAATCATGTAACAGGGTGAATAGCTTTTCATATATATTATGGTTAAATGTATTTTCCACATGTAGCCATTCAGTGAACCGTGGGATTCCCCTGGGGAAAGGGAAATGCCTCTGTCATAAGTGAACAGCTAGGATGGAAGTTAAAGAGTGAGGAGCATCCCCTGTTAAGGTCCAAGTGAGAATGGTTGACCATGTGTAGGACTAACTACTGTAAGGTTAGACCAGTAAATAGCCTCAAAGGTGGCAGACCATGAGGTGGTTGGCAAAAGTGTGGGAGTGGGAAAAACAGCAGATATGCTTAGATTAGACTTGAGAACCTAAGGAACTGTCAGTGGGGCAAGGGCTGTATGGAATAGTACATTGCAAGTATGATGGAGGTATAATACGTTGATCAGTCATCTCTTGCAGGTGGTTCCTGTGAGGCTTTTGGCAACTGTGCCATGAGGCTGTGGCACTTTCTGTGTTTGCCTGTCAGTTGTTCATGAAAGAGAACACAAAACATTTTATTATTTGTCTATGAATGCGTAGTGCTGCAGTGAAAGAGAAAGCTTTCCTACAAAGTGTGGACAGAACATGTTTCTTGTTCACTGTGTGTGTAGCTCTTTCTGATTATTTATTCAAAGCTGGTATCTAGTCTATCCAACTCACTTACTGTACAAGCATGCACAGAATATCAGTGTGTGGTATGAGGCCAGAAATAGTAGCTGCTCCATATTATGATCTTCTTTCATAATAGGAAAGTACTTTCTTTTTTTAATAAAGATCTTCATGATGCAATGATTGCATTAAAACGATTGCTCACCTTTGAATTCATATTTAGGATCAGATTTATCAAATGTTGAATTGTGTTTTTTTTTTTAAACTAGAACTTTGGGGGGTTTATAAAAAACTAAAAAAATACCCAGAAGCTGGAAATAGCTCAAATTTGGAGATGTTTATAGCCTTCATCATGTTCAGATTTTTTTGATGGGTTTCGCTTGATCATCAATTTGAGCAGCTTCAAGTTTTTGTGTTTTTAACCCCGAACTCACTGATTCAAGTTCTTTTTAAATTGATAACATTTGAGTTGTGAGGAATAAAAAAACCTCACAAACCTCTAAAACTCGGCCTTTGATAAATAACCCCTTTAGTATGATGTAGAGATATTCTGACACAATTTTCAATTGGTTTTCATTTTTTTTCATTATTTGTGAATTTTGGTTTATACAGCTTTTTATTCAGCAGCTCTCCAGTTTCAGGGCCGGATTTACAAAGTGGGCGCCCCTAGGCCCACTGCCTTTCATTGCCCCTGTCCCCTCCCCTTAATGGGGATTTGTGCATAGGAAATTTAAAAAATTATTGTATCTCTAGTGCATCCCCAGTGTTTTTGAACCACTGTGGGTGTGGTTGGGCAGCATGCTGCCCCCTAAAATTCTACTGCCCTAGGCCAGGGCCTTGGTGGTCTTTCCACAAATCCAGGCCTGTCCAGTTTGCCTATTCAGCAGTATGATTGCTGGTCTGAATTAGCCTAGCAACCATGCATTGATTTGAATAATAGACTAGAATATGAATAGGAGACGGCCTGAATAGAAAGACAAATATTTACAAGTAGCAATAACAATAAATTTGTAGCCTTAAGGTGGCCATACATGGATAGATCCGCTCGTTTGGCGATGTCGCCAAACGAGCGGATCTCCCTCCGATATGCCCACCTTGAGGTGGGCAATATCGGGCAGATCCGATCGTGGGCCCTAGGGCCCAACGATCGGATCCTAGCATTCGCAAACGGGCGGTCGGATCGCGGGACCGCATCAACGAACAGATGCGCCCGTGATCCGACGGGATTTTTAATCCCATCCGATCGAGATCTGGCCGACTTTCGGCCAGATCTCGGTCGGGGAAGCCCGTCGGGGGCCCCCATACACGGGCCAATAAGCTGCCGACTTGGTCTTAACACAGCATTTGTTTTTTAGATGGGGTCAATAACCCCCATTTGAATTCTGGAAAGAGTCAGAAGAAGATAGCAAACAATAAAAAAGTATTCATGCTAGAAATAAACTTAATGGTGAACCACCCCTTTAAGGTACCCAACTTCTAATACAGAACATACATTTGTCAAATACATACAGTACAAAATACTTTATGTACCTGTATAGAGACAGATTTTTAATTAAATCAAAAATATATCCACATTTTCATTTCAAATTCTTGTTATTTAATACTGTAAAACTGCTGCAAAGGAAATTACATTTACTGACAGAATTTTGCAGTGTTTAGGAAATTAATCTATTGCAAAGTATATGTTTTGCATCTAAAGAGAGAAAACCTAGCGGTAACATCTGTTGGAGGTTTCATCTAAATGTTAAATAAATAATACAAACCACAATTGGAAATGTTATATCATCCATTAATGCAAAAGCAGAATATGAACAAAAGATATTTTATAGACCCTTGCTCTCTGGGGATGTGATATTGAAATGAAGATCTATTAGCCTTTTAAAAAATATGTTTTTAACTAAGAATATTATTAGATTTCCATAAAAGTCTAGTTTGTGTTTTACAATATGTTTGTTTACAGAAAAACAAGAAATCGAATAAACTTGGGAAAAATTTTTCAGATGACATAAAAATTGTCCTTGTATTGTATGATTAAAAGATAGAATATATAAAGACAAACAAGATTTCTGTTTTTTTTTATGCTATTCATGCCTACTGAGTAATTACAATTAATATTAATAATAATTACTATAATACAGCTTGCCAAGCATGATTTACATAGATAATTAAAAACAAAATACTTTTGGTGCCATTTTTAAAAGGAACATAAAACTCTGCCATTTGCATCACCAAATTCTCTCAATTAGACATCCCAATCTTAATTACAGATGAAAGAATAGTCATCAGGGAGTCATCCATACCAGCACTGTGTCAATTATTTATCCATGATTTCTCCATGGTAACACAGCAAGATAACTGTTCAATTTTTGGTTGCTGATATTACAGTGCAATATCATAAGTGTTACAATCTCTTTGTAACTACTGACCTCCCTGGTGGTCTAGTGGTGCGGCGGGGACGCCCACCATGCCATCGGCGGGGACGCCCGCCATGCCGCTCCTCCGTGTCCCCTCAGGCGCCGGTTCCTTAGGGTGCGCGTGGCGTGCCTCTGCGGGATTTAAAGGTGCAGTCACGCTGGCGTGATGACGTAAACTGAAACCGAGCTTAGGCACAGGAAAATGGTAGGTCAGGCTTTTAACAATAACTCTGGCACCAAACTTTGAAATTTGGCTCTGAATAGTGACGTCATGATGCCAGCATCAGAGCGCTTAGCGTCAGACGCCAGCGTCAGGCGCCAACGCCAGATGCCAGCGACGCTAGAATCAAGCAGGAAGTACGTGCCTGCGCACATGAAGAGTGCGTCTTACAATAAGTTTCATAAGAGTAGCTATACAGTACCACTTGTTAGGTTGTAGAGCTAGGTACAGTATGCTCCTCTGGTTCAGCCCAGCTTCATCAGGAGGAAGCTTCTTTTGTCATGATCTTATGAACTTATTATTATTTTTATTAACATGTATTTATATAGTGCCACCTACTGTATTTCACAGCGCGGTAAAGTAAATGTGTTTATTTAAGGCACATGAATTGCATAGATAGAACATATGGAGTTACACACTTCACAACCAATACCGGTATAGGAGGTGAGGAAGGCCCTGTGCAAAAAGAGCTTACAATATAAAGGGAATGGAACAAGACACAAGGCGTGGACAAGATCAGAATTTGGTAGTTAAGCAAGGTGAGAGTAGGCTTCACTAAATTGGTGCATTTTAAGAGATATTTTGAAAGCAGAAAGGTTCGGAGAAAGTCAGACAGACCGTGGGAGAGAATTCCAGAGGAGGGGTGCAGCCCTTGGAAAGTCTTGAATTCGAGATTGTGATTTTCTTATATTTTCATATCTTCAGCAATATACCTTAGTCTAAAATTGTTCTTACCTGCCATAAACCTAACCCTTACCAGATCAGGTCGGGTTCATTAAAAAACTGTGTGCATCTACAATGAGCACTTATTGGAAAACAAATAGTCACTGTCCAAATTATCACTCTGCAATAAGCTAGCATAAATCAGTGATTAATTATCCATTGGTTCACACAAATATGTCATGGATAAGGAGGCATCCATGCAATACATTGGTAGCACAAAACTGTATGGTAGGTCCATACTATTTGCATAATGAAAATAATTCCAGTCCAGCTGTGCACTGGCTTTGGGCCCAATACATAAAGGGACAAGGAAAAACTAGCAGGCATTAAACCTATGAAACACCTTATCTACACAGGAAGGCAACACTGGTTAGCTATTGTATTCTGTAGTACCCAGTCGTTTTCAGATTGTCACCAGAAATTAAGACTTTTTCAGTTGCCTTCCAAGTTTTATTTTTGACAACTTTTACAAAATTGAAGTTAAAAGCTTAATGTTCCAGTCTCTGGCGTTTCAGTCTGGCAGCTCAGTAATACAGGTAGAGAATCTGAACTGAACTGTTACAGTTTGCTCCATTAGTTGATGCTTTTGTCAGCAGCATCTGTAGCATATCAGCAAAGATTGTATCAATTATAACAGTTGCCTTTAGGGCTAGGCCACATGGGAAGATTTCAGGGAGATTAGTCGACTGGCGACTAATCACCGCGTCTAATCTCCCTGAATGGCTTGCTGAGGCAATTTCGAGCGACTTTGAAAAACGTATCGCCACGTGTGAATAGGCGCAGGCGACTTTAGCGCTAGCGGGTGCGAGATACCAGCAAGCCATTCAGGGAGATTAGTCGCCTCAAAGACACGGCGATTAGTCGCCAGACGACCAATCTCCCTGAATCTTCCCGTGTGGCCCTAGCCTTAATGAAACTCAGGGATTCTGCTCAGCGAGGTCAAAGATAAGAAATGTATCAATTTTGAACAGTTTACAGAGTTGGTGCCACAACCCAAAAAAGTTCCTTCCTGACTCCAAAATGGCAATCGGATTAGCGCTTGGATCAACTTGTACTATGAGCTATCTTCCATAACCCTGTATTCCCTCACTTGCTAAAAAGCAATCCAACCCCTTCCGAATATTTAGGTGGAACCTCCTTTCTTCTGGGTGACCTTGCGTCAGCTGGAAAGACCTACTGGTAAATAAAGCAGTAGAGAGATTATTATCTGAAATATTTATACATAGTTATCATATCATTTTAAGCAAGTATCATTTATGAGATTTACTATATTTGAGGGCAGATTTACAAAATTCGAGTGAAGAATTCGAATGTAAAAAACGTCGAATTTCGAAGTATTTTTTGGGTACTTCGACCATCGAATTGGTTAAATTCGTTCGAATTCGAACGATTCGAACGATTTGAAGTAAAAATCGTTCGACTATTCGACCATTCGATAATCGAAGTACTGTCTCTTTAAAAAATACTTCGACCACCTACTTCGGTAGATAAAACCTACCGAAGTCAATGTTAGCCTATGGGGAAGGTCCCCATAGGCTTGCCTGTGATTTTTTGATCGAAGGATTTTCCTTCGATCATTGGATTAAAATCCTTCGAATCGTTCGATTCG
Organism: Xenopus laevis; assembly: GCF_017654675.1. NCBI lineage: Eukaryota > Metazoa > Chordata > Amphibia > Anura > Pipidae > Xenopus > Xenopus laevis. The sequence continues at coordinate 73,993,378 of NC_054371.1, read as the reverse complement.
AAGGATTTAATCGTTCGATCGAAACGAAAAATCCTTCGATCGATCGATCGCAGGATTTGCGCAAAATCGTTCGACTTCGATATTCGAAGTCGAACGATTTTAGTTCCCAGTCGAATATCGAGGGTTAATTAACCCTCGATATTCGACTCTTGATGAATCGGCCCCTTGGTGTTGGAGCAAGTAAAGTATATACTCTACATTCTGACTTTTTTATTTTGAATATGCCGTTATAATGGACTAAAGGGCAAGGGAAGAAATATAGTATATGAGAAACGATTACAATGTTTTAGGACACTTCAAACACCGTAGTATATAGTATATATATTTTTGTAATGGAAAAGAACATTGCCCATTGCACATTAAATAAAGAGAAAGTGGGTGGGTTGCAATAGAGGTGTGTTAAATATAGGGGATGCAAATTTGGCAGGTATATCTGCAGAGCTCATATTAAATAGCTGTGTTTCCTGCATATTTATACAGTGTGGAACTACAGTTATTGCCATCACAATAAGTTTTTATTTATTTTTCTATGTGACTTTACCAATTACTTTTCTCAGCAGTCAACTTTTTTTTCCCTCTGCTGAATCTTTCAGTGTCAATTATCAAGCGAACACTATATCATCTTAAGTACCAGTTTACACTCAGTTTCAATTTGCAAATCAGTATTCTAAAGATACATTAATTTTACTGTATATGGTATTCGTTTCAAGCTTAATTTTCTCATTGTTCAAACACTCATTATTTCTTTGGGTTTTGCTGTGAGCCAGACGTTCAGTCCAATCCGCATACGAAATGAGTAAAATGATTTATCAGGTGATTAAAAAAAAGATTAATCACTGTGTGACTTGAACACAGAAAATTCACAAACTGAAAAATAAAGAACCATTTATTTATACAGAACCAGGGTACACAGAGATGAAGTTACACTACTTCACATCCCATAGCCCTGGGATCCCCAAACAAGAGTTTGTTACAATGAATATCCAACTTCGTAGCTGCAATCCATCATATGCTCACAATGATAAATCCAGAAAGTCCACTGGATGTAAGATTTGCCAAGATCAACTCATTCTGGGAATACCTCTAATATAATTGCTCTTGTGATTAATAAGCCAGCAGACACATTATTAATTTTAATACACTAATTTGTTGAGTTATAGTGGGTATTGTAATAATAGGTATAGTTCTAGTAACCCATAGCATACAATAAATTAGCGTTTGCTAGTTGAATGTTTTAAATGCAACATTTATGGGTAGAATGCCATTTTGTAATCTAATAGGCATGGTTAGTGGGGGAGGAACTGTTCCAAAGTTTCTTATGTTTTCCTTGCAGTGGACATGAATGTGTAGGTAAGTTAGTAAGCTTTGCAGAAGTGATGTTTAAGGGGCAGATTCACTAACTTCGAGTGAAGGATTCGAATGAAAAAAAAATCGAATTTCGAAGTATTTTTTGGGTACTTCGACCATCGAATTGGTTAAATTCGTTCGAACTCGATCGAATTCGAACGATTCGAACGATTCGAAGTAAAAATCGTTCGACTATTCGACCATTCGATAGTCGAAGTACTTTCCCTTTAAAAAAAACTTCGACCCCCTAGTTCGGCAGCTAAAAGCTACCGAACTCAATGTTAGCCTATGGGGAAGGTCCCCGTAGGCTTGCCTGTGATTTTTTGATCGAAGGATTTTCCTTCGATCGTTGGATTAAAATCCTTCGAATCGTTCGATCGTTCGATCGCAGGATTTGCGCAAAATCGTTCGACTTCGATATTCGAAGTCGAACGATTTTAGTTCACAGTCGAATATCGAGGGTTAATTAACCCTCGATATTCGACTCTTGATGAATCGGCCCCTTAATGTGTTGGCAATGAAGTTCTAATAAATAAGTACAGGTATTGTATCCCTTATCCGGAAACCCAATATCCAGAAAGCTCCGAATTACGGAATGGCTGTCTCCCATAGACTCCATTTTATACAAATAATCCAAATTTTTAAAAATGATTTCCTTTTTCTCTGTAATAATAAAACAGTAGCTTGTAATTGAAACCAACTAAGATATAATTAATCCTTATTGGAAGCAAAACCAGTCTATTGGGTTTATTTAATGTTTAAATTAATTTCTAGTAGACTTAAGGCATGAAGACCCAAATTACGGAAAGATCCATTATCTGGAAAACCCCAGGTCCCGAGCATTCTGGATAACAGGTCCCATACCTGTAATTATAAGAATTCTGATATGTGTTGTTTCCATTATCCTAAATTGGACAGTATTTCTGCTTTGGTGCATTCCTATCTCTGCCTGTATGTAACCCACCCACTTAGATTGTAAGCACAATGGAGCAAGAACTTCATTCCTCCTGTGCATATTAATATGGCACTTAGTTGTAACCATATTTATTTTATCGATAGCAATGTTTGGTGTGTCATTTTGTCTATCTTATTACTCTATGTCAAAAATATTAAGAGCTGCATATACAATTAGGGTTATATAAATAAAGATATACATAAACACATACACTGCACCACTTGACAAAAGGCTCACTCAATTGCACCTGCACTAGATGAAAGAAAGGATTCTTCTTGAGACTAATTTCCTATGCAGTGCAATGGAATAGAGAACTTACCCCCATATGTAATACAGTAAAAGGCACTAACGTTTGCCCAGGGGCAGGAACCCACTGCAACCAATAAGATGCTTACTTTTAAACAGGGAACTAGCAAATGCTACTTGCTCATTGGTTGCTATGGGTTACTGACCCTGGGGAAACTTAGTGCCTTTTATTACATAAGCCAATTACATTCTCAAAATTCTTGTTAGCACAACCATAAGCCAATTGCAAACAACTGACATGGATATAGAAGAGAAGGGGGTTGATGTCCAGACCAGTTTGTAATTGGCATATGGTAATAGCATGGGACACTGAGGACTGAGCACCTGGCCTTGGTAGCTGCTTTCCACTAAAGGTGAGCTTGGAGTGGTCTTTTCCTGTTTGTTTGCTTTATTACACAACCCCATTAGAGACATATATCATGGCAGCCACATTTCAAAAAATCTTTAGTATGATGATCAGGTTTGATAAGACAGTTACACTTTAGAAGACACTTTGTGGCTGATTGCATAGGTTGCATCCACTTTCTAGTCAAATACATATTTTACTTTAAGGGGCAGATTTATCATGGGTCGAATTTCGAGTTCATGGGAGTTATTTAAAACTCCCATGAACGAAATTCGACCAATTGCAATTTGTTAAAAAATTTTTGAAACTCAGCTGAATGGAATCGACCTGCAAACTCGAATGAAAGAGGAATCAAATTTGAATTGAATTTGAATCAACTTGATTCAATTTTTTTCTATGTAAAAAACTTGAATGTCAGGAAGGCAGCAAACAGCTCCAAATTGATCTCAGGACGTCCCCCATTGGCAAAAACAGCAATTCAGCAGGTTTAAGGTGGCAAATAGTCAAATTTGAGTTCTTAAAGGGCCAGTGTATTTTTTTTAAAAAAACTTGAAAAATTTTTACAGTTTTGGCCATAAAAAAACTAAAAAATTCGAATTCCAAATTCAAATTTGAAAATTTACATTTTCACTTCGACCCTTGATATATCTGCCCCTTAAAGTTGTTTTTAAAAAAGCAATTCCATATCTATAGGCCAATACCACAAACGTTTTCAGGTGAAAAAATCGTGAAATTCAGGTGAAAAATCTGAAAAATAGTGAAAATCTGATAAAAATCAGAAAAAACTGTGAAAACTGGATTTCTTTTTCCCCACAAAGCAAATTTTCAGGAAAATGTAATAATACATAAATAAAAAACCCGAGCGGATTTGATCGGAGTTTGTAGCAGAAAATATTGAGATAAATTCGGACTTTGATAAATAACCCCCTTAATGTACATTTATATTTTAAAAAGTATTTTTTACTATACCCATAGTAGTAGTGTTTACCCATAAAATGTATAAACCATACTGTACATTTTAACTTTTATTTTTAACATTTATTTGTCTGCTGAGTATTCTATTCATTATATGGGATATTCTCTCTCTAACTCAACCTTACTTCTCACGAGAACACATATATACTAATCTTATAGAGTGTCAGAACATATCTATAGTTTGTAAAAGAGAGTTGGATTTAATATCTTTTTTTCACTGTGCAATGTTTATAAGATAGAGCAACAATAGCTGTCTGACTTGGAGTCAAGTTTACTGTTAACTTAGTAAATTGGGAATGCGGGGGAACCTGAAATTGTCAAATACTTAAAACACTTTTACTCTCAATTGCCACACAGATCAAGCTAATTAAGCAGGTGTTGTGACAGTTGTTATGTCTTCCTGGCTGATATACAGTATCTGGATTTCAAACATAATATTCAGTAGTTAAAAAGGCTTGGTACATGAAGTTGTCATCAGGATGATGATACTGAAAAGCAAAAAAAGACAAAAAAATGTTTCTTTATATTTTAAGAGCTTTTTTTAAGAGTTTTTTTAAATTCTAAACAGTTAAAGACATATAGTAACATAGTAAAATAGTAAGGTTGAAAAAAGACACACGTCCATCAAGTTCAGCCTTTTAGTTTTTTTTTTTAATCTGCCTAACTCAAGTCAAGAGTCAAGTCAAGAGTGAGTTTATTGTCATTTCATCCATATACGTTTGTACAGTACACAGTGAAACGAAACAACGTTCCTCTAGGACCAACACAACATAGAAGTACCAGACAACAGACAAAAAGTGCAAGTGCAAAAATATGCATCTCCTGCAAGACAGGTCAGCATAGTGCAGGGGTAGGACAAGACAGTGTACACTCAACAGATGTAATAACTACTAGTTGATCCAGAGGAAGGCGAAAAAACCCATCTGAAGGCTCTCCAATTCGCCTCAGAGGGGGAAAAAATTCCTTCCTGACTCCAAAATGGCAATCGTACTATTCCCTGGATCAACTTGTACTATGAGCTATCTTCCATAACCCTGTATTCCCTCACTTGCTAAAAAGCAATCCAACCCCTTCTTAAAGCTATCTAATGTATCAGCCTGTACAACTGATTTAGGGAGAGAATTCCATATCTTCACTGCTCTCATTGTGAAAGCCCCTTCCGAATATCTAGGCGGAACCTCTTTTCTTCTAATCGGAATGGGTGACCTCGTGTCAGATAGAAAGACCTACTAGTAAATAAAGTTAGAGAGATTATTATATCATCCCCTTATATATTTATACATAGTTACCATATCTCCCTTAAGCCTCTTCTCCAGCGTGAACATCCCCAATTTGGCCAGTCTTTCCTCATAGCTAAGATTTTCCATACCTTTCACCAGCTTAGTTGCCCTTCTCTGTACCCTCTCTAATTCAATAATGTCCTGTTTGAGTGATGGAGACCAAAACTGTACGGCATATTCTAGGTGGCGCATTACAAGTGCTCTATACAGTATTAAAGTTATATCAGAGTAGCTATACACCTAACTTTGTGAAAAATATATTTTCTGCTCCAGCTGATTAAAGTGATGGGTCTGCACAACATAAAGTTATAGCAGCTGAAATAGTTGATGGTGGGTCTACGATTTTGGTGGGTCCAGGTTAAATGTACAATCTCCCTAATCCCCACATTTGCCAACTATGCTTCAATCTTCAACATTTCTAAACTGCAGAATATTATTTAATCCCAAAAAACATTTATACCAACTCATGTTAAGCGATATATCCCTGCAGACTTGTGATCTCGTATGTGATCTTTCAAACTGAGATTTTATTTGTAATGCATTTTTGTGGCCAGTATAATAAATGGATGTGCACATGAGCCTATGATTCATCTTAAACCCCTTTCCTAGTGGCTTGTTAAGCATTTCAAACAACTGACCAAAGATGAAATGAACAATTCTGTCTCTAGATTATATGGATTCATCTTTAATTAAACTGGCTTAGTTTGGGATGTTATCTTTAGATGTGATTTGCTGCTCAGCATTTTAAATATTTCCACATTCTTAAATGATGGGAAGCTTTCACAGCAGATTTAAAAAAAACTATTCACAGTAAGCAGCTCAACAATGAGTAACTCAGAGGACCATTTTGCATAAATTGCAAGGTTAATCTCCATTTTATTTGATGTAGTCTGCCTCTAGCAAGTCATTCTTATCTGGCCATGTAAGAAAAAAACAGAAAAAAGTGAGCAATACATATTAATAAAATACTTCATTGCTTAAAATTTAAAATGTCTTAATGTAGAAATATGTATGTAGAACAAAAACATCACAACAAAAGTGTGTATGTACATAAAGTATATATGTACATATATACTGTATATATATCAGGCCAATGAGTATCCGCTTTCTAAGGCCAGAATATGTAATCGGGGTGTACAATTAAAATAAGTATATATCCACCAATATAAGAAAACCAGAACACCCATGTAAAAAAATGTTCACCTCTTTATTTTTATCATATCATAGTCCAACGATTTGGTCCTCGTTTATCCTTTATCAAAGGCTGAGTGCTAGCTGAAACGTTAGCTTTCTGCTCTAATAAACACATACATTTTTGCATTAAGTCCTGTGAGTGCGATCCTCTGTCTACATTGTACCATATTTTCTGGCTATTGTACCCAGGCACGAAATACCTACTATATGAGTAGTGCCGGCATTACATTTTTTATATATATATATATATATATATATATATATATATATAAATATGTTACAAAGTTCAATATGCCATCTTACAAAATCACAGGATCTTATCTCTGATAAGATAAGATATGGTGTCATCTATAAAAGGCTGACTTTTAGGATCTTTAAACTTCTCCTGAAACATAGGGGTAAATTTATCAAAGAGTGAAGTTCCGCCACTAGAGTGAAATTCCGCAGCTCACAATTCATTTCTATGGGATTTTGAAAGGCGTATTTATCAATGGGTGAAAGTTCACCCTTTGATAAATGAGTCTTTATAAATCCCATAGAAATGTTCTATAATAAGGTTCTGGTAAGTAAAATTTACCAAAAGTGGCACCTTTAGGAACCACTTATGCCCCCTGCCATTTCTTTATACATCCTGCCCAGCTGGTGGTATCCATTTCTTGCATTATGTAACATCTGCATTAACCCTTCTCGATGCAAAATTCCCTGCATCAATATGTGAAATATGTTTACACTTTAAGCCAGCAGAACCTCTAGCTAATCGGGGGAAGAAAAATAAAAGCGTAAGTCCTTACTGTTTCACAATATATATATACACAGCAAGTTTGTGAAACAAATTATCTTTTCAAGAACTATATCCTAAAAATGATATAGCGCAGGGGACAAGAAACTTCTAGTTATGCCACCAAATGGAATGTATTATTTTGGGCACTCATTAGATAAGTAGATAACTTGTAGTACTTTAAGAGAATACATTTTGTGCATTTTAGCTTTATATATGTGAAAAAACCCTTCCAAAAAAGACCTTTGCTAATCCATAGAAGAAGCAATTGCAGATATGGTACCTGTTATCCAAAATGCTCGGGACCTGGGGTTTCTGGGATCTTCCATAAATTGGATCTTCGTACCTTAAGTCTACTAAAAAAATATTTTAAAATGAAGTCAACTCAATAGGCTAGTTTTCCCTCCAATAAGGATTGCTGGTATCATAGATACGATCCAGTAGATCCAAGGTATTGTTTTATTATTACAGAGAAAAAAGAAATAATTTTTGAAAATTTGGATTACTTGGTCAAAATGGAGTCTATGGAAAATGGCCTTCCTGTAATTTAGAGCTCTCTGGATAATGGATTTCTGGATAATGGATGCAATACCTTTTCTGGATAAGGTATTTTTTTAAATTTGTATCACCGTACTAAAAAAGTCTGCTAAAAAAAACCCATTATTATTGTTTTGCCACCGATATGAATTCATGCAACTTAGTTATCAAGTACAAGGTACTGTTTTATTATTGCAGAGAAAAAGGAAATCATTTTTAAAAATGTGAATTATTTGAAAATGGAGTCTATGGGAGATGGTCTTTCTGTAATTTAGAGCTTACTGAATAATGGATTTCCACATAATGGATCCCATACCTGTATACATAAACAGAAATACTGTATATATACAACATGCATATGTAATTAAAAATAAAATATATAAATGAAACCATAACATATGAACTCAGCTATTAATGTTTTTCAAATATCTGAAAATGTGAAGAAATGTTAAAAAGGCAACAGACTGTATTTGATGTAGGAGAAGGAAAATATCACAAAGTTAAAGATTTGCATACTTTAGAATTGCTATTCTGGGAAAATGAAGATAACATGTTGTGCTAGTTTATTAACATGATGGTATTTCCCTCCTCAGATACACTACATCTTACTTTGAAATGTTAAAAATGTAACTTTGTGCCCTATTTTCACTATATGGAGAACCGATCCTACTGAGTTGTTTTGTTTACAAAGCAATGTGCATTTTGATGAAACATCATTATTTGAAGTTGCTGCTTCTCAAAGGAGTCACATCTGTTGGAAAATTAGGAAAGGCTGTAGAGTAATTGGATAAAATCTCTGACAATTAATCTTGATTAAATTCAGAGAACCTTTTTATCTTGGTATTTGCATTCTTTGGAAGTGTTTTACTTTGTTCTTAAACCACTTATTTGCATTTTACATTTAATAAAGTTTTCTTTTTTTCTCCCTGATATTCATGCAGTGCACCTGATCACTCAACATAAATCAAATATTGAGGGTAAAATAAGTAACTACATTCAATAATTGAATGTTAAACCACATGTTTTGCGTTATCAATTGGGAATAGTAAGCTATGTATGACTTAGCTGAAAAAATAAGCCTTTTATGGTAAAGTTTATATCAGTTTCTCTTGTCTTATTCACAAACTCCATTTGAATTCATTACTGTGCATGTGCTAATTATTTTGGAAGGTTAAAAGAAAGCAAAGAAATGTGAAAAGTGCCTTTTTATTTCTCATTCCAAGACTGCTACATTTGGTCACATTCTCATTGCAAGGATTGAGTACTTCAGCAGCAATAAATCACTAAGTTAGTGTTCCTTATACTAAAAGCACATTATAAAATGCTCTTGTCAGCAGTTAACCACCAGTATTGGAACTCCAAATAAATGTGACTAAATGCAGAATAAAAAGGAGCACAGCTGTACTTGTCCTTCAGGCAAGTTCATGTCATTTTGTTTAAGGAATTCATGGACTTCTTAAATGGCAGTAATTGTTGAAGCCTCAAAGGAAACAGCATTCATTAAATCTGTTTCTTGCGATTGTGTTGGAAATCCTTCAGCCATTTAACTGTCCATGAAATGCACATTCACTCTGTTTTCCTGCCACAGGTAACAAAATAAAACACCCTGACAGTATATGCTATTACTGTCACTGCTGTCAGAACAAATGTACATCTTGTGTTGTATTTGCATTTTAGTGTTTATATTGATATGTTTCCTCTTATACATTAGTTTGAAACAAGAATGGAAAAGAACTACATTACAGTATTTTCTCTCTAAGTAAACCAGAGAAAACGAACCTAACTCATGAAATAAGGGTACATTCACTTTCACAAGTGCCAATTTATGAGTTAACGTAGAAACAGATGCATCCAATATAAATATAGTACCAGTATAAGATTTATTATCTGGAATGTTTGAGACCTTGAGTTTTCCAGTTTAAGGGGTTTTCCGTAATTTGGACCTCCATACCTTAAGTCTGTTAACAATCTTTTAACAAACCAAATAATTTTGTTATTGCCAATAATATAGATATATGCAGCCTAGTCAAGTACAAGGTGTGTTTTATGATTCCAAAAAATAATTATTTACTTAAAATGAACTCTATAGGAGATGGCTTTCTGGTACTTCGGATCTGTCTGAATAATGGCTTGCTGGAAGAGGGATACCGAAACTAAGATACAGGAAGCTAATGTGGCTATTAACAGATTACTATTTACATAGTACAGGTATGGGATCCGTTATCTAGAAACCCATTATCCAAACAGCTCCAAATTACAGAAAGGCCATCTCCCAGTCCATTTTGTCCAAATAATCCAATTTTTTTAAATTGATTTCCTTTCTATAGGTATAAAACAGCACCTTGTACTTGATCCCAACTATGATATAATGAATCCTTATTGGAATCAGAACTCGTCTATTTGGCTTATTTAATGCTTACATGATTTTCTAGTAGACCTAAGATTTAGGAAACATCCGTTATCCGGAAAGCCTAGGTTGCTGCAGTATGCTGCAAAATGAGGCGCAGAGACTGCCATCTGCTCCAATGCCTGTGTTTGGAATCACAGTATACATACTCTAATATATTCTTCTTCACCAGCACAGAAACATGTTTATTCCTTTTATTTTTCCTAGGGACTGTTTAAGCAGATAGATTTTGCTGAAATGTGCTGTATGTCAGAGTAGCATGGACACCATGCATAAATTCCATCAACTAATCTTAAATTGCAATAAATTTACTGTATGACATTCTTTTTTTTTTTTTTTTGTGTATTCACTTTTATTAGTCAGAAGCATATCCATACATTAGAAAAAGGTAACATTGTACACAGTGGACGGTAAAGATACATCAATTTTTTTGCAATACATGTACAATGTCAACAATCACAGTACATAAAGCTTAAGACTTCCTCAAAATTTGTCACACAGTTTAATTAACTGAACAAAACATCCAAAACTGTTGCTGCCTGATTACCTACTTAATATTTAAAAGGTATTTGCTCCAAACCTAATGCTATCTCCCTCTCGTCTGGTCGTATATTTCAATGATGAGTATTCGTGAGGCAATAAGGTAAGTACCCAAAACAACCCCACATTGCCCCCTCGTGATCCCACACCTAAACTGTATGACATTCTTATTCAGAAAGCAGTGTAGCTGGAGCTCAGGCATACCATGAATTCAATATAATTCATGCAGCTTCTACAGCTGGGAGCTTCAGCTTTTTAAGGGGCCGATTCATTAAGGGTCGAATATCGAGGGTTAATTAACCCTCGATATTCGACTAGGAATTGAAATCCTTCGACTTCGAATATCGAAGTCGAAGGATTTAGCGCAAATACTGCGATCGTACGATCGAAGGATTATTCCTTCGATCGAACGATTAAATCCTTCGAATCGAACGATTCGAAGGATTTAAATCCAACGATCGAAGGAATATCCTTCGATCAAAAAAAGTTAGGCAAGCCTATGGCGACCTTCCCCATAGGCTAACATTGAGTTCGGTAGCTTTTAGCTGCCGAAGTAGGGGGTCAAAGTTTTTTTTAAAGAGACAGTACTTCGACTATCGAATGGTCGAATAGTCGAGCGATTTTTTGTTCGAATCCTTCGATTTGAAGTCGTAGTTGTAGTCGAAGGTCGAAGTAGCCCATTCGATGGTCGAAGTAGCCCAAAAAATACTTCGAAATTCGAAGTTTTTTTTAATGTACTGAACTCTTATCAGCTAATATACTGACCTACAATCAGAATAGTTTTTGTGATAGATTAAGTACAGTAATAATACCAGTTTTAATGAAACCAGATTTTTTGAGATTCATACTAAATTGTGACTATAATATTAACCAGTTATAATGGAGTGACAATAATATATACCTTACCCACTATAGACCATTAACATAACTATTTAAAACTAGTTTTAAAAACTATTTTAAATAATTTGTTACACTGTTTTATACTGTTTGCAAAACTCCAAGGTTGTTTATAAATCAGAGTACTATTAAATTAGTTGATATTATGGTGAATATTTTGGAATTAAAAGCACAACTCGGAGACTTTTTATCATTTTAGAAATTTAGGGGCCGATTCATCAAGCTCGAGTGAAGGATTCGAAGTAAAAAAACTTCGAATTTCTAAGTATTTTTTGGGCTACTTCGACCATCGAAATGGGCTACTTCGACCTTCGACTACGACTACGACTTCGAATCGCTAAAAGCTACCGAAGTCAATGTTAGCCTATGGGGAAGGTCCCCATAGGCTTGGCTAAGTTTTTTTGATCGAAGGATATTCCTTCGATCGTTGAATTTAAATCCTTCAAATCGTTCGATTCGAAGGATTTAATCGTTCGATCGAAGGAATAATCCTTCGATCGTAGCATTTGCGCTAAATCCTTCGACTTTGATATTCGAAGTCGAAGGATTTTAGTTCCTAGTCGAATATCGAGGGTTAATTAACCCTCGATATTCGACCCTTGATGAATCGGCCCCTTAACGTACGCACACACGCACACACACACACAGACACTGTATATTCACACACAAGTATGGGATATGTTATCCAGATTGCTCAGAACCTGGAGTTTTCTGGATAATGGATCTTTCTGTAATTTGGATCTTCATTCCTACTAGAAATCATTAAAATGTTAAATAAACCAAATAGACTGGTTGCTTCCAGTAAGAATTAATTATATATTAAAAACAAATGTACTGTATTAGTATTAAGAATTCATGCTGTGAAACATTCCATTAAAAATTGGCCGGCCAGCCTATCTTCAACTTCCGAATTAAAACAATAAATAGCTGCAATTCATCAATCAACAATCAATCAATTCAAGTCCTTTATTCAGTCATCAAGTTCATAACTGGAGGCTGTTGAGATAATACACCACCGCAGGTATAATTTATCGTATTTTAATGTGCAGGATAATTAACTTTACAGTTCTTAGGTCTCGTGTTGCTCCACAATTGTAATGAGCTTAGCTTAACTAAAAAGGGGTTCCATTTAGCCAAAGTCACCTTAATTAGATTTTGTGGGTTATAATCAGCTCTGCACACCTCCAAGCTGTTATTAATGTCTGCCAACATTTTTGATTTTTGAATTGCCATTTTTTTTAACGTATGTTTTTATTTCAATTTTCAAGTAAAATAATAAAGAAAGAAAAAAGAAAAGAACAATAATAACAAAATGGAGAAAACAGAATTGTAGGTACATGAGAGGGTTCCATTTTAGTACATTCTTATGAAGTTGTCTAGAATATGCTAAGTAACAATTCAATAAAGTTAGTTTCAATGGAGGAATAGTAAGAATATCCGTATATCCTTGTCTCATAGATTATGGAGTAGTTAGTGATGAGTAAGTAATATCCGATTAATTTGGCGGCTCCTGGGGGGTGATTGATGACCCCGTTACTGTGGGAGAGAGAGATTTTGGATGTATGTATCCGTTTCTTGTACGATGGGATTGTTAGATAATAATTCTGTGTCAAACCAGGTGGTATGTCTAAATGCATAAATAGTGAGATGTTTAACATGCAGAGGAAGGGAGGTAATATAGGTCATCCAGGTTGAGAAAAATGTATCTGAATGTTGTTCTTTGTTTGTCATAGATTCCAGCCAATCCATATGGAAAATATGATGGAGTTTGCGTTTGACTAGTGAAAGAGGGGGAGAAGATGAATAGAGCCAGTGATGTAGGATAGTTTTCCTGGTAGCAGCAGTCTTTCAGCTAAAAGCCTCTCTGAACGTGTACGATTCAATTGTGGGGGAGGTGTTCCGAAGATTGCCCAGGTTAGCGTAACGGGGGTTGTTAGTTGGGTTAAAGATTTCCAATATCCCTGAACTTCTCCCCATAATTGTTGGATAATGGGACAGAGCCAAAGACAGTGTACAAGGTCAGCCCTAAGTTGTTGACATCTCAGGCATTTGTCTGTGCTTGTGGTGCCTATGTGGTGTCTCCGAAGCAGTGTCAGGTAAGATTGATCTGAAATTTGCTAGTAGATAATGTTTGCATAGATTTAGTATGGAATTGGAGTATTTTAGTAGCGTCTGTCTGTGGAATTACAGAGGTCCATTTACTTATGAAATTGTCTGGGCTTCAATAAGTAATGTGGTCTTAATTGTTCTATAAATTTGAGATGTGGTCTTAATCGTATTTCGTCTGGGCCATAGTATGTTGAGTGGGTTATTTTTGTTGTTCTGGGAAAGATGTTGTAAGGCTTTCGTGGCAAAATTTCAAATTTGGATAGAGAGTAAGTAATCATCAGATAGAAATGGAAATTTCTGAGTTAGCTTCTCTTTGGTAAGTATGGACCCACTATGGTCCTAGCATGTCCCATAGTGGGTCCCCCTGTAAGACGTCATTATATAGGGATATCAATAATGGTGTAGTTTCAGGGAGTAGTAATTTGTAGAATTCTGCTCCTAAGCCATCAGGGCCCAGGGATTTGCCGTTTTTGAATTTAGTAATAGTCATGGAGACTTCTGTTTCTGTTATAGGTGCATCTAATATTTCCCTGTCCTGGACTGTGAGCTTGTTCAAGTGGGCATCCTGAAGAAATTTGAGACCTTGTTCTGGGGCATCTGGTGATTGGCTATAAAGTGTTTCAAAGTGATCTGTCATTATTCTAGTAATGTCTCGTGTGTCTCGAACCCATCCCGTGGATGTTTTAAGCTTTTGAATAATTGTGTTTGATTGTTGTCTTTTAACTATGTTTGCTAATGGTTTTCCTGATTTATTCCCCCAACGATAATATCTATTTGCTGTGTGTTGCATATGTTCTGTCAATAAAGTGTCAAAGAGTACCTTAGTGTCTGTGTATTTCTTTTGGTCTGTTGATGAATTAGTGAGTTTAAAGCGTTTATAGGAGAGAGCTCCTTTTGTAATAATCGATATTTCTCATCAAATGACCTTTTCCGCTTAATCAGGTATGATATAATGTGACCTCGTAGCACTGGTTTGGTGGTGGCCCAAAATAGATTGTTATTATCCCAATGTATTAAGTTTTCATCAATGTAGTTAGCCCAATTCTGTTTGAGGTAATTTCTCATTCTGGTATAGGTATGTTGGAAATCTCCAATTATTAGAGTAGGGTTGTGGATTGGATAATTTCAGGATTAATTTCACCGGGGCATGGTCCGAAACGTCTGTGTTGCCTATGCTAGAGTCTTCCACTGATGTTAGATGGTTAGTTGAGAGAAAGATGTAATCTATTCTTGAGTGTGAGTTGTGCACTGCTGAATAAAAGGTAAAGTCTCTAATATCAGGATGTAAATATCTATAGACATCTTGTAATTGTAAATGGTTACAGAGAGTGTGTAGGGGTAAGTGTATGTGTCGTGGGTGTACCTGATTTATCCATATATGAGTCAATAACCATGTTCATATCTCCTCCCAGAATCAATGACGATGCCCCCCAGGAGTCCAGCCTCTGAAGTAATTCTGCGAAAAAAGATCAATTGTCAGTGTTAGGAGCATAAACATTTACAAGGGTATAATTAGTCACGTTTATGTCTATTTCCATAATTATGTATCTACCCATCTTATCTTTATACACTTTTCCCACCTTACTATTTAGAGATTTGTTTAAAATAATTGATACACTCCTGGATTTGTTGTATAGGATGCAGTCGTTATGGAACTTATCCATCTATCTCGCATTGATATTGTATCCTGTCTGCGCCAGTGGGTTTCCTGCAAAAAAACTATACTCTGTTGAGATGGTCTAAAACCTTCCGTCTTTTGATGGGAGTATTGAAGCCCCCTACATTCCATGAGATGATTTTGCAAGAAATGTATTGGGTATAACATCGATGTTCTCAGATATATTGGCCATCTTACATTATCCTCTGCCTTTCTTTGGGAAAACATATGATTCGAGTTTAATGTAAAGCCCGGTCTGGCTGTCCCAGCTTGCTAGCCAGGGTCCGGGGTTGGTGAGAGATGTGGTAAGGTATATTATTTCTAGACAAATCTGTTCCTCCAAGTACCATGATAAAACATAACAATTAAAATTAAAATTCCATAGCTCTGCTAGTGGCGACAGCATATTCAGCTGTCATTTTTATGTCACACCCATGGACAGTTTTTATAATTTTATTGGTGATTAAACAAAAAGCCCCATAATGGAGTAAATTAGTTGACTCAACCATGTCAACGTTTAATTCAGCCTTACTAACATTAGACCTATTAATGAGGATAAGGTAATCCATATTCTAACTAGGGAAGAATAAGCCATTTGTCTCAAACATACAGATGAAGCCACTTGGATTTGTGAGTTAAATGCGTCATGACTCAGTTAATTGAAGAAACTGTGTTATCTAAAGTTATCTTAACTCATTTAATGCATTTAACCTTTTCATTAGCATACCAAAGCACCATTGTTCACAATGGTGAATGCTTTAATTAGTGTAAGGTACCTGTAACCGCAGCCGGGGCGCAGACACAGGGGTGCTTGGGTTCCTGAGGATTCCCGGCGTCTGTCGCGCGCGCGTGCGTCTGTCGCGCGGGCGCGCGTCCGTTTATTCGGACGCGCGCGCGTCGTGGTGGACGCGGGCGCATTGACGCTGCGTCATTACGTTTTTGGTGCCAAACTTGTCCCTATAAAAAGACGTCAGCAAGAGCAAACAGTGCTTGGTGATTTCCTTGCTTGTGCTTGTTACTGTGTTCTCAGATTATTCTTTGGATTTGTCTTTCTTGTTACCGACCTCGGCCTGACCTGGACTTCGATTACCTTCTGCCTGCCATCGACCTCGGCCTGTTCCTGACTACGAGTATTTCTGCCTGCCTACTGACCTATTGCCTGATTCCCGTTTACGAATATCTTCTGCCTGCCTCCGACCTCTGCCTGTCCCTGACTACGTTTACCTCTGCCCGCCTACCGACTCTCTGCCTGTTCTCCGACCACGCTTTTGGCTTGCATCTATTCCTTCGGGTCAAGTTCAGCAAGCTGTACACTAACAGCAGTTCTAACTGCTCTTCCTATCGAATCTCCAAAAGAGCCTGACAATTAGATGGGATGTTGTGACACAGTTTTCTGTGTTAAATGAGATAAATGGGATATCTGTGTTTAGTTATTCTGTGTCAAACAGACAAACCAAAGTGGCTGCATCTGTATTATGGAACAATCAACATTGAAAATACAAGCCATTGTTATTAATAGAAAGGATAACCCATAAACCGTAATATAAGCTAGAGTTGAGCCTTAAAGGTTGTATCAACCCGAGATAGAACCTTCTCCGGGTTTTGTCTATTTGACCAAGAGGTTAGGAGATATCAATGTAGTCAATATTGAATGTCTCCGGTCTGGAAATGTCATCTTGAGATTAGGGTTTGATTCCTAGGTGGGAGTCATGTCTTATCTAGTAGTAGAAGTTAATTCTTCTAGGACTCCTGGTAGATGTTGTAAAAAGAGTAAGACCTCCAAAGTTAGTATAGTAGGTCAATTATTGTTGATGTGAAGTTCAGCCGTCTTGGACGTCTTGGTGGGCTGTGATGTAATCCAATGTTTGTTTTGGATCCTCAAAGAAATGTGGTTTGCCATCTGTTTTGTTAAGGATTTTGAGTTTCACTGGATAGATGAGGGAGAATTTGTAGCCCATGGAGTATAAAGTCTTGCATATTGGTGAGAACTCTCTCCTCTTTGCTGACACAGAAGCAGAATAGTCCTGAAAAAAGGCAAGTCTGTGGCCATCGTATTGTAGGTCTTTTATTTTCCTATAAGCTTCCAGGACATTACTTTTGTCTGCGAAATTAAGTATGCAAAAAAATCACCTGTCTCGGTCGAGTAGAAGAGTCTTTTAGCGGTGGACCGATTCTGTGAAAACGTTCGATCTGGAATGGTGGAGGTGAGAGTGGTAATTGTAGGGTTCGGGGTTTGAATTGCCATTTTAAATTAATTAAGTGTCACGATCGGCACCCAGAATCCAGAACCAATGCTAGGCTCCCTGGTCTCGGCTCTTAAGCTGCCTTTCACCTCGGGAGGATCCCTCAGCTAATTGGATGACGCCAGGTCTTATAAAGAGAGGAGCCAAGCGAGGGTTCTGGACAAGCAGAGGGGCCCAATTATTAAACAAAAGTCTTTTGGGCAGAAGGTCACAGTTCAAGGAACAGAAGAAAGCGTAGTCAGACAGGCCGAGACGGTGTGGGCAGAATACCAGCGAAGTCAGACAGGCAAGGGTCAAAACTAGGAGATCTCAAACAGACACGGGTCGGATTACAGAGTGTATAATAGTCAGTTACCAGGCAGGGGTCAGGATCACAGAAATTGGAGTAGTCAAAACAGGCAGGAGTCACAACAGGAATCAGATAACAGGATTAACCAGAATAGCACCCAGGAACTCTCAAAAGATGAACCTAACAACGGGCAATTATAACAATACAGGCTTCCCTTTAAATACTGTTTGAATTTGGCGCCATTGCGTGCTGACGTAATCACGCCAGCGTCAATGCACATTTAAGAAGCGGAAGTCTATGGGAGACGGCCTTTCAGTAATTCGGAACTGGGTAATAGGTGGGTGTGTGTATGTATATATATATATATATATATTTCAGTATAGTACAGTACAGTATCTGTATAGATGAATATAGATGAATAATTGCATGCAAATAGCATTATCATTTATTTGATAATATAATGACCATCTGCAATAAATAATCACCTTTTAATGGCAAAAAAGCTTTCTTAGCTGAACCAATAAGAACCTTCTTTTGGACTCACACAATACTGAATTGGGATGCTGTTAATTTATATTTAGTGTTTATAGAGATCATTCTCTTATTCATGACTAAAACTAATAGAATGATTGATCTTTCCACTGTAAATAATATTTGAACTGGCAGGTGTTTAATTTTGGCAAAGTGAAGAAGCAAACAAAATTCTAATATTGCACTTCTCTTTTAGTGCACATGCAATTAATCCTATACCTTTTGGAATTTGCATTTGAGTTTAGTTTTGAAAACATAAAATAAATGGTTGTAAAGTGAGCATTGTTGTCACAGAAGTATCGATCACAGCAGGGTGACAATGTACACTGTAGAAACAGCATGTTTTTTGGCCTCAAATGTGAAGTAGTGACACAGAGGGGACAATGACAACAATAATCATCCATCAAATCAAGATGACACATGAGAAAGAAATGTATTGATTTAAGTTATGTCTTTGGAGCCAGACATAACTCATTTTCTTATTTTTTTTATCTTTGAAAACCAGACTTGTTTAAGTCATTTTAGAGCTAGTAAGCCTTCTTTTTGGAAAACATTTAAAGTCCAAAAAGAAGAATTTGATGGATGGATATAAAAATGAGAAACTCATTCTGCCAAGCTATTAGTGGTACAATGGGTTTCTGTGAACTGATTCTTATCACTAAACATTAACCTTGAAGAATGATTAAAAACACCATGTAGTTCATATCTTTTACTTAATGATACTAATTATATATTAGTATCAAATATGTTTTAACAACCACAGTGGCCACAGAAGAACCAGAATGCAAAAAAATCACTCATTAGAATATCTTAGAATTATATTTAAACCATATTAACAATATTTAAAAACAAATAGTGATGAGCAAAATTATTTGCCGCCAAAAATGACGCTCATGTCTTGCATGAAATTATTTTTGCCTTTTTCTTAATTTTCGGCATTAAATTTCAGCAAAGCAAAATGGTTCAGATTCACCCATCACTACAAAACAAATTAATGCATGTTACAATGTGGTTACTTTGTTTATTTTCTCTACTTTAAGATACATTTCCATGGGAAAGTAATTTTCATAGAAATAAAAAATGCTTTATATAGTTGGAAAAAATCATATTTGAAAATTGTAAATGCTCACTTTTTAATCTTATGACTCCAGTTTGTGAAAAAACTTTAGGAGGCCTATTTATTAGAATCTGAATTTGTGAAATTTTAAAATATATACCTGTATATATATAAACATGACAGAATAAAAAAATGATGAATACTTCAGATTCACATTTTAATTATCATTATTAATGGGTTGTCAAAAAATTAGAAACATCCGAATTGAATAAATAGCTCACATTTTGCCTAGGACAGCTCCCATTGACTTCTACATGACCTCACAAGCTTTCAGATACCACAGTTTTACATTACAATATAATGTGGATAGATACCAGGAAGCATGGAAACCATGGATGTGTAGGGACCCACAGAGTTAATGTGCCCCTGTTGCTTTAATTCCCTATATTTAATGATCTCCCTAGTTGCTTGGGGGGGCAGGCTGCTGTAGCTAGAGATAATTTGCACAGATATACTATTGGCCAGGAGGCGTTGTGACCAGGTCCTTTCACACTCTGGTATAGTGAGAGAGAAGGGGTGGATCTTCCTCTTTGGCTGCTGGATGCTGATCCAGCTGGGTGTGCCCGGGGGAGCCTGGGAACAGCAAGGCCCAGAAAGCCATGTGCCTAGAGGGACCGGGTCCTCTAGTGTCTAAATTGGGGAGCAGGGAACCCCGTGAATGAGGCTAGTAAGTGGCAGGGATTTATCTGTAATAGACTCTCAAGGAGAGTGAGATAGAGAGTACAGATATAAAGAGTAGCTTGGTTCTAACTAGGAGGGATAGCAAGGAGGTAGCTCTACTCTCATGCAAGACTGGCCTGTAGTATAGGGACACAGCCTAAAAGGGATTAGGTCTAGTGATGTCGCTATTCCCCTGTGTGAGTATCCAGGACATTAACTCCTTTGGGTCTGGATAGCTCAAATTAGCGTTACAGATGCTACATGGAAATTGTATGGCATTGTCTTAAAGGAACATTTCAGTGTGAAAATAAAAACTGGGTAAATAGATAGGCTGTGCAAAATAAAAAATGTTTCTAATATAGTTAGTTAGCCAAATATGTAATATATAAAGGCTGGAGTGATGGGATGTCTAATAAAACAGCCAGAATCCAACTTCCTGCTTTTCAGCTCTATAACTCTGAGTTAGTCAGCGACTTGAAGGGGGGCCACATGGGACATATCTGTTCTGTGAGTTTGCAATTGGTCCTCAGCATGCAGTTCAGATTCAAAATCAACAGATATGACCCATGTGGCCGCCCTTCAAGTCACTGATTGGTTACTGCATGGTAACCATGGTAACCAGACAGTGTAAACCAAGAGAGATGAAAAGCAGGAAGTAGTGTTCTGGCTATTATGTTACACATCCAGTCACTCCAGCCTTTATACATTAAATTTTTCTATTTTTTTTAAATATTTCTTATTTTGCACAGCCTATTTACCCAATTTTTTTTTTACACTGAACAATTCCTTTAAAGGAGAAGGAAAGGTTAAAATTAAGTAAGTTTTATCAGAAAGGTCTATATAAATACACCAGTAAACCCTCAAAGTAATGCTGCTCCAAGTCCTCTGCACAGCATTTCTTTCTTTCTATTGTTTACACATGGGCTTCTGTATTAGACTTCCTGTTTTCAGCATAAACCTCCAGGGCTAGGGCTTGAGCATGCTCAGTTTGCTCCTCTCCCCCTCCCTCCTCCCCTCCCTGCTGTAATCTGAGCCCAGAGCTATGAATGAGCAGGGAAACTCAGGCAGGAAGTGATGTCACACCAAGAAAATATGGCAGCTGCTATCCGAAACAAACCTAGAGAGCTTCTAGAGCTGTTTACTCAGGTATGGTAAAGCATTCTACAGAATAAATAGTGTTATAGATTGCACTGTTGTGGCTAATCTATTGGCAACAAACTGCTTTGCTAGCTTTCCTTCTACTTTAAAGGGATTCTGTCATGATTTTTATGGTGTCATTTTACTATATTATTACACTACTAATAATTCTCTCTACCATATAAAATTTAATTCCTGAACCAATAAGTGTATTTTTTTTAGCTGTAATATTGGTGTGTAGGCAGCCATCTCAGTTAATTTTGCTTCTTAAATAGTAATCTTAAGGCTGATAGCAAGAAGCTTAAATTTGCCCTAATTTGCTTTGGATGTTCATGTCCCCCAAGTTCTGAATTTGCAAAAACTTAAAATAAATCTTCTCCAGATAATTAATATATATGAAGTGAAGAATGGCGGCACTCACAGGATTTTCAGGCAAAATAAAGAAAAACTTTTTATTTAACTCGACGTTTCGATCCCTCACAGGGATCTTTCTCAAGAGTATAAAAACATATATACTGTATATATATATATCAATTTTAATAAGATGGAGCTATATTTGCATAAGTTGCATTATAGTCTTATAATACACAAAAGGCATGAATATCTTGTAAATTATATCCTTCGGCCTCATGTTTTTATATGGTCATGAAACTCCTCGGTAACTTATAATATCCTTATATTTTACAAGAGGGGGTACTTTATTCACTATATTACGTCCCTGATTATGTGGAGGCTTCATGGTGTACAATGTGCACTGCAGAACTGAAAAAATAGAATGATTGTATGCGTAAATCAGTTGAGGTTTTAATAATCGAAAACATG
The DNA here is from genome assembly GCF_017654675.1 of Xenopus laevis. Lineage (NCBI taxonomy): Eukaryota > Metazoa > Chordata > Amphibia > Anura > Pipidae > Xenopus > Xenopus laevis. The sequence continues at coordinate 73,971,251 of NC_054371.1, read as the reverse complement.
TCTACACTAAATCTGCCTACATCTGAATCTGAATTGCAATTAGCTGTCATGAAATCATCCATCATTGCAGGCTTTAGACAAACCTTCTTGACAGCAGATGGTTCAGTGAGGATACACAGGTGTTTAAAATTCACATGAATTGTAAGATGTTGAAGCAAGGAACTGAGGATTATGATTTTAAAAACTAGCAATGATTCCATATATTTTACTGATATTACCAATAATGCACACTAATAATATAATAATATAATATACTATAATACTTAGTAATAACTTTAAATAATAATAATAATGTAAAGCTATATTATTCATCAACCTAGAGGGAAATTTAACTGTAGAAAATTAGCTTGGGATTTCTGTGCAGAAAAACTGGAGAATGGCATTTCAGATTCTGTGAATAATAAATAGGGAGCAAGGAGCCTGCTCGTGCCTTGCTAAAAATTCAGGTTTGAATTAGAAATGCTATTGACTGTTTCCCATTATAGTCACAAAACTTTTTGTACATTAGTATTAGTCTGACTTGCTTTCTGGCTCCAAATAATGGAAATGGGGCAGTAGCACTGTGCACAACCCTACTAACTTATTAAAGACTATATAGAACTATATAGAACTATTAAATAGATTGTGAGCATGGATGGCATGTTATCTTTATTTGGCACAAAAAAAATCAACACAACACATACTATTAATTGAAAACAAAGCACCACATTGGAGTCAAAATGTAAGATCTGTGGAGGGTGAAAAAGAGCTTGTGACTAGTCAGTTAGATACTGGGGGTCATTTATTAACATTGTACAAATGAGGCTTTGTTTACTGCCCCAGGTGCAGATGTGCCCAGTGTAGGTGAAAGTGATGATAAGATAAGGTAAAATGGCAAGACGGGACATTAAAATCTTGATTAAACCTTTACAGAAGATTGGGAAAAATAAGGCAAATGGCAAATTATCCATGTATGTAGAATACCAAATCAAATGACAATATTTGTTTTGATAACAATATTTGTTTGACGATAAACAACAATGCACAAAAGGCACCACTTGGACATTACACCAGACAGAACTGTCAGTATTGTGGACTACAACCCGAGACAATAAAAAGGACTAAGGAATTCTTTAGTGTTGACCAGCTGCTATTTCTTCAGCACTATTCTACACTACACACTCTCAGTAAGTCTCCACTGTAATACCACAATAAGGGGCAGATTTATCAATGGTTGAGGTGAAGTTTCAAAGTGAAAAACTTTGAATTTCAAGCTATATTTTGTGTATTTTGACTAGGGAATAGTCATACTTTGATTAGATTTTGAAAAAACTTTGACATTCGAAGGTCTAATTTTTTTGAAGTACTGTCTCTTTAAAACTTCGACTTCGACCATTCGCCACCTAAAAGCTGCCAAAGTGCTGTTTTAGCCTATGGGGGACCTCCTACAACCTGTATGGAGACAATTGGGGGAGTTTGGGAGATCGAAGGTCGAAGTTAAAAAAACTTTGAATCGAAGTATGATTGTACGATTTGAAGTAAGCCGAATTCGGCCCACGTCAACCCCAAAAATACATCGACCTCCATTCGATATATATACCCAATATATCTCTAATAAAAGCATTTCTTAGAATCAGTCAGTTATTGTAGGTGTCTATCCCAGCTGGGACTAATATACAGTCTGATATATGGTTTATATGAAAAGGTGTACAGAGATGGCTGGAAAGTAACTATTCAGGAGTTCAACCCCTCCAAATGAAACCCAGCTTCCACATACTCTCACACTGACCCCTCACATAAACGATATACCAAAATCTATACTAATTGTAGATTTTAGTATCACAATAGCCTTGGATATTATGCTTGTCCAAGAAAATATCTAAGCCCCTCTTAAAAGCATTAAGACAATCAGCGATCACAACACCACCCAGCACTGCATTCCACAACCTCACTGTCCTCTGTGAAAAACTACTGTACCTATGCTGCTTCAAATAAAAGTTCCTCTCCCCTAGTCTAAATCGGTGGCCTCTGGTGCAGTGATCCTCTTTAACGAAAAAAGTTCCCCTGCTATTTGTCCATAATGTCCTCTAATGTACTTATAAAGAGTTTTCATGTCCTCTCACAAGCGTCTTTTTTTTGTCAGAAAAAACAACCCCAACCTCAACAGTCTACCCTCATAATTTAAATCTTCCATCCCCCTAATCAGTTTAGTTGCCCATCTCTGCACTCTCTCCAGCTCATTAATATCTTAAAGATATTCTTAAAGAATAAGGCTAGAAATGCTGTATTTTTTATACTAAGGGGCAGATTTATCAAGGGTCGAAGTGAAATTGAGGGAATTTAAAAGTAAAAAAATTTGAAATTCAAAGTAATTTTTTGGATACTTCAACCATCGAATAGGATATTAAGACTTCGAATTTACTTCGAATTCGATTCAAAGTAAAATAGTTAGAATATACAAATATTCGATAATCGAAGTACTGTCTCTTTAAAAAAACTTCGACTTCAATAGGTCGCCAAATTAAACCTGCCGAAGTGCTACTGTATGTTAGCCTAAGGGGACCTTCTAATGCACATAGAAGTAAAATCGTTCGATCGTACGCCAAAATCTTTTGAACGATTTTACTTTGATCGTTCGATGGCCTAATACAGTGAAAAATCCTTCGACTTCGATATTCGAAGTCGACGTATTTTAATTATTAATTAAAATTATTTTTACTTAACGAAATTCGACCCATGATAAATCTGCCCCTAAATATAAACATGAACTTACTGCACCAGAAGCCTAATTAAGCAAATGATTTATGTTTCAAAGTTGGCCACAGGGGTCATCATCTTGTAACTTTCTTATACATCTCTGTAAGACCAAAACACACATGCTCAGGGGGTTATTTACTAAGCTCCGAATACCCGAATTTCCCCGAAATCCGAAAAAATTTGTGATTTTTTGTGTTATAATAGGCTTTCAAAAAAATCACGATTTTTTCAGAATTTATTAAACCCCGAGGGCTAAAAAGCCCGAATATAAAAACACGACATCTCAAACCTGTGAAGGTTGCATACAAGTCAATGGGAATAGTCCCATTGATTTTTGGTTGTGTTGGGTGTTTCGGGAAATTCAGAGTTTTCAGGGAAAATTCACGAGAAAATCTTGAAAATCTGAGCTTTTCCCGCAAAGGTAATTTTCGGAAAAATGTAATAATAAATAATCGTTAAAAACCAGAGCGGATTAGATCACCGTTTGTAGCAGCCGATATTGAGATAAATTCGGACCTTGATAAAAAACCCCCTCAGTGTGCTGCTTAGGGATCATCATAAATTATCAAAACAGCACAAGTCAAATAATATCTGCCAGAAGCCGATACAGCAAGATTAATAATCAGAATATGCAGACTGCACTGGGTCCTGTGTTGTCATGTAAGCTAATGTGGATTTTATAGTTTTTGTATTGTTTAATACAAAAACTGAAAAAGAAACCTATCCCCAATTATAAATCTGTACTGTTTTTATAAGAAAAATGACTGTATGCAATGAAATTCCTCCTTCATTTACCTGCTCTGACTGCTGCGGATAAGAATTTCTACTCGGTTGCCAGCTGCTCTACAGGGAAACATACAAAGCTGTTCTTCAAGTTCTGGGAAGTAAGGTGGGAGGGGGCTGTCCCTGCTGTTTGAATGTATGGTCGCCTGCAGAGCAGTAAGGGACCATCTGAAGTTTCCTATCCACAGCAGACAGAGCAAGTAAATGAATGAGTAATTTCACTGCATGCAGTCAGGTTTCTTATAAAAACGGTAGACATTTTTTAATTAAAGTATATTGGAGATAGGTTTCTTTTTCATTACAGAAAGTAAAAATGGGATTTTATTTTTTTGACTTTAAATTCCCTTTAAGGGTTGGAGCCCAAATCTGCACTGCATACTCCATGTGAGGCCTTACAAGGGACCAATAAAGAGGAAACATTATGTTTTCATCCCTTTTTTATGCAAGATAATACTTTTTATTGCTTTAGTTGCCACAGAATGACACTGCCTAGAATTAGACAACTTGTTATCTACAAAAATCCCGAGATCTTTCTCAATTAAGGAAACCTCCAGCATACTGCTCTTTAGTTTATTACTTGCATTTGTATTATTTGTGCATAACCTTGCATTTATCATCAATAGTGATGGGCGAATGTATTCGCCAGGCGCGAATTTGCGGCGAATTTGCGCGATTCGCCGCCAGCGAATAAATTCGCGAAACGCCCGCGAAAATTCGGCGCCGTTTCGCGAATTTTTGGCGCAAATTCGCCCATCACTAATCATCAACATTGAACCTCATTTTCCAGTTTGCTGCCCAGTTTTCCAATTTAGTCAAATCACTCTGCAAAGTGGCAGCATCCTGCATGGAACTTATAGTTCTGCACAATTTAGTATCATCAGCAAAAATAGAAACAGTACTTTCAATGCCCACCTAAAGGTCATAAATTAACAAGTTGAAAAGAAAGCAAAGGACCAAATACAGACCCCCTGCAGTACACCACTAAAAACATGCAAGGTAAGAGATGTAAAAGGGCAAAATTTACTTAAAGAGATACTGACACCAGAAATTAAACTCTTTTTTACATCTATCATAATATTGCCTTTGAAAGCTACTTATAACTTTGCCATAAAGTACTTGCACAATGCTTTTACATTACCTGTCTGATGCCCCATGTTCCTGTATGAGGGGGCTGCAATATTTGTGCAGCAGGAGTCCGTTAGCATTAGAAACTTTAACTGACAGGCTGAGATGGGACAGTCAGGTTGGCAAAACAGTCAGGTTTAGAAACTTCAACTAACAATTACTTACAAAAACAAACCTCTCAGCAAAAGATCTATAGGTTACTTTTAATGTACATTCATTTTTTAAAAAGTAGTTTTCTGTTGCTTAAGTATTCATTTTGGGAGTAAAGTTTTCCTTTGAGTTTGTAATACATTTTATTTTTATGCTTATATCTGTAACCCTGAAATGTATTATAATATATTTGTTTGAACGAGAAGGAAAAGCTAAAATGAAGTAAGCTTTATCAAAAATGTCTATATAAATACACCAGTAAACCCTCAAAGTAATGCTGCTCTGAGTCCTCTGTCAAAAGAAACACTGCATTTCTTTCCTTCTATTGTGTACACATGGGCTTCTGTATCAGACTTCCTGTTTTCATCTTAAACCTCCAGGGCAGGGCTTGAGCATGCTCAGTTTGCTCCTCTTCCCCTCCCTCCTCCCATCCCTGCTGTAATCTGAGCTCAGAGCTGTAAGTGAGCAGGGAGAGACTCACGCAGGAAGTGATGTCACACCAAGCTTATATGGCAGCTGCTATCCTAAACAGAGACCGTGTCTAGAGCTGTTTACTCAGGTATGGTAAAGCATTCTACAGAATAAAAATAGCATTCTAGCTTGCACTATTATGGCTAATCTGTTGGCAATAAAGTGTCTTGGAGCTTTCATTTTCCTTTAACTATCTTCTTTATCCTCATATACTTTTCAACAATAGTTAGAAGAAAGACTAACAAAAATGAACAGATCTACAAAAAAACAAAACTGACAATCGATTGGGAGATTGAGCAAAAACATAAAATCAAAGTAAAAAATATATTCATAGAAGCTTTGAGTAATGTGTTGCCACATTTAGCCATTCTCCATATACTGAACTAATAATGTACAATTTTACAAAAATACAAGCAGATTCAATATTCTCCGTCTCATTCAAATTAGATACCATGACTAACTCAGACTGGCTCAGGCTATTTGAAGATGAAATGACATGAGAGGAGGTATTGTTATGCTTCGGATGTCCTTGACCTTGGGAGAAGGGAGAAATAAAGATGGGGTTGGAGACGACATATGCTTATATGTGACACTAATTATCTCCTAGCAGGAGTTTAATATTGCACCCCAATCTCTTTTTTAAATGTAGTCATACTGCCACTCTACCAAGTATTTTTATAACATTTATCACTAAAAATCTGTTATTTGGTGCACTGTTTATGTTGGAAAGATCAATGTACATATAATTGTCTATAGTTAAATAGAACTAACTATAGGATTCAGACCATTTTCTCCATCCTGATATCAACCTTTAAAATCTGTGTCTTACTTCTTGGCGATACTCTTCATTTTCCTTTTTATGTTCATAAACCCCAAAAGTACCTAACATTATGAGCTCAGAACTACTTGTGCACTGCAGTGAATCTGCTCTGTTTTCAAACCTCTCAATGTGAAATATAAGTAACAGAAATTGTGTCATTTTTAGCACCTATTGGAATTTATTTTTTATGGTATGATATCACTCTTATTTATACTTCCTGGTAGGTCTGGCTAGAGAATAAACTTCATGACTCATTTGAGAATTATGACTGCTTTTCAGATGCGAGGATTAGTCAATATCCCATTTTTCAAATTCAGATTCATTATTGACCAGCAGGACGTGATTTATAAGTAAATACAAATCCTCAGAAAATATATTTGACTCTTCCTGTTCTTGCTGCTTAGCCAACATTATTCATAAATAACTAGATTGCTAACTCCATAGGCATAATTGTCTGCTTATAGGATAAATAGTAGATATATGTAGTCATTTGAAATACAAATGTCAATGATTTATACATGAAGTAAATGCATTTGTCCTTAATATTGCAGAAAGGTACATTGTAAGCAATGCTAAACAGAGCATATATGCCCACATGAAAACTCTTTCACTCTGCAAATTATTCATGTAAACATTTTTTTAGAGTGCTATCAAAATCCAACTTGAAGAAGCTAAGCATGGCATCTGAGAGATTATTTTGTTTCTCTAAAGATACTTCAGTATATAGAGGGTTTCTTTATAAAAGTAAGTTCAATTTGCTAGTCTTTATAAAATTCCTTCAAGTTGTAAAAAGAAAATGTCCTAACGCTACAGCTGATTGAGCTACCTGTGGATTTCCAGATACGGGATCTTTCTGAAATTTGGATTACCATAGTCAATAAAAAATAATTTAAACATTTAATTAAACCAATAGAAATATTTTACTTCCAATAAGGATTATTTATCTTATACTGTATATATGTTAAGATATATTATAATTTGAATCAAGTACAAGATACTGTTTTATTATTACATAGGAAAAAGAAAACAATTTTAAAATATTAGAATTATTTGCTTAAAATGTAGTCTATTGGAGATGGCCATCCCACTTTCTGGATAATGGGTTTCCAGATAAGATATCCGATATCTGTATAAATATTAAACAGAAATCGAGCTTGCTATAAAAATAAAATGCTGTTTACTACCTCAACATTTTAAATTAATAACATAAAAGAATATATAATTACTAAACTATATAATTACCCACTTCTCTGTTGACATTAAACAGTAAAGCAGTGGACAGCCAGATTACAAATTCCCAGTATTTTTTTAAATCCAATTTACCACCCCACATTGGAATAATGCAATCCCCAATTCTGAAATAATAAAAAAATCTAATGTCTGTATCAAATTTATACTGAAATCTCCAATTCATTCTCTACGTTGCCCTAAATTAGCCTATTTGCTTACAGCTGCTGTATTATGTCCACACATGGTTAATGTCTCAGAGCAGGGTTTTTAACTCATGGGATTTTGTTTGTTTGTTGTCTGGCCTATAGGGATGAATACAGAATATGTTTTTTAATGCAGACCATTAAAAGTAAAATTTTCAGTTTTTTTTCAATAAGCATCTGCAATCACTGACTGAGGGGGTGCCAGCATGGATTTTTCTCTTTTGATTTTGCTTGCAAATGCAAGTGGAATTTGCATGTTTTGCAGTGTTTAAGGGGCACGCTCCTGCAGTCAAGTGTGCACGCAGATGTTTTCCCCCAATTACATTTACACTGTTGTGCTGGTTTAAGTTTTTACATAGTTACATAGTTAAATTGGGTAGATTAAAGACCAAAGTCCATCAAGTTCAACCCTTCCAAATAAAACCCAGCATCCATACATACACACTACCCCTCCATACACACACACACACACGTATCACAATAGCCTTGCTTGTCCAAGAAAACATCCAAGCCCCTCTTAAAAGCAAATCAGTTATCACAACATCATCCGGCAGAACATTCCACAACGTAACTGCCCTCACCATGAAGAACCACTTACACTTTTACAAATGAAAGTTCTGTTCCTCTAACCCAAAGGGTTGGCCTCTGGTGTGGTGATCCTCTTTATAGACAAATAGCAGGGGACCTTATCTCCTATAATATCCTCTAATGTTCTCTAACCACCCCAACCTTGACAGTCTACCCTCATAATTTGTCTTCTATCCCTCTTATCAGTTTAAGTGTACATCTTTGCACTCTCTCCAGCTCAGTTATATCCCTCTTAAGGACTGGAATCCAAAACTGCACTGCATACTCCAGATGAGGCCTTACCAGGGATCTATAAAGAGGCATAATTAAGTTTTCATCCCTTGAGTTAATGCCCTTTTTTATGCAAGACAGAACTTTATTTGATTAAGTAGCCACAGAATGACACTGCTCAGAATTAGACAACTTGTTATCTACAAAAATCCATAGATCCTTCTCAGTTAAGGAAGCTCCCAACACACTGCCTTTTAGTGTATAAGTTGCATTTATATTATTTATGCCAAAGTGCATAACCTTGCATTTTTCAACATTGAATCTCATTTTCCAGTTTGCTGCCCAGTTTTCCAATTTAGTCAAATCACTCTGCAAAGTGGCAGCATCTTACATGGAACTTATTGTTGTGCACAATTTAGTATCATTAGCAAAAATAGAAACAGTACTTTCAATGCCCACCTCCAGGTCATTAATAAACAAGTTGAAAAGCAAGGGACCTAGTACAGAGCCCTGTAGTACTCCACTAACAACACTGGTCCAATTAGAAAATGTTCCATTTACCACCACTCTTTGTAGTCTATCTTTTAGCCAGTTCTCTATCCAGGTACAAATACTATGTTCCAGGCCAACATTCCTTAATTTAACCTACTGTGTGCAAATGCTGGAGTTGAGTTCAGTATTATTAGTAAATACAAAGTCCAAAAGAGAGTCATTCCTAGTAGGTTCTTGAACGAGCCGAAATGAAAAGTTCTCATTCAGCATATTTGTAGCATACACCAATGATAATTTTCTTTGTAACCTTTTGCCCAGTCGAAATCTCTACCCAGAGGGATTCCATACCCTCCCCAGTGCCAGCTAGGGTTATTTCTTTAGAACATGGCTTTAATTTAGGCTTTACATACAAACACACTCCTTCACCCATTTGAATCCCTCTGTCCCTCCTGAAAAGGGTGTAACCATTCAAATTTACAGCCCAATCACATTTCATCCTACCAGGTCTCAATGATACCAATTATTTCATATTTTTCAGAGAATGCAATTAACTCTAGCTCTCCCATTTTACAAACAAACTCTGTGCATTTACCTGACCTCTGTGTATTTCCTTTGAAATTTACATAATATTTATTTCTATTGTGTTCTGAAAATACCCACTAATGGGGGTATTTGGTCTGTAGACATCAAGATAGAATCTCCATAAAACTACACGTTTGGTACAGACGCAGAACACATGGGGCTTTACATTCACTTTTTATTTATTATTTAAAGTCTTGTTTAAGGACTGGAATTATATTCACATGCATGAAGAAAACATGGATTATCCTGAAAGAAAACAATGTATAAAATTTCCTAGATAAACTAGAATTCCTCTGGCCTAAGAAAGGCTTGTGGCAAAACAGAAGAAAAACATTTTTAAAAATGGCTTGCCAATAAATGTAGTGTGAAATTATGCTTGCACTAAAAGGGTTAAAGTTTAAAAGTCCTGTAAATACGAATATGTCAGTGTTAGAATTTTTACAAGACGTTGTGCAATCAATTGTAAACCATTAATACCATGCGTATCGACTCTCATTTACATAGACTTCTCTGTGAGCTTATGTTTTTAATGCATTTATTCAATAAGACTGAAATTCATAAAAAAAAAGATTCTCCATTCACTCGCTGACAATATGACTGATACTGGTATTAGAATGTATAAATAAGCCTACAATTGCTGACTTGTTAAGATAGAACTAATTGCTATTACTTCTTTGTTTAAAGTTAATTAAACAATTTATCATTATCTTTCAGCCTTATTATAAGTACCAAGCTTGTTTTGGCATATAAATGAATAAGAAATGAATGGTTTGATAATTTTTGCTTAGCAAACAGTACTTCATTCAACTAACAGCAGGCTTTCATTGCAAATTATTTTAAAAGAGCAAAACTGTAATATATGGAACAAACCACTCAGACACTGGGCCCCAGTCCTTTTAGTAGTCATTTGCCCAACACAATATTTAACACAATTAAGTCCACATTCCCCTCCTAACTTACTTCCTAACTGCAGTTTCCTTTGTCCTTATTTTTTCCTGGAGCATAGATCTATCTTTTTACCATAACTATATGCTTTGAGGAAATAGACCATTCACAATTCAGTCAGTTTGCAGTTAAACCCAATGAAGCCTAAGGTACACAACATCCTGACCTAATTTTTCAACTGATTTTTAAAGTCTCCTTATGCAATAAAGGCACATGCAGGTTTGGAAACAAAAGACTAATGCAAAGTTTTAATAATTTTAGCTTAAGATGGCCTTGCATGCACAGCTTTGGTCCTTCAGATAGGCTAATTATACAGGACCAAGAAGACATGTGGTCACTAAACACTTGCATAGAAGAATACAGGCCACATTGCAATTTCCATTGTATGAAAGTAAGTTAGTCCAGGTAGCTATACTGACTAAATGTCATAGTTTTGAGCAAAACATATATCATTACAATGAAATTGTGTCCTGGGAATTAGATGGTTTGGGATTTTTAATTATATATTATTTCCCAAACAATATTCGTTCACTGTCAGACTGGGACACCAGGGCCCCACCCAAAAACCTTAGACCATGGGCCCACCAAAGAAACATAGACCATGGGCCCACTCTCAGTACTAATATTATTTATCTCCTCATTCAACCTCTATTCTCCTAGTCTCTATTTTTTTTACATACTATAATTTATTATTCCATCTATTTAGCCTCTTTGTTCTCAAAGAAATAGGAAATGGCCATGAAATAGGCCAAATATTTAGCAGCACAAGGGCCCCATGACACCTGAGCCCACCGAGAGTTTTCCTGGTATCCCGGTGGGCCAGTCCGACACTGTATTCGTTTAATTATTGTATGCAACACATAATGAAAAACCACAGCACAGCAGATCTCTAAATACTGTTCACATTTTGAGTCTGAGATGCTGAGAAATTAAAAGTACTATTATCTGCTTGTTGAAACCCCTCAAACCCCTTCTTACATCTTTTTGCTCAAATATATATGTAGATATCTTAATTTTCTTTAGAAATTATATATAAATCCCTCTTATTTCCCATAGATCGCCAAGTCCTTCCTAACCTTTCCCCTAAGCCCCTCTGAAATGGGTTCAGAGGTTTAAAATTTCTTCAACCCAAAATATATCAAGACCCCTCAAGTACATACAGAGCAACTTTGACCCCATAATCTCAAAATTTATCTCTGAACTCCAAGTCTGGGTGAACTTTCACCTTTTGCTGTGAGGGAGAATAAACCTTATTAAGATGGTCTACCTCCCTAAATTCCTTTAACACTTCTACAATGCCCTGATTCATTTCCCAAAATCCATCTTTCAATAGATTAACTTTCTGCTCCTTTCCTTTGTATGGAATTGCAAAGTCCCGAGAATTGCTTGGGAGTAGCCGATGGCTACAAAGAAAACAGAAGCCTAGCCTTACCTAACTTTCAATTATAATACCTGGCAGCCCAAATATACTACCTGCACTGGTGGTACCACCCTGACCCATACAATGCTGATATGTGCTACAACCTACTATAATGGGTTCACTAGAGAGATTAAAGAAGTTACCCCACCATAAAATAGCTGATGTGGGCAGTTTGGCATCTACTTGCCATTGTGGGGTTACTCCAACCTTCCCCTTTTTTGCAACCTAGAGGACTTTTACTACTGGCCAAGGCAAGGAATTAAATATCTGGGAGACCTCTTTCAGAACAATACTTCCTTCTCATACAAGGGACCCCAATCCAAATGCACTCCCAAAAATCCACCACTATTTAGGTACTTTCAACTTCGTCACATATTAAGGGCACAATTTGGTACGCTCTCTCCAAATTTGACCACACTGGCAGTGGAAGAGACTCTTTTCCTAGGCTCTACCGTTGGCTACCTTACCCAAGAACACTGAGATCAAGTATGGAGGCCATGTACAGTAGCTTAATAACTGTGGGAGACAGATTAATTCAGTATAAAGTTTTCCATCAGTGCTATACAACCCCTCTAAAACGCAAAGCAATAGGCAAAAGGACTGACGATACCTGCTTTATGTGTGGAACCTCTGGGGCTAACTTTCTACATATGATCTGGGCTTACTCAGTAGTAGCTGCCTTCTGGTGCCAAGTAATGGCCTCTAGTGATGCCAGGCACTAGTGATGGGCGAATTTGCGCTGTTTTGCTTCGCCGAAAAATTCGCGAATTTCGCGCGAAATTTGCGAAACGGCGAAAAGTTCGCACTGGTAAGGCCTCATCTAGAAAATGCCGTACAGTTTTGGTCTCCAGTTCTCAAACAGGACATTAGTGAATTAGAAATGGTACAGAGAAGGGCAACTAAGCTGGTAAAATGTATGAAAAATCTTAGCTATGAGGAAAGGCTGGACAACAGAAGCAGTTGGATGGCTTTTTAGCAAGAGAGGGAACAAAGGTTTACTGAAGATAGCTCATAGTACAAGTTGATCCAGGGACTGGCCCGAATGCCATTTTGGAGTCCTTTGAAGACTGAAGAGAAAACAACCTCAACCGTGACAGTCTACCCTTATAATTTAAGTCTTTCATCCCTCTAGATAGCTATGCAATATTTAAATTTAGAGTGTAATTTTTTTATTGTAACACATGATCACATGCCAACCATAAAACTAATCTTGTGGGATGAAACCTGTGATTAGGCTCTGAATTTATATTTAAATCTGTTTATTTACTTTTTTCTCTAACATTTATTTACAAATTAATATTTCTAAGCATTGCAGACAAGGGAATACACTGTAATTGATTAGCCTCTGCATTTAAATGGCCACACCCTTTTTAGGAGGGACAGAGGGATTTAAAATGGTGGAGGTGTTGTTTAATTCCATGCAATGTCATTCTGTGGATAATAAAGCAAATACAGTACTGGCTTGCATAAAAAAAGGATGAAAATGGAATTTTGCCTCTTTATAGGTCCCTGGTAATTACTCACCTGGAGTATGCAGTACAGTTTAGGGCTCCAGTCCTTAAGAGGGATTTAAATGAGCTGGAGAGAGTACAGAGATGTGCAACTAAACAGGTTAAGGGAATGGAAGATTAAAATTATGATGGTAGACTGTCGAGATTGGGGTTTTCAAGGGGACATGATTACTCTTTAAAAGTACATTAAGGACATTATAAGCAGATAGTGGTGGATCTTTTTTCTCATAGAAAAGATCAGCACACAAGAGGCCACCCTTTAGACTACAGGAATATAGATTTCATTTGAAGCAGCATAGGTAGTTGTTCACGGTAATTACAGTATTCTTGGACAAATACAATATCAAAGGCTATTGTGATACAGGTATAGTATCCCTTATCTGGAAACCCGATATCCAGAAAGCTCCAAATTACGGAATGGCTGTCTCCCATAGACTCCATTTAATCTAAATAATCCACTTTTTTAAAAATAATTTCCTTTTTCTCTGTAATAATAAAACAGTAGCTTGTACTTGATCCCAACTAAGATATAATTAATCCTTATTGGAAGCAAAACCAGCCTATTGGGTTTATTAAATGTTTAAATTAATTTTTAGTAGACTTAAGGCATGAAGACACAAATTACGGAAAGATCCGTTATCCAGAAAAAACCCAGGTCCCGAGCATTCTGGATAACAGGTCCTATACCTGTACTAAATTCTACAATTAGCATTGATATTGGTATATATAGTTAATATATGGGATAGCATAGATAGGTTGAGTATGTGTATGTTTATGCACTTGTGTTCATTAGGAGGAGTTGAACTTGATGGAGTTTGCTCATATTTCAACCCAACTTAACTATGTAACTACTGTATGTATGTAACTTGAGAAGGTTTCCAGAAACAGTATGTGGGTCAAACCAACAACCTCTCAAATGCAGAGTCAGGGCACATGTATCTGCTATTAAAAGAAAGTATATAGACACCCCTGTAGGCAGACATTCATATTGAATGTAATGGGAATAATATTGTGTGTTTCAAAATACAAGGTAATATACAAGCTGGGTGTGAGAAGGGGTAAGAAGCAAGCCTTTTGAGACATGAAAGTAAAGAGAAGATATGGGTGTGAAATGTATGAGAACTCTTATCAAATGTAGTAATAGACGGCACCAGTCAGCGGTTTGTAATCTTAAAATGCCTTTATTGGGACATAGGCTCTGACCCCAAACACCCGGCAACGTTTCAGACCACTCACGGTCTTTTCTCAAGTAGGGATGTAGCGAACATCGGAAAAAAAGTTCGCGAACATATTCGCGAACTTGCGCAAAAACGCGAGCGGTTCGCGAACGGTTCGCGAACCCCATAGACTTCAATGGGAAGGCGAACTTTAACATCTAAAAAAAGACATTTCTGGCCAGAAAAATGATTTTAAAGTTGTTTAAAGGGTGCAACGACCTGGACAGTGGCATGCCAGAGGGGGATCAAGGGCAAAAATGTATCTGAAAAATCTGCCTGTGTGTGCTTGGAAGAGATAGTGTAGGGGGAGAGCTGTTAGTGATTTCAGGGACAGATGATAGTAAGTTTGCTGGCTAGTAATCTGCTTGATACTACTCTGTATTGGAGGGACAGAAGTCTGCAGGGATTTGAGGGACATTTTAGCTTAGGTAGCTTTGCTGGCTAGTAATCTACTGTTCTCTTTAAACAACTGCCATACGTTGACCTTGTAGGCATTGTTTGCCCAGTTTTTTTGGACGCAGCCACTGAAGCACAGTTGCCAGAAAAAATATGCCATATAAATGCTGAAAATAGTCATTTTTTGCCATACGTTGACCTTGTAGGCATTGTTTGCCCAGTTTTTTTGGTCGCAGCCACTGAAGCACAGTTGCCAGAAAAAATATGCCATATAAATGCTGAAAATAGTCATTTTTTGCCATATACGTTGAGTCAACGTATGGCAAAAAATGACTATTTTCAGCATTTATATGGCATATTTTTTCTGGCAACTGTGCTTCAGTGGCTGCGACCAAAAAAACTGGGCAAACAATGCCTACAAGGTCAACTTATACACTACTACAGCGATGGATACGGATTACGTAAAATATATTATGGCTGCTTGAAAAAAGTCACTCCGGTGTTTTTTCTGGAGACGGTAATATTATGGATATTTAGACAGAATGTGAACAAGGTCACACAGCTAGATGGCAGTTGGTTGAATAACACACTGGGCAAAAAATGCCTACAGGGCAAATAATGCCTAAAAGGTCAACTTATACACTACTACAGCGGTAGTAAAATAAAAAAAAGTAAAATAAAAAAAAAATGAATATTAAAAAAAAAAAATTAAAGTTGGTGCTGCTGAACTACTAGGAGCAGCAGATTAGCACACCAGTCCCACTCCCCAACACTGCTAGACTAATAGCACTGGGCTCTTATAGTAGTAGTCGTAGTAGTAGTAAAACAACAAAAAAATAAATAAAAGCAGTCCTTACAAGGACTACTTTTATTGCAGCAGTCAGCAGATGAGATCAGAAGCAGGACAGCTGCCCACAGCAGCTACATACAGAGCACTGCAGTAGAAGGTAGATTACTAGCCAGCAAAGCTACCTAAGCTTAAATGTCCCTCAAACCCCTGCAGACTTCTGTCCCTCCAATAACAGAGCAGTATCAAAACGATTACTAGCCAGCAAACTTTCAACTGTCCCTGAAATCACTAACAGGCAGCAGCTCTCTCCCTACACTATCTCTTCAGCACACACAGGCAGAGTGAAAAAACGCTGCAGGGCTTCGGTTTTTATAGGGAAGGGGAGTGGTCCAGGGGAGAGCTTCCTGATTGGCTGCCATGTACCTGCTGGTCTGGGGTGAGAGGGCAAAAAAAGCGCCAACAATGGCGAACCCAAAATGGCGAACGTCGCGCGACGTTCGCGAACTTCCGGCGAGCGCGAACACCCGATGTTCGCGCGAACAAGTTCGCCGGCGAACAGTTCGCGACATCTCTATTCTCAAGCCACTCAAACAGCACCTGTGCTCTGTTACTTATACAATGTATCACAGTGACCCCTAGTGACATTTTCCATTATTACAATGTTTCACATTTGCAAATCGCCATAATTGTATCAGATTATATAAACCAAAAGGCGTGTATCTCTATACCTTTGTGCATAAAGTCCAGTGTTCCTTAAAGTGTCCAATATTTTAAATGTGCAAAAGTTTTGCTGTAAAAGAAGGATACATAATAATTACCCCTTCAATAAAATACATATTAAAAGACTTTTTTACGCATTATTATTAAAAACAATTCAGCAATATATTTTACTCAAGTCATATTCCCTGTTGAGGCCATGGGGAGCCATCGTTTCCAATTTTCTGATCCATCTTGCTTCTTTCTTTAATAGCATCTTTATTCTATCTCCTCCCCTTCGCATTTTCGGTACACTATCTATTATTTGATACTTTAATTGTTGCACCCCATGACCTGCAGTTAGAAAATGACTTGCAACTGCTTAGTCACTTTTTTTGGTATTTATTGCGGACTTGTGCTCTCTTATGCGTTCCTTAACGCTTCTGGTAGTCTGTCCAACATAGGATAACCCACAGGGGCACTTAATCACATATATAACATAAGTGATAAAGGGGGGAGCCCTGGTGGTTATGGATAAAGACAAGTATATCAGTGAAATTGAACGTCAATTATCTGACGAATCTACATATAAAAGACTGGCCACCAGTCCTCTCCCGAACATCAGGGCACAGATAACAGGTCTTATAAAAAATGCCCGTGAAGCAAATATAATCGATGGGCCCCTGGGGGAATTCTTGCAAATAGAAAATCCAATAACACCGGTATTTTATGTTTTACCTAAAATACATAAGAATTTAGAGAATCCCCCAGGGCGTCCTATCATTTCATGTATGGAGTCCATTTTGTCTCCACTCTTGGTTTTTGTTGACAAAGTAGTTAACCCTTATGTATCAACACATCTTTCTTATGTAAAAGATACTGGAGATTTTTTGAACAAGATAAACCAATTACAAAATTTACCAGGGGATATCGTCTTGGCCACGCTTGACGTGGAGAGCCTGTACACCTCCATCCCACATGATGGGGGTGTGGAGGCGGTCTGCGTCGAGCTGGGCCGAGATGAATCTTTGGATGGGTCACAAAAAAACTTTGTTTTGACATTTTTAAAATTGGTCTTAAACAACAATTTCTTCTTATTCAAGGATCAATTTTACTTGCAGATACGGGGAACCGCGATGGGGTCCAATGTGGCCCCTTCATATGCAAATATTTATATGAATGCATTTGAAGAGACCTTTGTGTATACAAATGAGCTGTATAAGGCGTATTGTTTGTGCTGGTACAGATTTATCGATGATATTTTCATAATATGGACGGGGCCACAAGGGACCCTCTCTAAGTTTCATGAGCAAATCAACTGTACCAGCACAAATTTAAGATTTACATTACACAGTGATCAACATCAGGTCTCGTTTTTTGGACACTTTAATTAGTTGAAAGGATAGTGCACTGTCATCGAATCTCTATATAAAGCCAACAGATAAATATACTTTATTGCATTATAGATCATTTCATCCAATGCAAATTAAAAAATCAGTACCGAAATCACAATTCACTAGAGTTAAAAGAATAGTATCCGATGGCAGTGCATTAGAAACTCGACTGAATGAAATGCAATCCAAATTTATAGAGCGAGGATACCCTATGGGATTATTGGAGAAATAACGTGACGAGGTTCAGCGAAACATAAAGAAAAGTAAAAAAAGTCAAACTCAGAGAATCCCATTTGTGTCAAGGTATAGTACTGTGAGTACCTATGTAGAGAAAGCAATCAGGAAACATTGACCATTGCTCAAAGAGGGCTTACCGGAGATTGACTCCTTTAAAAATGTTCCACTCATTTCATATAAAAAATCAAAAACGATTGGATCGATGGCTGTAAGAGCAGACATAGGAGGGAGTGGTGCCCAAGAGCGATTGTTGCGGCCAAGAAAAAATGGGACATACCCATGTCTTGGCTGCAACTGCTGTTCAAATTGCCTAAAAGGTGACATATTGTATCACCCAAGGAAAGGTACAGCAATTAAAATTAATGGTTTCTATACCTGTGAGAGCACTTATGTTATATATGTGATTAAGTGCCCCTGTGGGTTATCCTATGTTGGACAGACTACCAGAAGCGCTAAGGAACGCATAAGAGAGCACAAGTCCGCAATAAATACCAAAAAAAGTCACCAAGCAGTTGCAAGTCATTTTCTAACTGCAGGTCATGGGGTGCAACAATTAAAGTATCAAATAATAGATAGTGTACCGAAAATGCGAAGGGGAGGAGATAGAATAAAGATGCTATTAAAGAAAGAAGCAAGATGGATCAGAAAATTGGAAACGATGGCTCCCCATGGCCTCAACAGGGAATATGACTTCAGTAAAATATATCGCTGAATTGTTTTTAATAATAATGCGTAAAAAAGTCTTTTAATATGTATTTTACTGAAGGGGTAATTATTATGTATCCTTCTTTTACAGCAAAACTTTTACACATCTAAAATATTGGACACTTTAAGGAACACTGGACTTTATGCACAAAGGTATAGAGATACACGCCTTTTGGTTTATATAATCTGATACAATTATGGCGATTTGCAAATGTGAAACATTGTAATAATGGAAAATGTCACTAGGGGTCACTGTGATACATTGTATAAGTAACAGAGCACAGGTGCTGTTTGAGTGGCTTGAGAAAAGACCGTGAGTGGTCTGAAACGTTGCCGGGTGTTTGGGGTCAGAGCCTATGTCCCAATAAAGGCATTTTAAGATAACAAACCGCTGACTGGTGCCGTCTATTACTACATTTGGTTCGATGTACGGATTGAGGTTGGAAACCGTTGGACGTGCATCGCATCATAGTAATTTGGAGGTGAGGGTGCTGACTGTGAAATTTGTGAGAACTCTTATCTGCAAACCCAATATTTAGAAAGCTCAGAATTAGGGGAAACGGATTTTAAGCAAATATTTTGTTCTAAATATTTTTTTTTAATTTTGATTTTTTTTCTCTCTGTAATAATAAAACAGTAGCTCTTACTTGATGGTAACTAAGATGCATAAATACATATTGGCAAGAAAACAATCCTATTAGGTTTATTTAGGGGGTTATTTATCAAAGGTCAAGTTGTATTTTTCCTGAAAACGTTTTTGAGGATAGTTTCAGTAAAAACTCGAATTTATCGGGTCAAAAAAACCTAAAATTTTTAAAGATTAAAATCTGGAAATAACCAAAGCTGGAAATAACTCAAATTCAAAAATACTTCAGCTTAAACATGTCATTGTCATGTTGAAGTCAGTGGCAGAGGTCCCTTGAACCATTTGAAGATGTTTGTAGCCTTCATGATGTTCAGGGTTTTTTTTTGGTGGTTTTAGGTGGTTTTAGACTCATTTCAAGTTTTTTTTAGCCGTTAACTCAATCAATTTGAGTATTTGATTTTTCCCCCCAATTGCACTGATACGAGTTTTTAATATTCAATTTTTTTTTCAATCTAGTTTTTTCAAAAATAAGCAAACATTCAAGTTCAACTTGATTATACGAGTTTTCCCCCAATTGCAATGATTCGAGTTTTTTACATTCGAGTTTTTTCATCAATAAGCAAACATTCAAGTTGTGATTGTATTCAAGGTGTAAAAAACCTCACAAATGCGACCTCTGATAATTAACCCCCTTAATGCCTAATGGGGGAATGTAACAAAAGTCGGTAATGGAAAAAATGTTCGCAATGCAAAAAGTTATGCCTCTGTGAGAACAAATTCGCCTTTGTGCGAATTTAATACATTGTGAAATGAGACTTTTCATGAGCCCACTTTATAATTAATGTTCCGTATGTTAGAAAAGGTATGGTTACCCAAAACAGGCTATCACTCTGAAAAAAGGAAAAAGACGCCAGCATTTTTTAGACTGTAACAGAAGAATGAAGAAGATCTATGCACTACAGTGCACTTTGCCTGGTCTGAGCTGGTGAAGGCAAGTCTGGCGAAAGAGGTAACGTTCAGTAAAATCCACATCTTGGTGAATTTGCGGAGTCCATTCACCTGGGGTGAAAATTCGCCTGCCAATAGCGTCTATTCCGTCTATCTCCTTCTCCTATTGCGTCTATCTCCTTCACTAGCGAAGTGAGGACAGCGCCCGTTAGTAAATCGCCGAAGTGGCCAAAAGTGGTAACACTGGCAAATTGTCGCCAGCGTTAGTCACTTTGCTCTTTAGTAAATTTACCCCCTTAGTTGGTATTGTTACACATTCACATCTAGGGATGTCCAAATATTTTTGCTCATAAAATAAAATGTTTATGATGTATTTTATACCTGTATATATTAGTATAGTCATTTTACAGAAGTGGAAGTACTGTACAGTACACTAATTATTAGGCAGAATTAGAAAGTGTAGACTGTCCTGTAAAATACATTACATAGAAAACTAAAACTTCTCCCCAAAAAAGTCCCTACATGAATTAACACAAAATGCTCAAAAATTGGCTACCTTTTTTAATGCAAATACATAAAGAAATGGAGTAACAATTATACGTTTAAAACAGCATTTATTTAGCCCCTGTGTATATAAGGAAAGTTATAAATATCGTTGCATCTTTGTGAATGAATATGTGAAAGGGATGATAGATTTTCTTAACATAATACTGATGAAATGACATAAAACGTTATTTATTTGTATTGTTTAATTTCATTTACAGCTTCACCATCCGCTATTGCAACACAATTGCTCTAGCTCTAGGGTTAAACTTGAAATATGATTACTGAAGTTCTCCTGAGAAGCAATTATGATCATGTCATGAATTTAAAGCAATTACTTTAATATAAGATACTAAGTTGTGCCTTGAAGCAAATATTTAATTGCACAGTTATATAATCTTTCTATAACAAACTAGTAATTAAAATATCCTTTTATATTTATAAGACTATTAATTTACAATCTATTTTTTAACAACATTCTCCTTTATACTTTAAATGTCTCCGGAAAACAATTCTTTTGGGAGACTGTATATCAAATGCCTTTCTTACTTTCTCTCATTGACCGCTACCTATATTGGCTAATATTATAGCAGATGCTATATTTAAGAACCAATACAGTATCAGTATTAAATCACATGCAAGTCTTTAGTGTAAGCAAATAGTTCATTGGTTGTTGTTGGTAACTGCACTGGTATATCGCCCATGTTTGTAAATGGTGACACTATATAGTCAGGCATTACAAAAACATGATGAGCCCTTAGTGCTCACTCACTTCTGTCTGGGGTCTAGCTGCACTATACTATAAAAAACAACATCATGTGGCGCAGAACACAACAATGCAGCCCTATGGCATGAGTTGAGTACAGGGCTCTGATGTGGCCACCTATGTCTCCCCCAACCTCCTCTCATGAATATAGCACTGATGAACACAGAGTATTGTACTCATGGGGCAAATGTAAGACTCCTAAACAGATTGCAGAGACCCAAATCATGACCATGCAGGACAGGGAGCAAAGTACATACAATATGGCAGATCTAGCCCATTGTTTCCACTTTGCACTCTGAAGGGAAATATAGCATGGAAAAGCTAAAAAAAGAAAATAAAGATTACATTTTAAAAAATGGCCCTTCAGCAGTTCCAGTGTAAACAATTGTCTGAGTGCACTGAAATTAAAACTTCTTTATTTATAAGATATTTTATTATGACTTTATTAATAATAATATTGCTCAGATGAAACTGATTAAGTCTTATCAACAAATCCATTTCATGTTCAATGTTAACTAGTGAAATCACATAGATAATTGTACCACCTACAAGAAAATCCCAAATTAGATTAATGCTTTATTGAAAATGTAATTCAGTTCTAGCTTGGAAACAATGGGAAACTTGAACATGTTCCTACAGTATGTATAAGGTAGGAGGTAACATGGGCATGTAAAGAAGGCAATCTGGGGGTATAAAGCGAGGTGGGGTCACAAGGACATGTGGAAAGGACCATTTGAAATGTAGGATTCAGTTAAAGAGATAGCATCTTCCAAAAAAATGTATATGAACTTTAGTTGCATTTCCACTTCTGGTCAGTAATAATTACATAGTAGGTGAGGTTACAAAAAGACACATATCCATCAAGTTTAACCTGTCTAACTGCTAGTTGATTTAGAGGATAGCAAAAAATCCTGTAGCCTCTTCTATTAACCTCAGGGGGAAAAATCCTTGCTTACTCCAAAGAGGCCAGTCCCTTTGCACTAGGGTTCATTTTAGTAACTTGGTATTTCCTTACTTCCTAAAACATCATCCATCCCTTTCTTGAAACTAAGGACTCCAATACAACAGCCAATACAACAGCCTGGGGAAAGAGAGTTCCAAAACTTCACAGGCCTCACTATAAAGACATCTTTCTGTATCTTAAATAGAACTTCCTTTCTTTTAATTTGATTGGATGACCGCATGTTACTGGAAGAATGCACTGGGGAATAAAGCATGCAAGAATTTATTATATAGCCCACTACTATATTTATAAAGTAGTCATATCCCCCCTTAAGCATCTCTTCTCTAGTGTAAAACACCAACAAATAGGATTCCAGCTGTCTGTACAGGCATGTGAGTGGGCCTTATCTAAATCTCTAATAAATGTTTAAAAAAGGTGATAAGAACACATAAAGGGGTATAATAATCATATGCTTTTAAACTTTCCTTTTACTTAGAGGTTTTACTGGTGTATTTATACCTTTCTGATAAAGTGCACTTAATTTTAACTTTTTCTTCTCCTTTAAGGAATTATAGGGGTTCTAAATAGAAAAGAAAAACATCCCACTATGCAATAAATTATCCAAGGATGAAACCTAAAATAAGACATATTCAATTCCACTTATGAATCCTCTTGAGTGCAGACATGCAGATTCCTTTTTTGTGCCATTTGGCCAACTGTACATTTTGAACCATTGCATTATAAACACAGATATAACCTTAAAAAAGGATGCTATTATAGGGTTTATTTATGATTGCCTGAGTTTAAACAATCATAAAGGAAACCTCACTGGGTTTTTTTGGGCAAAAAAGGTTTGGCGATGTTTGCCAAATGGGCTTTAGTAGATTCTGGCAAACTGTTGAATATTTCCTAGCTGTTTTTGCCATGAAACCTCATGTGATTAGTAAACTCTGGATTTCATTAAAGATGGCTCCTGCCAAAAAGCAAGAGCAATCTTAAATGTGCTTTCTGTCAGTTTCTCGGGCAATAGCAGGGAATCTCTCCCATTTTTCTGCTTAAAACAAAAATCTGTTTAATATCTCTTTGCACATTCTTTTCAGTGCAATGCTGATTTTGAAAATGACATGCTGTATGTAGATACACCACGCACTAACTGGTGTTTGTTATATACATGGACTTGCTATGTCCACCCACTGACATTAAATTTAGCAGTTGCTAATGCAATCTGAGACATACGTCTCGCTAATTCAAATTGTGAGTGATGTGTCATGTCACAAAATTGCTTCTCATAACCAGCTTTTGTAA
Organism: Xenopus laevis; assembly: GCF_017654675.1. NCBI lineage: Eukaryota > Metazoa > Chordata > Amphibia > Anura > Pipidae > Xenopus > Xenopus laevis. The sequence goes on along the minus strand of NC_054371.1, from coordinate 73,947,459 downwards.
GTTATAATTATATTAGCTGGAATCTGTGGCATTGCTGGTTTTATATAAATTGTTAAGTGTAAAGAAGTGTCATATATTCATCTGGTCACAAACATAAATGTCTCTGTTTCCGGGAGTTGTGATTTTTTTTTTCGCAATCAATATTGGCAGTGTTGTAAATTCTTATGAAAGAACCTGTAAACATGTTTCTCCGGGCTGAGTCTCGGATTATTCATTTTTATGTCATCGCTTATGCCACTTTGTGTTGTTTCTGCATTTAAAGTACAACTTTTTTTGTTAAGAACATCTGCTGAATATAAATCTAAGGACTTCGTTTGCATAGAAGTTAAGCTTGACAATTATATTGTTATTTCTACAATATTGTCTGCTTTTCTTTTTACCTTTTTTTATTGAACCAGCTGGTATTCAATTATATCAGTAAAATATTATGCACTTATACTCCTACTATGTACTACTAGGAATATGGGTGAAAGAACATTTTCTTCTCTATTACTCAACTAAGAAAGTTTGGTAGTTTAAATGCAGACAACTTCTAAACACAATTGTGCAATTCTTGCATTTCCAAACTGATTTAATATGAAAGGAGAAATTCTAAAATAATATTGTTAGAAATCTAAAAAAAAATGAGGCTAGTCAGCACAAGGACTAACTAACACAGTTAGTAAATATATTTGAAATCTAGCTTGTGTGTATTAAACCTCAAAAATTTGTTTAAATACTAATTATCATTTGTACCTTTGTTAAAGGTACAGTATACATTAATTACATGAAAAAGGCTTGTGCTAAACTTACTTTTTGCCTGTCTTTTTATTTATAAAATAGGTTTTTTGTTATTTCTTGACTAAACAAGAGGCTGCACAATATAATTTCAGAACCTCCACTCCTAGAATACAGACAGTCCCCCAATCTAAAAGAAATGATTGAGGATATGAGGATAGGGAAGACCACATGTCATATGTTCAATATGGTAGCAGTATTAAATGTATGTTTGCAAATGCAAGGAGTCTGACTGGTAAAATGGGAGAGCTGGAGGTGCTGGTGCTGGAGGGAAAATATGATGTGATTGGTGTGGCCGAAACATGGGTGAATGAGTTACATGACTGGGCAGTTAATATCAGTGGCTATACTTTGTTTCGGATGGACAGAGGCAATAGAAAAGGAGGAGGGGTATGTCTGTTTGTTAGGCTGAATTTAAAAGCTTATATAAAGGAGGAGGTTATGTTAGAAAATTAGGGGGCAGAAGTGTTATGGGTGGAGTTCTTCACCAATTGTAAAGAGTCCAGCAAATTAATTGTAGGCGTATGCTATAGACCCCCTAATGTAAGTGACGAGGAGGAGGCTAAGCTCTTGAAGCAAATAGAAAAGGCTGCTAGTTTGGGTAAAGTAATGATAATGGGGGGGGTTTAATTATCCAGATATTGACTGGAGCAACAGTACTGCCAGATCAGTTAATGGGAACAAGTTTATAAACTTGTTGCATAACAATTTTATGGCACAGGTTGTTGTTGAACCTACCAGAAAAAATGCTATTCTGGATCTAGTGATCTCAAATGTCACAGAACTTATAGCAAATGTGCAAGCCATTGAACCCCTGAGTAATAGTGACCATAATGTGATATCATTTAATGTCTGGTGCAAAAAACAAATATATACTGGGGCAACAAAAACCAAGAATTTTAGTGCCTTGAGGTCTGCCCTATAGAGCATTGATTGGGGCATTAAGTTTTCAGTTAAAAACACAGAACAGAAATGGTTGTCATTAGTGATGGGCGAATTTGCGATGTTTCGCTTTGCCAAAAAAATCGAGAATTTCCCTCGAAATTTGCGAAACGGCGAAAAATTTGCGAAACGGTGCCGGTGACTTTTTATTTGACGCCGGCAAATTTTTACCAGCGAATTTTCGCGGCCGTTTCGCTAATTTATTCGCCGGAGGCGAATCACGCAAATTCGCCGTAAATTCGAGTCTGGCGAATAAATTCGCCCATCACTAGTTGTCATTTAAAATTATAATAAATCATTACTGCTCTCAATATATTCCCTTAAGGAGTAAATGTAGAAGCTCTAAGAATCATCCTGTGTGGCTTAATACAGAAGTAAAGAAGTTAATAGGAAAGAAGAGAAAGGCATTTAAAAACTACAAATCTGTTGGGACAGAAGCTGCATTTAATGAATATAAACACTGTAATAAATGTTGTAAATCAGCAATCCGGAAGGCAAAGAAAGGAAATGAAGAGTTAATTGCGGTGGAGGTGAAAACTAACCCTAAAAAGTTTTTTAAATATATTAATAGTAAAAAGATGCAGGTTGAGAGTGTTGCTCCATTAAACAGTACCAGTATCGTTGTAACAGATACAGAAAAGGCAAATGTGCTAAATCAGTTCTTTTCTTCAGTGTATACAGTAGAGGAGTCTGAGTTCCCAGGCTCACTTTATAGCTTATGGCTCAGCTCAATCTAGTCAGTGGTTGACTCTGGATATGATTCATAAAGCTTTAATAAAAATGAATGTAAACAAGGCTCCAGGGCCTGATGGCATACACCCCCGGGTTCTAAGAGAGCTTAGTTCAGTTTTAGACAGCCCCTATTTCTGATTTTCTCAGATTCACTTTCATCTGGTATAGTGCCTATGGATTGGAGAAAAACTGATGTTATTCCAATATTTAAAAAGGGATTACGATCTCAGCCTGGCAATTATAGGCCAGTAAGTTTGACATCTGTGGTGGGCAAATTATTTGAAGGCTTGTTAAGGGATCACTTTCAAAATGTTGTCCTAGTCAATGGCATTATGAGCAGCAATCAGCATGATGAAGGATAGGTCTTGGATTTTGCCAAAGCGTTTGATACTGTGCCCCACAAACGACTGCTTTCTAAACTAAGGTCTGTTGGACTTAATGAAGTTGTTTGCACATGGATAGGAAACTGGCTACAGGTCATGCACCTGGGATGTAAAAATATCCAAGCAACTTATACACTTAATGGGACTGCACTAGGCAAATTCATTGTGGAAAAGGACCTTGGAGTCCTTGTAGATGGTCTCCATCACTCAAACAGGACATTATTGTATTAGAGAGTAGGGATGTAGCGAACCGCCGCCGATGTGTTCGCGAACGCCGTTCGCGAACACCGGCAAAATTTGCGAACAGTTCGCGAACTGTTCGCGAACTTCGATCATCCGAAAATCGTTCGATTCGAACGATCGAAGGATTGTAATCGTTCGATCGAACGATTTTCGTTCGAGTCGAACGATCGAAGCCATTGGATCGAATGATTTCATTCGATCCAATGCTTCGATCGTTCGATTCGAACGAAAATCCTTCGATTTTAGCGCTCGAATGGTCGAATGGTCGAACGATTTTGACGCGAACGCCTATTGGCGAATGTCGCGCGACGTTCACGAACTTGCGGCGGACGCGAACAGCCGATGTTCGCGCGAACAAGTTCGCCGGCGAACAGTCCGCGACATCCCTAATAGAGAGGGTACAGAGAAGGGCAACTAAGCTGGTAAAGGTATGGAAAATCTTAGCTATGAGGAAACACTGGCCAAATTGGGGATGTTCACGCTTGAGAAGAGGCGCTTAAGGGGTGATATGATAACTATGTATAAATATATAAGGGGATCGTATAATAATCTCTCTAATGCTTTATTTACCAGTAGGTCTTTCCAGCTGACACAAGGTCACCCATTCCGATTAGAAGAAAAGAGGTTCCACCTAAATATTCGGAAGGGTTTTTTTACAGTGAGAGCTGGGAAGATGTGGAATTCTCTCCCTGAATCAGTTGTACAGGCTGATACATTAGGTAGCTTTAAGAAGGGGTTGGATAGCTTTTTAGCAAGTGAGGGAATACAGGGTAATGGGAGATAGCTCATGGTACAAGTTGATCCAGGGACTAGTCCGATTGCCATTTTGGAGTCAGGAAGGAATTTTTCCCCCCTCTGAGGCGAATTGGAGAGGCTTCAGGTTATTTTGCCTTCCTCTGGAACAACTAGCAGTTAGGCAGACTAAAAAAAAACTAAAAGGTTGAACTTGATGTACGTGTGTCTTTTTTCAACCTTACTATGTACTGTACGTAGCTCTCTACAAGGCCCTGCAGAAAATGGCACATCTCCTTGCCTGCAAAAAAGTTGTGATCCCTGTACAGACATACACAAAGTAGATTGGGTACCAATACCATACCGTCAACAAGAACACCAGATAAAAGGTTAATTTACCTGCAAATCAGTATGGTATACCTAATAATATGTTTGAAATGCCCACTACAGGACTATGTGGGAGAAACAGGACAAACACTGGGATGAACTCCCACAGGCTTAACATCAAGCATGGCAACACAGATGCCCCAGTGGCAGCACACTTCTGCAGCAATACCCACAGCATCAAAGATCTTTGGGTCACAGTTTTAAAGGGTAACTTTAAGACACAACAGGAGCAGAAGGAGTGGGAATTCAAACTCATGAGAAAGCTTAACATCCTAGAATGTGGCCTGAACAGAGACAGGAGTTTTATGTCCAGATATGACTTTAACTAAGGGATATGACACCTAGAAAAAAAACACAGCTAAGGACAATCTATATCTTAAAAGACACTTTCCTTAAGTGTACTTCACCTCACAACAAAGTGCTGACTGTACTAGTATTTGCTTCCTTGACTAAAGCTAAAGTGCTCACCCTTGGGGGCTTATCAATATACTGGTCACAATTCCTATTTATAGTTTATTTGTTACAGTCTGGTATGGATGTGTGAAGTGGATAAGTTCTGGTTCCATATGTTATTCCACCCAGTGGAACCCTTACCTGTATCTTCACTTTTTTCTTGTCCAATTCCTAATTGTGCACTGTTGTGATAACCTTACCCTATTATGTCTTGGTTTAGTTCAAACTATGTGACCTGACTGAATCAAGACCTCTGAACTTGTTACAACCCACTCTAAATAATTGCGTTATCTCTGTCTATCTGTAACATTCTAATTTATTGCCCATAAACTCTTTTTTTCAGTGATCTAACAGTATATATAATGTGCCTTTTCAGCTTTCATTTGTATTTGGCCTGACAAAGGGGACTGTGTTCTCTGAAAGCTTGCAGTTGTTACTTATTCAGTTAGCCAATAAATGGTATCACTATACTTAAATTTTTTTGACTAAACCGGGTAAAATCTGAAACTAAAGTCGTATTCTACTTCCTGATTCATATGAGTACAATTAATATTTATTAGAAGTCCACTAACAGTTTAATATTTGTTGAACTCATGTTAATAAATTAACCCATGGCAAACAATAAAATGTTTGCTTTTAAACAGGTGACCTGTAAATTCTACCTTCTGGTTGCTATGAGATATTCCTCCCATGCAAATGTAGTGTCTTTTATTACACAACATTTTTAGGAGGTAATGTAAAAAAAATGTGCATAGTTTGCTTCAGGGCTAGTCGCCTAAAAAAAATTTCACTTTGTGTTTTGTTTCACTTTTAAAAAAAGCCAGAAAGGCAGAAAAAACACAGAGATGATCATAATATTTTGATACTTAAATGGATTAGGAGATTAGAGCACCTGGTAAGGTCCAGGGTTCAATTCAGACTAATGCTGCTTTTGCATGTAAGTTGATAAGAACAGAGTGAGTTTTATGTATTTTTTTTAGGGGGGGGGAAACAAAATATTAGGGTCTAGATCAGTTTTATTTGATATTGGGTTAATTTAGAACATTAGGCTAAAACCAAAACATTTAATAAACTCAATAGGCTGGTTTTGCTTCCAATAATAATTAAATATATCTTTGTTTGGATTAAGTACAAGGTATTGTTTTATTATTACAGAGAAAAAGGAAATTATTTAAAAAAATTGGATTATTTGGATAAAATGGAGTCAGCCTTTCTGTAATTCAGAGCTTTCTGGATAACAGCTTTCCAGATAATGGATCCTGTACCTGTGGATCTGTGGATCCAGTAATAGTGCTCACAAATGTGCACTCACAATGACATGCAAATGTTGTATTTAAGCATCACATTTGTATGTATTCTACTGGAGCTAATATCACCCAAGATTCTTCTATTATCAAAATGTTATTAGACCCCTTTTTTATCAGTAATATTGACCCAGCAGCCAAAACCTGAAAAAAACATAGAAGCTGATGTTTATGTTAATTTGGATTTCTTCTTTTTGCTTTGTTTTACAGGCTAGAAACAAAAAAGGTTTACTTTTGAAAACTAACTATAATATTCATTGTACTGTCAATTTAAACATTTGCATGGAGAAATCCCATTCCTGGTGCCTGTGTGACTATTTTAGTTCTCTTTCTTACAAAGAACAAAGGTTCTATCTTTAAATCTACTTTTGGGATCAGAGCTACAGGGCAAAGCAGGATGAGTTATGCTTCATCTGAAAAGATCATAAAGATCACAATGTTTTACACTAGTGCTTGACGATTCTGCAGAAGATTTAATAATCTTAGCTTTATAAATATATGAAATTAGCACCCCCAACAGGACTTTTTAAAACGTGTGTAAATTGTAATAACACTACTGCTGCTGCTGCTGCTAATAATAATAATAATAGTAATGGCATTGCAGTACTATGCTCATAAGCACATTTTCTCTTTAAGTACATTTTAATATTTCCTCTGGTGATTTCAATGTCTTGTGCGGTAAAAATTAGTCCCTAGGAAATGTTTCATGGTGGCATGGTCTTTTTTTCCCAGAGTGCACAGCAAAGAGTAATTCTCTGCTCTTGTCCTCTCTTTCATGTCTATTAAAAATGGTTCATCTATATTGGCTTAAGAGCTGATGGGATAAACCCTGTGCAAAGCAGAAATCTATTTATTGAGAATGTTATGCTAACCCCATGTTCTTTCTTATTCAAATCACACTCACAGGTTTATTGCAGGTTTTTTTTCCCATAATTGCCTTTTCCCCCTTAACCTCAAAAATATATCAATTAGCCTCCTGATGACTGGTTAGTTAGGTTTACTAGACTACATTATAACATATTTTTTGCATCTGAACCCCATTATTCAAAAATTAATTTTATGACACTCAAACGTTCTTCCCAGGTTAAGATAGACTGTTGTCAGCTTAATGCACTAAAATTCATATGATCACAGTTATAGTGAGCACATAATTAGAATGAGAATCACCTTAGAGGGTCGTGCTCAATGAGCAGCTGCCTACTATGTGATCTATTTAGTAGACAGTGCTATAATATTACTCAATTCGATTTCAAAGCACATTGTATTTTTTATCATACATCAATGAATTTTTCCAGCCACTTTATAAAAAAAGACATCAGAATTTTCTTTCTCAAATGTTACTGTGTTGATTATATCATCCAGTCCTGACAGAACAGCATATCTTTATAGAACAATGTGCCATTTTGATTTCCATATACACTATATCCTAAAAAACTAATCTATTCTAGCCTTTGGCAAAGTGAAGGTCTTCTGAACATGCTTCTATTGCTGTTAATATCAATGGAGGTATGCAAGAAAGTGCTTTTTCTTCACAAAATGCTGCATTGCATTGCAATATTTTATTAAAAAGAAAACTTCTCTAACTAGCAAATAAAAAACAAAACAATGAGTATTCTAGACATGGATACAGCAACACTAAGAGGCCTATTAATTAAAGCTCAATTATTTTCTGGTTGAGTTTTTAAGGGAAAAAAATTGAATAATTTGAGGGGAAAATGTGGAAGATTTATTTTTGCTCCAAAGCTGCTAAAAATCCAAATCCGAAATTACTCCAGCTAAAAATTGTCAAAGTCATGTAAAAGTTAATGGCAGATGTGCCTTTTATAATTTGAAGATGTTTTTTGCCTGATTTTCGAGGGTTTTGGGCTGTTTGAAGCTGGTTTTAGTCCAAAAAACGTTTAATTTCTGGTGACAATTCGAAAAAGTTGCACATTCGAATTGTCGCACGATTTTGTCACATACTAATTTTAGTAGATAGGCCCCTAAATGTCAACATCAAGCTTTATGCTAAATTATATTTATAAAGTTTTGAATACATTGGTAGTACTGTTCACATAGGACACGATTTGATGTACTGTATATGACAGGTCACTAAAAACTTTGTATAACGTAGTATAACATGCTTCAAACCATTCAACTTTGTGCAAATTGCAGGCTGAAAGATTCATAAACTAACATTTATGGACAGAAGCGTCACTAGGGGGGCGGCCCTGTTGCGTGACGCGCAGCCGGGCCCCGTCCCCCTCTGTACGGCCGCATTTGGCTGCATTTGTCAGTGGCATGCGTGAGCTGCCGGGGGCCCTGAGGGGGTGCCCTAACCCGCTCGCACCCCCCTGCTCCCCCGGTACTTCCACCACTGTTTATGGATAGAGCTTTGGAGTGTTTTTGATATACCCGGTAGGTTAGAGATGGACAAGGGGGCTTTTGCTTCTGTGACTTCCTTTATGTGGCGAACTGATCTGATCTACAGGAGTCATTGCTATATTAACATTGCCCTTATCTATTTTTTGTGTGGGCAGATTTAATATCCGATGACTTTTGGGTACAAGTCACTCGATGGAAAAACAAGTGAGTGAGTGAACTTGCTCACATTTGCACTGTTCGAACCACCGCAGGACACAATTCTTAGCAGTCAGAATGTGTTTTATGCCAGGTGCTAGTATGTTATATATGATGGTAAGTGATGGGCGAATTTATTCGCCAGGCGCAAATTCGCTGCGAATTTGCGCGATTTGCCGCCAGCAAATAAATTTGCGAAACGCCCGCAAAAATTCGCCCCAAAAAAATTTGCTGGCGTCAAAAAAAAGGCACCGGCGTCAAAAACTGGCGACGGCGTCAAAAACTAGGGTTGTAAAGTCAGAAAAAGCTAGTAGGTTTATAAATATGCTGAATGACAACTCTTTAATTCAGATCATTCAGGAACCTACTAGGATTAATTCTCTTTGGGACCTGGTAATAACTAATAATACCAAACTCATCTCTAGCATTTGAAGGGGTGAACATTTAGGGAATAGCGATCATAACATGGTCTCCTTTGAGATTATGTTGCAGAGACAACTCTATAAGGGAGAACCAAAACACGGGGGGCCTTAGTTATCAAAGTCTAAATTTATCTGAATATTTAAATAAAAAAAGTCAGACCAAACTAAAATTCATGATTGGACTTTTCCATCAATTTGGGGGTTATTTATTAAAGTCCGAATGCCAAAAATGCAAGTTTGTTTTTTTTCAACTCAAAATTTCAGATTTTATAGTAACATTTTTCGAGTTTTTGGCATTAAGACTTTAATAAATAACCACCTAAATTTTAAATGTGCAAACTTTGCCAGTATAAGACATCTCTGCAACATTAGAAAGGTCGTTTCACAGGGTTAAATACAGAGGAAAAATGGGATGTCTTTAATATAAGCCTATCTTCAATATACTTCAATAAAAAATTGTGCACCCTTCTCTCGACTAACACAGACTTCAGCCTAATTCCTCAACCCGGCCAGCCAGTGCAATTGAGAAGGATGTGGGGATATTTGTAGATTCCAGGCAGTGTCACTCTGTGGCTACTAAAGCACAAGTACTTTCCTGCATAAAAAAGGTATATTAACTCAAGGGGTGAAAACATAATTTTAAATGGTAAGGCCTCACCTTGAGTATGCATTTAAGAAGGATATAAATGAGCTAGCGAGTGCAGAGATGTGCTACTGAACTGGTTGAAGGGATGGAATATTTAAATATATTATATTAATTTTATACACATACACATTTTATACACATTTTAACTACAAATGTAAGCAGAACACATTTTTTATTCAAATGCTTCTTAAAATACAAACAATGTACACATTAAAAAAAATTCAGCTTGATAGCAATTAACAACAATTATTTGGTGTTATCTTCCACTAGCTGTTTCTAATAATTTGGTGTTATAATATAAAAAAACGAGTAAACGAATGTGACAAACCTTTTAAATGCTTTGCTGATTTGAATTTTCATGAGAATGTATGAACATTTTTAGTATTTTTAGTATATTCAATACACAACATCATCATTTGTATCATGCTGTTCAGTGCTTATAAATTAATTATTTAAAATAGAATACATTTTATCACATAGCTTCTATAATTAATATATAATTATGATTATTAATTATTTTAGTTTTGACATTTCACTCTCCCCCAAAACAACAAATTCTAAAATTTATTGTAGTACGTTGTTTGACATGTAATAAAAATGGCCGCAGATTTAATTAAAATGTGAGCTATTGGTAGAAAGAAAGGTCATGCAAAGAAAATGTCATTTTGGGAGTACATTAGTAGCTACCCTCCAGTGTTATTTGCATGTAAAATGTATATTTTGTTCTTGACATTTAATGAGGAAATTGGAACTGCTTATTATGGATGACTATACACTTTTTCAGTATGCTTGTTTTGATCAAATGATATGTTTAGTTTTTAGCATGCTTTGTTAAATTGTCATTGTCTGCTAAATTAATGTAATTGGAAGCTATGAAACCAAACATTTAAATATAGCTGCACATTAACATATTTATAGCTGATCAATACAATATTAGTAATAAGTAAAATCAAGTATATGCTGTATATTTATGTGTGTGTGTCTGCGTGTGTGTGCGTGCGTGTTTACAAGTAAAATGTAAGTAAACGTTCAAAGTTTACTTATTGATTGTCGTAGTATAACTTTTTCTTTCATTGTACTGTTCATAACCAGAACTGGGGAACCTGAAAGAGATAAAATTAGCTGGACTGGCAGTGGATTCCATTGTTTGGTTTACAATTCAGCTCTTGAAGCTTTTATTGATCTTGCAAAAAACATCATGCATGCTCGGAAACTTTCAAAAGATGTGCTTAAAGCAAATCTTGATGTTATCAGTGATGTCAATAAGAAGGGCACTCTAAATGCATGATACCATTAAAGACTAGTCAGACCATCCCAGTAATTTTGCCCATTTTGCCAGTGGTAACGAAAATACTTCTTTCAAATAATTTTCCATAATATGTACATTATTTGAGATGCTGGATTTGGGCCATAAACATAAGTTAAATGACACACGTCTATTGGCCTAGTCATGCCAAAACGTAAAGTTAAATTACTAAAATATTTAACCCAGTTAATATCACTCAAACCTACTCACAATATTGATGCAGCTGCTAGTAATGACATCAATATAAAGAAAGGTTTTATCACACATAAGATATATTCCAAAACAGGCAGTTTTTATATGCTTCCTAAAATTCCCAAGGAAGATAAACCTGCAAACTTGCAGAGGGCACCATTTGGCAACAATTGATGTGGAATCACAATATACAAACATTCCACACAAGGATGGTATAGCTACCTGCATGGTCTACCATCCCATGCAGTTATGCAACTGATTAAGTTAACCTTAACACACAACTACTTCTTATTCGGCCAAGAAATATATCTGCAGAGGATGGAAACCAGTATCGGTACACGCTTTGTACCCCAATATGCCAATCTCTTCATGGCAAAACTAGAAGAGGACTTCCTCTCCACCTGCAACACCAAGCCTTTGACATACCTACGCTATATAGATGATATATTCATATTCTGGACAGGTATGGAACATGAACTAATTCAGTTCCACCAACAATTTCATAACTTTCATCCAACTATCAATTTGAAACTAATTTACTCCCCAACTTATATTCACTTTCTGTACACAACTATTCATATCAGGGAAAATACAATGGAAACCACCATATATTGAAATCCAATGACAAACTATCATATCCAATTAGGGATGGGCAAATTTTTTCACCTTTTTTCGCCGTGGAAACGACGGCCATAGACTTCTATGGCGTTGTGCATTAAAAAAAATGATGCGCGTAAAAAAATTTCGCTGTGCGTCAAATTTTTTTTGATGACCATAGACTTTAATGCCCATCACCGACAACTGCAAATTTCTGGCTAAGTGAAACGGGTCAAATTCACCCAGCCTATATCTAATGTATGACAGCTTTCACCCCAATAACACAAAATACTCCATCATCTACAGCCAGACTTCATGACATAATCGTATATGCTCTGACACCATCTCAAAACACCATCTCAAAACACCATCTCAAAACACCATCTCAAAACAGACTTCATTAACAGGGGCCTACAACCCAAGGATTGTGGATCAATATATATTCTCAGAGCCACCAGTATTCAGAGGAGTCAACTTCTAGAGCAGTGATGCCCAACCAGTAGCTCGCGAGCAACATGTTACTCTCCAACCCCTTACTCTCCAACCCCTTGGACGTTGCTCCCAGTGGCCTCAAACCAGGTGCTTATTTTTGAATTCCTGGCTTGGAGGCAAGTTTTGGCTGCATAAAACCCAGATGAGCCACAATGTAGGTTGACAATCCACATAGGGGCTACTAATTGGCCAAGCACCCTAGGTACATTTTTCATGCTAGTGTTGCTCCTCAACTCCTTTTACTTTTGAATGTTGCTCATGGGTTCTAAAGGTTGGGGATCCCTGTTCTGGAGTATAAAGAAAAACCTGAAATAAAACAGGTGCCTTTAGTGGTCACATACTGTACAATCCACAACTAAAGACCCTTGGAAAAATAGCCAGGGATCTATAGGTTAAGCTTCATAAGGATGAGTGGCTCAAAATAATATTCCTAGACCCGCCACTAGTATTTAGACAAACCTAACAAAAACTAATAACAAGAAGTTCCCCACCAAAAATGGACAATACCCATCTGGCAAAAAACAATGCAAAACCTGCCCACACATCCTGATCTTAAACTTTACCCTCATGAATGAAATTAATACTTAAGTAGTTAATAGTTTATAGCATATTATGTGGCATATTAAATAATATTGCTTAAATTTACATCTCTTAGCTAGAACCACCATTTGATAATGGTCCGTGTGCTCAGAGATCACCTGACCCGAAATAATGCACCTCTAACTGTAACAAGAAAAAGTGTGGAAGCAAGAGACAGAACTTTGTCCTAACATGTACGGTTTGTTTGCTATGTTTGTGTGCACCGTGAATTATAGGATCCGATGCGTGACCCTTTGTTCTTAAAATGGAACTTTTCTATTTAGGATTACCCAATGGCACATACTAATAAAAAAAAGTATTTTACTATGAAAATGGTTTAATTACATGAAGCAGGGTTTTACATTTGAGCTGTTTTAGCCAATATATTTTTTATAGAGGCCTACATTGTTTGTCAAGTCCAGGGCTGGGAAATCCCCTACAGAGAATGCTGAGAGCACAGAAGAGGGAGCTTTAGCAGGGCTAATCCATGGCTTATCAGTAGGCTTGGGCAAATTTGACCCATTTCGCTTTGCCAAAAATTCACCACCGGCGAAATGTCGTTGACGCCCATTAAAGTCTATGGGCGTCCAAAAAATGTTGACGCGCAGCGAAAATTTTTTGACACACGTCCTTTTTTTGACGTACAACGCCATACAAGTCTATGGGCGTAATTTCTGCGAAAAATTCACCCATCCCTACTTATCAGGTCTGTAGCTTCAAAACGGAACATTTAAAATAATACAGATGATTTGCAAAAATGTTTTTTCCTCACAGGTGCTATTCCAATGCAGAATATGGTCCAAGGGGAACATGCCCTTTAAAGCAGGTTTACACATTAATTATTTTCCCCAACTCTCCAGGGCCAACAGCCCAATTACATTGCAAGTGTATCCTCCTATGAGAACCCCATTGATCAGTGTAAATCTGTCTCCATGCAGCTCGGAACTCTGAACACAGATTTTTAATCACAATTTAACAGAATGATATCCTCCCTTTTGATGTTTTATTATAGAGTAATGTCAAAAAATACCACAATAATATAATAACAGCAAGACTGTCTAAGTAGTAGATTTCTAAGTAGTGATGGACAAATCTGTCCCATTGTGATTCGCCAAAAAATTCACATTGAACGCATTGATGTCAATGGGTGTCAAAATTAATTTGACAATTCTGACACGAGCGACAATTTTTTTACGTGCGACTCTTTTGTCCAACTGCATTAATGTCAATGTGCGTCCGAAAAATGTTGACACGCGACAATTTTTATTCGGGCAAAAAATTTTTGCCGCTGCAAATTTTCCACAGTGAATTTTTGCTGCTTTTTTTTGAAAACATTTGAGGCCAGCGAAATGCGGAAATTTGCTGCAAATTCATGACTGGCGAATAAATTCACCCATCACTATTTGTAAGTGCTTCAGAAATAAAATTGTTTCAGAATAACGATTCTCTTTCATTAAAGTTTTTTGAGAAGAATGAACACCCTGATTGTGGATCTGTTATTAATAAATTGTGGCTCTGATGCAGATGGGATTAGTCAGATTAATAAGAGATCAGATAATTTTCTGTATCTGAAAAAGAATCAACATTTAATGATCCTTTAACATAGTTTTTAAGATTAGAACTTTGCAGGAGCATGAGTTACTCATTTACTTCTATTAATAAACTTTAATTTAAAGTAGTAGAAAGTTCACTGATCATAGTTTTTATGTTTGTGTTTGCTGTCCAAGTTAGCCATCAGCCAACAGACTAGTAGACTAGATAGACAACTATCAGGGTATCTTCAGATATTAATATGGATTCTTGCTTTGTTACATTTCTTTTGTTGCTTTACACAATTCTTTCAAGTGGATTTTTGCAACACTAACAGAGATTTTATGAACCTGATGGCTTTCTGTTTTTTATTTTTTATCATTCAGCAGATAAAGGCACCCAAGACAGGTGTCAGCAATTCCAACCATCTGCCATACTAACAAATATATACATGTTCATTTTTTACAACAATGCAAGTTTAAACTCCCAGAAAATGTAATGGCTCGTTCACTAATTAAAAGTGCAACTTGCAGAGATCGTTTAGAACCATATTGCTGTGACTAAAAACATGTTTTTATTGCATCAAGGCAGGAATTACAATACGGTACATTATGCTTAGAAAATCTAATTCACAAACTAACCAGTAGAGCTGCACTACATATTCTTGTCACATAAAACTGGATCTGTAGCATGCATCAACAGTAAAACACAGAATATACTGTCAAAAATGTGACTACAGGTTTTCTTTTTTTTCAAGTGCAGGATAATAGTAAGACAGATAGACATAGACAGAAATTGTAGTCTTATGAGTTGTAACCCTAACTTGGCCTTCCCAGCTACATAAGATAGCAGGGTTACATTGAACTCTATCCCTCTGAGGATGGGCCTTCAGTGACAGGACATAACAAATTATTGTCAAAGTGCCACAGATCCAAATGAGATAGTATTATAGGGATTAGCAAATTTTTTCGCCATGTTTCGCCTCAGAAATGACTCCCATAGACTGAAATAGGAGAAAAATATGTTGCGCGTAAAACCAAAATTGGCTCCCATAGACTTTAATGCATTTTGGCGAATTTTCGCAGGCGGCAATTTTTTTGCAAAGCGAAACAAGTTAAATTGGCCCATCCCTACAGTCTAAGGCAGAGGCAGCAATGTGACAGCATTGTGGAGATGGCATTGTAGTTTTAAGGTTCATATTTACGGTTTCTAGCCAATATGATCCAGATCCATTACAGTAGAATTGGATCAGGGAGAATATACAGCCTGAATCCATAATCAGTACTGCAGTCCCTTCACTTAGGCTAGCAGAGCATAGGAGAGAGCTACCTCCAATGTGTCATGCAACTCCTAGAAAGTTGGATAATCCTATCACAGTAACTACACAGAATATAAACCTCTGTGAATTTCTTCAGATGTCACCTCTTTGAAGAGTTACAATGTGCCATTGTGATAGCATTAGTGGAAGAGTTTATATGCCGAGAATTTCCCACACCAGTCAGTTGAACTGAAGAAGCTGCTCGGATGAGTAGTGAAACGTCTTCATTGGTTGCTCAGCAAGTACAGTTGTTTTTAGATTTACCTATACTAGATATCTCTTTAAAAATTTGACTTCAACCGTTCGCCAACTAAAACCTGTGAATTAGCCTATGGGGGACCTCCTAGAACCTATTTGGAGTCAATTGGTGGACATTGAAAAATCAAAGTTTTTTTGGGAAAAACTTTGAATCAAATTCAATGCGATATTACTTTGATTCATATGATTCGAAAATGGACCTATTCATCCCCCAAAAAAAACTTTAGATTTTTTGATAGATTTCGATTGGTCTTTTTTAATTCGAATTTCAAAGTAATGGGAGTTCAAAAAAAGTCCCATTACTTCGAGATTTGACCCTTGATAAATCTGCCCCTTTATGTTATTCTCATCAGCATACAAATGTTCCATATCAAACCCAAAAGGACAGATTTGCAGTCAAGCAGTTATTTCCTAAATTCATGCTTGTACTAATTATGGATGATAAATCTCCAGATTAATAAAACTATGAAAGTGATATTAATTACTTTAAGCCAAATAGTGTTACCATATTTGTTCTTATTATAGATTTTTGACTAAACCTTTCCATATTTGTTGGTATTAAAATACCTGTGGCTGCTGGCAGTGATGGGACATTGAACGCCAGGTTATGCAGAAGTACAAAGCTTCAATACTTAGTTTTGACTTTGCTAGTAAATCATCTAATCAGGTTCACTTCCCAACTGTCTATACATGAAAACAGCAGGTTATTTGAACTCCTAGAAGTTCATTATTCTTGTGGTGATGATTACATGCTATGGTAAAAACATATTGGTACAAATGGTTTCTTTTACTACAGTTCAGTTGTATTGATGGAATAGGGAATAGCACACAGTTGCATACCTGCTTAAACATTACATTGGTTGTTGCTGTCTGTCTTTAATTTTAACCACTTCTTTCATTGAGACAGCCATACAGTTGTCTTACAGTGCTGGGGCCCTTAATTTCAGTTCTGATCTGTTCACTAACTATTCGTTTAAATTTTAATCTGACCAATATATCTCATGAGGAGCTGCACTCAAAGATGTAAAAACACAGGTGCTACCACAAAGACTCAATGCAAGTCTTATCGGACAGTAGTTGTATTTAGTGATGGGCGAATTTATTTGCCCCCAAATAAAAAAACCCCCAAAGCCCCCCAGCGTCAAAAAACGGATGCCGGCCTCATAAAGAGAAGCCGGCGCCGCTATGCGAATTTTTTGGCAAAACGAAGCGGCGCAAATTCGCCCATCACTACTTGTATTGATTACACTTTCATCCATTTTCAATGAGTTGTTCAGGAAAATCTAGTTATCTACATTAGATATGTTACGGTGCGGAGCTGTGTGACATCGAAAAGGGCCGGGGCTATGACATAAAAAGGGGCGGGCTGCGGCGCGGACCTGTGAAGACAGAGGTCAAAAGCTAAGTTTTACAGGGGATTGGGGGCAGGCCGAGAGGGTCTTTTTAAGGGTATTACAAATTTACCAGCAGCTACATTGCCGGTAAATTTGTAATACCGGCCCCGGCCTTGGCAGGTGTTTTACCGGGTGGCAACCCTACATGGGACTTGTCTGCTATCATATAACATTGCTGCACAATTCCAGGTATTGGTTTCCAATTTGTCACAAGCTTTATCATATACCCACTTTGTCCACACTGTATGTCAGCAGTACAAATCTTTCCAGTCTTTGGCTGTCTTGCCTGTACTGCCTGTTCCAAAGCCTTTCCTTTGTTTTCCCCTCCCCAGTAACTGCTCCTCCTCAGTCCTTACTTGGGCCAGCAAACAAAATAAAAAATATTATTGCTTTTAGACTGCTTTAAGCAGCTTGGTGTCTTCAAATTTCTTTCAGGAAATCTGGTAAACTCAGGCTGCATTTTTTTTGCAATGTAGCATGTTAATCTCACTGTTGGGATTTACCAGTTTGGTTAAATAGTACACAGGTTTTTGTACTGTTAAATCAAAAGTAATGGAAGGAAAAACATTTTATTTTATTACACGTGTATCACAGTCACAGTGCAAATTAGTCCCCAGTTTCAGTTTTATTACATAATTATTAAATGAGTAGTATCAGCATTTCATACTGAAATTGCATAATGACAAAAAGTTAGATTTTACAGTATAAACATATGGCATAAAACAATTTATGGGTCTCATGAAATTTTATGATATACGTATATAAAAGTGTCTCATTTAAAAAAAAATAATTTAACTGCTCTTAAAAATGATATCCATTCATCAGTTTTCATTTATTCTACATGAAAACAGGACCATAAAAGCAAATACTGTACATTTCTACTTCGGCAAATGTTTTTATCCATTCTTTGCATTTTATTTACATTGGGTATTCCATAAAATCATTTTTCTCAAGCTTTTCCATTTCAGTTTTCAAAAGCAACTTTTTAAACTGCAAAAATAGTAAATTACGTTTGTATAGCAAAGAAAATTTGAATTCCTTTTAGGGAGTTACTTTGCATTGTCATAAAATCATTAGTCACCTGAAACATCATAAACAAACTAATATAAGTACAAAGAAGAAGACATAGCCCAACAGGGCTTCTCTACTGCAAAGATTCACCAGTAACCCCTGTCCCGTACCCTTTAGCTTAAGGGGAAAGTGCAGAATCCTTAAAGGGATACTGTCATGGGGAAAAAGATTTTTTCCAAAATGAATCAGTTAATAGTGCTGCTCCAGCAGGATTCTGCACTGAAATCCATTTCTCAAAAGAGCAAACAGATGTTTTTATATTCAATTTTGAAATCTGACATGGGGCTAGACATATTGTCAATTTCCCAGCTGCCCCAAGTCATGTGACTTGTGCTCTGATAAACTTCAATCACTCTTTACTGCTATACTGCAAGTTGGAGTGATATCACCCCCTCCCTTTTCCCCCCCAGCAGCCAAACAAAAGAACAATGGGAAGGTAAGCAGATAACAGCTCCCTAACACAAGATAACAACTGCCTGATAGATCTAAGAACAACACTCAATAGTAAAAACCCATGTCCCACTGAGACACATTCAGTTACATTGAGAAGGAAAAACAGCAGCCTGCCAGAAAGCATTTCTCTCCTAAAGTGCAGGCACAAGTCACATGACCAGGGGCAGCTGGGAAATTGACAAAATATCTAGCCCCATGTCAGAATTCAAAATTGAATATAAAAAAATCTGTTTGCTTTTTTGAGAAATGGATTTCAGTGCAGAATTCTGCTGAAGTAGCACTACTAACTGATGCGTTTTGAAAAAAACATGTTTTCCGATGACAGGATCCCTTTAACCTCGCAAACCATTGTCATCTTGTCATAAATAAAATTTTCACAGGACAATTGTACAGAAATTGGTGTTATCAGGAAAATTCAATCCTGATCTGTATCTCAGCCAGGAAAGCAATATGTATTTTTCATTCACATTTATAACACTACACCTACAAAATATTCAAAGGAGTGATGTTTAGGGATGTGCGAATTTTTTTTGCCTTGTTTCGCCGCAAAAATGACACCCATAGGGGCAAATTCACTAAGCCGCGAAGCGCCGAACGCTAGCGTTAATTCGCTAGCGTTAATTCGCTAGCGTTTGGCATTTTCGCTACTGCGCAAATTCACTAACGAACGCTGGCGTAGTTTCGCTAGTGTTACTTCGCAACCTTACACCAGGCGAATTTTCGCTAGCGACGAAACTACGCAAATTCACTAACTTGCGCAGTGTACTGAACGCTACCTTTTACGCTAGACTTCCTTCGCCACCTCAGACCTGGCGAAGCGCAATAGAGTAGATAGGGATTGTTTAAAAAAAAGTCAATTTTTTTTCTAAGTCCCAAAAAAACGCTGGCGTGTTTTCTACATGATGGCTGATAGGCTGAAAAAGATCGAAAATTTTTTGGGGCTCCCCTTCCTTCCCCCTACATTTCCTGACTCATGGCAACTTACCTAGACAGTGGGCACATGTGTAGGGCAAAATAAAATTTTTATTTGCTGATTTGAAGGTTTTCTAGGCATTTGTAGTGCCGATACGTATTCCTCCATTGAAATTTGAATTTCGCGCCGTATGCAAATTAGCCTTCGCTAGCGTAACTTTGCTTTATATAGCGAATCAACGCTAGCGCAACTTCGCAACCTTACACTACCCCTGTGCGCAACTTCGGATTTTAGTGAATTTGCGGAGCCCTGGCGAAACTACGCCTGGCGAAGTGCGGCGAAGTGCGGCGAAGTTGCGCCTGGCGCAACTTCCCATCTTAGTGAATTTGCCCCATAGACTTTTTTGGCAAAACAAAACGGGTCAAATTCTCCCATCGCTAGTGATGTTCTCTGCACA
Organism: Xenopus laevis; assembly: GCF_017654675.1. Taxonomy (NCBI): domain Eukaryota; kingdom Metazoa; phylum Chordata; class Amphibia; order Anura; family Pipidae; genus Xenopus; species Xenopus laevis. The sequence goes on along the minus strand of NC_054371.1, from coordinate 73,927,319 downwards.
CAGTAATCTTGTAATCATAATTGTGTCTATTTAAAGGAAAGCAAAATTAATTTCTACTTTCAGACTTCTACTGTTAGGCATATTTAATATCTATATTTATGTATTAGGGGAATTTAAAATTGTGTACTTCAGTTATGATATTTAAGCAATTATGATGGAATATTTACAGTCAACTGACCAGCCCATAAAGCTACAAAAGCAATCAGAACATCACAAGCTTGTAATTACTATTAATTATACACTAGTGATGGGCGAAATTTATTCGCCAGACGCAAGTTAGTGGCAAATTCCCTCGATTCGCCGCCGGCGAATAAATTTGCGAAGCCACTCCGAAAATTCACCAGTGTCAAAAAAAATGGCGCAGTTTCGTGAATTTCTTGCAGTTTCTGGAATTTCTCAAATTTTTCGGCGAAGCGAAACGCCCAAAATTGGCCCATTACTAAATAACACCAATGACAGGTTCTGGATTTTTTATAAAAATCCCAATTTGCATTTCAAAATTAGCATATAGGTTCGGATTCACACTGAGCTAAAATGACAATGACTGACATGACAAAAAAATATTTTTTTTTTGTTCTATGACATTTGATGAATATAAATGTGTGTGCTTATTTAAAAAAAAAAGTGCAATGAGCATTTTAGTATCCTTTTAATCACAATTTAAAACTCCATCAGAAAAAGAAGGTTCCAGAAGGTGGCACCACAAGACTCTTGAATGTATGCATTTTGATGAGTGAGACAGTGACAAGAACATTTTTTAACGTGGCATCATTTGTTCACTGACAGACAAAGTGGAGAGATGTTCCAAGACAGGAAAACATTTTAATTTGGTAGACACTGAACAGCAGGCAATCTACAGCATGTGTTGGAAATTTCAAGTGTGAAGCTTTGAAATTGTGAGCTACATAAACATACTGCCTTTAGTTAGAAGTTGCATACATTAAAACAAATATTTAAAGATTTAAAGATCATCTGCTAGAAGAGCAGTATGTGGGTTTGGTTTCAACTACCAAGTGAAAAAACATACTTTATGCTCTCCGAAAAGTAACTTAATTTAATAAATTTGTTTTAAAAATAGAAAGTTTGGTTTAAATACATTCTGGAAAGGGAAGGCAGTTTGCATAGTGCAAGAAAAGAACTGATTCACAATTGTTTTGCACTTTGCACATTGCCTTTCTACTTTAAAAAATGACCACAGGTCTCTTCTCTCCATTTTGGAACATGGAGACCTGTGTCCACCCCCATAAATACAGCACAGCCTGCATTCAGCAACACTGTAATCATAGGGGTAGGGGGCCACCAATCTGTCCTCTAAATTGTACAAGGTTCAAGTTAGGGAGTTCCAGCAGATCCATGCTGCATGTGAGCCCTGTACTTATGTAGCATGTAGTGCAGAGTGAAACCAGATCCTGGACAAAGCAGGTTCTTCTCTGTGTCACTCAGGAGGGAAGGGGGTTTTCCTAAGTAGTCTTTATAGGGGGGAGATCCTTGTTAAGATATGTATTAATGGGTATGTTCTTATACTGATCTGATACAGTGTCATGTGACATGATCTTTGTCTGCTAATGTAGAAGTATTAATAAAGTTTTGACTTCTTGAAGTAAGAGAATTATGGTGTATGTTTGCAGTTTCTTCTCTGTCTAAAAGAAAGCTGCAAGCTCACATGAGAGTGAACTACCAGTTATCCCATCTCTTAAGCAGATTGTCAACAATCCATGGGTAATTTCTTAGTTGGTGTAAAAAAGATAATAATAGATGAGTCCAGAGAGCCTGTGGTCTGCAATCAGAGTGTTTCCAAAGTGAGGCATATAGTTAGTAGGCATCTAGCTAGTGACAGGCCAGAGTTCTTTAGCTCACTGTAAAGTGGTGAGAGATGTGTTGTAAACCCCACAAAAAATATGATGAACTCCGAAATTAAAAATAATATTTGAACTCATATATTTTGATCTGATAAAATATTAACTCCATTATTTGTACATTTTCCCATAACAGCATCTTAAAAACTATAATCTTAACATACAATATAGCTTTAATAACATATTACGAATAAATTATTTCAACCAAGCGAAAAGACATCACTACCGGCAGGGCCGGAACAAGGGGTAGGCAGGGTAGGCAACCGCCTAGGGCGCAGTAACTGGGGGCGCACTTCTCAGGGGGGAATTTTTGTTTTTGTCATAATTAAAATTTAATTCTCATGGCTGGCCCTTAGTATAAAAGCATACTTATAAAAACCACAACCACAACGGCCCCAACCCCCTCTGGGGTTTGTTTAATCTTAGTATTATATTGCAGGGATTTGCAGCGCTTCCCCATCCTGGGAGTGTGACTTGATGGTGCCTTCCTCTGTGATGCGCTGGCGTGCATGCGCATTGGGCTGACGTTACTCACGTCACTCAAGGAGGAATCGATTGAGTTGAGCTAAGGAGAGAGAGGACCTGCAGACTGTGCGTGCCTAGAGGGAGCAGTAACTCGGCGCTGAAGACTCCCTGTACTGCTGGCTGGGGCCCAGTGGCTGCTGTAGTTACTTGAAGTCGCTTGCTGGGCTGCTGCTGGCACAGGTACAGATGGGGGGGCTACTGGTACAGAAGGGGGGCTGCTGGTACAATGCTGTTTTGGAACCTCTACCTGGAAGGTTTAGTAACACTTCAAAGCTCCAATCTTGCTAATACAATCAACACCTAACTTAATGACATCATATAGCGAAGCAAGATCCTATGTAAAAGTTATTCTGAATTGAGAAAGTCATTTGGTTGACTGGTGAAACATCTTCAAGAAAAACACAGCAAGTCCAGTTGATTTGACTTATTTCTATAGATATTATAGGATTTCCTCTGTCTTTATTGTGGTTCATTGAAAATGTGTTTGAAAAAGTGGCCACGTCAAGCATTTTCACCAACATTACTATTAAAGATGTCCATACAACTTTTAGGTACCTATCCTATTCAAATTAACCTAAGCGTAAAGGCCCCCATACACTGGCCGATAACAGCTGCCAACAGAGCGAGTTGGAAGCTTATTGGCCCGTGAGTGGGGCCATCCGAGGGGCTTCCCCGATCAATATGTGGCCGAAAGTTGGCCAGTTCTCAATTGGGCAAGTTAAAAAATCCCGTTGGATCACCTCATCTATGCATGTATGTGGTCCCGCAATCCGACTGCCCGTACAGGATCCATTATGATTCTGGTGAAAATTCACTCTTTAGTGAATTTGCCCCTGTGTGTCTGTACCAAGGCCAGCACAGTGTACAAACATCAACAAGCAGAGGCCATCAGATTGGCTGATTCGTTGTCAGTATTTAAACACCCCTTGTGGCACTACACTATAACCTACCATCATATTCTGCACATCTTACATTTTGTGTGCTACATAAATGTGGGATCAAGAGGCAAAATTAAGCAAATATTACTGCCCCATGACTAAAAGCAGCTTATTTATATTATCTGTAATAGTTCTTTTAAAGCAATGTAGGGATCCATATGGTTAATGCCCCTACTGGTTAGGGAAATTTCCTATTAGGTTTTACCTCTGTTTTGGTTAGGATGTTCTGGTACCTGTATCCTTGATACCTTGGCAGGGTGGTGTGTCCTATTGGCCCAGGTGGGTGGTGACCACTTCATGAAGATTGGTCTCCACCGAAAGTGAATGAAATCAGATGGCTCCTCCTGTGATCTCCATCTGATGAAAAGGGTGCATGTCTGGTGAGCCCAGGACACAAGGCCTCAGTAAATGAGGCCATAAGTAAAATTGGGGACCAGAGTCCCGTGAAGGTATGCAGATAGTGGTAGGTGTATCTCCTTTTACAGTCTACCCTAAGGGGGTTATTTAAGTCCAAATTTATCTAAATTTTTTCTGAAAAAAACTCTGACCAAATCCGCATGGGTTTTTTCACCTTATTTCTTAATATACTTTTCCAAAAAAAATTTGTGTGGGAAAAATTGTGAAAAAATACAAATCGTACGAATTTTTCGAATTTTCCACCCGAAAATCTTTGGGGTATTGCAAGAAACCCAGCGCAGATATCCTATTTGTGCAGCTGAGGTATAGTTCTGCAACACCTCTTCTTTCCTCCAAACATAAATGTGAAAGCCCAGCTGAAATCTGGGAGCTAGTCCTTGGTTGGAAAAAAGGGACTATTAATTGTAGCTGTAACGAAAAAGTGACTTTAATTATCCACAACCAGATTTGAGGCAAAAGTCCTCAACTGTAGAGGTCATAGACTGCTGATTGAGACGGGATAAAGGCATTTGTGGACCCTTCCATTAAAATCTGAACGTATACACATGAATTGCCATGTCAGCAGTACCTTGCTCCTCTTGCTGATTGGTACATTCTGAAATCAAGCAAAAAAAAAAATGGGGCAGTGCTTCTGTATAAATGTCTGTAAAATCTCAAGAGGCCTGAGCTAGGCAGAACATTTGCAAACAGGAATTAACGTTGAGAAAATTCTATGAGAAACCTCAAATATAACCAAGAACAAAGAAAAGAAAATCATAGACCTGAAAAGCAACACGAAAAGATGAATTAATTAGATCAGAGAGTATATTGATTTGTGATGTCTCATTCTCATGACCTCAGCCCTTAATAAATCCATCCTTAATTTAATATTGCATTTATTTAATGTCTGCAGAGAGTTTTATGTCACTTTGGTGTTTACTTTTTATTCTATTTAAACAACTAAATTGATTAGAGGGCTAATTACTATGTCCCTTTGGGCACACAAAAGAGATCAGGGGAATGATTCTTGCTCACTGCTGTGAAATAATATTTTTGTGGGGGGTGAATAGTCAATAAGCTGTAATTTAGTTTTTATGGTGATTTAGAGGAACTGGGGCATTCTAGATGACTGTAGTGCATGTACGTCAATTCGCTAGAGTTAGCGCCCGCAGGGACATCGCCAATTTACTAACGGGCACCAGCGTCACTTCCCTAGCGAAAGAGATAGACGCTAGTGGTTAGTGATGGGCGAATTTATTCGCCAGGTGCGATTTTGCGGCGAATTTGCGCGATTCACCGCTGGTGAATGAATTCGCGACGCCGGCGCCATTTGCAATTTTTTCACTGTTTTGCGAATTTCGCATATAACTGCTAGTGGTCATTCACACTCTTTCGCCAGAGCGAAGGGATGTTACTACAAATTCAATCAAATTCAGATTTTACTGAATATTACCTAATGATGGGCGAATTTATTCGGCAAGCGCGAATTTGCGGCAAATTTGCGCGATTCGCCACCAGCGAATAAATTCGCAAAACGCCCGTGAAGGATGCCAGCGTCAAAAACGAGACTCCGGTGCTGTTTCGTGAATTTTTCGCCATTTCGCGGGAAATTCGCTAATTTTCCGGTGAAGTGAAACAGCGCAAATTTGCCCATCACTACAGACTAGGCAAAGTGCATTGGAGTGCATAGATCTTCCTCAGTCTTCTGTTACTAACATCATATTTTTTAGTGGAAAAAGTAAGCCCAAAAAATTCTGGCATCTTTTCCTTTTTTCAGAGTGATAGCCTGCAAAAGTCCTTACATTTTTTTTGGGGTAACCGGGTTCCCCCATACATTTTCTAACATATGGAACATAAACTATACAGTGGGCTCATGTGTAGGCCATTATAACAACTCTATTTTCTTTATTAAAGGGGACCTGTCACCAAAAAAATATTCAAAATCACATTAGTCAAGCAAAATTAACATTAATTACACTATATAAATTATTTGCATCTTGTTTCCTTCAGTCTGGGAATTCATAAATCACAATCAGGCAGGATCCATTTTGTGGACACTGTTATTAAGGCAAGCCTTACATTATTTCAGAATCTTGTTTGTGCACCAGAATGGGGGACCCCATGTCCATCCCCATGCACTGGTTACACAATTAAATGGTAAAGAGAACAGGGGAATGTGTGGAGAGCAGAGAAATCTAAGAAGTGCTGAATGGAAAGTGAAAGTAATTGTCTGCCCGCCTCTATGCCTTAGGTATAGAGGAGGGGCAGACAATATTTAATTGACAGCTGAGATTTTTAAATGAGCTTACAACAGCTATGAATGCTTTAATAAAAAATAGAAATTGGATTTCATGTTTAATTTGAAAAGGACTTTTATTATACAGGTTTTTGTGTCTGGGTGACAGGTCCCCTTTAAGGTTCCCTGGTCTTGTGTAATGTAATGTATTTAAAGCAACATATACATCCATTCAACTTTAAATTTCCTGCCATATGCAAATTATCCTGAGCGCAAGACCTTTAGTGAATTTGCACTAGACAGAAACGAATGCTAGCACATCTTCGCTTTCAATTGCTCGCATTGTTGAAATAACACTAGCGAAATTTCACCAGTGTTCGGCACCCACGACGAAACTCGGCATTCCAGTGAATTAGCGTTGTCTAAGCAAATTTTCACCTGGCAAAGTGTAATGATGGGTGCAAAGTGGTTGCTGGCGAATTTTCGCCCTCGAGTAAATTTGCCACAAATCTATCTATAATTTAGTGGCCATTTGGGGTTAAACTAAAATCCTTTTGTTTCTTGAATACCTTCTGTGCCCTGCAAGTTGTAAGTGTAATTCTGTTCTTCAGGGCACATTGTATAGCGGGTTTGTAAAAATGATTGTTTAAACAATAATTGCTTTTTTTGGGCTGATAGTGTGGATATGTCTAGTTGCAAATTAAAAGACAAACATCAATCAAGTGGTCTTTCCTAACTTGCTTTGACTGATTAATTTGATTAAATGTAAAGAACTCTTTGGGGGTTATTTACTAAAATCCGAATTTATATCATATTTCATTTATAAAAGAAAAACACAACCAAACCCAACATTTTAGCTTTTTTATTAATAAAAAAACAACTTGATTTAATGGGATCGCAAAAAAAACTAATAACATTGAGCGAAAAGCCAGAATCGCTAAGATTTTTCAGAATTTTCCCAGAATTGCTTGAATTTTTTGGGCTTTTATCCCAAATTGCTCGAATTTTTTGAGTTTTTGCCTGAAAACCCAGAAAAAGTCAGATTTTCATGTTAAACGTGCAGACCATGAAAATTTAAAAATTAGATACTGTAGGTGCCTCTCCCATTGACTTATACAGGACCTCGACAGGTCTGAGATGGAGGATTTTCGGATTCAGGCTTTTTTTTAGCATCGGGATATGATAAAATTTTAGTTTTTTTCCTCTAAAAAATTGAGTTTTCTAGTGAAAAATGTTTTAACATTCAGATTTTAATAAATAAAAATTGTGGAAAAAATAACCAAGTAGTTTCATGTCATTTTTTCTTTTAAAGACTAGCACATGATCAACGAGTGAAGTTAGAGATCTCCACAGTCCGGAGAGTAAAATACTACCCCTATGGGTCAGATTTATCAAGGGTCGAATTTCGAGTTCAAGGGAGTTATTTTAAACTGCCATGAACTCCCATTAGCTCGAAATTTAACCAACTGCAATTTATTTAAAAAAATCAATTTTTTTGTACTCTGTGAATAGGATCGACCCGCAAACTCAAATCGAATTTGATTCAAATTTTTTTCTCTGAAAGATCAAAATTTTCAGGAAGGCAGCAAACAACTCCAAATTGATCCCAGAACATCCGGCTAAAACAGCAATTCGGCAGATTTAAGGTGGCGAATAATCGAATTCAAGTTTTTAAAGGGCCAGTGTATAAAAATTTAGAAAATCAAATTCAAGTTTTTAAAAAAACTCGAATCAAATTTTAACAATTCGCTTGTCTAATGTGATGTGTTTTGGCCATAAAAAAACTGAAAAATTCAAATTTGAAATTTAAATACAAAAACTCAAATTTTCCCTTCGAAAGTTGATAAATCTGTCCCTTGGAAGACATAAATCTAAACTGTGCAGGGATGTCTACTAGCTAAACCTTTGATCTAGATAAATTATTGATGCAAGATGATGTATGAAATGCTTTAAAACATTTCATTTGTCTAGATTAGACATTGTAGAATTAGAAGTTACTGATTCACTCAATTTAAGGTTTATCATAAAAATGAAGTTTTAAAAAATCAGCATACCAGAAAAGAAGGATGCATGAGGTAAAGCAACATGGTTTAACAAAAGTTGCAATTTTTACACCAGGAAAGGCAATGACAATTAGAATACAAATGCAGTAAAACAAGATTTACATAGATTGTACAAGTCAAGGTACAGAATCTAAAGCAAGCACAAATAAATTACTTTCGTAGATTACAAGATGTTCATGTTTTTCATTTCCCTAAAGCAAACTGTATCGCTGTTGCTGTTATCCCTGTTTAACAGTTTGATTTAGAAAACATTTATCTTAATGTCAAACCATTTTTAGACCCAATATATTACTGTGGCTTCAGGGTTTTTAGAAACGAAAAGACAATGTTGTCATTGTGGAAATGCTAGTGGAATTTTCATTTTACAGGATATAAAAGCTGTTGCTCCTGTGATAAAGAACATACATATGCTGATCATGTATTACCTATTTGAATACAAACAATACATTGTTTTATAATAACATTTTTATGTTGATACCGCCAAAAAACACCTTCTAAAGAACTCAATGTCGTTTGATGTATTATAATGAGAAATGAAGCATTTTTTTAACAAGTTTATTTTATTTAACAAAGTCTAGGCTGGTGAGGGAAGAAGGCTGAGTGTTGTCTCCTCTAATTTCAGGTTCAGCATTGAACACTGAAAAGGAACCACTTACCCACTGTAAAGGACATTGCTGTAGCAGCTCTCTGGAAAATGCTAGGGTGCTGAACTACAAGGTAGATACCCATGGAAAATTACACAAAATCATTATACCTAGACAGCTACTTGCTAAGGCTTAATATGTTTGTTTTGCAACATTTGCTGTCTTTTTTATGCAAACTGGTTATATAAAGAAGCTTCACTTGAGTGCCAAGCAATCTTTTCTGAGATATTTATATTTGCTTCTGTTGCTCAGCTCTTGCTTGGACTGTATTTCTCTCTACTCCTGTGTTGCCTGTCCCAACCCGTGGAATTGATTTGCAGGAAACATATTTACCAAAATTATTAACCACTTCTAATTATTGCCGTACTGTATAAGAATATATATTCTTTCAGATAAGTTCTTTGAGCAATTAGCTTGTGCTGGTCTCTGGTTATCTGCTTCCTATTTTGACTTAGTGATGGTGGACTTTTTTCACCAGGCATAGGTTTTCAGCAGTGCATGAAAAAATGCCCATTCACTAAACGTGCTGCCTGCCCTAACCATAGCCCATTATTTCTGGTTGCCCACTACAGGCACTTCCAGCTGTCAGCCACCACCTGCTGTAGGTGGTCTCATATTTAGATGCTGCAGCTTGTGTGAACTGCGGAAAAAGATGCTCACTGTCAAGCAAGAGGTGCCCATCAATTTTTATGATTGGTGTTAAGTATATTCATGCTTAATCCCAACCAAATGGGTTTAGACTATTACTGAAATAATTAAAAATAGGAGGTTTTAACATAAATTTGAAATTGGCTAAACTTAATTTTTGCTCCTTTTGTTTGCTTATCTCCTTAAATTTGAGCACCAGGAAATGCAGTAAAATAACATCAATTTTATTTAAATATTATGAGAGTGAAATTGGGTACAAGAAAAAAGAATTTCCATAATCTAATGCACAACCATCAGTAAGTGCAAGGCTTCAAGTTCTTAATCATATGAGTGGTTTCAGAGAGCTGCATTTAATATAAATTTTCATATGAAGAAATGTGTTACATTCTAACCTGCAAGTTCTAGGCATAGTAAATTACTGATTGACTAGATTTACTACAGCTTCACTGTATCAGTCAGAGTGTCCTTTCCTGTCAGGTAACTGTCAGTATAGGACTTTTGTATTTAGAAGCTCTAAAATTATAGAAGCAAAAGATACATATAAATATGTATGTATGAGAGGGAAGAAGTGCATTGTAACTTGGATGGGGATGTACCTCAATAGGGTCTAGAAATTTGGCTGCTACCAACAAAATATGCATTAAGTTTTTGGAGTATATGTTTGCCCAGTTATTTTGTATGGTGGAGTAGGATCATTAGATTGAATTAAAGTCAATCAACTTATTGTTTGTTTAGACTAAGGCATGTTTGAAATTTTGTTTTGTGCTTTATATGCAAAAAAATGTATATGCAGCAATGAAAAAGGAAAAAGTCGCTCTGTCAGGATCAGCTGGGTTTCAAACTCTGTGGTGTTTTTTCGAGGTACTATATATACACTACCCAGTTGAGCCACTGGAGGCTCTCATGACTGCTTCTGATCAGTCCTATTTTGTTATTCATTGTGTTCTGTCTGCTCCCTTGTTTCCACCCACCTCATTAGTCTCATGTGTTCTTCATCCCCCTAATCAGAACCCCTTATAAACCCTTACCATAGCTCCTTGCTTGGTCATTTTGCATCCTAGCCCTGATCTTGGTATTCCGTGCCTTGATTCCTGTTCCTTGTTACCTGTTCCTAGATTCCTGTTCTCAAGATCCTCCCGTGCTCCTGATTTCCAGTCTTGCTCCAGTTCTCCTGTTCCCTCCTTACCTGTCTTGTTGGATTTCCCCATTATGACGTTGGCCTGATTACTGGACACTGTTTGCCTGCTGTCTGAACCGACCATGACCTGTTTACTGGACACTGTTTTCGTCTGCTGATTACTTATTTCACTGACTGGTATATTATTTAATATTTTCATCAACCACCTGTTTCGTTTTTGCCTCTTTAAACCTTATTTTCCTTCACTATGTCTCTAAGACTCGGTACCGCTATTTTTGGTTATACCCCTGGTATTACTTATTATTATTTAAGTTTAGTGTCCGATCCTTACACATTCATGTCTTCCATGAAGCAAGTCAAAAAACCTTAGGAGTGTTAGTTTCATTAAATTATCTAATATTTCAGTCTAAGGGAACCCTGCTTTACCCTGAAATTGTGTTTTACTGCATATGATGTTGTTGCTTTGGGGTCTGGGGCAGGTAAGTGGTATTAAGTTCTTCCTGAAATTTAAATTTTTTTTTAAAATTGTACGCTGATTGTTTTATGTCCCTAGGAAAATGTTAAAGCAGGGTTCAAATGTAGATAATCCATGCCATTATAACATTTGCCATTAGCTGCGAGTGACATAAAATTATGGTTTCTAGTTCAAAAGTGGGTAAATGGTACATGGACAATGTTAGGATGTATGCATGGGACAATGGCAAGATTTGGCACTGTTGAACTGTCTACTCTGCATTTCTTTCAATCACAGATTGTTATCAGAACAGTGATATCATAACAGCTCAGGTTTCCTACTCCCTCTGAATGACCCCAGATGGCAGCAATGTTAGGCGAGTCATGACAGGGGCAACGTCAATCTGATGGGCCCCTTCCAACAACACCAAGGGGCAGATTTATCAAAGGTCGAGGTAAATTTTTGAATGGAAAAAAAAATAGAATTTCAAGCTATTTTTTGTGTATTTTGACTAGGGAATAGTCCAAATTCGATTCGAATTTGAAAAAAAATTTGAATATCGAAATTTATCATGTACTGTCTCTTTAAAAATTCGACTTCGACTATTTGCCTAAGGAGGACCTCCTAGAACCTATTTGGAGTCAATCGGTGGACTTTTTCTGGGAAAAACTTTCAATCAAATTTGATCGAATACGCTCTTCCTTCGATTCGTATGATTCGAATTCTGCCGAATGCGGACCTATTCGATCAAAAAAAACTTCAACTTAATTTCGGTTGGTCTTTTTGAATTCAAAAAAGTTTTTTCAATTCGAAATTCGACCCTTGATAAATATGCCCCCAAATATTGCCCCCCGCTTTCCATAAATAACAAACCAACTAAACCTGATATCTTTGATGAAAAAGGCTGCCTCTTATTTATTAAAACACATAAATAATGACCAAAATAAACCAAAAGCATTGAGTGTAGGGCAATACACAATCACATTTATCAAATATTTAACTATTAACTTACTTAGCCTGTTGAAGGCTGCAAATAATTGTACCCAATAGCAAGGGGCCTGCCTGCTGTCCTTTCTAGGTGCGGCTTTCCTCCATTACTCATGCCCCTTCCACTGGGCCCTTTCCCTCACTTTGACCCTAGGCCTAACCCCTGTAAAGTCATACACTTACCACTCTCACCAGCTTCCCCCTTAGGTGAGTCCCTTCCACTGAGACATTATGCTAACACTCCCACTCCCCACTTACCCAACTGCCCCTATTCTGGGGAGGCGGGTGGGAGCTGTTTAAGGTTAAAGAGCATGCTCTCACTTCCTTCCTCTTTTAACCCCTTGTGTCTCCACCCCAATATTAATCCAAGAACTACAATCCCCATAATCCTTAATCTCCTCTTCCAGTTCACTCATTCCTAGCCCTGTCATGGCCTTGTCGTTTCCAGTTCCTGGCTCACTCGCCCGGGCATTTTATCTTGATCCAAGGATGTCATAAAGGCAAGGCAACACTGATGCAGGGATATCAGATGAGGCAATTGAAACAGGGATGTCAGAGAAGCAAGGCAATCTTAACAAAGAAATGCCAGACAAGTCAATCTACACAGAGACATGTCACACAAGACAATGTTGATGCAGGGACATAACAGGCCACTTTTTTCCCCTTGAAACTGACCATATGACAAAATTTTCATTGCAGATTTGCAATAAAATTTCTGCTTTCAAAACTGCAAATTTTGTTGCAAAAATGTACTAGGCAAAAATGTTTATCCCTATTGCTAATGTAAATTGTTAAATAGCAAAAATATTTTTTTTTACAAGCATTATTCAGCAGTACTAGTCACAAAACCCCTCAATTTAATTATAAATTACCTCGAAATATATGTTCAATGAGATACCAAGGTTTTGGGGGGTTACTTATTAAAGGTATTTATTAAAGGTTGAGTTGTGTTTTCCCAAAAAAAGTTTTTTTTTGAGATTTATTATGCCCTGAAGCTGCGAAAAGCTTGAATCCGAAAATACTTCAGCTAAAAGCTGTTGAGGTCTTGTAGAAGTCAATGGCAGAGATCCCTTTCCCTTGTTTGTTAGAGATCCCTTGAACCATTTTCAGTGGGTTGTGTTCAAAAACTGGATCAATTCGAGCTATTTAAGCTTTTTTTTTTTTTGCCGACAACACAATTAATTGGAGTATTCGAGTTTTCCCCCGATTGCATTCATTTGAGTTTTTTACATTTACGTTTTTTCATAAATAAGCAAACATTTTGAGTTTGTTCGAGGTAAAAGATAACCTCACAAACTCGACCTTTGATAAATTACCACCTTGATATTAACAGATGTATTCCAATAATTTTGTGAGGATTGTGAAGTTTTATCCTGCCTTCCATTTACAATATAAAATGACCCCAAAACAAGAATTTTAACAGGATAATTGTCAAACAAATGTTTTTCAAATAGAATTTTAAATGCTTTAATTAATCACTATTATTTTACAGGTTAATTGTATCACAGACTGATTTTATTTTATATATATATATATATATATATATATATATATATATATATATATATATATATATATATATTTGTACTTAGTCTTTGTCAAACTTAGGAGATATTGAAGCTATCACTTCATCTTAAAAAAAAAAAATATATATATATATATATATAACACTGGGAGGATGAACCTTATCTTTTCAGCATGTGTATAGATAGCCTAGATAGCCTAGATTGCCAGATAGATAGATAGATAGATAGATAGATAGATAGATAGATAGATAGATAGATAGATAGATAGATAGATAGATAGATAGATATTGCCCTTTTAGAAATGTATATTCTGCATGCTATAGTATATATTGCATTGCTCTCATATTATTTAATGAAAAACATTGCTCAATTTGCTTGTTTTCTAAATTCTTCTGTTTGAACTTTCCCATATCTCTCATTTTTCTTTTTACCCGCTCATGGTAGCAAGAAACTTTTTTCATTACATTTTCAGCTCAAGAAGCTTAGCATTTCAAATCTCAAACATGTTACAATTTTTGAAAGCACTATATAAGAATTATTGGATAAGTCAACAACAAGCTCATAATTTTTCCAAAGCACAATCACTGAGATTGAGCAAAGACCATAAACTGGGCTTTATAAATCTGCTCAGCTAAGACAGATGAAAGATGTTTGTTGATATATGACTGGCATTGTAAATGATCTTAAAGCCAAATGCACATCAGAAGAGAACTTAGGAATGTAACTGAACAACAAACAATAACTTTGTGATTGCATTTTTGTCTTGGGTGAATCTTTATAGTCAGTTTAATCATTGCTTCTACTAACAAATACAATATATATACGTATCTCATTTTATACCAGTCAGGTGAAGTAAATATGTAGACAAAGAAAATTATTTATTTCATTCAAAATGAAAGCACAAGCTTACAGAGAGCACACAAACGAAAGGTAACAAAAGGATAAAATACAGTACATAGTGCATATATATATATATATATATATATATATATATATATATATATATATATATATATAAATCATGTTTAATCAAATAGAAATATTGCTTGTTATAGTAGCTGACTATACTGATCAGTTTAGAATTGTAACTTTAGTTTTTCTTTCAAAGTTACATGCTAATTTGAAAATGAGCCAATTATTTTATTAAGTTATGTTTTACTGTTATATAATATTAATTTGTGGGGAAAAATTTGTGGTTTCTTGTTTTCATGCACAACAAAAGTTATGTATTCCCTTGTTACCTCAGGGAGGCTTGCTGATTTATCAAAGGTCGAGTGTTAGAGTTTTTTTTTACCTTGAATGAACGTGAATGAACTTGAATAGTAGCATACTTAAGGAAAAACTCGATTGCAAAAACTGGATTCTGCGAGTTCAAGTCCCGCAATCTGAAAACTCAAAAAGATTGAGTTGTCCATGAAAAAAACTTGAATCGCTCGAATCATTTGAATTTTTGGGCAAAACCTTCTGAAAAAAACTTGACAGGCTGTTAACCAAATAGGTTTATTTTCGGATTTGAACTATTTTCAGGGTCAAGGTATAATAAATCTCAAATATTTTTTTTTTAATTTTTAAAAACTCAATTGATTCAAGTTTTTTTTAACTCGAAAATGTGTATTTTGACCAAAAATTACAACTCGAATACTCAAATTTTCAAGGAAAAAAACAACTTGAACTTTAATAAATCTACCCCTATGTGCATATTATATATATATATATATATATATATATATATATATATATATATATATATATATATATATATATATATATATATATATATATATAACAAACAAGGGAAAGTGCAATGAGGGTGTGACCACAAAACACATATAGTCAACTACAAGAAGTCCTCTGCACTCAACCCATTATCAATATATTTAAGACAGAGACATTTTGTGCATACTGCTACTAAAAAATGCCTTACCCTTTAAACAACACAGGGATTGTTTGTCCATATATTTGTCCACACCCTCATTGCACCCCCGCCTAGTGGTTTTAAAAACTAGTGGTGAGCACAACTTTCCCTTGTTTGTTATAGTTATACAGGAGCAGTGACCAGCTCCATGTTGTAGCTCCCACCCCTCCCAGCTATAGTCAGGTGATCCCACTGGTGTCTAATAAAAGGGCAGCCAAGTTTGGGAGTTTTACTTTGAAAGCAGCTAGTAAGTTGCAGGTAAAATTTAGTCCCTTTGTAAAATGTATAATTAAGCAATTGAATTCTTAATGAATCAGATGAAAATTAAGCATAGGACTGGCCAGATATGGGATGACTTTGACGTAGTTGGCCAGCTTAAATATATTGCAATATATGGACAAACAATCCCTGTGTTGTTTAAAGGGTAAGGCATTTTTTAGCAGTATGCACAAAATGTCTCTGTCTTAAATATATTGATAATGGGTTGAGTGCAGAGGACTCTTGTAGTTGACTATATATATATATATATATATATATATATATATATATATATATATATATATATATATATATATATATTTATTTATAGATACTCTTTCCAATGAGTATCCACACTCCAAGGCTGTTGCTGATGGCGGGGTGCACGGTAATTACCGTATATACTCGTGTATAAGCCGAGTTTTTCAGCACCCAAAATGTGCTGAAAAAATTGACCTCGGCTTATACGCGGGTAAGTATTTTAGATGGAATACGGTAGAAGGCAGGAGACTGAAAAACAGTGAGACGCGATTGGCTAACCGTAATCCGAAGCAAGTTCGCATCGAAAAGAACAATGGCGGCCGCCTCAGCAGCAGATGTTTCCGCCCCGCAAAGGCAACAAGCGCACTTAAAGGTGTCCGAGGGGGACCCGTCTCTGATGCCTCCCAAGATGGAGGATGTTGAGGAGGAAAGAGGGGTCACGAGCTTTCTGAAGCCCGGCGAGAAGAGCTACACGCAGCGCTGCCGTCTCTTTGTGAGGAACCTGCCCATCGACATCACCGAGGGGGAATTCAGTGAGGTGTTCATCAACCGTGACCGGGGTTTCGGCTTCATACACCTGGTAAGGGGCTGTGCTGCAGAGGGATATCAATGTACTGCTGCAGTGCTGCAGCTTGGACTAATGGCTAAACTGTTTGCTGTCTGCTGTGGTGTAAGGATGCATTGTGCCTGGCTACCCACCCATCCACTAATGTTACCCACCCATTCACTCGTGCCACCCACCCACCCACATACCTATTCACTCGTGCCACCCATTCACTCGTACCACCCATTCACTTATTGTGTGGGGAGTGTGTGTATATAGTGTATGATGGTGTGGGTAGAGAGTTTGTGTGTGTATATAGTATATGTGTGGGGAGTTTGTGTGTATAGTATGTGTGTGTGATTATTTTGTGGGAAGAGTGTGTGTGTAAAGTATATGTGTGTCTATGTGTGTATAATTGCTAGTGGAAAGTATATTTTGTCTCAGCTGAAAAATATCTGTAATATAAATCCACTGGGGGGGGGGACAAATTTTCAGTGATTTAGTTTGCGCTGTAGTGATTGTAGCATAGGGCATAGTTGTGTCTAGGCTTATACGCGAGTCAATAAGTTTTCCCAGTTTTTGTAGGTAAAATTAGGTACCTCGGCTTATACACGGGTCGGCTTATACACGAGTATATACGGTATATGTATACTGTATCAATTATCAGTAGACCAGCACTCCCTTTTAAAATGTAATATTTTTTATTATTGTCATGGTATCAAACCGACGTTTTCAGTCCACATTTGGACCTTTTTCAAGGACCTTTTTCCTTGAAAAAGGTCCAAATGTGGACCGAAATGTCGGTTTGATACCATGACAATAATAAAAAATATTACATTTTAAAAAAAAAATTCACATGAATTCGACCTTTGATAAATGGGCCTCTAAGGGGCAGATTTACATAGGGATTTTAATCCATTGATCGAACGAAGTTCCTTCGATCAAAAAAAGCTTAGAAAGCCTGTGGGGACCTTCCCCAAAGGCTAACATTGACTTTGGTAGCCTTTAGGTGGCGAAGTTTTTTCTTAAAGAGACAGTACTTCGACTATCGAATGGTCGAATAGTAGAACGATTTTTAGTTCGAATTGTTCAATTCGAAGTCGAAGGTTGAAGTCAAAGTAGCCCATTCGATGGTCGAAGTAGCCAAAAAAAAAACATTCGAAATTCGAAGTTTTTTTTCCTCTATCCCTTCACTTGAGCTAAGTAAATGGGCCCCTTGATGTGCACTATCCCATACAGAATCACAACATAACTCAATCTTAAATTCTGATAAATCTGCCTCAAGGGAGTTTGCTTTAATACATAAATTATACCACAGCTGTGTTAAATTCACAATACTATGTTTGTAAAATCACAAATTAAAATTGTCTTTTACAGTGAATTATAATTTTTTTTCCATTACTCATATTAAACACAGAATAAGTAAAGTATTAAAATATGTACATTGATATTGTGAATTCATACAATTGTAACACTATACATAGTTCAAAATGTACATGAGTAAATAAGTATTAATATTAATACAATAAATCAGTACAATAAATGGATGTATACATTGTACAAATATTGCACTTTAATACAACCAACAGCTGATGCAAAAGGTAAAAAGGAACATGCTTCAAAAAATAAAATATTTGTGGGGCTTCATAACTCTTTGGAGATTTCAATGATTTGTAAATAATACAGCAAAATATTTTATTCTAAACAAAAAAAGTTTGATTCCTGCTAATCATGGGTGAGTATTTGTTAAAGTCTTAAAGGTATTTATCATGTTTTTAACAGATTTTTCTTAATTCATAAAAACTTGAAAACTTACCAAACTCGAATGTGTGCTTATTTATGAAACAACTTGCATATTAAAAAAAACTTGATTGAAATAAAATGATTAAAATAAATCCTTCAAATGCAGCAAATCTGTATTTTGAGTCAGGGCTGAAGTTCCTGAAATTCTAGTTCAAATTTCAGGAGACCCTGACTTTTTGTTTCATTAAATATATTTCTAAAGTATATTAAAAGCACCTACTTTTGACAAGATCATAATGGTATATACACTCCATATAAGTACATTATAGTGTTCTAGGATAAAATTAAGTATTCTGAATTAATTTCTATTTTGTAGAAAGGGTATAATAACATGACTTAGGCAACATATTTCTTTAAATAAACTATATCTAGCAGACTAAGACCTTTGACATCTAATTTAGTAATAGAAGACATGAAGAAAATGTCAAACACAAAGAAATAAACATCACAAGGGTCAATTCACATCTAGCCTCAACATGAAATACATGTTTATTTTGTTGCTCAAAGGCTAGGTCATCTATTGAAGTGATAGCAGCTGTGGCACCAGTAAATGAGCTAATAACTTTTTTTGTTTTTATAATATTGCGTTAGTTATAGAAAAAAACAATACATACATTTTGAAAAACACCAAACTATTTTCTGGTATTTTATTTCATGTGTCTCTCAATGTTTTATTTTATGTATTACCAAACAATTACTATTAAATGTTCCAGTATGTAAATGAAGGCATATTCATTATATCCTACAGTATATAGTTATCTTATTTATGTTGAATAAGAAAGATTATTATCTCATCACTTTATCAAATACTGTAGAATGAATAACACTGGTGCAGGCATGTCAAATTAAATTACATAAGGTGACAAAATTCATGAAACAGCCTCTCTTTGTGCCTTTTCATAATATCAGTATTAAGTAAATATACAATTTGATAATGCTATATAATGTAAAACCACCAAATACATTGTCAGAACAAGAAAAGCACAGAAACACAGAAAAGTGATACAGAACGGTTTCAGTTATTAGTGGCTGACTTTAAATAAAATGTGAAAGCACAAGTAGGCATCAGTTTGACACACCTTGTCTGGACTTGCCTGACCTTGAACAGGGAACTTTATGTTTGCTCGCTGGTTTTCTTGTTGGTTGAGCCACATGACATGTGTGGGTCAATACTACAAGGCTGATGGCAACCGTGGAGATTAGTCACCTGTGATAAATCTCCCCTTCTGTGGGTGACGTATTTCCTGTAAATGCTTTTCCACTGGTGATAAAGTGAATAGCTGTTGGTAATTATATTCAGGACTTCCTTTTTCCGAAGCTTCCTCTTATGGCAACCGCAGAAGAAGAGTTTACTTGTGGGCGACTGATCTCCTGGTGTGCATGGCCTTAACTTATGTAGAGGACTTTATTCTGCCTTTGCTCATACTGCACCTGTTATCTAGAAGGTCCATCTTCAGGCACTCCTTAATTATTCATCCACACTATGCAGAATTATTACTTTAATCTAGCTCTATTCATGACTTCTGGTGTCATAATTTGCGTTATCTTGGACCCTGACTTCTGCACCCTGGTTTTTGAGTGCCTGTGTCCCTGTGCCTGGTATCCTGTACATGTTGTTGTGCTGCTGTTTGTGTAAGTACTATCTATTCCGATTCTGCTGGTCTCCTGGTTTTGAGCCCTGTTGACTGTCGCCTTCCAAAGCTTCTGGTTTGTCTATGTATACTCTGTTTTCTGTAATTTCATAAATTTTAGTTCAGTCCCTATCATTTGCCCTAAAAAGGAGAAGTAATTCTGGATGCTGCCTGAATGTGCTGATCCAGATGTGTACTTTATGCCTTATGCCATATTGTAGGCATTTCAAAGAGTGGAGGGCATGCAGGATGATTAGATTGTGGAAATCCTTACGATTAGTTAAGACAAAATGTCTCCAAATTGCCTTATACTGTTTAACTTTGATGAGTGGAAAGCGGATTGGTAGTATGCATGGATGGTGGTAAAGGAGTGCTGGTGTGTGTACTATTCTTAAGGACTTGGTTTATAGTTGTGGGAATTACCACCCCAAACAGCTCAGCACTGCCCCTTCACTGGCCTAAAGGGTAATTTCATTGACTCTTGAGTGCAGCACTAGGATAGAGGTGCTTACCATGCCCAGTTTGCCACATGGGAATTGTCCACCCAAATAATCATTCATGGCCAGTCTTCTTAAACTCCTACATAGTAAAAGAGATCTTAGCAGCGTGAATAAATAATTTAGGGGTTATTCAATATAACTCTTATTTTTCTACATATATAAAAGGCAATATAATAAAGCTACTGCTAGTAACTAATATTGTTAAAGGCAAAATAAGAGAGTTGACAAAAGAAGCTGGGACACAGATGTAGGTGACCCAAAAAGGGAACATTACTTTGAAGGATCTTAGATGCCCATTTATCAGAATTAGAATTTGTGAATTTTAAATTTTTTTTAGAATTCTAATTAACATGAGATTTTACTAAACTTGAATGTTCACAAATTTTTTTTTAAAAAATTGAATCGTAAAAGTTGATTGAATAAAACCATGAAAAAAAATTAAATGCATCAAATTGGTATTCTACTCATCATTTTCAATGGGTCTACAAACTCTCAAAAAATGTATTTGAAAAACTTGTCAAACTCATTTTATATATTTTGCCAAGGCCAACACCCATTGACTTCTATATGAACGTCCAAGTGTTTAGATGCCAAAGTTTTATATTCATGTGTTTGGATTTTTTTTGTGCTTAATAAATACCAAGCACTCAAGTTTTGGAAACCCTAATCTGAATAAATGAGTCCCGGTGCAAAAAAAATTGATAAATCAGCCGCTTAGAGTACTGTTAGAAGCAGCGTGTTTGAAATAAATAAATATATCATGGAAGGAAGTAATTAAGAGCCATGGGCTCAACTCTGTCATTAAGTCAATGTGTAATTAATGCCCACAAAACAGTTTTTTAAATTCTGAAAAAGCTCCCATGTAAAGCAAACTACTCTGTTTGAACAATGAAATGAGGCTGTTATACAGATATTTTGAAATTATTTTTGTGATATTGTGTCTATTATTATACTTTTCATTAGTTGTAGCAGTTGTCAGTTTGCTTTACTGATATTTGATGATCAATGCAGCATTGTGTGCCAACAAAATATATACACCTCTAATCCTATTCTCACGTCTAGATTAATTTCACACGAGTATAGAAAGTGTTATATATTGTTAAGGAAAGACTTCAAAAGTTTACGTGTAAACAGTAAAGTAAAGAAACATGTGGATTTACCTGTTTTCTTTTTCTTTTAAATCATTTTGATTGGGATTTACAAACAGAGAAAATACATGTCCTAAAGCTAGTATAGATACATTTAGTGGCCCATTTACTTAGCTTGAGTGAAGGATTAGAAGAAAAAATACTTTGAATTTCGAATGGTCGAATATGGCTACTTCGACCATCAAATAGGCTACTTCGACCTTCGACTACGACTTCGAATCGAACGTTTTGAAGTAAAAATCGTTCGACTATTGGACCATTCGATAGTCGAAGTACTGTCTCTTTAAAAAATACTTCGACCCCCCAGTTCGCCACTTAAAACCTACCGAGGCCAATGTTAGCCTATGGGGAAGGTCCCCATAGGCTTCCTAACAATTTTCTGATCGAAGGAAAATCCTTCGTTTGATGGATTGAAATCCTTTGAATCGATCGAACGATTATTCCTTCGATCGTTCGTAGGAATAGCGCTAAATCCTTTGACTTCGATATTCGAAGTCAAAGGATTTCAATTCGTCAGTCGAATATCGAGGGTTAATTAACCCTCGATATTCGACCCTATGTAAATCTGCCCCTTAGTGAATAAGTATCATCGGTAGGAAACAAATAATACAAAGCAGTTCTGCAAGTTATCATTTTCATGTCCTGTATAAACATATGTGAGGTTTCACAAAAAAATTCCATTAAAGAAATTAGGGAAGTGTTAGAAGTTAAAGTAAAATATTTTTTAATGCTTTTTAAAGCTATCCATTAGCTCCTATGTGCTGAATTACTTGAGTCAAAGCAGTTGCATATAAATGACAAGAGGGTAGTGGGCTGAATAGGTTAAAACATATATTTATATATATATATATATATATATATATATATGTATATATATGTATATATATGTATATATATGTATATATATGTATATATATATATAGCCTGTGGGAAGAACATGAGGATGCCCTTGCCCTTTAAATGTGCTGCACCTTAAACCTTAAAATAGGTGCAATGCAATGCTCGGACAGGTGATTGCAAGTAGATACAAGATCAATTTAATCAACACACATTTTTGTATCTATTGATTAAAAATATCGTCTATACTACAGTAACTTTCACATGTTTAGTCAACACAGATATGCTGGCACTGGTAAAGCATTAATTAGAAATGTTTTATAATTTTAATATAAAATGACTGCTAGTAGTGCTATTATTATTAATAATATAATAACAAACTCACAATATATTTAGTAATTATAATTCATGCAAATAATAATGTAAATATATACAATATGTATATTTTTTATATATATAGTGTCATATAATTTACACAGTAACTAATGTAATACATTAGACAGATATTACATTGTAAATTTTAATTTCCCATAGGACATTTAATTTTTTCAATAATTGGTTTCATTTTATACACTGTGCACTGGTAAAAAACTATAAGGGGCATATTAATTATGCTGTATAAAACAAAATTTGACAAAAAAAGGTGTGAAAAGCATTGTAAAATAAATGGCAAATTTATCAACTACACATCGCCAGGCTTTGCTGTGTTAAAAACTGAGTAAAAAAATGGTATGAAATTTTTACGCATTTTTCTTAAAGTGACTTCCGCCATAAGCAATGTAAAATCGCAGCAAATCTGACATTCGCATGGTGTAAAATTACACATTTAATGAAGTCACTTTAAGAAAAATGCGTAAAAATTTCTTACCATTTTTTTTTTTAAAAGGTAAGTTTTATTTCGTTTTAAACACAAAACATACACACATAACAGACAGTCAAGCAGACCGGTTCATATAGATTATACATTGGTACATAAAATCGGCTGAACGTACAAGTCAACTACAAGCACCATAAAATAAACATTGCTATGAGACAATAATGGACTACTGGGATAATCGAACACCCAAGGGACCTCACCGAGAATATAGGATGAGTGGAACCACCTCCAGCACGACCCAGACGGCCTGCACACCCACCGTTCAGATTTCTTACCATTTTTAACCATGTGTGGTGTATTATCCTGCTGTTTTTACACAGCATAATAAATATGTCCCTAAAAGCTATATTAAATTCATACAATGGGAAAATTGTTCATGCATTGTCATCATTTTTCCTATTGCAAATATTTTTTCCTGCTAACAACTTTTACTACATTACACTCTAGTGCTGTTGAAAACTGTTTCATTTTTTTTAGTCTCATGCTAGGGTGACCTAGATACATTAGAACAAATTCTCTTACTGTTTCTGTTGTTTCTCTTACTAGATAACTTTAAAACTTTGAAAATGCATATTTTACAACTGAAATAAAAGTTTCACTGGTAGGAGTGCAAAAAAAAAGATGTTGAACCAAAAGCTTTGCTGAAACAGCAGCCTTAGTCTAGAAGCTAACGTTGAAAAGTGAAAACAATTGTATGCAGATATGTTTTATGAATCTATCACTTATTTACACTCAAATACTTTTGTATACATTGTTTTCTCTGGATATGGTCCAACTCTGTAAACTGTATAGACTGTATGCAGTTGTTTAGACATTTTCTTGCAATTACCAATTCATCAACTGAGGAAAATCAGACGCCCTCATTACATATATGAAGAAGATACAAGTGCTTTATATAAGTACTGTAATGTAATTTCTAGAGACTAATTCGGAACTACAGAAAACTAGAATACATGCTCCTAATCTTTTTCTCCATAGAATGAGACCCTATCCCAGTAGTGGTTGTTGGAACCATTACCAACTCCAGGTACATAACCATAATGTTCAGTATATGGGCATGCACCTAAATGTTTTCTGTTAAAGGGAAATATACCACCCCATTTTGTGAAAAATATCAAATTGCTTTTATCGTGTACATATAACCAAAGTTTCGGCCCACATTAGGGCCTTTTTCAAGGATAACAGTGTACAAGAATTCAGTGCATTTTATACCCATACATCCACATTTCAAAATAACACCATTTCTTTTTTTACATCAAAGAAATATATAAACTCCAAAGTTTAAAAAAGAAGAAAAAACCTATGACAGAACATTGTTGTTCCAGGATTGACACTCACGTTGAAGCAAGGAAATGATGACCCCTATATAGACTTGTTCAGTGTATTGAGTGTGACGCTTCAAAGAAATAATAGTTTACAGCTGGTCTTGAAGGTCTTCCTGTTCCCAGAGAATTTATCAGGCAGAGGTACCTTATGTTGCATGACTGAGCTCTCGAATATAGCTCTACTTCATTAGATAAATAAATGGGTGCAGTGGAAGTTTCTAGACTTTGTAAATGTTACTGTATTTGAGAATAGCCCCTTGTAGTTCTCTTACAGCCAAAGTAAGAGCTGCCAGTTGCTGAGTCAAGACTATTGGGGTGAAATATTCATGGCTTAATCCGCCCCTACTCCTTTACCGCTATATGGCAAGGTTATGTCAAGACAAATTCAGGTACAAGGTATTGAATAGTGATGAGCAAATTGGTCCCGAAAAATTAAAAGAAAAAAACTGCAGAAAAAATCAGCGAAATGCATTGAAGACAATAACCAGCAATTTTTTTATGCAAAATCATTTATTTTAGTAAAATGCAGAAAAGTCAATGGCTATTTTTTCTTATGGCAATTTTTTTGTCTGCAGCAATTTTGTCATGGTGAATTTTTTGTTTTGTCACCAAGTGCGCAATTTCACCGCAAATCACTCATCACTAGTGTTAAGTAAATGCCCACAGCCAACTACTAAAAAACTTCTCCTGGGTTGAATGGGAGGGGTAGTAAGCTGATGAGACCAAGGTAGGCTGAATGATGGTCAGGCAGAGCTGAGGTCAAAGCAGGTAGCAGGGTTTAAAATTGTATGACAGGCAGAGGTCAAGCAATAGGTTAGATTCAGGTCAGGTCAAATAAATCAGATTCAGGCCAGGTCAAATAGGTCAGATTCAGGCCAGGTCACAACAAATAATAATAATGTCTGCCTTTTTTCCTGAATTTGTCTCAGTGAAAGAGAGTACCTGGCAACATTTTACAGCATATTTACAACAATTGTACATGTACTGTGCCAACAATTTTGCATACTTGATGAAAAAAACTTAGAGAGTTTCTCTTTTTCATAAAACCCACATATGGTGCAGATTTATTAAGGTTTGTGTTGTGTTTTCCACCAAAAATTTGAGTTGTCAAGGTTATTTTTCAGTCAAAAATAAATGTTTCATGTTAAAAAATTGATTTTTTTCTGAGATTTATTATACCCCGACCCTGGAAATAGCTTGAACCCGTTGAGGTCATGTAAAAGTCAATGGTAGAGGTCCCTTGAACCATTTGAAGATTTTAATAACCTTCATGATGTTTTCTTCAATTTGAGGGATTCGAGTTTCTTTTCACCAAAAACTTGATCAATTCGAGGTTTTGGGTTGTTAACCCAACACTAGCTGATCTGAGTTTTTTCTTAAATAAGAAACCGTTTGAGTTGATTCCAGGTTTTAAAAAAGCTCACATAACTTTGATAAATAACCCCCTATGTATTAAAAACATTAAAAAACAAAAAATAATATTTGGTTGGGTTGGGATATGTTAAAACTCATTCTTCATATATACATAAAACATATTTAATTAATTTAACACAATGTCCCCCCATATCTTTCAAGTGCCTTTCCTTATTTGCAATAGACAGCTTGCATTTGCATATGTGCAGTTCATTAACTGGCAAAAATCCATGTTAATTTTGTGCAATTATACTGGAATTCAATATATGCAAGCACTCATTTACTAACACAGCTGCAATTGCAGTCACAATGGACACAATCATTAG
This sequence comes from Xenopus laevis, assembly GCF_017654675.1. Taxonomy (NCBI): domain Eukaryota; kingdom Metazoa; phylum Chordata; class Amphibia; order Anura; family Pipidae; genus Xenopus; species Xenopus laevis. The sequence continues at coordinate 73,901,070 of NC_054371.1, read as the reverse complement.
GCATATTGTCATCATTCATTAAATGTACTTGTGTCTAAACAGTTTCCTCTTTTTAACACCTGCTCAGTCTGTGCACACTAAGGGGGTTATTTATCAAGGTCCGAATTTATCTCAATAAACTCCGATATAACCCGCTCGGGTTTTCCACGCTTATTTATTACTGCATTTTCCCGAAAATTACCTTTGGGCAAAAGCTCAGAATTCCACAATTTTTTCGTGAATTTTCCCCGAAAACTCAGAATTTTTCGGAGCTCCAAAAACATCTTGAAATTGCCCGAAACCCCCGACAAAACCAAAAATCAATGGGACTGCAACCTCGACAGGTTTGAGATGCCGTGGTATTATATTCGGGCTTTTTAGCCCTCGGGGGTTTAATAAATTCCGAAAAATTTGTGATTTTTTAAGCCTTTTTATGAATTTCGGGTATTCAGAGCTTAGTAAATAACCCCCTAAGGGACAGATTTATTACATATAACTATTGCAACGCTTGCCAAAAAAACATAGTTGTTACTGGGGTTTTGCTGCAATCTTGTTTTTTAAGATGTTTCATGTTTTACTTTTCCCCAGAACATGCTTTTTTTATGGTGTGGGGCTTTTGCAAAAACTAATGATTGTGGCAAAGCTTAATATCAAAAGTTAATAAATAAAAACAATTGTTAATAAATAAAAGCTTGTCCTATCATTGTTAAAGGCAAAATAATGTCACCAAGAGTACATTTTAAATTAAAAAACAGGCATAAGATTGTGCTTTCAGCTTCATCAATAACAATAAGTTCATGATAAAAGTATTTTTCATTTCATCCTTTTTGTAGATTTTACATACAAATATAAAATAGAACACATCTTGTTTAAAAACTGTGTAAAAATGTAATGGAAAGAGAAGTGTCAGAATTGATCTATCAGCTTCCTTCATCTTGAAAAACTGATGGAGCGCTGCTTTAGATATGCTCAATTTATCTGTCACAGCATGATGTATATTTGTAACATTATTTTTTTTGGAGTTGTAGGATGATATTTTTATCACAACAACATGTACCTATATACCACTACAAAACACTTGTAGAAAACACTGGAAAATATTGCAGGGCCCTAAATTTAACATATAAATAACTAAATAAAGATGTGTTTGCATCTTAAAAGGGTTGTCATGTTCCTTTAAAAAAAAAAATTCAGTTGTTTGACAGATTTACAAAATCTGGTAATTTTTGTTAAATAATTTTAACTTTTCAACTGTCATGGAACCTCTTTTAGACTGTAATCTTTTAAAATTGTCAAAACAAATCTGACAGTGAAATCTCTATTTTACATACCCTGAATTTTAGTCTTCCTGCACTTTATACTTTTTTCCTATGGTCACACCAATATATAATGCATAATACATTTCCCTGATTTTACATTTTCCTGGATTTTACACCATGTTTTTCTGGTCCCCTGAAAATGTAAAATGGTGGTTATACTATATTGTCTAATGCCCAGACGTTGAGACTCGCCAAAAATGTTTTGTTTGCAACTATTTCTGTGTTGGCTTATTGACTAGTGTTTGTTCTTGCTGAGCTTGCATAATAATAATACTAACTGCTGTGATACAATTGTGTTACAAATGCAATATTTAAAGTCATTAAAAATAAAGAGTCTACTAAACATATATACTTCTGTTTTTATTTTACTTTAGATAAGGTGCAATAATACAATACCCTAGTAAGTTCATATATAGTAGCTGGTAAACACAGACGCTGCACATTTAGACAAAGCATTTATAAGTAATTTAAAAGGAAAGTTCAGTGAAAGGGAATGTTCCAGTAAGTCTTCAAGTTTACAGAATGTATACTGAAATGGAATTCTCATATAAATGGAAAATTTAATAACAATATATATATTAGGATTCCCTATGGCATGCGTTAATAACAGGGCTGTGTTGTGGCTGATAGTACTATGTTCTGTAGTGTATGTGGATTTTTAGGGGGTTATTTATCAAAATCAGAATTTTAAATAAAAAAGTCTGAACAAACTAGAATCCACGATTAAAAAAAACGAAAAAAATCGGATGGAGAAAAATTTCGACTTTTTTGGATTGGCACGTGAAAAACAAATTTTTCAAGTTTCACACGCACAAATCTGTGTTTTTGTGGAAAAAACTGTATCAAACCCCAAAAACTCTTTTCAAAGGGTTAAAACATCTTCAAATGTTAAGGTTGACATCTGCCATTGAATTGTACATGAATTTGGCAGTTTTTAAATGGAGTGTTTTTGGATTCAGACTTTGAACATCTTTGAGGCAAAATAAATGGTGAAAAATTTTTCACTGAAACTTTTTCGGGGGTTTCAACGTAAAAAAAAGTTTTAATAAATAACCCCCTTAGGGGCAAATTTACTATTTTAAATTTCTGGAGATTAGTGAATTTGCCCCTTAGTGTCAAGGAGCAGAAAAAAGCAAATTTACCAGGTACAAAGTAAATACACCCCAAAAAATCTCTGTTTGATTGTCACTGACGACGGGCCATACGGTCCCAAAACGTTTGATCACTGTGAAGTGTCATGAGCACCATGGAATAAAGATTGGGAACCCCCCATTTGCAGCAGACAAGGTATTGGCATCAATTTTTTTTCAAATAATAAAATAAAAACACAATGCAGTTTTTGAAAGCATAAAGGTCATAAAATACAGTGAAACCTCGAATTTAAGTCCCTTTGATTTTAAGTTTTCTTGCATTTTACATTTTTAATTTGTGGTCCCACTGATTTATAATGCATTTCAATGGGTGCATTTTCCTGATTTTAATTAATGTTATTCCGGATTTTACATCAAATTTTGTCCTGATGTTCCCAAAAATTACTTTTTTCCTCTATGAATTTTATTATTTGTGAAATAAAGAGGTTTAAAATACTACCCAGATGTAATTTCTGCCATGGTTCTGCCTGTAAATAGTCAATTCCAATTGACCTGCCATTTATACAGTCCTGCACAGTGCTTGAATTGGGGCAGGATGCGGCGGGATGGCATCCCGCCACTTTTTTAAAATTGATAGTTTCCATCCCGGAGGGAGGGATGGTAAGATAAATAATACCGCTCTTTTTAATGACTGACAGATGCTCTGTCCAATTATTTAGAGCGCACCAAATGAAACAACAGCCTATTGGCTGGGCGGGCCTTGAATAGTAAAAAATAGCGCCTCGGTTAGTATGTAGGAAGGCAGCCGGAGTGTAAGGACTGGACCTGGGCAGGCCTGTCGCGTCAAAGAAAGTAAATCATGTAAGTTATATTTTGCTGCCCTAGGCTCCTAGCTACTACATGTTTCATCGCATGATTCGCACCCTCTTTGCAGGGGCCAGGGGGGTTTGCAATACATACCTAAAAAATGCAAAGGTCTAGTAGTTTGTTTGGGGAACAGGTGGATTCCACGTTATTATAATATAATTTTATTGAAAAAGTTATTGGCCTCATGCTACCATTGTATGCCAAGGCAGCCCACGTTGCGCTTACCTGTTCCCCGCTCCTGGATGCTCCCATACTCTGCGTCTTTCCTCCTGGTCTTTCCACAAGTTCCCAGTCCCCGACTCCCAAGACTAGGACCTGCAGGGGTAGAACTGGGTGAGGATAACATCAGAGCAGGCCCCGGCCGGTATATTGCGCAGTGTACACCACGGCCCTGCACGACTCTCCCTCCAGCCTTGCGCACACTGGGCAGCAGCCACACCCACGCACGCACCAACTCTGTACACGCGGACCGCAGACTGTTGCCAGGACAAGTGGCCAGTCGCTCGGGGGAACACGGGGGGCAGCTGCGGAACAAAACTTCGGCTAGAGCTGCCTGGGGTGCACAGTACCATGCACAGCAGCTCCAGCGGGTGCTCACTAAGATCTAAGCCCCATCTTACAGGAGCAGATCATTGCACTCAGCATCACTTTGCAAAGTGCAAGTTAAAGCCACTAAAGCCCATTAAAGCCCCTCTTAATATGCCTAATGCTGTTTTAAAAACTACAACTTCTACTGTCTGCTATAGTGCCAATGCTTCTCTGTCTAATTATGATTGCAAGCCCTCAAGCAAGCCCCTTTATCTATCTTCATCGATCTATCTATATCTCTCTTTCTATCTATCATCTTATAATCCTCTATCCATCTGTCATCTCTCTCTTTATCTATCTATCAATCTATCTATCCTCTATCTCTTTCTATCTGTCTATTATCTATCTATCATCTATCTCTTTATATCTATTTATCTATCATCTATATAGCTGATAGATAAATAGATAGAAAGAGATAGATGATAGATAATAGACAGATAAATAGATAAATAGATATAAAGACATAGAGGAGAGATAGAGACAGAGAGAGAGAGACAGAGCGAGAGATAGATAGACAGACAGACAGCGAGATAGACAGACAGACATTGAGATAGACAGACAGACAGTGAGATAGACAGACAGACAGCGAGATAGACAGCGAGATAGACAGACAGATATCGAGACAGACAGATAGCGAGATAGACAGACAGATGGATAGAGGATTATAGATAGAAAGAGAGATAGAGATAGATGAAGATAGCTAAAGGGGTTTGCTTGAGGGCTTGCAATCGTTGTAGCTAGACAGAGAAGTATTGGCACTATAACAGTAGAACAGTATTGGGCATATTAAGAGGAGCCCGGAATGAAGTTTTGCTTTAGTGGCTTTAACGGGCACTTTGCAAAGAGATGCCAAGCAGTGCAGAGCTGCGGAGCCCTAGCAGACTGCAAGTAAAGTACACTGAGAGGAACAGTTGTGTTTGGCAGAGCACTAGACCCTTTGCCCTGCTGCACCCTATTCTATTTAACTTCCCTGCCTCGGATGCCTTCTGCTGATGTAAGGAGTTGTTTTGTGTGAGTTGTTGGCTTTTTTATTCGCGAACTCTCCAGTTTGCAGTTTCAACTATTTGGTTGCTAGGGTCCAAGTTACCCAAGCAACCATGCATTGATTTGAATTTTAACACAAATGCCTTAAACAACGTTTTAATTGTATCTTTTGATGTGCCAATTAATTTGAAAAACATAAATATTAAAGGGGGTGTTCAGCTTTGAGTTAAATTTTAGTATGATTTAGAAAGCAATATTCTGAGATAATTAGTAATTGGTTTTAATTTTTTATTATTTGTGGTTTGAGTTATTTAGTTTTTTATTTCAACAATCTGGTTGCTAGGGTACAAATTACCCTTGCAAGGATGCATTGATTTGAATTATAGTGTGGAATATGAATAGTAGAGGGCCTGAATAGAAAGGAGTAATAAAAAGTAGCAATAACAATACTTAAAAAAAATAATAATGCAATATTTAAAAAAATTTTTTAACAAACATGGAAATAGCAAAAAAAAGTTGGTGGTCGAGGCTTATTAAAAGGGTGTGGCCAATAATTGTGGGTGTGGCCTAAAACATTTCCACCTCGCTACAAGCGGCAAATGCACCATCACTCCACCTTTTTCATCCCAATTCAAGCACTGGTTCTGCACCAATCACTTATTGCTTTAGGTTGTGTATGTGACAGAGAGGCCTTGCACATGCCCCCCATAGTGTAACATTAACACTGCAATGCTTAAACCTTGTTATAAACACATCTCAAAGTAAAATGGAATCCTGTGCTTATATCCTTTCCATACTTGAAGAAAAAGTTACTTTAACATATTTCACTGATTTTACATTTTTCCCGGATTTTACATAATTTTTTCCAGGTCCCTTGAAAAACGTAAAATGGGGGTTCTACTGTAGTACAATTTGGATCCACTCACTCTAGGTGAGTTTGGATTTCCTTATTCATAAAAGCACCAGACAAGGGGTATCATTACAGGCTAAGATCCCATATAAAATGACATTACATATTACAGAATAAATAACTAATATGATATCATCACAGCAGCCTCAGTGATTACAACAGTGAATCAGAACTCAGTTCATAATTTGTTTTCATATCAATAAAAGGTCAGATTATGTTTTCATTTCACTGGTAGCTTAGGCCCAATACATATCAACCATTTTGATTTCTTTCTCTCGGCATATATTGTATCCTTGGTTAAAAAAAGGTTAATTGGGCAAAACAACTTCTGAAAAACAGGTTTGTAAGCAGAGCATTCAGTCCAAAGTTTACCAGTTTTGCTTGACATATATTATTCTTCAGTACTTGTGTATGACCAAGCAACGTTATTACAACATTTTTCCATAATCAGAGATATTATGCGGACATACAAAGGTGGCACAGTCCAGAATCTTAACAGATTAAGGGGTGTTAGGAAGGGTTCCCCAATGGCAGTGCGTCAGGCTGCTTTTGAAAAAATTGATGCACAGTGAATATACAGAAAATATGCCTATAGTGCTAGTGTGGTTGCTTGTAAAGTTTGACTCAAAAAATCACATCACGTGATGCAAGCGTAAATGTGTGTGGCACTACTATAAATAGTAGTCTAGAACTTTAGGAGTGGAAAATATTTTCAGTGAAGATGACTAGAATCAGGTCTTAAAGTCTTAAAAATTACCTTGTTTAATTTTACTATTGCTGACCCAAGTCAGAACAGAAACTATGAGATAAGATTATGAATAGATTACTGATTTGTTCTGCTATCACAATAGAATCAGTTCTTTTGAGCACCATCAGATTCAATACCTCATTAAATACCTGCTAAGAGCACAATATTATAATTGCTGAGGTACAGCAAAAAAGAAGGCTTATGGAAAGACTGTGCAGGAGTTTGGAAATTAAGTTTTGTTTTAACATAGAGTTTTGGATCCTTTTTTTCTATTGAAAAAGTAGTTGTAGCATACATATGTTTGTAGGTTTACTGACAGAAAACTGAATGTAATTTTGCCATTTTGGTGTTTCATGAATGTTTTTAATTTTCATGTGTTTCATGAATTTCGACACAAAGCTAAATGCATCAGAGCCACTCATCCCTACTAATTATTACAGAGAAAAAAGCTGCTCTCTTGCTTGTTTAAATAAGACTCTATTGAAAATGCTATATTATTACAAGTATTTTAATAATAGATCCTTACTCCTTATTGCAAATCAAATACAGGAAGACAAAATTGGAAAATTCTTGGAAAATAATGTGCTACATATCTAATACTTATCAGTGCATGATAATTAGCCATTTAAAGGGTGATTGAACTGTTACTAAATAGAAAATCCTTTGTAATGGGGGGGGGCAGTTGATTTCTGACCATCTAGTTCCAGATCTCTTATTGTATGTCAGGTATGCTATAATTATGAACAAGCATACACAAAGAATAACCCACTCATGATCAATCCAGGATACTTGGAAAATGTATTTGCAAATACAGTAGGGTATCTGTTGTTGTAGGGTGCTGCATTAGTGAACAGATAAAGTGGCCAGCTGCAAGTGGACAAAAAACAACTCTGTTTGTGGTATCTTCAAGACATTATATTTATGAGAGTGAGACTACTTTAAAATGGTTAATCTCTAATCCTTCTCACCACAAGCAAGTATTTAAACCTCAAATAGTTCAGTGTACACTCTCAGGGGCAGATTTACATATGTTCGAATATCGAGGGTTAATTAACTGCAGAATGTAATTCCTTCGACTTCGAATATCGAAGTCGAAGGATTCACCACAATTAGTTCGATCGAACAATTAAATCCTTCGAACGATTCGAAGGATTTTAATCCATCGATCAAACTTTTTTTTCTACGACCAAAAAAACATAGGAAAGCCTATGGGGACCTTCCCCATAGGCTAACATTGCACCGCGGTAGGTTTTAGGTGGCGAAGTAGAGGGTCGAAGTTTTTTTTAAAGAGACAGTACTTCGACTATAGAATGGTTGAATATTCGAATGATTTTTAGTCGAAGTCGTAATCGAAGGTCGAAGTAGCCAATTCGATGGTCGAAGTAGCCAAAAAAAACATTCCAAATTCGAAGTTTTTGTTATTCTATTCCTTTACTCTAGCAAAGTAAATGTGCCCCTCAGTATTCCTAAAGTTAGTATAATTTCACAAATCTTTGTTTCATGTAGGGACTTCACAGGCCTGATCCTCTGCTTTAAATGCATTAGATGCCTATAAATATATGCTGCAGGGGTTATTTAAAAGGAAAACAAACTTTACTGGTTTTGGCCACGAGTTATAACTTATGAATTATTATTGAAGTTTCTATAACTTATGTTTTGGGCAAAAATGACTCACAATTGTTGGAAACCTAAGCACGCTTTCTATTTATGTTTCTTGGACTGTAGCCATGTTTACCATGCCATTGCATATGACTAATATATATTGCCAAATAGCTGATCGCAGTAACAAACAAAATATATATTTATATACATTTTATTACATTATTTTATGCCCATGTATGTCCCATTATCCAGAAATCTCATACATAATTTGACTTTTCATTATTATGTTTAGGATATAAACAAGCATGAGACATATTATCCAGAAACTCATTATCCTAAAAACTCATAAATATATGAATTCCAAGAACAATAAAGCAATATTTTTTATTTTTAATGTTTAAATGTTTTAGTAGCCTTACTGCATGGTACTCAACATTATGGAATGTACTCTTCTCTTATCCCAAGCATTTTGCATAATAAATTCCATACCAGAAAGAAATGAAAACATTTAGTGGCATTCTTCTACTAATCAATTTTACCTACCAAAGTCTGCCAATGAAATTCATGTGACTAATCCTTTAATATATTTGTCTTGACTTTTCTTTTACAATTATTTAAATTGCCTTTGATTTTCTGAATCTGCTCTAATAAACACTGCAGCACTTTTCACTTTGATAGAAGAAAAGGGACACAGTTAAGAGTCCTCAGGCTGGTACAAATTATGCCATAGGCAGTCATGTACACTGTAATGGATTTTGACAGCTACCGTTATGGATATGTAGCTATCTTGTCAATTTCAGTTTCTTCTGCTATGTTAAATAACATGATCATGGTTTCTTCCACTGAAAGTACCACAGTCAAATGTACTGATTATTTATGAATAACTTATGAAGTCCTAAGGTGCTTATGACTTTTATGAATATATCCTTGCTGTTTGAAGGAAACACTGATTGAAATTGCCAAATTAAAATGGCCATAACATTCATGTTGATATTTTCTGTACATTTCATAATTTTCATTAAAAATACAAGATAAGGACAAGATACTTATGGTAGTTTGGGTGAAACTGGCTTCAACATTTTAAGTATTTACTGTATAATACATGTAATATATATTCTAAAAATGTTACATTCCCTGTTCAGTATGAAATTTCCCATTATATTTAATTTCCATAAGAAAACTCTCATGGAAATAATGGGAACTTCAAGTTTACAGAAAAATAGAAAACTCGAACTTTTCTTATAGAAAAATTAATCTAGCTCAACACGTGAGAGCATGTCAGAAAAATGTACATTACAATTATTATAGCTGAGATTGGGCTCATATGATTCAGTAGGAAACCAAGAGTAAAAACAATTATTCAGTTAGCCAAAATACATAGTTGACATATTGAAAGTACTTACTATATATATATCCATTGTATATAGAGCAGATTCTTTATCCGCTTGTTTGCCATAAAGGCCACCTGCATTATGACATTATGCATTAACAGTTGCTCTTTGATCAATGCTATCTATGCTGTGTCTTGGGTTTTCTGTCAACTGTTGATTTTTGGCATATCAGCTGATCAGCCCCTATACCATTACAGATATTGTACAGTATATTGTTGTGATATAATACATTAGATGTTATTTTACAACATGGTACTATATTAATAATTGATATAATGTATAATCAAAGAATACTATCTGATGTAGCCCGGGAAATGTGATGTTGCATGAACAGATTGTAAAGTATGAAATTATGGGCTAAACATATGACAGCTTGAAGCTCAGCAGCTTTGAAAACCCTGTGAATGTTTTCTCTTTTGGCACAATGTTCTGCTTAGTATTTATCCAATACATTTATCCAATACTATAGAATGGTGCAATCTGGTTGGTTGAGCAGGCATTTTTGGTATATGGATAGTAGATTGAAGCTCAGCATCCTTAAAACCCCTTAAAGCATTTTGTCCTTTAACATACTGGGGCTCATTTCTAAACACTGGGCAAATTTACTCCTGGGCAGTAACCCATTGTAACCAATGAGATGATTGTTTTCAGTGTTCAACCTGCAGCTGACTGAAAAAGTTAATCACTTGTTTTTGCTATGGGTTACTGGCCAGGTGTAAATTTGGCCAGTGTTTAGAAATGAGCCCCAATGTGTTGCTGAATAGTTTTTTGAAAATGTGGAATGGCTCACTCTAAGGGGTAAATTTACTAAGCGACGAAAATTTGCCATTGACGGCTTCACAGCCATCGCAACACATCGATAGGTGAAAATTCACTCAGACAACGTTAATTTACTAAAATGTGTAGTTGCATCCAGGGCACTGAACGCTTGCGAATTTTCACTAGCGTTACTTCAGCAATGCGAGCAAATCAGAAGCGAAGATGCGCTAGTGTGCAATTCTGCCTAGTGCAACTTCGTTAGAGGTCTTTGCTCAGGCTAATTTGCATAAAGTGGGAAATTTAAATTTGAATGAACGTATATGTTGCAGCAAATAAATTACATTACACAAGTCCAGGGAAACTTAATATGGAAAACAGAGTTGTTATAATGCCCTACACATGAGCCCACTGTATAGTTAATGTTCCATATTTTAGAATTTAGAAAATGTTTGGGGGAACCCGGTTACCGAAAAAAAATGTAAGGACTTTTGCAGGCTATCACTCTAAAAAAAAGAAAAGACGCCAGCGTTTTTTGAAATTAGAAACTTTTTCTACTAAAAAATATGATGGAAGTAACAGAAGAATGTTTGGTGAAAGAGGTAACGTTCAGTAAAATCCCCATCTTAGTGAATTTATGGATTAATGTCCAGAGTGAAAATTCGCCTGGCAATAGAGTGCGAATCACTGCTACTGTCTATCTCCTTCGCTAGCAAAGTAACGCCTGCACCCGTTAGTAAATCAGCGGAGTCCCTGAAACCGGTAACGCTGGCAAATCTTCTCCAGCATTAGTCACTTCGCCCTTAAAAATGGTTAGATGGAAGGTACAGTATATGATTTAGGGGTTAAACATATAGCAGATGTTTTGTCCTTTGTAACAGATGATCATTGAAGCTCCGCACCTTCAAAAACACCTAGTTATAAGTTTTGTTGCATTTAGATGTACCCATTTGAAAGCATAAATCTTAAAGTTCAAATAGAATGGTTGGACATTGTTGGAGGTGAGGACTAATGTTTTGTGAACAAACAAAATTGTTGGACTTTCCTTGGATAAGAAGATGGTCCCTGAAAAAGTTTTGTTGCATTTCCTGCCCAAATAAATGATTTGTGGCGGATAAATGAATACAAGATGAAGCCCCAAGATATGTGGGCCATTCCAGATGCGGCCCCAAGTTTATTTAAGTATTTCTTGAGGATGATTCCTGAGAAAAGGTGTTACATTTGATCAAACCATGTATGAACGCATAAGGAACATGGACAACCTTACCCCTTTATTATGATAATTGTAGATTGTGCCAAAGTATCATAGAACTACTCAGCAGTACATTGCAGACAAAATATTGAGCTTCAATCTATGATATGTTAACCCCTAACTCACACACATATACATATACCTAACGGTTTCCACTTGTACTGAGCCTGGATATGCAGTCTTTTTGTCTTCAAATCTGCAGGCAAAACTGCTGGGTACAGGTATGGCCTCCATTTGGTCTCCCAGAATTTTTACTGGGTAATATTTTTTTCCCCCAAAAAATATTTTTATTTTACTTTTGAATAAAGCTGAGACACATAGAAAAAAGTTCAAATGGTGGTTACAAAATGAAGGTTATTAGAAAAAGCAAAAACATTTTGACCAAAGAAACAAGATGAAGTATACTCAGGGTTATTCCTATTCAGTTTAGGTGAAAAGAAGACACCATGGGGTGGTGTTTCCACAGATGTAGAGTCAGGTTCACAGATCATGGTATTTGTATATCTGTAATGCAGATATATATGTGAGCCATGTATTAAAGAATTTTAGGCTGTCTTGTTCCTTATTCGTCATGGTCTTTATCCAATCCAAGAGGAAAATATAATGGAGCTTATTCTGCACTAGGGTAATAGGTGGAGGAGCGTGAGACAGCCATTGATGCAAGTTATTTTTTCTGGCCACTGCAGCTAGTCGTTCAGCTAGGGCTTTTTCTGGGCATGTGGTTTGTGTGGTGGAGGAGAATTTGCTGAGTACTTATACAGTATACTGGAGTGAATTTAAATATAAATGCAAATTTTGCACACTTGACTCATTTCATACTTGAAATAATATGCACAATGACTGCCTGCAGTGGGAAATTAAATAAGTATTTTGCCCATGCACAAAGTCTAATACATATGGACATGTATTTTGTTTCTTCATAGGGTGTGGGAGTGTATAGTGTGCTAGTTAGTTTGTAATCTGAATTTACAGTGTGGGTCATTTATAAAGAGTGGGCAAATTTGCACCTGGGCAGTAACCCAGTTGATTGTTTTCACTGTTAAACTTGCAGCTGAATGAAAAAAGCTAAATCGCTGATTGGTTGCTATAATTTGCAAATTTGCCCAGTGTTTATAAATGAGCCCCAGTATCTTCTATTCAATTTTACTAATGACAAACCTTTTTGATTACATTCCAAGTGACCCCTTTGAAAATGAACATTCTCTAAGTAAAAAACAAAACATAGTAAAAGGCCAATTTCTTAAGTAGAATATATACCCTGCAAAATAAACTGGAAACTTAAGAGCAGTAACTGATGTGTTTCAATTAAAAAATACACAATGATAAGTAATCAATGATAGTCGTAAATTAACAGTATTATTAGTTTTATTGAACTGCAGTCTTTGGGAGATATACAGTATTAACTGCTATGCAGAAGACAGGATTTTTCTAAACTGTAACTTTTTAAAATCAATTAACCTAATTCAATGAAGTATATCGTATTAAGGCCTCTTGGTGACTAATCACTTTTCATTTGTCACTAGGAATAAATATCAGTTAGGTGCATCAGTATGTATTTGTGTTGTTCTCCATCTCTTGATATGCCTTTACTGTAATTACCTATAATTAAGTACTAAGTACTGCTTTCAGTTCCTTAGAAATAACTAATTTTTCTACTTCATTTACAAACACGGTCAGAGGCACATTTAATAAGGGTTGAATTTTGAATTCATGTGAGTTTTTTAAACTCTCATAAACTCGACCAATTTGAGTTCTTAAAGGGCCCAAGTATGATAAATCTCAAAAAACAAATGTAAATTTTTAAAAGACAAATTTGTTTAAATCCTTAGCCGAATTTGTCAGGTTTGACCATAAAAAAACTCAAAAATTTGAATTTCGTATTCAAATTTTTTATTCGACCCTTGATAAAAACTGATAAAGTGTTTGCATTCTTTTCTATTAACTCTATCTCTTGCTAGCATGTCACTAGCAACTAATTGATAATAGGTATACTTAGGGGCACATACTTAGTTTATTAACCCTCGATATTCGACCCTATCTAAATCTGCCCCTTACTGTAACTACAGACCCGGGCAATAGCCATGCTCTCAGTAACACCTCATCATTTTTACTGCTTAAATTTTTTTACTAAGTGGGCAGTTACTCAGAAGAGAAATAGTGATGGGCGAATTTATTCGGCAGGTGCGAATTTGTGGCGAATTTGCGCGATTCACCTCCAGCGAATAAATTCGCGAAACACCCGTGAAAATTCGCATCAAAAATTCGCGAGAGAAAGTCATAATTTCTTTATTATAAAAAAATAAATAAATGAGCACAAAACCTTAATACAGGCATGGGACCTGTTATGCTGAATGCTCAGGTTTTCTGAATACCGGATCTTCCTGTAATTTGAAGCATCATACCTTTAGTGTTCTATTATTCATTTAAATATTAAATATACCTAATAGGATTGATTTGCTTCCAGTAAGGATTAATCAAGTTGGGATCAATTACAAGGTACTGTTTCATTATTACAAAGAAAGGAAATTATTTCATTACAATGACCTCTATGGGAGTTGGTCTTTATATGGGATATGGTCTAATTTTGCTTCTTTAAAGGTCCCTGGTAAGGCCTCACCTGGAGTATGCAGTGTAGTTTTGGACTTCAGTCCTTAAGAATGATATTAATGAGCTGTAGCTGTAGACAGTGAGGTTGTGAAATGCACTGGGTGATGTTGTGATGGCTGATTCTTTTAATGCCTTTAAGAGTAGCTTGGATGTTTTCTTGGACAAGTATAATATCATATATATAAAAAATATATAAATATGAGCCGGTTTTCATTTGGACAGGTTGAACTTGATGAACTTTGGTCTTTTTGCAACCTAATTTAACTTTGCCACTATCTAACTATATACTGTATGCTATATAATAGTTTTACAGTATATAGTTAATAGTTTAATAGTTTTTAGAAATTAATATCACAATAGAACTGTTTGTCTCCTTTGACCGGAACAATTTTTTACACTAACTTGAAGAGTAGCCGTTATTTGTACTAAATAAAATTGATATCAATTATTCAGGTTGTGTAAGCAGTAGGATTTTTTTAATGCCATTGCTTAATGTAATCATCAAAGAATATGTTATCTGACATTTAGAAATTATTGATTTAAATTATATTACTGTACATTATTAATCAATAGCATTGAAAAAGTCAAACTGACATTGAGAAAGAGGTAAACTGTGGCTTGACTATAAACAATAGCTTGCCTGTGTTAAGTTTGGAGTGCAGGTTTCTGGCTCCCAACAATGAACAATAGAGATATTAAGGCATCTGCACATTAGATGTCATTTTACATGAGAAAGATAGGTCCAATTGATGGGGGGGGGGGACTTGCGATTGATCATTCCTCTACCCCCCTTCTTCTTTCTTCAAAATCCCGGGGCCAACACATGCAGGTGCTCCTAGGCCACTGGGTCCTAGTGCCCGGCGGTCTGCGTGAGTGCCCCACCGCCCTCATGCACAAGCGTGTGGATGTGCTGGCGCACTGGGGATTACACATACAGAAGTTTGCATCCCCAGTACTCTTGTTGCCACCCTAGGTCCAGCCCTTTGTGGCAACTATAATTGCATAATATACTTGAAAAAAGCCCCCAGGTGGAACCAAAACATCGTACTAAGATGTTGTATCACCATGTGAAATAAAAAGAATGCATATATTTTCCCTGAAAAAAGAGTGCTGATCCTGAAGGAGACTGATTCTAGCTCTCTGGCCTTTCTCAAAATTATCCAAACTACTCTTAGACGCATTAACAGCATCTGTTATCACCCAGCAAGGTATTCCACAACCTCAATGCTGCCATTAAGAACCATTTTTGTTGCTTCAAATGAAAGTTCAGTTCCTCAAATCTAAAGGGATAGCCTCTGGTTATTTTTTATGTTAAAGGGATACTGTCATGGGAAAAAAAATTTTTTCCAAATGAATCAGTTATTAGTGCTGCTCCAGCAGAATTCTGCACTGAAATCCATTTCTCAAAAGAGCAAACAGAATTTTTTATATTCAATTTTGAAATCTGACATGGGGGCTAGACATTTTGTCAATTTCCCAGCTGCCCCATGTCATGTGACTTGTACTCTGATAAATTTCAATCACTCTTTACTTCTGTACTGCAAGTTGGAGTGATATCACCCCCTCCCTCCCCCCCCAGCAGCATAACAACAGAACAATGGGAAGGTAACCAGATAGCAGCTCCCTAACACAAGATAACAGCTGCCTGGTAGATCTAAGAACAGCACTCAATAGTAAAAACCCATGTCCCACTGGGACACATTCAGTTACATTGAGAAGGAAAAACAGCAGCCTGCCAGAAAGCATTTCTCTCCTGAAGTGCAGGCACAAGTCACATGACATGGGGCAGCTGGGAAATTGACAAAATGTCTAGCCCCATGTCAGATTTCAAAATTGAATATAAAAAAATCTGTTTGCTCTTTTGAGAAATGGATTTCAGTGCAGAATTCTGCTGGAGCAGCACTATTAACTGATTAATTTTGAAAAAAATGTTTTTCCCCATGACAGTATCCCTTTAAAAGAAGGTTTGCCATTATTTAGCTATAATGTCCCCTCATAAGCTCTTTCCTTCCCTCCTCCATCATATTAATGCCACTGCCAAAATCCAAGATCTGCCCCTTTCTCTCTTAAGTAACAACTTAACATAAATGTTTGCCCTTTTCCTATGCTGACCACACTACAACAATTTACTCATATTCCCATATACCAACCTCTACTCCCTTTAGCCTATCATATATGTATGTGTATGAAAAACATAAATACACAGTTTATCACATAGGTTCTTTTTGACCAAGTCAACTGATAGCAAAAAAAAGGTGTTTACGGCAATAAAAGGTGAGTGAACATTAGTTGTAAATACTGCCCTACCCCTATAGTAGCCCTTGCCACCAGACCTAGTCCTAGACCTAGTATTGTGTGTAATTATTCCACATCCCTCACACCTCAGAAACTGTGGAGCACCGCACATAGTAATTTGTCCTTAACAGATTGGTTGGTTGTCCAATGTCAGCTCTACACAAACTAAGCAAGGGGCTGTAACAATTAGGGCACAAACATTAAGCCTTGCACAACTGAAAACCAGGACTATGATGAACTTGTAGATGTTAATCTTCCCTAACAGGAAAGCTGTTATGGCAGAGATTGGTCCTGTAGGACTCAGAAACAGGTCAAGATGATATACACACATAACCAATTGCTTTAGCTCAGTTAGAATAATATCACAGAGTAAAAAAGTAGTTATGAGCATTATGTGCCTTTCGGGAAAGTTTTCTACTCCAGCTTTTTTTCTATACCCAGAAAACCTCTATAAATAAAGACTTTAAAAATTGAAAGGACATACAGATTAAAACATGTTGCAATTTTAAGAGGAGCTCTTATATATTTGATATAGATTGTTGGATTTATAATTAGATAGCATTTCCAATTAAATGTTATATAGGACAACTTATGTAGGAATTGAGATATGTCATAATGGACTGGAGTGCTGGAGTACCGCAATCAAGAGCATCATCCAAAATCTTGGGGCCCATACAACTAAATGTTGAATACCCCATGTGACATGTTGTAAGGTATTCAGAGGACCCCATTGGCTGGGTGCAATATGATTACTTTCAGCCAGACAATTCCCCAGCCCTCCCCTCTGGAGTCTTGGCTATTACCCACACAGACAAGCTCCTTTAGTACCCACGTAGAGTATGTGCAGAGCAGAAGAGGAGCTGCAGGTTATTAGTTGCTGCAGTTAAGAAGTGGGGTAATCAATACCAGAGCAAGGTCAGGTCAGGCCAGGTCAGTTACTAAAATTATTCACAATCAATTAGCAGATTCAGGGGAAACCCAGGTCATACACAGAATATTACCAAGTATTTTTGCAGAGATAATTAAATTCACTGTGCGGCCTATTTATCATGCTGTGTAAAATATGGTGACCAAAGAAAGCACACATCACCTGGCACTGCTCCGTAAAAACTGTGTACTTGTCAAGCAGTATATGCAATTTCCAGAGCTTCTGGCAGAATTTACATGCAGCTTGAATTTTTTCCATTGACTTTAATGTATTATGCAAGGTCTGAAGTGGTGTAAAATAATGGTGTCAAATTTGACGTTTGGGCAGCATAAATAAAACACTCCTTGATAAATGTGGCATTTATTTTACACAGCTTTTTACACCTTTTTTGGCATTATGTCTGGTATACTCTAGTAAAGAGAGGGTTTAAACCTACCTGAAGCCTTCCACCAATCAACTCCTAGAGGAAGCTTTTTAGAGACCTTCCAGTTAGTTTGACCTAGGCCTGTCTGACTTTGATTTTATGTTAATCCATGGGTACCACAATGTCTAGTTTATTACATACAAATCCAAGTTTGTTCTATTTTCTGCTTCTTCCTTTTTTTAATCAGTGTGAACGTCATTATTTGGTGCAACCTAATCATTTCCCCAATGATGCCACAAAGGTTGGATTTACTCTAACCTTGCTTCAGGGAGATGCATTCGCCTGGTCCATTTATTGAACAAAGAAGTTCCCTGCTCAATTGCTATGATAAGTGTTTGGCTGCTATGTGTACTATATTTGGTGGTTGTGATCATTGTGTCATAGCTGACATTGCTCTCCTGAACTTGTCTCAGGGGGAATTGCCTGAAAATACTGCAGTTTTTAGGAGGTATGTGGGCTGATACTACTTGGAAAGAGCCAGTCCAGAAATCAAATTTCATTAGGTGGGTTGGCTATCAAGGATGAAGTGAAATGAAGCTAAATGGGACAGATCGCCCATCACTGCAATTCCGCAGATTTGCTAACTTCTATAGGAGATTTATCTGTGGGTTTTCTGCAGTTATCAGCTTAATTACTCACTTAACCCAAAAGCCTAAGCTGCTTTTAACAAGCTTAAAACATGTTTCTTCTGCGTCCGTTTTGGTTTACCCTGGCTCTCAAGCACCCTTTATTGTTGAAGTTGACATTCCAATGTTGCTATTAAAGCCTTCCTCTTGCAAAGACAGGTGACTAAGGATTCTCCGCACCCTTGTGTGTTTCTTTCTTATAAGGTTAGCAAGGCAAAATTATGATATTGGCAGTAAGCTTTTAGCTATCAAAGTCGTTTTGTGGAGTGGTGGCTCATTTTGGAGGGAAATAATCACCCAATTACTGTTCTAACTGATCATAAGACCTTGAGTTTCTTAAGAGTCTTAGATGCCCAGCAGGCCAGATGGGCTCTTTTTTTTATTGAGGTTTAATTTTAATATTACTTATCATCCTGGGACCAAGAATGGGAAACCATATTTTCTCTCTAGGCCCCCAGGGTTGGGACCTGTTCACATGAAATACATTGCTATTATTGACAAAAGCCATTTTCTTCTCCAGCAATTATCCCCATCCAAAGGGCATCCTTCTGCTGCTCAAACCTCTAAACTAGTTCTTGAAGTTTTTAGTCTTCATTGGACTCTTAATTCCGTTGTCTCTGACAGAGGTACCCAGTTCACTATTAAGTTTTGGAGGGAATCCTGTAAAAATCTACAAATTAAAGTTTCACTTAATTTCCTCAGCTTTTAACCCACAAACCAATGGTCAAATGAAGCACCTCAATCAAACGTTTGAGCAATATCTTGTTTTATAACTTTTCATCAGGATAATTAGGAGTTTTTCCCTGTTGTGGAGTTTTTCAATAATAATTTCAACCAGTCTTCAATCAAGCAGACTCAATTTGCCAATTTTGGTTTTCATCCTTCGGATTCTTCATTACCTTCCA
Source organism: Xenopus laevis (assembly GCF_017654675.1). Classification (NCBI taxonomy): domain Eukaryota; kingdom Metazoa; phylum Chordata; class Amphibia; order Anura; family Pipidae; genus Xenopus; species Xenopus laevis. Next base: position 73,881,798 of record NC_054371.1, on the reverse strand, counting down.
CTGAGGAATGGTTAACCAAGCTTGAAGAAGTGCAGCAGACCATTCTGTGTTCTCTTAAGGAGGTACACTTACAAGAAGAAATTATTTGATGTCAAAAGGTCTCAAGCCTCATCTTTTTCTGTGAGTGAGCAGAACTGGCTACCTACCAAGAACATTACATTTGGAGACCCTCCTGCTATATTAGGTCCTAAATTCATGGTGCCTTATCCTATTTCTGCCAAGAACAATGCTGAATCTTAATATTCATCTGGTTATTCATATTTCTTTCCTCAAACCCTTCTGTTAGAGAAATATCATGTTGTTATTATTATTATTATTATTATTAACAAATATTTTTAGAGCGCCAACATATTATGCAGCACTGTAAAATGAATGTGCTTATACAAAGAAATCACATGAATTACATACATATAACATACATAACAACCAGAACCAGTACAAAAGGTGAGGAAGGCCCTGTGCAAAAGAGGTTACAATCTAAATGGGAAGCGAATGAGACACAAGGTATGGAAGTGAGCAAAATAAAAAATAAGCAGATGTATGGTATTGCATGGTATTGCATTTGATAGCTAAACAGAACGAGGGTAGGCTTCTTTAAATAAGTGTGTTTTAAGAGATCTTTAGAAAGCAGAAAGTTTGGGAGAAAGTCAAACAGACTATGGGAGAGAATTACAAAGGAGGGGTGCAACCCTTGCAACGTCTTGCATGTGAAGAGGTAATTAGAGAAGAGTTGAGGAGCAGGTTTGTAGAGGAGCATAGTAAGCAGTTGGGTGAGTATCTAGAGATGAGTTCAGAGATGAAGGGAGGGGCAGAGCTATGAAGTGCTTTGAATGTCAGGGTCATTAGTTTGAATTTTATTCTGAAATGTAGTGGAAGCCAGTGCAGGTATTGGCTGAGTGGAATAGCAGAGGAGGAGCGGTTGCTGAGGTGTATAATCCTGGCTGCAGTGTTCATTATGGACTTGAGAGGTCTCTGGCAGGGAAGGTTAATTAACAGGAGCGTTACAGTAGTCTAGACGTGATATGATGAGAAAGTGAATAAGAATTTTGGTGGCATCTTGGGTGATAAATGATCTTATTTTGGATATGTTCTTTACATGAAATTGACATTATTTTGTGACTGCATATGAGGAGCGAAGGAAAGGGTAAAATGTAGGATATCCCCAGGGCACCGAGCCTGGGGAGATGGGGTGATCTGTGGAATTGTTAACTACGATAGATACTTCTGGGATGTTACGAGTGTTATTTTGGGGAATGAGAACCTTTTCTGTTTTAGAGAGGATTAATTTAAGGTAGCATTGTGACATCCAAGTAGAGAGAGCGGACAGGCAGGAGAAGACCAGTGTTAAGAGCTCTGGATTGAGATCAGGAGAGGAGAGATAGATCTGAGTGTCGTCAGCATAGAGGTGATATTGGAAACCATATGAGTTGATTAGTTTGCAGAGGGAGGAAGTACAGAGAGAAAATAACAAGGTGCCCAGGACAGAGCCCTGAGGAACCCCAGCAGAAAGAGGTAGAGGTGAAGATGATACTCCATTGTAGGAGTTCAAGATTTTGTTTAAGGTTTAGTTGCTCTTCAACTGCTCCAAACGGGTGGTGAAGCAGAATATATTCCTGAAGCCATCCTTGATTTTCTAGGAAAGATGAGGTCACTGCTTAAGAGGCTTATACTTAATGCATTGAAAATAGGTTGTCATTAGCTCCAACACAGAAATATTAACACAACTAGTGATGGGCGAATTTATTCGCCAGGCGCGAATTCGCGGTGAATTTGATTCGCGTCGAGCGAATAAATTCGCGAAACGGTCGCGAAAATTCGCGGTAATAATTTGCCGGCGTCAAAAAAAAAATTTCCGAAAAACGGGCGACGGCGCCAAAAACGGGCGCCGGCGTCGAAAAAACGGGCGCCAGCGTCAAAACGGGCGCCGGCATCAAAAACGAGACGCCGGCGCAGTTTCATGAATTTTTCGCCGTTTTGCGAATTTTGCGCGAAATTCGCAAATTTTTCGGCGAAGCAAAACGGCGCAAATTCGCCCATCACTAAACACAACTGCTCTACTGCCATTGTGAATTTACCATTCTAGTGGATTATTATTTCTTGATTCATGTCAGCCTTCCCAAAATTCCTACACATCATATCTAGGGGTTTATAACTTACTGACAGTAATATTCTGCACATCTATTGTAACCTCTTGCTAACTGCTAAACACTGTATCGACTGTCTTTATGATTTTGTTGCTGGTCAACCTATGGAATCATAAACATATATTCTATGAAATATATTAGAATATATATTCTATGAAATGTAAAATTAGATATTAATTTAATATCTTGCAGCTATAGTATCAGCTTTTCTTGTGTAGCTATAGATTTAGGCACCCTAGATGAACTTAATAATGAGCCGTTTTACATTTCAAATGTAATATAATTCACATGCAAGCAAATAAGAATGATCAATGCTTATTTCAAATTCGCTGTGGCTCCAGAGTTCTAAAGAAATAATATTTCTTTCATTTTTTTCCTTAACACATCATGTAGGCAAAAACATTGTTACAGCAGCATCTGCACATTGTTGTACAGCTACTTGTGAGTCTGACCAAATGACAGTAAACCACAGGAGATTAATTATCACACTTACCAAGGTAAAACAAGTAGTAAACATCAATTCATGAATTAGACATTGCTGTGGAACATTGGGTTTGATTGATGACTGTTCTATATTACTGACTTATCAAGTATATTGTCACAGGCAATTACATTTTCAAGTTAAATATTTAAAGAAATGACATCTTGGATTTGCAGCAATTTGAATTAGACTCAAGTCTTTCACTTTCCTGAATCTGTATTAATTAGAAAACATCTTAAATTATTACTGTAAATAAGGTTTTATTCACATGTAGTTATTTTTACAAAGATATTGATAACATGTATGTAACCAAGATGTTGTGCAAAAATGTATTTCTTCATACTTAATAAATAATTGAATTGATACAGCAACACCTCTTAATTAAGATTTTTTAAGAGATGCATAGCGCTACTTATTAAAGACATTGCTGAATCCTTGCTCAAGAAAAAAGGGCAGGAGATATGTTGAAAATACATTATGAATCCAACAACCCCACGTACCACACCATGTGATTAAAGCCATCTGCTCCACCTCGTGACCAGCTGATATAGCCATAATGAGCAAAATACCTGACTATCTGCTTCTTGGACTGTTTGATTGGTGCCTGCCCTGACCCCCGGCCTATTACTCTGTCCAGACCAGTGCCTGACTTCTGCCAGTTCTTTACACGTTCTGAGTTCTAATTTTTGGGTTTTAACCATGCAGTTCATAGCTTGCCTGAGTATGTATGCAAAAAGTCACACAGCACAATGGTTCCTCACAAACTTTGTTTGTAAAAAAACATCTGGCTTCTTAAAATGTTTTCCTTTTTCTTTTTTGTCCAAAACTATGGTTTTCATCCTTTCAATAGTCAATTTTGAGAAATAAAAGAAGTCTCTTTCTAAATTGGATCTGCTGCTACTTTTAAGTATTTTTCTATGTTGTATTTTAAGTGTCTTGTCCTTTGTATTAAATTAACCTTTTTGTAACCTCTGGCTACAGTTGTTCTCATTAGAATATGAGACGCTTCAATCTATTTTTCTTCATCTAATGCTATTCTGCTTAATCATGAAAATTGTGCTTTATGGATCTTCTTTATTTTACTAGGTGTACTAGGTATGTGAAATCTATGTGGATGTAAGATATATCTTTCTAAAGGTTTCTATGCAACTTTGTAAAGATTTTTTTTTCATTATTCAACCAAACATCAACGTAATGTAGGTTGCTTTGACTCAATAGAGTTCTTAATCAAATGCTTTATTCACAAATTGAAAAGTACACCAGATTTAATCCATTTCTAATGCATACCACAGTAGATAACAGCTAATAACATCTCCTTCAGATTTACTAACATTAGTAGAAATGCCAAGTTTTAGAGTTGTAGACCAAGAAGTAACTATTTAGAAAAAACACAAAAAATAAGACGTGGGGGCCCATTTATCAAAGTAAAATTTTAGTGGTTTTAGAGGTTTTTGAAACCACAACCAAACTCACTTTCTTTAAAACCATGAATATCATGAACTTTATTAAAAATTCATAATTTAAAAAGCATGAATGAACGATGCTCTCATAATTCGAGTTTTTTGGACAATTACTGGAAAAAAATCCAAAAAACTGTAAAAGCCATAATTGATTAAAAACAGACCAATAGAATCAGAGCAGTTCCCATTGACTTCTATGGGACCTCAATAATTTTTACCTTGCAAATTTTTGTTTTAGAGTTTTTCTTGGTTTTTACACTTAATAAATCTTGAATTTTTAGAGCTTTTAAGAAAAAAAGGGAAACATTTTTTTTAGATTCTTGAAAAAATAAATTGGATAGTTAGGAGATCATTCCCCCAACTGTAAGCTGTGCTTATCAGTGCATTGAACAAATACATGTTTCTCAGTTATTTTAGCCCTGCACTTTTATAGATATAAACTATACCCATACATAAAAATCATTTACGTGCAGATTTATCAAAGGTGGAGGTGAATTTTCGAATGAAAAAAATTAGAATTTCGAGCTATTTTGTGTGTACTTCGACTAGGGAATAGTCCAAATTTGATTTGAATTTCAAAAAAATTTGAAATTTATCATGTATTGTCTCTTTAAAAATTCACCTTTGACCATTCACCATCTAAAACCTGCCGAATTTCTATTTTAGCCTATGGGGGACCTCCATAAACCTATTTGGAGTCAATTGGTGGACTTTGAAAAATCAAAGTTTTTTGGGGAAAAACTTTGAATCGAATTCGATTGAATGCAATATTCCTTCGATTCGAACAATTCAAATTCAGCTGAATATGGACCTATTTGATTGAAAGCAGACCTATTCAACCAAACAAACCCAAACTAATTGCGGTTGGTCTTTTTGAATTCAAAGTTTTTTCAATTCGAAATTCGACCCTTGGTAAATATGCATAGTATATTATATTATATTAATGTATATGTATAGGGATATATTGATAAATACATTTAGGATGCTGCTTTTTAACTTTGTGTAACATTTATAAGAAAACAAGGCACTCATCAGTCATAGTAATATTAAGATATTAATATATTTACTGATTTAGGATGGTAGCAATTGAGTTAAGTGATTTCAATATTTCATTTCATAGATCAAATTATAAGTGTGCATGCCTTTGCATGACATGTAAATAAAATGGACACTGAATTCATTTTCTTACATTTTTGTTGATTTTTCTTTATTTACATAACACAGACAAAAGATAACAATAAGTAAATGTGTATTACTCCCTGTTCCAGTGATGCTAAGGTCCCTATTGCATTCACACACCAGGGGAATGTTTCATCAGGAGCCAATTAACCTGCCTGTATGTTTTTGAGTGTGGAAGGAAACCAAAATAATTATGGAGGAAACTAATGTAAAATTGGGAAGACCATACTATACTACACTGCAGATACCATATCTGTGACTTATTTGTGGACAAAAGTGTGCATGCCCAGATGCTGAAAATAAAAAAAGGGGCTTGTTCCAAGAAAGTTTCTAAAATCTCTGCATTAAATGAAATGCTTCCCTTTCTTTCTAGTATTTTTTTGTGTGCTGTGTGCATTGGGTGCTGTTTTAATTTTACAGAAATATGTGTATGTTCAGGTCAAAAGGATTAAGAGAAGAAAATGAGAAAATGTGAATTAAATGCAGACAGCCATTTGGGTCAGAATAGTTCAGGATTTCTTCTTTGTTCTACTCCCTGATTAAATCAGACATACAAGAGATCATTTTGACTGCAAGCAGAGCATGTTGAAAAAACTGAAATGTTCTTTTAGAAAAGAGATGAGGATTTTATAAGAAGAAGATTGCCCTTTGCGCAATATTTTCAGGGTTAATCTCACACACATTTCCCCAACTATTTTGTCATTACAGAACTTTCAAATATTCATAGGAAAGTTTTCATAAGTATTGTGTCTTTGACATTGTGTGTCCTACTGTAAATAATATGGTGAACACTGTGGCACACAAATCTGGGTTAATTACCAATATGATCTCATCAGGCTGACATTTGAAAGGGAAATTGATTTCCTCATTAAAGGAATCTATTTATACAAAGCAATAATTGTATGTTTATGAATTATTCAAATGCCAAAGAGAACACAGAAAAAGCAATGAGAAGTTGTGTGATTCCTTGGTGTATGCATATGTGTTTCATATAAAGTTTGACAAAACTGTTTCAGATTCTGAAAAACAAATGTCCTTGGTTGACCTTTTTTTAACTATCCAGACAAAGTGACTCATTTGGGTTCCTTTTGTTGTTTAGTGTCATACTAATGTTAATGGTACCAGAAAATGCTTTAGCCACCAATTTCTTGCATGGTTTAAACAACATTATTAATTGGAACCCAAAATGTAGATCTCATTATGGCTAAAACGTGGTACCTGGTATAGATTAAACAAAAATGTGATTCTTGCAGAATAAATGCTCATTCATTTAAAGAAATCCTTATAGTAAACATTCTTATGGGGACTTGTGGGAAGGTAAACTTCCACATTTAGGTAATATAATATAGGAGAGGACCAATATGGGATCATAAATAATTTAAAATGTAAAAATGTCTTTTCTGACTGTTTAAAATGATTCTTTACTATGATACTTGTATTATTATTGAGAATCAGGAAAAAACATTAACTAATACCCAGTTACCCATAATAACATGAAACCCCGGATTCACTATTCATACACCGTGGCATATAAGTAGATAACATACATTTTCACTTAGCCTATAGGTGCTGCAATCTGATAAATATCTCAAATCTATTACCCATAGTAACTCGCTCAATACATGTTACTGAGTTACCATTTTTACAGTAAAAATTGTTAAGATAATATGGTCTTACTTTTGATTCTTATATTTGAAATGTGTTCTCTAATGGAACTGCTAGTTTCACAGAATTATTGCTCATAATGTACCCCCTACTGTAATTTATGAAGATATTTTATAAGTCACAAGGACTTTCGTGACCATATAAACGCAAGAATCCGCAGGCCGAGTAACTATGAAGTGAATTTAATTGCTTTATACTATAAATCTTAGCAGGGGGTTCATTATTCATTATAATCTACAGTTAAATGTATATAGGTTAGTCAAGAGCTTTCTTTGCTGCCAAAAAATGTGGCACAGTATATGATTTTTAAGCTCTTTTTTACAAAATAATAATTGCTTATATTAAGCTTTTAGACAAGTGGCAGGCAGTGTGCAAGGGAAGAAAGATCTAGAAGAAATCACCATAAGTAATAAAAGGCACATATTTAACGAAGTAGGAGTGCCCTGCTTATAAGGATAAATTTTACAGTTTGGTCCCAATATGGCAACAAAAACGTACATTGCACTGCACTGCAGAAAGCCCTACACCCTAAACAAGGTTTGAAAAAAGCTATTCATTTTTGTGACAATATGTAATAAAAGGCACTAAGCTCACCCAGGTGCAGTAACCCAATATGACATAGGATGTTTGATTGTAAACAGGTGCTTTCTGCTGAAAACATAAAGCTATAGATTACTGCATCATGGCAAACTTAGGGGGAAATGTAATAAAAGTCATAAATATTAAAATATTGTACTTCATCCCAACTAAGATATATTTAATCCTTATTGGGAGCAACACCAACCTTATGCGTTTATTTAATATTTACATGATTTTGTAGTAGACAAAGGTATGAAATCCAAATTACAGAAAGATCCGTTATCCGGAAACCCCCAGGTCCTCATCATTCTGCATAGTAGGTCTCGTACCTGTATACCCCATGATCTAGGTCTCACTGCCATTAAATATCACTTATATCTTATATTCTAGACTCCAGTTTATTTCTAATGACTCAAAATAATTTCTTATTTGAGAAAATATCTACAATGCTGAAGCACTGTAATACATACATTTGTAAAACTATATCTAGGCTGGTGGGAGAAGAAGATTATGTTTAATGACCTAAACACACACAAATATTTAATCTATGGGTTACATAGAATATATGCTTCTGGTCTGGCACTCTAATACACGCTCATTATATGCACATCATTATGTACTTAAATCTTGTCAATTATGTGATAGATTCCTAAAAAGAGGTTATTGTATGGAAATTTATAAACAGTCTTTATCAAAGCCAAACAGTATAGTTGATTTAGTAGATATAAAGTCAGTGATGAATCTAATCATTGTTATTTCTTCTTCTCTTCTAATGAGACTATTAACATAAACAGAAAGATAACTCTGAGGCCCTGTCCTGTATACTTACCCATAGCTCTCAATTTAACCAAATAAAACATACATTCAAAACCAATACTGCACTGTGAAGGATAGTCTACTGGTGAAGCAATTTGAATGGGTTATTAGACTATCCCACCCCATTGACAGTGCACTACATTTAACATTTTTTTCAAAAATCACTCTTATGGGACAGATTTATCAAGGGTAGAATAATCAATTCGAATTTGAATTTGCGAGATTAAAAATTCACACATTCGAATGTAAATTTGAATGTGAGATTTATCACAGCTCAAGCATAGTAACAGTCCTAATTCAAATATTCACCACCTCAAACCAGCTAAATTCATGTACAAGTCAATGGTAGAGATCCGCTGAGCCATTTGGAGATGTGACATTCGATTGAATATTTCAAATTTTTTCTTAAATAACATCCCAGTCAAATTGTGAGCATATTCTAATTAAAAAATATTCACATGATAAATGGGCCTCTAAATGTAAATTCATGATACAAATGGTCCGGCTCGCACACCCTGGCCTTCAGGACTAGGAACTCCCTGGTGCACAGTGAAAGAGGGATCGTGACCTCTAATAAACATGTAGATATATCATGCTTAACAAAGGGGTCCTCCCCGAAACGTTGCATCATGCATAAAACAGCAAGGGCTTTGCCCTGCCAGCTGTATCCTTGTGTGCCAGTGTTTCATCTACCTCTAAATGTAAAGCCTGTTAGTACACTTTTGTTTGATCAGTTTATATCTTCTGAGATATGTTTTTGCATGTATATATGCATGCTAAGTTTGATTTTTTTATTATTTAAATTGTATAAATGTGTTTAATTTACATTGTTTTCTTGACCATGTTTAGGAAAAACTATTTCCCTTTTTATAAAAGTGCCTTTTTTTAATTATAAAGTGCTGGCTGTGTTTTCTGTATGTTCGTACTTTGAGACATACCAATGGTTTTGCTATAAACAGCAGGGAATAATACAGGAAGCCAAGCATGATTGATTTAATTTAGCAAAAATAAAATATACATTTTCATGCTGTGACAATAAGACCATGTTGGTGTCAGTCAGGATTTTTTTTAGCACATTAGAATGTGAATTCATAATTCCCATTCTATGATTAATGATTACAGCTTTTTTCTGGCTTTCCGTGGGAAGAAGATGGCATCCATTAGCCCAGTTTGTAACACAAATCTACTTCTCTAGTAGAATCAACAACATCATCATCAATATACTCTTCTGTATTTGAATAACTGCGCTAGGTGCCTTATTTGACGAACATTTTAACTGTAATAATGTTTTTAGGGAATTGCCAACATGGGAGTCTTTTATCTGAATAATAGAGGTCCTTTAACAATGCAAGGCATGTGCGTAGTAGCATACTGAACTAAAAATGCTTGTGAATTTGCCTTCCCATTGATTCCAATGCAATTGGAGCAGCAATACAGTCAACAAGACTTGAAAGTAAATTTAACCCTGATTTGGTTACTGTCTCTTTAAATCGCAATTAACCCTTGGCAATCCAGGGGCCCTGAGGCCCTTTTGCATATGAAAAGTACTGGGAACTGGTATTTACAGCGCCGTGCCTCCACCTAGGGAACACTGAGGAGCACACTTCAGGGAACTTCCACTAGGACAAATAAAACACACAGTTTGCAAATGAAACAGATATGAACTTTATATAAACAGTAGTGAAAGAACTTGGGCAATCTAATACACAATACATTCCTGCACTGGGGACACATGGGGCACCACCTAACTCACTATTAGGTACTTGACTGTTTCCCCAACACAGTCCTCTTTATTATTTAAGTCCCAATCCTCTGTAAGGGGTTAATAACCACACCGTTTAGTTCAATTGAAATGTCCCTTTCCCAGAGCTCTTATACCCCAGGTAGCGCTACCTTTCCCAAAAGTACTTCTCCCTTTGGAACTTCGCAGCTGCTCCCACATAGCAGGTAAATGCACAAGACCTGTCTTCAAATTGGGGCCCCACATTTGTATCCTTACCAGTATCCTCCCTTGAGTGGCTCACTCACTGGGGTGCTCTCAGAGGCAATCACACTGGAGATTACAGGCAGCTCTGCAGCAGGATACATCTCACCAGTGGCACCTTTCTCCTTTTGAGTCTCTAGCAGCTTGGCAGGGAACAGGATGGGCTCTTTCTGAATTCACACAGATTCAACAGCTTTGACAGTTTCACAAAACTTGGTTCTGGCTGGATCTTTAACCACACAACCCCTGTTAAATGCTGTCAGAGACCCTGTACAAAAGGATCCAAAGTCAGGCACACCCTCTCTCCCAAGGATGCACTGGGGCACCCAGCCAATCGGATGGCTCTCCAGCCTGTAACTGGGCTGGATAATTTCACAGACAGAAAAACAGGAAAAGGATTTCTCTGATCCCCTACATTACGAAAAATGTTTTTTTGGTAGCCCAAAAGCAGGAAAAAAGATGCCAGTGTATACTCAGGACAATGAGCCATGGGTAAAGGATCATCATCATCATCATCATCATTTATTTATATAGCGCTGTCAAGATACGCAGTGCTTTACTGCAGTTATAGCAAACAGGGAATAAATGGTGGATCATATGATTAAATCTTCATCTGACACGCAGTTGCCTACATTTGCCCAATCTTTTATCTGCAAGAGTATTTAAATAAAAAAAAGTCCACCAAACTAGAATTCACAATTGGACTTTAATATTTAAAAAGTTAAAATAAATTTAATTGGATCAAGCGAAAATCCAAATTGTACCATTTTTTCGGGTTTTTTACCGAATCACTTACCAAATCTCTTGTTTAGTCCTGAAAAGTCTGAAATAGTCGGATTTTCAGGCTAATTCCAGTGCAGACCACAGAACCTTCCAAAAAGGATAGGGACCTCTCCCATTGACTTATATACAACATTGGCAGCTCTAAGATGGAGGGTTTTCAGTTTCAGACTTTTTTCATCCTCAGGGTATAACAAATCTAGAAAAATGTGAAGGTTTTTTTCCACTAAAAATTTGCAATATATACAGTAGTTTTTAGCAGAATTAAGATATGAAATTCCAAATTACAGAAAGACCCCTTATCTGGAAGACCCAAAGCCCTAAGCATTTTGGATAACATGTCCTTTACCTGTATATGCATTTCCCTAAAGGAAGACTTTGCCATCCAGGCTGAGGTCAAGTGCCAAGTGCGGCACCACATTTGAATACATCCATGACTCAAGATGTCATAGACCTTATATATAAAGAAGTATTGCTCCCCCTAAATGCTGTCTCTCAAGGATATTATTAAGTATTGATGCATGATTGAAGCACTGTGTAACAAATTCTAAAGGCAGTATTGCCTAATACATTTTTCTTTATTTCCTCAATGGCCAGAGAGTAGCAAGTTCTCCATAGTGACATCTGCCTGCTCTATCTACAATTGATTCTATCTTCCCTGTTTCATACATTAATCACTGAAGGTATTAAACAATGTTTTTTCTCTCTTTGAACCATAACAACTTTATTATCTGGAAGATTGATTACAATATAATTTAGGGGACATTCTTACTGGAGAATCTCTTGCATCTGTAAATAACTTTGGGATGCCTATTTTGAAGCAGACTGGGGCAAAATACTTTATTGCAAGACTCTTTTAACAATATCTTCTAATCTCTAGAAACACAAAGAATATAGCAAATAAGAAAAAACTCCTGGACATCTCTAGAGAAATAAAATTCCTCCATCAAACTGTTTTAAAGTCAGAGTCTCCAAATGTGTATATTTTTCCTTTTTCGCAGTTGTCAAAATTCTTAGCTCAATAATGCCCCAGTTCAGCAAAAAGTGATTATAAAATACAGATATTGTTGCCTAGTAAACAGGTTTTTTAAAAAAGGAGAAATACTGTTGAAAGATATAAAACACAGAAAAGTGTACATAGATGGTAACTGTAATAATATGCAAACAATAATTTTTACAGTGATATAACAGAAATGTATTTTATTCTCTACGAACCTATGGCGATTAACAAAAAGGCACCAAATACAAATGGCTATGTGGCACAAATGGCACCCAGAATCCAGAACCGATGCTAAGCTCCCTGGTCTCGGCTCTTGCTTCTGCCTTTAACAGCCGCCTTTCACCACAGGAGGAGCCCTCAGCTAATTGGATGCCACCAGGTCTTATTAATAGAGGAACCAAGTGAAGGTTCTGAACGAGCAAAGGGGGCACAATCGTTAGCAAGGTTTAGGACGGAAAGCACAGTTCTAGGAATAGACAGAGCATAGTCAAACATGCTGGGTCGGTGCAGACAGAGTTCACCGACAGGCTGGGTCGGTGCGGGCAGAGTTCAAGCTAAGTCATACAGGCAAGGGTCAAAACCGGAAGATCTTACAGAATGGTCAAGCAGGCACAGGTCAGAATAACGGATTTCAGAATAGTCAGGCAGGCAGGAGTCAAAACACGAATCAGCAACAAGAATAAAGCACTCAGGAAACTTAGAAGTAGAACCAAACCATGGACAATGAGTTTAATTTGAAAGGCCCTTTAAATATTCAAAACTCTCAGCAAAATGCGATGATGTCATGACGCCTGTGACGCTTTGCGATGCGTAAAATGCGGAAGTGCGCGCCGCGCACTCCATAGGAACCTCAGACCGATGAATCAATGTGGCGGCCATCCCCGCCAGCCCACTAGACCACCAGGGTGAGTGTCCCTCACACTATGCTCATAGCTGCAATATTCAGCTGGATCCATAAGGTGCAGTAAGTTAAGGTGTAGTACAAAATAATGACAATATGGGAACGCAGAAACCAAATTAACCATAAGGGAAAATGTTCCCATGCCAAAATGACAATTTAGTATCTCCCTATTTCAAACACTCAGAAAGGTGTATATTATCATTTATGACATAGTTTCGCCCTATCCTATTTTTTTTCAACTAAAAACGTTTTTAAAAGTCTAGTTTTTATAGTCACTATAGTCACTAGTTCTTATAAACAGCTTTCAACAAAATTACTCCAAAGCCTTACCTTACTTGGCTTATTAATCCTGAATTTTCTGTTAAAGTAAAGTTAAAACAGAGGGGGAATGTTTAGCACTGCTTGCAGTCGCAGGCGAAAATTACATTGTGCATTATTGCTAATCAAAGGTTTAGCATTAACACCTGCTCTGGGGTTTTGTTAAATATTTTGATGGAAAAAAAACGATCTGCGCCAGTGCACAAGATCATCCATCCCCTCTCCCCAACCTCATCAGTTACACTTGCACCAACTTAGATGTGGCCCATTGCTTATCCAGAACTGCAGAGCCACAACATCATCACTGCCAATGTGACTTCCTTTCCCATCATGGATCTTAATTAAGAAAATGTACAGTAGCCCAAAATCCCAGTTTATATTCCAGTGTGTACAGTATGTGCCTGCCCACTGATTACCAAGATGGATGCTTTGAACAGAAGAGACACAGCTAAAAGGCGGGCTAATACTGCTGGGCAGCTCTGTAGTCCTGGCTAAAAAAGTGAAATTTGCCAGGGTATATTCTCTCAAAATTCTAACACTGCCAAATTTTTGTCACCTATTTTATGTTGGCAATAAACTACTTTTATACATAAAATATACTGTACTTTTTTGTCTTATTTATAAACATATTGTTATATAGATCTGGTTATACAGCAAACAAGGCCTGTACCATGTCAATAGGTTGCTAATCCCCATAAATATGCTAATTAGTCCTCCAACTAAAAGTGGAGGATAGAGATTCAAAAAATCAATGTAGACTCCATTTTAAAAATGTCAGTAGGAAATGTTGTTACAAATATTGTTTTTCTTTAACAACATGTGTTTTTTCTTTCACCAAAAAATTCGGAGTGGAGTCCGTATTTTGTCAGATTTTTGTTCTGTGAATATAGAGATTGTATTTTCACAATTACATGTTAACACACTTTTATTCCAAAGAAATGCTTCCTCCACTTTTGTGAATTCCCCCATAACATCAAATCATATACTGTATATACTGCACTAGAAACCACTTGCGTTTTAGACATTAGGTACTGCCTGCCACCTCTCCTGGTCAGGCCGCATATGCAGGTGGCGGGGGAGATTGAAACCAAGGTTTTAAATTTTGATCACAGGTAAACAGGTTAGCGACCGCCGTATGGGGTTTACCTTGACGTGGTATGACGGCTTACCTATTTTATGATCATAACTTTGTAACAAAAAACCCTGTTTTTCTTTTTTTTAGACAGGGGATTATTGTATTTAAATATTTTTTATATGGCCTTAGGAGTGCACCCACAACCCCCCTCTTGTACCTGAAATGGAGCCGGAAGCTGTGGCTGAGCTTCATGTGGTTAGTGCACCCTCATACCCACCCCTTTAAATTAACGGTGGCCCTATGTCCTTGTTGTTTTTTATTAATCCTTGGTTTGGGCAATTTCTCTCCCTTAAAAGCCACAAATGCTAGCGGCTGGGGAGGCTTTGGCCTTTTTATTACCAACGCCTGTGAGACACCCATTATATTTGCTGCACTTATCACTAGGTAACACTTGCACAGACCCACACACATTACACCTATTACACTCCACATTTAGCTTTTCCTTTTTCATCTCCCTCTAAATCTATACTCACACCTGTACTTATACTTATACTCACACACATACACACACAAGTGTGCACTTATATATACAACTTTACTTTTCCTTCATTATAGTCTCTTCACCATCACATTTTTTTTTTATTTTTTTTTTTTAAATGGGCGTTGGTCTGGGCAGTCGCCCCTTTAAAAGCCGCATATGCAGGTGGCGGGGGAGGATCTAGTCCAGATTGAAACCAAGGTTTTAAATTTTGATCACAGGTAAACAGGTTAGGGACCGCCGTATGGGGTTTACCTTGACGTGGTATGGCGGTTTACCAATTTTATGATCATAACTTTGTAACAAAAAACCCTGTTTTTCTTTTTTTTAGACAGGGGATTATTGTATTTAAATATTTTTTTATATGGCCTTAGGAGTGCACCCACACCTCCCCTCTTGTACCTCTCCTGGTCAGACAGTGTCTAGCCCTTCTAATTTCTCCTCCATAAGCAAAAGCAAACTTCCTTTGCAATAACAATGTTTTCTTATTTTGCTAGTTTTTATTTATATTATTATATTCTGTAGGGATTTTAAAATACAGTCCTATTTAAATGACCATGTATTTTGTTCAACATGCCTGCTCATTTTTTATTGGCTGCTACTCTGCTTGTTAGACATAGGTAGTGGCCCCTAGCATAAAGATGGAAGCAGTCCCAATGTTCTTGCAACTTAGAGGCAGAGATCAAGCTATTGTCTGATTATTATAAAGTATTATCATCATATATTTGTTTCTGTGTTTGTCCTAATTGATTTTTCATTTGTCGTAATTCATACTTCCTTATACCTCTGCCATCTCACCTTAAGGTGGCCATAGATGCAAAGATCCGCTCGTTTGGCGATGTTGCCAAACGAGCGGATCTTTCCCCGATATGCCATTAACAGGCATGGCTATATCGGGGGTAATCTGATTGTTCGGCCGTATGGCCTAACGATCAGATTACGATGTGCCATGAGCTCCGGCGGGATCGGTCGGGTCAAAATCAAACCTGACCGATCGACCAAACGACCGATCTCCGCCGGGCGAAAGCTGTCGGCACACGCCATACACGATCCGAAAATCGTACGAATCCTCGATTTGTACGATCCGATCTGTGTGTCTATGGCCACCTTTACTCTTTTTGCTTATTTACTATTAATAGGGAAGTAAAGGTGATGTCAATTGGGGTTCCAGTTTGTGATGAGCGAAACTATCATGTTTCGCTTCTGCGAAAAATTTGCTAAATGCATTGAAGTCAATAAGCATCAAAAAAATGTACACGGTTCCAAATGCATTAATGTTAATGGGCGTCAAAAAAAATCTTATCAGTGACAATTTTGTCTTGGCGACTTATTTTGTCTCGATTACTTTTTTTTCCAAATGCATTAAAGTCAACGGACCTCATAAATTTTTTTTACGAATGACAATTTTTACATGCACATTTTTCCGCAGCTAATTTTGCCACAGTTTCATGAAAATTCACTGCAAATCCTTCGATCATCACTATTAGGCACCTGCTATCCCAGGCCATCACTCATTTTATTAAAGCTGCATGCTTTCTGTGAGTACACGTTAGGAAAAGATCTCAGCTCAACTTTCACTGTCAGAGACATCATTGAAATGCTTTTTTAGAAATCAATAAATAGTGCAGATATTTAAAAGGGTGCAGAGGACTGCAGACATTTTCAAGAGGAAGAAAAATATATAAATGTAATTTTCAAACATCAAACAGATGTATGTCATATCTATATAAAGAAACTACTGTGGAGGGTGCTGGGGGATTGTAACAGAAAATCTGCATCTAAGATACTTTAAATATAACACATTATAAACTTTGAAAGCAATGTGTGGGAGGGAGTGAAATATAGCAGACTTTTGAATATTCAGTGATAGATGTGAAATGTCCAGTTAGTGAATTTGACTTTCTAAAGCTCTACAAAAACATGCCTGCAGCACTTTCATTTAGGGAGCTTTTTCCAAACCTACTGAATAATTGAGAAAAGCATAGCTGTTGTGTTTCTTTCTGTTATAGACTGATGAATAGAACATGGGCAACCACTGTAAAGAGGCAAATAAAGAATGAAACTGCATCTAAGGACAAGGTCAGTTGTGCTAGATGCAAAGAAAGATGAAAGGAAGCTATTCTTTATCTCACACTTTAAATGTTATGGGATGTTACCCACATTCGGAGAACCTGCTCCAGATTAACATAAAATATGTTATACTACAACAACACTGTAAAATAAACATAGAAATATACCTGTTTGCAGTTGTGTGTGTGTGTGTGTGTGTGTGTGTGTGTGTGTGTGTGTGTATATATATATATATATATATATATATATATATATATATATATCCACAACATGTATTGGCTGTCATTGGGAGCTGAGGGTTGTATCTCAAAATAACTGGAGAGCATACCATTGCTAATCACTGATAATAATAAAGGTGGCATGACACTGTGGCATAAATTGCCTAAGTGATTATTATTGGGTAAAAGTGAATGGAATCTGAGTTCCAAAATCCCACAATTGCAGAAAAAGCGGGTAAATATAGGTATGGGACCTGTTATCCAGATTGCTCCAGATAAGGGGTCTTTCTATAATTTGGATCTCTGAACTTCAAGTTCTTAAAAATCATTGAAACATTAAAAAAAAAAAAACAATGCGGATTAAATATATCTCAGTTTGGATCAAGTACAAGGTACTGTTTTATTACTACAGAGAAAAATGAAATACGTTTTAAAATTCTGAATAATTTGATTAGAATGGAGTCTATAAGAGATGGCCTTCCAGTAATTTGGAGCTTTCTGGATTATGGGTTTTCCGGATAACTGATTCCATACCTATATTTAGTATTGGAATGATGACATGCAGCAGATAGATCATTAAACATAGTTAGTGATGAGCCAGCCATGGATTCACAGCTAAATTCTGCATTTCATTATCTGTGAATTTTTTCGCAAAAATGTGGCAACAACTTGCCACGGAAAAATTAGTGGCATCAAAAAAGTCGGCTAAACAAAAAATATTGTTGGTGAGGCCACAGGTGTATGATTGGCAGATAGGCGCCTATGTGCTGTGTAATGAGGGTAATGCAGGATTGGGACTTGATGACAAGCAGGTGACATTATAAAGAAAGATGATTTATTGAAGCAACAAAACAATGTAGCAATATACTGTAAGGCAACATACATAAACAAGTCCTTTTACCAGGCCAGTGGTTGGATGCAGGCAGCAAATAAACCGTAATGTAGGCAGAGGCCTGGGTTGGCAGCAACCAAGGAAGGTCCAACTAAATAGGCTGAGGTCTGGGCAGGCTGAAGACAAAGATGATTCCAAAGAAACAGGTTGAAGTTAATTACCAGGAGATCAAATAGTCAGTGGGGACTGGAGCAGGGAACAGGGGCACAGGGCAGAACCAGGCAGGAACAAGGAGCCAGTCAAGGTAATCACAGGTCTGAATAAATGGGAGTTAGATCTGGCTGTGAGGCTTAATGATGAAGCAACCAGGAGTTGCTTCCAATGGGCTTATAAAGTCCCTTAATTGAACAATTGGCAATACTTGATAACAATTTATTGGTTGGGGTAAGAGGCCAGCAGGAAGAGAGCGAGCCATGCCCATCAGGATAGTTGACCTGCTCTCATTCTGAAAAAAACCCCAGTGGCTGAGTCGATTATAGCAGAAATAGTTCAACAAGCAGACCAGGGTTTGAGAACAGGTAAATCCTACACCCCTCTTAAGGATCAACCTCAGGGTGATCACAGGGTCAGGGGGCACATGTGTTGAAAGAAAAAATTTATTTTGGAAGAGTTCTGCCTGCTGTAGTTTTGGTTTTACATTATTGACCATGGTTAGAGTTACATTTCCAAAATTGAACTATTCATACTGACAGACCAATGGACAAATTGAGCTGAGAAAAAAACAGGAAAAAACATTTTAAAGAGAAAATACTTAAAATGATTTGAGAAGAGAGTCTACTAGACATTAACCCAAGAAAACTAGGAACCAGAATGGAGGAGTTGCCAGGATCAGAAACCAGAGCAGGAGTCTGACCAAACTCAAAAGCCAAAGTGGGTAGGTTGCCGAAGTTAGGGGCCAAAGCAAGAGGGTCATAACCAGGATCAGGAGCCAGATCGGAGGAGTCGCCAAGGTCAGGAGACAGATCGGAGAAGTCGACAGGGTCAGGACAGGACCTTTCACACCGATTACAGGTGGCGGACCAGCATAGGGAGCCAGGAGCAGAACATCGCCAAAGTCAGGAGCCACAAGAGGACCCTTCACACCCATTTCAGGTGGAGGACTGAGGCAGGCACCCATTACAGGTGATGGACCAGAGCAGGCACCCATTACAGGTGGCAGACCAGAGCAGACACCCATTACAGCATAGGGAGCCAGGAGCGGAACATCGCCAAAGTCAGGAGCCACAACAGGACCCTTCACACCATTACAGGTGGTGGACTGGAGCAGGCACCCATTACAGGTGGTGGACCGGAGTAGGCACCCAGTACAGGTGGCAGACTGAAGAAATCAGCCTCAGCAACAGGAGGAGAGTTTTACCAAATACCGCAATGGGACTGGTAGAATCTGGGGCAACAGAACTACCAGACCCAGCAAGCAAGGCAGTCTGGAGCCAGTTTTGTCTTTGGAGGCTGGAACAGGCTGGTTTGCTGGCACAGAGGCTGGAAAAGGCTGGTCTGTTGGCATGGAGGCTGGAACTAGCTGGTCTGCTGGAACAGGCAGGACTGCTGGCATAGAAGCCGGAACAGGCTGGATTGCTGGCATGGATGCCAGGACTGTTTGCAAGGTCAGGAGACAGATCGGAGAAGTTTACAGGGTCAGTAGCCAGATTGGAGGAGTTGCCAAGGTCAGGAGCCAGTTCAGACGAGTCGCCAGGGTCAGGAGACAAAACAGGAGCATAGGCAGGAGCATTATCAGGGTCAGTAGCATCTCCACAGTCAGGAGCCAGGACAGGAGCATCACCTGAGTCAGGAGCCAGGATAGAAGCATTTTCAGAGTCAGGAGCCAGGACAGGAGCATCAACAGAATCAGGAGCCAGGACAGGAACATCGCCATAGTCGGGAGCCAAAACAGAAGCATCGCCAGAGTCAGGAGCCAGAACAGAAGCATGGCCTAGAAGCTGGAACAGGCCTGGATTGCTGGCATGGATGCCAGAACAGGCAGGACTGCTGGTACGGTAGCTGGAACAGGCAGGACTGCTGGCATGGTAGCTGGAACAGGCAGGACTGCTGGCACGGTAGCTGGAACAGGCAGAAATGCTGGCATGGTAGCTGGAACAAGGAGGACTGCTGGCACGGTAGCTGGAACAGGCAGCCATCAGAGTGCAGGTACAGGAGTAGACACTTGCACAGGATGAGGCAATCGTCAGGGTGCAGGCACAGGAGTAGACACTGGCACAGGATGAAAAAAGTTAGTCCAGCACCCACTGTTTAGTGAATAAAACGGCCTTTATTGGACCAAGGGCATTACAGCAACGTTTCAGACCAACTGGTCTTTTATCAAGCTGGCACAGGATGAGGCAGGTCAAACGAAACAGGCTGAGGTCTGGGCAGGTTGAAGACAAGGATGATTCAAAAGAAACAGGCCGAGGTCAATTACTTGGAGATCAAATAGTCAATGGGGACTAGAGCAGGGAGCAGGGGCACAGGTCAGAGAACCAAGCAGGAGCAAGGAACCAGTCAAGGTAATCACAGGTCTGAAAAAAATGGGAGCTATATCTGGCTGTGAGGCTTAATGATCAAGCAACCAGGAGTTGCTTCCAATGGGCTTATAAAGCCCCTTAACTCATGTAAAGAGTTGACTGGGGGAAGAGACCAGCAGAAAGAGAGCGAGCCATGACCATCAGGATAGTTGACCAGCACCCATTCTGAATACCCCCAAAGTGGGTTAATGCAGACATACTTCACCAAGCAGACCAGGGATCGAGAACAGATAAGTCCTAACAGTCGCTATAAGAAAAAAACAGATACAAGGGGGTCAAATATTATTCTTGGTCATCATTCAGAATTATAGAAAGATCACGTTACATATAAAAATATATATATATTTTTTCATGTTATGGTGTTACTGGTGGTTTAAATGGTACTTTTTTTGCAATTATTGCAATTAATGTCCATTTATTGCACAAAAGTTAAAATGAATAATTATAAAGTAAAGTATTTAATTAAATAATTAACTCATTTTATTTTACTAAAAATCACTGCTTTAACATTTTGAAATTGTTTTTTTGTAGCTTTGTTTTGCAAATGCTATATATTTTTCTATGTATAAAATGTCACTTATGAGTTAATCCCACAGCTAGATAAAGCACAGTATATGGGCATTATTTAATTCTATTTGGATGCATGCTTCTTAAGTAACCCTGAGTGACCACCTACCATACTTATACAATGGGTTCAGTCATGTTCACTACATTGTAAGCCTGCACACGGTTTTTCCCTTGTATGAATCTCTGAGGCATAAAGTTTCTGTGCAAAAAAATTGTATTTTATTTTGAGTCCCAGGAGAAGATACAGCAGTTTTTTTTAATAACACAAAACATCCAGTAATTCAGGTGGTATGAGGTTTTCCTTTTTTTTTTTTTTTTATAGATTATTGACCTTTTCTCATTTAATAATAAACACTGCTGTGTGAATCAAGAAGAAGTTTTGTTAAGTAAAGTTAGACATTTTACAAGTGAACAAATAATACACAGTATCTGCTGAAATAATGAGATTTGTTGAACTCAAGTTATGTTAGGATATATGTTCATGGGTATGCCGTAAAAATTGTTGTGGTTGGTAATAATCAAATAAAAGGTTTTTCTTTTGCAGTAAAAATAATATGAAATACTTTTAATGATTCCCAAATATTTCTACAATAAAGTTTTCCCAAAAGTTTTCCAGTCTTGGTGGTTTTCTAACTTCTATCTCTCTATAAACAAGTGTAGCACCTTGAAAATTGTAAACTCCTGCTGCTGTATAGGGATGTAGCGAACTGCCGTTTATGTGTTCGCGAACGCCGTTCGCGAACACCGGCAAAAAATGCGAACAGTTCGCGAACTGTTCGCGAACTTCGAACATCCGAAAATCGTTCGATTCGAACGATCGAAGGATTTTAATCGTTCGATCGAACGATTTTCGTTCGAATGGAACGATTGAAGCCATTCGATCGAATGATTTCATTCAATCCAATGGCTTCGATCGTTCGATTCGAACGAAAATCCTTCGATTTTAGCGATCGAAGGAATCGAATGGTCGAATGGTCGAACGATTTTGACGCAAACGCCTATTGGCGAACGTCGCGCGACGTTCGCGAACTTGCGGCGGACGCGAACAGCCGATGTTCGCGCGAACAAGTTCGCCGCAGAACAGTTCGCTACATCCCTACTGCTGTATAGGCAGTGTACTACTATATTTGACTCTTGACTCTTTGGAGCCAATTTATTAAACTGTGACTTTTTCAGGTCCTGATTTTTTACGCCAAAAATTAAAAAAAAAAGTCACAGAAAAAAACATAAACTTTTAGTTTTTAAAGAAAGTGAGTTTATTTGTGGTGTAAAAAAACTAGAAAAATTATAAAATGAGACTGTTGATATATAGATATAGGCCTCTTTGACTCTATTCTGCACTTAAACACTTGTAGGAGCTATTGAGGAAAGCATATCCAGTTTAACTATAACTCACACACATTTTAAGACAAAATTTTGGGTGCCAGTGTTTCTTAAACAGGACAATAAAAAAATAGGAATACAAGAATAAAATATCCATTATTTTAGTTTATTGGATATTCATCTAACTAGGCAGCATCCATTATATTAATATATTCATCACCCACAGATACATCAGTCATTGAATCCCAGGGACTACAAACAAGCCTGGGTTCCATTGTAGAACACATACATGCATTTACTTGCTGCCCTATCTCACATTCCTACAGCATGCTATAACACTAAACTGAAATCCTCATTTACAAGATCCCTTTCCTCAACTTTGTCTTCCCACAGGTCATAGATTTATCTCTTTACACTCCTACAGATTATTTCAGGCTCTTTGATTTAAAAAAAATCTGTTACTACATGGTGCAGGTCTACATATACTATTTATTTGAAAAAAGTTTAAAAAAAAAAGTAAAGAGAAAGAAGAAGTTGCAAGCACAGTTAGTAAAGCACTGACGTTTATGTTGATTGGTTCTTAGCAGGGGTTTTAGAACAAGGGTTGTTGAAGAATGTTTTTCGCTTTCATTGTGGTCTGGAACACATTCTAGGGTTTAATAAGAATTTGTCTTACAAGAAGGTGACTTACGCCTTTCCTGTAGCCCAGTGCTTTCTTGAACGTCAACTCAATATCAGGCTGTTCAAATGATTAGTAATAAAGGACAGATCTATTAAAATGAGAGTTTAGATCTTAATAAATAAAAACGTACACACATTCTATTCTTTTTTTTTCCGTTCTAAACCACTATAAATACAATTCTAAAAATTCCATAGGAATAAGTAGGAAGTGGGTGAGTATTTATTAAGCTCTAAATTTAAATTTTGATAAATCTGCCCCATAGTCTTTAACAGTTGATTCAGCCTTCCACCTGCATCCCTTTCCACTTGAATTAAATGAACTATGTAGACTTATGTGGATCAGATGAGAAAGCTAGGGTGATCCATCTGTAGCTTGGCCTGAATGAACATTGAACTAACGACAGCGGGAATCTGACCATTCTGGCTGTATTCATGAGTTATTAAATAAATCACATGATAAGTTATTAAATAAATCACATGATAAGTCACATGACTTGGGGCAGCTGGGAAATTGACAAAATGTCTAGCCCCATGTCAGATTTCAAAATTGAATATAAAAAAATCTGTTTGCTCTTTTGAGAAATGGATTTCAGTGCAGAATTCTATCTATCTATCTATCTATCTATCTATCTATCTATCTATCTCTATCTATGATATGTTTGTCTAAGCAGAATATTACACATTGCATTTTCCTGTGACCAGCAATATTACTGCATGATGGTGCATCAACATTAGATTAAAAGGTCTATTTGCTGTTTGATAGGGATTGGTGGGTGGGAAGTACTTTGCTGAAGTTGTAGGAATTGGGAGACAATTTTTTTACAAAACAATGGGGCAGATTTATCAATTTTTGGGTTTAATGAAAAAAAGTCACAGTTGTGAAAAAAACATGACAAAATGTACAAATGCAATTTTCTCTGATTTATTCTTGAATCACGAAAAACTCTTGAATTTTAGTAAGTAAAATGAGTATATCTATGAGAAAATAAAACATATGAGGTCTCCTTTTCAAATAACACAGAAGCACACCACTGTTAGCACAGTGATAGTAAGTTGAAACTCTGCCCATGTTAAATTGTGTCCCATTAGTGCTATTTTATTGTAATTTGTAGTGATGGGCGAATTTGGGGCATTTCGCTGCGCTGAAAAATTCATGAAACGGTGCCGGAGTCTCGTTTTTGATGCCGGCGTCAATTTTTTTGATGCCGGCGCAAATTCGCTGGCGAAAATGCACCGGCGTTCAAAAAAAAAATGGTCGCCGAATAATTCGCCCATCACTAGTAATTTGTGACCACCATAAATGACTTCAAGAAAACATTTAAAACATTTACATAACCACTAACTTTTGTCAGATTTGAATTAGATACTGTACAAAAAGCACAGCTGTTGAAAACAACTTATGGTGGCAAGTGATAAGTGATTTATTTTGTTAGCCATGGATTTGCCGCAAAATTCCACATTTCGACATTTGCTAATTTTTTCGCAAAACTGCGGCAAAAATGTTTTCGAGACAAAAAACACCCGACTTGACTTTAATGCATTTGGACAAAAAAGTCACCAACACAAAAAAAAGTCACCAAGAAAAAATGCCCATTGACTTCAATACATTTGGGGTGAGAAAAATTGTTGCTCGTGTAAAAAGTTGTCACGCATAAAAAATTTTGACGCCTGTTGACTTCAATGCATTTGCCAATTTTACTCATTTCGCTAATTTTTTACGCAGTTTTGCTAATTTTTAGCCAAAACAGGACAGGTTCATTCATCACTAATAGTGGCTCATATTTCATATTTTATTACTTCAATTATTAGAAATGTTTTGGATAATAAAATAAATAAATAAAGCTGATAGGATTGTTTTGCAACCAATATGGATTTATGCAGTTCAGTTGGAACCAGGATCAAGTTACTGTTTTATTATTATTTAGTTAAAATGTGAGATGGCATTCTTGTAATTTGGAGCTTTCTGGATAATGGGGTTCTGGTTAAGGGATCCCATACCTGTGCCCTTTTAAACAAAGCTATAGCGAAAAAGACAAAAGCTAATAGGGTTTATTCTTTAAAGTCATCACTATTGTGATTATAATTAAAAGATACAAAATTTAGTTATGCTTGCCAATTTAGATGGATTAAAGATTTTCTCTGATTAAAGCCTACTAGAGCTGCAAACTTGGTCAGATGAAGATTTTTTTAAACCTTGAGTAATCTTTCTTTGAATATCATTTCCAAGTAAATAAATGCAGAATAGCTAAGCCAAATAAAAACTCAAATGCGCGTGTTATGTCTAACATGTTCTATCCCTGATTGCATGAAAACAATCATGCACAAAACATAAATGTGCTATCTAGGTTCTGTAATCAGCAGGGCAATAAATCACACATTGGTCTCACTTCATCCACTTCTTATTGAATTTAATCGCCATTACCCTTCTTCTACCGTGGTGGCAGATAAGTGTTGTATTGCTAATATAAGTCACTGGAGTCTGACACTTGCTTGCCTCTTGATGAATGCATTAAAATAACCCAATGACCTTTGTGTTTGGATTATTATTTTCTCTATTATGTTGTCTGTTCATAATCCTCTGTAGAATCTCCCACTTCATTTGAAATATTTATCACAGTAACCTGTCTTAACATCATTACATTCTAATTTATCAGTATAAAAATATGGATAAAGACAAACATGGGAAAGGATAGAGAAATTAAGGATAAAGACATACGTAGGTAAAGAGAGCTTTAAATTGTTTTGCATTTTCATACCATGTACATACACATCACACTTTAGTATTTAAAATCTGTTGTTGTGCTTTAATTTTATTTATATTTGAGAAAATATTAGAAATATTAGAATTAGAAAATCTAGAAGTTATCGAAACAACCCATGTTACTTGATTAAGTATTTTGATTCTCTGAGGTGTAAAGACTTCTGAATAAGTACGTTGCATTTTATTCCTTACTAGTGCACTGCTCATATTATTATAAGAAAATGTATGTCATAACACTGCAAAATGTGATTTTATAGAGAAAAAATATTAACTGTATACAGAAAGGTGTCAACAAACCATGGTATCTTATTTAGCCTACACTATGTTACATTTTGGTATCTTCTATGATGGTCCCTGCCTGGGCCTGCCTGTCAGTTCACTACATTCCTGATGGATGTTTGCTCACTGATAGCTGCTGGCCTGTATGTTTTTAATTTATTTTATAGGTCCTATGTGTTTTGTTTTATTTACTATTGTAATGAACTCTTTAGCTTAGATCACCTTCCACCTTGTGTAATTTATCTGCCACATTTCTGCAGGCACTTGAAGTATTTGCTTCTGCCTTTTAACTAAAAAAGTAGACAATTTGGCAGTTATGTGTTCAGTTCCCTAAAGCCCCAGACCACCAATTTTAATTAATTTTGGCAAGCTTTTAAAGTACCGTTAAAAAATTTCAATAAAATATTAAAGGATTGTCTCTATGCACGGGTTTGGGAACATTATGGGGGTTATTTAATAAACTCTGAATGCCAAAAACCCGAAAAAATTGTGTTTCTTTAGTATTAAATCCCTGAAAAATTTTTTTTTTAGGGATTTATTAAAAAAAGGGATTTATTTAGGGATTAAAAAAGTCAGAATCAGCTCAGACCTGCCGAGGGTGCATTTCAATGGGAGAAGTTCCAAAGATGTTTTGATCTGCGCTGGGTTTCATGCAATAATCCAAATATTTTAGGGTTTTTTGGCAAAAAAATCAGAAAAAAATTTTGGGTGGAAAATCCCAAAAATTTGTACAATTCTTATTTTTTCCCTTAAAAATTATTTTTGCGTTAAAGTGTATTAATAAATAAGGTGAAAATATTGAGATAAATTCGGCTTTTGATAAATAACCCCCTAGTGTGGTGTGGTGCAATAAAAGTCTAAAACTGAGGAAAATATATGTGTGTATTTAAACTGAGTATTGTGAACCTTCGACCCTCGAAGTTAAATACTTCGACTATCGAAGTCGAAGGATTTAGCGCTATTCGTTTGATGAAACGATCGAAGGCATAATCGTTCGATCAAACAATTAAATCCTTCAAATCGAACAATTAGAAGGATTTTAATCCATCGATCGAACAAAATTCCTTCAATCAGAAATTGCCTAGAAAGCCAATGGGGACCTTCCCCATAGGCTAACATTGATGCTCGGTAGGTTTTAGGTGGCGAAGTAGGAGGTCTAAGTTTTTTTTTAAAGAGACAGTACTTCGACTATCGAATGGTCGAATAGTCGAACGATTTTTAGTTCGAATCGTTCGATTCAAAGTCGTAGTCAAAGGTCGAAATAGCCAATTCGATGGTCGAAGTAGCCAAAAAAAAATCCAAATTCTACGTTTTTTTTTTATTATTCTAATCCTTCACTCGAGTTTAGTAAATGTGCCCCATAATCTAATATGCAAACATGACACAAATCACCATGTTTTTTTACCCACAATGCAGTGTTATTTTCTCAGAATTTTAGTGTTAACAGTGAGTAGTTGGCACAACTTCCACTCTGTTTACCCAAAGTGTCAAATTGGACAGAAGTTTGCAACTTGGCATTAACATGCACTAATGTATGATTCGTTAGATTTAGTCCTGTCTGTGTAGGTGTAACATGCAAAAGAGCTCTGGATGTAATACATTTTGCAGTGTTAATTCCAGGGTCCCCTTCCATCTATTATTGGTACATTGCATCTTATACAGCAAAGTAGTTGTAAATGGCATTTTATCAAGGTACGGAGAACTGTTCATAAAAGCAAAAAAAATGCTTCAATGGACATTTTTTTGCACTTGTGTTAATAAATGAACTTATTTATTTAATAAAATATTATTATTATTCTTCTGCAACAAAAAAGTATGGGAATAATAAAGCTTCCGGAGGATAGCAGGATGAAATAAGAAGTTAATGAAAGAAAAAGGTTTAAGAATTGCAGTGTCACCTTGTTTGAGTGCTTTTCATGGGACTATGTAATAATTATTATACTCTAATACTTTATTTAATTCATTTTAAAACCACTGGCCAACATTTCGGTCTCCATCTAAGACCTTTATCAAGATATAAAAACAACAGAATTAATAGATACTACCCAGCCACTTGCACTATCATCAGTCCTGTGACAGGAAAATAAGCCCTGTACCAAGAAGAAAAGAATAACCATTAACCTTGATTAATACAGATACACACACAGCCAGAAAAAATACATAGATTAAAAACAAATGAACACTGATTTAAAAGCACAAAATCGAACAGTGCTTTTTTAACACTGACAGCCCCGAAATATTGAATTTTTTAAGCTGGAATACTTCCTTTGGAGTAGAATTCTCCAAATTTCACAGCAATACGCACTTAAATCTTTTTATCCCTCTTTCTATTTCCAAAATGTTGGGAGTTATTGAGTTATTGAGGCTCTAAAGAATGGTTTGAAACAACTGAAAACGTCCAAGCACAACTGAGCTTTATGTTAACAATTGAAGTTTGCTATAGTTACATTCTGGACTGGACAGTTGCAACACTCTTTTTTATTTATTTAAAGGAAAACTGTACTTCCAAAATGAATACTTGAGCAACAGATAGTTTATATTAAATTAGTTACATATTAAAGAATCTGGAATATATATTTAAGTAAATATTGCTCTTTTACATCGCTTGCGTTGAACCACCATTTTGTGATGGTCTGTGTGATGTCTCAGAGATCACCTGACCAGACATACTGCAGCTCTAACTATAACAGGAAGAAGTGTTGAAGCAAAAGACACAACTCTGTATGTTAATTGGCTCATGAGACCTAACAAGTGTAGTTTGTTTGGTTTGTTTGTGTGCACTGTGAATCATACGATCCCAGGGGGCAGCCCTTATTTTTTAAAATGGCAGTTTTCTTTTTATGATTACCCAATGGCACATACTACTAATAAAGTATATTATTATGAAAATGGTTTATTTACATAAAGCAGGGTTTTACATATGAGCTGTTTTATTCAATATCTTTTTATTGAGACCTACATTGTTTGAGAGGTATAGTTTCCCTTTAAGGGGTCGTTCACATTTTTAGTATGTCATAAGGTGGCTAATTATAAGCAACCTTTAATTTGGCCTTCATTTTTTCTTTTTTATAATTTTTCTTTATTTGGAATCAGATTGCAGGTATGAACATTTCATCTGCTGGTTCCCTGTGTCAGCCAGTGTATAGGGCAGATCAGAAATAAAGAGGAGCTCTCCGCTATACTTTTTGATGTTCTGATTGTTAAAGAGGTTGTTCATCTTTAAGATAACCTTTAGTATGTTACAGAATGGCCAGTTTTAAGCTACTTTTCAATTGGTCTTCTTTATTTACTTTGTTATAGCTTTTGAGTAATTTGCCTTCTTCTGACTCTTTCCAGTTTTCAATTGGGGGTCACTGACCCCATCTAAAAAACAAATGCTCTGTAAGGTTACACACGGATTGTTATTACTACTTTCTATTACTTATCTTTCTATTCAGGCCCTCTCCTATTCATATTCCAGTCTCTTATTCTAACCAGTGCATGGTTGCTATGGTAATTGGGTCTCTAGCAACCAAATTGCTGAAATTGCAAACTGGAGAGCTGTTGAATAAA
Organism: Xenopus laevis; assembly: GCF_017654675.1. Lineage (NCBI taxonomy): Eukaryota > Metazoa > Chordata > Amphibia > Anura > Pipidae > Xenopus > Xenopus laevis. The sequence goes on along the minus strand of NC_054371.1, from coordinate 73,852,016 downwards.
ATAACTTAAAAACCACAGATAATAAAAATTAAAAATCAATTGCAAATTGTCCCAGAATATCACTCTCTGCATCATAATACAAGTTAATTAAAAGGTGACAACCCCTTTAAATGTTTTAATTCCACAGTCCTTGTTTTTTGAAAAACATAACGATAATAACCCAAATCCATTGCCTGGATGATTGCAGGATGTTTATTTCAATAACACATTTCAGTGTGTTAAAGATGACTCCTATGTGAGTTTAATTCCCCCATTTTTAGAAGACTTAGGGGGAATACAAAATGCTTTGTTAACGCAAAAAATTTCAAATCAAGGACTGCATCTCAAAGTTTGCGACCAAATTGGTTTAGCGAATGTTCGCTGTGTATGTAATAAAAATTCCCAATCGCAACCCGTTTTTTTGGGACAAAAGATTTAACGAAACTGAAGAGCAGGTGTTAAAGGTTCACAATGCATAATTAAGATTTGCAATGCAATAAAAGCCTAACGAAGAATATTACATTGCGACAGGCAAATTTTTATTTGCAAAGTTTTGCTCTTTGCAAATTGTATTACAATTCCGCCATAATATTATAGAGGTGGGGAAAATAAGTAGGCAAAATAAGTAGGCAAAATAGTCATCAACAGCATGGCAGTGAATTTCACATATTATGTGTGTATATACATATGCATGAAAGTCAATGTACAGTTGGAGCACAAGTTAGAGTCTGTGGGGGTCATTTATAAAGTTTGTGCAGCACATATTTATTCGCAAATGGTTGTTTTTTCCTGAATGCCAAAATATTGCACTGCTTTACCTGATTTTTTTTCCCATTTAGAATAGATATTTGCAAATGGCTTGCAAATCAGATGGGTGTTTGCGTGAGTGCGCCACTATGCGAGGTTGAATATTTTCTCCGCCACCAAATTCATAGTATTTGCAATTTGCGATTTTTGCTATATTTACAAAGCTCTTATAGACAGTGTGAAAAAAAGTATTTGCAGTGTGAAAAAATTCTGTTTGCACACTCAGCACACTCAGCTTTATAAATGTAACCATGTGCAGAGCAAATATATTTTAACTGTGCGAACCGCAAAGTTTATAAATGAGCCCCAATGTGTATGCATATGCATGAGTGTGTTTGAATGTGGGTGAGTATATATGTATAATACAGTAGGTATTACTGCAACTGGTAATTTCTTCTGTAAGTGTAATGAATAGTCACGAACAGACAAGTAAATAAACAGAAAAACAATTGCGCGAAGCACACTCAGCAACTTAATCATATAAGTAGTGATGGGAGTTTCACTTCGCCGAAAAATTCTCGAATTTCCAGCGAAACTTCGTGAAATGGCGCCAAATTTTTTGAGAATTTATTCGCCGGAGGCGAATCGCGGGAATTCGCCGCAAATCCGCGCCTGACGAATCAATTCACCCATAACTAAATATAAGGCCTAAAAATCTGCAGCTTACTGGAGAATTTTGCCATGATGTGAAATAATTTTGCCCATCATGACCACAAACTTCCATTTTGGACAAAATTACTTCATTGTCCCTTTGCCGGTGTGACCTCAATGCTGATACTCCAAAAAGATGAATGCATTCTAATAAGCAACCTCAACTTCACAGAAATGATTAAGAAAAACAAACAAGTATGGTATCTAATTTCTAAATCATCAAACTTTCAAAGCTCTAATGTTGCTGGATAGAATAAAGAACTTAGTCATTCTAACGACTTCACAGACTCTGCAATTTACAGTCTAGTAGTTGATGAAGTAAATGCTATTAAATGAGTGCTCTAGAAAGCATTAGCCAAATTCTCACCATCTTGTGTGATAAAGGCAACAAAAGTAATCAATAGTTATCTGATTTACTATTCCGCTAAAAACAAAATATAATTATGTTCATGCCAAATGTAGTTAAATTATAATGCATACTGTTGAAAATATCTTCTATCTGTCATATTACTATCGCCAGTTATTGGGTTTGTAGCTCTGAACAGAATATGTTAGTAATGTGATACCTGGTAACTAATGCAAATGGCAAGGGATTTCTTCTGGCACAAGCACTGCAAGTAGCACTGCAAAACAGCATTAAAAGTTAGTGCAAGGTACAGATGAGGTCTAGTTTTATTCAGTTTTACATGTCATGTGAATGTGTGATTTATTTCTTTTGTGACTATTTTGTCGAAAGTTATTTTCTCATTTCTTTTACTAAACTTTGCTTATCATATTATGAAAATATGACTGATTGTCCTTCAATAATAGTAAACCTACATTGCATTTTTCCAAAATTAGAAGATTTGATTTTTATACTGTAAAGCATATGTGAGTGTTCCCTTTAGGTTACTGTTCCAAAGTAGGAGAATTCTAGTATTAAAAGGTTATTTATCAAAGGTCAAGTTGATTTTTACCCAAAGTTTTCTAGGGTATTTTTCAGTCAAAACTCAAATTTTTGGGTTTAAAATAGCTTGAATCCAAAAATACTCCACACTGTTGAGGTCATGTAGAAGGCAATGGCAGTAGTCCCTTCAACCATTTTCAAGATGTTTGTAGTCTTCATGATGTCCAGGTACAAAAAAAACCTGACAAATCTCTAAAACTCAACCTTTGATAAACAAGCCCCAAAATTTCTGATCAACAGTAGTCAGCTAACAAGCTGATATGTATTATACAAAGCAAGTGCAGAACATGATTTAATTTCTGAAAATCATTAAGCAGCAGCAGCTAAAACTTTTTTAAAGTAAGGGCTCAAAAATTTTAAGCAGCCCTATCTTTCCCTGATTGCCCCTCCAGCTCAAGTTTTGCTCCATATCATCAAATCACATGGGGAGGCACTGTCATTTAAACATTGCATCCATGGCCAACTATGGCCTTGTTAAATGGGATTTTCATATTTTGCCAGTAATTTTGACCTCATACATAAGCCTATTGCTTGCCTCACTATTGGTTACTATGGCACCAAGTAGTTTCCAATTTTAATTTGCATAGGATAATGGAGGAATGTAATAAAAAGTTTGCCCATGTAACCTAGTTTGCCTAGTAACTCATAACAACCAATCAGATGCTTGTTTTCATACAGGCAACCAGTTAATAATACTTGCTGATTTGTTTCTATGTGTCACTTTTGAGGGATGCCATATAATATGCAGTCAGGGTCCTTTGTTTTTAGAAGCTGAGTTGCCAGCCAAGAAAGTTATATTCACTATTTTCATTTTAGGGCCTCAACAGGCCACATACTTTGGTAAATCTATATACATCTATATACATTGGGCATCAAACTGTTCAGAAGATGGATATAACAAAACAGAAATAACAAGGGTTAGTAGCTGGGCTTATAATTGTGGATGGAGTGTAATTTTGGCACTCAGTGCTTAGGCCCGGAAATGTGGCCGATTGCAGCCTTTTTTGCACTTTGCACTCTACACATTACACACTACCCTATTCCCTTTTTTGCTACTCTTTAGAAACCATAATTACTTAGTCACTAAAATCTTTACAACTACAGTTCCTTCATCTTTCCATCTACTCTGCTCTGTTAACCATTCCCTAAACGTCTCATCAAAATGTTTCTATTTTATTTGTCTCCTTCAAATCTACATTTTCTCTGATATATCAAATGGTTTAATCTGGATAATCCTTCTTATACCCTCTATATATGTTGTCCTTTCAATATGAAGAAAATAGTCCCCTCAGACAGGGCCAGTTTTACATAGCGGGCCCCCCTAGGCCCGCTGCCATTCATCACCCCTGTCCTCTGCCCTTCATTTATGCATGTGCACAAATTTTCATCAGGTTGGGAGCACTTGGGATTGGCACACATACAATTTAAAAAATCATCTCATCTCATGAGCAGCACTAGAGCTTCCAAGCCAATATGAATGTGGTTGGGCAACATGTCACCCCCCTAAAATCTTGCCGCCATAGGCCTGGGCCTTGGTGGTCTTTCCACAAATCTGGGCCTGCCAAAGAGCACGATACATCTTATGGCATCATAGTGTGTTTATAGCAGGCATGCAAGACTTTCATAAACACACTATGATGCCATATGATGTGTCATGCCTGTAGAGAAGCATCCTATAATTGTAAGACGTGCCGGAAGATTGCCAAAAACCCTTACCTTCCGCCTCATATCTTCTCGACTGCTGGTGTGCAGACGTCACGGATAGGCACTGGATTTTGAAAATTGGCGCCAAATCTTGTTTAAAAGGCCAATTTGCCATTTTGGAAGTGCCCAAGCTGGTTTCAGTTATCTGTTCTTGCCTAAGTGTCTGATTGTTATTTCTGGTTTTACTTCTGCCCAATTCCTGACTACGACTCCTGCCGCCTGCCTTGAACTCTTTGCCTGACTTCGACTACGTCTTCTCTTTTTCCATGCTGGTACCTCACCTATGAACTTGTTACGCACTTCTTGTTGACTTCCGCAGCAGAAAACCCGGGGCCCCAAAAGGGCGTCGGTGAATACCTGAACCCACAGGATTCTTCTGTGTGTCCGCAGGTACTATCGCTAAAGAAGGTTCCTGATAACGTGGTTGTTATACAATAATGCACTGAATTAAAAGGACAAATCTGTTCTTATTGTCCTTTTAATAGACTGCACGCTTTCCAGGACAGGAACAAGGTTGTATCTGGTTCATCAATCCCCATAACTTATCCTATTTCTTTATCTGTAATTAGATGCACAATCTTGTTGTATTACTTAAATGGGAGATACCAAACAATCAGTACGTGGAAGAATCAATAGACATACAAAATACTTCTGACAATGTCTCATATCTCCCCTTCCTCCACCTGTCACTGTATGCTGCTCTTCTATATTTATTCATATTTACTAAATATTTCTTAAAAATACTTATACCCTTTTTCCATCAATTTGTTTATTTTATTTGAGCTAAACAAATAGAAAATATGGGCACATTTGAAAAGCAGAACATATTTGATCTAGATAAATATGTCTATTGAAATGTATGCGCATATGTTTATCTATAACAAAATATGCAAATACAATTAAACTAATGGAACTTTGCAAGAGGAAATTTTGATGTCAAACTAGTGGGTTTTTGCTAGTAAAAAAGCAATTTCTAGACAGTCATAACTGACAACTTCATGCTATGAATGAGGATGATTGGAAGAATTTGTTCTACCCGCCTGCTCAATGTGGGAAGGACATAATAATATGTAATGTCCAGTTTTGTGTATAAACCTGGACAGTGCAACATTCACTATTTATACATCCCACTTTCCTAACACACATGCTGAGCCATAGAAATAACTTGTTTTAACAGGGACAGAAGTATGCGAGTTTTGGGGGTACTATCTTGCTATGGAAATCCGTTGGCAGCTCTGCATCTCTACTTTCATGAATTGAATTTTTGGTCAAGGTTCCTATTATGGTGCATGTGTATCTTTATTATTTTACAGATTCTTAAAATGCTTAATCACTAGAAAAGCAAACCTCAGACCTAGACAAGGTGTTCTCCTGTTATTCCTACTAAATAATCTTTATAAATGTACATGTTTGGAGGTTTTATTTCATGTTCTTATTGATCTTTACCAGTTAATAAAAAGCTTTTTTAATGCTGGGCTGTAAAAGGTTTTTACCCTCTCAGTTACACACAGCCCTTATCTATTAATTATCAATTGTAATTTGAAAGCACCTCTGCTTTAAATGAAAAATAACCTTTAAATCAATGTAGGTTAGGGATCATGTTTTTGAGTACCATTGCTTGAACCTGAGATGAGATAATATTGTCTACAGTACAATAAATTATCATTATGATTATTTTATTTAAGGTATCCCATTTCTGTGGCTTAGTGATTGCAATGTTGTTTGTTTCTGGAGCATTGACCTTGTCAGCATTTCCACGTAACAGAAAAACAGCGAGTGTAGGAAAAAATAATTTTGAATCGTATGCATTTGCTTACTTTCAGAAATATCCCTTAATGCTTTCATGACAAGGGGACTCCTTAATTTTACTCTTCGCCTTGAGATATCCCACTGGACCCCATTATTACATACCTTAATGAAACCAGGAGACAGAGATGGGTGTAAAATGACCACAGCATTTATTCACATTTTATTAAATAAATAGGACCTTGCCAGTTTAACCCAAGGCAGTATTCTAAAGCCAGAATTTAACAAGAGATCGCTACTATGCTCTGCCGCCAACACGAGAGAAGTTCAGCAGCCCTGCTGTCGGACCTGCATCTGCAGTGTGTCGATGATAGGAAATCCAATCAGGCTGCCCCCTAGCACAAGCAGTAGTAGTGTCTGTATCAATCAATCCACCGTGCAGTCACAGGAGAGAAGCTCCTTTCTCCCACTTCTAAACTTACCTGTGCAGTACTCTGGCTAGGTCCTACCGCTGCTGTGACAAATAAAACTGTTTTGAGGAAGTGGAAGGCAAAAAACCCAGCCCGAAGCCAGTACCAATTATGCTTCAAGAGGGAAAAAATTCCTTCCTGACCCCAATGGCGATCAGAAACATTCCCTGGATCAAGTGATTCACATTAATATAACATAAATAAATACAATACAGACTCTCACAATTATAATGTGTAAAGATACAGAAACCACAATATAACAGCGCTTTCATGAAAAGATCCATATTCAGTTATTAATAGATAACATGAGAACATAAAGTAGAAAACTCTTGACATTTCACAAAATTTGCAATATGGGGGAGGGTGGGTGGGATGTTTCTACCTGCTCAGAAGATAAGGAAGTTAACTGCTTCTTCCCCTGACATCACATCCCTCTCTTACTCCGCCCCTGGGCCTGGTCATCTCCTGCTTTAACTCATTCCTTCTCACCTAAACACAGCTACATATGATTCTGCACATCTCTGACCTAGATCAGTAAAATTTGGCTGCTGGTCATTCGGATCCCTTGTCATGCAGCCCCTGCGCTTATAACTCCAGGGCTTTCCTTTCCTCGTCTTGGCTTGAGTCATTTTTTTTAGCCTCCAACTTTTTCTTTCTAACCCTGCCATCTTGTCGTGGGTAGGGAATTTTGAGTTATAGCCATCTGTAATGGAGGGATAGGGCCAAAGGAGACTTTTAGAAGCAGAATACTTGCCATCCCTGTTATTCATTTTTGTACATTTGTTTTTATTAGGTTTTACAGTTTGATACATCTTGGGGGGTGAGAGTGTAGGGTGATTGTTTCCTCAGTTTGTGATTCGGGTATTTACCTTGTTCTGTCAGAAGTGGGTTGTTTCTCAGGGGTACCATGTTGAAATATTTGAACTGTTAGACATTTGCGAGTATCTGGGAGGGAAGACAAAAGGGTAGAGGCAGGCAGCAGACAGAATAAATAGGAATCAAAGCCAAAGTCAAACCAGAAGATCAAGAGGAGTAGCCACAGTCAAGCTGGTCTAAACAGGAATTCAGCCCAAAGAAACTCTTAGCACAGGACTACATGGCCGATTCCGCCGCAATCCGACGCGCTGACGCCCATAGATTTTGGCGGCGAATTTTTGGAGAAACAAAATAGTTCAAATTCGCCCATCCCTACTTTTTACCTAAGTTTGACTTTCTTGCAGCAAACACTTCAAATTCAAATACAAGTTTCTATAACTTCTATAATTCTATAATTTCTGAGATTGATTAAAAGATTGATTAAGCACAAAAAAAATTGGCATCGAACGGCTGGCAACAGATTTATTAAAAATGATGGGTAGATCATGATTTCACTGTGTTTCCGTTGTTAAATAAGCACACATTCCCAAAGTTTTTCCAAATTGGAAAAAAACCCTGACAATTTGATAATTTGATACTTGATAAATCCTGGTTGCTGACACTCTCAGCCTTCAAAAAGATCTGTTTAGCGAATACTTGCCTAACAAACTGCCTAAAACCAGGGCCGGGCCAAGACAGCTGGGTGCCCAAGGCAACCCGGCAGCCCTCTTCGCCCCCTTGCGCACAGGACTTCGGCAGCCCTCTTCTGCCTACCCCTAGTTCCGGCCCTGCCTAAAACTACTAATATCTCAGAACCTAGAGAATTAATGTAAATTGCAAAAGTGCCCAGAGTCGGAGTAAGCTTACATCAATTTATCTTTTTTAGTTTTGAAATTTAAAAAAAATATGTGTATATGTTAATTATCAATGTATATTTAGTGATGGGAGAATTTATTCGTGAAACCGCCGCAAAAATTCGCCCATCACTATCTATATTCCCTAAACCACATATTTTATTATTAAATATGTTTTACAGAACAGATACAATGTACTTATTTCAGCCTTGTCCAACCTTCTATATTAAAGTTTAGAAGTAGGCCATAATTAATTGTAATTTCAAGTAGATTACAGAGGTCAGGTAAATTCTTTGTGCCATGGTACTTTTGATAATTATTTTAATGGATGCAAAGTGCAAGAATTCATTTTGATTCAAGAGCTATTTCAGTCTATTCAGATTTCTTTTTAATGTTAGAAACATTGAATTGTAATTTAGATGGCTCATGTTATTTGCAAGTTGAAGCCTTTCCATCAATTTATATTAGTAGCACTTTGGCTACCCTAAATTATTGTAATCTTTTATTTATCCATCTAATCTGTGATTCCTGCATTCAACACTAGATTTGCTTTAGTCAAGTACAAAAATTATTTCTCACGTACTATTATTATTTAAATAGCTTCTCTATATAATACATCTCCTCAATCTTTCCTAGTGTGAATTGATGGTGCCAGATTGTGAATGAATGTGATGATAATGTCATGATGACTGCAAGAGGTCATTAACGTTAGAGTACATAATGTCCTTGTAGACAGCAGGCTCTACATTTTAAAAGTTATGGCATTATGATGTGATTTACATGGCAGAAAACTCTACTAGAACCAAATACTGTATATATTTCAGCTTTAAATTCCCTACTTCTATATTAAAAGGCAATATATACCAAAATATTTGTGTTAACACTGAATTCATAGGAGGCCCTAAAGCGATGCACCTCTAAGCCGTATGGCTAGTGATGAGCGAATCTGTCCCATTCTGCTGAAAAATTTGCAAAAAGGCAAAAAATTTGCAAAATGCTTTTAAGTCAATGGGCGTCAACATATTTTTGACGTGCGTCCATTTTTTATGCGTGCAACAATTTTTCTCGCTCCAAATGCAATAAAGTCAATGGCCATTTTTTCTTCTGGTGACTTTTTTGGTCCAAATGCATTAAGTCAAAGGGCATTTTTCTTATGGCGACTTTTTGTCCAAATCAATTAGTCAATGGGCGTTTTTTTGTCGTGGCAAATTTTTGGTGTAGTTTCACGAAAATTAGCAGATGGCGAAATGCGGAATTACACCTTGAATCAATGGCTGGCTAAAACATTCGCTCATCACTACATATGACCCTATTTTGTGCACTTTGCACCTTGCCTAACAATTAAACAAATAAAATACTGGTAGTGCATGAATGGAAAACCATAACCAACTGTAGCTATTATAATCAGAAAATCAATCAAGGAGGAATCATTTTCCAAAGTACCCACCTTCAATTTAAGCCACGGTCTATAACTTCTTTCTGTATTGGAACATTAATTAACTATTTTAATAGAGCAAAACACTGCAAGCCTAACAAGTTACTTAAATTAAAAGTGCGTTAAGAAAATTTGATCCTCTGCCAGAAAAGAAATCCACAACTTTTCAAAGTGTATTTGACATTATTTAATTAATGCTGAATAGCACATTCCTTTTTCAAGCTTCATTGCACTAATAATTTGAAGACAATGCTATTAGCATTAATCACAGGCTGTCTGTAGTGTTGTTTCTACCAGCTGCCTATTGATACAAAAAGAGTTATTTTTAGGCTTCAATGTCTGTAATGTAGATTTTAGTACAGTATGACCTATTTCACTAATATCATTTGCCAAAACTGCATTTCTTCCTACATGATTTGCCATTAGCTTGTAACCTAACTATAGAGCTTTTAACTTTCCTTAACATCTACATCTACATTGTTGTACAAGTATTGATTTTAGAAAAAAAATCTTTAGAAATATTTAATGTTTACAACATAGACTGTTTCGCCGACGGTGAATAAACTCGTGAAGATCCTGCGAAAATTCACCGGCGACAAATTTTTTATGAAGCACGTCTAAAAAGTTGCATGCGTCAAAATCGCTGCACGTCAACACTGCTCGCGCCAATTTTCGAGTTTCACAAATTTTTCCATTTCATGAATTTTGTGGGAAATTTACGAATTTTTCAGCGAAGTGAAACGGGAGAAATTTGCTCATCACTAATCATATAGGGGGCAAATTTACTCAAGGTTGAATATCGAGGGTTAATTAACTGTCGAAGTTAAATCCTTCGACTTAAAAATATCGAAGTCGAAGGATTTAGCGATATTCGTTCAATCGAACGATTAAATCCTTCGAATCGAACGATTCAAAGGATTTTAATCCATCGATCGAACGATTTTTGTTCAACCAAAAAAAGCTATGGGGACCTTCCCCATAGACTAACATTGACTTCGGTAGCTTTTAGGAGGCGAACTAGGCAGTCAACGTTTTTCCTTAAAGAGACAGTACTATCGAATAGTCGAATAGTCGAAAGATTTTTAGTCGTAGCCGAAGGTTCGAAGTAGCCCATTCGATGGTCGAAGTAGCCATAAAAAACATTCGAAATTCAACGTTTTTTTTTCCTCTGTTCCTTCACTCGAGCTAAGTAAATGGGCCCCATAGTAGCAAATGCTCCCTCCAGTCTGATCCATTGACCATTATAGACCAGAGGCTGCTAAAATTGTTCATAGGAATAAGTTATATGTAGCATTTAGTGAAAAAGTTCGGCATGATCAGTTACACTGCAAATTTCCGTGTTTCGTCTGGGATGAAAAGTTTCACAAAACTGTGGAAAAATCTTGCCATCCGTTTAGTGTCGCTCGTCAAAAAATCACAGAAAAAGTTGTGTGCCATAAAAAATGTAACAACCTTTGGCTGTTTTGCAAATTTTTTCTCAGTTTTGCAAATTTTTCGATGAAGTGAAACATCACAAATTCGCTAATCACTAGTTATTTGCCAAACTCTCACAGTCTTACGATATAACATTGAGCAATTGAAGTTTTACGAATTATGATATTGTGTGTGTGTGTATATATATATATATATATTTAATAGCATATCATTTCACACTCCAACATGTCCAACATGTCCTAATACATTTAAAATTAGATGTATTACTTTAATGTTTGCCATTGTTTTGTCTCATGCCATCTAAAAGGTTAAAGGATACCACGCTTATTGTTGTGTCTGAATTTCCAACTTGCTAATTATATTAGCGATATTATTAAAAAGTGTGTCTTGGAACAACTTTCATGGAGGGCAAAATTTATGCTAAAAGGTCTAGCACTCTGGGGGTAGGAGTGTCTGTTAGGAGGTTATTTATCAAACGTCAAGTTGTGTTTTTCCCAAAAAAAATTAGTTTTTTCGAGGGAAGTCTCAGAATTTTTTTTTTTTTTTAAAAAATGTATTATTCCCTAGAGCTGCAAAAAGCTTGAATCCAAAAATACTCCAGATAAAACCTGTCGAGGTCATGTAGAAGTCAATGGCAGAGGTCCCTTGGACCATTTGAAGATGCTTTTAGCCTTCAGTTTTTTTTTGGTGGTTTAAGCTCAAAAACTCAATCAAATCGAGCTATATATGTTTTTTTTATGATAACATGATCAATTTGAGCATTTGCGTTTTTCCATCGATTAAGTTAGAGTTTTTTTCATAAATAAGCAAACATTCGAGTTGTAAGTTTGAGGTTCAAAAAACCACATAAACCTCACAAACTGGACCTTTGATAAATAACCCCCTTAGTGGGGAATTTCCTCCGTCTGTACTAATTTGTTTACATAAGACTTTGACCAGGATTGCTACAATAATAAGATGTATATAGAAATATTACATGCATTGCAATATCCAGAAATGATAATATATTTCACATCAAAATTCAGTATTTCAGAGATAATAGCACATGATTTTAGAGAATTTTAAAAAAACTATTTATAAATCTGGGAACCAAAATTAGTTGATAGGGTGTGAAATGCAATCTGAATTGTTGCAAGAAAGAAGAGTTTTAAGGTTCCAAATTCTATTTGACATTTAATTGGTACTGAATAGCACATTTAGTTTTTAACTTTGTTGAATCTATTAATTTGAAGGCAGTATTATTAGCACTAATCACAACTTGTCAGTGGTGTTGTACCTATATAACACATTCTACCAGCTGGCAACTGTTATTAGCAAAAAAGTATATTTTTAGATTGCTGTGAATATATAAAACAGAAAATTCTTTTAAGTATCACTCGTACATTTTGACAAAAATGGAATATAGATAAATTTAAAAGTCAAGAACTTTTATGATATATTCATAAAAGAAGTGCATCTAATGCCTTGATTAAAATTTACAATACCATGTGTCATTTTATAAACACCAGCACAGGGTATGAGGGCCATACTCACCCTTTCTCAAGTGACACAGTGCAAGTCCAGACTACTCTCTTAAATATGCATAAAAATTGCCCTCCATGTACAACTTATAGAGTTAACAATCAACAATAACCATAACAGAACATAGGAATGTATTGCAATTCCCTTATTCACATATAGGGGCATATTTATCAAGGGTCGAATTTCGAAATGAAAAAACTTCGAAACTCTAATTCAAAAAGACCAACCGAAATTAAGTAGAAGTTTTTTTTTTTTTGGTCGAATAGTTCTGTTTTTGATCAAATAGGTCCATATTTGGGCAAATTCTAATGGTACGAATCGAAGGAATAGCGCATTCAATCGAATTCGATTAGTTTTTCCCAAAAAAAACTTTGATTTTTCAAAATTCACCAATTGATCCAAATAGGTTTTAGAAGATCCCCCATAGGCTAAAAAAGCAATTCGGCAGATTTTAGATGGCGAACGGTCAAAGTCGAATAGTACAAGATATAGTACATGATATTCGGATTTTTTTGAAATTCAAATCGAATTTGGACTATTCTCTAGGCGAAGTATATTCATTCGAAAATTCACCTCGACCTTTGATAAATCTAGCCCCATAAAGTGCTGGCAAGGTATGGCAAGGTAGTACCTAGGATATGAAGTTATGGTGCACAGGTTGGGTTTGATTATAATGTTTAGGAACTGCTTTATATAAATATGTAAACCTTTAAAAAAAACAAAAAACAAACAAGAGGCTAGAAAAAAGGTGACATAGGTTGAAGTAGTTTTTCAAATTAAGGATACTCAATTTTCATATATATATATATATATATATATATATATATATATATATATATATATATATATATATATATATATATATATATATACACAGGATGGTTGGAACAGATAATAGTAGCTAGTACATACTACCCCACATACCCCACCTTACGCGTTTCGCACCCTCCGGCGCTTAGTCATAGGTGTATGACCTATGACTAAGCGCCGGAGGGTGCGAAACGCGTAAGGTGGGGTATGTGGGGTAGTATGTACTAGCTACTATTTTAATGTGAATAACAATAAATTTATATTTTTTACTGGAAGAAGCCTTGGGACTTATATCATTTTTGATATAAACTTTTTTGTAGTTGAATGCCTTTCTGAACTGGGGCGAGTCCCTTGGGCCTGGCTGATTAACTATATGGACTCCCGATTTTGAATTGAAATATATTTCAAAATTGAAATTTGTTCTGTTTCAATTCTCAGATTTGTTTGTAAAGTGACTGTGTACTTACAGTATTACCTTGCTGCATTAGTTAGTTTTGTTTCAATCACCATGCTTGATATTTCACATAAAGATTTTATTTTCAGATGCACTTTATTTTATTATCTTTCTTTACTGACAGCTTAAACTGTTGCTAGTGATGGGCGAATTTATTCGCCAGGCGCGAATTCATTGAGAATTTGCGCGATTCGCCACAGGCGAATACATTTGCGAAACGCCCGCGAAGATTCGCCAGCGTCAAAAAAAAATGGACGCCGCAGTAAAAAAAAGGGACGCCGGCATCAAAAACAAGACGCCGGCAACGCTTCCAAAATTTTTCGCACCGGCACCGCTGCGCAAATTCGCCCATCACTAATTGTTGCCCAATATGTTTTTGTCCCTTATTTATCTGTCAATCACTCATCTGTCAATAGCCCTAAAAATACACTAGGTACTTAATGGTAAACCTGTGATGAGCATTATGTAAGGATTGACTGACAGGAGCCTACAGGTATGTACTGTATAACTTTACATTTTAATGTGGAAAAAAGTGCACACACCTCTGCAGAGAGATTTTAAAAGCAGCAATAAACAAGTCCAGGTTCAGACCAAAAGTCAAGGGCAGGCAGCAGACAAAGAGTTTTAGGAACAGGCCAAAGGTCAGGACGGGCAGAGTACATGCAAAGTTAAAAAAACAGCTGAGTTCAATACTGGGAGATTAATATCAAAGGGAACAAGGCCCAGACAGGAACAAGAAGAGTTTACCAGATTCAGAAACAGGAACAGGAACGAGAAGAGGTCATTGTCATGACACAAGGCTTGGAGTTAGCAGGAAGGCCAATAATCCAGCACTGGGGTATGTGGCCCTCGGATGAGCAATTGCCTGCAGCTGGATAGAGGATGTGGACTAGGGAAAACTGACACAGACGCAGCAAAACAAAAGGCATCAGGCATCAGGCAGGATCAGGCTGCCACCACACTGCCTCCTGTGGCTCAAGCAGGAGGAGCAGAGCCTGGAATGTAACAGGTCTCTGGTTCAAACCAGGGAATTCCTGACACATTAATGCACTTTTCAACATGTTATGGCTTAAAACTTGCTATATGGGTAAGTCTAGTATATTTCTGAAAATAGTTTTGAATTTCGTGAATTTATTGTTTTGAGTTTTTGTGAATTTAGTAATTACAAAGCAGATTTTCTTGTTGCATGTTGAGCATTCTACTGCTTGTTGCCATCAATAATAATAATTTAAGTAGAACTAAACATAAAAAATTCCTGCTCAACTGTTCTCCAAAGGCCTCCCTCACCTCTTCCTCACCTCACAATCTATAACATAGAAAAGTGCTTTTATTTAAAAATAGAAAATATGCAGAACAGTGCAGTAGAGTTCAAAGGTGTCATCTTCAGTCCCTTACTATCCTGTTCATGTCTCTTCACTAAAACGAGCCTACTAGAGCATGTGCAGTTGGAGCTAGTCCGAGTTCAGCTGTGCATGCTCAGGTAAGCTCCATGTCAGTGAACTGCCAGATAAGGACCATAATGGACTGAAGACAGCACCTGTGAAATCTGCTGCACTGCTCTACTTTTTTATCTCAGGTTTTTAAATAGAAGACTTTATATTACATGTGCAGTTGAGGCAGTTAAGAGGGCTTTTGTATGTATGTTTAAGGAACATGTGATTCTCCTAGATCTACTGTACAAAGGAGCTGCAAGTGCAACAGAGAGTGCATTAAGTTGAAGTGTATATGCAGAATAATGGTCATATGTTGTAGTGTCCAATAGTCTCCAATAGAAACTTATTTTAGAATTTAGAACTACCCCTTTAAGGCCGTGCATTTGCCATTTTCTAGGAAAAAACATCTACTGTATATTGCTTTCTGTAGATTCCTTCTGCAGTTTGTCATTTTTTGATGTTATATAGTGAACTGTAAAAGTCTGAAAAGGTCTGGGCTTAGTATTGATTATTTTCTTTTGATGTTATTCTATGATATATTAAATGTTATCATTAAATTCTCTAGCCCTTAATTGCCTACATAAAAGAAATTCTCGTTGGTTACCTTTGCCGTAATACTATATTTCAGTCACCTTAAGGTGCATTGCATTTCAAGTGCTGCTTTTTTCTTTTTTTAACCTTTTCAAAAAATGATCAAGAACTCATGGTAGCTTTGCAGACTCACTATTGACTGGGTATGAAGATACGTAGAAAAAAAAAGTACAGATTTGACAAGTGGATTACTGATTGCTTTCATAAAGATAGTCCAAATTGTTAAAGAGAGGAAAGAAAAAAAACCCTTAACTTGTGATTGTGTTAAAATGACCCTAACAATTTTAACTCATTCACAAAATAATAATTTCTTTTCTTTCCTCTCTTTAATTTCCTTAGTGGTTGTAGCGTCAAAAGGTTAGGGATTATTTTTGTAAAAACATTTTTGGGAGTATTAGTTCCCCTTTCCCTTCTCCAAATCAAATTAATCTTTTATAAATTGGGCATATCATGAAATCTGATATGATGCTGCTTCCTCTTTGTAAATGACATGATAACCTCTACATACAACATGATAAACACATAGCCCCATGATAACCAGCTTTTAAGGAAATTGCTGCAGATTTGGTCCAAGAGCAGATATGCATAGCTATCGTCTGTCAAATGCCTATACACCATCCCCCCTACTTGTATATTCTTCCTTATCACCCAGCAGTCTAGTCAGGGATGTACAATATATGATGCACAATATGTCATGTTATATGTCCATGCCTTAGTACAATATGACAGGAGCTTCTAAGGATTTATTCAGAAATGACGCCCCACATCTGATACAATAAATATGTATGTATCATAAAGTGAATACAAATATGTTTCTAAACCTGTATTTTGACACGGTATTGTTACATGTTCTTGTTGGGTTGAAAAAAGACAAGTTCAGCCCCTCAACCCCAGTGCACATGTATCACATACTGTACATAAACATATATCAATACCTATAAGAAAACTGTAGATCTTAAGTTCACTATAGCCTTGGATATTGTGCTTGTTCAAGAAATGATTCAAGCCACTCATAAAGACATTAATAGGATCTGCCATCACAATATCACCAGGTAGGGCATTCCACCTCACTGTTCCTCTAAAGGAGTGGCCTCTCCTTCTTTGATCTTTTCTAATGGAGAAAATATCCCCCACTATTTGTATATAATGTATATATAATGCATTTGTAAAGAGTACTCATGCCCCCTCACAAGCGCCTTTTTCCAGAGAAAACAACCCTACCAATAGCCAAATTCTTTTCAATTAAAATACTCCCAACATGCTAACATTTGGTGTTTGGGTTGCCACCATCCCCTGTACTGAAAGCTGGCCGGGGGGGATGGTGGAGGTGATGTCACGGGGACTGGGATGATGCCGTCATGGGGGCAGGACTATGATATGGCACTTGCCAATTAGTCGCGTCAACATAGGAGAGTCGTAGGAAAACTGGGCAGGCAGTTTTGACCCTTGCAGCCCTTCTGAAAGCTTATCAACAATGAAACTTATTTGCCAGTTTGCTGCCAAGTTTTCCAATTCAGTTAAATTGCTCTGTAAAGTGGCAGCATCCTGCATGGAAACTATCGTTTTGCACAATTTAGAATCATCAGCAAAGTCTGAGACAGTTCTTGCCCTCCTCAAGGTCATTAAGAAGTAAAAGTAAAACAAGTAAAAAGCAAAGGGCCAACGACAAAACCCTGTGGTACTCCACTAACAACACTATTTATAATCGATCCTTCAGCCAGTTCTCTATCAAAGTACAAATGCCTGGAAAGCTGCAGTGTCAGAAGGCACTGGCCAGCCCTGTCCCACTGGCCAGCCCTGTCCTTACCACCTGCTTTTTTTGTACAGTAAACAGTGCCAGGAGGTCTTAAAACTCCTATGGTATTTAAAATATTTAATACAATTTCCTTGGTTGCATTATACAGGATATTTACTGGATTTCATAGTAAACACAATCCTCTTTCAGATTTAGTTATAGAATTAATGTGTAAAAATGTATACAATTGACTCTTCATAAAATATCTAAAACCCGGTCTACTGTGATTTGTAAAGGTTTTCTAGTAAGTGTCTTATGTAGTCATTAC
Source organism: Xenopus laevis (assembly GCF_017654675.1). Lineage (NCBI taxonomy): Eukaryota > Metazoa > Chordata > Amphibia > Anura > Pipidae > Xenopus > Xenopus laevis. Next base: position 73,834,263 of record NC_054371.1, on the reverse strand, counting down.
AGCACACTGACTGTTACAGAAATGATAATGCAATCATTATAATAAGAGACAGCTATTTATAATTTAGAGATTTGATTACACTTTAATGCACCATTCCAACCAGCAGCATTAAAGTGGGTTTGGTAAAATGTCATATTTGAATCAACAACAAGTATATTATGAATTAAAGAAAGGCTGCTTAAAGATTGTAATTTTATTGCCTTAATATTTTTTCTGATAAATGGTGGAACATATAGCATATAACACAGAGACTTTAAGCACACGAATTATCAACAAATATTTCTGGTTTGCTAAAAGTTAACTTAGTAATAGGAAGGGAAACCTTTGGCTTGTACCAACTTGCTTACATTTAAACTTGTAAATGTTACCATTAATTAGGACCAAGCCCATTTATAAGTAGGGATGTCGCGGACTGTTCGCTTGCGAACTAATTCGCGCGAACATCGACTGTTCGCGTCCGCCGAATGTTCGCGAACGTCGCGCGACGTTCGCCAATTTGGGTTCGCCTTAGCTGGCGCTTATTTTTGACCTCTCACCCCAGACCAGCAGATACATGGCAGCCAATCAGGAAGCTCTCCCTCCTGGACCACCCCTACACCCCCTGGACCACTCTCCTTCCATATATAAACTGAAGCCCTGCAGCGCTTTTTCATTCTGCCTGTGTGTGCTTGGAAGAGCTAGTGTAGGGAGAGAGCTGGTTAGTGATTTGAGGGACAGTTGATAGTAACTTTGCTGGCTAGTAATCTACTTGATACTGCTCTGTATTGTAGGGACAGAACTCTGCAGGGATTTGAGGGACATTTTAGGTTAGGTAGCTTTGCTGGCTAGTAATCTACCTTCTACTGCAGTGCTCTGTATGTAGCTGCTGTGGGCAGCTGTCCTGCTGCTGATCTCTCATCTGCTGCCTGCTGCCTGTAACCCAATAGTCCTTGTAAGGACTGCTTTTATTTTCTTTTTTGTTTTTTTACTTTGCTACTATAAGAGCCCAGTGCTATTAGTCTAGCTGTGTTGGGGAGTGGGACTGGTGTGCTGCTCCTCCTAGTAGTTCACCACTACCAGCACCAACCAGAGTCAAAATTGTTACAAAGTATCTTATTTGCACCTGTTAGCTGTTCTGAGCTCTTTGCCAAAAGCTAATTAAGTTAGCTGTTCAGTTCAGAGAAAAGAGGGACTTTCCAGTACAAAAGAGGGACAGGGGGTTGAGTGGTCAAAAGAGGGACAGTTGGGAGGTATGCAAGTGCCACCTAGCTGTGTGAGCTTTTTCACATTCTGTCTAAATAACAATAATAATTCTGTGTCCGTAAACATCACCTGAGTGATACAGCAGCAATAATATATTCCGTATCCACTACTGTATACGTTGCCCTTGCAGGCATTGTTTGCCCAGTCTTTAACCAAGTGCCACCTCGCTGTGTGAGCTTTTTCACATTCCGTGTCCAGAAACATCACCTGAGTGACGTAGTGTGATTTCTGCCCTTTACAGCACAAAACGCAGCGCTGTGTCAACAATGTATTTTTCAGATACATTTTTGCCCTTGATCCCCCTCTGGCATGCCACTGTCCAGGTCGTTGCACCCTTTAAACAACTTTAAAATCATTTTTCTGGCCAGAAATGTCTTTTCTAGCTTTTAAAATTCGCCTTCCAATTGAAGTCTATGGGGTTCGCGACGTTCGCGAACCGTTCGCATTTTTGACGCAAGTTCGCGAATATGTTCGCGAACATTTTTTCCGCCGTTCGCTACATCCCTATTTATAAGTGATTTCTAACAGAAGTTAAACCTCCTTGTTTAATATCATATATTAAATCAGTCGAGAATATTTACCAGACATTTAGTTTGATTCAATTCAATGCATTAAATGTGGGATAAAGAAAAGATGTGTTTAACTGAAATAAATAATGCACTATTGTACCTAACTGAATTCCTTGTGATATGCAATTTATCGAATGTGAGAAACCTTCAATTTAGTGGTACTGTGTTATCTCAGTTTCCGGTTTTGACTCACGTTTTTTGCAGAAACGGTTGTTACAGTATATCTCTTTTTTTCACAAATCTTGATACGCAAAATTCTACCACTGTCTAGCATACAACATATCTCGAGTTCAGAATTTTTAAAATTTTTGATGCGGGAAATAACTTTGTTACCCTTTAAAGGGTAACACTACCTGAGATTTGTAGGAACACCTCAACCAATCAAAGGTTATTACTTCAACACCACACCCAGACATAGCAACGCTATAAAAAGGAGTTGCTGTATTAGTAGATTTGTGGGACTGGCTTTGCCCTCCACAGTGCAGGTGCTTACGTTCTCCAAGTCCGCTATTCCAGGTATAGTTGGCTTTGCAAAACATACACCCATGTGCACTCCAACAATCCACAAGACAACCATGTTAACTTAACTGTGTACAAAAACAACCTCAACTTCTCTCTTTTATTTTTTCATACTTTTCTATTTTTCCATTTTTGTGAACTTAACCATATCCTCTATATCATCTTAAAGTGTACCCCATACCAGCCAGAAAGGATCTATTCCAGCCTTCCAGGGAGACCCACATAAGATTTTTTCTGTGACTGCATTTGTACTCCATGCTGCAGGTTCTTGCATGCTCCAGGTATGTTTGGCCTTGAAAAACATACACCCCTGTGTATTCTAACAACCCACAAGACAACCATGTTAACTTGTAGCTTTCAGCAAATCCTTTCAGTCACCTTCACCTGTGTATCGTGCTCACTCTCCAGTCAGGCCACACCAGGAGACCCACAGACAATTTCAGCAAAGGTAGGTATGGATAGAGCACATAACTCACAGACTCTGCCGCAAATAAATATTTATTGAATCACAACATGTTTCGGATCACAAGGAAACTATTTTTACTGTTAGCATGTATCTGGTTGCTATGGTCAAATGGAGCCTAGTAACTAGCCAGTGTTTGGAAACAGAAATATGGCTACAAAGAAAGGCAAGTGTGAAAAAGGCATAATAACATTGAAATGTGTCCTTTAAACACAAATGTTGGTGTTGCAGTAACCCCCATTTAAAAACTGCAAATATTGTGAGAGTGAGAAATGAAATGAACATTTCCACATAAAAAAGTCATATTTTAACATTCTGAACCCTGTCTGTTTAGGTGTTTCTCTCTCTATAATCTCGGAATGATATAATCTATCAATCTAATTAAACTATGGCATCTATCCATCTATATGCCTAAATGCCCTTTTTTTTTTTTTTTTTTAGTTTTCAATAATTTTTATTGGAATTTTTCAAAAGACATTACAGTCATATAAATGACATAACTTACATCAATAACATAAATTTACATAATAAAGAACAGTTACATAAGGACCTGTTTAAACATCCTACAGAATAGGTCTATAATATTATGGTACTATAACATTATCCACACTTCTAAAATTATATAACGACAGGTAGTCACTTTACATCTACTTGTAGATCCTTCTCGAATGGGGCAAATCCTTCTGGAAAATGGGGGATTAAAACCACCCTACTGAGATTCCAGAAGTCGCATCCATATCATTCTTGTGATGCAATGTACTCTGGAAGTCTATACTCAGGGTCGGACTGGGGGGTCCGGGGCCCACCGGGACTGGTGTCCAGGGCCCCCCTCTGGCCCCCGCTACCTACTTGTTAGACGAATCCCTGCTCGGCGCCCAGGCGGCGCATCGCGCATGCGCAAACGGCGCGCGTGCGCAAACGGAAACGGCGCTTTCTTTTTTTTAAAACTGTTTGGGAGAGGGGGACTGGCCCGTCCGGGCCAGTCCGACACTGTCTATACTGATGGAAGTAATACAAATCCCTTCAAAACAATAATAGATGAATCTGAATAGGATGATATAACAATTCCATCTATTAGAACCACTCAGTGTTGAGTTATTTATCACCAATTATAATTTACCTGCTCTTGTTTTGATTCCTAAATGTAGTTGATCCTCTCAGGAACTGGGGGGTTAAAACCACCCTGCTTAGTTCCTGGGAGTCACATCTACATTTTACCTATATTGTAGTTCAATTTTGAGGGTTTTATTGGTGAAAATGTAATATGGGTCATATCAGGAAACTATAGATATGTCTAAATAAAATAAAGTAAAATCTTCCAATAGGAGTCTTCTTTCCATAAAACAACAAAACTTAACAAAAGAAAAGGGTCCAACGGGACATGCTGTCATTAACATGGTTATGATATCTGAAGATGTTACTGTTATTTTACACTCCAGCAGAGTCAGCGAGTCAAAAATTATTAGTGAGAGGTGAGTATGCAATATATTTAAACATCTGATAGCTTAGACTCCGGATAAATCGAAGGCCATAGACTTGCCCTTTTTTGATAAGCCTGAAGATCATCACATCTAATAGCCCAAGATCTTTCAGCTTTAAGATTAAAATCCACTTTTTTAAGAATTTCTTAAATTGTTGGTATAACAGAAGATTTCCAATTTTCAACAATAAGCATTCTAGTAACAATGAATATGTGGTTATAAACCAGTCTCTCCCTAGGGGGCAAGTCCATAGTCTTTAGATGCAACAAAGCCATACCTGGGGGTATCTGAGTAAGTGACACGGGTAATTGTTCAAGGAATTTTTCCAATTCTTCCCAAATTTTTTGTATCCTTGGGCAGAGCCAGAAAATGTGCATCAAAGAACCCGCTTGATTACAGTTCCTCCAACATAATGGGGATGTTTTATTATCAAATTTGGCTATTTTTTCAGGTGTCATCTACCATTGCCAGGTCATTTTAATGAAATTTTCATGGTGGGAAACACAATGTGTTGTTTTCTTTAATAGTTTGAGTGCTAATTCCCAGTCTTCCTGGTCAATATCAACCTGCAAGAACTCCTGCCATCTCCTGAGCTGCCATTTAGGGGTATCATCTTTCAGATATAACAATGCTCTATAAAATATTGTGGTTCCTTTAGTTTTATTGTCCTGGGGATTGAGTAATTTGGGGTGTAAGAGATATAGGGTTAGAAGGGTGTTTTGTTAAAAATTTGTGTATTCTGAGATATTTAGGTTTATCAGATTCAGGGATGTTATATAAAGATACAAGTTCCTCAAAAGGTTTTATTTCTAATCCTACTAATAAGTCATCAATTGTTTTTATACCCTGATCTATCCAATTGTCTAGTGATACATTTTTGAAAGCATTAGATAAGTTAATCAAATGAATGGGGTTAGAGATTGCTAGTGGATCACCGCTACAAAGTTTAATCATTTCTTTCCAGATTCCTAAGGTATTTTTATCATTATTTTAAAGGGATACTGTCATGGGAAAACATGTTTTTTTTTCAAAACGCATAAGTTAATAGTGCTGCTCCAGCAGAATTCTGCACTGAAATCCATTTCTCAAAAGAGCAAACAGATTTTTTGACATTCAATTTTGAAATCTGACATGGGGCTAGACATATTGTCAATTTCCCAGCTGCCTCCAGTCAGTAATTTTATGTTCTAAAAGTTCATTTCTCCTCTTCAATAAGTTGTATATGCTCTGTTGTAGTTTATGTGTGTTGTGCAGCAGTTGTACTGAGTTAGCAGTGCAGATTAACTCAGGTTTATTTGAAGCCTCGTAAGGCACATGGTGCATCCCAAGATGGCTGCTGTATAGGGAATCTGCACCGTCTGAGCAGCACCTTGCTATCTGACTATGAATTTCTCACACACGGCAAGGAGATTGATTGTAATTACTGATGTTTAATATACATTACTTTAAATGGGTTGCCTTTTAGTTAACCTTTAGTAAGTTACAGAATGGTAATTCTAAGCAGCTTTTCAATTGGTCTTCATTATTTAGTTTTTTTAATGATTTGCCTCTTTAATGCTTTCAAACAGGGGTTACATGTAAAAAACAAATGCTCTGTAAAGCTACACATTCATTGTTATTGCTACTTTTTATTACTCATCTTTCTATTCAGACCCTCTTCTGTTCATATTCCAGTCAAATCAATGCATGGTTGCTGGGGTAATTTGGACCATAGCAACCATAATGCTGAATTTAAAGCTCAAAAACAACTCAACAACCTCAAATAACAAAAAAATGAAAACCAATTGCAGATTGTATATTGGTATCGTACATCATGTCTACATTGTTCTAAATATTAACTCCAAGATGAACAACCCCATTGACCTTATATTGTGTACTATAAAGTTTATAAAATCATGTAATATGTTTCCATGTTTACATTTTGTAATGTAGATGGGGTGGTGGCCTTGCTGTGAAAATGTATATTACAAATATGCTCTATCCATTTACGTATATTTTGCTTTATGCAAGTCTTGTAACCGCTACACAATCACTATTCTTTTTATGTTAAACCCAGTGGATTAAGATCTACAGGAGAGGTAGGCTGGTGGCCTTGCTATGTACATATGTACATAACAGTGGCAGTGTGTTTCTCTGCTGTTTTACATTGCTACAGCACCACACCATCTTAATAAAAGTTTAATCCCAGAGCATGTCTGCCTGTGCCTTATGTTCTTTCATCAGCAGCTGTGTGTCTCTATGCTGAGTGAGTGCAGGGATTTGGTAGCCATGCAGGCTTGTGCAACAAGTCTCGCAGGGTCGGACTGGGCTGGCGGGACACTGGGTAAAAACCTGGTGGACCCCGGCCCTCCAGTTCAACACTTAAGGCAAATTACACATGCAGTGAGTGAATCTCACACTAATTCTGATATTAACACCACACTACATAGGTGACACCATGCCAACACAAAATCTAGGGAAATAGTGTGTATCAAAAGAGACACTAGTTTTCATCAGTATTGTTGCATTACATGCAAGCCAGTGGGCGCCAGTGTACCCATAATTTTGCTGGAATTCTAGTGACAAAAACCACTGCAATGTATGCAAAAAAAACATGGCATTTGTATCCATGGTAAATAAGGCTTTATGAGGCTTTTAAAATTCTTAGTTTCACTGTCATTGGCTAAAAATGTGTTGCATTATTGCTGTATTTCTTTCAAGACAATACCCTGCTAATTAAGCATCTACAGTGCTTGTTCCCATTTATTCCTGTCACACAAAAGATAGGACTTTTATTAGGCAAAAGTTTGATGCTGAATAGAACAATTAATAAAGGACAGCAGCAGGGCTCGAACTAGGGGTAGGCAGAAGAGGCATCTGCCTAGAGCAGGGGGGGCACTAAGCCCCCCCCCCCTCATAGATTTTTGACGTTTTCTACATAAAGATATACTGGGACCTTTCACCTTCCAAAGCTGTATTGCTGGACTACAACTCCCACACTTCCACTCCCAATGTTTTATTCTCTATGAATTATTTATGCATTAAAACATGTTAGTCCAGCCTTGCATGATCAGTACTGTGATACATCTACCTTTCTAATACATGATGTTGTGGTGCCTTACTTTCCTGGATATTTGGCTAGCAATCACCATTCCAAAAATGAACTGCACACACACTGTATTAGATTAAATCGTTTTCAATGTATTTCCCAAAACACTGAATTTTGCTGCTATATCTATAGCCTTAATTAATGGGATGAAATCCTATTTTATCCAAAAAAGTGGGTATATGGTCCCTGTTTCATTTGAAGCCATACTATCAGAAGTCAATTCTTAAATCAGCACCAACAGACAAAACTTCCCCACATCTTTCCTGTGCCAGTGACCCCTTTAATATAAACAATCCTCTAATTAGGATCTGGTCTGCTCTACTTACAATTGCATCTACATCTACACTGCAATCATGAAACCCTAAATATATAAATAGCACTCAGAACACCCCAAATCCCTGATCACTGGGGTGGGCTCTATAGACAGCAAGAGACAGTAATAAAAAGAGAGAGATGTTTGATGAATGAATGGATGGATACATACATACATATATACGTACATACACATGTTTCCGTGGTAATACACAGCAATTGTTTTTGGAGCCAATGTTTTAACATAAATGAAAATACATTGAGAAAAACTGTGAATGTGTTGCGAGGAGTGTATATTTGATGCAAGTTTGCCCTCCACTGGAGAACTTAGTACAGGTTTAAGCAGATACTTATTGAATATTTTTTTGCTGTTTACCCATATACACGCCTAAAGAAACATCTACACAGGTTATGCATGCTGTCTTTCTGTTAAATGTGCCTTTAGCTTGAATTGTTGTTATTCATTTGTCAAGGGCAGGTTGAGAGAATTGAAAATGATCAGTTCATGCTCACAAGCCAGCTGCTCTTTACTACTGTACAGTATATACATGCATTATATTTTGCTCATGAGCTTCCATTACCAGTTGTTTTATTTCTGAATAGAAAATCAGATTTGTGAATGTTCCACATAGCAAATTTAAATTGTAATGCATTTTTTTTTATATATATTTCTTTCATAAACGGCAATAAGAGTTATCAGTATTAAAAAAGAGATATTAATGTTTTTACACTTTATATATTACGTATTGCATGTGGACAACAGGCACGATCAGTGAACCAATTTTAAGCATTTTCTTTTACCCTTCCTGAAGGAATCACTGATGACAGTAAGGTTAAGCATTGATTTCCCTGTAACAAGCATTTGCAACCAGGGAATTTCCTCTTATATTTGATCTAGATTAAACATTAGAACCAACTGGCGTGGTTTATAAAAAAATATACTAAACCTATGCATAGTGATTAAAATTCACCATTTTCTGAATTTTGTGGTGGAAAAAATATTTTAAAATACCTTTAAAGGGGTTGTTTGCCTTTACATTAACTTTTAGTATGATGTAGAGGGTGATATTATGAGACAATTTGCTGTTGGTTTTCATTTTTTATTATTTGTGGTTTTTGAGTTATTTAGCTTTTTATTCAGTGAAAAGCCAGATTGTAATGTCAGCAATCTGGTTTCTAGGGCCCAAATTACCCTAGCAACCATACATTAATTTAAACAAGAGACTGATATATGAATAGGACAGAGCCTGAATAGAAATATAAGTAATAAAAAGTAGCAATCATAATCAGTGTGTAGCCTTACACGGCATATGTTTTTGGTTGGGGTGAGTGACCCCCCCATTTGAAAACTGGAAAGAGTCAGAAAAAGCAGGCAAATAATTAAAAAACTAGAAAAAATAAAAAATAAAGACCAGTTCAGAGGTCATTTATAATATACTGAAAGCTAATTTAAAAATGAACCAGCCCTTTAAACAATTATAAATACAGGTACGGGATCCGTACTAGAAAGTTCCCAAGTACAGGAAGGCCATCTCCCAGATTATCTATGTAATATTAAAACAGTACCTAACTCGATTCTAACTAGATATAACAAGATATAATACATGTTTTGGGTTTTATTTAATGTTTAAATGATTTTTAGTACCTGCAGAGGTTACAGAAAAATCCGGAAAATCCCAGGTCCCCAGCATTCTAGATAAAAGGTCCCATACCTGCACCAACTATGCTTTACAGTACTTTGTATTAGTCAGTGTTTGCTTGATCTACCTTGAAAATTAAGTTATTTTGGTTGCCAGACAGTTGTCTGACTACATATTGTTTTCAATGCCTTCACAAATCTATATTTGGATACCACTGGATTGGGACTGGGGAAAATGTGTATTTGTGCCAGAGAGCAATGTTTAATGTTTTGGAAAGGATAGTTATTGTCGAGAGAATTATTCACTTTACAGTGTTGTGCTGATTCCTGAAACACATTCTTCTCCAGTTAAAAATGCTGCGGGGCTCTCTTAAAAAGGATTGAGGGGTGTATGCTTTTTGTTCAGAAGTTATTGCAATTATTGCAAAATATCTATATCAAATGGACAGTGCCAGAATTTAATTTGTAATACAGATAAAATAGAAACAATTAAATGTTAGGGTATATGCTATCTTGTAGTTAGAGCATGGGTCCACTACCACGTGTTAAATATAAATTTGAAACATGCACAGTCACTCACTTAGTATTTATTGTGCAATTCGTCCAAAATAATGTAAATCACATGAATTCATCATAAACTTTTTGCATATCATACCACAAGACAGTGGGGCTCATTTATCAACACTGGGCAAATTTGCCCTTGGGCAGTTACCTATAGCAACCAATCAGTGATTAGCTTTTTAAAGCCAGCTGCAAGTAGAACAATGAATGCAGCAATTTGATTGGTTGCCATGGGTTACTGCCCATGGGCAAATTTGCCCAGTGTTGATAAATGACCCCCAGTGTCTTCCCCCCCAGTCAGCCTACCTCATGTCGGCCACTCCCTCCTGACATGTTTCACGCTATTGGGCACTTCATCAGAGGTCGCTAGTATTGGTCATATCCCTTAAATACCTGCACAATTATTTTATACATGGTGCAGGGCTTCTCATTTGACCATCTATATTAAATCCTTACCACATGGTCTCTCAAACATATTAAGCCCTTCATTTTGGCAATCTGTATAAATCAATTAACCACTGCAGTCCCCTATAGGGAAATTTAGAAAAGTCAGGTTCCGGGAATATGGAATATGACTAAATTCCTAAACAATATACAATTCATTTGTTAATAATATAAAAACTCACAAAGATTGTTATTCTTGCCATTAAAAACTAAAATTATACACAATATTTGATATACAAAAAAGTTCTTATATGCTAAAAATATTCATTAACAACTCTTTGTGCTTAATACCTTATACGACAAAGTGCTAGAATGCAACCAATTTCCTAAATGTATATAAATCTTCAGTATTTCAATAATTTATAAAATATTTAAAAACAATGTCTGTAAGAAATGGTTTTGATTCAAAATGACTATTCATTCCCTCAGGTATTAATGTTCTCAATCTAAAAATCCAGTTTGATTCTAGTCTTAATTAGAGATGGGCGAATTTATTCGCCAATTAAACGAACGACCATTGACTTTAATGCGCGTCATATGTCGCCCTCGTCGGAATTACTGCCGCATTTCATTAATTTTTCAAATTTGCCCATCACTAGAATAACTAAATGGTTACATTGCCTCCACTTTTGTCATCTATACTGTCAATGCCAAACATCTTAAACTCCTGAGTAAATCACCCATGAACAAACTCAAAATGTTTAAAAATTGGATTATCTTCATCTTTATTGTTAATACCCCTTAGATGTTCACCCGCAATTGTCTTATAGTACGACCAACATATAAATCACCACATTGAGATTGCACAGCATAAACCCCATATTTTGTAAAGCAGGTTATAGTCTTTCTTATTATAAACTCCTTACAAAACGTCTGTACTTTTTTTAAATGCATACAAGTTAGAACAAAGCTTATCTTCAAAATTGCAAGGCCCTTAATTCTAATATGCTCTAAGTGTTTTACACCACACACACACACACATATTATAGTTGAGTCTCCTTTTGCAAATATAACAGCCTCTAAATGCCTCCTATAGCCTTTGATGAGTGTCTGGATTCTGGATGGCAGACCATTTGTCCATTCAAAATCTCTCCAGTTCAGTTAGATTTGATGGCTGCCGAGCATGGACAGCCTGCTTCAAATCATCCCATAGAGATTCCATGATATTCAAGTCGGGGGACTGTGACGGCCATTCCAGAATATTATACTTCTCCCTCTTCTCCCTGAAGTGTGTTTAGGGTCATTGTCTTGTTGGAATATCCAACCCCTGCATAACTTCAACTTTGTGATGATGCTGGACATTATCCTGAAGAATTTGCTGATATTGGGTTGAATTCATCCGACCCTTGACTTTAACAAGGGCCCCAGTCCGTGAACTTGCCACACAGTCCCACAGCATGATGGAACCTCCACTACATTTTACAGTAGGTAGCAGGTGTTTTTGTAAACCATGATACTGAACAATCTTTGTTTTCAGATCTGTTGAGAGTTGCTTTGAGGATCCCATGCTGTCACTCTTCAGAGGAGAGTCAAACAGAAGCACAACTTGCAATGGGCCACCTTAAATACCTTATCTCATGACTGGACACACCTGCCTATGAAGTTCAAGGTTTAACAAGATAATCCAACCAATTGTTGTCAGTTGTTGGTGTTGCCAGTAATCAGTATTGAGCAGTTACATGCATTCAAATTAGCAAAATTAAAAGGGTACCCAAACAGCCAGTTTTTCACATTTGATTTAATTTCATACAACTGAATACTGCTTCAGTAAAAATCTTTGTTCAGAAAACACCCCAGTATATATATATATATATATATATATATATATATATATATATATATAGTGAATAAAGTACCCCCTCTTGTAAAATATAAGGATATTATAAGTTACCGAGGAGTTTCATGACCATATTTTATACAGGTCATGGAACTCCAAGGTAACTTATAATATCCTCATATTTTACAACTGGGGGTACTTTATTAATTATAATACACAAATTTTAGTGAGTCATGTGACAGAAATTACATCACTACTCACCGTTTATAACTGATGACATCCCTACTCACCGTTTATAAGGATATAATTTACAAGATATTCATGGCTTTTGTGTATTATATATATATATATATATATATATATATATGTGTGTGTTTGTGTATATATATATATATATATATATATATATATATATATATATATATATATATATATATATATATATATATACAGTGTATATATACAAATACAAGAGTCCTCTGCACTCAACCCATTATCAATATATTTGAGACATTTTGTGCATACTGCTACTGAAAAATGCCTTACCCTTTAAACAAAACAGGGATTGTTTGTCCATATATTGCAATATATTTAAGATGGCCAACTACGTCAAAGTCATCCCATATCTGGCCAGTCCTATGCTCAATTTTCATCTGATTCATTAAGAATTCTATTGCTTCATTATACATTTTACAAAGGGACTAAGTTTTACCTGCAACTTACTCGCTGCTTTCAAAGTAAAACTCCCAAACTTGGCTGCGCTTTTATTAAACACCAGTGCGATCACCTGACTATAGCTGGGAAGGGTGGAGCTACAACAAGGAGCTGGTCACTGCTCCTGTATAACTTTGTTTGGGAGTTATATATATATATTTATATATATACAGTATATATATATATATATATATATATATATATATATATATATATATATATATATATATATATATATATATATATATATATATATATATATATATATATATATTTACGTATTTGTTTTGCTTATGCAATTCTTTTATGGTTGTACGTAATATATGCTTGTTTTATGCTAGCTTACTCATGTGCCTTTATTCTTCTTTATTTAAAAACACTGGCCAGCAACATAACAGGGCATGCCATTGGAAATACAATATATCATTTTATGAAACCTTGATCATACTGCACCAATTAAGCATCAACATTAAATAAAATGGAAATGCATTTAAAAAGGAGGAATTGCTGCTTGTAATGGTAAAGTTCCTTTCAGAGTCATAAACTAGAAGCATTTCTATGCAGACTGCATGCTATAGTGCTGTGCGCAAGATAGGAAAACAGCACAGCACAATTCATGTATATTTTATAAGGTTTCATGTACAAAGTATTCTTTGCTCGAGATTAAACCAATCTGGCTAACTGGGCTTTTTCCCCACTTGTAAAGTGATACTTATGTTTGCAGCAGTTAGATAGTATTTGATCATGACCATGAATATATGTTGCAGCATACTGCATTTCCTCTGTGACCCACTGCAACCCATTATTGCCTATAATTCAGCCACACACCTAATTAAATAAGATTGCACTCCCAGTCTGCAATGTCCTGTTTGTTTGACATTATGCTTATTATTTCATTCAGTTCAAGTTAACAGAAGGATTCGGTAATAGTGATGGGCGAATAAATTCGCCAGGCACGAAAATGCAGCGAATTTCTACGTTTCGCCACCAGCGAATAAATTTAGAAAACTGTGGGAAAATTCGCCGGTAAAAAATCCGCCACAAAAGAAAAAATACGTGTCAGAATAAAATTGTCGCTCGTCAAAATTATTCGGACGCCCATTGACTTTAATGCATTTGGACAAAATAGTTGCGACTTCAATGAGAACAGATTCACCCATTACTATTTGGGAAGATTCAGAATTCAAACAAACTCAGTAATTTTAGATCCACGCAAAATAAGTCCAGCTTCAAGTTTTGGATAGGGATTGGTATGGGCATAAAAAAAGAGTTCCACAACACACAGCACTACTTTATAAATGCAACCTGTTAGTTTAGGCTGTTTTTTCAGAAAATTCTGCATAAAACTAAGGGAGGAAGCCACTTCAGACTCACTGGGGCTCATTTATCAACACTGGGCAAATTTGCTCATGGGCAGTTGCCTATAGCAACCTATCAGGGATCAGCTTTTTAAAGCCAGCTGCAAGTAGAACAATGAATGCAGAAATTTGATTGGTTGCCATGGGTTACTGCCCATGGGCAAATTTGCCCAGTGTTGATAAATGACCCCCACTGTTTATAATCTACATTGCCTATCATTAAGGGTAGGATCACACAAAATGCACCAGGCTATAATTTCAAATATATGTTTCAGTGTTGGGCCAACTTAGGTAGAGTGTGCTCATTTTGCGTGCATGTGAGTCAGTGTGCGCTCCATCAGTGACGCACAGGTGGAGGGTGTTGCAAGGAATGCCGCATAGGAGCACAAGCAGGCGGCAACTGCAAAATATGCGATAGGCGGCCAGAAGAGATACTTGCCTAACACCCCCACCATGTTGCAACCTAGGCCTCTTCTGCCTACCTCTAGTTCTGGCCCTGATTTGTTTTTCAGAAAACCCAATTTTCTCCTTTAAACAAATGGTGTAAAGGAGAAGGAAAACTGTTAGCACTTGGGGGTGCCAAATGTTAGGTGCCCCCAAGTGATTGTATTGACTTACCTGAAACCCTGGAGCGGTGCTCCTATCAGCAGAAAACTACGCAATCTTCTTCAAGCTTCTTTCTTCAAATTTCCCTGAGCAAATGCATTCGCAGTAGAAACGAAAAATGGGACTTTTTAGTTAACATTCGGCTGTTTGTTCTACTGCGCTTGCGTAACCGTGCGAAGAAAGAAGAAGCAGGAAGAAGATCTCTCCTTGGTGCTCACTGGTATAACCCTGGCACGGTGCAGTTTTCTGCCGATAGGAGCACTGGCCCGGGGTTTCAGGTAAGTCAATACAATCACTTGGGAGTGCCTAACATTTGGCACCCCAAGTGCAAACAGAATATCCTTCTCCTTTAATAAAAATAATTTCTGGAACCTCATTTGTCTCTATTTACAGTAGAATGGGAATCAGCTGCAAATTAATTGGACAAAATGGAGATTTGTAAACAAACAATAGAACAACATTTTGTCAATGTGATAAATGCATAAATAGTGGTGCAGAGTTTAGCATTAGTGATGGGCGAATTTGCGCGAAACGGTGCCGGCGTCTCGTTTTTGACACCGGCGCCCGTTTTTTTGACACCGGCGCCCGTTATAGACGCCGGTGCCCGTTTTTCGCCGCCAGCAAATAAATTCGCGAAAACGCCCGCGAAAATTCAAAAAACGTGCCCCTGCGTCCTTTTTTCGAATTCGCGGCTGCCGAATAAATTCGCCCATCACTATTTAGCATTAATGGTTTTTTTGTGCTGGGGTGTTTGGATTGATTCTTGCTAGTGATGAGCAAATATTTTCACCAGGCATGGATTTGCAGCAAATTCTGCATTTCGGCATCTGCAATTATTTTTGTGGAACTGTGGCTGAAATCTGTTGAGAAAAATTTTGCGGCAACAAAAAGTCGCTCATTTACTTTAATGCATTTAGAAAAAAGTCACAGAGACAAAATTGTTGCCACAAGAAAAATGGCCATTGCCTTTAATGCATTTGGAGTGAGAAGTTTTTGGCAAAGCAAAACTGGACAGATTTGCTCATCACTAATTCTGGCCAAGGCAATATCTCAGACAGGGAAGATATGAACAATCTAAGCTTTTTCCATTCCTGACCAATTTACTGTGATGGTGATTTCTTTTATCTATAGTGATGGGCGAATTTGGGGCGTTTCGCCAAAAAATTTGTGAATTTCCAGCGAAATTTGCGTAACAATAAAAAATTCATGTCAGTTTCGCGAATTTATTCGCCGGCGGCGAATCTCGGAATTCGCCTCAAATTCGCGCCTGCCAAATAAATTTGCCCATCACTATTTATCTATGCTTTCATAGGATGTGAATCTACGTAAAGATATCCATAAACTAATATCATAAGAAAGTTGTTTTTGTAATTCCCTTTGAAAAAAAATGTGCAGCGTTTTACTTACCTTAATTATCTACTCACGTGTTAATTGAATATTGCTGCGCTCCACATGCCGTATATGAGCAATCATTTTCTTGTACAAAGCTTTCCTATGTTCTTTTCTTAATTGTGAAAACTAAGACTGTGGTTTAAAAATAAAGTTTCTTTGTTTCAGTCTCAGTTCAAGCTTCGCACAACCTTGAGTAAATCCATGATTCATTGAACAGTGCATGATTCATTAGTATTAATTTCAAACTTTTCTTAGAATATGAATTGTCATGTGTATATATTACTGTGAATGTTCTCTTATTTAATTCTCTCTTCTTTTGTTTGACCTCTATTGTATTAATAAATTATCCTCCACTATAATCAAGGGAAATTGTACTCATACATTTTTTTTTCTTTTTTGTTTGTTTGGGTTTATTGCAATGATGTCCTGTTCTAGTTATTATCCTGCCTGTTACATATTTAATGATATCAATGAACACTTACAGGAAACATAAGACAATGGTATCCTGATTTCTTTTCCAATACAGTGGAGCTAGGCCCAGTCTTACATGCTTCTCACCCTTCCATTCTATGTCTCAGATGAATGTGGTCAGACAGTCCTGAACCCGATCGACATTTGTTTAACACCTGAAATTCAGGCAGCTAAAGCTATTGCATTTAAAAATCAATTTGTCCAGAAGAAGTGTATAAAACCATGGGAGCACATATTGTATTAAATCATAGTAATGGAGATTTACAGCAAGGCACAGAGTTGAAATCTGATATTCTCAAAAAATGTTTTGTGTCATTCTTAAGCTATTTGGGATAGGAAGGATTGACCATGAGAAATAGAACTGCAGCTTAAAATACAATATATTCTCATACTCGGCAACTTATTGATAATGAGAACATAAACAATGTCAGGGATAAAACTCCCAAATGGTTACAAGGAAAGGATATGCTGAAAACATATAAACCATGATTTCCTTTGATACAACATTTTTCAATTGCAAATTCTTGAAATGTTACTGAAAACTGTTAAGTTACTGGAATGGTAGTCTTCATGTTTCTTCCCATTTGTGTAAGACCTGAAAGGAACATGTGTGTGTGTGAATGTTTAGCAAGACTTGCAGAAATCCTTTCCTCCCAGTACAGATAAGTTCTCATTGTGCTTACTATTCTGAATGAATGATGGATATTTAATTGCACTCTATGGGTTTTTTTTTCAAAAGATAATATACCTTGTACTGAAAAGTTATGATCTTCCATGTAGTGTACTGTACAAAGTACAATAGCTTATTGTGTGTGCAGAGCATGACTCTTCTACTATTTTACATTTTTAACAGACTTGATAAGAATAGTCATACTGTATGTTAAAGCAAAGAGAAAATAGTCAGAAAGCATTAGAAATATAGAAATTTTCAGCAGCCTTTTAAGGATTATTATTGTGCTGATTCAGTTAATTTAAGATGTATAGTGATGGGAGAATATATTCGCCAGGCGCAAATTTTCTTTGAATTCCTGCTATTCACGAAATCGCCGAGAAAATTCACCAGCGCAAATTAGTTAGCGTAAAAAATAAAATGGATGCCGGCGAAGATGCCGGCGCCCATCACTAATGCTGATATTATATAAAAAATAATTGCCAATGTTCATTATAGGAAATTATACTTTATTAAACATCAACAACCCACACTGAAATAGTAGGAATCTAAGAAGACTATATTACAGTTAGGTGGGTTTATATATAGTGGGGGGCTACCTTAATGCTTGCCACAGCATTGGGGATTCTCAATCATTTTAGCATCTGACATAAAAATCACGTATGATGTAAGGATAAATCTTTATCAACATGTAACAGGGATAATCTCTCTGTGCAGGAGGTATAACTGCTAATTCCTCTTATATTTGGCAAGATAATGCTAAGATGTAGGTAGTGGGTTGAAGGGATGGACAACCGCGCTTATAAGTGACAGGGGTTTAAAGCTGCACCGTTAAAATATAGTGGATCCACAGGTCCACTGGTATATGACAGAAAATTGAGCAATAGACAATGCGCTGTTGGATTGATTCACTTAAATACCTAAATTAGAAAAAGAAAAAATCCCGATAGTGTATTATCCTTGTATTCAAGGGTAGCTTCCACTACATGAATTACTCACATATGATTGTCAGATTTTGCGCATTGGAGTTCCTAGCGGCTGTGTCTTTAGATTGGTCGGTTCCAGCCGCTAGGAACTCCAATGCGCAAAATCTGACAATCATATGTGAGTAATTCATGTAGTGGAAGCTACCCTTGAATACAAGGATAATACACTATCTGGATTTTTTCTTTTTCTACTTTAGGTATTTAAGTGAATCAATCCAACAGTGCACTGTCTCTTGCTCAATGCTAAGATGTATTTGTTCTGACCACACAAAGTCTGTCAGCAAAACTCTGTGATATTCATTGATGAGAATCTAAGTAACACTATTGATTGACTGCAGCATGCTAAATATTGTTGTCAGAACAATTAATTTGACTACCAAATGACTTGCTTAGTATATTCACAGTTACATGACATCCCTGCTCAGCGGTCTTTCCATAATTTGGATCACCATACCTTAAGTCTGGTAAAAACATTTAAACATTTAGGGACAGATTTATCAAAGGTCGAATTTCGAAGTGAAATATACTTCGAAATTCGACCATCGAATGGCTATACATCGACTTCGATTATCGAAGTCAAAGTTTTTTTTACCAAATTTGACCGTTTTGCGGTCGAAGTAAAATCGTTTGATCGAACGATTACAAAAACGACTACAAAAAACGTAGAAAAATGAATTAGAAGGTCCCCATAGGCTAACATAGCACTTCGGCAGGTTTAATTTGGCGAAGTATTGAAGTCAAAGTTTTTTTAAAGAGACAGTACTTCGATTATCGAATATCTTAATATTCAAACTATTTAACTTCGAATCTAATTCAAAGTAAATTCGAAGTCGTGGTATCCTATTAGATGGTCGATGTATCCAAAAACGTACTTAGAATTTCAAATTTTTTTACTTCAAAAATTCCCTCGAATTCACTTCGACCCTTGATAAATCTGCTCCTAAATAGATTCCAGTGAAACCTCAGTTTTACATCTCCTGATTTAAAGTTGCCCCTAATTTTACATTTGTGTGGCCACTTATATTTTAAGCATAATACATTTATCAGATTTCCCATTTTCCCAAATTTTACACAATTTTTTCTGGTCTCCTGAAAAACATAACATGTCATTATATCTGTTATTATATCTTAGTTGGTATCAGCTACAAGGTACTGTTTTATTATTACAAAGAAAAAGTAAATAAGTTTTTGAATGTGAATTATTAGCTTTGTGGATAACAGGCTTCCAGATAACTAATCCCATACCTTTAGGGTCAGGGTGTAAATCATAAGTAATAATCCACTACTGAAAGAAGGAAATATGGGGTGATAAAGGTAACAATATAGAAAATATAATAACACATTGTATCTAAATTGTAGCTTTGTTGCTTTGTTACATGGTTGCATATAGGGTGGAAATCCTGCTTGTTATAGCTAGAATATGCTGTGTTTGATTAGATGTGGTTTGTTATAATATGTATGAGGTGTTGCACTATAGAGAGTTAATATTTGTAGTGTGTCTGTGTAACCATTTTTAAACCAGGTGGAAGTTGGTTGCTGGCAGCTTCTGATGAAGTGGCGGGGAGCCATGAAACGCGTCAAGCGGGCAGCCAGAATGGAGGTGTTGCTGCTGTAATTGGGTTTTAAATGACTACCAAATAAAATCTCTAAGTTTTTAACTTTTACACTGGCATCTTCGGTGCTCCATTAATTTACTTTGTCTTGGATGCATACTTGGACGCATGGGATAGCGGTGGAATGTGCAGCACGCAGAGCCAGCAGTTTGGTAAGTGAACCCACTAAATATTTTTGTGCAGGACTTTAGGGTCAGGGCACACGCTCAGATTCAGGTAGATTAGTCGCCCGGTGACAAAACTCCTCTTCTTCGGGGTGACTAATCTCCCCGAACTGCCTCCCGCTGGCTAGAATGTAAATCAAAGGCAGGATGGCACTTGGAGCACTTCGTTTTCCAAAGTCGTCCGAAGTTTCCTTGTGAGGCAACTTCGGAAACAAAGCGATCCCGCCTGCAATTTACATTCTAGCTGGCGGGAGGCAGTTCGGGGAGATTAGTCGCCCCGAAGAAGAGGAGTTTTGTCACCGGGCGACTAATCTACCTGAATCTGAGCGTGTGCCCTGACCCTAAAGTCCTGCACAAAAATATTTAATGGGTGCACTTACCGAGCTGCTGAGCGTGTGCCCTGACCCTTATTGTAATGGCAATGTAATGTTTTGTAATATTTTTAGACATTCCAATATTAACCAGATCAGGCTAAGTGAGATGAATATATTAACATGAAAATGTAGGTAAAGTATTGAATGTAATATGAATGAAACTAACGTGGAAGCCAATGGCACTAATTCTAAAATAATAAATCATTTTTTAAAGTGGTGTGGTTGTTTTATATGAATATTCTGTTTACACTGCTGCTAAAGTGGCCCATACCGAGTACTAAAAATACTGTGGCCACTGATCCACCCTTGTCTTTTTATTGTTTTGAAGACCCTTGACACAACTGATTAAAGGAAAGTTAATGTGTATCACTTTTATTGTTCCAGAGAAGATGTCAAGTATTATGTACAACTGAATGCATTGACTGTATAACTGTCATGTGAATGCAATCAGGGGTTACACCCTTCTGATAAAAGTTCTATTATTATTATTAATTTGTTTTTCATTCTTCTTTCTGTATATTGTCTTTGCCTTATCTTTCTGAAAAAAAAGAAAACCAAGTAAAGAATATGTAAAAAAAAAAAAAATACTGTGGACAAGTATGTAATAAAGAAGATACTTAACACCCTGCTGGAAGGAATAAAGGCCACTGTTTTATTAAATAATATTATAACCAAAACATTACACGTGTCAGCTGCTGAACAAGTCAGCAGGCACAAAGTGGGAACCCCTGGAAACCAGGAGTCTCCTGCCACAAAGGGGACAAGCTGAAGTCCGCCTCTTAACTAAAGTGGTGGGTGGGAGGAAAACTGCCTTCCCTAGACTCGTCTGTGACCAAGTGAAGTGGAGGAGTATTGTGAGCAAGAATTGCTGATTGCCTGTCTACGGGTAGCCAATAAGAACTAGAGCAAGATACGTAACCAAAATCTGCAGGTTTGGTCCCAGCAGGCATGGCTCACTCCCATCCAGCAGGGTATGGGTGTTGGGTGAGCATTTGACTGCTGCCAATAAGGGACTCAGAAGCTACTCAAAACAATCATCTATTTGGCAGAATGCATTTCCATATCACTGATATCTTTTTCTGCTCAAAACAATATTTTTGTTTAAAGCATGAGTAGCACCATTGGCTCCCTAATAGGACAACTGGATTGACTAGTATAACCAAACAGTGGTTAGTTGGCAAAGGGAGACTTCTGATCCTTTGAAAACACTGTGTGTGTTAAATAATGCACAAATGGGTTACTAGATCTACCTGCCTTGCAGCAAATTTAACAAAATATTACCAATATACTTACATAGTAAGTTAGGTTGAAATAATGTAGTCAGACTGACGACCGTAGCTTTCATTTGTATGAATGTTAGATAAACTGTGCAATCTTCAACACAGCGTTTTTTTGTGAATAAGCCATATGCTACCAATCTGAGAAAGCAGTATTCCTATGTAATCTAATGTCTACTCTTATGGCAATTTTAAAACACATATTATTTTGGTGAAAAATGTATGTTTTAAGTGAGAGAAACCCTTTATCCAAATTTGTTTTAAACAGTTAGCTGTCTTATTTACACGTTTTAAAGTGGAAGAATCATCCCTTATGCTAAACATAGCTTTTGGTTATAAATGTAAAAAAGGGCTCACTGGAAATTTGGGTTTTTAGTCTTCAGTGCTCTGAAATGTGCTCATTTCCCCAGCACACCCTGCCACACTAAAATGTATTAAATAGTCAATATCCAAGCTGCAGTAATTCCCTATAGCCTTCAGTTATGGCTTGTTGCTGAAGCTCAACAACACATGAAGGCTTGCAGGCTGCATTATTTTGTAAAAAAACAGCGCCCACATGTGGGTTAGACACTGAAAATAAACACATGCCAATTTATATGATACTATGCATGTCAGCAACTGAGAAGTATGCCTGGTGAATAAGATTTGCTAAGAGAAAAAGCACAAATGCCCTGCCTTTTAAAGTAAAGCTTGGCTTTCTGAAGCCACTGAATGATTGTCTTGAATTTTTATTTTAAGAAAAAACAATGAATGTTTCTTCAGGTAATTTTTAGAATGTAATTTCATTTTAGTGGCCCACGTTTGACCACCAGCTCTAACAGTCAGTTAGTCAGTACGTTTTTTAAAGGTGCCATCCTACTGAAAAGTATAGAGTTTCGATGTACACTGGTGTGACAACTGCCCACCAAACTTACTGTTATTATAGGGGAATTTTAAGTTAGGGAAAGGAAGGAGAGATACTGTGGACCCAGGGTCCCAGTACCCCCCCCCCCCCACACACACACATACACCATTAAGCCCAAGGCACATAATGCTTCTACCTACCCCTAATTCTGATGCCATGGGCAACACCACTGGTAATAAATGATGATGATGATGATATGTATCTCCAAAGTTGGTAAACACAACCCTATTCCAGTTCCCACTGACTCAAGGTAGCACACATAAGCCAGTTCAACTTGATATCCAATAAATTGGTCTTTAAACCAAATACAAGGATAATGGATAACAGCTGTGTCAGGGCCAGAACTTGGGGAAGGCTGAAGAGTCATGTGCCTTGGGCTCAATGGTGTGTGTGTGGTTGGGGTGCTGGGACCCTATGCACACAGTTCCTCTCCTTCTATTTCTCTAACTTCAATTCTCCTATAACAGTGGGTGGGGAGATGGATGAGAAAGAGAGGACTTGCTGGGAGCAATATGAGGGCAGGGCTTGCCTTGCCTGACACTGGGGGTTGTACACTACATGACTGCCTTTCTATTGCTATGCTCGTTCAGGGCAACATATTGTATTTAAGAGAGGGGTATACACTATTTATACTTAGACCTGACCAATAAATTTAATCTCACAATATCGCTATAGCTTATTTGAGGAACAACACAAAACATTGCAAGCCGTATTCACATGAGAGTGTACTACCATACTGCTTTGGGAACCCGATGCATTCATTAGTTGATACAGCCAATATGCATTCTAACCTGAATATAAAGAGCTACTTCTTAAATGAACATATTTGATATTTTCATATAACAAATTTCAGAAATGATTACAACATATCACAATACCAGCTACAGCCATTCATTTGGAAGAAAAATAAAGCAGCTTAGCTACAAGTAAACCATATAAGTGATACAGTGGCTCTGCACAATCAAGCAGCACCAAGTGATTTACTGTTACGGTAAGTGAAATGACATTGTTCAATAAATATATCTGCATCCACTTTTAATGACACACTGTTAAGATCCGTGATCATAACCTTTTCTGTAGCATAAGACTAATCCGGCTATTTAACTCCAATGCAAAACATTTGACTGACACTCTTATGTGAATTTATAATAAGTGTTCTCAGTTGTCTGTCTGTAATCTACATTAAGTGACCTCCCCAGGATTTATTTAAAGCCATTTTATTAAATCAGCCTCCAGCGATTTAGAACAGAGATGCGTAGTATCCTAATTTTTATTAATGATAAAATAATTTTGGAAACGTACCCATGCAATGCCTTAGAGGCTGATATAAAACCAAGGCAATAAACTGATTTGATAGTCCTGTATATTAAATCAGATGAGCAGCAAGCAAGTCCCCCCCACCCCCTCCTTGCTGATTAGTACAACAGATTGCGAGTGAATGTAAAACCTGTGACCTTCTTATTGCTGCCTCTCACTTCAGTAAATGCACATGGTTTGATTTGACTGACATGATCACCTAAAAAAGAGATGAACTACAGAAACTTGTCAGATTTTCCATCAGGCATTTTATAGCACCATTGATTGAAGGTGTCAGGAGGGGGCTGTGGGATACACGGCTGCCTGACTAGAACGCAGCTGGTGCATAGAATGAAGTGCCCCAACTGTATAGTGACAGATTTTGCAAATCCTTCAGGAGTCGCTAATAAATCATTGTAGATTGAGAGGAATGCAGCTGATCTCTGAATTAGCTTCTATTGGAAAGGATCCATGAGTTACATCCCACAATCTCGATGACATCACAGCAGCTCTTGGTCCTTGAGAGCCCTGATGTTGATCAGCTGAAGGAATTGGCTGCTTCTGCCAATCATAATACTGCTAGATGCCGCTCTACTTCTGGTGATAAGAGAGAAAGGAAAAGGCACGGGCAGCAGCAGCAGCAGCAGCAGTGGGGAAAAATGACTTTAGCTTTACACAAAGCCTAGCAAGGAGAGAAGAAGCAAGCAGCTGGTGTGGGTGAGATTAAATAGTTCTCACTGCATTTCTGCCGGTCTCTTAGTGCTCCCTGGTGTTATTCTGGTGTCCAAGCTAGAAAGTGCATTATAACCATGCACTAAACGTGTGAATCATTCCAGCTGGCTGAATGTTTAAGAAATTCAGGCTGAGTGTGTGCGAGAGAACGTAACAGAAAGGGCTTGGCTGTGAGAGAGTTCAGCAGCTTTGCCTACTGATGCTGAGAACTGATAGGTAGCACTAATTCTCTGAAATCCGGGACAACAGAGCTCTGCTTCAGAGAACCTACCCTGCAGTCAAGTCAAGCAAGAACCATCCAGGTAAGACACACTTTCAAAAGTACCCAAATGAATAATGAAGTCATGTCTTATACTGTAGGTTTACAGCAAACGTGCATGCTTCAGTCCTGAATCAAGAAGTCTTTTCGAGTTATGTGAGTAACAAACTCTTATGAATGGATGGAAAAGCCTATTAAATAATAGTAATGTAATAATTACAGCAAACCAAGCACAATATAGGGAAACATTGAGCAATAATTCTTTGGAAAGCAGCATAAACTCCACCTTTTGTTTGAAGCTGCTCATCCCATCATTTGAGCTCTGTCTCACTATTATAACTGAATTCTGCATGCTTGGCCATTGATAATGATGGAACAGCAAACTGTAAATGTTTTGATGCCGATGGTTTGCTAGTGGTTTTCCCTTTTGGACGCCTACTAGCTCATTCCTTCTAATTTCAAGGAACTTAATGAAGAATAATTACAAGCCATTTTACAGCAATTGCTCACAGGAATCCTTATCCAGCAGATCTGTGCATTGGTTATTTCATTCATTTATTGATCCAGTTTTTTTCATTAGAGATGGTCCTGTGATAAAGACAGATTGTTTGCTTAGCAATTTTTCTTTTATATTGCTATTTGGCAATTGCTCTTTACAGTATTGATTCGCAGTTTATATTTACATGCCACGCTGTTACAGTTTTGTGTTTGAAATGAGTCAATACGTCGATTTTTAAGAGATGCTATGAACAACACAGACACAGAAACCTAAAAGTTCCATCAAGTGAGATATTTATCATACTTGCTTCAAGCAAGAAACTTATGTGAGGTCCCAAAATGGCATTTTGCTAAATTTTTGATATTATATGGAAGGTGAAACATTGCCTAAGAATGTTCCATGTTCCAAAGTGAAACATTGCCAGAAAGCGTCCAGTATTGTAGTCTTTGCTCTAATATATAGATATAATTTGAAATAGTATGTGTTATGTATACCATGATAAACAAGGCCTTGCAGTGTCTTCATATAATCTAAAAGCTGTATTCCCCATTTTTTACTTTTGTAAAAACTCAATAAATTACTATTTGTCTGTCTAACAAGTATCTGCAAAGGAGTAAGGTGAAGTTGATGCAGTTTCTATGTTGCTCCATATATGCATTGGAGAGGCTAGTCCTTAGTAATGTCAAATAAATGATCGGAATTGTGCCTAGCACATAACAGTATTCTGACGAATAAACAGTTTATGCAAATTGCCATGATCTCCCCAACCCACCAGATAATCCAAACTGGTTGTAAAGTCTGTGCAGGAAGCAAAGAAAGTAATTCATTTATGTTTCTCCATTCTACATTTCTCTCTGAGGATGGGAAGGGTATGGCCACAAGTGTTAATTTATCTTAACACCACCATACATTTTTATATACACAGGTATGGGTGCAATTATCTGAAAACCGGTTATTCAGAAAACTCTGAATTATGGGAAGGCCCTCTCCCATAGACTCCATTTTAAGCAAATAATTCAAATATTTTAACATTCTTTCCTTTTATCTGTAATAATAAAAAAGTACCTTGTACTTGATCTTAGCTAAAATATAATTACTCCTTATTATTCCATCACAATCCTATTGGGTCTAATTAATGTTTAAAGGATTTCTTAGCAGACCTCAGATATTGAGATCCAAATTACAGAAACATCCCTTATCTGGAAAACCCAGGTCCGAGCATTTTGAATATCAGATGTTATATGTAAAAAATACATTAAAAGGAGGTCCAAGAACACTAATATGCCCAACTATTCCCCCAAATTAGCAACGTGTGCCTGTGCTAGTTGCACTTAGCACATCATGTTTAAGACATAGCACACAGCATGGTGTAAATAAGACCTATAATTAATATCTGCTTAAATCAGGTGTTAGAAGAAGGCTCTTCTTGTGCATTGTGCTTATAAGCCATCATTCTGGTACCTAGTGGATAGTAAACAAGCCAAGAGTGCCAAGTTGATGGCCATGTATATCTTTATACAAAGATATGTGTACTTGTATCATGCACATGGTTGTGCCGGATAGCATCAGATTTGTGCAATTTTTTTTGGAGCAATAGTAAGTAGGCTCACAAAGACAAATAACAGCAGTTTACTACCACTTATTAAATTTAATTAAACTCTGTTCAGTGCTCATAAAGCATCATGGTGGACCTCCTTTTCTTTTGCTTTGAAATGTCAACCTCTATAGACACTTACACCATACTGTTACAAGTACTTCACATTTATCAACTTCACTCACCTCTGCTGAAAAAAAAAATCAAAGATTGTTCATAGATAGATAGATAGATAGATAGATAGATAGATAGATAGATAGATAGATAGATAGATGATAGATAGACAGACAGACAAACAGATAATTTTAGTCTTTTTACAAAATATCATTATTATTTCATATTATAATATTGAACCTTTTTTTCCTCTGCAGTAATGCAGGACGCTATACACTATAAAGTAACAAAATATAGGCTTTACATAGTGCCTTTGTATTGTAAAATTTGAACACAACACGTCACATCATTATAATAATTATACTGTAAAAGCCACATGCACTGTAAAACTCGAAATCTTTTGCATGTGTATTATAAACAGTGGACTAAGATGACCTGTATAACAGTTATATAAATACGATTGATCATTTTTAGTTCACTCAAAATAAACTTATTAATTAAATAAACGTATTAAGGTTTTTTTCATCTACTGAAAGGGACACCACGTGGCTGGTCTTTTTATTATGTGGCTGGTAAATTTTATTATGTTAACAGAGTTAAACTACTACATATATGCATACATAAACTACTACATATATACTGTATATATACTGGTTTTCTTGTCCAGAAAAGATGACAACCCTATCTACTATGTGGCAGCCTTGGGAAATTGCCTGGTTGCAGTCTATTTATACTAAAAAAAGTTTCATATGATCTGTAAATGTCACACTTTTAATACATTTCAAATTAGATACTGTGACTTACTAGTAGACAGTTCATCAGTAACTGCATTAGGGGAAATGTAATTTGGTTTCTTTAGGAGTGGTGAAATCAATTAAGTCTCTCAAGAGATGAAGGGGTTAAGGTAAATTTGACCTTGTTCAGGAAAATGCTTTGTGTATTATTGATCAAATTTTCCAGAAATGCAGAGCAAATCATAGAGAGACAGCTTCTTCAGCATGCAAGAGACAAATGGGAGGGGGGGTTTAAAACTGTACTACAGTAAATTATCTAAATATATTTATACATATTCGTTTTCATATTTCCACCAACACTGTGACTACAGGATATACATTGGCATTTCTGCAAATCAACAAATGTAACTAGTGAGGCTAATATTAGTGAAATAACAGTAGACTAATATTACTTCTAAAGTTAATGCCATAACTTCCTCCCACAGCATTGTTGTGTCTTGATTTGCAGTGCGGATTATATGGTAGGCCAAGCACTGCAAGCATTTATCAGCTGCCTAAACAAACCAACTTAACATAAAAATTTATGTAGGTTTGGCATGCATGGTGTCAGGGTAATAGACTGCAAAACAACAATATTTTGTTTGATTCTTGCAAGTGTACTGAATGTGCAAAGCTTGTATATTTTACCCTATTTTGTTTGGGTGCTCTGGCTTCCCCCCACAGTCCAAAACACACTGGTAGGATGACTGGCTTCTGATGCCATTGACCATTTGTGTTTCTATGACAGGGAAATTAAGCTGTTTCTACTGATGCAAATGTATGCTAAAGCACTCACCTATGTGAAATGATGAAAATAAGACTTCCACAATTTCTGTTTAAAAAAAAATCAGATTTAATAAACTGCATATTTTACTTATTTGTTATCTTGACTTTTTTCATATCAAAATATAATATAACCCTATCACAGAGTTAGAAATTAAGGACACTATAATGAGCTGTGCCTACCAAAAAAAACCCAAGTCCAGACAATTAGATTTTTTTTCGGTAGGCAAACTCATTATTGTGTCCTTAATTTCTAATTCCATGATAGAGTTGTCCGGGAAAGCCCTTTGTTCCCTTTCTACATGGGAAATGGGAGACCCGCAAGGTATTGGTCCACATTTGAGGCCCCTTGGCATTGGGAGTAAAGTTTTTGGCAAATTCCATTGCAAATAGGTCTTGGTTGATTATACTCAATTACTGGGGTGTCTTGAGGTGTAAGACTGGGGTGACTAGGGCTCCTGCGTCTTCTCATTTTTGTCTCCTAGGAAATATATACTGTATGTATAATATCATATAAAGCAAGGCACTCATAGGACTTTCAAATATGGTGAAAAGATTATATTAATATTGGAAAAAGTACCTGGGTGCACATGACAAAAAAGTCATATAGAATATCATATAAAGCAAGGCACTCACAGGACTTTAAAATATGGTGGAAAGAGTTCAAGCCCGGATTTGTGGAAAGACCACAAAGGCCCGGCCTAGGGTGGCAGAATTTTAGGGGTGGCATGTCACCCAGTCACATCACAATGGGTTTAGAAGCACTGGTGACATAGCTCTTCAAATCTCCTGTGCACCAATCCCTATGCTCTGAACCCAACGAGATAAGACTAATGTGCATGCATATGAAGGGGGGGAGATAGAAGGTGGAAAGGGGGTGACAAGTGGTCCCGGCCTAGGGGCGTCCTATGTATAAATCCGGCCCTGAAAGAGATAATGTTTTATTTATTATTCCAATGTTTCGTGGTTCCTCTAGACCTTTGACAAACATTCCAAGGAAGACCTTATTTATAAACTTTTTACCTTTTTCAAACTTTTTTCTTTTCACCATATTTGAAAGTCGCCTTGCTTTATATCATATTCTATGACTTTTTTGCGGTGTGCATGTTATTTTCCCAATAAGTGAGTCCAGCTATTTTTCCTAGGCAGTGGAAAATTATCAACTTTAACTATATAAATTTTAAGTTCTTTCCAGAATTACTTTAAGGGCCTGATATGCACAATCTCAAGTATTCATATTTAGGGGATGATTTAAAAACTTTCTGTCATTTTTACTGAGCAGTTATGTTAGTTACCCATTGCTATAGCTTTAACAATTTATGTTCAATTTTATTTGCATTTAATATCAAAAACAACTGTCTGAATATTTTCTCCCCGAATGCAATTTGCATCAGGGAGCTAAGATTCAGACAGGTGATAGTTGTTAGCACTGCTGTTGAGCAGCGATGAGCAGTACCATGCCGCAGGGCAGAATGGAGGTTGACTGCACAAAACAGTCTCACACATTTTGACAAACTGAAACCTTTATCAGCTTTGAGAAAGTGTCAATTCGTTAAAAAACTTGGCTGTTAGAAAAAAGTTTTGAGAAACTGCAAAGTAGATCGAATCATTTTTGATTCCTTAGTTTGACCTATAATATATCTGCCACTTATGTGTTCACAGAAAGAATCTGCTATTACAACAAAATAAGAATGTTCTAATAATGTACTTCATTATATGTATAAAACAAAAGTCAGGGCAGATGTATTATTGTATCAGTACTTGTTAATTCATGACTTCTTCTCCAAATAATTTTCTGCACTGATACTGTTTGTTCCAACATTCAAATCCTATCTACTATCTGTTATTAGAGGTAGCATAAAGTCTTTAAACTGAATTAGAAATCATTAAAAGGTCTGTGAGTCCAACAAAACACGCAAAAACATAGTCTGTATTCTTACATACTTACATTCTCATAAGTTTTTGGAATGCTTTCAGAATTGCTTCTATATTCTGTTTCTGGAAAAAAAATCAGAACATTAGTCTTGGGATGGACAGGAAATGGGCATAAATATATCAAGTATTTGATTCCATTTAGTATTTTATGCTATGTGTCTTTCGTTATACTCACTTATAGTTGGTAACACACAGTATATTCATCAAACAAATAGAAACAAGGGGCAGCTGAAGTGTTCAATCATGGACTATTTCACTGTTTTTGTGCCACACCCATAGCACAGCCCAAACCACAACTATGTCACTCAAACTTCTTTCAATCTAATAGCAAAATTGTATAGTGGTTAATACAACATCTCATTCTTAATTTCTTCTTTTTATTTTTAACTTTATTATTATAATAATTACCTTTATTATTAAATCACCAACATATTCTGCAGCTACTGTATGTACAATAAATGGGTGTATAAGTGGCTGCATAAAAAAAACAACCAATACTATAGGTAAAGAGGGTAAAGAGGAATTTGCAACCACAAAAATATAGGGGAGCACAGGTTAAGTGCCTTAAAGCAGTTTATGGAATTTGAAGGTTACATCCTGTATCTTTTATTATTTTATTAGGTGCACTTTATCCTGTATAAAAAAAAATTTTTTCGAGGACATACATTTCCCAATATCTGGCAGCCAGGACTGATGATTTAACTTAATGAGAATCTGGCCACTTTGCATTACACTGCAAATAGATGACTATGACTTAAACTGTGGTAATTAGCACTTTTGAAAAATCGAACAAGTTTAAAAATGTCCTGTGCAAGAGACAAAAATGGCACTTGTGTCAGAGGATCCTCATGTTAAGTTTAGACTGGACTACTGTAATAAGATAATTAAACAGAGCAACAGCTCAGAGATAATGTATGGGTTTTTAGCAGACTTTGGATGCTGAAATATAGCTTTAGATGCATTATTATGCATACCTCCCCAGAGTTTGAAAGATGGGGAGCCTAATGATCCATAGTGGAACTGAGGGAAGCAGTGCATAAGGGGGCTGCCCCCATTCCCTGAATAGTGATAGTGGGGATCTCTGGGTTAAGGGCTTAACACGGGCAGTTGGCTTTCTACAGGTGGAGGGCCAAGAGCACAGTTAACTCTGAGCTACAGGGATGAGTTGAATGGGCAGTGGGCAGGGTGAGTTGTTAACTAGGTAGGCTTTAGGGCCTGAGGGGAGATGAACAGTCTCAATTTGGCACTGTGGGAAGAGGCAGGAAACAGGTTTCAGGCTCTGAGTTGGTACTGTTTTAACACTGTGATACAAGTGTTCTTACTACACTACTCAGTTATGGCTTGTTATATATTTATTTATGTAATTATTAATTTCAATATTTCAATAAGTAACTGCAGCATTCCCTTCCCAATTGTATGGTCAAGTGTCTGTTCTTTGGTGGGGAGGTGGAAAAGAGGGAACAAAGGGGGGTTAGCCAATCTCAACAGTACATTTATCAGTCTGTCTGAAAAACAGTTTTGTGGATTGTTCTCATTCATTACAAAAAAAAGGAGGAAATGTGAAATCTGTTTAATAAGCAGCCTGGATTGAGGAGAAATGTATGATTGCAGTCATTAATATAAGCTTTATTTAAGACATAATTTATCAGTTTTTGTCAAATGTTTATACTTTATTACCAATGTACAGCTTCTTTTGCACTTGAAATACATGTTTACCATATAGTCAATTGATCATACATAAGTTAATAACATAAGAATAGCAGTGAGTTGTACAGTATTTTTATGCCAGGTGTGAAAAGCAGAGCCATAAAATTCAAGTTTAAAGGTAAATATAGTGAAGACAAGTTATTTGTTTGGAAAAAGTTGGTTCAATCAGAAATCCTAGTTTTCCACAGGTATAAAGATTTATTGTAGAGAAGTGCAAAGGGATAGCCTTGTGGCCCTTGCCTTAGAGATTTGATGGAATTCCAGTTATTTTGCAATATACCTTCACATTCTGGTCTGGTGTTATAGCTAAGGAGCTTTTGGTTTTACTCTACCATAATCTTGGATTTTGGGTCAGGGCTCACTTTTTAGGAACAACAGGGAGAACAAAGATTCAAGGTAACATAAATGGACATATTTATTCAGCTTATAAAGGATCACTTCAGTAGTAGATTGTCATATGTTGATGTTTTTCACTGACATGCTTATTCATGGGACTTGATCCAGCCGGAATGTGAGCTGTGAGGGATTTATTGAGTGCTAAGGAATGATGGTTTAGCAGTTGAGCACAAGCAAATAGAATATAAACAAGCACTTCACAGGGATTATGCATATCATTTGGTAAAGACTGAAGTCAGATGATGCAGGGTATACATTATGAATAAATAGATAAAAAAAGGGCTACATTGATATATAAGAAAAAGGAAGATTCAAGGGTGGACAGCAAATTAATATGCAAACTTCCAAACTGGTATGTAACATGCTGGCTGCATTTGAACCAGTGACTTGCAACTTGCTATGCAGTCTGTAATACCTCTGCTCTGTATGAGCAGACAGTTGGGGTTGTCCTTGAGTTTTCAGGTTGGAATTTAGTCTACTCAGCTGATATTAATCAGGCCATAGGTGCTCATAGTTTACCAGCAGCCTGTCTGTACAACTCCTAGCTCCCACTGCCCAATGTAGAGAGCCAGCTTATTCCTGAATTCACTATAGTCTGGTTCCTGACTCCTGCTTTGGTCTGGTGCTTTGTGTTAATTTCCTGTTTTGATCCCAGTCTGTTCCTGGTTATGATTTTGCCTCATGATTATTTGGTGTTTTTTTCTGATTTTGACCCATCCTTTCAGACTATACCTTGCTCTCTCCTTAATGGCTTCTTCTCTGAGTTTACATTTGGCTCCCATGTTTGCCACTGTGAGAGTTTCTTGTGCAGTAAGCCAGGCACAAAATTAAAGGTGGCAGTTACAGGCAAAAGAGAATGCCTATAATCTAGTTACTTTCCTGTGCGTTGGAATTGCCTTACGTGGCAAGGTGACTGTTGACTTTATTGGTTGATTTATATTGGTTGTTGCGCTTACAAATAACTTGGTGTCAACTTTATGGAGGTATATTATGTCAGAGGGTGATCATATCTAACATACACAGTTTTGCAGATATTAAATATCTTTAATATCTTAAATACAGACTATTTCCACAAAGCTATAATAACCCTTTTTGATATGTACCATCTTAGGATAAGCATTACTATCTTAATACATTATGCAAGGTAAACTCATGCCAAGTACATGAAAAAGCTTCTTATTATATTTGTGCTCTGAATTGCCATGCTTTCTCATCTGTATCAGTGCTGTGAGTAGGCAATTAAAGTAGTTGGGCATCATAATTCATTAAAACATTAATAAAACATCTCTGAGCTGTGACAAATAGGAAGCAATCCATTGCACAGTTTAAGAAAACCTCTCAAATTTGATATGTATACACACTGGAGGTTCTTAAGAATGTGACAGCGCCATGTATCTGTTAACCGCAAAGAAAGCATTATTAAGTATTTGATTAAATTTGTAAATTAAGGACATGCACACTGCCCTGAACTTTGGTCATAAACCTGTCAGAATGACAGATGACATTATGAATACAGTCTGACAGGACTGTCTGATGAAAATATTCTTAAGGGATGACAAACATAATGATAGTTAGAAGAATCATAATTTAATAAATGCATCTCAAGAGATCAGAACATTTAAGTATCCGATATTTTCTTTTCAGGGCCTTTTGTAGAAGGATTTCTGTACTTGTGATAAAAAGCTCAGTATATTAAAATAAATCATTTAGTGGTTTTCTTTTACAAATCACTTGTATTTTCACATTATATATGTATTGCACATTTTTGTATTGCAATAGATCTCATTAATGTACTTTCAGAGAAAGGTGTACTCATGTTCAAATATATTTTTCAGTACAGTAGACTTGATTTGAACTTTGATGACCATATAATCCCAATACGCCCTACATGAGTAATTTATAGAACAATTTTCTGCTGGCATAAGCAATGAAAGACAGAGTTCACAAAAAAAGAATCATTCATTCATGTGATGAGAAAGAGAAGGCTTTATTTTTACCTTTTACAACATGATTTTTTTATTGCTGAAATGCTGAGGATGCTAAAGTGTTGCATAATAAAAATATGGGCTACATGCTAGAAAAAAAAATATTCTTCTATGTGATCCACTATGTGTGATGACACTTTGATGCAATCAGTTCATCTCCTATGTCAGACAATAGCTCCTTATTTACTGTAAATTTATGTAGAATTCAACAGTGTCAACAGTCACAGTGTTTTAGAAATCATCAACAGTACTATGAATAAAAGGCATATAATTGTGTCATGGGTCATGACAATACTGAATAGGATTACACAATTTCAACTCTTGTCAATTTTTTGTACAATGACGTCTAATTCATCAAAATTCAGTTGCACTTGTCTTGAATCATCAAGTGCAACTGGGGTATGTAAAAATCCATGCACAGACACATTAACAGTGGAATTGTGGCGAAGAATTTGGCAAATCTGATATCAAAATTTACATATTGAACTTCTATACTTACATGAGTCCTATTGTGTTTTTCCTAAGAAGTGAAGCCACTTCTATTATCATGCCCATAAGATGCGGTTTCACTGAGATTTGTGGCTAAGTTTAAAAGCACCACTCCAGACATAAGCATCTAGCTTGCAAGGCCACCCCCTCAAAAACATTCTAAAAATATACATTCTAACAAATCCAAAATGGGTAAATATTCCTTGCTACTCCGAGCCTCCAAATGACAAAGCTTGGCTGAAAGTTTTTTTGAAAAATAGATTTCTGAAAGTTACAAAATTTTATATGCCACTTATTATTTGGTACTCGATAAAACATCTGAAAATGAATTTTAGGGGGCTTCTGAGCTGTTTGATGCCTAGTATGCATAGGATTGCCAAATTATGTGGAATGAGACCACCAAAATAAAAGTAATTGATGGCAACTGTTATGGCTATCACAAGTTACTGAAAAATCATAAATTACCAGCATTTTATACATGGTCAGCACATTTGAATGGCTGTATTTTTTTATAGTGTAAAACAATAACATTTGCCATCAGTGTGAGTTTATGACAGCTTAGACAACATGTAGTACAGAAATGTTGCCGAAAAAAAATGAAAATGAAAAACGCATAACATGAAAGGACTTCTAATTTCACTTTCTCTATACATTTATTGTCTGATCAAAAACACACACACACACACACACACACACACACACACGCAGTATATTGAGTGTTGCTCAAATGATTTATTGTTGCTCTGAAAACTTTCTGTCATTTTATATACATGACTGATCAAGGCCACACTATGGTCTGTATGTTCTGAACTGTAACATAAAGATCTAGGTATTGGGTCCACTTTATATAATCTGATTACTAATGATATATATATATATATATATATATATATATATATATATATCTGACAGAAATGTTTGCAGAACATTGAAATCCATCCTTCAGGTAGACCTGGAGAAACCGATGAGTCCAGAGTCAAAGAGGCAGATGGAATTTCTTGTAAATGAATGTAAGGCAATGCATTTGAGATTTAAATGCATGCAGGATACTTTTTCAATATAATCAGTAGAGGAAATGAGGGCATCCCTTGTGATTAGAAGAGAAGAGGATTCATCCTGAAGTGCAAAAAGGGTTTTTTATAGTCAAACCTGTGAAGTTGTTGAATTCTCTTCCTGGCAAGCACATTATATAGTTTAAAAACTGATTGATACCTTTTAGCGAGAATGGAAATAATTGGTTGCTTGCATTAATTCTCTCAAGTGTTGATCCAGGAACTGGTCCTGTTGCCATTTTGAAGTCAAGACAGGATTTTTTTTCCCTAACTGAGGCAAATTGAGCTTCATAGGGATCAACTAAAAGTTAGAAAGAATAAACAAAATCTAATCCTGATGGTTATCAGACTTTTTTTTCAACCTCGGCTAATATGTAATGATACTCGAAAATTAAGATTGTGGGTGAACATACATATTTTATACATATAAACTCCTTTCTTATGGATGGGGATTTTTACTTATGCTCCTGCCCTTAGATACATCAGACATTATATAGCCTACAAGGTCATGCTCCCAATTCATTTTATTGTAAAAGGATTACCACACAAGCGCTCATTTGATTTGGAGCATTAGAGGACAATAACTCTGCTAAAAGGATCATAGGCACATACCTTAATTAATTTAACTTAAGTTAATTACACACTCACACTGGTCAATAGAGCATATATCAGTGTATATAAATGTACATTGGTTTTCAGAATAAGGGAATTTGCTTGCAAATTTACAGTTATAAAAATGGTGATCCCAAATATTTAGCTCTGGCCATATTTCACAGCAGTTTGAGTATTGTAATTGGTCATATCTGTATATTCCTTGGTCTGTTGTTTTATCATCATTATAATATTATTATTATTTAGTTCAAGCCTCTATTCTTGAAAGCTTTTTTGATAAATGTGCATTTTTATCATCTATATGACAATAAGGAGCTTGGACTGAGTGAAGAACAGTACTTTCCTGAGTGTTGGCTATTTTAAAATGAATTTCCAGTCAAGCAAGCATTCCACCATACAAAAGAGAGTGAAAACTTTCAGTGCTGTCAACCTGTGTGAATCCCTTTAAATACATTTTACAAAAATCTAGGTGTTAGTACCACATTTTGGCAAAAATATGTAAGCTCAAGTGCTAAGTTAAGACCCTACTGTGTACTAAATATTAAAGTGCATTTAGAAAAATGTAAAATCATTAGACCCCTAGCAACAATGTGCATTAAGTATAACAGAGTGTGTGACTAAGCATTCCACCATTTTTCTTTTTAATTTGGTCATGGAGTGTACTTTTCATTAAAGTCTCTAGGTGGGGCGATCAGAGCAATTATTGCTGCCTCTGCTGACTAGAACAGAAACAAATATGTAGATGAATGAAAATGTAGATGAATAAAAATATTAAAATACTGAAATTTTCCCTTAAAGAAATATTGCTTTATGGTGCGCTTCTAAAAAGTGCAACAAATACATCTCCAGCTGTTTCTCAACCCATTTCTATTTTGGAACAAAATTTTCACAATAACAAACACATTCTAATTAGCTTTTCATTTGGTTTTCATTTTATTTTAGTTTATGTTTTATGAATTATAAGTCTTCCTACTTTGCCTTTCAACCATGCAACTCAAAGTGGTTTCTGGTTGCCATGTTTACAGATCTCACCAACCAAGAAAACCCAATTGACTATAAGGCTTTAATTTTACAGTTTTTCTTGTTTGTTGTTATTCAGTCAGATCTACCAATGTGACTACCAAACTGCTACGTGGTTGCTGATATGTTTTAGTAACCAAATAGTAGAGTAAAAAAATAAAATAAAATATGCAATATATGCAGTCAATTGGTACTTTTTTGCATGTAACAGACTGATTATAATCCAAAATTAGAATAGACACACACCGCTGATAAAGGATATACATGTACAATAAAAACAGTGGTTTTTATTAGCTGTGTGAGAGTTCATTCCACCCTGCGGTTAGATAGTAATCAGCTGTGACATGCACATGGTATTGATCACTTCCTTGTACAGTATTTGATTAGGTTTCGTACTTCAGTGAGCTCACTATTATTCCATGAATGCTTGTACCATGTTTCATCATCATCATCATCTTCTACATCTGATGCTGCTAGCTATAGATAGGGTTGCCACCTTTTCTGGAAAAAAATACTGGCCTTCTGATATTTTTGTGTTTTTTTTCCTATAAATAACATTGGAATCAAGCAAGGTAAAATACCGGCCAGGTGACAGCCCTAGCTATATAGAACATGCATAGAGCCATGGCTACATGGGTTTCTACAAATAGGGGCAAAGGGACACTTGCCTTCCGCTGGAATTTGGCATACCTCACAGCTCACAGCCTCCTATCCCAGATAACTGTTTAAATGTCCCACATTTGTCCAAATGTTCTTCTAATCTCCCTGCTTCTGGAGAAGAAAAAACAAGATGGCTGTGCATTCCACATGGCCATCTTGGATTTTTTTTACAGAAGCCAGAGAGAGGGAGTGTCACGATCAGCACCCTAAATCCAAAAGTGCTAGGCTCCCTGGTCTCAGCTCTGCTTCCGCCTGTAGCAACAGCCTTTCACTTTGGGAGGAGCCCACCACT
This sequence comes from Xenopus laevis, assembly GCF_017654675.1. Classification (NCBI taxonomy): domain Eukaryota; kingdom Metazoa; phylum Chordata; class Amphibia; order Anura; family Pipidae; genus Xenopus; species Xenopus laevis. Next base: position 73,795,441 of record NC_054371.1, on the reverse strand, counting down.
AATTGGATGCTACCAGGTATTAATAAGAGAGGAGTTAAGCAAGAGTTCTGGATGAGCAAAGGGGCATGATTTTTGGAGAGTTCGGAATAGTCAGGCAGACAAGGATCAGGATTGGGGAGTTTGTAATAGTCAGGCAGGCTAGGGTCAGGATTGCAGAGTTCAGAATAGTCAGGTAGGCAAGCAAGGGTCAAAACCAGGATTCACAATGGAATTCATGTAGAATAAGCACCCAGGAACTAAACAAGATAGCCCTAACAACGGGCAATGAGTTTCATTCAAAAGCCCCTTTAAATACATTTGAATTTCGCAACAATGATGTCATCCCACTGGCGTGAAAAACCCGGAAGTGCGCACCGCACACGCAATAGGAGAACCGGCACAGAAGGAGCAAGGAACCATGCAGCGGGAGTTCCCGCCAGCCACTAGACCACCAGGGTAAGTGTCCCTTACAGGGAGGCATAGAAACAGAGATGAGAAGAATGGGCACAAAAAGAGAGAAAACTTTGGCACATCCCATGTTAATATGTCTGGGGTTAAAATGCCCCATCTCTTTTATATAGTGATTATACTATTGTATTTGTGTGTGTTTAGAAAGGTCGTTTAAGAATTAGGGTTTACCAGCCTTCCTATATTTCTCCTCCCAATTAATATCATTGGCATCAAGCATTTATTTTATTGCCCAGGAAAGAATTATTTTTGCATCTGGGGGTAAAAAATGGGTCACCAACAAGCTGAACTGGAGCCAGTACCATCTGGTTAGTTGTTATTCTTTAGCCATTGCTTTACCACTGAGCCACAAAGGGATCCCCAGTTGCAAGTGTCTTCAACAGGGTTATAACTATGACCTAATGGTAATCAAGTAATGGTTCCCATTTTTCAAGAATAAAAATCCAAGATGGCATGCATTCCACTGAAGAATAAGCCAACCAGAGGGAGGCAGAGGGAGACAATCAGCGTAGGAGCAGCAGGAGAGAAGAACTTTGGTGTTGATATTCTGCTTGTGCAAGTGCATGTTGAAAACTTTCAATCTATCCATTTCTGCATTCATTTTACTGAAATGTCTAGAGTTAATGCAGTGCTCATTGGTCATTTCTACAATCATTATACTTGTAGTAATTATACCGGCATACAGTATCTGGGGTATGTTTTGGTAAAATGGGTGTGGTAAATGGGTAGTTTTCTCAGTGCTCCGCATGGCAGATTTTCATGGTTTATACTCTCTATATACTGTAAACATCCCCCATTGTTATACAATTATGTAAGTAGTGAGTGACTTAATGGCCTTTGCCAGTAAGTTGGTTTCTTACATGATTGGCACCTAGGTATTATATACAGCCTTAGTCTTAGAAAAACAGGTTGTTTTTGCTTGATGACTTTGCCCCCCTGAAAAATTTTCTGCGGATGCCCGTGCATGGCTATTTTTAAACCTGTGAGAAAATGAGAAGATGATTATGAACTGGTGAAGACCGGTCTACTGTCTTTAAGGAACTGCTAAAAAACATTTCCTAGCATCCCCAGGGGAATTTTGACAGTCGTAGTCAGGGGCAGTTTTAGCCCATGAGCCACCCTGAGGTGGCTCTTGTGATGCTGCCCCTGTCTCCCCCAGAGCTTGCCTTTCCTGTGCCAGAGGGGGTCCATGGGGCACATCACTAGTGCAAGCCAGCCCGTTATCATGCAACACATAAGGGGTTATTTATTAAAGTCTGGAGGTCCAAAACTCAAAAAAAAACTAGTTTTTTTCATCTATAAAATCAGATTTTTAGTGAAAAGAAAAACTTTTTCACAAATTTTTCATTATTTATTATACCCAGAGGATGGGAAAAGTCAGAATCTGATAATCTGGAATCTCAAACCTGCCAAGGTTGTATATAAGTCAATGGGAGAATCCCAAAGATATCCTGATCTGTGATGGGTTTCGTGTAAAAATCTGAAAAAATCAGGACAGAAAAATTGTACGATTCGAATTTCGTATGATTTTGCTGAGTTTTTTCCAGAACTGGAATTTTCCAGGAAATGTATTGATAAATAACGGAAAATAACCTGTGCTGATTTGGCTGGAGTATATTTCAGAAAATAATGAGATAAATTCGGATTTGATAAATAACCCCCATAGTATATGGCAGGGTGTGTCCGCTTTATATTATGTATGCTTTATATTATTTATATTTATATTATTATGTGATCACTTCTAAGGAAGTGGTGAGAAGCCACGAAACACGTCAATTGTAAGATCCACAGTTCTATGTAGGGATGGATTGGATTTGTTTAAAGATGAATTATTAAAGGTGATAATTTAACATTTTTTCTGCTCCGTCTGATTGCTCCGTGTTTTTCAACTAATGCATATATGTGTGTGCCTGTGGGGGGCAGGCTATACGTGAACCATGAGGAGCGCAGAGGTGGTCGGGGTAGTTGCTTGCTTCTCAAATGAATTGGACTGTGTCCGCTTTATCCACATCCAGTGCAAAGAAATGAAGTTCTGTACTTAATGCCTACTTGTGCTTCTTTAAGTCCTGTCGAATGGAATGAGCATCCATCTGCATGCCCATTAACCACACCTTTCATGGCATTCAGTGTCCAATCTTTGCATCTCATTTCAGAAGCATACTGATGTTCACCTGATATACACCAAAAATGAGGAAATAGGTTACACATAGCACTATTTTTTTGCATTGGGTATAAACATCTAGCATGTATGATAATCTACTGATATTTTCATTTATCCACACTAACCTTTACTCCACTTCAAAATGAAATGACTTCCCAAGCAGAAATCTCCAGTATACAAAATAAGAGTTTGCACCTGTTTTTGTGTATTCCTTCCCAAGTCTTTCATTAAAGTTGCAGCAACAACAGTTTTATTAGCGATTGTATTTTATTGCTTTGACACTGACCCCATAGTGAAAGAACTGCATGTTACCTACTGCTTTTTGATTGTTGTGACCTTTTTGATCCTGCCATGATTGCAGATCCATCTGTTTTACTAAGTTTACGTGAGGATATTATTTGACATTTGCAAGATCGTGCTGCCCTCTTGTGATAAAAAAGTAAACACTGTCACTAAGAATGTTCCCTGCAGACGAGGTATGCAATAACGGAATATGTGTTGTTTAATGGGCAACAATGTGAAGCTTTATTAACTAAATTGAGTGTTAGAAATTATTTTTACAACTAGATGGGGGGATGGGGGGGTATGGCCATCAGCAGTTTTATTTCATTAATTTCAAAGGGTGTTTTTCACCCTTTACTTATTAAATAAGAAGCAACTGTAATTCAAACATTCTAACTAAGCAGACAAAAGAATATCTATAAGGTGCAGATGTTTGAAAACAATAGACATATGTATCATAAGTTCTAAAGTTAGTTTAATATACGTATCAGTATATGTAGTTTATATATGTGAGTGTATATATAGTGTATAGGTCTTTTGGAGGGGTGGACTTTGTTCTTTTGTCAACACAAATTAACTATGTAACTACTATATGTAGATATGTTACTATAACATGAAAATATATTTAGAGAGTGCTTTACATGACATTTCTATAAAGACACAGCCTGCATTGTCCTTGTGCCTTTATATAGTCCTACAGTACATCTATGTATAGTAAGGGACAAAAATATTTTGTCACAATCTGAGACTTTCCTCTACCTCAAATAGATTATTCACTTCCCTGCGTATTATTTTTTGAACATGTATACTCGTACATCTTTTTATCTGTACATGATCTTTATGTAATTTGGATCCCCATACCTTAAGTCTACTTAAAAAAATATAAACATGAAATAAACCCAATAGGCTTGTTTAACCACCAATATGGATTTATGCCGTTAATATAGGATCAAGTACAAGTTACTGTTTTATTATTATAAGGAAAAGGAAAATCCTATTAAACTATAAACTATTTGCTTAAAATGGACTCTATGGGGCAAATTCACTAGAGGGCGAATTTTCGCCAAGTGAATGTTCCTCCACACTTTGCGTCACTTCACCAGGTGTAGATTCGTTACCACTATGCTAATTCACTAAATTGCAAAGTTTTGTTTTATTAGTACTCGTTTGTATGAACGTCTTTATTAGAGATATTTGTGCTAATGCTTGAAGTGGCCACTTTTTATTACAAATGTCCAAGTAAGCAAAATAAAGACAAAAGAGATCCTCTAATGCCCTAGACACAAGCCCACCCTAAAACAAATGTGGCATGCCCCTCAAATGGTTGGAAAGAAATGTTACCACAAAACTCTTTAATAGCTAAGACTTTTGAAGGCAATCCCGCTTTAAAAAATGAAAATATTACAACTTTTATGATTTTCCGGCATACAGGATATGATGTCACTAACATACGATTGAGGAGGATGTAGCTGCATCTTATCAGTTTGCCAGGTCTAAGGTGGTGAAGGAAATAGGGCACAAAGCTACGCTAGCGATGGTCTCTTTCACTAGCAAATTGTCTTCTACACCTGTTAGTATATTTGTGATGTACCTGCCAATGAGATTTCTGGCAAATTCTGGCGAATTTTCTCTATTATTATTTTCTCTTTATTAATGCCCTACAAAGCATCATGGTTTCAGAATACTTACTTTGAATCTTAACAACTTAATCTAATATAAGAAGATAAGTACAATTTATTGTTGGAGGCATATTGTGCTTCAAGCATCAAGTCATTGATATTTAGCTTCATGTGGCATAGCCATAATCAACAGGGAGGTTTTTTTAGTCTTTTCTTGTTTCTTTGCTTCTAGAGCTAATTTTTTGAGACTGTAAAAATGATTAGTTCATGGGGCCAATTCATTAACTTCGAGTGAAGGAATAGAAGAAAAAATACTTAAAATTTCGAAGTATGGCACTCGACAGGGGTGCCCCCTTTCTCCTTTCCTTTTCATACTATCATTAGAACCACTCCTCAACACTATCCGATTACGCCCAGAAATGCATGGCCTGCAAGTGGCACATCGCCACCACAAAATCCTAGCATACGCAGATGACCTGCTCTTTACAATAACAAACCCGGAAGTAACTGTACCGACCCTGAACTCGATCCTAGATGAATATAGTAAAATGAGCAACTTTAAAATCAACCTGAATAAATCAATGGCATTGAACATATCCCTGCCCTCAGAAACAATTGCCACAATTAAGCCATTTTTTCCTTATACATGGTCCACACACACATTTACCTACCTAGGGATTAAAATAACAAAGGAGTATTCGGAATGGATAGACATCAATCTAAAAGATTTCATAAATAAACTAAAGAAAGACTTACATAGATGGGACTCCAACCCTATATCCTGGTTTGGGCGCATCAATACAGTAAAAATGAATATTCTCCCAAGGTTACTATACATCTTCCAAGCGCTGCCCATGCCAGTTTCAGACGCTTACTTCAAATCCATACGAGCCCTACTTACTAAATTTATATGGATGGGGAAAAAACCCAGACTGAGCTGGAAAATACTCTGCAGACCGCGCCAAAGAGGCGGGACTGGCTTACCAAACATAGCCCACTACCACCAAGCAGCAATATTGAATCGCATCATAGACTGGTCACATCATATTGAGAACAAAATATGGGTCAAAATAGAACAAGAAGATACTAAAACCCACCTCGTACACCTCCCCTGGATAGATAACATACACAGGAGACTGATCTATAAAGACCACCCCTTAATAACATATACACTAAAAATTTGGGATAGATTAAAAGTACCATACTCTCTAACTAAACACCCGTCACCTCTCATCCCGCTACTGAACAACCCGGCCTTCCCAGCAAGTACGGAACCAGGCTACTTCCAACAATGGCAGATTCAAGGGAACTTACAACTAATACATTTCTTAGAAAAAGGCGAACTTATCAGTAAACAAAAACTCCACAGCATTAAACCTTTTACCACACTAGATCACATGAAATACTCGCAAATCGCACATTATTATCGCACACTAGGAGGGTCAAAAAAACTCTCTCGCCCACTGACGCAGTTCGAGAAATATTGCACCTTCATAGACCCACCAAAACACAATATTTCAATGATATACAAGTGCCTTCAGCAAACAGAGGATCTGTCAAAACTACATTTTATCAGATCTTGGAATACGGATCTGAATCCTTCACTTACAGAGGAGCAGATTGGCAACCTTATATTGAAACTCCTTTGTGGTACTAGGTGTAGCAGACTTCAGCAAATGAACTACAAAATTCTTACCAAATGGTACAGAACACCGGCAAAACTCCAGAGTATATTCCCACAAGCATCCGACATTTGCTGGAGGTGCCTAAAAGAAAAGGGCACAATGCTACACATTTTCTGGGATTGCCCTCCGATAAAATCCTACTGGGACCAAATCATCTCCATATCCGAAGAGATTCTGAATGATACCTTAGGGAGACAACCGGAATACTACCTGTTGTTCCACATGGAGAAATCCATCTCTGCCTTTAAGAACTCTCTTGAACCATATCTTTTTAATGCAGCAAAATGTCTCATTCCATTACACTGGAAAACTACACAAGCCCCAACAGTAAAGGAATGGCTAACTAAGCTGGAGGAGCTCTATGTCTTCGAGGAGATGTCCGCAAACACAGAAGAACAGAACATAATCTTTGCCTCTGTCTGGTGGAGATGGCTCCATTTTAAAGAAACGGATCGGTACAAACTACTGATCTAATAGGACTTCACCGAGCGAGGAAGATACTTGAGGGCCAACTGGTCCACCCCCCCCCCTTTTTTTTTTTTTTTTTTTTTTTTTATTTTATCTCTCCTCCCTCTCCACCCCCTTCCTCCCCCCTCTATTCTTCCTCCCACTTTCGCCTTTCTTTCCTATTCTATCAACTCTGGTTATAAAATTTTGCACATTGGTCCGCACCAGACCAACAGATAGCCCTATTATGGCAAAAGTTCAATATTGGGATTACTATGTATACTATGGAAATGTGCATATCCGTGTTTTTGAGTTATGTCAGAAAACTAATAAAAAGTTTTAATACGAAAAAATTTCGAAGTGTTTTTTTGGCTACTTCGACTATCGAATGGGCTAATTCGACCTTCGACTACGACTTCGAATCGAAGGATTCGAACTAAAAATCGTTCAACTATTCGACCATTCGATAGTCAAAGTACTGTCTCTTTAAGAAAAAACTTTCACCCCCTAGTTCGCCACCTAAAAGCTACCGAACCCAATGTTAGCCTATGGGGAAGGTCCCCATAGGCTTGGCTAAGTTTTTTTGGTCGAAGGATAATCCTTCGATTGTTGGATTAAAATCCTTCGAATCGTTCGATTCGAAGGATTTAATCGTTCGATCAAACGATTATTCCTTCGATCGTTTCAATCGCAGTATTTGCGCAAAATCCTTCGACTTCGATATTCAAAGTCGAAGGATTTTCATTCCCAGTCGAATATCGAGGGTTAATTAACCCTCGATATTCGACCCTCATGTGTGTAAAAAGCAAATTAATGGTGGCTACAGCAGGGAACATTTTACTTTGTGCCATACAGGATATTTTTAACACATCTGCCTGGATTAAATCATTCTAGATTACTTGACTTTTTATAGTTTAGAATTCATCACTCATCAGGTTTATTATACTGTTTTATTAATTATGTATGTATGTTAATTTGATTGAGGTAAATAATTTCAGTAGTATGAGTATGGGACCTGTTATCCAGAATGCTCATGACCTGAGGTTTCCCATATAATGGATCTTTCTGTAATTTGGAGTGTCATACTTTGTCTACTTAAAAATCGTTTAAACCCAATAAATAAATCCAACAAATAAACCCAACAGCATTGTTTTGCCCCGATAAGGATCAATTATATCTTAGTTTGGATCAAGTACTGTTTTATTACAGAGTAAACGGAAATCATTTTGTAAAAATTAAAAAAATGTTTGGAAAAAAATGGAGTCTATGGGAAAGGAACTTTCTGGATAACTGGTTTATGGATAACAGATCCCATACCTGTAGTTAATCATGCACCTCCTTCTAATAAATGATCTTCAACCAAATGCTTTTCTTGCTTGTATATATTATATACAGAACTCCAATTTGCATAGCAGTAATACTGGGATAATGATATTTCACATAATGGTGGACACAATTAATTGTTACGATGACATAACATTTATACTTTTTTTTGTCCTTTGTAATGTATTTTCATATATTAGATATCTATTTTTTTATAATCAATTTACATTCACATTAAATCTAGTTATCCTCTAGCAAGGACTGCATGCATTACCTTTAATTAAAAAAAGTCTTTTTAAACCTGAAGGGGTTTAAAGTAGCTGTAGGGCGTCACTTTACTGGTAGCTATTCTTACTTAGCATATGCAATAGACTAATAGCTGCTATAGTGTGTATTGTATGTGTATTGTGTTATATCTATTTACACAGTGCTTTACAGCTTTTTAGCTTCTATACCAGCCCAAGACAACCACAGCCCAATAGAAGTAAAGATCTGTGCCTCCAAAGATGCACTTGTAGCTCCCAATCTTCTTTCTGCTGATTCACTTTGCATGCTTTATGCTGTTACTGAGCTTAGGGATACCTGAAGATATACTGTATATATAGAATATAAATGTCAAAATTACAGACTGATTAGTAAATAATTCAGATCCTCATTACTTACAGCTCAGAAAACAGTGCTATTTACATCAAAATATAATATTCAGCCCTGTGGCATCAGCTTATATGACAGGAAAATCATATTTTCTGCTTAACGATACAACATCTCACATACAGTATCACTGTCACTAGCAACTCTGAAGGCTTGGGGCATTGCTACTGTAGATATGCAGAATCTTTAAGCTGGTGCAATAAGATCAGTTTATAAAATATGGTATTTCTAGCCATATTCATTTTTAGGGGTTAGTTCTCCTCTTTTTGTTAGGAGTTTCAGTACACAGTTGGGATCAGGTCCCTGACCCAAAAAACAAACAATCTATAAGGAAGTGGACAGACAGAAACAGTGGATGTCTGTCTCCATATTACGCTTTAACATTTTTTACTCTTCAGGCCCTTCTGTAAAACATGTGTCTTCTATGTTTTTCTAAGTTCATCTATACCCCAATGTTCTGCCATAAATCAGATTTATGACTGCCTAATGCTTTCTTTTTAACTGCACCATATCACTGCACCTATATTAAAGTTGTTAGTGTGCCACCCAATTATACTGTATGCTTTTTCTTCAGTGTTTTAGGTTCAAGTGTTGAACTTCTAGCAGGGTTGGTACTAGGAGTAGGCAGAAGAGGCACTTGCTAGGGTGCAACGATGGGGGGCACTTTGCAGGTACCTTATGAAGAGTCTTCTGCTTACCCCTATTCCAACTCTAACTGCCTTTCTCCCCTGGTCAGCTTGGCCCACCCCTGAATTTAAGCAATGAGCAAACTGATTAGGGGGGACCTTGCATTAATAAAAGGGGATTAACATGTGTCAGGAGTCCTATGCCACCTTAATCATAACATTAGGAATAACAGGATGCCTGAATCATTTTACTCTGTGAAACTTGCTGCTGGGATTTTAATGGATGCAATTCATTTTTAATGAAGAAACACTGCTTGATCTAACTTTTACTTTTATTGCTACAAATTAGGTTTTTGGGCTAAAAACAGTGTAGTGAGGTCTGAGGTCTGTGAACCCACAGTTTGGACCTAAGACCACTGATTATCTCATCTCTGCTTAAAACTCAACATAAATACCTGCACATATTTGGGTTTATGCAGTAAAATGGAAATGTTTTCCCAGTAAACCACAGCAAACAATCAGCAGTTATCTTTCACTAGTGCAATACAGTTATAAAAAGGAAATAATGAAACAAATATCTGAATCGTAGTAAAGAGCAAAAATGACATCCATAGACTCCAATGGGTAAAAAAAAATTTGTCACACAGCAAAAAAAAATTGTTGCCCATTTCACGAATTTCTGACACAATGGGTCAGATTCTCCCATCACTGCTGAATGGTTGTCACTAGGCAGTTTTTTTTATTGTGTTTAGTCATGTACAGTAGTCATACTTTTGCACAGATAAGCTGTGCGTTTCCCCATGCATCCACCTCCCTCCCTCCTCTGCCTTGAATGAAGATAAGAGAATAACGATCAGAAAAAAACTGGCACAAGAGTAGGCAGCCTGTGCCTGGGACTGCTGCATGGAGCTTGGGGGCGGAGTCCAAGAATCATGCAGGAGTTTTCTGAAGAAATATTAGGGCATGATGTAGCTGGGCAGGCAGCAGGAGAAGCACAAAACATAGTAAGTCCACTCCCATACAACTTATTCTCCCCATATATTGCTGCACTTCAACTCCCAGAGCATCTGGGGAGCCAGTGTGGAGAAATCTCTACAGAGCTGTGGGCAGGCTGCTTTGTGAGATGTCTGTGTGTATTGACTAGTGCTTTCCCCAGACACTTCCCTTATGAGCTTATCCCTTGCACAGATTTGCCAAGTAGTGTTTCTCCCACACTGAATCCATTAACTCTTTCCTTGCCTGAGCTATACAGGGAACTTTGAGTATCACTCATGTATTATAAAGGATAATGTACCCCCAACTGTAAATTATATGGATATTAGAAGTCACTGAGGGGTTGTTTTGTGACCATATAAAGGCACAAAGCTGCAGGCTGAGTTATACAGGGAATTCTGAGTATCACTCATATATTATAAGGGATAATGTACCACCTACTGTAAATTATAAGGATATTTGAAGTCACTGAGGGGTTATTCTGTGACCATATAAAGGCAGAAGGCTACATGCTGAGTTATACAGGGAACTCTGAGTATCACTCATGTATTATAAGGGATAATGTACCCCCTACTGTAAATGATAAGGATATTAGAAGTCACTGAGGGGTTCTATGACCATATAAAGGCACAAGGCTACAGGCTGAGTTATACAGGGAACTCTGAGTATCACTCATGTATTATAAGGGATAATGTACCCCCTACTGTAAATGATAAGGATATTAGAAGTCACTGAGGGATTTTTCTGTGACCATATAAAGGCACAAGGCTGCATGAAACTCTGAGTATCACTTGCACATTATAACAAGTAATGTACCCCATACTGTAATGTAACTATTGAATCCTTGTAATTTTTAAATAAGATGTTCATGGCTTATAATTAATGGCAAATCAACAAAATGGTTAATAAGGACACACTAGATTTGTGTGGTGCCAGTAAAGAACATTTTACTGTACTGCAATATAATAATAATAGTTAATTAACAACTGTAATAGTTTTCATGAATTACAGTTAAGCGAGAAAGGCAGCTCTTTATACACATAATTCTTGCAGTTTTACCCCAATATATGTATGGATGAGTTCAAAATCATTGTGTGTTTACATGTGGGCTGCTTTGATTTTTTTTGCCCGGGCTGCTTTTTACTCCCAGTCTGGCTTTACTTTAATTGTTGGACAAATACATATTTAGTTACTGTTTTCCCTTTTTTAATATCTTAATTCTAGATGTTTTCACTGAGTGCAAACAAAGGAAAAGAACAATATTAAATGCATGAGTTCAATATGCCCACTAGCATCCGCTGCCCAACTTGAGGAAGAACCTGAGTAACGTTTGTGCTTACGTTCTACAGACCATTTAAATTAAGTAAAATAATAGGGCATGAGCAGCATCATTAACAGAGTCTACAAATGGAAACTGGAACTGTATCTTAATGGCTTGAGAACTGCAGAAGAAATGCCAAGAAGAGTTGAATCAGTACCAAAATGCTACTGTATTTCTGTTTAAGGTAATGCAAGACACAAACTGGGGCTCATATCAACACTGGGCAAATTTGCCCATGGGCAGTAACCCATAGCAACCAATCAGCGCTTGACTTTGATAGGTTGCCATGGGTAACTGCCCACAAGCAAATTTGCCCAGTGTTGATAAATTACAACCCAGTGGCTTCAGCACCTGCATATATTTTAAAATCGTATTCTGCAGATCATAAATCAGGAATTGCAGCTACAAACTGACAGCTACTTTCATACTGCAAATGTTTTAATAATTTTATGATAATAATTTAGCAAGTCTCATTTTGTATGCTTATATTTTCCAGGTAATGTCAAACTATTTCGTTGATCGTAGAAATCCTTTGGATGGAAGAAAAATCTGTTTCACTTATCAGAACACACCTAAATATCTGACTGAACTTGCCTTGTAAGTTTTACAATACATGAAGTGCAATGGTCACATAGGCTTCTGCGAGGAGTGCAAGGCCACTTCTGTGCTCTGTTCACAAAGCCTCATTATGAAAAAATAGAGATTTACAACATACGTGCTGAAAAATGAATCTTTTTATAAAGCTAAGAAGAAGTTTCCGAACACTTGCATTACTCTTAGTCACGTTCTGCCTGGCAAGTATTGTCATTTCAGCCTATTATTTGTTCTCTAGTCACAAGCAGGGAATCATCCTTGTTGAGACAACTGCGCAAACTGAATGTGGTGATGGAAATGTATTGCCTTACAGAACAATCGAGATCAAGACGGCTAAACCTATTGATTCTTCAAAAAAAGATCTTACCATTTTACTTTTTGTAGAAAGCCAGTATTCTCAGCTTGGACTGGACATTGTAGCAATTCTTGAGTCCAGCAGGTTTCCATATCATATATTGATTGCACCAGGAAAGGGAGATATACCTCCTCTTACAAAGGATGGTAAAGGCAAATATGCAATTATTATATATGAAAATGTTTTAAAGTATGCATCAATGGACTCCTGGAACCGAGAGCTTTTGGAAAAATACTGCATTGAGTACAGTGTCAGCATTATTGGGTTTCACAAGGCTAATGAAAACAGTTTGCTGGTTACTGAACTAAAAGGATTTCCTTTAATTCTTTACAATAATGTTGCTCTAATGGACTGTTTTGTAAATCCAAATTCTCCCCTACTTCACATAACAAAAGCTTCAGTAACTGAAAAAGGACCACTGCCTGGAGAAGACTGGACAGTTTTTCAGTACAACCACTCCACTTATGAACCTGTTATATTATCTTCATTACAGTTACAGGGAACAAATTCACAATTACTATCTGGATCTTCCCAATATGCCACAGTCATTCAGGATTTAGGTCTTCATGATGGAATTCAGAGAGTTCTGTTTGGCAACAACTTGAATTTTTGGCTGCACAAGTTAATTTTTATTGATGCTATCTCTTTTTTGTCTGGGAAAAAGCTAAGTCTGTCTTTAAACAGATACATTCTTGTTGACATAGATGACATATTTGTGGGTAAAGAGGGCACTCGGATGAATATAAATGATGTAAAGGTAAGCTGTTGCATGCAAGATCCAATAATAATAAAGGTCATTGTTTCTACCATAGTATACATAGATTCCTAAGCTTGTTTCCTCATTATAGGTCATATGGAAACAATGCATTTATATCATTAATACAGTATCTATTCCTGCCAAACAACCTTTGACTTTACTTTTGCTAAAGGTAGCATTAATGTTGGCTTTATGCTACAATCTCTCATTTTAAACAACACAAATGAATTAAAAAGTAAACAAAATTTCCAACATATTATAAAAGGCCAAGATAAATATAAATGAAGCTATGACAAGGCATTATGCTGACTTTATTGAAGACCTGTAGGCTGCAAATTTTTTATAATGCAAAAAATATAGAATTTTTAGCATTTTTTTAATTTAAGAAATTATATTCTGAAATGTACTAATGCCAAATGAAGAAATATATTTTATTAATTGCTAATATTTAATTTTATGAATTGTACATAGTACAACACTGTTCTACTGAGCGTATAAAGTATGCAGGTACCTGACCTTTCCCACTGATTTAGCCCATTGTACAATATTAGCGTAACCCTTTGCTGACACCTTTTGTAGAATGGAGTTACACTAACTTCTCTTCAGTAGCCTGAATTCTCTTTGCGATTAGGGTGAAAGATCCTGGGAACTGGAAGTTACAGTGTAGTGCCTCCACCTAGGGCACTAAGGACATTCACCTCTGGAGAATTCCACCAGGAAAATAAACCACACAGTTTGTAGTAAACCAATATAACTTTATATAAAAAAAGATAAATGAAAGAAATTGGGCAGTCTAATACATAGAACACTCCTGCACTGGGGACCTAAATCACTAGTAGTTTTCCCACTGACTGTGTAACTAATACAGTCATTTTATAACACAGTGCCAATCACACTGGAAGGGGGTTAATGACCATACAGTTTAGTTCAAATGCAATGTCCCTTCCAAGAGCTCCTATACCCCAGGTAGCGCTACATTTTACATCTTTGGACTTAGTAGCCACTCCCACATGGCAGGTGCATGCACAAGACCTGTCCTCACACAGGGGCCCCACACTTGTAGCCTTGCCAATGTCCTCCCTTGGGTGGTCCACTCACCGGGGTGCTCTAAGAAGCAGTCACAATGGAGATTATAGGCAGCTCTGCAGCAGGGTCAATCTCAACAATGGCACCTTTCATCTTCTGAGTCTCTAGCAGCTTGGCATGAAACAGGATGGGCTCTCTCTGTACTTCTAAAGCTGCAGACTTCTCATTCAGATCTGAACAGCATGAAACAGAAGCCTGTCTGCACTACTGGACCATTTCACACTCTGCTTCTGGCTGGATGCTGCAGCAGGGGATCTTTTATAAATTCTCCCTGCCACCCCCTTAGATTTGGCTCCAAACCCAGGCACCTCCTGGATCCTCCTCTTTTTCCCATATGTTCTCTGTGGCTTTCAGCCAATTGGTCGCTTTCCTGTAACCGGGCTCTGTGATGTCACAGGCAGAACAGGGGGAAGGGCTGTCTGATTCCCTACTTTAGTCTGGCCACCAAACCTAGGGTTTTGCAGTACTGTTCTCATACTTGCAACGCTCTTTTCTGCCACAGAGAAACTCAAGTTAGTTCCAAGGACTTTAGAGGACAACATCTTACAAGAACAAATTCCAATTTTATTTTAATTTCAGATAAAAAAGACTCAAAGACAGGGAAAAACAGATACAACCTGCTCCCTTGCAAAATAATATATTATCATGGGATTATCATGGGATTCGTGATTGATGAGTCCCATCATCTGATAATCTCCAAGTCCACAGAGTGAAATATGCATTGTTATTTTTCTTATCTTAATATAACTGCTATATCTTAACTGTTTGTGTCTAGTATAAGGTCTGGCTTCAGCCACTGTGATATCTGAATGATTGCTGAATAGCACTGTTAAAAGCGGTGTCTTTCAAATTCCATCCTGTGATACTTCCTATGTAAAATAGATATAATTTCACTGGAAACAGTGAGCTCAAATCTAAAACTTTACATGTCACAGATTGAATGATGCTCCATGGGGAAACATAATACACACTGTATACATCTGTTTTCATTTAAAGAAAGGTCAGTCACAAAAAAAGCTTTATCGTTTAAAAACGAGGTTCTGTATAAGTAACCAACTTATCTTAAGCTTTACATGTGCGTTATGATTTTTCTTTAAATGCATGAGCTGATGAGGTAAACAAAGGCAATCTTCCACCAGGCAGTAAATGAGAAAAAATTACTTAGTATGTTGTATATAAAGTCTTACGCGTTTCATGTTACCAACACTAAATATACACATTTCAAAACAAGATATTTAAACATCAGTACACCAATCACATAACACTTCCAATTTACCAATTAACAAATCAGCATCCAACAGTCAATTAAAGGGATCCTGTCATCGGAAAACATGTTTTTTTCAAAACGCACCTAAAGTGCAGGCACAAGTCACATGACTTGGGGCAGCTGGGAAATTGACAATATGTCTAGCCCCATGTCAGATTTCAAAATTGAATATAAAAAAAATCTGTTTGCTCTTTTGAGAAATGAATTTCACTGCAGAATTCTGCTGGAGCAGCACTATTAACTGATTCATTTTGAAAAAAATGGTTTTTCCCATGACAGTATCCCTTTAAGAACAAACAATGGTGTTGAGCCTAAAGCCACACCCACTATGAGGGAATGGGTGCCATATTGGTACACCTCAATCCTGAAGCCAAATCAAAACAAAACCAACTTTATTAGAAAAACTTTAGAATAGGGAAGACTGTATATGGACATATTAGAAATTACAAGACACATCATATTCATTGTTCAATCCTTTGGAAAATCTAGTAGCCAACATGAATATCCATTTTGTTTCTATATGTAGCAGCATCTTAACTTTATCGCCTCCTCTTTGATCAGGTATTAGCCTTTGTATTTCTTGTTTCATAAAAAGTCTAAATTTCCTGAGAAACAAATGTTTGGCCACTGTGGTCTCAGATTTGTTTTTTATATTAGTTATATGTTCCCGTGGTCATTCTTTTAGGGTCCTGCTGGTCTGTCCTACGTATTGAATACCACATTTTCCACACATTATCAAATACACCACATATTATAGTATTACAGTTAATACGTGGGTAAATTTTGTATGTTTTGTTAGTGGTTTGTGAGAAATGTTATACACCTTTTAGCTGCACATCTATAACAACCTTTGTGTTCCAGCCAAGTGGGTCTCATACCAGACTTTATTCTACTCTGTGACAACATATTTCTCAGAGATAAATTTACACCCACTTTGTATGATTTCCTCTAGAATAGGATCTGTATTAAGTATATGAAGATGTCAACTTCTTCGAAAACATACCCACAGCAAACATAGCTTTGAACTGATTTCTCTGTTTCAGAGGATGCTAGATAGCAGTCTGCCACAGAATCCCCATGAGTTTTGCAACTGTCTTATTACAAAGGCATTATTTGCGCCCTCTCTAATGATATGTGTCCAAAATGACTACCATGGATTTCAGTGAAGAAATCCTATTATGTGACTGGTGTTCTTAATGGCATCATCAATCACTTGAGTTCAGGCTGTATTGCTATACTGTCCAAGTACTGACTCTTACTAGTTGCATTGTGTGCTTATAGAGGTGACTTCCAACCTGAAACACATTTTTAAGATACACTTGAATAGCATACTAGCATCATCAAATTGACTTTGAGCCATGAATCTTTTGATTGGGTCAGTATGAAAACTGTAAATTCTTATGGTGAATTCTCTGTTCTATGTAAATCCAGTCTTATATGTGCTGCGTGCTTAGCTCCATGCTAAGGGTTAGCTCATGGTGGGGCACATTTTATGTTCTAAAAAAGGTAGGATTTAAAAGGGTCCTTCAACTGTTCCTTTTTATTTCTGTATATGGTTTAAATATTGTGATTTCTGGTTGCAGGTCCTGCGCTCTGTAAAAACATGGTTATTTGTTGTAAACACTGACATTTACTTTATTTTCTCTTTCTTCTTTTGGTAGTCGTGGTTAAAAAAGTGCATGCAATGGTGTGCGCTTTGCCTCCCTGCAAAAAAATCTTCAGAGGGGCCGGTGCACTCCGATCCCCATCCTCCCGCCCACTTCCCATCCCACCTCTGCCCCGCCCATGTCCTGCCACCACCGCCCACTTACCACCCCAACTCCACCCACTCCCGCCCAACTCGTGCCCCCTTCCTAGCTGCAGGTAAGAAAGTGGCTGGGGAGGAGAGGATTTTTTATTAGCTATAGAGGAAGCAGACCCCACACTCTGGGCCCCCCAGTGACTGCAGGGTGGGTTATGCACTGAGTGCATGTTTATAAATGTTTGTTCTTTTACTATGTTACAACCCAAACAGTGAATATTAGCAATACTAAAGATTAAGATGGCAGTACAGTATAAGGAAGGAAAATAACAAAAATAGGAAGTGAAAAAGATCAGAGGAAATGATTTAAGATGAGACTGCAACCAAGTTTGATAAAGAGCGCTGGAATTATTCTTCCTCTGTAATAGATTCTTAGAAGGAAATCCTTTAGTGACAGCCTGATGCTGAAGATTTTAATCTTAAATTTGACTTTGAGTTTTTGAATATGCTTTAGAGTGCAGATTGCAAAACCTATAAAAAACATCTTGCGCATTAAAGATGTTGAATCTGACAAAAAAAATGACATTTCGCATTTCAAGACAAAGATCGGCCAAGTTGTTTTTCTTTGCATGATAATATGAGAAAGGCTTGTGAAATGGCAGGGGACACAAAAAAAAATCCGTCATTTAAGTTCAGCACAGTAAAAGATGTGATACGTATACTATAAATGATGGTGTTACATGAGCAAGGATGAGCCCAAATAATTTTCCATCCACAATGTGGAAAAAGTATGTGTTGGGCTCTAATGATATTTAATTATCCATGTGATGTTATATTCATTAGTAAAAACCTCAAGGTGCTTCATATTATTGGTCAAAAAATTTAAATAGTTGTACTGTGTTTAGGGAAGACTGGGTAATTTAAGGGGAGTTATTTATTTACATAAAATACAATTTAATGTAAGATTGATTCATATTTGCACTATTCACTGAGGGTTTTTTTTTTTTGCAATTTAACACCAGTCATAATTCATCAACTTGCTTGAAAATGAACAGAAACCTGTTATTTGCAAGTTTTTGCTCAACTTAACAAAGCCATGATTAAATCAAATTGAGATTTTACATAAATATGCAGCCAAAAAATTGTGATCACGGTTAATTGCAATTGTGCATTTTTTTTCCTGGATCAAGTGAATTTTTATAAATCTGCCCCTTAAAGTTGAGTATAAAGTATGAAGAACAAAAGGGATTAGAGACCATGCTTACATTTCATTGATCATTTTTTGAAGAAGAAGACACCTAACCATTCTAAGTCTGCAATAATGGTTACTAAAAGTATATCTGTTCAGCACATTGACTGGGGGATATTAACAAATAAAAGAGAAAAAAACGTCTTTTCAAATAATACAGTGTAAATTGTACAGAGTACAGTGATACATATTAGGAAACAATGGCAAAAGAAGAAAGGCCAATCACTGTGCTTAATTGAAATGTAAGGAAAGGAAAACAAAGGCATTAGACTACAACAGGTCAAAACTACAGGTCAATTCATCATTTAGAAGCAGTAGAATTGCTAACAATAGCAAAATAAACTCCCAAAAGTTATTTTAGTAGAGTTTATCAACATTAAAAATATGAGGGCTGAGAGTGCCCATTTAAATTATATTTTACATTACAATATAGCAGCCATTGTCTGTGGGCTTACATTTTTGTACATACACAAAAATATAACATCAATTATATAAAACAGGATGGAATAAATTCTGTCTTGATAAAATAGGTCTTTAAACAGTTTATTTCAGTTTTAGACCAATATTTAGGTTCCCCCTTGTTTGGCTGATAACAATTAAATGGAGAAAATCCAAAAAACTTATACATTCTCAGCCTAAGTGAAAAAACAAATTCTTTACATACAGTTCTGAGTATGAGTTAAGAATGTTATCTGAGGGATTGTAGAAGGAGACGCAGTATTAAATAGAAGCACAGTAAATTGGCCTTTTAATAATAAAATGCAAGAGCTATTTTTATTGATTTATTTTTAAAACATTTTAAATTACTCAGGCAGTTCACAATCCTTGCTACTGTACATCTTGCATCTTTCAGCATTAGAAAATAATATAACACAGAGCCCCAAGCGATAATTTCTTAAAAAGTCATATTTAGTGATCACAATATAAGCTATAGAGGGAGGGGCGATCCTGGCCTTCCTTTTGCCCCTCAGCACTCACCTCTTCAGCGCCGGGGGGGGGTTCACATCGCTAGTGCAGAGAGCACTCTCTGCACAAGAAGAGCTGAATTTCGAGGTTGAAAAACTGAAATTTGGTTGGCTTAAAGTTGGAGTTGGAGCGGCATTTTTTTATTTTGTCACAATAGGTCAACTTTTTTATTTTGTCACAATAGGTCAATGTCAAATGTTTTGGGGTATTAAACTCAATTTGCTGTGGAGCCCAGTAACATTTAGTTACTCCACTACAAGCACAAAGTGTCCGCACAGACCATACAGTATATGTATTTCATATGCAACATTCAGATGTAAAAGGAGTTGGGGAGCAAAACAAGCATGACAAATGTTCCTGGAGGTACCAAATAAGTGCTGTGATTGACCGTTTAGTAGCCTCTATGAAGATTAGCAGTCTACAGGGTCTTCTGTTTGGCAGTACACCTAGTTTTTATTCAACCAAAACTCACCTCCAAGCCTGGAATACAAAAATAAGCACCTGCTTTAAGGCCATGGGGAGCAACATACAAGGGTTCTCACGAGTCACTGGTTGGGGATAACTGAGTTAGAGGATGGAGCCTTGTAATGTTATAGAAAACTAAAACAGAAATTACACACTTCCCATGATCCCATTGTAACTTAGCTTCAGGGCTTTCTATTAATTCCCTTTTGTTTGCCAAGTGTTTTCAAACTAGATATTTTAAATAGTATACCTCATTGCTTATTTATATTAAAATTAATATGTCTTTTGGATAGGATTTAGCATGTAATATCTCAAACACACGAGAGTTGGGTACAATAAACAAAAAAGGGAAAATAGACAGTAATATTGTTTATTTGACTTCTCTGTACCCTATACTGTATATACTGTGGAAGTGGGCTGGGTCACCAAGGTGGCAAATTGATCTATCTAACCCTATCTGGCCTGGGTAAACAATGGTTCTAATGGCTAAATAACAACCATAGTCATAATTCATTTAGTTTGTGTTCTATAATAGTGATGGGGGAATCTGTCCTGTTTCCCGTTGCTGATAAATTCAAGAAACGGCGAAAAGTTCACGAAACACATTGAAGTCAATGGGCGTCAAAATTATTTTGATGTAGTCAATTTTTGACATGAGCGACTATTTTGTCCAAATAGTTTAAAGTTAATGGGTGGCCGAATAATTTTGACATGCGACAATTTTTATGTGCGCGACAATTTTGACGTGCAAATTTTCCCCGCAGTTCCGCGAAAACATTTGCGGGTGGTGAAGTGTAGATATTGGCTGCAAATCCTTGCCTGCCAAATAAATCACTATTCTATAACACAACTTTTTTGTAGTAATGCAAGCCACTTAGCTGGATATACCATCATATTTGTCACACAGTTACAATTCATGTATTTATTACATAAAAATAAACACTACATAAGGAACATATTCATAACAATGTACCTATGATTATATAGGACTGATTATATACAACTACCCTATGTTTCTTTTATTGTATTGGCAGAAAAAAGTAAATAATTGCCTAGTAAAAGGTTTTAGAACCATAATACTCTATATATTGCATCTGGCTCACACAGCCACACCCGTCTCCTTGCAAAATTAATGGTGTGCCAAGTGTGCCATGCGCTATCATTAAAATTAATAAGACAATTTGTGAGTACATTACCTTGAAGAGCATCTCTTCAGGATATGAGAATAGACTTCTGTTGACATGCTAATGATCCCCTGATCTCACTTAGTACTCGAGTAAAAAGCATGGTCATATCTGTGGAATCTCTCTACTTCTACTGAAGCAATACATTTAAATTATTTATAACTTTATTACACCATGAAGTGTTATTCAGGCATAAATATATATTTGGTCTTAGGCAATAACCTTCATTATGGTAGTAATAATAGTATTATAAAACCTCATAATAACACTCTTTAAAAAGTATTTAACGGTTGCTCATTTTATTAGGTTTCACATACAAAGGTAGCTTAATATTTGAGTTAATCTTAAAAAGAATAATTTTCAGATCAAACACATTAATCATGGCTGCTACCACTACAAATTTATTGAGCTCTTTATATCTGAGAAAACATACAGTTATTAAGATGATTTATATGTGATTATCAGGGTAGTGCTTTAAACAGCATAATGGAAAGTGAATTTGATTTATTTTTCCCATCTGGTATCACACAACGCAGTGTAGAAGTTCTGCATATATTTTGCCATTTTTTTTCTTTTAGCTTTTATATTCTATCAATACCTTCAGGGGAGCAAATTTTTTTCATTAGTTTTTAAACTATTATACAGTAATTCCTGTTGTGCAAATACAAACTAGATTACACAAAGTGACACTTGATTTTATATGTATGCAAATGTGGATCTAAGAGTGGAGATATAGGAAATGACAGGCCTAATATGGCAAGTTAGAACATCATTGTGTAACACGCTGGAAATGTTTTGCTTTAAAAATAGAAGAGGGAAACAATAATTACTGCCCATGCATTTTATCTCATGGATGATAAAGCAATATATAATTGTGTTGATTTATTGATGTCTTCGGGAAATTATTGTTTTTTCTCTTCTAGATACCACATTAAAAAATGAAGCATTTAAATGTCTCCCAGCAATGTCTTCAGTGATCAAGTAAAAAACAGCCAGCCATAGACAGCTCTAACAACATTTACACTTTATTTAAAAAGTAGCATCTGTTATCAGGAAACTCATGCTATCTTTGGTTATCTGATCCCATTTGCAATTTAGGATCAATAGCCTACCTTGAAAAATGTACCTGTAGGTGAGTGACAGATAACATGGTAGAAATCAATTACCAAAGCTCAAAAAATTGATGTAACTTGCCATATTCTTACCCCCAATGTAATACTTCTCTCCAGAGTTCCAAAATACAGTGGCCCAACATCAAGAATCTATAGATGCAAAATGCAAAGGGTACCACCACCTTTAAGTAGGTTATACAATGTATAATGTACAATTGAATAACTGAAGAATATGATGTGGTACAATGTGACTTTTTGTTATTCATCTTGAAATTTCTTTTCATCTTGAAATTTCCTTTTACTGCTTTTATTATATCTCACAAATTAAAGAAATCATGTTTGTCCCTAGATAAAAAAAAATGTAAATATTTGCCCAATTGAGAGTATATATTTGAACCTTGAACAATGTGAGTAATTGAAATAATAACCATTAAATACTTTATACTTTCATTAATTGCCATATACATCAGTGGTAGGAGATGGTATGGCATGTCCAGTGATATAGGAGGAGACTGTAAAAAAAATATGGTGCCGCTTTGACCAATAAGACTCTTTTATTGATACGCATCTGTCAACAATTTGCTGAGGCTTTTTATCAACATTCAAATTTGAGTCATTTTAGAGCTTTTGTTCTACCACGAAATGTTTTTGCAGTTTGCACACTGCGTTCTGTCTTCCCAGAATGGGCACACACTTCAGAGCAGAGAGAAGCACTCCCCAGGGCACAAGTGCTTGGTAAGGAGCTAGAGTTCTAAGGGGACTGCTCTTGCACTCTAGCATTTATGCCCCAGGAAATAAAGACCCCTGGGGGCAGATTTATCAAGGTTCGAAGTAAAAATTTTAATTTTAATTTTTGATTTTTTTTTCATGGCCAAAACTGTCAAATTTGACTAGGGAATTCTTAAAATTTGATTCAAATTTTTATTAAAAATTCAAATTAGATTTTCGAGATTTATCATACACTGGCCTTATAAGAACTCAAATTCGACAATTCACCACCTTAAACCTGCTGAATTGCAGCTTTAGCCTATGGAAGATGTCCTGGGATCAATTTGGAATTGTTTGCAGGCTTCCCCTGACATTCAAATTTTTTTCGGAGAAAAAACTCGAATCGAGTTTTTAAAATTCAAATCAAATTCAATTCGAATTCGATTTGAGTTTGCGGGTCGATCCTATTCACCCACCTTTGAAAAATTCGATTTTTTAATAAATTTCTATAGGTCAAATTTTGAGTTCATGGGAGTTTTACATAACTCCCATGAACTCGAAATTCTACCCTTGATAAATCTGCCCCCCTAGTGTCTACTTTGGTAACCTGAAACAATTAAGGGGCCGATTCATGAAGCTCGAGTGAAGGATTCGAAGTAAAAAACTTCGAATTTCGAAGTGTTTTTTGGGCTACTTCGACCATCGAATGGGCTACTTCGACCTTCGACTACGACTACGAATCGAACGATTCAAACTAAAAATCGTTCGACTATTCGACCATTCGATAGTCGAAGTACTGCCTCTTTAAAAAAAACTTCGACCCCCTACTTCGGCAGCTAAAAGCTACCGAAGTCAATGTTAGCCTATGGGGAAGGTCCCCATAGGCTTGCCTAAGTTTTTTTGATCGAAGGATATTCCTTCGATCGTTGGATTAAAATCCTTCGAATCTTTCGATTCGAAGGATTTAATCGTTCGATCGAAGGAATAATCCTTCGATCGTTCGATCGCAGCATTTGCGCTAAATCCTTCGACTTCGATATTCGAAGTCGAAGGATTTTAGTTCCTAGTCGAATATCGAGGGTTAATTAACCCTCGATATTCGACCCTTCATACATCTGCCCCTAAATGTTCCTAGAATATGGAGGGGAAAAATAATACACTTACCTTTAATATTTCTATTAGACAAAAAGGCAAAATAAAGAGAGAATATATACTAATCCTTTAAAAATAAAAAAGTCAAAAAGAAAAACCTGCTAGCTCTCTTACACTACATAATTAAAAATAGCCACATAAGAGAACTCAGTTTATCCTAAAACTGATTGTGATTAAATACATGCAACTCCACAGGGTAAGCCCAGCCCCTGATAATACAGCTCTCTGTTCTCTAGCAATTCTGTATAGACTTCTGCAAAACTATTAACGTTTCATTGCTCTGCTCTTGTTGTGTCAGAAAATAAAAAACACTAATGAAGACTTTATCTGGCAAAGGAAGGGTGGAAAGAATATAGAGCAACATCCAGATAACATACTGTATTATGTTGCCACAAACACTATAAACCAGAAACATAATTACATTGCAATACAAGTATTCTACACCTTTTAAATCAATAAGAAAAAGAAACTAACACAAGGATGATATTCCTGGGAAAGCAGATTTCATTAAATCATGACCACATCAAGCGGATGTCAGGTCTTCTAAACTGAACAGTAACTGAAAGTATCATTAATGTAATTATAATGGCTATATAAGGGTTCTATGTTTTTCCTTTGGATTTGTAAATTTTATTTGATCTATTACATCAAGTTGGTAATATATTACAAACTACAAAATTTTTGTTATAACCTTGCTATTATGTCTCTAATATGTTGGCCACAAGCTTCCTTATTGCCTCCCAAGTCCAAAGTATTAAGGTGTAGTACTTAGGAGTTGCAGCATACCAGCCACTTTATGCTAGTCACATAATAGGGTTTTTTAATTATGTGGTCCAAAAGTGCAGAAAGGTGAATTCTTCTAAAGAATACAGTGGTGCCTTGTTCAGCAGCTCTGTATTCATGAGTGGGGGGGGGGCACGTTTATATCCCCTTACTCATCTGGACAGGCTGCAATAGAGCAGGTGGTAAGGATAGGCATGCTTTCCATCTGACGACGCTACACCTTGTGTGGGATTTTGTGTGTGTGTCATAAGTGCAGCTAGAATTGATTTTTGAATGAGAATTAGTGTCCTTGTACTTCTGTCCAGAGTCACAGTAAATGACTTCTCGGGGGTTATGTACTAAACCTCAATTTTTTTTCTGGTTGAGGTTTTCTGGGAAAAACTTGAATTTTTCTAGGGAAAAACTCAAAACTAAAATTTTTCAAGATTTATTATACTCTAAAGTCCAAATCCAAAAAATAGACCATCTCAACATTGTCAGATGTCCCTTTTACAATTTGAAGATATCATAATCTGTGCTTGGTTTCATCTGATAATCCTAAAAATTTATGGTGATTGAGCGATTTGGGTGTCGAATCTGAAAAATGTGTATGATTTGAGTTTTCGCTCCAAAGAGTTACCCTAGAGTTATTTTTTTGATAAATTAGATACAATTGTGGATGGGAGTTTGGTTGAGTTTGGTTTCATAAAAATATGAGATAAATTTGAGTTTTTTATAAATAAATAAATAACCCCCTAGTCTTTTTTCTCTTTCATTTATTTTGAATGTTTAATTTTTAAATGTAATGAACTGCATAAAAACAGAATTTGTCAGAAGAAATGTTATCAGTTAATAAGTATATTTAGAAACTTGAGCAAAAATAGAACAGATGGAGCAGAATCAGCAAAACCATGCACAGGCATACCATGTGCTTTTACTAAAGCTTTGCTCTTGTGCAATGTAGAGAAAAGCATTGCAAAGCTTAGTGACACTACTGATATAATTGTATGCATGTTTAGATCCACTTGGATCTTCAACTGAATACAGCTGTGTATTCTTGGAGAATATGTTTAATTACATTAATGAACTGCCATGTATGTGTTGTATATACTGTAGGTTTACAATATACAACCATATGTAAGTGTATTTCATGTTAAAGTAAATTTGTTAAGTCTGCAGAAAAGACCGTTACTTTAGGGTACCATCTGCTATGTGGAGGGAACATAGATTTTTTTTTTCTTTGAATCCCATTTTTTTTTTTATTGCATTTTGTTATAAACAGGCACACAAGGACATCATATACCTTGAATCAAGAACCTAGTGAGAATATTGTCATAGCAATAAAAAGTTTATGAGAAAAATATCAAAATAAAATATGTTATTCACAAAGATGGCTTATAACTTTTTATATCATTTATATCGTGCTGTCAATAGAAAGTAGAAACTCTGGGCTTCTCTTCTATTTTAATGATTTCTCTGCAGCTTTGGAGAATAAAATACAAATTATGAATCCTAGATTCACCTGGTGAACAACAAAAGTTAAAATGGGAAACAATTTATGGGCCAGAGTAATAAACAGGTGGCCCTGCACATCTGGCACATTGGCTCAGATTTCATATGACATGCAGGATTATTATCTTTTATTTATACAAGCTTTGCAGAGATTATAAAGTACATCAGCCCCTGCCCAATTTTTTTTTCCAATTAACCTTCTTCTATATTTTTGGAGTGTAAGAGGAGATCAGAGTAACTGGGGATGACCCAGGCAGAAACTGGATATACTTTTGTTGCTCCTTTACAGCCCCATTTTTGGAATCCCATTTACTAACCCATTCACCTATTGTATACAGGATTTAATAAATGATGCCCAAACTCACATAATTAACATGCAAGACATTGCACAAAAGCCAATGTCTACTGATTGCCCTGTAAAGAGGTATTTACCGAGCTATAGTACTGTGTATGTTGGACCCCTTGCTCATTTCATGTTGTCTTATAAATAAAGCCAATGCCAAATGCAAAATCCACCTCTCAACTATCCTATTTTTTGCAAGACAGTTCTGATTTTGACAGCTCAGCCCGCATTCCTGGTTTCACTGAAATGTCTCGCATTTATCTTTGATTGTCCGTAAATTTTTATACGCGCGACTATTTGGTCCAAATGCATTAAAGTTGGGCGTCCGAAAACTTTTGTATGTGCAATAATTTTTGGATGCGCGTCACTTTTCTCCGAATTGTAGTCACAGTTCGCTTGCGGCGCAACACAAATTTGCTGCAAATTCGTCAATCACTAATCAGGAGGGAAGTTACAGTATGTACAATGAGCATACTTACAGTATTTGAGCACAGTTAACAGTGTTTGAGAATGCAGAGAAATGCATTGTATTATATTCATTATATTCTCACTCTACAAGGAACCAGACTTTCAATAAAAATGTTTTGTACAAGGCTTACTGAAATTCTTTGAAGTAGTACATACAATATGTCACTCTACTCTTATTTTGCTCTGCTTTGCACATACAGTGATAAATAGTTTGAAGAAGAACATAGGAAGAATTGACACCATTATGTGTAAAATCACATAACCAATGACATCGCACATAGGGGCATATTTATAAAAGCTGTATAAATAAATGCTGTATAAATAAACCTGAGATTAAATATATCAAACATCACCATGGACACACTAGGAAACATATAAATTAGATTTCTCTTACATGACCAGTGGCATCTTTCACAGATTTCTTGCAATACTGAATCAAAAAAATCCTTGGGGGCCAAAGTAATGAAGTAGTGAAAACATTAACTTTAGCATTTTCAGTTTTTTTTTGTGAATTTTAAATATACTTTGTGAAGGCTTTAACTGATTTTTACCTACTGAACTATGAAACCATTTATTACTGCTATGCTTATACATAACGTAATCATTTTTAATCGAATTGGCATTCATTTTATTAAATTGTATTTAACCCTTTCCCTGCTTACATTTTGGGGCCGATTCACTAAATTCGAGTGAAGGATTCAAAGTAAAAAAACTTCGACCATCGAATGGGCTACTTCGACCTTCAACTACGACTACGACTTTGAATCGAAGGATTCGAACTAAAAATCGTTCGACTATTCGACCATTCGATAGTCGAAGTACTGTCTCTTTAAAAAAAACTTCGACCCCCTAGTTCTGCAGCTAAAAGCTACCGAAGTCAATGTTAGCCTATGGGGAAGGTCCCCATAGGCTTTCCTAAGTTGATCGTTGATTCGAAGGATTTAATCGTTCGATCGCAGAATTTGCGCTAAATCCTTCGACTTTGATATTCGAAGTCGAAGGATTTCAATTCCTAGTCGAATATCGAGGGTTAATTAACCCTCGATATTCGACCCTTAATGAATCAGCCCCTTTATGTTATTGCAAGGACAGTAGCGGCCTGCTGATGCAATAATCTAAATTTCTGGGTTTAATGTGCGGTGGATTAAAAATGTTGACTGAGTGATGCACTATTCCTGTAGGAAAGGGTTAATAATATAAATATATGTAATGCTGTCACTTGAGATTTGCTCTGGTCGAATAAGGTTATGTTCATTGGTTACAGGTTTCACTGTTTCACTTTCACTTTTTTTCCGGTTGTGAAGATTGAGGGGGTTATTCATCAAAATCAGAATTTATCTCAATATTTCCAGCCACAAACTCCGATCTAATCCGCATGGGTTTTTTCGGCGTATTTATTATTAGATTTTCCCGAACATTTGCTTGGCAGGAAAAAAAAATCTGATTTTCACAACTTTTTCGGATTTTTCACCCAGAAACTCAGATTTCATATGCTTTTTGCCCGAAAGCTTCAGGGTATTGCACGAAACCCAGCGCACATCAAAAAAACGTTGGCACTTCTCCCATTGACTTATATGCAACCTCGACAGGTTTAAGATGCCGGATTTTCTAATTCAGACTTTTTCCATCCTCGGTTTTAAAAATTAAAAGTCTGATTTTATACTAAAAAATCACTAACTTTTTGGGATTTTTGCATTTGAAGTTTAGTAAATAACCCCTTTAAACAAGGTCTATCCTTAGAATGCATGCTTTTTTTTTTGTGGCATAAAAAAAGATGTTTATTTAGGGGCAAATTTACTTAAGGTTGAATATCGAGGGTTAATTAACCCTCGATATTCGACTGTCGAAGTTAAATCCTTCGACTTCGAATATCAAAGTTGAACGATTAAATCCTTCGAATCGTTCGAAGGATTTTAATCCATCGATCGAACCATTTTTCTTCGACCCAAAAAAGCTTAGAAAGCCTATGGGGACCTTCCCCATAGGCTAACATTGACTTTGGTAGCTTTTAGGTGGCGAACTAGGGGGTCGAAGTTTTTTCTTAAAGGCCATCGAATGGTCGAATAGTCGAACGATTTTTAGTTTGAATCGTTCGATTCGAAGTGGAATGTCAAAGTCGAAGTAGCCCATTCGATGGTCGAACTAGCCAAAAAAAACATTCGAAATTTGAAGTTTTTTTCCTCTATTCCTTCACTCGAGCTAAGTAAATGGGCCCCTTATTGTTCAGTGAAATAGGATTATCTAAGCATGAATTTGAAGTCACCAAAATATACTTACTAAATTAACATATTTGTAATATGATCAACAGATGGATTAAACAGACAGACAAACAATCATCAATGCATATAATAAAAAATAGACAGATAGGAACTACGGTACATGGCCATGACTTACATTAGCCCCAAGCCTTACTAAATTCCTTGTAAGTGAATAAAAGCAAATGCCTCTAACAATGTTCCAAATCAAGTGGAAAGCCTTCCCAGGAGAGTAGAGGCTATTATAGCAGCATAATTATACACTTGACTTGGGAATGGGGATACTGAAGAAGCAGGTGTCCAGATACCTATGTCTGTATAAGTGTAGATAAACCTCACTGCACTTCCAAAACGTAATTCTAGACTTTATCTAGACAATAATTTCAGTTATGTTCTGAAACTATTCACAAGAAGACCACTCCAAATTGCATTTTAAGGAGAATCAATGTACTGTACATTGTGTATTTCTCTGTAAATAAGAAAATTTGGGGGGAGCAAATGAAAATAGGGTCCTATTTATTAAACAATTATGCAGAAACATTTTTCATTTTTTATTTTAATTATCTCTCTTTTATTGTTAAGCTCAGCGTTTCATTTTAAATCAATTTGTTCTTTGAATCATGTCTGAATAAATGGCCATTGAGATATGCAGCACATCAAAAAAGCTGATGGAATGAAAACCCAGTATCACTTTTAAAACTGAGAAGTGTTTTTTATCGACCTTAAAATACTATAAGTAATAAATATTATATACTTTATTTTCCTGAGTCTAGATAATCCCTTGTAACCCATGTCTAGCTTGTGCTGACTTAGGTTTAGTATATACTGTAATATTTTCTCTCACAAATTGCCCCTAGGATATAAATTTCAGTTAAATGACTATTTTGAGCACTACGCTACACTATACACCCTAGCAACCTCTTCTGTCATGTTAAATCATATTTTGCTTAGAATAAAATTCACGCTTCTAGCCTTATGCATAATTAAAAAAAAAATAACCAATATGCAAATTGTGAGTATGAATATCTAAACCATGTCTTCCTTAACATGACAGAATATGTATCACTCTTGCTATGGGCAAGACTTGATAACCCGTTCACTTTTTTAACCCAGAGGTTATTTGACCTTTAATTAAAGAGAAATTTGTTGTCCTTCTTTCAAGAGAGAACAAATAATGAACTCATTAAAATGAGGCTAGTGTTTGGCCCTAGAGCAGTAAGCGCTGAAGTCTCATTAGCAGCTAACAATTCAGTGCATGGCACATGAATAAAGCTAATATGGCAGAGCAGAATGTCTTGGCACATTCAATTTTAGAGGAATCAAATTCTTATTGTCAGTGATATCCATGGCATGAAGTTTTAATGCACTTAAAGAAAAGTAATTTACCTTCTATTAGTCAGGAATGTTAGCAGTGAAAGCATTAAAAGTTTTCAATATAAACCAAGAAGTACATTGTAGTAGCATTACTGGAAAACAGCAATTTAGTATAAAAGAGATAAGCAAGAGAACTACCAAAAAAATAGTCTTGACCAGCACAAAAAGACAGATCACAAATTGTAATTTAACATCTTCAAAATGACAATTAGAATGCAGAACATAGATTAGGCCTATTTATATATCGAATATTAGTGGGGGTTTTTTCAAACAACAACTATTATGAATGTCATGAAATATATTAAATTAAAAAAATTAAAAATGTAATTTATTAAAAAATCCAAACTGAAAAAGCATTAATGGGAAACGTTGCAGCAAAGTCGCAAAAACTGCAACTTGAAAACCTCTAAAATCATCTGCAATTGACTTTAAGGGGCAGATTTATCAAGGGTTGAATTTTGAGTTCACGGGAGTTTGTAAAAACTCCCATAAATTCCCATGAACTCCCATGAACTCGAAATTCAGAAAAAAATCACAAATCTAAATTTTTCAAAATAATTATATTTTTCACATTCAGGTGAATGGGATTGACCATGATTTGAGTTCTTTCACTAAAAAATCCTCGATTTTCAGGATGTCTCCAAACAACTCCAAATTGATTCCAGGACATCCCCCATAGGCTAAAACAGCAATTCGGCAGGTTTAAGGTGGCAAATAGTCGAAATTGGATTCGTAAAGGGCTAGTACATGATGAATTTCAAAATTTATGATAAATTTCAAAAATTCTAATTTTTAAATTCAAATTCAAAGTTTGATCTTTCACTTCGACACTTGATACATCTGCCCCCAAGTATTCAGAACTGTAGCAGTTTTACCACATAATAAATCCCACGACTTTTTCAGATTTTTGGCATCAAAAAGCCCAACCTAAAATAGTTGTGGCTTAATAAATCAGCCCTCTAATGTTTATAGTGTATTCCCAAAATCTCTTTACTAAATACATTTCCTTCTACAAGTATTGTTATTAGTAATTAATTATAGCAATTAAAATGTGTCGCCAATCTTAACATCAGAAGCGCAGATTGGATCTGGGTCCCATCGAATGGAGACTAAGAAATCCTAATGTAGATAGGCAAGAGTACATCTGTAGAAATCTTATCCAGCCTATTTGGACCATAGGGTCAATACAAAATATCTGCCAATTTCTGATGATAGAAATGCACTAGTGTGTGCCTTGACGGATTCACAGAAAATGAAAATGCAGACAAATTATTTTTCTCATTTTGCGTAACAAAGCATAGGGTGTATTAAATGAATGATTATGCTAGGTTCTACCTACTTTTAGTTTGCACTGGCATCTTGTGGATCCCCTGACTAAAATAATTTTCCAGGCCCTTCTTCTTTCACCTGTATACATGTATGTATATATATTTTGTATTTTAAAGCACAATGCTTACAACATATAAATAAGAGTACAAAAATGTGTACAGATGCACAATTACATCAGAGATTAAATGCTTAGTATTAAGATACTGCAACTTTCATTCACAAAATGGACCACCAATTCTATCTTTCAGACTCAAGGTGGTTTACCTTTTAAAATCTAAATGCCTGTTTTTATTCAAGAAATATGCTTGGGGGTTTATGATTTTTCATAAGTTATGTATAGTTACTTTAAAGCTCTATCTAGCTTTGAAAGGTCAAACTATAAGGCAGACTAGAAATTGCAAATTTCTAATAAATTCAGCCTGCCTCTCAGACAAATACTACTGAACAGAAACTAAAAGAGATTTAACACAGTCATATTTCCATAATACATTTTAAACGTTTCAAGAATTATATACAAGAGCTGAATATCTAGCAAGTTAAACAAGACACTTCATGGACAGACCAGTTTTTGCCTGGATAATAGGTTCAAAGTTCAGACGTGTGATGTTCTTTATCCTGCTATGTATTTGAGACCATTGACCCTAACCATTTACTCCACAGCTAATATTAATAATGCACTTTGGTCATTGTTAGAGGTTTATAAATGCTTAATTTCAGTACAGGTATGGTATCTGTTATCTGGAAACCCATAAAGCTCAGTAAGGATGTTTCCTATAGACTCCATTACAATCAAATAACTAAAATTTTGAAAAATAATTTCCTTTTTCTCTGTAATAATAAAAAA
Source organism: Xenopus laevis (assembly GCF_017654675.1). Classification (NCBI taxonomy): domain Eukaryota; kingdom Metazoa; phylum Chordata; class Amphibia; order Anura; family Pipidae; genus Xenopus; species Xenopus laevis. The sequence continues at coordinate 73,762,363 of NC_054371.1, read as the reverse complement.
GTAGCTTGGACTTGATCCCCACTAAGATATAATTACCCTTATTGGATGCAAAACAATCCTACTGGCTTTATTTAATATCTAAATTATTTTAAAGTGGACTTAAGATATGGAGATCCAAATTACAGAAAGATCCCTTATCTGGAATACCCCAGGTCCAGAGGACTTTGGATAATAGGTCGCACACCTGTAATAAGGATTGGAAACTAATAAATGCTTATGGGGGATTTGAAATCCACATTTTATTTTGTAATTTACTGTATACAGTAATAGTGATGGTTTCAATAGCTTACATTATTCTTATTTCTCCCTTTTAGGCCTTGTTAGAGACACAAAATTTGTTGCGCACTCAGGTTTTAAATTTCACCTTCAACCTTGGGTTTTCAGGGAAGTTCTATCATACTGGTAAGTATAAAAGCATCCATTCCTTTTTAATAGCATTAATGCTTCCTTTATTTCACTACCACCACAATTTGCTTATGTAACAATACAATGCAGGTCTACATCTTCAATTATGGCCAAATTTTAAGAAAACATAATAAAAGATGCAACGTTTGCCCAAGTCTAGTGACCAATCAACCAACCAGCAGATATGATTAAGACCATATTATAGCCAAGGGAATATTATTCTTTATTTTTCAATTTCATGCAATGGTGTTTAAGTTACATTTACTCTTAAAGGAGGACTGAAAAAGAAAATATGTAGCAAAATCAGTAACAGGTTAAACCTTATGTTTCCAATTCACAGAGGCAGCCCTATAAATAATAGTGTACCCATAATAGACCTTTTGTCCCTTTTCAGAACCACAGAAAGGCACACATGTTAAGATACAGCTTGATAACTTTCCCTACCTATCTAAACTACTCTGTACATTATTTAAAGAGAAGTTATTTTCCATATCCTGGCAATTTTTTTCTTTTTTTTTTTAAATCTTTATTTTTGTCAAGCAAACCAAATGTTACAAAAAATTGCACATGGTCAGTAAACATAGCGCAAATAGATTAACATTTCAATAACATAGTACGATATATACTACTAAGGTCAATATTATCTGCATATAGTGAGAGAGACTAAAAAAGTGGACAAGACAAAATAACCTCACATAGAGCAGACAAATCCGCCTTCGTTATGCTTCCGATAGTAAACAACCTTAATGTAGTGCAATCTGGTCAGAAATAATATATAAAAAAATAGGATGGGGAGGGAAATAAAAGGGGGAAAAAAAAAAAAAAAAGAAAAAATGTCCAGGCTTATCAATACACTGTAAAAAATGCAAGAGAGTACAGGCAGTAGGAAACAGTGTGACATTATGGGGCCGATTCACTAAGGGTCGAATTTCGAAGTTAAAAATACTTCGAAATTCGACCCTCGGATTGAAATCCTTCGACTTCGAATATCGAAGTCGAAGGATTTAGCGCTAATCCTGCGATCGATCGATCGAAGGATTTTCCGTTCGATCGAACGATTAAATCCTTCGAATCGAACGATTCAAAGGATTTTAATCCAACGATCGAAGGAAAATCCTTCGATCAAAAAATCACAGGCAAGCCTATGGGGACCTTCCCCATAGGCTAACATTGACTTCGGTAGCTTTTAGCTGCCGAAGTAGGGGGTCGAAGTTTTTTTTAAAGGGGAAGTACTTCGACTATCGAATGGTCGAATAGTCGAACGATTTTTCGTTCGATTCGTTCGATTTCGTTCGAATTCGAACGAATTTAACCAATTCGATGGTCGAAGTACCCAAAAAATACTTCGAAATTCGAAGTATTTTTCATTCGAACCCTTCACTCGAGCTTAGTGAATCAGCCCCTATAAGTATAGTTCAGACACAATTAAGTACCAAATGAGGCCAACACATGCAAAGAATAGTAAACAAGGATTGAGTCAGGGGATAGCCCCATCATGGTCTGGCAGAGGGCAGCCAACTAGGCAACCGAGTCTGGCCCCTTCCAAATACAGAGTCCACGGCAACCAAGTGGCCCAATGTTTCCGAATAGCTGTTTGGGTTACTGCATGGATCTCTTCAAACTTTCGAACCTCCTCCATTTCCGTCCACCATTCAGAGATAGTAGGTACCAAAGGAGATTTCCATTTGCGTGGAATCAAAATTTTTGCAGCATTCAACGCATATTGAACCAGGGATTTAGCATAGAGGGATGTTGACATGTCATTATGATGCAGCAGTACCGCTGCCGCCGTCTTCTCGATCTCCAAGTGAAGCTGGTCCTTGCAAATGGACAAAATCGAAGTCCAATACTTCTGGATTTCAGTACAGTCCCATAAAATATGGAGCAATGTGCCCCGAGCAAGTCCCAACGCCAGCAGATGTCTGAGACCCCTGGGAAAATTTTGTTCAACTTGGTGGGGGTATTGTACCATCTCGTCAAGATCTTATAATTGCTTTCCAAAATGCGGCAACTCCTAGGACCAGAGCAGGATTTGAGGATCATCGCTTCCTGTTCCTGTTCAGAAAACGGATGATTAGTGTCGTGACCCCATTTAACAAGATGCGGTTGTGAAGGCAATCGTTCATCATTACCTGTTAGGAGTATCCGATAAATGGAAGAGATGTTTCGGTTACCCGGAGCCGCTTGACAACATAGTGATTCAAATGCCGTAAAAGCAGGAGTGTCCACTGTCTGCGCTAGCTTAGGGCGTATAAAACTCGCCAACTGTTGGTAGCGAAAAAGTTCTGTCGCAGGTAGATGAAGCGTCTCTTGAAGTTGCACCCATTTGGGCAGAATTCCTTTAGGGCATAGATGGAAAATTTGTGTTATTGTGCCTTGTTGCCAAAGAGACAAGTAGCCCTTAGATATGCCAGGAGGAAAGTCAGCATTACATACAAGAGGGGTCAACAGGGAATGTGCCGACGTAAGACCATTCTTAGTCTTGAGCGTATCCCAAACATTGAGAGCATAAGTAGAAAGGTGATGTTGTGAATCCGTGATCCGATTTTTCGAAGAAAGCCAAGGAAGATATTGCAGAGGCTGTGTAGAAAAGGTTTGTTCAATAGAAACCCAAGCTTTAGAGTGGCTGTGGTAAGTCCAATCCAGAAGCCTTAGCAAAACACATGCTTGATGATACTTGCTGAAATCTGGCAGTCCAGTGCCCCCTTTAGTTTTAGGGCGCGTTAGAGTTTCAAATTTTATCCGCGGGCTTTTGTTATTCCACACAAAGTTCCGGATCGAGGAGTTCAAAAGTTTGAAGAAATCAAGCGGAGGTTTCATCGGAAGGGCCTGAAACACATATAACAATCGTGGCAAAATATTCATTTTTACTGTATTAACTCTGCCAAACCATGATAAAGCCTTACCGGACCAATCGCTCAAGTCACTCTTGATAGTTTGTAACAAGAAAAGAGTCCAATCTGCAAAATTCTGAGTCAATTGAATACCCAAATATACCAATTTATCTCTTGCCCACTTAAAGGGAAACTGATCCCTAAGTGCCGTAAAAGTAGAATGAGACAAACTGATGTTAAGCGCGCTGGACTTGTCATAATTTATTTTGAAATTGCTTAATCTGCTAAAGTGTTTTATTTCAAGTAACAAATTGGGCAGCGTAACAACAGGTTGTGACAGCGTGAATAACAAATCATCGAGCAATTTTTTTCTATATCTGATATGAAGATGAAGAATGGTTTAATACTGCTGTAACCTCTAGTGTACGACATTGCACAGGGATACCATTCACAACAATTGAAAGCTGAATGCATTAATAAAGCCTTCTCTGACTGTTTGACCCCAAACTAATATCTAATGCCAACAAAATACACTTGTATACACCAGTGCAAGGTGTGAATTGAATTTTAGGGGATTATTTATCAAAGTCTCAATACAATAAACTATATTTTCTGTAAAAAAACTCTGATCAATCCGCTTATTTATTAATACACTTTCCCGAAAAATTTGTTATGGGAAAAAAATCACGAAGAATACTAATTTTTCACAATTTCTACCTGAAAACTATGACAGCGCAGATCAAAAAATCTTTGGGACTTCTCCCATTGACATATATGCAAGATTTTAGGATTCCGATTTTTCCCATCCTCGGGGTATAATAGGTTCTGAAAAATTCGTGTTTTTTTAAAATACTGATTTTGTACTAAAAAAACGTGAATTGTTATGATTTTCGGCATTCGGAGTTTGATAAATAACCCCTTAATGTTTAATTTTATAGGAACAAGAACTTCCCAATTTCCATTTTTAGAGGTATTTTTCCTTTAAATGTATATTATTAGCCTTTGTGAATTATACTGTCTTTTTTAACACAGTTTTTAATTACAAATTACCACTCTGTACACACTTCCTTCACACTCTTCTAGCATAATCTATTATACATTGATCGTTTTTATGAAACTCACAAACAAACATATACAGCATAATTCTTAGTGCTGACATTTTTCCGGTTTTCTATTTTTCCTATTGATTTCAATAATGAAATATCTTTTGTTAACTTCCTTTCCTGTCTTGGTCTTTTGCCACGTAAACATATTTGATTAAACATTAGCCTTTTAGAATTATTTGCTGATGAGAACATTTAACTATGAGCTAAAAAGCTGTTTGTTTTGTGTTAGATTCTAAGGGGGTAATTAGTAAAAGTAGGAAAGTTTGCACAAGGTGTAGAAACTCATAGCAAGCAATCATTAAGTATTTATAAGAGCTTACAGGAACTAGTGCAAATATTTTGACTTTTATTAGTACAAAATGCTTTTCTAAGCAGTAAATTGTATTGTCTATCAGCAATGAAAAGTTGGATATAAAAACATTACAAGTGCATTTAAACCATGGCTTTTATCAATAATGCAGTGTTTTCCCACAATTTCAGCCTAATTGTGGCCACGTGGGGAGTTGCATCCTACACAATTGTGGCTAGGGTACTAAAGTACTTAAAATTAGCTTGATAATCCACTGAGAGAAGTACCTAAGTACCCTATACCGATTTACCGAATTGGAGAACTATAACTCACACCCTAAACACCAAATTTTACTGATTATCTATTTATTGTGTTTCCTGGCCGGCCAGTTTTCAAGAATTCTGTTTGATAAATAATTTATATACTTTTTTGAATACATTGGTCTTAAAATAAACTTTAATTTATTCCTTTGACTTTGCATTATCCTCAATAGGACCTTAAGGATTGAGGGTGTTTTTTTGACCAGTGAGAAAGGTTTTCCTTAATGCCACAATACCTCAAATAATGAACATTTCACCTAATGGTTTACTTCTGCATTCAAAACAATAATATTTTATAAAGTGTAACTCTGACAAACAATTTTATATTGCTGTTCTGTTTCTGGCAAGCAAGAAAAGGGTCATGTCATGGTTATGGCAGAACCTCAAGCTATGCATGATCTCTAAAAAATACAGTATAACACTATTTCAATCAAATGAAAGCCATATCAGCTAATTTTCCTTAATTTAATCTTATACTAAATGACTACTGCATCAATCAAAGTCTTTTTCTCATCTAAAAACAGCAGTATAAGTCATTAATTCCAAAAATGGTAGAATATCACTTTGCTTGATCATTTTAAATAACTAATCCCTCAACCACCCTACTATTCTTTCGGAAGCCTTCTTTTGATTATCTAAGACCACTATTACATGCACTAATGCATTCAAATTTTTTTTCTATCTGTATAGACACTTGGGTTTGACATCATACATTCAAGTGAACCACTGTAAAAAAAAATTATCTTCTAGCAGCTAAATCAGTGAAAATACAAGGTTATTGAAAGTACCACGTTGATCCAGGGACTGGTCTGATCTTCCATCTTGGAGTCAGGAAGGCATTTTTCTCCCTCTGAGGCTTTAGATAGGGTTTTATATAGACGCAAAAGTTTGAACTCGATGGGCATATGTCTTTTTTCTTAGGTTACTATTAGTGATGGGTGAATTTATTTGTGAAATTGCCGACAATTAAACGGACGCCCATTGACTTTAATGTGCGTCAAATGTCGCTGGCGTCGTAATTGTCGCTGCGTCAATTTTGCCATCAAAATTCGTGATTTGCTAATTTTTTTCCCATTTCGCTGGAAATTTGTGAATTTCTCAGCTAAGCGAAACGGGACAAATTCACCCATCACTAGTTACTATGGGGCCGATTCACTAACTTCGAGTGAAGGATTCGAAGTAAAAAAACTTCGAATTTCGAAGTGTTTTTTTGGCTACTTCGACCATCGACTGGGCTACTACGACCGTCGACTACGACTTCGAATCGAACTATTCGAACTAAAAATCGTTCGACCATTCGACCATTCGATAGTCGAAGTACTGTCTCTTTAAGAAAAAACTTCGACCCCGTAGTTCGCCATCTAAAAGCTACCGAACTCAATGTTAGCCTATGGGGAAGGTCCCCATAGGCTTGGCTAACTTTTTTTGATCAAAGGATTTTCCTTCGATCGTTGGATTAAAATCATTCGAATCGTTCGTATGTATGTGTTTCAGCTGTGTCCTCATGCCTCAAAGTTATGTCTTGCTCCAGCATTAACTCTCCTAAATCCTCAAATCTAAATTTATGAACACTTTTATACACACACCGTATTACATATTCAAAGTGAAAATTAATTTATAAGATAATACAATGAAAGCCCTTTTTACTATCTACAATTAGTAGCTGCTAATTTTCCTGTGAAGCATAAATCAAAGGCTTGCACACATCACTGCAAAATCACATCTCCCTAAAATGTAATTAATTACTTTAAGATACAACTGCCTTTAGTAAAGAATAAGATATTGGGGTTTTAATGAAAAATTGTGAAAGTATTTTAAATTCGACCACTCATAGCCTGACATACAAACATCATAATAAAACAGTATCAGACGCTGTAATTGTGTCATATCATTGGAATGTAAGCATTCATTAATGTCTGTTGCATTAACTAAAGTAATGACCTACAATAGCTGTGTCATTTTCTTCTAAAAGGACAAATTATATTTAACATGACAAGCACAAATTTCTAGCTTAAGGAAATGGATAGGACGACTAAGGATGCAATGCTTTCTTACTTTGAACGTAAGCAGGAGGTAGAAGGATGATTCAGGAAGACAAATGAAGTCAACCTCTTTTTTTTTTATTAATGGATTGTCTTGTGGTACAATGGGACAATAAATGAACCTGCAGCAGGCAAGGCTCCCCAAGCTGCACAAGTAAACACCAGCCTCAAAGAGGCAGAGATAAGGAATGATTTATCATTTGTGCATATTAAATTTTACCAAAGGTTGAAAGAATGGTTGAATTTCAATATTTTAGTAAATAGTGCTAACTAAAGTTAACATACATATCTAAATACCTGTATTTTTTTTCCACTGAAAATTATTTAATGGTTTATTGAAAAATGTGCATATACATATGTAGTATTTCCTAAATGTAATAATATTATCAATAAAATTTAATAATTACAAAAGCTTGACAAACAGTAAATATAATTATATTCTGATAAAAACAACAAAACAAAGATACAGTATGTCTTTAATGGCATTTTGTGACATTTTCATGCTTAACAAAATTATACTTTGCCATTCTTTTTATATACAAATTTAATTACAGACTGTAAAGAATCATGTTTGAAAAGTTACAAGAAATTATATCCATGGGATTTATTACTTCATAAAATAATAGCACTGGTAATGAACATGCTTATTTGTGAATGTGGTTACTAAATGGAAGCCATCTATTTTATTTATATGAATCATTTTCTGTTATATTTAAAGGCCCTTTAGTTTTCATAACTTGGAAAAGAGAAGTAAAAATGAAAAATGAAGGCAAATATAACAGGATACCCTGTAAAACTGAATTATGTATATGTTTAATGAAGGGACATAAAAGTGGCCAATCAGGGATTTTATGTCATTTATTTACTTTCCTGAGTAAACCAAACAAAGCAAGTTTTCTACAATTTGTCAAATTGAAAAAAAATGTTGCCAATACAAAAAATTACAAAAATATGAATTAAAAAAATGAATATTAATTTGTTTGATGGGGCATACAGCATGAAATGACAAACTGTATATCAGTTATACTTTTTATCTATTTGTATTTATATGAGCACTATACATATTAATACTATAATACTATTGTAATGGTTTTTATGAAATGGAGAAAAAGATCCTCTGAGGCAAGGACATTTTTAAGGCCTAGGTTTACCAAACTGGTATCATGGGCTGTAGTGTATTAAAAGGAGGGCAGACTGAAAGACATCATGAGGCTTGGAACTCAGAGGAAGAGGTGCACTAGTTGTCCAGGGCAACTACCAAATCAGCTATCACTAGTGATGTGCGAATTTATGCGGCATGCTCAAATTAGCTAAAAATTTCTGTGTTTAACCGCCAGCCATGCGTAACGGACGTCCATTGACTTTAATGGGCTCCGGCGTCAACTTCGATTTCATTTTGCAAATTTTGCTGGAAATTCGCGAATTTCGTGGTGAAGTGAAACGGGACAAATTCGCTCAATCACTAGCTATCACTATGCAATCAAGGCCACTTTAGCTGTGTTCTTAATGCAGGTACTTACTGCATATAAATAGAGTGGCAACCACTTGATGCCTCAGGAGGACTCAAAGGGGCAAATTCACTAACTGCCAAAAATTCACCAGCGCTGGCTTTGCGCACATCGCAACTTTTTGCCAGGTGTAAATTCGCCTGGACAACGCTAATTCATGAAGATCCGAAGTTGCGCACAGGGTACCGAAAACTGGCAAAATTACGCCAGCGAAATTACGCTGAGCAGTTCAAAGTTGGTTAATTAGCATATGGAGTGCAGTTAAAGTACAATGGCCGTATATGCAAATACGTTACACTACACAAGGCCAGGGAACCTTAATAAAATTATATAGAGTTGTTATATTTCCCTACACATGTGCCCACAGTATAGTTTAGGTGCATGTTAGCAAATGTAGGGAGGAAGGAGGGTACCCCCCAAAAAAATTGACAATCTTTTTCAGTCTATCACCCTTTAAATAGGAAAAAACACCAGCGCTTTTCAACTTTTTTTTTGAGGAACTCCTATCTACTCTATTGCACTTCGCCTGAGGTGGTGAAGGCAAGTCTGTGAATTTGCTTAGTAACTCTCTTTCGCCTGACCGAAAATTGGCCTGTCGTTAGAGTGCGAAGTTGCACCAGAGTCTATCTCCTTGGCGAAATGACGCCAGCTTCCGTTTGTAAATCGGCGAAATGACGTCATGCTGGCAAATTTTAGCCAGCGTTAGCCACTTCGCCCTTTAGTAAATTTCCCCCAAAGCATTTGTCTAATTATGGTGTAATTCAAACAACTGGTTGCTTATGGGTTCAAAACAAAACTGTGTGCTGGAGTCAGGGTCGCCATCAGGGGGGCACAGGGGGTACAACTGTACGGGGCACAGGGCCTGAAGGGTGGCCCGGATATACTGCACTTTTCAAAAGAGCCAGGCCCCCCTTGACAGCGCCAAAGCCGTGCTGCCCTTCCAAAGTCCTGAATCGGCGAAAAGCTGAACAGCCGAAGTCCCGAATTGGTGAACAGACCCGAAGTCACAAAAACAGCCGAAATTTAAGTCCTGAAGTGGCAAAATGACCCGAAGTCACAAAAGGAAGCAAAGTTGAAGTACTGAAGCCATGAGTTCAATTCTCCTGAACATCAATGTGTGTGTTTTTTTTTTTATTTTTAATCTCCTGCCATCAATGTATTATTTAAATACTCTATAGGCCCCTGCCACCAATGTTTTGTTTTTTTAAAATATTCTCTGGGGCTCCAATTTTTTTAACTTATAAGAGGGGCCCTGGCGCTAATTTTTTTAAAAGAAATATTCTCTGGGGCCCCAATTTTTTTTACTTGTTAAGGGGCCCTGGTCACCAATTATTTTTTTAAACTTGTAGGGGGGCCCTAACCACAATTTTTCTTTTTTAAAAAAAAAAACTTTTATCAGCGACCCTGGCACCACAGGGGACCCTGAACATTTTGTTGTACAGGGCCCCGTAATTTCTAATGGCGGCCCTGGCGGGAGTTAAGGGGAAATTGTACAACTGGGTTACTATGACATATGCTATCAGAGCACTGTAATACAGCCTTGTGAGGGTTGTCTGATTGGGGAACCAAAAAAGCTATGTGATATGGCAACTATACAATTTTATTATATGTATGGGAACTGGTAAGGTATGTGGCATGGGAAACTGATGTAAAATCTATGTGAATATCCCCTGAGAAAGAAGTGTTAGTAGGCATGTTAAAATAGAAACATTTCTAATGGGATGCTGGAAACTTTGATGAAGCTTTGGAATAACTGATTGCAACAGTTATGGGGTGAACTTTAAAACAAAAAAGCTTGCATTATGGATATTATATGACCACTTTCTGTATGAGGCAGCTCAGCAAGCAGGTGCACTTTTCAGAATTGTGCTTTTTTTTGACAGAAAGGAGAACATTTTTGTTAAACATTTTTCAAGTAAAAAATAAAGAATTTGATTTTGAATTTAATCTATCCTTATACAGTAGATTCAATTTTGTTCCTGGTATCCAGTAATTCTCTTCACCATTACTTTCTCTGTGTGTGAGAAGATTACAGATGGAATGATATGTTCTCTTGTTCTCTAGGATTACGTATAATGTTCAGTATCTTTGTTAATATAACACTGAATTTCAAATAATGCTCAGTGGCCCCTTTAGCCGCTAAAAAGTTTTTTTTGGGCTCATCGTGTTTATATTTTAAATACATACACTATGAGGAAAAGTAAACCCAACAATAAGTTTTTCCAACTAAAAGAAAACATAATTCTAGATATTATCAGTGGTTTTTCTGACGCAATGAATGACTCAGGTCTAATTCAGTTTTAGGGGCAGATTTATCAAATTCTGAGATTAGAACTGAACACAGAAAAAACTCACTCATGTTCTATTCATTCCTATGGGATTTTTAAAAGCATATTTATAATATGGTGAACTCCATTGATAAATACGATTCTAAAAGTCCCATAGGAATGAACAGAATTTACGTGAGATTTTGTGTGGTCAGTTATAATCTCAGAATTTCATAAAACTGCCCCTTGAAGTCTGATGAAACACCTCTCTTGTATTTTAGTTATAAATCCATCCATTATATTTATGGGTTAGCATTTATTGGTTATCATTACCAGTTTGAAAACAAACACCTGGCATCTCATTTATTAATCCCCAGGCATAAGTGTTAGGGCATAAAGGGGGGCAAAAATATTTAGAAAATCGCATGTTTACCAAACATTGACAACAAAACTAAAATTATTTTACAATTATTTCTTGCCTTTTTTATGCAGTCTCTCTAACTCATGTAAAATAATATATGTATCAGTGGTGTAATTAAATTTGCAATACCACATGCTTTCTTCAAGGCACCATAGAAGAGGATGAAGGAGATGACCTTTTACTGCAATCAGTGGATGAATTCTGGTGGTTTCCTCATATGTGGAGTCATATGCAGCCTCATCTCTTTCATAATGAGTCCTCACTTGTGGAACAAATGATCCTAAATAAGGAGTTTGCACAGGTAAACAATGCTTACCTACTGACAATGATCATAATCAGAATGTTAGTTTTGAAATGATATAATTTAACATTTTAAAAAATAAAAGTAAAAATAATCAGTAACAAATTTTATGTTTCATTCCACATAGGTCACTTTCATTCTGTGGTTTAAGACAGACAGACACACAGAGATCGGTATGTGGTTAGGTATGAAGGACAGAAAGGTCTGGGCTTAGGGAGGCAGCATGCCGCTTTATTGCCCACTAGTAGAGCTAGCAAAAATAATGGAGCTATGAGCGGACAGGAGATTTGCTGTTTGAATCTCCAACTCACCAAGTTCTCAGTGCAGCTCCACTCTTCCTTTGTAGAAGTATGGAGCATGGGGTAGGCAGGGTAGGTGATGGGCTGGGAAGGAAGTACTGTATGCACTGTTAGTGGGAGGGAAGCAGGCTTGGTCAGGGCAGGGAAGGAGGTGCAGTGCAAGTGAGAGCAGTGAGGGGTTGGAGACAAGTAAGCATAGTCACAACCATCATTGGCCTAGAGGCAACTAATTTTATAATCTGGCCTGTTTGGTTAGGGTGTTCCAGGGCATGGACAAAATTACCAAATATAAAGGGCTTGTTAAAGGGTCCTGTAAGGCCCGAAACATTGCCATTTTTTGTCTACTTGATATTTTGAGCCAATAAAACCACATTGCTGAAAAGCCATTTCTGACAGTGTGCTGCAGTTACTGGACTTTGCATTGGATTTTCCTGACTCATGGCAGGTTGGGTTATAATGCTAAGCACCTGCTCCTAAAGGATTACGCATAAGGTTTGAGCACTCCATTATTGTGTGTAAAAGTACCAAATATAATCAACAGGGGGTTGGCATCTCTGGATCACACACAAAATAGAGAGTGAAACAGAGTGAGCAGTCCAAAGCTCTACCAGGAAGTTTAGTGGGTTTGTACCAACAGTGTTTTACCAGCACAACCCAAGTTTACCAGATATACTTTATAAAGAGGAGTATCGATTGGTAGACCTGAGCCAGTAGGGCCTGCAAAATACTGTACATATCTTCCTAGCAATCAATAAGCAATTCAACGGAATGCGTCTGGTGAAGTTAGAATAACTAGTTGTTGCTATTTTATGTAATGTCTGCTAAAATGTAATCATGTACCCTGTTCATATTCTTCGAAAATTTGTATTCATATTCTTCATGCTTCATATTATTTCTGCAACTCTCCCAACAAAACTCATTGTTGACAGGATACTGCATGTTACTGTACTTGGATAAAACTGCAACCTAGAGTATATTGCTTGCTACATTCCAAATGCTCGCTTTTGTGGTGATGTTATCTACGTTTCTCAGAGATTGTGTTGTTTTGTATATTAATCATTGACAGAATACTCTGTGAAAAGTGACATCATGAATGTGTACAGTTTGCAACCAATGCGTGAAAACCAAGTAAACCTACAGCAAGGGGCCATGTTTGTTTGTATGTACAAAGCTGCCAACAACAAAATAAAGGGTTGTAATACGGATGGAGTACTAGAGGGGAAACAGTACTGACAGCAACGTTTTAGGGGCTGCTGTTGCCGCCCCCTCCTGCTTCACGCTTTCAACTTTTAGGGGCAGATTCACTAACTTCGAGTGAAGGATTCGAATGAAAAAAATTCGAATTTCGAAGTATTTTTTGGGTACTTCGACCATCGAATTGGTTAAATTCGTTCGAATTCGAACGAAATCGAACGATTCGAAGGAAAAATCGTTCGACTATTCGACCATTCGATAGTCGAAGTACTTTCCCTTTAAAAAAAACTTCGACCCCCTACTTCGGCAGATAAAACCTACCGAAGTCAATGTTAGCCTATGGGGAAGGTCCCCATAGGCTTGCTAAACTTTTTTTGATCGAAGGATTTTCCTTCGATCGTTGGATTAAAATCCTTCGAATCGTTTCGATCGAACGAAAAATCCTTTGATCGATAGAACGAACGTTTAGCGCTAAATCCTTCGACTTCGATATTCGAAGTCGAAGGATTTCAATTCGAGGGTCGAATTTCGAAGTATTTTTTACTTCGAAATTCGACCCTTAGTGAATCTGCCCCTTAGTGTCGGAGCGGGTCTCCGAGGGGGAGCATCGCTAATGTAGTGAGCGATATTGCGCTCAATGCACCAGCAGAGCCGAATTTCCATGTTAAAAAATGGAAATTTCGGCTCTTAGGACAGAGACACGCTCGGATTCGGAGGGATTATTTGCCCAGCAACAAATCTCCTCTTCATCGGGGCGACTACTCTCGCCGAACTGCCTCCCGTCAGCTAGAATGTAAATCGCCAGCGGGATGGCAATTGGTGCACTTTGTTTTCCGAAGTTGTCTGTAGTTGCCTCACGAGGAAACTTCGGGCGACGTCGGAAAACTAATTGCTCCGAGTGCATAATTATAGCAAGAAGAGAACACATGCTTGCATTCACTGTAACAGCATTATAGAGAAACAATGTTTACAAATGTAATTGATCTTTAAGGCCTGAAGATGAGTCCAGTACATTACTGTATTTGGAGGCACAATTAATTCAACTGTTGGGTTGGGTGAGTGTGATTGTATATTTTCTGCAATTCACGTTTATATTCTTGAATTCTTCGTATAAATGTTTTAATATTTGTATTTCTTTTTCAAATATAACTAGGGATGGGTGAATTTTTTCGACCTTGTTTCACTGTGAAAATGATGCCAATAGACTTGTATGGCGGCGTGCGACAAAAAAAAAAAAGTGCGTCAAAAAAAAAAATTCGATGTGCATCAAATTTTTTTTATCGCCAATAGTCTTTAATGGCCATCTGCGATATTTCGCCACTGGAGAATTTTTGGTGAAGCGAAGCCGGTCAAATTCGCCCATCCTTAAATATAACAATCTACACAGATGCATTTTTAACTCAATGTTCAATTTAGTTAGTAAAATTAGTTACATAGTTACATGGTTAAATTGGGTTGAAAAAAGACAAAGTCCATCAAGTTCAACCCCTCCAAATGAAAACCCAGCATCCATACACACACTCCTCCCTACTTTCACACAAATTATATATACCCATACCTATACTAACTATAGAGTTTAGTATCACAATAGCCTTTGATAATATGTCTGTCCAAAAAATCATCCAAGCCATTCTTAAAGGCATTAACTGAATCAGCCATCACAACATCACCCAGCAGTGCATTCCACAACCTCACTGTCCTGACTGTGAAGAACCGCCTACGTTGCTACAAATGAAAGTTCTTTTCTTCTAGTCTAAAGGGGTGGCCTCTGGTAATGTGATCCTCTTTATGGGTAAAAAGGTCCCCTGCTATTTGTCTATAATGTCCTCTAATGTACATGTAAAGTGTAATCATCTCCCGTCGCAAGCGCCTTTTTTCCAGAGAAAACAACCCCAACCTTGACAGTCTCCCCATATAATTTAAGTCTTCCATCCCTCTAACCAATTTAGTTGCACGTCTCTGCACTCTCTCCAGCTCATTTATATCCCTGTTAAGGACTGGAGTCCAAAACTGCACTGCATACTCCAGATGAGGCCTTACCAGGGACCTATAAAGATGCATAATTATGTTTTCATCCCTTGAGTTAATACCCTTTTTTATGCAAGACAGAACTTTATTTGCTTTAGTAGCCACAGAATGACACTGCCCAGAATTAGACAACTTGTTATCTACAAAAAACCCCTAGATCCTTCTCATTTAAGGAAACTCCCAACACACTGCCATTTCGTATATAACTTGCATTTATATTATTTTCGACAAAGTGCATAACCTTGCATTTATAATCATTAAACATAATTTTCCAGTTTGCTGCCCAGTTTTCCAACTTAGACAGATTACTCTGCAAAGTGGCAGCATCCTGCATGGAACCTATAGTTCTGCACAATTTAGTATCATCGGCAAAAATAGAAACAGTACTTTCAATGCCCACCTCCAGGTCATTAATAAACAAGTTGAAAAGCAAGGGACCTAGTACAGAGCCCTGTGGTACACCACTTACAACACTAATTTTCCAATTACAAAATGTTCCATTTACCACCACTCTTTGTAGTCTATCTTTTAGCCTGTTCTCTATCCAGGTACAAATACTATGTTCCAGGCCAACATTCCTTAATTTAACCAGTAACTTTTTGTGTGGCACTTTATCAAATGCTTTAGCAAAGTCTAAGTAAATCACATCCACTGCCATCCCAGAATCGAGGTCCCTACTTACCTTCTCATAAAAGAAATTAAGTTAGTCTGGCAAGATCTATTACGCATAAAACCATGCTGGCACAAACTCATAGTATTGTGATTTGCTATGAAGTCCAGTATCTATCCTTTATTATCCCTTCGAAAAGCATTCCTACCACTGACGTCATACTAACTGGCCTATAGTTTTGAGGCTGAGAACGGGATCCTTTTTTGAATAGAGGCATAAAACCATGCTGGCATCCTTTTGAATAGAGGCACCACATTAGCAATTCGCCAGTCTCTCGGCACTATGCCAGACCACAACGAATCCTGAAAAATTAAGTAAAGAGGTTTGACAATCACAGAGCTAAACTCGCTAAGTACCCTGGGATGAATAACATCTGGCCCCGGACCTTTGTTAATCTTAACATGTTCTAGTCTCTTTTGAATTTCCTCATGTGTGAACGGTACATCATTATTAATAGAATTGGCACTGGTTCCTTATTTGTGTAGACAGATGAAAAATATGAATTCAGAATCTGCGCTTTTATTTTATTTTCATCAACCAGCTGGCCCCCCTCTGATAGTAAAGGTCCCACCCCTTCTGGCTTCATTTTTTTTACTATTAACATATTTAAAAAATAATTTTGGATTTTTTTTACTGCTTGCTGCAATATCCTTTCCATATCAATTTTAGCTTGCCTTATAGCTTCTTTGCATGATTTATTGGCCTCCTTGTACCTTATTAATGATTCGGCTGTCCCAGCTAACTTGAAAGCCTTAAAAGCACGTCTTTTCTTACCCACCTCAACACCAACGCTTCTATTGAAACAAAAAGGTTTTGCTTTGCAACAACGTTCCTTGCTTACAAGTGGAATATACTGACAAGTATATTTATTAAGCAGCATTTTAAAGACTTCCCATTTTTGTTCTGTTTTAACCCTGTGAAAAGCATTTCCCACTTAATATGTTGCAGAGATGCCCTTATACTGTCAAAGTTTGCACCTCTGAAATCTAGTGTTTTAGTTACTCCCTTATAGAATTGCTTCTGCAACAGAATCTCAAAGGAGACCATGTTATGATCACTATTCCCTAAATGCTCACCCACACAAATGTTAGAGATGAGTTCAGTATTAATAGTTATTACAAGGTCCAAAAGTGAGTTATTCCTAGTAGATTCTTGAACGAGCTGGAATAAAAAGTTGTCATTCAGCATATTTACAAACCTACTAGCTTTTTCTGTCTTAGCAACCCCATTACCCCAGTCAATGTCTGGATAATTAAAGTCACCCATAGCAACAACTTGACCCAGCTGTGAAGCCGCTTGTATCTGCAAGAGTAGCTGGGCTTCATACTCGACACTTATACAAGGTGGTTTATAGCATACACCAATGATAATTCTTTTTGTAACCTTTTGCCCAGTCAAAAGAGTGATTCTACACCCTCACCATTGCCAGCTATTGTTATTTCTTTAGCGAATGGCTTTAATTCAGGCTTTACATATAAACACAGTGCCCCACCCTTTTTAATCCCTCTGTCCCTCCTAAAAAGGGTGTAACCATTTAAATTCACAATCCAGTCACATGTTTCATCCCACCAGGTCTCAGTGATACCAATTATATCATAATTTTTAGAGCATGCAATTAATTCCAGGTCTCCCATTTTACCTGACAAACTCCGTGCATTTGCCAGCATACAGCGGAGGTTACTACTTTTACTTTTGAAATTTGCATTACTTAGTGGAGAATTATATGTTAAGTTAGCATTATTCTGTTTTCCTTGTAACAGAGGGACCTCCTTAGCAGGTAAACTGTATGCCCCCCTCACTCCTCCACCATGACCCCTTACTAATCCCACTGCCCTGTCTACCCATAATTCCCCATAATTCTTTATCTCACCTGCCCCCCCTTGCCTAGTTTAAGCACTCTTCCAACCTCTTAGCCATTCTTTCCCCTAGCACCGTGGACCGCCTTCCATTGAGGTGCAAACCGTCACAACTGTTAAATTGAATGTCTTGCTGTCCTTTCTGAAAGAACTGTTTGTTTCTAGTCTATAAAGCTGTTTTTCTTGTAATAACCAACTAACATGAAACAAAGCAACAAAGGGAAATTAACAGTAAACTCAGCACAAAAGTCCTTAATTGGACTTTATTGTCTAGGCTATAATCTCCTTCAGTGGTTCCCACCAACACCCACATAAAATCAAACTGCAATCATTAAATATAGTCACTAAAGACACAAAATATTTTAATGTTAAATTTGCAGTACTGGTTTATATATATATATATATATATATATATATATATATATATATATATATATATATATATTGTATATATATATTGTGTATCTAACATAATTATTTTTTTATAAACCATTATGATGTTTGTATAAGATTTAATTTGGGTTATTTCAAGTGGGGGGGCACAATTTATCTATTATGTCCTTGGCTATATGAAATATAAATGTAATTCATTCTGAGTGTAGCTATCTCTATTAGGATATTCTAATTTAATGGAATGACCCAGGGTAACAGTGGACAGGAACGGTAAGCCTGGTGCCACAATTGCTACCTGAGCACTCATGACTGGATGGGGCAAAACCTGCCAGGCTTTATAATGGAGCTTAATGGATTTGGGTTAGTTAGGGAGCTCATGCATTTTGGAGAGAGTAGCCAAGTCCCATCCACCCTCCAATTTGCCAATTTGCACTGTGATAGTTGTCACAATTATGGCCTGGGTTATTAGGATACTGAAATGGGACTATAATTTGCACAGTCTGTGCCACATTTTTTGAGAACACGCAATTTTGTTCCAAAGGGACAGTCCTTCATGTGTAGCATTGCAGTAATTAGGTAGGAGACGACTCAATTGTTGGTGTATTTTTAGGATTCTAAACTCTGTAGACAAAGAGAGTTACTTTTCTTTGTTTCTTCTAGTTAGGCATATTCCTGTATTATCTGAAATATTTATTTTTTTTTTACTCTTTTTCTTTAGGGAGGCTTGTTGAATGACAATTTCCAGAGAGCTGTTTTATGGGGTTCCTATAAAACCTTTAGGGTAATGCCATCCCTTTTTGGAAAAGTGAAACGCTAGAGACTGCTAAATGTTTGTAAAAATCTGAAGATATTTAGCAATGGGCTTTCACCCAGAATTGGTTATGTAACTAAAACAGCCTATTGGTCAGATCAATTGCTGGGTATTATTGCTGTGTGTTGTATATTAGAAATGTAAGTGGAGGCTAGGAATATGTGGTCAGTTTTTGTATGTGAGTGGGGATGGACATGAGATGTATAATCAACAGAGATACAGGTATGGAATCCATTATTCGGAAAACCATTATCCAGAAAGCTCAGAATTACAGGAGGGATGTCTCCCATCAAAGTCATTAAAAATTTTAAAAATTATGTCCTTTTTCTCTGTAATAATAAAACCATTCATTGTACTTGAGCCAAACTAAGATATCATTAATCCTTATGGAGACAAAACAAGCCTATTGGGTTTAATTTATGTTTAAATGATTTTTAGTAGACTTAAGGTATAAGGTATATTGAAAGATCTGTTATCTGGAAAATCCAGGTCCAGAGCATTATGAATAACAGGTCCCACACCTGTACTATTAAACTCTCTTCACAAATTGAATATTTGGCAGCAAAAATACAATTACTTATAGCAATGTTGTATTGAATGATAACATCACTTCCCACACAAGAGTGTTTTTAAAAAGTCCTGTACTTTAGGGGGAAAAAAATAATGCCATCAAATTGGTCCACAGCTTATAACCATGTGAACAAAAGAGAAAAAGACTACACAGGTCAGACCTGTCAGAACACAAAGCCTTAGAGCTGTAAGAAAATAGCCTTTGTGTTGCAATAATGAGCCCACTGACATTTTGATTACCTTAAATGAAATTTATATTCATAGAGATATTTATTGTTTTGTCAAACTAGCAATTCTAGTACAGTGGTTATTCATTCATTTTAAACTTGGAAGAAAGCCTGGCTCTTACAGCTTTTTCCTCTGCTGATAAAAAAGGTGCCACACTGCTCTTTTTGTCCCATTTAGGTTTTCGCTTTGTGTCCTTCATTAATTGATGGTGACTGTATATCCCATATAAAATGCCAATTATTTCCATTCATGCTTATGTATATTCTGCATAATCCATTGAATCGTTATATCCATTTAAGAGCACACAAAAGAAACCTATTGAGCATTGGTGCATTCATTACCTTTTAAATAACCATGTTTGAAATATTGGGCAGGGCTCAAAAGTAATTACAGTACTTTGCAATTTAATATCTAAAGCTGATTAGAATCCTGAACAATCCCACTTGGCTGCTTTGCATTTCAAATGTGTTCTCTAAATTTGAAGGTTATAAATCTTTGAAATTACATTAAGGAGCACATTGCTTAAGATAAAAGTGTCATAAATATAGCTAATCAATTAGGAATTAAATAGTATTCAGCTTTTATATGCAGCCTTCCCTGAGATTTCTATTCATTGCATAAAAGCAATACTGCTTTGCTATTTAATACCCAACAATGGAGATTTTATATTATTGTAGACACATTTTTAAAAATCCTTTCCCATAATAGTATTTCTTATGCAGAACCCACATTTCAGAAAGGCATTTATCTACCTGTGTAAACAAAATAATCATGCTCTAAAGGCCAAGTCCACAATTATACAGCCCTTTAGGCCAGATATTCTACGCATTATCACCACCATCATTGATGAGCGAAATCTTTTGGCAAGTTTCGCTGTGAAAATGAAGACTATATGCTCCAATCGGCATACAAATTGTCACTAGTAGAAAAAAAATTGTCACCCAGGGATTTCAATGCATTTTGGTGAATTTTTACAGTTTTGCAAATTCTACCAAAGCTAAAATGGGTCAGATTCACCCATCACTATTTATTTATATAGTACCAGAAAATTATGCAGCACTTTACATTAATTTGCAATAAATGGAGATCTTACAATTTAACAAACAAGGGTTTACAGAATAAGAACAGGATCAGAGGTCCCTAGTCTCAAGAACTTACAGTCTGGACTAGCACATTTTAACACATATGGTGCACCCTTTACTAGTGACACTGCATTGTGGTGTGTGATGTTGAAATGCCATGGAAAGCTTATGTGAATTGTAGTTTGTAGTTTTAAGTGAGATGCTGTGCAAGTCTTTAATTTATATGCAATATGTGATATTGGACCCGTGCACAGCTCTCACTGTGAGATGGCATACACCCCTATAACAAAATTGTGTTAATATCTTGTCCATCTCTGTCTGGCTTCATTTGTTGCTTGCAATGAGACTTTAATTGGCTCAAAATGGCTTACACTGTTCATGTGTGATAGTGGTTCCAGTTTAGCAGTTTCTAGCAGAATTCTAATCTGTGTATCTGAAAAGAGATGGGATTTACCCAAGGTGAGCAGGTTTGATCTGGATCAGGGCATATCTTGGGTATACCATACAGAACAAACAGCAGGCAATCATTGAGCACATGAACAGATGTAGAAAAAGAACCGCAGACACAGACTTTATTTGAAGCAAAAAAAGCATCCAAAATAGCCTTATGTATTTTGTGCACTTATGCATGAAATGTGCTAGGGTGTGTTGTGTCCTATATTTGCTTAAAACAAAGGTTGATGTCTGTTTGTGGGATCTGTGAGTGCCTGCCTTTTCTTTTTTATGATATGACCTTTTCTACACAAACTATAGATCTGGTGCTTGTGCATCTGCACCCCCACATAATTACCGGTGAGCTGTTTCACTTTTTGTGGTCACATACTTAAAAAACTTTTTTTTATGTCTTGGGTATAACTAGGACAAAATGGGGCAATGGTATTAATTACCTTATTTTTAGTAATGCTATAGGTGTCAGACGCAGACAATTGTAAATCAATTTGATTAGTGAGCAGGTATAACTGAAATATATATATATATATAAATATATATATTTTTTATATATATACAGTATGTACTTGCAGGCTGGTAACTGCTTCTTAAATGACACAGACAGCCTAAAACACATTGCTAAATGCATAGCAAAAGCATTGAAGTTGTTTTTAGTCTGGAAATAGAGGTTTGTAGCACACTGGCCTTTTTCTAGGTGATTTATTTGTACAATTCTGTCTTTGCTTGATGTAGATATGACCATATTTCAGTATCCTGCTAGTTTGGGAATTTACAAATGCAAACCTTTTATGACACTATTTTGCTTTATTTTATTACCTGTACATGAAACATTTTAGAAAGTAGTGCTCAAGGCTTGCTATTATACTACAGCTCTACCAGAACTAGTTTTCTTTATGTTATATGATCAAAAATACTAATGTTCAATTTATTACGGATATTTAAGAATCTGAACAAAACAATTTTGTTAGCCCTAAGCTCTTACTTCAGAAGTTCCCTGTTACCTTATACACTAAAGTGCCGCTCTTGCGTGAAAATCCAAACTTGACAGCAATATTCTGAATTTTACACTTACTCAGAAAAATGTCCAAATGTACATTTTCCTTATTTGAGACCTATTCTATTTATTCCAGGTGCAAAATATTGAAGACCTGCCAAGGCTGATGCTTAACATAGCAATTGCCCCTTTATGACTGCATACCCACTCTCACGCCGCTCTCTCTTTGGGGAAAACTATTTTAATTAAAGAAAGCTTTTTGAAACTAGTCATGTATTAAAGAAAATATACAGAGAAGGAATGTCATCTGCACACGTGTTTGTTTAGTATAAAATCCACATTTTTAAAAAAAAAAATTTGAGACTTGTTATACCCGGAGGATGGAAAAAGTCTGAATCCAAAAATCCGGCATCTTAGACTTGCCAAGGTTGCATATAAGTCAATGGGAGAAGTCCCAAAGATTTTTTGATCTGCGCTGGTTTTCGTGCAATAACAATAAAAATAATAATAATTTCTACTATTCATATTTTTCACGATTTATTGAGGTTTTTGTCCCGCAAATTTTTTTTGAAAAATTGTTTTAATAAAAAGGTAAAAAAAACCTGTGCAGATTTTTCATGAAAAAATTTCGAAATTTGATAAATATTATTATTAGATTATTTATCATTTTATTATTAGGATTTGTGTAGTTTTAGAGGTTTTTCAACCACAAATAAACTCACATTTTTAAAAACCATGAATGTCTACTTATTTATCAAAAGATCTTAAAGGAAAACTATACCCCCAAAATGAATACTTAAGCAACAGATAGTTTATATCAAATTGAATGACATATTAAAGAATCTTACCAAACTGGAATATATATTTACATAAATATTGCCCTTTTACATCTCTTGCCTTGAGCCACCATTTCGTGTCTCTATCTGTGCTGCCTCAGAGATCACCTGACCAGAAATACTACAACACTAAGGGGCAGATTCACTAACTTTGAGTGAAGGATTCGAGTAAAAAAACTTCGAATTTCGAAGTGTTTTTTGGGCTACTTCGACCATCAAATGGGCTACTACGACCTTCGACTACGACTTCGAATCAAAGGATTCGTACTAAAAATCGTTCGACTATCTGAAGGGATGGACACTTCCTCTGGCTCGGCATATACCTACAACTGTATCCTATGGCTAATATATCGATACTTTCTTGGAACGTGAGGGGCCTTAATTCCAAATTTAAAAGGAGCTTGTTGTTCAATTACCTCAAGAGATATCCTCCCTCTATCCTTCTCCTCCAGGAGACGCATCTCTCCGGACAAAAAGTTCTCGCACTTAAGAAACCATGGGTAGGATGGCATTTTCACTCTACTTTTTCAACTCACTCGAGGGGGGTCTCCATATTAATTCGCAAGGGTCTGCCATTTGAACTTCTAAAGCTCCACTTAGATCACTACGGCAGATTCCTGGTAATATATGGCCTTATCGCCAACAAACCCATTCTTTTGGTCAATCTATATATGCCTCCGCCATTTGCAGTGTCCATCCTAGATATACTGATGACTAAACTGTCTGAATTCCCACCTAGCCCCCTCTGTATTATGGGAGATTTTAACTGTTGCTTAAATCCGTCCTTGGATAAACTTAGCCCTGACCCCCATACGTTTACTAAGCTCACCACGTGGACGGAAGCTTTACAACTAACTGACCCCTGGAGGTGGAAATACCCACTCCAAAAAACCTTCTCCTGCCACTCTCCAACACACAAAACCTTCTCTAGGATAGACCTGGCCCTCGTCTCTCATGACCTCCTATCTATGGTTGATCAAATCCGATACCTACCCCAATCCCTATCTGACCACTCCCCACTTCAAATTACTTTTCGCTGGAATCCTGAGGCCTCAGACAAGCTATGGCGCTTAAGCCCTCTTTGGCTCAAAAACACTACAGTGGCCGAGGCGAATGCCCAGGCCTATGGTGACTATTGGGTCCATAACATGGGGTCCACCTCCCCTCTGACTCTTTGGGATGCCTCTAAGGCGGTCATGAGAGGAGCGCTTATGGGGGCAATCTCACAGGCAAGGAATGTTACTTTAGATCAGGTTAAGGCTGCGGAGAATGAACTCCGTACTGCTTCAGGAGCACATACACTGAACCCTACCCCTGCCAACTATGCTGGTCTCCTAAGTGCTCAAAACTCTCTTTCCAGAGCCTCCATATCACTAACTAGAAAAGCCTTGCTTTACCAGAACCAGCGTATTTTTGATCAGAGCGACAAAAACAGTAAGCTTTTGGCGTTTTTGGCTAGACAACAGACTACATCCTCCGCTGTTCCCCGCCTTATCTTAGATGATGGCTCAATAGTCGCTGAACCCAAACTCATAGCACAAGAATTTGCCACCTTCTACCAAAACCTATACTCTACCACAACAACACACTCTAGAACCCAACTCCTTCACTTCTTGGACTCCATCCCTATCCCGTCTCTCTCACTTAGTGACAAAACATTTCTGGATGCACCTATAACGCTCCGTGAAATTGCTGATGCCATTGCCTCCCTACCCCCAAATAAGACACCAGGACCAGATGGCCTCCCTCCAGACTGGTACAAAGCTCTCTCAGAACAATTAGTCCCGAAATATCTAGAGACGCTGCAAAGTGCTTTCGATAGTAATTCACTACCTCCATCATTTACAGAGGCCCTCATAGTTGTCATCCCTAAACCCGGTAAGGATACAACTCGCTGCTCTTCATACCGCCCTATATCTCTCCTAAATACAGATGCTAAAATCCTGGCTAAGGTCCTCACTTCCCGCCTCCAACAGGTAGTCCCTGACCTTATCCACCCTGATCAATCTGGCTTTATGCCAGGACGCTCCACTAACATCAACCTCCGCAGACTCTTTACCAACCTGCAGATCGCCCATGCTGAAACAGGCACCAGAGTAGTAGCCTCCCTAGACTCTGCTAAGGCTTTTGATTCGGTGGAGTGGGATTACCTGTGGGAGGTTTTAGCCCGTTTCGGACTTGGCCCTAGATGCATATCCTGGATCAAACTTCTATACAAGAACCCCACGGCACGCGTGGGAGTTAATGGCCATATCTCCCCCCCCCTTCTTACTAACAAGGGGAACGAGGCAGGGTTGCCCCCTTTCCCCAATTCTATTTGCCCTAGCAATAGAACCGCTAGCAATACTGACCAGACAGTCTCCTTTAATCAAGGGTTTAACCTACGGCACTATTCAGGAAAAAATCTCCCTTTTTGCAGATGACCTCCTTATATATTTGGCAGATCCCAATGATTCTCTTACGGCCCTCCTGGACCTGGTCAACCGGTTTGGCTCATTCTCCGGACTACGAGTTAACTGGGAAAAATCGGTCTTATTCCCCATTGACCCTGGCCAACCTCGATCTCTACCAAAAGAGACCCCTCTCGAATGGGCCACCCAATTCAAGTACCTAGGAGTGATAGTCCATGCAGATCTCACAAAATACACTACCTTGAACCTCGACCCAATTTTAGTTAATCTGACCAATACCTTAAATCGATGGACTAAACTCCCTCTGTCTCTCTGGGGTAGAGTAAATGTCATTAAAATGATTTACCTCCCCAAAATTCTCTACCTACTCCATAATGCGCCAATATATATCCCCAAAAAATACTTTAAAAGTATAAACCAAATCGTGATCCCCTTCCTCTGGAACAATAAAACACCCAGAATCACTTGGTCAAAGCTGTGTGCACCATGCGACGTGGGAGGACTGGCCCTCCCCAACTTCCATTGGTATTTCATAGCTTCACAAGTATATTACCTCCACTGGTGCTTTAACCCTGACCCATATAACCCAAACTCGCAGTTACAAGCTCTTTTACTATCCTCGTGGGAGGGTCTCCGCAACTTTCCCTATCGGAGTCCCAGGGATTCTGGCCCATTACCGACGACGCTGACTACCCCACAGAAGGCCTGGCTGATAGCTCTCAAACTTTTGGGACATTCACCACCCCTCCTATCCCCTCACCTCCCACTCTGGGGAAATTCCTATCTAAATCACTTTAGATCCTTGCAACACTCTGTTTTCTGGCCAAGGCAAGGCATTAAATGCTTGAAGGACCTCCTTGAGAATCATACCTTTGCCACCATTTGCACACTACAACAAAAGTGCCAGCCAACAGAAATTCAATTATTTCAGTACCTACAATTACGACATGCCTTCCACTCCCAATTTAACAGCCTTACTCCCCAGCAATCCTGCCTAGTCATAGAAGAAATTCTTCATGATCCCAACCCAGCAAAGCTGGTGTCCCGGCTCTACCAGCAATTCCTTTTATCCGGCCCCAAACCTTTTCGATCAGCACAAGACTGGTGGAATACCAAAATTGTAGGCCTTGAGCAGGATAACTGGGAAGAAGCAACAGATCACATATACACTGGCCTGATATCGTTGAAAGACAAACTAATTCAATATAAAATTATGCATCATATTTACATAACTCCCACACGACTCAAAATGATGGGCCGGATTCCCTGCGACTCCTGTCCCAGGTGTCACCAACAAGCTGCGGATTTCTTCCACTTAATCTGGGAATGCCACTACATATTGAGCTTTTGGACACAAGTCGTAAACTATCTAGCGGACAATCTTGACTTTCCGAGAATAATTTCACCTACAGTTTGCCTTTTGGGGGTCCTAGAAGAGATAATCCCAGCTAAGTATACTCGAATCTCTTTTCGTATCCTACTCTTTTATGCGAAAAAAACTGTAGCCCTTCACTGGATGGGTAACCTCTCACCCTCTCTCAATGCGTGGATACAACTGGTTAACAAAGCAGTACCCCTATATAAGCTCACCTATGAAGTTAGGAGTACACCAACAAAATTTTATAAAATTTGGGGATTGTGGAATGACATTGACCCGACCCCTCTATAGCAAGTCTTAACCAAGTCCATCTCCTATTATGAAATCCTTCATGGTTAGCTATCCTACATATCCTCGACGGTCCCAACCTAGCCTTCAGATGTAAAGTTCACCTGAGTTTGATAGTGTCCATCTCAACTGCTCGATCACTGTATTGTGTTACGCTTGGTGATAGCCTGTGCCATGTTTTCATCCTGCCAAACTTGTACAGTTTAGTCTGCGAGTGTACTTATTTGTTGTATGTATGATTGCTGTGTGTTTAAAAAAGAAATAAAACTTACCTTTAAAAAAAAAAAAATCGTTCGACTATTCGACCATTCGACCATTCGATAGTCGAAGTACTGTCTCTTTAAGAAAAAACTTCGAAAAACGTTTTTTTGATCGAAGGATATTCCTTCCGTTGGATTTAAATCCTTCAAATCGTTCGATTCGAAGGATTTTATCGTTCGATCAAATGAATAGTCCTTTGATCGTTCGATCGCACTATTTACGCTAAAATCCTTCGACTTAATTCCCAGTCGAATATCGAGGGTTAATTAACCCTCGATATTCGACCCTTGGTGAATCGGCCCCTAACTGTAACAGGAAGAAGTGAGGAAGCAAAAGGCAGAACTCTGTCTGTTAATTGGCTCATGTGACCTTACATGTGGTTTGTATGTGTGCACAGTGAATCTTACGATCTCAGGGGGCGGCCCTTATTTTTTTAAAATGGCAATTTTCTATTTATGATTACCCAATGGCACATACTACTAAAAAAGTATATTATTATGATAATGGTTCATTTACATTTGAGCTGTTTTACTCAGTATCTTTTAATAGAGACCTACATTGTTTGGGGGGTATAGTTTTCCTTTAATTTAAAAAGCACAAACTACTATATATACTGAAAAATGTGAATAAGAATATAAAAACCTGGAAATAATTCAATCATAGGATATGAAAATCAAGGGCAAACAGCAGAATACCTGCTAATCAGTGCTTTATTGTGCGTCCACACTACATGTTTCGGGCAGCAAGTGTGAAAAAGGTCCCTTGCTGCCCGAAACATGTCGTGTGGACGCGCAATAAAGCACTGATTAGCAGGTATTCTGCTGTTTGCCCTTGATTTCCATATCCTATGATTGAATTAATTCTAGTGGTGCTTGACGGAACACCAGAGGGAATCAAGGCTTTCCAATAACGCTTGGCTTTCTGTGTGTTACCCTGAGAGTAAAAACCTGGAAATCCCAGTGAGGTAAATTCCAAACAAAGACAAATTTAATAATACTAACACATTTTCAAAACATATACTAAAACAATGGACAGATAGACAATTTTGAATTATCATATAAAGAGAATTCCATTTTACTAAATCTTTTCTGTTCCTGCTGATACTTTTCCATTATTTTTTGAATATTGTAACTTACATGTATTCCTTTTAATTAACAATAGTATAAAATCTATCAAATATTACTAAGCAATATGGGGGTGTGTGTGTGTGTGTGTGTGTGTGTGTGTTTTAAAATATGATTTTTGTATGGGGATTAAATACATCTGATATCTCATATATGCATTATAGGACAGGAACAAATTACAGGCTTTCTATTGCAAACCGATTGTTTCTTAGCAACAGAAAAGACATACTGTAAGTAGGCTTACTCTGTAACAGGAAAATAATATTGTTGCATTTAAATTAAAGAAGCCAATTTGAATTAAAAGTATAGTTTCATCATAAGTACTGTACTTCATTTACATCTTCCAGTGCCACCAGAGAGAAATATTAACATCTGAGGGATAGATACAAGTGTAAATATTGTTTGTTGATAGAGAGACCATTTCTCATTTTAACTAGAAAATGGAGAAAACCGAATTATTTTAAACCAACACAATTTGTATTTGCTTTCTGCAAGTCAGAACACAATTCAGAATTTGAGTTTTGTCAAAGACATTTTCAAAGTAAAACTATGAGCAAAACTATGATAATGACTACCAGGGTTGGACTGGGCCAATGGGACACCAGGAAAAAAACCCGGTAGGTTCCCGGCTTTAGTGGGCCCCATGGGCCCAGATCCACACCCTGGTTTTCTTCCTGCTGCGACCAGTCAGCAGTGCGAATGTGCGCACTGACGCAAATGCGCACATGCACGGGGGGGACGGGGCTGACGGAAGGGACCCAGGATCCGGAGGGTCCCCCAGTCCGACCCTGATGACTACAACTGTATATTATGAAATAGTCTACAATGTAAGTTAAGCATAGGTCATATTTACTAACATTGGAAATAATTATCTCTGGAAAACTCTAGAGATGTTGCCCATAGCAACCAATCAGAGCTTTGCTTTTATTTTCTAACCTGTAGGTGACTGCTTAAATCTAAATGCTGAAGAACATCTCCAGAGATGTCCGGAGATATTTATCTCCAATCGTATTAAACATGCCCCTCAGAAAAACTTATTTTATTTATGCTAGAAAATACTATTTTTTTTCTTGACAGGAGCATGGTATTCCAACTAACATGGGTTATGCTGTGGCTCCACATCACTCAGGTGTCTACCCTGTACACATGCAGCTTTATGAAGCCTGGAAAAAAGTTTGGACTATTCAGGTCACAAGCACAGAAGAGTATCCTCACTTGAAGCCTGCACGCTACAGACAGGGCTTTATACACAATGGTATAATGGTATGTTTTATATAATATAATTATAATATAATATAATTTAGACATTGTTTGTTTCGTTATATAGTAACACTTGCATTGTGTTGCACAGTTGGAAATTTTATGTACATTTTAAAAGACTTCCTGTATTTTGCAAAGTAATTAAAATATTCTAAACTGCCAGAGTAATTTTATAATATTATTGTTCCAAAAACCAGAAATGTAATTGTTCTCCCTTTTGGACAAGGAATGTAGCTGATAAGACCCTATGGGGCATATTTATCAGGAGTCGAATTTCGAATTGAAAAAGCTTTGAAATTCAAATTCAAAGAGACCAACCAAAATAAAGTCAAAGTTTTTTTTTTTGGTCAAATAGGTCCGTTTCCAATCGAATAGGTCCGTATTCGGCCGAATTAGAATATAAATCGAAGGAATAGCGCATTCGATCGAATTCGACCAATTGACTCCAAATAGGTTCTAGGAGGTCCCCCCCAAAGGCTAAAACAGCAATTCCCGCAGGTTTTAGATGGCCAATGGTCGAAGACAAATTTTTAAAGAGATAGTACATGATAAGTTTCAGTATTTGAATTTTTGAATTTTTTTCAAATTCAAATCGAATTTGGACTATTCCCTTGTTGAAGTACACAAAAAATAGCTCAAAATTCAAATTCATTCATTCATTCAAAAATTCACCTCGACCTTTGATAAATCTGTCCCTATATGTCAGTATTGTGTGCTTTTATGGTACTGAGGCACTTTAAAACAACATTTCCAAGGCTATTCTTTACATGTTGGTTTAAAAACTCTGTAAACTCCAATTTATCAGAGACAGTGTTTTGCATATATGTTAATCTATGTTTAGTTAAAGTGTCTTCAATAAATTTCAATCTAGAATCTTGTTAGTTTATTAGAATCCACTGAGCATTTACATGACCATACAAAGGTGCCCTGTGTCCCTTCACTTACTAATGTTTCTCCAGCACCACAGTGACTTCTTGTAATCCCTCTATTAAAGGGGATGTATGGTCAAAAATTATAATCTCCCTTTGCCTTTGGGGAATAATTAGAAGCATTTTTCAAATTGCAAATAATTATTTTTCATGAGCCAGTTTTGAGTTGCGTTTGAGTTTTGAGTTGAGCGCAATCAATTCCCCCACATACCTGCTCATTTCAGCAGCACGCAAAACCTTCATGCCTCGTGGCCGTCTCTTCTGCATGGCCCGCTTGCCTCTTCTGCTAGTACCGTCCACCTACTGATGAAAAAGGCGTAGGCAGTCAAGCAACGGTAGTAGTGACAGTGAGGCGCATGCACATCGCGCAACTGTAGTGGTGGAACTACCGGGGGGTGTAAGAGGTGCAACTGCACCAGGGTCCCTGCCCCTGTACCCTCGATGGGGCTCGCAACCCAGGAGAGGAGTACTGGGTACCGATGGCTACTCCGTAGCACCAGCATAAAAATACCTGTCCCTGCAGACACCTCCTCCCCCACTAACTGTCTGCTGGCATCAGGGTCACCTGGGCACCAGGGGCTTCTGCCTCAGGGCCCCCCTCAAGATCCCGGGGGATGCTGCCTCACCAGCTCCCATCCGGTAACCCAAAGAATGCGCCTGTGTGCAAGCGTGCATTTGCGCAAGCGCATTAGCTTTTTTGCTGCAGGAAGAAGACCAGGGTGCAGATCTGGGCCGATGGGGCCCACTGGAGCTGGCCCAGGCCAGCCCGACCCTGGCTGATATACGTATATATAAATATAGTGACAGAGTGGGGGGTTTTGAGAGAGTGGTTTTTTTTTGTCAGAGTGGGTTTTTTTTTGAGAGAGTGGGTTTAAGAGAGTGGGGCTTTGAAAGAGTGGGGGGTTTGAGAGAATGTGCAGGAGGATTGAGAGAGTGTGCAGGCAGGATAAATGACAGCCAATTGCAGCAGGGGAAAAGGGCACCAGTATTAGTTCAAACTGTCCAGGACTCTAACAGGCAGGATGAATGGATGGCAGACAGTGGTGCTGCTGCTGCAGGTTCCTCCTCTCCACCCACCCCCAAGACTATCAGTGAAGAAAGAAAGAAGGCAGGCTGCTGAGGATACAAATCACACTGCCTTGTGGTTTTTAACCCTTTCCTTGCTTTCAATAGCAAACATTTCAGTTGTGTCCTCCTATTATAAAATGTGGGGTATTTGTACATGGAATTGACAGTGTGCCACCTTATGTGACCTCGGGGTTATTTATTCATGGAATTGCCACTGTATCATCCTACTATGAGTTATGAGGGTTTTAAACATGAAATTCTTACTGTGTTCATCCTACTTTTAGTTCTGGGGTATTATACATGGAACTACAACTTTGTTTATTCTGCTTAATGTTTTAATCATTAAATTGCATCAGTGTCTTTTTTCTCAGAATTATGAGATTTGTGCTTTAGGTACAGCTAAAAGAAATGTTTACCTATCAATATATTTAATATTTTTACATGGTCTAAATTCAGCAGGAATAGCCCCTAAATTTGCTCATAGTCTGTACAGAGAAATCCCATAAAACTATGGCAGCATAGGTATTCCCCTGTACTAAGCACAATGGTCAGAGAACCCCTCAGTGACTTCTAATATCCTTATTATTTACAGTAGGGGGTACATTATCCTATATATCATTATAATACAGCTCAATTTTATATGTCCTTTTTACATGTAACTTTTACATAGAGGGGCAAATTCATCAAGGGTCGAATATCGAGGGTTAATTAACCCTCGATATTCGACTGGGAATGAAAATCCTTCGACTTCGAATATTGAAGTCGAAGGATTTTGCGCAAATACTTTTATCGAACGATCGAAGGAATCAAACTATTAAATCCTTCAAATCGAACGATTTGAAGGATTTTAATTCAACGAACGAAGGATTATCCTTCGACCAAAAAAACTTAGCCAAGCCTATGGGGACCTTCCCCATAGGCTAACATTGGGTTCGGTAGCTTTTAGGTGGCAAACTAGGGGGTTGAAGTTTTTTCTTAAAGAGACAGTACTTCGACTATCGAATGGTTCGAATAGTCGAACGATTTTTAGTTTGAATCCTTCGATTCGAAGTCGTAGTCGAAGGTCGAAGTAGCCCATTCGATGGGATGAAGTAGCCAAAAAACACTTCGAAATTCGAAGTATTTTTTCTTCTATTCCTTCACTCGAAGTTAATTAATTGGCCCCTAACTGTTGTTGCTACTTTATAATGACTCATTTGTGTATTCATGCCTCTTTTTTCATATTTCAGTCTCTTATTCAAATCAGTGCATGGTTGCAAGGGGAATTTGGACCTTAGCAACCAGATTGCTGGAATTGCAAACCAGAGCTGCTGAATAAAAAGCAAAATACCTCAAACACCACAAATAAAATACAATGAAAACCAATTGCAAATAGTCTCAGAATATCACTCTCTACATCATACAAAAAGTTAACTCCTAGGTGAACAATCCCTTTAGGGGGGCCCAGTTGTAAATTTCTGTACCGGGGCCCTTAGGGTCTAGTTACGCCACTGAGCAGCTGTCTGCAAACAAGACTGCCTACTCATTTTTGAAGTTGAGTTGAGAAAGAAGTGGCAGGGAGGTGAGGGGGCTGAGGGACAGTTGGTGTTCTGGCGAGTACCGTCTTTAATATGGTATATAGCATTTTCTTTTCTTTTTTTTAACATCAAAGTGATGTCTAAAACCTCTTATTATGCAACATAATTGAAAAATGCAAAACATATCAGATTTAACAGTTCAGAGTGGAAAAGCCCTCCCATTTTTTGAATGAATCATTATCATTACTTTAAGATGTCTTAATATTCTTTACACCCACCCATTATTTAGACAAACAGAAAATATAAATAAAAATTCTGTTTCTTGAAAACAGATAGGGAATTCAATTCCACTTCCCTCTGTTTTTAGCCAGTGGATAGCTATAAAAAATTATCCTTAACCTGGAGCTGGTCGTGTATTCAAGAAAAAAGATTTTTGTTTTTTTTAAATGCAGCTTTCCATTGTAGTAATTGGAGCATCGCCTGTTATTAAAGTGGTTTTCAGCAAGGGCAAAACGTGTTTAAAACTGAGCCAAGCTAATAAATATTTTAGCATTTTAAGCTGTTAGGCTTGGTCTTTCCTAAAAAAATACATAAGATATAAATGATCATGTAAAAAAATGAGAGAAAATAACAATATTGCAGTAAATTTGCTTTTTGTGAACTTTCCAGGTCAATAGATGTGCTATGTGTATAGAGATAAATAAATTTGCTATGAATGTACCGAGGCACATCTAAAAATGAACCTTCTGGGTCATCACGTGTAAAATTTCTCCTGAATAGACTTCAATATATCTTTTATATTTGTGTGTATTACAGTGTCAACCGGTCATTGCTGTCCAGATCATTAACATTGTATGATCCTGCTTTATTGCCACCACTTTCTGGTGTACCTTTTTGTTTCTAATCGTTACGTTGTATCAAATTATCTTCTTGTGAGACTGAAAATGGGTCTTTTCCTATTCTTGCTACTGCAGAATGGCAACACTTAGATTATTAGTAGAAAGTTGATTATGCCAGTTTTATTAGAAAAAGGCGCAGTCAAGCAGGTTTTTTTCCGGTAAAACATGCTCATTTCTTTGAAAGCTCACCCAGCATGATATTTTCTCTGTGAATCAGATTGTGCCTTTAATGGGTAATAACGTCTCATCCTTGTTAATACGCCTGATTTAATCCAACATCTAAGACTTAGACAATCAATGGGATATTATCACATTATGCCCATAATCAGGAATACGAAACTCATGCAGAGCATTAGTATGGTCAATGAAATGTAAAATTATTAGTAGTAACTGATACTTGATCATATACTGTAATATAAAAAAAGAAAGAAAAAGAAAAAAAGGAAAAGAGTGTATGTCTAGGTACAAGACAACTTCGTTAGCAAAGCCTTCATCGGTTAGGTGAATAAACACAGGTTGTCGGAAAGTGAATAAAGGAAAAAAATAATCACAGACCCTAAAATGTAATGAGCCTACTGGAATGCATATAATTATTTTTTTAAACAAGAAAAAAAGATGTTCCAAATAATACTTTTTCTTTATATTCTGTTGTTAAACCTTTTATAATGCAAAATATTGCCCTGCTTTTTTCAAAGAGTCAGAAAAAAATGCCACCATCTAACAAATGTGAAAGTCCAGCTAGCCATTAAGAGTAAGTTACCTTATCTTGTAGAGCTGTTTGAATCATTGGAAAATCAATTACAATTAGCATCTCTAACTTCTCTTCTTTAAGTGTGAAAACACATACAATCCTTAAGGAAAAAACTTCACCCCCTTAATATCTGACAAAGAGTAAATCCACATGGTCCAGCTGATTAGAAGTGTTTGCTAATTTACGTGTCATGCTTCAAACAAGCTTTGTGTCAAGTGCAATTTTTATTGGTCTAGCATTAAAGGAGAAGGAAAGCTACGGAGGCATTTTATTGCCAATAGATTAGCTGCAATAGTGCAAGCTAGAATGCTATATTTATTCTGTAGAATGTTTAACCATACCTGAGTAAAAAGCTCTAGAAGCTCTCTGTTTGTTTAGGATAGGAGCTGCAGTATTAATGTGGTGTGACATCACTTCCTGCCTGAGTCTCTTCCTGCTCTGGGCTCAGATTACAGTAGGGAAGGGGGGGGGGGGAGAGGAGCAAACTGAGCATGCTCTTGCCCAGGGCAATGAGGTTTAAGCTGAAGGCAGGAAGTCTGATACAAAAGCCCATGTGTACACAATAGAAGGAAAGAAATGCAGTGTTTCTTTTGACAGGGGACTCAGAGCAGCACTACTTTGGGGGTTTACTGGTATATTTAGATGGACCTTTCTGATAAGGCTTACTTAGTTTTTAGCTTTCCTTCTCCTTTAAAGGGATTATTCCCCTCTCCTATTTATGCCAAGAAAATTGACTTAATGATTTGAGTAATTTATAT
This sequence comes from Xenopus laevis, assembly GCF_017654675.1. Taxonomy (NCBI): domain Eukaryota; kingdom Metazoa; phylum Chordata; class Amphibia; order Anura; family Pipidae; genus Xenopus; species Xenopus laevis. The sequence continues at coordinate 73,726,815 of NC_054371.1, read as the reverse complement.
TGATCTTTTTACATCTTCAAAGAAGAATAAACAACAGCTTGCCTGGCATCCCTTTAAATCCAGACCCTTACAAAATGCTCATGCCTTAGCTGAGAGATGTAAAGGGTCATTTCATATTCTCTGGCAAACGTGTAAAGTGTAGAGTACTAGGGAGTGCAAAAATGCATCACTTAATGCTCTTTCATGGAGCACTTCTGCCAGAGGGAATGGCTGCATTGTGCAGCTTGTGCCAGATTTTTTATTTTTGCGTAGCATCTGGGGGGCATAGGACATTCCTGTCCTTACTATCTGCTGATGTACCTCCCCACTCCCGCACCCTATGAATATAGTGCTGCCAAATGCAAGCTAGTTTGTATTTGTGGGGTAGTGCATTCCAAAATGCAAAATGCTCACACACTGCCTTCCTTCATAGCCCTTTTTTGCACTATATACATTGCATGTCTTAAAGTTAATGACACCTATGTCTTTTTAGTTTAATATTGCATACTAAGTAGTCAAGAAATGCATATTTCAAATATTGACAATTATTAATATGAACTTTTCTCCTAATTCAGTTGCAGTTTTTCCTATAGACTTCAATAGAGTCTTTATGTGATAAACAGTGATTTAAGTATTTTGTCCCTGAATTGCATCTGGCTCTATGGGAGAGTCTGGAATTGAATAAGGAAATAAGTTCTCATCTAATTGCAGCTGCCCCAATATGCCTTTGGTTTTAAAAATATGAAATTGATTTTGATGATATGTGGCATCCATACTTTTTATATACATCTGTCTGTCCATTACATGATTGGAGGAGCCAATTTATGGAGGTGTTAAAATTCAATAACTACAATTTTAGCTGCTCTGGATATTTATGCCGTTTTCATTTTTATTCAAATATAACATTCTGGAGCTGACCAGTTGCTAGAAATGATTTAACATTATTTACATGTAGAAATAGAAGAAAGTATTGTCAACACACAATGTCAGCCTGATAAATTTGCAAGTCTTTATTAAGAAATTACGTACCGATTCTCTGCTTGTGCTCCTCTTCAAAAATGGCATTGTGCGGTGCTCGATTTCTCCTCCCTGGATATCTCCTATAGAAGGCAGGGAGGAGAAATTGTGTGCTGCACAACGGATCATCGCGATATCGTTGTTTCTGAAGAGGAGTGCAAGCAGAGAATCTGTAAGTAATTTCTTAATAAAAGCATTGCGAATTAAAAGTTAAAACTGTCTTGGTGTTTTTTTTTCATTAAGTAGAAATTAATTTTTTTTAAAAATGTTTTAATGTTACTGGTCTTTCAAGGTATGAAGATCCAAATTATGGAAGTATCTGTTATCCGGAAAGCTGTAGGTCCTGAGCATTCTGCATAACAGATCCCATACTTTTACAATGGAAAAGTCTCTATTTGCATGGTCATTGGTGTTGGTGAACTCTTGGGCCTGTGCCTTTGAAGAACATTAGATTTCAATGCTATATCATCAAACAGAAGGGAAGTGCTTGGTGGGTCAGCCAGTCTGTATGACTTTTTCATTTATTTACAATATTTAATATACAGCACTGCATATACGAGTAGCATTACATACATATTTAAATATTATAGGGAGAAAAAGTTCTGTATTATTTATAATATTCAGCTTGGCTGGTTTCCTTACATAACCAAAAACATACTGACATTTGAATGAATTGGCATATGATGGAATTGACCCTAGTTTGTATGTGTTAAATTAGATCGTTATCTCCACTGGCGCAAAAAGTGATATGATGGAATATTCTCAGGTTGCACAATAAATCAGCACTTTATAAAGTTTGTGTGGGGGAGGGTGTTAGATTTTGATTATTTATTCATATGTTGAAATATTAAAGCCATAGCAGAAGGGATATTCCCAGTATTTTGCATACCCATTCACTTTTGCTGCAATTGCTTTCAAGCATCAAGCATGGGTTTAATTACTGGCCTAGGCGGTTGTTGTTCAGAAACCTGGATCAAGTTTGGTAAAGCTTCCCATCCAACTGGATTTTTAACCTGCCAATAGATATCTAGCCAATTGAGGGCCCATACACTGGCAGACGAGCTGTCAACTTGGTCTGAAGGGGCCAAATCAGTATCTTAAATCTGCCCATGTATACAGACTTGCTTTGCAGTCACCAAACAAGCTACTGAGTGCTTTTGTCATGTCTGGCAATCGGAAAATTACCACAGTAATAATAAATGCCCTTTGTGCCACTGCTCTTAAACTGTTGCAGAAGACCACTTTACGATCTGATTTAATTAATCTGTTTTCTTCTTTCTTTTAATATCAATAAGGTCTTGCCTAGACAAACCTGTGGTTTGTTTACACACACAATTTTTTACAAAGAATATCCTGGTGGCCCCAGTGAACTAGACAAAAGCATCAGCGGAGGAGAACTTTTTCTGACAGTACTTCTAAATCCTGTAAGTACGTTATTTAAACATTAAGAATGTCTGAATAATAGCTGTAACAAGATTGTTTTTGGATGGTATCAGATAATCAGCTATAATAATTTACCAGTCTTTTAATCTGAGAAATGCATTGCAAAAACTGTTTCTAAAAAACAGTGTTTTATTGCCTTCATTTAAATTACTGGGACAAATCAAATCTCTACACTTTAATTACTTAATATAAAATACATACTCAGCAAGGACAATGTTATATATATTGCAAAAGGAAGAAATACATTACATTAGGAAGAAATACCAAGAAATACATTATTCTGGGGGGCAGTAAAAGGATTTCTTTATATATTGTGTTTGAATATCATATTTTATAGGGCTCTGAATGGAATACAGTGAATCCAGGCCCAGTTAGTTTTCAATGTAATTTCAGAGAGCAGGAAATATATTTTCAAGCATGCACAAGAAGCAATGTCGTTCCATATAATCTACTATCACTTCGAAGAACAGTATTTCTCAAAATGTGCTCTGACTTACAAACATCTAGGAAAGCATGAAGAGGTTCACTGTAAACTAGGGATGTAGCGAACGTCGGAAAAAAAGTTCGCGAACATATTCGCGAACTTGCGCAAAAACGCGAGCGGTTCGCGAACGGTTCGCGAACCCCATAGACTTCAATGGGAAGGCGAACTTTAACATCTAGAAAAGACATTTCTGGCCAGAAAAATGATTTTAAAGTTGTTTAAAGGGTGCAACGACCTGGACAGTGGCATGCCAGAGGGGGATCAAGGGCAAAAATGTATCTGAAAAATCTGCCTGTGTGTGCTTGGAAGAGATAGTGTAGGGGGAGAGCTGTTAGTGATTTCAGGGACAGATGATAGTAAGTTTGCTGGCTAGTAATCTGCTTGATACTGCTCTGTATTGGAGGGACAGAAGTCTGCAGGGATTTGAGGGACATTTTAGCTTAGGTAGCTTTGCTGGCTAGTAATCTACTGTTCTCTTTAAACAACTGCCATACGTTGACCTTGTAGGCATTGTTTGCCCAGTTTTTTTGGACGCAGCCACTGAAGCACAGTTGCCAGAAAAAATATGCCATATAAATGCTGAAAATAGTCATTTTTCGCCATACGTTGACCTTGTAGACATTGTTTGCCCAGTTTTTTTGGACGCAGCCACTGAAGCACAGTTGCCAGAAAAATTATGCCATATAAATGCTGAAAATATAAATTTTTTTGGTTGCAGCCACTGAAGCACAGAGGCCAGAAAAATTATGCCATATAAATGCAGAAAATATGCATTTTTTTGGTCGCAGCCACTGAAGCACAGTTGACAGAAAAATTATGCCATATAAATGCTGAAAATATAAACTTTTTTGGTTGCAGCCACTGAAGCACAGAGGCCAGAAAAATTATGCCATATAAATGCAGAAAACATGCATTTTTTTGGTCGCAGCCACTGAAGCACAGTTGACAGAAAAATTATGCCATATAAATGCTGAAAATATAAATTTTTTTGGTTGCAGCCACTGAAGCACAGAGGCCAGAAAAATTATGCCATATAAATGCAGAAAATATGCATTTTTTTGGTCGCAGCCACTGAAGCACAGTTGCCAGAAAAAATATGCCATATAAATGCTGAAAATAGTCATTTTTTGCCATATACGTTGAGTCAACGTATGGCAAAAAATGACTATTTTCAGCATTTATATGGCATATTTTTTCTGGCCTCTGTGCTTCAGTGGCTGCGGCCAAAAAAACTGGGCAAACAATGCCTACAAGGTCAACGTCGTTGACCTTGTAGGCATTGTTTGCCCAGTTTTTTTGGCCGCAGCCACTGAAGCACAGAGGCCAGAAAAAATATGCCATATAAATGCTGAAAATAGTCATTTTTTTGGTCGCAGCCACTGAAGCACAGTTGCCAGAAAAATTATGCCATATAAATGCTGAAAATATAAATTTTTTGGTTGCAGCCACTGAAGCACAGAGGCCAGAAAAATTATGCCATATAAATGCAGAAAATATGCATTTTTTTGGTTGCAGCCACTGAAGCACAGAGGCCAGAAAAATTATGCCATATAAATGCAGAAAATATGCATTTTTTTGGATGCAGCCACTGAAGCACAGTTGCCAGAAAAAATATGCCATATAAATGCTGAAAATAGTCATTTTTTGCCATACGTTGACCTTGTAGACATTGTTTGCCCAGTTTTTTTGGTTGCAGCCACTGAAGCACAGAGGCCAGAAAAAATTAAACCAGTAGGGTTTGCACCCTAGTTTGTAACGGTGGCGGAGGGAGGAGGAGGACGCTAAAGGACAGCTGTGTGTGGAGTCATGAGGCTTGAAGAGAAGGACAGCTGCATAGAAGTCAGAACAAGTCTTCCGGCGTGCAGTAACCCTCCGAGATCCACCCCTCATTCATTTTAATAAAGGTCAGGTAATCGACACTTTTGTGACCTAGGCGAGTTCTCTTCTCAGTTACAATCCCTCCTGCTGCACTGAAGGTCCTTTCTGAGAGCACACTTGAGGCTGGGCAAGACAAGAGGTTCATGGCAAATTGTGACAGCTCTGGCCACAGATCAAGCCTGCGCACCCAGTAGTCCAGGGGTTCATCGCTCCTCAGAGTGTCGATATCTGCAGTTAATGCCAGGTAGTCCGCTACCTGCCGGTCGAGGCGTTCTTTGAGGGTGGATCCAGAAGGGTTGTGGCGCTGCCTTGGACAGAAAAACATTTGCATGTCTGACGTTACAGACTGGCCAAAGGGCTTTGTCCTTGCAGGTGTGCTCGTGGCAGGATTACTGGCACCTCTGCCCCTGGAATGTTGATGAGTTCCTGAAGTGACATCACCCTTAAAAGCATTGTACAACATGTTTTGCAGGCTGGTTTGTAAATGCCGCATCTTTTCGGACTTGTGGTATGTTGGTAACATTTCTGACACTTTATGCTTGTACCGAGGGTCTAGTAGCGTTGCGACCCAGTACAGGTCCTTCTCCTTAAGCCTCTTGATACGGGGGTCCTTCAACAGGCATGACAGCATGAAAGACCCCATTCTCACAAGGTTGGATGCAGAGCTATCCATCTCCGCTTCCTCATTATCAAGGACTGCATCATCCACGGTCTCCTCCCCCAGCCACGTACAAGACCAGGGGTCCCCAAAAGGTCACCACTAGCCCCCTGGGAAGCCTGCTCCTGTTGGTCCTCCTCCTCCTCCTCCACAAAGCCACCTTCCTCCTCTGACTCCACTTCTGGCACCTCTCCCTGCGTTGCAGCAGGTGCCTGGGTTCGTTCTGGTGATTCCGACCAGAAATCGTGCGCTTCCAGCTCCTCGTCACGCTGGTCTACAGCCTCATCTGTCACTCGTCGCACGGCACGCTCCAGGAAGAAAGCGAAGGGTATTAGGTCGCTGATGGTGCCTTCGGTGCGACTGACCATATTTGTCACCTCTTCAAAAGGTCGCATGAGCCTGCAGGCATCGCGCATAAGCACCCAGTAACGGGGGAAAAAAATCCCCAGCTGTGCAGATCCAGTCCTACCACCCAGTTCAAAAAGGTACTCGTTGACGGCCCTTTGTTGTTGCAGCAGACGTTCCAACATAAGGAGCGTTGAATTCCAGCGAGTCTGGCTGTCAGAAATCAAACGCCTGACTGGCATGTTGTAGCGCTGCTGAATGTCAGCAAGGCGTGCCATGGCTGTGTAGGAACGTCTGAAATGGGCCGACACCTTTCTGGACTGGGTGAGAACGTCCTGGAATCCTGGGTACTTGGAGACAAAACGTTGGACTATTAAATTTAACACATGTGCCATGCAGGGCACATGTGTTAAATTGCCTAGTCTCAACGCTGCCAACAGATTGCTTCCATTGTCACACACCACTTTTCCGATCTGCAGTTGGTGTGGGGTCAGCCACCGATCGGCCTGTGACTGCAGAGATGACAGGAGTACAGATCCGGTATGGTTTTTGCTTTCCAGGCACGTCATCCCCAAGACAGCGTGACAACGGCGTACCTGGCACGTCGAATAGCCTAGGGGGAGCTGGGGGTGCACAGGTGTGGAGGAGGAGAAGGAGGACCCAGCAGCAGAGTAAGAAGAAGAAGAAGACGAGGTAGAGAGCGATGGAGGAGTAGAGGTGGTGGCAGAACCGCGTGCAATCCGTGGCGGTGACACCAACTCCACTGTTGTTGTTGAGCTACCCATTCCCTGCTTCCCAGCCATTACCAAGTTCACCCAGTGGGCAGTGTAGGTGACATACCTGCCCTGACCATGCTTGGAGGACCATGCGTCAGTAGTCATATGGACCTTTGGCCCAACACTAAGTGACAGAGATGCGGTAACTTGGCTCTGCACATGTTGGTACAGGTGTGGTATTCCCTTTTTAGAAAAAAAATTGCGGCTGGGTACCTTCCACTGCGGTGTCCCAATTGCTACAAATTTGCGGAAGGCCTCAGAGTCCACCAGCTGGTATGGTAAAAGCTGGCGGGCTAAGAGTGCAGACAAGCCAGCTGTCAGACGCCGGGCAAGGGGGTGACAGTCAGACATTGGCTTCTTACGCTCAAACATGGCCTTCACAGAAACTTGGCTGGTGGCAGATGACTGGGAATGGGAACAGGTGGTCAAGGTGGAAGGCGGAGTGGAGGGTGGTTCAGACGGGTCAAGGAGAGCAGAGGTAGAGCAGTAAGATGCTGGACCAGAAGGAGTGTGGCTTTTAGTTTGCCTGTTGCCTTTGAGGTGTTGCTCCCAAAGTGCTTTGTGCTTGCCGCTCATGTGCCTTCGCATAGAAGTTGTACCTATGTGGCTGTTGGGCTTACCAAGGCTCAGTTTCTGACTGCACTCATTGCAAATTACAATGCTTTTGTCAGAGGCACACACATTAAAAAAATCCCACACTGCTGACTTTTTGGAAGTGTGCGATCTGGCGGTAACAGTAGAAGTTGGCGGAGTTGGCGGTATTGGCGGCAATGGCGGGTGCGTTGGCCGGCTGAACACAGGTGCCGATACATGTTGTTGCCCTGCTGATCCCTGCGGGCTGTCCTCCCTGCTTCTTCTAAGTCTTATTCTCCTACTGCCTCTCTGACTCTCCGTCTCTCCATCTGAACTACCCTCCTCTTGCTCTCTTCTACTAGGCACCCACAAAACATCAATCTCCTCATCATCATTCTCCTCAGATGCATCAATTTCTTCTGACACATCACAGAAGGAAGCAGCAGCGGGGACCTCCTCCTCATCACTCATTATGTCCATCTCTATCGTGTTCTCTGCCAGAATTAAATCTGGTGTAAGGTCCTCATCTCCTTCATCTTCTTCTGGCAATAATGGTTGCGCATTACTCAGTTCAAGAAACTCATTGGAAAATAACTCCTCTGACCCCAGTGAAGAAGGGGCACCGGTGGTGGAGGAAGTGTTACGTGGGGTGGCCATAGCAGTGGAGGATGAGGAGGATGTTGTGGTAAAGTTAGAAACGGTAGAGGATGGGGTGTGCTGTGTAAGCCAGTCAACTACCTCTTCAGCATTTTGGGAGTTCAGGGTCATTGGCTTTTTAAAACTGGGCAATTTGCTAGGGCCACAGGATTGCATAGCAGCACGGCCCCTAGCACGGCCTCTGCGTGGCGGCCTGCCTTTGCCTGGCATTATTTTTAAAAAAACAACAACAACAACAAAAACTCAGTTGGTTTTTCTGGAAACGATAATACACACAGCTAGATGGCGGGTTGAAGAAAACACTGTGCAAATAATGCCTACAAAGTCAACGTATACACTACTACAGCGGTGGATACGGATTACGTAAAATATATGAATGCTGCTTGAAAAAAAGTAACTCAAGTGGTTTTTCTAGAGACGATAATATTATCAATATTTAGACAAAATGTGAACAAGGTCACACAGCTCGATGGCGGGTTGAAGAAAACAGTGTGCAAATAATGCCTACAAGGTCAACGTATACACTACTACAGCGGTGGATACGGATTACGTAAAATATATGAATGCTGCTTGAAAAAAAGTAACTCAAGTGGTTTTTTCTAGAGACGATAATATTATCAATATTTAGACAAAATGTGAACAAGCTCACACAGCTCGATGGCGGGTTGAAGAAAACAGTGTGCAAATAATGCCTACAAGGTCAACGTATACACTACTACAGCGGTGGATACGGATTACGTAAAATATATGAATGCTGCTTGAAAAAAAGTAACTCAAGTGGTTTTTCTAGAGACGATAATATTATCAATATTTAGACAAAATGTGAACAAGCTCACACAGCTCGATGGCGGGTTGAAGAAAACACTGTGCAAATAATGCCTACAAGGCCAACGTATACACTACTACAGCGGTGGATACGGATTACGTAAAATATATGAATGCTGCTTGAAAAAAGTGACTCCGGTGTTTTTTCTGGAGACGGTAATATTATGGATATTTAGACAGAATGGGAACAAGGTCACACAGCTCGATGGCGGGTTGAAGAAAACAGTGTGCAAATAATGCCTACAAGGCCAACGTATACACTACTACAGCGGTGGATACGGATTACGTAAAATATATGAATGCTGCTTGAAAAAAGTGACTCCGGTGTTTTTTCTGGAGACGGTAATATTATGGATATTTAGACAGAATGGGAACAAGGTCACACAGCTCGATGGCGGGTTGAAGAAAACAGTGTGCAAATAATGCCTACAGGGCAAATAATGCCTAAAAGGTCAACTTATACACTACTACAGCGGTAGTAAAATAAAAAAAAGTAAAATAAAAAAAAAAATGAATATTAAAAAAAAAAAATTAAAGTTGGTGCTGCTGAACTACTAGGAGCAGCAGATTAGCACACCAGTCCCACTCCCCAACACTGCTAGACTAATAGCACTGGGCTCTTATAGTAGTAGTAGTAGTAGTAGTAGTAAAACAACAAAAAAATAAATAAAAGCAGTCCTTACAAGGTCTACTGTTATTGCAGCAGTCAGCAGATGAGATCAGAAGCAGGACAGCTGCCCACTGCAGCTACATACAGAGCACTGCAGTAGAAGGTAGATTACTAGCCAGCAAAGCTACCTAAGCTTAAATGTCCCTCAAACCCCTGCAGACTTCTGTCCCTCCAATAACAGAGCAGTATCAAAACGATTACTAGCCAGCAAACTTTCAACTGTCCCTGAAATCACTAACAGGCAGCAGCTCTCTCCCTACACTATCTCTTCAGCACACACAGGCAGAGTGAAAAAACGCTGCAGTTTTTATAGGGAAGGGGAGTGGTCCAGGGGAGAGCTTCCTGATTAGCTGCCATGTACCTGCTGGTCTGGGGTGAGAGGGCAAAAAAAAGCGGCAACAATGGCGAACCCAAAATGGCGAACGTCGCGCGACGTTCGCGAACTTCCGGCGAGCGCGAACACCCGATGTTCGCGCGAACAAGTTCGCCGGCGAACAGTTCGCGACATCTCTACTGTAAACCAAAGAAAACAATGGAGACAATTCTGGGCAATTTACCATAGTCACTGAATAATATGAATTGCATATTATTAAACATCTTGATGTACCGGTGTAGATCAGGAACTGACAAGGCTATTAGAATAGTTTTTTAAAATATTATTGATTTTAATTTTTTATTGCTAATCTTCTAGATTTCAGTCTAGAATGTCATTTGGTATTCCCAGTCCCATTGTGTTTTATTAAATGTTAGTGATATATTCCCAAACTGTATAAAGAAAGAAACAGGTGCCACTTAAGAGATAAAGGGACACAATCATTTTTATTTGCATTTAACTTTGTATTTGTCTAATTGGAATATTAATAAATGTAAATATGTGTTCCTGTTACTTTTTTAAACTTATTATCATGTTTTGTTTATGGCTCAAGGTCTTGCATTGTATCCTAACGTCCTTTGAAGAACCCAGAAGTAGCATTGTATAACAATTTAGGGGGGTTAGGGAGGCCAGCTAAACTACAAATTGATTTTTTTCAATGTATAAATAAAAAGTTACAATAAGATAAACTAGATAAATATATGCTATAAATGGTGCCCCCATAGAGCAAGCACAATTCTTAAGGTACATTTGAGAGTTAATTTTTTTTTTTAAAGTCTACGTTTTCCTTTAAAATAAACTTTAAGAATAAACTTCTAATATTAAATTCCAATGCCCCTTTTCCAGCCACCAATTTTTGGCTTCAGTGAAAGACTTGGGTAAATCCTGAAAGACTTGGGCGATTGCAGGAAATGGGACAGAAGAGTGTGATAAAACAGTGTTTCCCAATCCAGCTAACTGAAGTGCTTTACTATCACGAACTTATCCTGAAATAGTGGTGATTTCATTATAGAAATCTAACAGAAGGTAGAAGTGTATTTATTGTATTACTTTTTTTAATGGGAAAGACACATTCGCTGAGACATGTAAGGAATTAAGGTCCAAACTTAGTCCATTAACCTCTAATGGGCTAAACAGTGACTTTGGGGCATATTTACATATAAAATATTTTACTCAAAAAAGGTGTAAAATTTGTCTTTAAAATACAGTAAATGGCATATTTATAAAACTCTGTTTATTATCCAGACTGAATACCCTCAATGGGAACAGCATATTTCTGGGAAAAGCAGACTTTTTGCTGCAATAACAAATACTATATATTATATTATATTGTAATCAACTGGAAATCTGGTAAAAATGAAATGCAACACTATTTTTTCACACATGGCACAGCTTAAAATTCCTACAGTATGAATAACAGTGGAGGTACTAACTCTCCCAATCCTTCCCAGTTATTCCTCTTGCACATTGATTAATGCAATGGGTTTCCATACAAACATATAAGTAAATGCTATTTCCAACAATTCCATATCTACTGTAAGTGCTTATTGTGCTCTGTGATTGTGTATATGTTACCTAAATAAATTAATAGGAACCAGATTTCCGAAGGAAATGAGCTTGTATTAAAACCACAATATAGTGGTATAAACATTTTTTTCATAATATCCCTGATTAAATTACAGCAGAGCACAGGAATCTTTCTCCAGTAGCTATTTCATTGCACTCATGAAGACTACTCTGATTTAACACAGTATGCAATGTTATTCATGTGGATAATTAATTTTCTGTTAATATATTGGGGTTATGAACTGTGTGTGTGCTTGTAACCTCTCCAGTGAATAAATATTGCAATTTCCAGCATTTTTCTATAAAGCATGAGAATCTAATTTGAATGGTTTCTCCACAACACCAATTTCTGAACATCCAATGATGTCTCTATCATTTATATGAAATTATTTTAGCTGGAAATTATAATTATTTTGGTATTGTATATTGTTTTTCAGTAGATGGATCAGTTGGAAGCACAGCAGTTATTTGTTGTTAGTCTTGTGTAACAATTATTTGAGTCAGAATTAAAAAACAAGAATATAAAACAGCAGTATATGAAGTTGGACACAGTAAGGTGAACTGAAGCTTAACAGAACACAATTTACCTATCACACCCCTGATAATATCATATTTAACTAGTATGTAAGGTCATGTCCAGGACAGCGTGATTATGTCACTGCGTCTCTACAATGTCAGCAACACAGCACTGAAATGCCGACAACCATGTTGTTTTGAGTTGTCCGGATACTAGCACTGCTTCTCATTGACATTGACAAATGCAATATATAATGAAGCATAATGTTTTTAATGCTGAAGCAGGCATAAAATGCTCTGCACATTCCAGAAAACTGATTTCATTTCATTACGTGATCATTTTGTTCTCATCTATACCTTCTTTGTGTGCACAGGCACTCGGGTTGTTTTGTCACCTGTGCTTAATCCTGTTCCAGCATGGGTGACAAAACATCCAAAGTTCCCCTCCCACCAGCACTAATGTAAATCGCTGATGGGAAAACATATGCATCATCTCTGTGTAATGAATCGGCAGCCTAAATCCAGAACGCAAGCTAAGCTCCCTTTCACCTCAGGAGGAGCCCTCATCTAATTGGATGCTGCCAGTTCTTATTTTAGAGAGGAGCAAAGCTAACGGTTCTGGACGAGCAAAGGGGCACGATCGTCTCACCAGGAAACTGGAATGGAAAAACACCTCAGGAGGGCAGGCCAGACAACAAGGCGTGGAACAGACAAGCAGAGTAGAATAGTCAGCCAGGCCGGAATCAGGATTGGAGAGCGTAGAATAGTCGGTGGACAAGCAAATGTCAGATTGGAGAGTTCAGGTAGGCTATGGTCAGGACTGAAAATATCAGAGTAGTCAGGCAGGCAAGGGTCAGGATTGGAGAGATTAGAGGAATCAACAAGGCAGGCAAGGACAGACACAGAAGATCAATCAGGATTCACAAGGAATAAACACCCAGGAACTTTGCTAATAGAACCTAACAACGGGCCAAAAACTGATATCCCTTTAAATAGTTTGAATTTTGCGCAATGACGTCATCACGCTGGCGTGCATTAGGGAAGCAGACGCATGCGGTGGACGTCCCAGCCTGAGCCAGGGCAGGGGACCCCGCCGCCCACTAGACCACCAGGGTGAGTCATTACATTCTGCTTTCCGTTATAGCCTGAATTTGCCGTAAAAGTGCAACCCTTTTCTAGCCACTCTTCAGTAGAACAGGATCAAACTCACTTACAATAGCTGTTACCTGTTGCAATCTAGCAGCCCTGAACCTCTTTGCTTACAAAAGATCCTGGGAACTGGGATTTATAACACAGTGCTTCCAACCAGTGGGGTGAGAAGTATACTTCAGGGGAATTCCACTAGGAAATGAAAACACACAGTTTTAGAATAACAAAGATAAACTTTACATAAGATGATAAAGCAATAATTGTTAGAGTATCTAGTATAGGTAAATCTAAAACAACTGGACTTGCTGAGTAATACTAGCAGTGCTACTCAGCAAGTCCAGTTGTTTTAGATTTACTTATACTAGATATACCTTGACCTGGATGAATAAAAATCTTCATAGTAATAATTGCCTTTACATTTAAAATTAATTTCCTATATTAATTAAAATACTTTTGTATATATATATATATATATATATATATATATATATATATATATATATATATATATATATTTATTATTAAGTGTTTAAAGGATATATATTTTGCACCCACTGGATAGAGCACAGCATGTAACATGTTATATCTATTTTCTGTGGGGCAATACACCCCCCTCTTTTACTGAAATCTATTGTAAATGATTAGGCCTGGCATTGCAGATGAAGAAGAAAATGAGGCTAGTAAAGAATCGCTTCAGGTCTTTATTAAACACAGATATTTCCTCCACATATATTAATATCTTAATAAGCAATTACCTGTGAAAAGTATTAAATGCCTTTAAAATCCAACACTGATTTAAATAGAGTGGTAGAGTAACGAGCGAGTTTGATAATAAACAATTTAGGAAGTGGTCAGAGTGCGTTAATAAACAATTTAGGAAGTGGTCATGTACATAGATGACAAATTACCAATTTCCTAATTAAATCTGACTCGTTAATGAGATTTAATCAAGAAACATGAAACATGGTTCAAGCTATGACTAGGATCAGAGTTATTGCATGCAAACACTTACTTGCTTATGCAAGCAGCAGAACAGACACAGAAAAAAAAATGGAATAACTGGTAAACATATACCTTTTTCAATTTTTAATTATGCATTTCCAGTTACACATATTATAAATAATAAATGGGGCTGAAATTTAATGAAACAATACATGGAGATCAAATAATGAATAATGTGTAATAAATTATTTAATGTTCTTTATAAAATAGTTCGGCAGTGGTGTGCACAGGAAACCAGAAAGGTTCAGCCCAATATATATATAGTGTCAGAGAGAGGGGGAAAAGAGAGAGCAAGAGTAAACAAGAGAGTGTGTGTGACAGAGAAAGACAACACATTACAATTATGATTTTTTTGTTAAGTGTCCAATATTATACCAATCTTTCTCAAATAAAACATAAGAAAGTATTTTTTTCCATCTTCAAGAAGGGTATTTTATTATTCCATATATCGGTTTATCCATTTTCCGACAATGGAACACAGCAAACAGACCATGAGGCCCCTTATAATGTGGGTATGTCTAATGCAAAGAATGCAAAGCCTTGTTTTAAAGTACATTTATATCTGATAAACAAGAATTGTGAAGGAGTTTATTTGCTACAGCACAACTAATTTTATATGGCACTCATGTTAATAGCAGCTAGTAGCCCAAAGGAACAAGGCCAATGCCAATACTACCATTATCATATTCACTTAACCATACATTCCTTTTTGTCTTTTATCCCTCTTCAGTACCATATTCGCTCGGACTAGAAATCTTCTCTTGATCACATTTTCAATCTTATAGTATTATCCATTTTCTCTCCATGTGTATCTCCTCTCATCTTGATGATACTCTTAATACAAATTCTACTTGACCCTCTACAGTCAGGGTTTTGTATCAAAGACTTGAATGAAGCTACTCTCACAGAAATAAGTGGAATCTTAGAAGCTAATTACAAAGGACACCATTGTCTACATATCTATTAATAACACATACTATACACACTCCATGATAAGGCTTCAGATATTATTTAGACTCATTATTTTTTAGATGCAATGCATTTTCTACATTGAATCTTATATCTTAAATCTATGTTGCCAATCCTTAATTTTTGTCCTCCTGTAAAGATGAGCATACAATAAACATAGATGCTTTATTTACCAGTAGATGTTTCAAATGGGCATCAGGGAATCCATTGAGATTAGAAAAAAGGTTATTTAATTTTAAGATCAGGAAGAATTTTTAACAATGAGCGTTGTAAAGTTGTTTAATTCTCTCTTAAGTAATTGTATTTTTCCCCTTCTGGATCAACAAGAAGTTCGAGTTGGTTAGCTTTAGTAAGATTTCATTTGCAATATGTTTAACTTGATGTTTTTCCCCCTTATATGATATGTATGTTGTGTGACATATTTTATCTCTCTCATATATTCTGTAATTTACACATTAAAAGGGCTGCAGATAAATAATACTATTTTTTATCTTTGTCCCAAACTACTGTAATTTCTAACTGTCTGCACAGCCGCTAACTAGAAAAGTGTGAGAAGATTTTTCCTTTTGAAGGAAATGCTATAATTAGGCTCCTTGTAAAACCAAGATGCTAATAATATGCTCCTAATCATAATGGAAAATACAACCTCTCACCATACCTTAAAAATTATATATATTTATATATATATATATATATATATATATATATATATATATATATATATATATATATATATATATATATATATACTTTTACTTTAACTATTTACTAAGTTTTTAAAGGGAGTGCTGGCCTGAAGATAATTGATACATACAAAATTACCATGCACCCCGCCATTAACAGCAGCTTTGGAGTGCGGATACTCATTGGAAATATACCCCCACTGCAGACGTCAAATGTCAAACTTGGAGCTCTGTTGTTTCTTGGATGAACTTTTAATAAGATCTGAGGTGAGCTCAGGCATCTTGTGAATGTAGTTGTAACAGAACTATGGGGACAGCTTGAAAAATACAGACTTGTTTCGAACCTGTTGATCTCATCAGTGCGAGATATTGGAACATGGCTTCTGAGAGGTAGGACTTGGAGAGTAGCAAAATGGGGAATCTGGTTAGGGTGAGAAGGGTTGAAAGGAACCAAAAAGTCCTTAGCTAGCAATTATATGCAAAGTGATGCCTTCTGGAATCAGAAGGTATTTACTTGTCTCATGCCATACACACAGCACTGCCTAGATACCAAAAATGAAAGTTTTGATTCTCTCATAAGGCATCGAGAGACATGAAAATCACTCCTTTGTGTCCCTTTGGCCAACTATGCATCCAGAACCGTGCTGTGTGTATGGCATTCTACTATTGTATCCAACAGCTGCCTGTAATGAAACCCAGAGATTCTGCTGAGCAGGGACAAACACAACTAAAGGTATCAATTTAAAACAGTTTACAGGGTCAGTGACCCCCCCCCCTCCCAGAGCTGCTTTAGAAGATGAAAAAAGACACTTTAAACTTCAATAATAGAAAAATGTTGACACATAGAAAATAGAAAGTAATTGGAAAAAGTCGTTATTTTTGTTGATCTATCTGAAAACAACTAGTTGTTTGAAGGTGAACAACCCCTTTAACTGTAAAGAGGGTCTTGAACTTTGAAAGTTTGCAAACAGTGCTCTAATAACTCTCCAATGCCTATAACAGAAGATTATGAAGAAGGGCAGCATTCTAGAATATCTGATTTAAAGTGATCATTAAAGGGGTTGTTCTCCTTTAAATTAACTTTTAGGATGATGTAGGGAGTGATATTCTGAGACAATTTGCATTTGGTTTTCATTTTTTATTATTTGTGATTTTTGAATTATTTAGCTTTTTATTCAGCGGCTCTCCAGTTTGCCATTTCAGTCATCTGGTTGCTAGGGTCCAAATTACCCAAGCAACCATGCACTGATTCGAATAAGAGACTGGAATATGAAAAGGGAAGATGAGTAATAAAAAGTAAAAATAATAATACATTTGTAGCCTTACAGAGCATTTATTTTTTTAGATGGGGTCAGTGATCCTCATTAGAAAGCTGGAAAGAGTCAGAAGAAGAAGGCAAATAATTAAAAAACTATAAAAGAAATTAGGGCCAATTGAAAAGCCGCTTACAATCAACCATTCCATAATGTACTCAAAGTTAACTTAAAGGTGAACCACCCCTTTAACCCTTGAAAACAACATTGATACATTGTGTATCTCTTTCAGTGTTAAGCCTGGCACTGGGACACACACCAAAGTAAAAGATTTACTTAGAATGAGTTTAGAAAGTCAGGATCCCGAGCTATTGTAATACACAAGGCTGCAGCTTTCTAACCTAAGTTTACCAGATCTTGTGAAAAAATTGTAAAGATAGTTTATTCTGTGAAGATGGTTTATTCTGCAAAATACGTGCACAGCATTATTCAGAATAAATTGAAATATTCAGGTAATACAGTATGTGACATTTTTATTTTGCCCCCCATGTCCCCTTCAAAGTACTTTACCCCTGAAATATTATATGACTAAACCTTACCAAGTTTCATCTATGCAGACAGAATAATGTGACTAATACAAAAGTACTTGTCCGGCAATACATTCAGGGTCGGACTGGGCCCAATCCCCACTTCCTGTACAACCAGTCCTGCCACAGGTACTCTTCCTGCCGTAGGTCGCGACAAATACACAGTGTGCGTGTGCATGTGCGCAAACGACAGTAGCCCCGATGGCCCCCTGTCCCCCCCCAGTCTGACCCTAAATACATTGCTGAACAATGTGCAGTATTTTATAAAATACTGCTGCATCCCAGTGAGTGATATAATTTCCCATGCATTCATAGGTTTACTTGGTGTTTATTCATGTATTAATTTTTCTTATCCAATGCTCTAGCATGGCAAGAGGTTATTTTCCCTCTGCTTAAAATTACGTTCTGGTCTTCATTATTCATTGGTGCAATGAACTGTACCCTTCAAAAACAATGTGCCTGGAGAGAGCAGAAATAAACAACAGGTTATGTATAAAAAGGATTTTAATTAGTCCTTGTTACTTCAATAAGCCTCTACTTGCTCTTTTTCTGTTGTTGCTGAGAGGGGTGGTTGTGCAGTTGTGTAAGCTTTTTTTGAGGTAAAATATAATTATTGTCATTACTGATTATTATTTTCCTTAAAATATTATAACCAAAACCAAAAACACCATCTATTTGGGATGTTTATGATTTTGTAAGCTTCTGCTCTAATTGTATTATTAGCAAAGTATCCCAAGTTATTCATTGTGAGGTAGTTATCATATATGCTGTATAGTCTTCTATTAATTAAAAAAACCAATACAGATTAACAATGTGTACCACTTTTTTTTCTGATGCAGTAATTTAGCTGAAATTAGCTAACAAAAATGTAGTAGCTAAAAAAGGTATGTTTACAATTAAATGACTGCACAGACAATCTAGTGCTTGCTCTTAAAGTGAGAGTTCCACTGTATGGTTTTAAGTATAAATAATAAACAAACAAAGCATAGTGCACTTGCGCTAATTATATCACTATTCCCTGTATTTTAGTACCAATATTTCTTAAAACATGGTCTTTACAAATGCTTCTTTGTGCCTGACTGGCATGTTCACTAACAACTCTGAATGTATTCTCCTGCTGTGTCAAAAATCCCTAGTAGGCTGGAATCTATAAAATACATAACACAAAAGGAAAATTTCTAGAGAGATTTCTTCAGTACAGACAGAAATAAGTCCAATATCAATATCACTAAGGTACCATCGAGAGATAGGCAGCAAACCAAACTCATAATATATTTTATTTTTATTATAAATTTACAGTATATTGCAAAACTACAAGCTGAATTTTTAAGACAAAGCATCCTCTAGTGTTCTACATGTATCTTGTTACATGTTTTACTCTTTGTAACAGAAAAATAACTATTTATAGTGGGGAACATATACCATTAAAGGAGAACTGACCCCTAGAATTGAATATGGCTAGAAATGCCATATTTTAAATATTAAACTTATTGAACCAGTCTAAAAGTGTGGCATCTCTATAATAGTTATGATTTAGGCCTTCAGAGTTGTCACAGGAGTTTCCCATCTTGGATTTGTTAGGAGTCATCACAAATCATCAAGCAGAAAAAGCTGATGCCACAGGGCTGATTAATACATTCTAATGGTTATTGTGCTGGTTTCTGAGCTGCCATGTACCAATAATTATTCAGCCACAACCTTATATTGTGACATTTTTATTATATATCTTCAGTATCTTTTGCATCAGTCCCTAAGCTCAGTAACAAGAGCAGTACAGAGCATGTGCAGAAAAGAAGACGGGAAGCTACTGAGGGCATTTTTAGAGGAGCAGATCTTTACTGCTAAAGTGTTTGGTTGCCTTTGGGTTGGTAAAGAATCCCAAAACATAATGAACACATTTTTTACCTGTTTCTTTAGTTAAGCCTTAGTTCTCCTTTAAAGGGGTCCAGCAATATAAGTAGATTAAGGCTTTATGGGTGACATACACTAACTTTCAGAGGTGCTGCGTGGGAAACCTCAATATGAGAAAATATGAGCTTCAATATTGTAGCTCTAAGGTCTCTATTCTTATGTATTTGAATCAAATATTCTAATCATACATTCTA
Organism: Xenopus laevis; assembly: GCF_017654675.1. Classification (NCBI taxonomy): domain Eukaryota; kingdom Metazoa; phylum Chordata; class Amphibia; order Anura; family Pipidae; genus Xenopus; species Xenopus laevis. The sequence continues at coordinate 73,707,307 of NC_054371.1, read as the reverse complement.
ATAAATACATGATTGGGAGCCAGGAGCTTTTTGCAATATGGCCATAATCATCTCCCTCTTTCTGATGGTTAAACTTTTTAGCATTATATGTAAATACAGGATATTCAATGTAAATGTGTATCCATTAACAATACATAAACATTATCAAGGAGACATGGCCCTCAAGAGAGCAGGCCATATTGCTGTAAAATTAAAAGTATATAGTATATATATATATCACTGAACTTTTTACTAGGTATAATGCCCAATCTCATATCTCTATAAGGATCTAAAGACCTTTTAGAAATATCATTCAGGGGGGTTCATTATCCAACTAAAATGAAAATGGCAAATCATTGTGAGCAGAGCTGCATATATTTTAATTCTATAACTTTTTATCCTGAAAGTTCAGTGTAAAAATAAAAACTTCCTTCCACAGAAAGATTATAACATGTTGTATATTTGTAAGTTTCATATGATGTCATCTATATAAAAAAAACTTTTTGACTACTTGTAGTTAATGGAAGTGATCCATTATAAGTGCTGAGTCTGACTAAAAAACAATACTGTGCCTAATCACTTATCTGAGCCTGGTTACAGTAGTGACCAGGTCCAACACCCTAAAAGCATTTCATATGGAAAAGACATTTTCAAATATTTATCATCAGAGTAATTCTGAGGACTGGGAATAAACTGATTCTTGAAATGGCCCTTTAGCATTAAATACTATAAATATGGACTTTGGTTTGCTTCTCCTAAATCTACAAATGATCACAATGGAAAAGTCTCATACTTTATATTTATTTGACTGTTGTATATACTGTATATTGGTGGAGCTATTAAAATGAGAAAAGCCCATTAGACTTCTGTCTGGATGATTTCTTGCTTTACTAAAAGAGCCAAATAGTTTTCCATGGATCTGTATGTTTAGCACCTTTATAATCTAATGTAAGTCACATTCACATTTTACTGCTTTCTTAAAGAAACGTCAAAGAACCTTTAATATCTCTTTTTTAATTGGCCAATTATATGCATGTTTGAATTCAGATTTTTTTCCCTGGTACTGCTTTCTTTTTGTAATTGAATTCTTTCCTCCAAAGATGTTACATTATTCATAGGCTAGTTCTACTCTTGTTGGTATTTGTTAAGTTTGTCTTATTCGTTCAAACTTTCTTTGAGGTTATCCATTTCTAACTTCATTTATCATGTTCGCCTTATTAGATTCATCAATTATTAACCATTTTAAATTGAGTTTGCCTCTATTTGGGATGCCCTGGTGGTACTGGACAAATAATATTGTCAAATCCAACGACTTTATTCTCAAATGGAAAAACAAAGTAGAAGAGAGCACTATGCAATCCTCTTAGAAACATTTTTGTCTCTAAATGTGTAAGGGGTTTCTAATCTAAATGCATATTCGATTGTAATACAAAAGATCATTTGATTGAATTTTAGATTCCAAGTCTTAAGTACCACAGCCATCTGTATAATGTAGTAAGTTGTGGATATGTTAAATTAAAATGCAGAAAGCCTTCTCCTCAGAGAATAAGCACATTAAATATTCTTTAGACAGGGACTTGTGATGAAGCATAAATCAACCCATAACAACTTTTCAGTCTGTTCATATGTGGATTATCCCATGGTTCAGAAAAGAACGTTTTCTTTATATCAAGAGATTTAACTATTAATACTATACTCAATATTTAGCCCTAAAATACACATAGAAGTTTCAAAACATTTTTATATGCCTCAGATATCATTGATGTTGCTGTTGGTTGCTGGGATTTAAAGAGTTTTTCTTATTCTTGCAAACTAGAAGAATAATAGATAAAGAGAATTAGACCAACTTTAAAATAAAACCTACAAAACCTGCATTTCTAGGATATATTATTATTAAAAGGGGGCTGTTGCTTATAAAAAAAAATCCACTAGTTTCTCATGTAACACTTTTGCCTGTAAACAACACATTAATGGCATGAGCATAAATGCTACTAACACACAGCATAACTTGTTTGCAGTAGGGAACAATGTAAGGTTGTGGTAGCACACTATAGTGCATGAGTGCCTGTTTATGTTGGCTTCCCTTTAACAATGATGTTAGCTACTATTAATTGTCAAGTTAATTTAGTACAATAGTAATCTTGTTATTCATTTAGAAAGTATCAGTAATTATTATTAACAATGCATGAAATAAAAGTGAATTCACGTGCCTAGTCCTACAGGCTTACCACCATTTCTCAATATATAGTCAATGTCAGTATCATGACTTTGTAATCTAGTGACTGTCCCTTTTTATTATTTATTTGTACTCGCCAGTCATTCTATGTAAGTGATATATCTTCCTCCACTCAGCTGCCCTACAACTAGGAATAGGTGGTAACTCAGTAACACTAATAAATTAATTCTCTCTGGGCCCATTGAAAATGGGCAAGTTTGCACCTGGGCAATAAACAATCAGTAAGTAGAGCAATGAAAGCAAACATCTGATTGGTCAGCCTGGGCTACTGCCAGGTACAATTTTTATAAAATATAAATAACCCCCTTTTGTTAATGCTGATACTGGCAGTTCTTTTTACATAAGAGAACTATAAGTATTTGCGATAATGTCTTATTACAGGTGTATATACCCTATGCAATTAATGCAATCTTTGGGAAAATATCACATTTTCATATGCAGAATTGATGCCAGAATGAATTAATTACCAAAAAATGCTGAAAAGGCTCAAAATTAAGGTTGAGAAAAATGTTTTCTCCCTCTAGATACCACACTGTATCCAAACAAAACAATATTCCAATAGCACGACTGATGCAGATGAATCAGTGACAGGTGTTTATTAGCCCATAAGCAAATGGCAACGTTTCAGGTCTAGACAGGGCCCTTTGTTAAGCACTCCAATTTGTAATCCTAGATACCCCACTGTGACATACCCTCAACATTTCTGCTTTGGTAATTAGAACATTTTTGTCCACAACCAAAAATACTCCAGAATGAACCCCAAAAAAGCTGTCCAAACAAAAAAAAAGCGTCATTTTATATATCCCAAATATTACTCATTTGTGATGTCGCTTGATCCAGAGGGTAGATTTAGCTATTTTGGCTTTGGTAGGGTGTATAATCTTTAAATGAGCAGAAATTCTTTTATATCATGTAGATATTGGCATGCCACACAATTCTGATAAAATGATCTTTTGAAGGTTTTTAGAATTTAATTGTTTATATTTTTCTTTCAAGTAAGATGGTATTGCTATGAGGAAATACTAAAGCAGTTTGGCTCAATTTCTTTCCTGTAATAATGTAATGTAATAATGCAGTAATCAAAGGCTGAGGTTTCAATAGCTTTCACTGTTGAGGAATAAAATGTTAGCTGAATGTTTGAAAATGATGACAAAGATGTAAATCCAGAATTTTATTGAGCAAAGAATTGAGGTAATCTGTTTAACACTTTTTCAAGCACATAAATGGCTCTCATTTAGTAAAAAGGCCAGTCTATGTGAATGCCACTATGCTGTTGAGAGACAATTTATCATTATTAAAATTAGTTCTCTGTCAACATAAAATCTCTATTTCAGCATTTTGTTTAAGTTAACACAGCTGTTTGAAGGAGCTAAGGGTCCAATAATTGTACAGTGCACTGTAGTATGTGTACATGTTTCAGAGAAGACTTTAACTCTTATATTTTACTTGAATTAACAAATTGTAGAGCATTATCTGTGCCCATTGTGGTTGATGATGAGCAGTTAATGGTCAGCACTACTCATCACCTAGATAAATCATTTCCTCTGATATGTATCACATCCAAGTTTTAAACATGCTAGTATGAAACGTTCAAACTCGAAAATAAATGATTAGCACTTGGTAAAAATTACAAAAAAATAAATAAACTTCTTTGTAACAATGTCATAGTTATTTTTATTTATGTATAATATAATGTACAAATATAGAAGATATATAGCATTGATCCACTACTGCTCTTAATACCATTGTCTGTGTCATTATAATGGAAGAGCATTCTGATGTTAGATCTAATAAATGGATAGAAAATCAGCCCAGCCAAAATATAACCCAGTTAAATAACACAGATGGTGAAAGCAGATGCTTTATAAGATGCTGAACTATCTCTCTGGACAAAATCAAATGTTTGTGATCAATGTTCTCTCTGCAACCTCTTCCCCAGGAGTTTAACAACTTTGAAAATGCATTGATGTTTAAAGTTATAGTTTTAACATAATACTTGCAGGAAAGTGCTTTGCAAAATAAGAGTCACATAAAAGGAGTATATATATCATTGTTTTGCTGTAATGGCTCTTGAACCCAGATGTTTTGCAAACTACGTTTCTGCCACTTAATTGAATATTGTCAGTTTCATTAATAAGCAGATAATGTGTTACAATGACAGATAGTGCAAGTGTTTTAAATACCATTTTTGCCATTAATAGTGATATAGATATATCTATAACTAAAACATGGAGCACCAGCGGTGTTAAAGGATTTTGTGGAAGTGGCTTCTGTCCACGAAATTCATTAAGCGTTAGTTTGTTGTGCGATCTATTCATGTTTTTTAACATTACCTATATAAAGTGATGGTTTAGCGGAATCTCTTCCAAGGGTCAGTGGGGCTCATTTATCAACACTGGGCAAATTTGCCCATGGGCTGTTACCTATAGCAACCTATCAGTGATTAGCTTTTTAAAGCCAGCTGCAAGAAGAACAATGAATGCAGCAATCTGATTTGTTGCTATAGGTAACAGCCCATGGGCAAATTTGCCCAGTGTTGATAAATGAGCCCCAGTGAGTGCTCCCCGTTCTTGTGCTTGTTATATCTATAACTTGTAAGAGAAATTATTTTTCACATTGTGCAGTATATTTCACATGCAAACCTTAATCAGTTCTTTCCCACGGGAATATATACCATGCTAATATAATGTAATATAATGTAATATATTGTAATATAAAATAATAATATAATGTAATATAATACACATGGTGTCCACACATGTCATTGAGCAGGAAATACATCTGTAACTGATGCCTGTTTGTTATTTTATACAAAAATAAAGTCTCTTTTTTGATTTTAACTCCCATTTGTGGAATGCTTTTCTCACCCACTAAACCCTGTGAATGTTTCCAATAGCCATTGGGGTCAGGAAGAATTTTTTGAGGCATATTTGGCACTAGCTTCAGGCTGCGTTTTTTCCCCTTACTCTGGATCAAAACAGTAGATATATGACAATGTATTTTAAGTTTTATTTGTCACAGAAGAGGTAGGACCTTTTAGAGTACTGCACAGGAAATTTTAGAGAGAGAAAGGAGGTTCTCTCCAGATTCAGGAGTGGCAACAGGGCTGCTGAACTTCTCTCATGGTGGGAGATGCAGCTTTTGCTGGTAGCAGAGTTTGGGCCATCCTCTCTGTTAGTAGAGGCAGCCTCAGTAGTGGATATAATGACATAGTGCTGATCTCAAGTCTTCAGTGAGGAACGGCAAGAGCATAGTAGCGAACTCTTATGGCATTCTAGCTTTAAAATATTGCCTTGAGTTAGTCTGGAAAGGTCCTAGTTATTTAATAAAATGTGAAAACATGATGTGGCCATTTTACCCCATTTCTGGCTCCTGGTGTTTCATTTAGGTGTGTAACAATGGGGATTCAGTGGGATGGCTGAGGATGAGGGGCAATTGAGAAAACACTGGTAGCATAGCACAATAAAGGCTCATAAGAAAATATATTTCCCTTTGTTTTACGGAAGCTTTTGGTAAAATAACATTTTCATCATTTGGAGGATTTATAGGTAAATTTTAAGTTTATAGGTTTTTACGAATTTGGTCCTTTAAAGTATTCGTGTAGATTATATTGTCGTGTTGCATTTTTATAAGAAAAATCTATTAAGGTGAGATAACTATGTACATGGTTTTAATTTCATTGATTGTATAATTCATTGAACTAGAAACATATTTAAAACAATGCACTAAAGTGCAGATCATATAGTAACAGTATAAGTGGGTACACATTACATATATCACATACACATATTTCTGCTCCAAGAATTAAATAAATAAAAAGTATTGAATAGATGTTGACCTCTGCTAAATTATATTGAAGAAAGCTATACATTTATTATAGCCAGAGAAATTACTTTTCATCTTACTGACACCCAAGTTAATTTGTTCAAAGAGATTTGTTCAAAGTGATAGTATGTGTTAAAGAAAAATACCTACACAATTTGATACCATAAAAGCCAGTGACCTTATGACTACATTAAGAAATCTGACTAAATGTAAGTAACTCAGTTAAGTATTTTCCTATGATAATCAGAAAATGGTAGCATTTGCAATAAAAAAGACCTGTGCTGACCTGGCATGGTGATAAAGTTATCTGTACCATTCTCAGCCCAAGAAGGTGATGTGGTCTGAACTATTGGTCAGGTTTCCATAGTAACCGTTGCCTTTGCAACCTTTCTGCATTACTAATGTTCCCAGAGGGTACAAGGGTTTTGACAAAATTTTCATAAAATAACAACATTTTCCTTTTTTAGCTCAGCTAGGTTGGTTTCATTGTGAATAATTCTTGGTTTTGTTAAACAAATGATTCTCTTAACTTGTAAGTCATTGATTTGATCAGTATAACCTGATTGTCCTATGAACTGAAATTCCTCATAATTCAATTAATTCATATGACCTAAAGCAAACTTGCTGTTCATCTAGATAAAATGTTACTAAACCCCATATGTTTATACAAAAGTGACATTTTAGAAATTAGATCATGGAAAAACATAACATGAAAGGTGGAGTTTTTATTATAAACAAAGCATGCTGGTTTAATTTTATTGGTATAATCTGAATGGGTACAGGGTTGGACTGGCCCAATGTTGTACCTGGAAAAAACCTGTTGGGCCCCACAGGCCTGAGCACATCAGCAGGCTCTGTGGTGGAGTGTTGCACAATAGTTATCTGCAGTGGCGCCAGTATTCATGGGGAGTGGTGGGCCCTTAGCTGCGGGGCAAGGTGAGGCCAGAGTATTGGGCCTTTTGCTGGGCTTTGCCAGATGGCCTGCCTCCCCCAGTTTGACACTGAATGAGTATGTGCCTATTGCTTTGTGTTAATGTTTATGTAATATACAAAGTGGATTCGGGGGGTGGTACAGTACATTCCACAGAGATGCAGATACATTGCCATAGACCATAGATCCAGGTAACTTGATTTGGCCAAAGTAAGCTGATTCAATAGTTTGATCATGACACCAAAATATGTATCTCATGCAAAGCTAGAAACCACCTCCATTGCCAGCATAGTACTTGGTCTTTGGATATTTTCTATGTGGCTAGATACATTTCTGAACAAGCCCAGCCCACGTGTAATATTGATGGGGGATGTTGAGCACTTATATGTGCAAGTATTCTGCTGACTTAGTTTAGTTGGCATTGAAGGAGGGTACAATTATGAATACCTTGCACAGTGTCTATCCAAAATGCACATAATACCTGTGAGATAATATAATTATCCAGTTTATCTATTGTTCTCTGAAGCCACAATTTGAAAGTATCTCCTACAATATAAAAAAATTAGCAGGCAGTATTTTAGAGTTTATGGTGAATAGAATCTGGGAAGTATCAAGGGATAATGTGCCACTTTGTGATGAATCACTTTAATAAAAACCACTGCCTTAATATTATTTCCAGACTTAAACTTGCATCCATCTCCCTGCCCAATTTGCAATGAATTGAGATGCATACAGGTAAACGTACTAGTGATGCATATTAAAGGCACCCTCAAGTAAATTCAACTGAAACAAGATGTTTGTCAATGAAGCCTTCTGTTTACTATCCTAAAATGTGTTGCTGCATGAAACATTGGTTACAACACAGCTAATTACCCATATTTAAGCACAACAATAAATTAGACGCTGCACAATGGGGTTGACAGGCAGTGAAATTAAATTTCTCACCGAATTGAATCTGAATTTTAAATGATAGAAGGAAGAAAACCCAAATGAAGTCATGATTAGCACATTTGTTTCCAGTCTAGGCATGTGTAATAAACTTCTATTTTTATAAATGTTTGTTCTGTGAAGGGAGAATAAGGAGAAAATGCCATATGTAAAAAAAAAAAGATAATAAAATACATGATAATTTTGAGGAAAATATTATTTGATCTAAATATAATTAAATTTATAATTTGTTTATTAATTTTAATGTGTTGCCTGACTTCTTATTGAAAAGTCATCATGGTGGTACTGTTAAATAGGTGGTGAAGGTATAATTTGTCAGATGCATCTTGCAGATTTACAGCAATTTGCAGCTCAGTCTGTAACAGAAGCGAAATGATGAATTTGTTGAGATACACTCACTTTGCATATATTTGCAGCTGGAACTCTGTATGATTGATTTAAACAATAAGCAACAATCCATTTAGACTCTATGTGTGACATTTTGCCTGCATAATCGTGAGATGTATGGGTTATCTTATTAGGAGCTAGAAATAGTATAAAGGTAATTAAGTTCAACTTGTTTGGAACTGCATTTTCTTTAAAGAGAGAAATCCTAACAGATGGTTTTTCTATACACCACCAGATATTTAATTAAGGAGAAAATTAGTCTAAATAAAGAAGCACTTTGTACTGTGTTCAGCATATTGCAGGAATTTTTCGTTTAAAGATGACTCCAGGGGGGGCGTGACCAACGCTGAAAGAAAATGGCAGCATAGTTAAGAGCTCCGCTCGACCGTAGGCCCACTGACTACCGAACATCCAGAAATATGGGGAAATCTAACGGACCCAAAGCAACCAAAGACAGCGGGAAAACCCCGAAACACTCGGGGCAACATAAAGATATCCCCGCTCTCTTCTACAAGAAAAACCGCGATGACCCGCAAGGCAAGATGGCGCCCGCTAGGGCCGAGGACCACGAGGACGCGGCATCTCAAATACCAGACTCCTCGGAGGGAGAAAGCGAAACCGACAGCACCACAGACATGCAAACATACTTACGGAGATTACCCTCCAAGAATGACATAAAGGAGATGCTGCACACGGTAACGGATGAAATCCGCAAGGAACTGCAGGGCATCAAACAGGAACTAGAAAGTGTGGGAGCCAGAACAGATACCCTGGAAAGGAAACACACAAAGCTGGTAAGCAACCAACAGCACTTACATGCCACAATACGCAGACAAGGAAAAGAACTTACTGAGCTACACAGACAGATAGAAGACCTACAAAATAGAAGCCGTAGGAATAATATAAGAGTCAGGGGGATCCCCGAGAGCATAACTAGAGAAGAGATAACACCCACACTCCACAGACTTTTCCACAGCATACTGGAGAAAGACGCCAATATACCAATACCAATTGAAAGAGCGCACAGAGTTTATAAACCGCGCAATGCCCCGCCAGAAGCCCCAAGAGACATTCTATGCTGCATAAACAACTTCCCACTTAAAGAAGAGATACTATCCAAAGCCAGAGGAATGAAAAAGATAACCTTTGAAACCTACAGCATTATACTGTTCCAAGACTTATCTCTATCCACACTGATCAAAAGGAAACAACTTAAGCCGCTGACAGACCAATTGAAGACCAAAGGCATACTATTCAGATGGGGATTCCCATTTAGCCTTATGGCAAACAAAGATGGAGTGCAAGCAACAATTCGACTACCCGCAGACCTGAAAGAGTTCATGGGAAAATTCCAACTAGAGGAAGTCACCATGGAAGGATGGAACGACAAAGACAAAGGCCAAAGAGAACAGGCAATAGAAGAGGACGACACATGGCAGGAAGTACCTCTCACACAGAGAACCCCAAAAAAGCCGAGAAGCCAATTCCCCAAAGAAAACGACACCAACAAAAGAACACCGAACAAAGACTGGGCGGAGTAGTGAGTATACCATTACCTGCAAAATAACTGTTTATGTTTCAGAACTGTCCTGAAAGCCCCACCAACAGACATTCACTTTTGAAAAGTCAGTGGGCCACGTTCAATGACTGTTATTTTCTACACCAGTTAACCACCCCCCCACGGTGGTAATTCCGCACATAAAGGCGGTTCAGACCCAATAGTTGTTAAAGTTAATAAAGTTGCAACTGCATATAATTGTCTATTTGCATAGAAATGTATAATATGTTTGTTATAATAAGGTTTCTTACCCCCCCCCCAAAGGAAGCAGGTCAAACTGAGTAAGACCAAAAGCACACCACATTATATATATTACTATGGGACGTAATATCCCACTGACAATTTGGTCGCAAAATGTTAATGGGATAAACAACCCCAAGAAACGAGCACAGATCATCAACAACTGTAAAAAACATGATGCAAAAATAATATACTTCCAAGAAACTCATATAAAATCCACTCACGCAACCGTAATCAGAAGCAAGTGGTACGACAAAGTGTTTACTAGCACAAATCCAGAAGCCAAAGTAAAAGGAACAGCAATCCTTATTCATAAAGATGTCCCATTTACACTGATAGACTCAAAAATAGATACAGAAGGACACTTTGTCATCTTAAAAGTAGACATCTACAACACACGAATGACATTATGCTCAACGTACATACCAAACAGAAATCAAGAAAACTACATAAAAAACATAACGAAAATAATAGAGGATTTTGCGGAGGGCATCCTCTTGTTAGGAGGAGATTTAAATGTAGCACTAAATCCGATGATGGACTGTTCATCACAAAAATCAGCCACGTCATACAAGACACTAAAGAAAATTAAAGGCCACCTGAATAAATTAAACTTAATCGACATATGGAGGACACACAACCCAAAAAAGAGAGACTACACATTCTTCTCAAACTCACACAACAGCTATACGAGAATTGACCACATGTTTATAAATCAGAAATGGCTACATACAGTAAAGAAGACACAAATAGACAATATGCTCCTCTCGGACCACGCTCCGTACGTAACACAAATAGAGATTCCAGACACTACAAAGGCGACATTCGCATGGAGATTCAACGAGAGAATACTCTTAAACAAAAATAATAGAAACAAAATACAAGAACAACTTCAGGAAACTATAGATTTCAATAACCTAGCAGACACAGACCCCTCCACGCTATGGGAAACAATAAAAGCAGTGACTAGAGGGAACCTGATTGCTCTGAGCTCCAAGATAAAAAAGGAACACGAAGCGAATACACAAACATTACTACAAGAAATCAAAATGCTAGAGGATAAACACAAGGAATCATTAGCTAAACAAGTCAAGGAAGAATTAGAATTGAAAAGAACCCAACTAAAACAATTATTAGATATTTATACAGAACAAGCTTACCTGAAATGCAAAAGAGAATTCTACGAACTGGGGAACAAACCATCCAAATTACTCACTCAAATTATCAAATCACAGAAAAGCAAAACCTACATCGCACAAATGAAGGATAACAAACAAACACTTCACCAGAGCTACCCTGGAATAGCTAACTGTTTCCAGGAATACTACCAAGAACTCTACAACTTAAAAACAGACATGTCACCCCAAACCAAAGACAAAAAAATTGAGCATTACTTAAAACAATTAAAGTTAACACAAATACCGGCAAACCTACAACTACAGTTGGATGCACCACTACTGACAGAAGAAATAACTAAAGTCATTAAAGATCTGCCACCAAATAAAAGTCCAGGACCAGATGGATACAGCGCAGCCTTCTATAAAGAATACCAGAATCATATTATACCCATTCTCTTACAACACTTCAACTCGATTACAGCAGAAAAAATTTTTCACAAACAGGCCCAAGAAGCGCAAATCACAGTAATCCACAAAGCCAACAAAGATCCATCAACCTGCGGAAGTTACAGGCCAATTTCACTGATAAACTTGGATCAAAAAATTTATGCAAAAATATTAGCGAACAGACTCCAAAGCATTATCCCACTGTTGATACATCCAGACCAAACGGGATTCGTGAAAGGACGAGAAGGGAAAGACAATTCGACCCGACTCCTTAATCTAATATCATCTGCTACCAAAAACGCCACACCGACGCTCCTACTGACAACTGACGCAGAAAAAGCGTTTGACCGAGTGGACTGGTCATTCCTCAAAGCCACAATGAAAGCCTTTGGATGCGGCCCTACTATAATTGCACGAATAATGGCATTATACAACGCCCCCCATGCACGCATAAAAGTTAATGGGATACTATCCTCCCCCTTTAAAATCTCTAATGGCACACGACAGGGATGCCCTCTCTCCCCGATCCTGTTCGTCCTGGTGATGGAGACGCTAATCACAGCCATCCGACAAAACAAGAACATCTCAGGCCTTCAAATAAACAAGAGGGAACATAAAGCAGCGGCCTTTGCCGACGACCTATTATTAGTAGTAACCAAACCAGAAATATCAATACCCAACATAATACAGGAATTCTCAACATTCGGAGTTGTGTCTAACTTCAAGATCAATTACTCGAAATCAGAAATACTAAACGTCAACATACCAACAGAAAGAGCGAACCGACTGCAAGACTCATTCCCATTTAAATGGGCACACCAGGCCATAAAATACCTAGGCATCAATCTCCCAGCTAAATTGGACAAACTATATGAATTGAACCACATACCACTACTAAAAGATATAAGCAACACCCTGAACCAATGGCAACATAAATCTATCTCGTGGATGGGCAGAGCCCATGTGTTGAAGATGATGATAATGCCCAAACTACTATACTTATTCCAAATGATCCCAATCAAGATCCCCAAAATCTTCTTCCAAAAAGTCAGAAAGGAAATGACGAGCTTCCTCTGGGCGAAAAAGCACCCAAGAATTGGATATCAACAAATGCTGAAACAAAAAGCCGATGGAGGTTTGGCCCTCCCATGCCCGGAAAGATACTATCTAGCCACGCACCTACACAGAATATGGCTCTGGAAAAGAGATGCAATCTCCAAATTGTGGAAAGAAATAGAACAGTACGAAACACAAGGGAACCTACGAAATATAATGAACATTAACTACAAGGATCTTCCCCCAAACCTCTTACAACATACCACAATTGGAGCCACATTACAGATCTGGAAGCAACTACAAGAAGAAATAGAGATCTCACCATTTCCGTCCCCAGACCTAGAGCTATTAAACAACCCTGGTTTTCCACCCAGCTGTGAAAGAGGATTACTAAATAGATGGGCAATAACAAACAACGAGTCCACAAAACTAATTGACTTCGTAAGGAATAAAGAGGTGATATCACTGGACGATATAACTAAACAATGGGGATACCACCCGAGAAACCAATGGAATCACATGCAAATAACCAACTACCTGAAAGCCAAAGAAATACCGCAGAAAGCAAGACCGTCAACGGAATGGGAAAAACTACTGAGTCAGAACAATATACAACATCCCGTCGCACAATTCTATAAAAAATTAATCAAGGAAAACCAGGAAGAAAAAACACCTTTCATGAAACAATGGGAAAAAGAACTCAACACGGAAATGCGGCAGACTACATGGAGGAAAATAATGGCAACTACACATAAAGGCTCAAGATCAACAAGAACACAAGAAGCAAATTACAAACTAGTTAGCAGATGGTATAGAACTCCTGAATACTTACACAAGATATACGAAACGACATCCGAAAAATGCTGGAGATGCAACGAGGCAGTCGGCTCCCTCAGCCACATCTGGTACACCTGCAAAAAAATAAGGAATTATTGGAGTGAAATAGTTGACAGGATAGGAAAACTAAGACCCAAAGCAATACCCAACAACATAGAGATGGCAATATTTAATCTAGATACAACAGATAACAAAGTCATAACAGACAAACTTACAATACATATGCTACAGGCAGCGAGAATAATAATCCCAAAATACTGGAAGAGTACAGAAGAACCCAAAATAATTGACTGGTTAAAAGAAATGGAATACGTTAAAGCGATGGAGGAACTAACGGCAATCAAAAACGGGACAACCAAAACATTTAGAAAAATCTGGGCGGAATGGAGAACATAAGTCATAACCCAAATAAGAAGATTAGAAAAGCAAGCATGACAACATCAAACATTCTCATTAACCCAAATTTACGAAACTAATAATGAGAAAAGAAAAGTAATACAACAAAACTCATGACCTGCTTCCACAGCTCCTACCCCACAACCACCCCCCCTTACCCATTTCTCATTCGATGCAGTTACCATCACCTTTTCCCTCCCACCCCCCTACCCCCCCCCACCTCTTATCCCCACACCCCAACCCCTCTTCATACTCCTCCTTTGATAGCAATTCATGCAAGATCAAGATGCTATGTGAGACTGATATACCCTCCCTATCTTTATTTCTGTATCCCATGTTAAACTTGAAAAAGCAAAATAAAGACTTACAAAAAAAAAAGATGACTCCAAACATGCGGCCAGTATAATTTACTAACTGAAAGAGGAATAAAGGTTAGTAAGAAAGTGCTCCACTGAATGAGCTGTTTTTTGAAAAAAATGCTGCTCTGGCAGATATACTTACTGCCTTTAGCTTGGGTCATTACCAGCCGATGATGTAAGAAGCCATGGTAGGGTAGATAGTGGATGGATCAGTGATGTAAATTGGGTGGGACTTTGGTGTAGAGGGGCATGGAGGGCTGGTAAGAAGGCAAGGGTAAAGAGATTTATCTAAAAGTAAAAGATTCCTGTAAGGGCATGATTAATTATTTCATTGGTTATAGAAAGTGCAAGTGAGTTCATGATCTCACTTGCTTTATATACTGTATGATCGATTACTTCGGCTTGCTGCTGAGTGGATTTTAAAAGAAACTAACTGTGTTTTTAACCCCACAAGTGGTTTTTGGGGAAAAAATAAATAAAAAGTTCTACCGGTTTTAGGTGCTCAGAAATGCAGAAAAAAATGAAGAGACTGTACCCCTGCTCTGTCTGACAAATTAGATTTCAGTATTACATAGGCATTCCAAATGCACGTTTACCCTTTGTTTTTAAAGGAGTACTAAACCCTAAAAATTAATATGGCAAAAAAATTGCACCAGCATAACGTTTCAGCTTGTCAATAGCAGCAATGATCCAGGACTTCAAACTTGTCACAGGGGGTCACCATCTTGGAAAGTGTCTGTGACACTCACATGCTCAGTGGGCTGTGAGCAGCTGTTGAGAAACTAAGCTTAGGGATTGTCACTAATTATCCAGCAGAAAATAAGGTTGGTCTGTGATATAAGCTGATGCTACAGGGCTGATTATTAAATTCTGATGCTAATTGCACTGGTTTCTGAGCTGCCATGTAGTAATTATCTGTATTAATTATTAATCAGCCTTATATTGTGACATTTATATTATATGTGTACTGTATATTGTGAGTGAGTCCCTAAGCTCAGTAAGTAACAGCAGCACAGAGCATGTGTTGTGAATCAGCAGAAATGAAGATGGGGAGCTACTGGGGCATCTTTGGAGACACAGATCTTTACTGCTAAAGGACTGAGGTTGCCCTGGGCTAGGGCAGAAACCCAAAACATAATGTACAACATTTCTAGCCTACTTCAGTTAAGCTTTAGCTCTCCTTTAAAGGTGCTAAGCTTCAATCCTCCATCAGCCAAAATCAAAAGCCTCCTATCTGACCAATTATATTGCAACATTGCATAGTTTCGGAGGACAACTCAGCAGATATTGTGGCAAAGGACATAACATGTCAATTGAGCTTCACTTTGTTACCTGTTTACCCCAAAGTCAAATGCCTGTCTATCTTGGTAATGAGATATGCCATTACATAATACTGTCAAACTTCTGAGCAGCACTTCTTGCATAACTTTAGACACAGTACTTGATGCCATTACTTAAAGATACATGATACTAAATCCAATCTTTTCACTCCCTTGGTTGGTGCTGCTACTTATGCCCCTCCATTTGTGAATAGCATGTAGTGCATCTATTCACACATGAGAACCCTGGAGCTATTGCCACACTCAAAGGTGGATGTCATACCTCCCAACTGTCCCAATTTTTGCCGGACAGCCTCACTTTTGACTGCTCAGCCCCCAGTCCCGGATTTTTATTGAAATGTCCCACGTTTATCTTTGATCTCCTGCACTGACGCCAAAGAAAGATACATTTCTGAAACTTAAAGGTTCACCTTTGAGTTAACTTTTAGTATGTTACAGAATGGCTAATTCTCATCAGCTTTTAAAGTGGTCTTTATTATTTATGTTTTATAGTTTGTTTAGTTATTTGCTGCCTTCTTCTGACTCTTTCCAGCTTTCAAATGGGGGTCACTGACCCCATCTAAAAAACAAATGCTCTGTAAGGCTACAAATGTATTGTTATTCCTACTTTTTATTACTCCTCTTTCTAAGTAGGCCTCCTATTCATATTCCAGTCTCCTATTTAAATCAATGCATGGTTGCTAGGGGAATTTACTAAATGAATTGTTTATTGATGTATTATTATTGTTAGAAAAATTCTGTAAAAAGAAATTGAAAAGAAAGAAAGGTGAACGACCCCTTTAATTAGATAAGAGGCTTTCGGCCAAGAGCCCAGAATACTCAGCACCTGCATTTAGATACAATTGTAACTAATAAGATAAGCAGGTCTCTAGGGAGAGCTGAGACTTGCAGTTCAAATGGCAATTTTACCTTAATTAGTAAAACTATAATAAAGCATAAAACATGACCCTAAACCCCCCAGAAATGTGTTCAAACTTTCCATAACCTGTCAAATTTGGTTAAATGGGTGAGGTGTGGTGACAAAGTGAGCATGGTCAAAAACTTTGCTGATATTTTAGTCCCTCTGCCTAAATAATCAGATGTTATGTAGATGTTAGAAGATATGTAAATGATGACATACAAACTGAAACCCCTTTATGTAATAAAGGGGCTAACCCATAACAACAAATAAGATGTTTGCTTTTAATTAGATGACCAGTAAATGTTGCCTGTTGCTATGGGTTACTGCACATGGGCAAATTAAGTACTTTTTATTGCATAACCCCAGTAGGCATTTAACACAGCTGCATCTGATGAAGTACACATGTAACTGCGTTCAGTTTACCAAAGCACCCATAATTGTATCAGGCATATCTCCACATTGCAACAACACTGCATTGGCTGACAAAAATGCTGAATTGTGGGTAAACAACATGGTGACTTGCATCTAAAATTGCAATTTGCACACTGCAGCTCCAGTGCTAGCAGTAATTTTGCCAATTAATACTTATATATTTGGGGGGGTGGCATGGGTCATTTGTATGTAGATTGGTAAAACCATTGATGTCAGTGTGAGACAAAATATTAAAAATATTATTGCAAGTATTCTCAACAAAATTTCAATAGAAATTTAAATGGTATTTACCCCTCACATTCCATTGTTGAAATTCATGAAAACGCTTACGAGAAGACTGAAAAAAAAATTATGATCATGAAAAACAATGGATTTGCTGGAAGGTTTTCTTTTTTTCTTTTGAAGTCAGGCACTGCCATCTACTGATCTAATACTATATCTGAGTAAACTAACGGACAATTCTAAATCTTTTGCAGATCAGCATCTTCATGACACATTTGTCTAATTATGGGAATGACCGCCTTGGCTTGTACACTTTTGTCAACCTTGTCAATTTTGTACAAACTTGGACCAATCTGAAACTGCAGACTCTTCCTCCGCTTCAGCTGGCTCATAAATATTTTGACCTCTTCCCAGAACAAAGAGATCCATTATGGCAGGTATTTGCTAACAATTCCATTTTTTTACCTGGAAATAAATGAAAAGCTAAACTGTATGTAGTATGAAGTCTGTAATTCTAAAATTGGCGGAATTATAGATGGCCATTAGTAAAGATCGGATAAGCAATAGATTTGTTCTTCAGTCAAGGAGAAATTTCAGCTGATGAAGTAGTATCCAAAATAAGCCCCATTATTTGTGCTAAGTTATGCTAAGGGGATGTTTTCAACATGGTTCTAGAGCAATGATCTCGAACCAATGGCTCGCGAGAAACATGTTGCTCACCAACCTCTTTTATGTTGTTCCCAGTGGCCTCAGTGCAGGTGCTCATTTTTGAATTTCTGTTTTGGAACCACATTTTGGAGACAAAATGACAATGGGGGAAATTCACTAAAGGGAAAAGTTTTCGCCTCTGAAGGCTTCGCCACACTTTATCAGATGTTAATTCGCAGCACGTACACTAATTTATCAAAAGTTGCGTCTCAGCAGCCGAACGCTGTCAAAGTTTTGCTACTATAAATTCATCAGCGCGAGCATTTTAACAAACTTTCAATAACATTCATTTCTGCCTAGATCATCTAGATCATCCTATGCAAATTGATCTAAGTGTAAGAGTACTAACGAAGTTCATACAAGTTGGATGGACTTCGTTAGTACTCTTACACTTAGGTAAATTTGAATAGGGCGCGTACATATAGGTCATATAAATGTCTTTATTAGAGATGTTGCTGCAAATGCTTGAAGTGGTCACTTATTACAAATGTCCAAGGAAGCAAAATAAAGACAATATATAATGCCCTACACATGAGCCCACCCTAAAACAAATGTTGCATGCCCCTCAAATGGTTAAAAAAATATATTTGTTACAACTTTTAAACACAATCCAACTTTAAGAAAAAAATTGACTTCCATGTTTGTGTGATGAATAGTCATGTGATTTTTCAGATTCAGTTCAGCCAGGCACTTGCATTTGGCCAAATCCGAATCCTGCTTAAAAAGGCCAAATCCCAAATCAAATCCTGGATCTGATGCATTCCTAATTATCATTATAAGGATCACACACCTACTAATCTATTTAAGATAACACTCAAAATAGTTCATCTTTAAGCTAACTTTTAGAATGTTGTAGAATTCTGCCAATTCTATGCAACTTTATTGCTCTGTAAGGCTACACATATATTGTTATTGCTACATTTATTCATCATCTTTCTATTCAGGTCCTCTCCTGTTTATATTCCAGTCTCTTATTCAAATCAATGCAATTTAATTCATCTGATGCTGGGGTAATTTGGACCCTAGCATCAGATGAATTAAATTGCAAACTGGAGAGCTGCTGAATAAAAAGCTAAATAACTCAAAAAACATAAATAATACAAAATGAAAACCAATTGCAAATCGTCTCAGAATATCACTCTACAGCATACTAAAAAGTATGTGCTTTCTCTAAACTGGCATGATGATTTCTTCTTGACTGTAAGGGGTACACACATATTTCTATAATAATGTGCCAGTGCCATAGAACATGGTTTTCTTAGGATGATACGTATTTGATGGAAAGCAGCACTGTTGTGGTGGTAAAATGGCCCAAACTTCCAGTCCAAACTTGCACAAATGGCTTTTGAATGTGGAATTGTTCTGTATTTGAAGAGAGTAGTGCGGGCAGCAACCTGACTTTCTAAGCCTCCCAAGCAAGTCAGGTATGCAAGCTCAGAATCCAAAGAATATGAAAACTTGTTTGATTTTTTTTCTTAATTTTAATTTTTGGGTTTTGCATGAGCAATGTCTGCAGTACACAACATACTTTTCCAGATGATCTTTGTGTTTTCATATATTTAGAATTGCATGTTCAGCATTGCATTCTACTTTATCTTTTGGAAACCTCTAGCTTCACAGTATGCCAGAATGTTATGTATTATCGTATCTATGTAATTTGTCAGTTTAATTATATGAACATTCATTTATTTGGGTTTTTCAGAATAAAATAGATTTTTTCATTTAATTTACTTGATTTTTAATTGTTTAACTGTAATTGTTTATAAAGATAAGCATTTTTTAATAGATATATCTTATGTATAAGATAATAAAGTAAACCATATCCATACAGAACCCATGTGATGACAGAAGACACAGAGACATTTGGTCTCGAGATAAAACATGTGAACGGCTACCAAAATTTCTGGTAATTGGACCTCAAAAGACTGGTAAGCAAGCAATTATGTAAAACCGCAGACTTTTTATCAGAGATTGCAACTGGTATTATAATCATATTAAGTTACAGCCAGTAAGATTCAGTGTAAATGCTTACACTTAGGGTGTTTCTATCTTATTTAATGGAAAATATCAGTGGTGTAACTAGATATTACTGGGCCCCAAAGCAGATTATTTTCCAAGTTGACCAGTTTTACCAATATTTATTTAAATTGTATATGAATTAGGACCTTATCTGGTCTTCCTCTATAGTTACACCCCTGGAAAACATTGTGATTAAATGCCCTCAATAAA
The DNA here is from genome assembly GCF_017654675.1 of Xenopus laevis. Classification (NCBI taxonomy): domain Eukaryota; kingdom Metazoa; phylum Chordata; class Amphibia; order Anura; family Pipidae; genus Xenopus; species Xenopus laevis. Next base: position 73,687,158 of record NC_054371.1, on the reverse strand, counting down.
GCCTTTTAATCATGAAAAAGAACATCACAGAAAACAAACCAAAAACCAGACAAACATTTTTGTATACTGAAACAGTTGGAATAAAACAGTAACAACAGTGAATCTATGAATGTGGTTTAAGCCAAAATTAAGCCAAAATGAATGTTTATTCTGCATAGAACCTATAATTGCATGGCTTTATTAGAGTGTGCCCATTAAAAACAAAGCTAAGGAACATTTGGCAGTAGGGATGTAGCGAACTGCCGATTTGGTGTTCGCGAACACCGGCAAAAAATGCGAACGTTCGCGAACAGTTCGCGAACTTCGAACACCCGCTAAAATCGTTCGATTCGAACGATCGAAGGATTTTAATCGTTCGATCGAAGGATTTTCATTCGAATCGAACGATCGAAGCCATTCGATCGAATGATTTTCATTCGATCGAATGCTTACAATCGTTCGAACGAATGGAAATCGTTCGATTTTTAGCGGTCGAAGGAATTCGAATGGTCGAATGGTCGAACGATCGAACGCGAACTCAAAACGCGAACGTTCCCAAACGTTCGCGAACATTCGGCGGACGCGAACGGTCGAAGTTCGCGCGAACTAGTTCGCGGGCGAACAGTTCGCGGGCGAACAGTTCGCTACATCCCTATTTGGCAGCTGCAAAAGATATATTATCAAGTCCCTTTTAGGACCTCACAAAAGATTGAATGCGTCAGTTATTTTGCATATGTCATTTCATTCAACTGCAAGACAGTCCAGCATTTTGACTAAACGAAATTGCAATTATGATTTGCATAATTTGAATTAAAGCTATAAATACTGTTAGAAATGTTTTAAATTGCCACCAAAGTGTAATATTGAAAAATGCAAACTAACATTTCATATTGGCAGGATATGAAGTATGTCCATAGTACAGAAACAGAAAGGTTAAATATACTCCATGCTGGTGTTATTAACGTAATCAGAAACAATATCAAGCTTATAAAAGAGCAATAAAGAATACGTATCTGCAACATGATTCCAATAGTTGAAATTGGCAAAGGCATAATGAAAAACTCCTTAGCAACTTTCAATAGAAGAACATTATAAGCCTAAGAACTACAATCTTGGATTTAGCTTCTCATTCGGCCAAATCCCTGCACTTTCTTTCAAGGAATGGATTTGGCTAAAATCATAGTTTGGAATTTAGCAACATGTCCAATTACCTTAGCAACCAGGCAGTGGTTTAAATGTGAGACTATAATATGAATAGAAGATAAGTAATAAAAGGTAGCAATGAAAATAAAATTGTAGTCCCACACAGCATTTGTTTTTTCTGTCGCCAAGTGACCCTGCTTAGAAAGCTGGAGAGAGGCAGAAAAGGAAGGCAAAAAATTCAAAAACCACTTCACTTGAAAAGCTGCTAAGAACAGGACATTCTATAACATATTAAATTAACATAATGATTTTGGAGGAATTCTGCTTACATTTTAATATGCAATGTGCTATGTCCAATGAGCATTTTGATGAGCATTCCAAGAAGCAGCACCCAAAACCCAACTAACAAATGCATGTTGTTTTCCATTGAAAAGTAGACCGTAATGTTAATAGCCCCGAAACTTAATTGTGCCACCATATATCTTCTTTGTTTCTGTTATTCTTTGGTTACACAAAGTCAATGAACTCCATATAATATGCTTGTATGCTTTCTACCTGAATTAAAGATTAGCAGAGAGTAATTAAAAAAAGGGTGTTTGAGTGAAAAAAGAGTTGTCTGAAAAACTGCTAATGAATCGCAGAGGACATATGACACATTTCAGCTGCTCTTTTCCCTGTAGTGTGGATATATTCACACCACATAATCATGAACACAATTTGTGCAAAGAATGCACTTTTTAAATTAAAACATGAAACAAATTATCACATTTAATAATTATTGAATGTCATGCTATTATGTCATTTCTTCTTTTTTTTTTAAATGTTTTGGAAGGAATTTATCATCAATATTTAAGAATTTATGTAGTGGCATTATAATTGCAAGCAGATACTGAATATTTAGTGAGGTTGCATGATGTGTTTCATAAAAGGCATCAGGAATTTTTCAAAAACTTTGCTTGACTGTTGTAATTAACTTACTGTGAGCACAAATACAAGTACAGGTATAGGATTCGTTATCTGGAAACCTGTTATCCAGAAAGCTCTGAATTATGGAAAGGCCATCTCCCATAGGGGCCGATTCACTAACTTCGAGTGAAGGATTCAAAGGTAAAAAACTTAGAATTTCGAAGTTTTTTTTTGGCTTCTTCAACCATCGAATGGGCTACTTCGACCTTCGACTACGACTACGACTTCGAATCAAAGGATTTGAACTAAAAATCGTTCGACTATTCGACCATTCGATAGTCGAAGTACTGTCTCTTTAACAAAAACTTCGACCCCCTAGTTCGCCATCTAAAAGCTACCGAAGTCAATGTTAGCCTATGGGGAAGGTCCCCATAGGCTTGGCTAACTTTTGTTGATCAAAGGATATTCCTTCGATCGTTGGATTTAAATCCTTCGAAGGATTTAATCGTTCGATCAAAGGAATAATCCTTCGATCGTACGATCGCACTATTTGCGCTAAATCCTTCGACTTCGATATTCAAAGTCGAAGGATTTCAATTCCCAGTCGAATATCGAGGGTTAATTAACCCTCGATATTCGACCCTTAGTGAATCAGCCCCATAGACTCCACTTTATCCAAATAATCCAAATTTATCCAAATAATCCAATTTTTTTTAAAAAAAAGTATTTCCTTTTTCTCTGTAATAATAAAACAGTACCTTGTACTTGATCCATTATATTCCCTGAATACCCCAGGTCCCATGCATTCTATATAATAGGTCCCATACCTGTATAATCATTTACATTCTAAAGACAGTCTTTATCTGGCTACCAGTTTCATTTTTAACTTCACTTTTTTTCCTGTATTTAAAATTGGTTATAAACCAAAGAAGTCGTTTATAAACTTACCCATTTCACCTAGAGGCCTCTGTGGATAGTAAAGTTGACAAAAAACCCTTATGCTTTATCAGAATGATTTCATTTGTTTGAGCAGATGCTTATAATTACTTCGCCATATAGTATGTAAGTAGTATCAATACATAACATATGTGTTATATATGAATATGACTATTAACATTTTAGTAGGTATTCCGGTAATCGAGCATGGTTCAGCAGTTTTCTGTAATGCCATCATTTGAATTTTACAGTTACCTTTATTCTCATCTCTCATGACTTCATAAATGTATTCTATAGACTCTTCATTCATAAGACCGAAACATCATTTAAGATTGTTATCCAGAAATACAGCACATTATCCAGAATGATATGAAAATCGGCAAATCCCATTCGCCGTTAAATAAACAACTCTTCATTCTTGCACGAAAAGCTGTTTTGTAATATTTCTGTACATTTCCTATAATGGATATAAAGCAACCAAGAAAAAATTCAAGGTTAAATTGGCTAGTAAAATTATAAGATAAAATTATAAGACACTTTACCCAAAAAAATCCCAAGTCCCAAGATTCCAGATATAAAAACCTATGTGTATTCTTACATTCTTCGTATTTTCTATTATTTTGCCTTACTCAAAACATATTGCAGATTGATGGTAGGGAAAAAAATAATATATATCATATGCAGTTATTCTATTGACTGATTGAAAAATGTTTTGTGAGGCCGGAATACAATAGCTAAATCACCAAATGACAAAATTGCATTAGTATTTATTTGGCATGCTGTTTTCTTTCTGTCTTCTGTATTGTAGGCACAACGGCACTTTATCTCTTTCTACTAATGCATCCTAATATTATAAGCAATTTTCCTAATCCAAAGACCTTTGAGGAAGTGCAGTTCTTCGGTGGAAACAACTATCACAAGGGAATCGACTGGTATGATAAAAAGCATCCGCGTTTAGCCCAGTCACATTTAGGTCTTAATATTATTTTGTTATACAGATTGTAAAACTTTTATGCTAGTGAAAAGATTGGCAAAAATATTGACAGGCTTTGCAGGAAAAAACACCCATAGACTGTAGTATCATAGTATTGAAAAAAAAATAGTTGCGTAGCTTAGAAAAAATAACCACCCATTGACCATTGCAATTTTTTGGCGGAACGGGACAGATTTGCTTATTACTATCAATGCATTTTATATAATCCTTTAAGCATTTTGGATTGAAGGGGCTAAAGAGATTATAGTTTATAAAAAGGGGGAAAACGTGTTTACAACCGAATGTTATTTATTAATTTGTATTTATATTGCCCCTAGATATCTGTGGAATGGAAGTAAAAAATTCATTATTTACACACGCATGGATTTCAGACTGTTATACCAAAGAGTAAATCTATTATTTGTATTATGTATTATTTTAGTTTTCCTCTTTCACACCAAGGTACATGGATTCTTTTCCTTATCCATCAAACACAACATCAGACTTCCTGTTTGAGAAGAGTGCAAATTACTTCCATTCAGAGGAAGTTCCCAAGAGGGCTGCAGCACTGCTTCCAAAAGCTAAGCTTATCACCATTTTGATTGATCCATCTGATCGGGCATATTCCTGGTACCAGGTATCTTTTATTCCCATTTAAGACTAAAAATTTAATAAAGTTGCGAATTAATGCTAAATGTAACTTGTACTGTATTTAAGATCATTAAAAATCACACACTATTATTTTGAAAGGAGTGTTGCTCTGCTGCTACAATAATTACAGAATCTCTTCAATAAATAGCATAGAATGATTAATAATACTAATAATAATGAATAATTAAAATAATGAAGCCTGTTGCACACTATTAAAAGACCCAAGCAGTAGGAGATGATTTATTTATTTTTCTAATTCTCCTGCCTTACAGCAACAGATGTAATTTGTATCAGTTACAATATTACTTATTATAGGCTTCTTTTAAATATTTTGAAAATTAAGCTTTGGAAGACTAATAGCTTTACATTTTCAAGAATAACAATGGCCTTGTGAAATGCATTATTGTTAAATTAACAAGAACAGCGGTGTAGCGGAATCATTTCTGCATTCAAATATTTAATCCCAGGCAAAAGTATCTGCTGTTACACTTGGTTTAAGATCCCATGTTTAGGGCTATCAGAAGTAAGAAGAACTAGAGAATGAATCAGCCATTCAGTTAGAGGATCAAGCCTAAATATTATTAAAAGCTATCAAATGGGACTGCACTCCCCAAATTAAAGAAAAGCTATATCCCCCCAGAATAAATACTTAACATACTGACTTATATCATATTAGCTGGCCTATTAAAGAATTTTACCAAACCAATATAGATATCAGTAAATCTTGCCATTTTACATCTCTTACCTTGAGTCACCATTTTGTGATGGTCTGTGTGCTGCCTCAGAGATCACCTGACCAGAAATACTGCAGCTCTAACTGTAACAGGAAGAAGTGTGGCAGTAAAAGACCAAACTTTGTATACATTAGTAACTGGTTCATGTGACCTAACATGTATGTGTGCCCATGTTTATTTGTGTGCACTATGAATCCAAGGGGGCGGCCATTAGTACTTAAAATGGCAATTTTCTATTTAGGATTACCCAATGGCTAGAAAATTATATTTTTTATGAAAATGGTTTATTTAGATGAAGCAGGGTTTTGCATATGGACTTTTTCATGCAATATATTTTTATAGAGACCTACATTGTGTGGGATATAGTTTTCTTTTAACAGTGCAGGCAGATGGGGGTTTATTAGCTTTGTAGCATCTGTCTGGCTAAGCTGATTCTGAACCACCAGCTGTGTACAGACACAGAAATTAGCTATCTTATACTGTCGAGCAGGCATAGGGAATATGCTTCACTTTCCATAAGTACTGAGCTAAGAACTCAGAGAGGCAGCTTCTCTGTAACAGCTGCTTTACAGCCGTGGCGTTCATAAGGAGTAGGGATGTAGCGAACTGCCGATTTGGTGTTCGCAAACGCCGTTCGCGAACACCGGCAAAAAATGCGAACGTTCGCGGACAGTTCGCGAACTTCGAACACCGGCTAAAATCGTTCGATTCGAACGATCGAAGGATTTTAATCATTCGATCGAATTATTTTCATTCGAATCGAACGATCGAAGCCATTCGATCGAATGCTTTTCATTCGATCGAATGCTTACAATCGTTCGAACGAATGGAAATCGTTCGATTTTTAGCGGTCGAAGGAATTCGAATGGTCGAATGGTCGAACGATCGAACGCGAACTCAAAATGCGAACGTTCCCAAACGTTCGCGAACATTCGGCGGACGCGAACGGTCGAAGTTCGCGCGAACTAGTTCGCTACATCCCTAATAAGGAGACACGGAATAAGCCAGAATGGACAACCCAGGAGTAAATCTTTGAGTAGTCTTGCCATGTTGAGTCTGTATCAGGTCAGATTGGTTCAGGTATTGAATGTACATGCTAATTAGATTTTTTAGGAACACAAAACTTTTCTAACCTTTACTGTAAAACCTGTATCTGAAATGAGTAACCAAGAGCTTGGAATATCCGATGAAAGTACCAGAATTCAGCCAGTAACGTCAAAAAATAAAAGTGTTTTAAATTAATGAAAATATAATACAGTGTTGCCCTGCCCTGGTAAAACTGTGGTGTTTGCTTAAGAAACACTACTTTTGTTTATATAAATAAGCTGCTGTGTAGCAATGGGGGCAGTCATTCAAAGGAGAAAAGGCTCAGATTACACAGCAGGTAGCAGATAAGATCTATCTGTCTAATGGTGTTATCTGTTATCCATTAGCTAACCTGTGCCATTTAGCCATTTTTCAATTTCCGCCATTGCTACACAGCAGCTTGTTTATATGAACTATAGTAGTGTTTCTGAAGCAAACAGATCAGTTTTACCAGTGCAGGGCAACACTACATGATATTTTCATTACTTTAAATCACTTTAATACACATCTAAATTATTTAAAGGAGGAAAGGTAATTAAATGTAAATTATATAAACATGGCAAGATGGTATAATGTTTGGGGTTAAAATTCAGATATAACTTGATAATATGCTAAAAGAGTGACCAGGGATTATAAAATGAAGGACAATTTAGCATATAATATCGAATCGAGGGATTTTTAGCGCATTCGATCGATCGAATGATGAAATAGTTTGGATCAAACGATTTTTAGTGATCGATCGAACGATTTCTATTCGACCAAAAAAAACTTAGAAAAGTACTCTGGAAGGTCCCCATAGGCTAACATTGCACTTCGGTAGATTTCATTTGGCGAAGTATGAAGTCAAATTTTTTTTCAAAGAGACAGTACTTCGATTATCGAATTAGCTGATTGATTCCATTATAATCTATAGTCTGGTCATTTCCATATGGGACCAGACTGTAAATTATATCCTTATAATACACAAAAGCCATTAATATCCTGTAAATTATATCCTTATAAACGGTGAGTTCTGATGTCATCAGTTATAAACGGTGAGTTCTGATGTCATTTCTGTCACATGACTCACTGAAACTTGTGTATTATAATAAATAAAGTACCCCCAGTTCCATGGAGTTCCAGTTCCATGACCTGTATAAAAGCACTCGGCCTTCGGCCTCGTACTTTTATATGGTCATGAAACTCCTCGGTAACTTACAGATGCAGCCACTTTGGTTTGTCTGTTTGACACAGAATAACTAAACACAGATATCCCATTTATCTCATTTAACACAGAAAACTGTATCACAACATCCCATCTGATTAAAGCATTCACCATTGTGAACAATGCTGCTTTGGTATGCTAATGAAAGGGTTAAATGCATTAAATGAGTTAAGATGACTTTAGATAACACAATTTCTTCAATTAACCATGAGTCATGACGCATTTAACTCACAAAACCAAGTGGCTTCATCTGTATAATATCCTTATATATTACAAGAGGGGGTACTTTATTCACTATATAAACTGACGTGAGAATGCGCCGTTTATAACAGGGGCCCCAAGCCACCGAATTTGACGCAGCACGTTCGAATTTGACGCTGCACGTCCAAATTTGATGTCACACATCCGAAACGGACGCCGTCGCGTCCGGAATGGACGCCGACACATCAGAAAAGGACGCTGGCACGACCAGAATTTGGACTCCGACCCCCTCCTCCCGACTCCCCCACAAAATGTAGATTATAATGCATAATGTACCCCCTACTAGAAATTTCTAAAGATATCAGAAGTCACCTCGGAGTTATGTGACCTGTATAAAAGCACTCAGCCTGCGGCCTCGCTAGGGCCAGAACTAGGGGTAGGCAGAGTAGGCACGTGCCTAGGGCACAAAGGTGGAGGGGCGCCAGGCACGTACTTACTCCTACCCCTTGTCCGGTCTCTTCTCTGCCGACCGCCCACTGTCCCATCTGTGTATGCATGTGAGTATGCATGCGTCAATTCGTGCATGCGCAGAAGCGTCTTTTCGCGCATGCGCAGAAGCGTCTTTTCGCGCATGCGCAGAATCGCTCAACCAGCCGGCGCAGCAGCCAGGCAGGCTGCCTAGGGCACCTGCCCAGCTTGGCCCGGCTCTGGGCCTCGCGCTTTTATATGGTCACATAACTCCTCGGTGACTTATAATATCTTCATAAATTACAGTAGGGGGTACATTATCCACTATGTAACACACAAGAGCCATAAATGTCCTATAAATTATATCATTATAAACGTGCTTAGTGACTCATAATATACCTATATTTTACAATAGGGAGTACTTTATTCACTAAATATTCTGCCTGTTTGTGCATAAGAATTGTATTTAATTGCAGTGACGTTTCATTGCATTTTTTTTAGATGCAGCATGCTGCAATTTTTGTTGTTGCATATGACGTGCATTCATATGACAATCTTAGTGAACTATATTGGGTGAACTATTTCACTGCATTTTGCTGTGTAAATACATTTTACGAATTTTCAGCAAAGTAAAAAGGGTTAGATTCACCCATCACTAGACAATATAATAGAGGGTTGCATTTTGAATGCAGAAAAAAAACACCAGTGTGTAAGAACCTTTAAACAACTAGGTAATAGGACACTTATTTTCTAATGTTTATGCATGGATAAAAGTTATTGTATGGTTGTTTATCATGAGTATCATGAGTTATTTAAACTAGGTTTTTCTTTCAGCATCAGAGATCTCACGAAGATCCAGCTACATTAAAATTTAGCTTCTATGAAGTGATTAGTGCTGATCAGAATGTACCCTTAGAGCTCCAAATGCTGCAAAGAAGATGTCTTGTGCCTGGCTGGTATGCGTCTCACATAGAGAGATGGCTAGCCTATTTTTCACCTTCACAGGTAACATATTTCAGCCTGTTCAGTTACATTTTTTGCATGGGGGACACAAATAAATATAGCAATGCGATTCAACTGAGAACTTCACCTATTTGCAAATGTAATTGCTACTGAAAGCAATATTTGCTGGCCACATTCTGCTCATTGCCCTGCTGGTTCTGAATAACAGCAGAATATAGCTGATCTGTGAAGAAGCATGCAAGTTATTGTGAGAACTAGAGTTTTGGCTGGAGGAAAGCTGGCTTCCGCTACAATGTTTTAAGAGTACTGTTTTCAATTACAAATAAATGTGTCCATTAAAAACATATGGGTGGCGTTCCTATTTAAAGGAAAACTATACCCCCAAAATGAACACTTAAGCAACAGATAGTTCATATCATATTAAGTGGCATATTAAAGAATCTTACCAAACTGGAATATATATTTAAGTAAATATTGCCCTTTTACATCTCTTGCCTTGAGCCACCATTTTGTCATGGTCTGTGTGCTGCCTCAGAGATCACCTGACCAGAAATACTACAACTCTAACGGGGGAATGTAATAAAAATCGCTAACGGAAAAACTATTCGCAATGCGAAAAGTTATGCCTTTGCGCGAACAAATTTTGCTTTGTGCGAATTTAATATAGCTTTTGCGAGCCCGGAAACTGTTTAGTGACCACTTCCGACAGTGAAAGACCGTTTGCGAATTTTATAGTTTGCGCCAATGCGCAGTCAATGTAATAAAACTTCTTACTGAAAAAGTCGTTATGTTTGCTCCAAAAGATTACGACACTTTCAAGCACTTCTTATGAGTGCGCAATTAAAATTCGCAATGCGCAATTAAAATTCGCAATGCAATAACAGTTTAAGGAACAATATTACATTGCGAGATGTGGATTTTTAGTCTTATTGGTGCGAATTGTTTTGCTCTTTGCGACTTTTATTACATTCCCCTGTAACTGTTACAGGAAGAAGTGTGGAAGCAAAAGATAGAACTCTGTCTGTTAATTGGCTCATGTGACCTAACATGTATGGTTTGTTGGTATGTTTGTGAGTACAGTGAATCCTACGATCCCAGGGGGCGGCCCTTATTTTTTAAAATGGCAATTTTCTATTTATGATTAACCAATGGCACATACTACTAGAAAAGTATATTATTATGAAAATTGTTTATTTACATGAAGCAGGATTTTACATATGAGCTGTTTTATGCAATATCTTTTTATAGAGACCTACATTATTTTGGGGGTATACTAAAAAGTGATCAAATGTTTTCATCCAGTTATTGGTCCAAGTGGACATTCTCCTTGCACTTGCTTCTTGGTCACCTGTGTCATATGATCAACTGGATCATGAATAGTAATAGCAATATTTTCACTTTCAAGTCTGCTCTTGTTATACATCAGCAGCTAAAAATGCCCATCCCATTTCATCTGGAAATGAATCTTGTGTTCCTGCTGAAATACATTGTTACCTTAACAAAAACAAACTGTTCTCCAGAGAAACAATATCATAAAAAGAGACCTTTAGGCACACGCAGCTTATAGTCTGAAACTAATGAACATATTCTCTAGAGTCAAACAAGGGATGAGCTGCAAAACACTTCCTCCCTGTTCATACTTTTACCGTATTATAAAAATGTACAGCAATATGTTTCAGCGATGCGTAATATGTTAGCGCTCTAAAATATATGTTAATAATATGGATGCAAGTAGTGCTAAATAGATACACGTACATATATGTACAAAGCAAAACACTAGTCTGCCATTCAGAATAAGATCTCCCATATTTATGTTCTTATGGGTCTTGGGATATTCGTTGGTCAAGAGACCCCTTGTTACTTCCTTTATATAGAGCCAGCCTGCTCTTCTATTGCACTGAAATAGATTTGGACATTTTATATAAGAAGTATGACCGGTAAAGTCAATCGGTCAGTTTGACAGGACTAGAGAAAACCTCTGTATATATTTCATACGTCCCAACCTGTCTTTGTATATATAAGATTCCTGCCATTACAAATGGAAGCCTTTCTATAGTCACACCAAACAAACACTCAAATATACAGAGATGAAGGGTTACAAAATATTTTATATAGAAGAGTTGTATATATAAAGCAGTTTATAACAAAACTGAAAATCCTGCCTCTGGGTAGATCTTATTGACTAAACACAAACAGATCTGAGCTAGCTATATATTTTCCTTTGAAATGTTTTGCTTTCAATTTCTCATCCTATATTGCCATCTTGTGGCAGATTACAATATCTTTTCTTACAATTCATCTTTTTTTTAATAAACAAGGTGCCTTAAATTGCATAGATTACATAGTAACCAATTACAGCTTTATGACAATTAACGTAGCGCTATAGATACTTGGGGTTACCTTTCCAGCAATGCTATATTTGACTCCTTATAACAGCTGGGCTGGACACTTACATAATGTATGAAAGGATGAATGTCCAAGCTGAACTTTAGCTCTCAAAATATTCACTGTGGGTGCCAGTAGTTTTAAACTAGAAACAGTAGATTTATTGAAGAAATCGTGAAGGTACTTCAATACTTGTGGCACAGTATCACACATAAGTTCACAATGGGTATTCCTCACACTACTGGCGGCTGCTCACTGTACCAAAATCCTCAAAGGATGCTCAGTTGGCAAATACACTTTCACCTCACCATTTATCATCATTTTCATTTTAGTAGTTTTAGAGGTTTTAGAAACCAAGAATAGATTTATTTTCTCTAAAACCACAAATGCCATGTAATTTATTAAAAGATTTGAATATAAAAAGTACCAGCGGAAAAAATGCCGACCGGTGCGCTAAAAAATTCTAAAAACTCTAAAGATTATCGGACAATAGCTAGTGAAAAAAATCCAAAAACCTCTTAAAGTTTAAATGGCTAAAAATAGGTCCAATAGGATCAGCACAGCCCCCATTGACTTCTATAGGACCTTGACTGGTTTTTACATTTTTTCATGGTTTTTAAACTTAAATAAATCTCAAATCTTTAGAGTTTTAGAGAAATTTAAACAAAACACAAACCTTTAGAGAAAAAATAAGATTCGTGAAAAAAATAGTAAAATAGAAAGAAAATAGGTGCGATCGGACATGCAGCGTCAAAACGCCAGCATCAAATAGCATCTAATCAACTCTGCGACACCATCAGACAATGCATTCACTCAGGGTCGGACTGGGAGGTGTGGGGCCCACCGGGGCTACTGCGCCAGGGCCCCCCTCCGGCCGCCGCTACCGCTCCGGAGTGCTTTAGGGGACTAGTGCGCATGCGCGCGGTGCCGTGTTTGTGCGCAGGCGCGCGGCGCTACCTTTATGCGCATGCGCAGTTACTCTATTATACCGCGACCCCAAACAAAGTGGGGTCGCGCCGCCCCACTAAGTAGCGGATCTGGGCCGGCGGGGCCCACAAGAGCCCGGGGCCCACCGGGGTTTTTCCCGGTGTCCCGCCGGCCCAGTCCGACACTGCATTCACTTACCTTATTTCTGTTGCAGCGCGTCGGATCGGGCCGAAAACGTCTGTGTAGTTCTACTTTGAATCTCCTTGGCGAAGCACAGAGCTGACATAGCTGACACTGTTTAACTCCTATTCTCTCTCTATCTAATTGACTAAGGCCTTGGTTACCTTAGCGTTTAACCTTCAATTTGTAAGATCATAAAAAGTGCTGCTATTAAATTATAAGACTGTAGCCATACACTCACTGGTTTTTCTCACATTGGCCCCTTGCAAAGAGTTTGAGAGTGCAACAAAGCAAGACACAAAAAGAAATGCTAGCCAATTAGCAATTAGTATAACATCCTTTAATGGACCCAGTGTCGGACTGGGCCGGCGGGACACCGGGAAAAACCCCGGTGGGCCCCGGGCTCTTGTGGGCCCCGCCGGCCCAGATCCGCTACTTAGTGGGGCGGCGCGACCCCACTTTGTTTGGGGTCGCGGTAGAATACAATGGCTGCGCATGCGCACAAACGCGGCGCCGCGCGCATGCGCACAAACGCGGCGCCGCGCGCATGCGCACAAACGCGGCACCGCGTTTGTGTGCATGCGCACTAGCCCCCCTGCAGCACTCCGGAGCGGCAGTGGCGGCTGGAGGGGGCCCTGGGGCAGTAGCCCCGGTGGGCCCCATGCCTCCCAGTCCGACCCTGAATGGACCACTGTTTAGTACTGGAATGTTTTGCAAATATGCAAGGACAGAAATAGCAAATTATTTTTTGGTGTGTTGTAAAAGCAAACAGGAGAAGGGAGTCCATGAGCAATCGATAAATAGAAGGAGCTAAATCTATGCAAGCATAAGCAACAAAATCTCCCAGATTCAGGGTCGAACTGGGGGCCCGGGACCCACCAGGGCTGCTGTATCAGGGCCCCCCATGCTGTATTTTTTCCACAACCGGCCCAAAGAAGGGAGGTTGCAGCAGGAATAAGAAGCGTGGGGGGCGGATGGGCTGGTGGGGCCCACAATAGCCGGGTCCACTAGGGCCCACTTCGATCCTGCCCAGATTAATGAAAGTTATTACATAACTTTATAAGGGTCACATGATGTTGAATCCATTGATTTGCTACACTTACCCCCTAAAAATCATATGATTTCAATGTGCATAAATGTAGCCTCACAGATACAGATAGAAACTACTGCAAACTATGCTGGAAATTAGTGCACAGAGGAAATAATTATTTTTATCTATATAAAAATGCCTACCGATGCGCTAAAAAATTCTAAAAACTCTAAAGATTATCGGACAATAGCTAGTGAAAATCCAAAAACCTCTTAAAGTTTGAATGGCTGGTTTTTAAGTTTTTCATGGTTTTTAAACTTTAATAAACCTCAAATCTTTAGAGTTCTATAGAAATTTAAACAAAACTCAGACCTTTCGAGAACAAATATGATTCGTGAAAAAAATAGGAAAATTGAAAAAAAACCCCCAGAAAATAGGCGCGATCTGACGCCCAAGCTCATGCTTAGATACATACCATAAAACAATGCCAGCATGTGTATGCCTTGTGGCACATATCATACACTAGTTCACAATGAGTAATATTACACAAATATTAATATTAATCCAGCTTACCTTGAGCTGAGTCTAGAAAGACCAATGACCCTATGTATGTGTCACACCTGGTCATAGTTGGTCAGGCATTCTGCTCTGGAAAATGAACTTTGATGAGGTTAATCAGCCTTACCATAGTTGTTGGGAAACACATGAAATGATAATAATACAGCAATACTTTATGACAAAATATCTGGTTAGTCAGCTGATGTTTATGTAAAGTTTATGTTGTGATATTTTTTATTTTGTATATACCACTGAAGCAGTAAATGTTAAATCTGCAATTGTTTCTCTACAGCTGCTTATAATTGATGGGCAACATCTGAGAAGTGAGCCTGCTTCTGTAATGGACGAGGTCCAGAAGTTCTTAGGTGTTTTTTCTCATTATAATTATTCAGAGACCTTAACGTAAGTTTGCGTTTTTATATGTTGAGCTGCTCTTTTAAACTAATTGTTATATTGCTTGCATAAAATATAATTGATATTTACAGTCTAGCTCATTACACAGAAACATTATAATTCACTATTGCCTTTGAATGTGAATACCTCACTGTATCCAAAGGGAACACCATTGTTATTTGTGAAAATGGTGTTAAGGGTATAGTTTAGAAATACATTTGTTCTTCATTTTCCAAGCATAAAGAGCTAAGTACTCTCCTGGGGAGATTTAAGAAAACATTACTATCTACTGTAGATAGAGTATGTGTACTATCTAAGGATGTGTAAGTCTGTTTCTGTAAATGTTCAATCGTTCTTTTTTTTTGGAAGAACCTTGTGATTGAGAATATGAGTGTTAAGAGGGTCAGCATATTTTTATAGCCATGTTGGGAAATTATCCAAAGCCTTTCTCTCTGTTCTTAAGTAAATTGCAAAATATGAGATGCAGCTCAGAATAATTACAAATATAGGGCAGCTGAAGGTTGCTTGAGAACCTTTTTTTTCGTTTCTTAACGGATATCTGTTGCTTTTTATTGTGGAGAATATATACGTTATACAATGTAGGTGTTTGGCATTTTGGCGACAATGCAGTAAAAACATTAGCATTTTTTTGTTAACAAGGTAACCAGTTATGGTGTTAGATACATGCAAGATCTGTATATTTTACCAAAACTATCCACCTGGAAGCCCATAGTCCAGATGTGGATCTCCAAAGAGTAGCTATGGCTGTCATCCTGCTCTAAAGCTGGCCATAGATGCAAAGATCCGATCGCACGAATCACCGTACGATCGGACTTTCCCATCTCCCGACCCGCCACTAACCATTCAGATCAAAGTCTTACCAGTCAGATTAGTTAAAGAACAGATCAGCAATGTTCTGCCCCTGACAGCAATCGTACAATATCTATGTCCAACCAAAGCAAGTGACAGTCTCCCACTGAAAATCGTACGATCGGCAATACACGCAGAGATATTATCGGCAGCCGACAGAAATTTTCTAACCTGTCCGATCGACCAAACGACCGATCTCCGCCGGACGAAAAATGACGGGACTCTCCACACACGGTCCGAATATCGTACGAATCCTCGATTCATACGATCAGATCTTTGCGTCTATGGCCAGCTTAAGGGTCTTTATTGTAAAACATTATATTTTATTATAATCTGGCTCACAAATCTATAGTATATTGGATAACCTACTATATGGTAAAGTTGCACTGATCTATATATTGAATAAATAGATACAGCAAAAGCAGTTGTGTCCTTTCAGATACTAAATGGAAAAATGGTAGAATGGCATAATTAAATAATTGAAATCTGAAATTCACTACAAAAGTGCAATGTAAAGCATTACACTGAATGATGAATCTTAAATTGGCATGACAGGAGAATTCATTCAGAGTAGTATAACAAGGTCATAGGGATATATAAATAATGTTGGGTCCATCACCTTGTCCCTTAATATTTATGATAGCAAATAAGAGTTCAGATCAAATTTTGCCAGTGTTACTACACATTAAGTTTGGAAAGTCATGTTAGAGAAGACAAGCCATGAAATATCTATGCATTGAATATTCCTGGTATAATCTTACAAGGAACATAAAAGCTATATTGTTTAAAGGACAGTATATACCCTTGGTAAAAATGAGTACAATAAATAGGAAAATGCATTCTGCCTATACTTTAAATAAAAACACCCATGATTGCCTAATCTTTTACTATTCTAAAACACTAATCTTAAAGCATTTTTTTCATTGAACATCCTCCCCCTTCCCTATATAAACAGGGCCATTTGTTCAGAGTTTTTTTTTATTTACCTTTAAATCCCTTTTCTAAGCAGCAACCTTGGAGCTGATCATTATCAGAGGCTCATCAGTGGACTGTTAAGTATCTTGTTAAAGGGATACTGTCATGGGAAAACATGTTTTTTTCAAAACACATCAGTTAATAGTGCTGCTCCAGCAGAATTCTGCACTGAAATCCATTTTTCAAAAGAGCAAACAGATTTTGTTATATTCAGTTTTGAAATCTGACATTGGGCTATACATATTGTCAAATTCCCAGCTGCCCCCAGTCATGGGACTTGTGCTCTGATAAACTTCAATCACTCTTAACTGTTATACTGCAAGTTACAATGATATCACCCCTCCCCCCAGCAGCCTAACAACAGAACAATGGGAAGGTAACCAGATAACAGCTCCCTAACACAAGATAACAACTCCCTGGAAGTTCTAAGAACAGCACTTAATAGTAAAAGCCAAGTCCCACTGAGACACATTCAGTTACATTAAGTAGGAGAATTAACAGCCTGCCAGAAAGTAATTCCATCCTAAAGTGCAGGCACAAGTCACATGACTGGGGCAACTGGGAAACTGACAAAATGTCTAGCCCCATGTCAGATTTCAAAATTGAATATAAAAAAAACTGTTTGCTCTTTTGAGAAATGGATTTCAGTGCAGAATTCTGCTGGAGCAGCACTATTAACTGATGTGTTTTATAAAAAACATGTTTTTCCATGACAGTATCCCTTTAAGATAAATAGCTGAAAATCCATACAATTTAGAGATATAAGTGATTTGAAAATGATTAAATATGGTCCTCTATGTATTTCCTGTAAATCTTGATTAAAAATACTATTATTCCTAAAACTGCATAGGAGGACACTAGCTTAGCGACAATACTACAAAAACAGTAATTTTGATAAATTATGCTGCATTCCTTTGCAAAACAAAGGAATTGACTGTAATATAGAATATATATATATATATATATATATATATATATATATATATATATATATATATATATATATATAAAACAAACAAGGGAAAGTTGTGCTCACCACTATTTTTTAAAAACATTAGGTGGGGGTGCAATGAGGGTGTGACCACAAAATACATATAGTCAACCCATATATATTGATAATGGGTTGAGTGCAGAGGACTCTTGTATTTGACTATATATATATATATATATATATATATATATATATATATATATATATATATATATATATATATATATATATATATATATATATATATATATATATATATATATATATATATTTATATATATAGTTATATATATATATATATATATATATATATATATATATAATTGTAAAGAGGACCAGCACTCCGTTTCCAAAACTCAATGATTTATTGTAGTGTCACAGTGCCTCCAACGTTTCGGCCTTTGGGGCCTTTATCAAGGATAAAAGCCCTTAATAAAGGCCCAAAAGTGGGCCAAAACGTTGGAGACACTGTGACACTACAATAAATCATTGAGTTTTGGAAACGGAGTGCTGGTCCTCTTTACAATTATTTATATATCACTTTGGCCAAGCACCCAGAGGATGATACATTGTGAAGGAGTGCGGTTATCTTCTATATTATCGTTATATATATATATATATATCTGCTACAGAGGATAAGAATTTGCTAATTTTTTCTTTTATTGTATACCTCTTGTAATTTTAGATTTGATTCACAGAAAGGCTTCTGGTGTCAACTGTTAGAAGAAGGGAAAACAAAATGTCTTGGGAGAAATAAAGGTCGC
Organism: Xenopus laevis; assembly: GCF_017654675.1. Taxonomy (NCBI): domain Eukaryota; kingdom Metazoa; phylum Chordata; class Amphibia; order Anura; family Pipidae; genus Xenopus; species Xenopus laevis. The sequence continues at coordinate 73,668,841 of NC_054371.1, read as the reverse complement.
AAATATCCAGCTATGGATTTAGAGGTATTGTAAAAAAGATAGCTCATGAAGTGACAGACAGGGTCGCCATCAGGGGGGAACAGGGGGTACTTCTGTACCAGGCCCGGGCCTGAAGGGGGGCCTGGATGTGCTTTTCAAAATAGCCCGGCACCAATTGACAGTGCCGAAGCCGTGCCGCCACTCCTGAAGTCCAGAACAGTAGACCCAAGTAACACATAAAAGCTGAGAGTGAAGTCCTGAAGCGGCGAAAATACCCAAAGTCACGAAAACTTTTATAGGGGGCTCTGGCGTTTTTTTTTTAAACTTATAGGGGGGCCCTGACCACCAATTTTCTAAAGAAAATTTTTATCGGGGGCCCTGGTGCCACAGTCTTTTTAAATTATAAGGGGGGGGGCCAGGGGGCCCCAAAAATGTTGTTGTACGGGGCCCTGTGATATTTAATGGCGGCCCTGGTGACAGATATATTGTACCAGGTTAATTTAGCTGTCATGGCCAGGTTTTATAATTGTATAATTAATGTTATTGACACTGTTAGCTTGGTATTTTGAAAATGAACTTTAAAAATGCAATTCACAATCAACATTCACAGTTTAATTTATGTGTAAGGACTGCAATGGCCTCTCAATGGAGAAAGGGGGCCTGTAAGCAGAGATTGTTCTCCAGCACATAGATCTATGGCTATTCTGCACCACTGGTGTTTGTCATAGCTTTATTGATTGCCAAAACTTCTTGGGTGAGTGATTAAGTGCCATCTTGCCAGACACCGAGATATTACTTCTATGCCAGTTGATGTAATCTCCATAAAAAATCTCCATTGTTAGATCATTAGATATTATCCACTTTGCTTCACCCACAATTGTTATCTCTATTGCTATACCATTCAGTGTTTTCCACGTTCGAAGCCAATGGATGTATTCCCCATTGATTGGTCACAGGGCAATGGATATTATGCCCATTGCTATACCACCGGATTCTAAGCCCCACTGCTAGATCGCTGGATATCATTCCCATTTCTAGATAATGTAATATCGCTTTGTTAACATTAGATGCTCCCATTGTTTCACCACTGGAAGTCTCCCCTATTGCTTTTAAATAAAATTAAAGTAGAAGGCAAAAATAAATGGCAAAATAATTTGCAACGGTATTTATTAAAATAGAGTTTCAACGATATTTATTAAAAAGTTTCATTCAAAGTAATCTAAGTTATCTTTTTACAGTTGTAGAAGTTTTAATCCAATATATAGGATTAAAAAAATATATTGTTTTAAATGTTCAACTTAAAAATAGTCTTACTCTGAAAAAGCCTCACACAATTTAGTGGGTTTTTTCCCACTGGTATACAACACAGCATGCTATTCTAGCCTTTAGGGGATCACTGATGAGCATAACACAAAATATGCAAAATCCCACAAATTTTTATTTTTGCAAAGGTTTAATAAGCATTAACAACAAACGTATTA